>NC_056061.1:19832500-21082500 GCF_016772045.2 Ovis aries
ATCACCGCTGTAGGCAGGCGGTCACCCTGACGTTTTCCCTCAGACAGCGACATCTAGTGGCCGAGACGGTGCTGCCAAAGTTCCCCGGGGCAGGGAGGTAATGGTGTGTGCCTCTTACAGCCGGCATAACCACACAGCCAGGTTCTTCGGCAAGAGACTGGGTCTATGGACCCGTTGTCCAGCCATAATTATTAAAACTGCCTGCTTGATGTATTGGATAATGAATTACACAGCCTACTTACTGCCTGATTGTAGTGCTCTCAGCTATTCAGTGACAGGACACATTTTTAGCCAGTGTCATCACTGTGGGATAATGAGTTTGGGAAGATTACTCCCCATTGTGTAAAGTAATATTTATCGTTATCCATTCTGAAATTATCTTTCAAGCATTATGGGATGGTTCCCAGCTCTAATGCTGAAGCCTGGTGAGCAAGCTCATTTTCACGCTTTTGTAGATTTATCTCCACCAGGCCTTTGTCTACCCAGATGGACGCCCCTAATTTTAGCCTATCCCCAGGGACCTCCTCCTTCTGATCATTAGTTTCCCTTGTTAATCAGGCTGCAGTAGTGTTTGGAGGAGACTCGCCTGGCGTCTAAAAAGTGACATGCAATGCCTTGTCCTTTCAGGCACTAATGAAAGGCCATCTGGTAGGTATGGGGCTTTCCAGCTGTATTATAATTTTTTTTGAATTAAACATTTCTGACCACATAGAGAATAAAGGGCAGAGACTGAGTAGGTGGCCCATAGTGAATCCTCTGTTAATGTTTGCAGGGAAAAAAAGAGAAGAAAAGAAATCAAAGTAAAAAGGAAGAGAAGAAAAAAAGAACAGTGAACATAATTAAGAAGCAATGTTATGAATTCAAAGACACTATTTGCAAGGGAATAATGAGCTTCACTGTGTTGTTTTTTATCCCAAAGTCAACCTGAAGGAACAGCCTGACGTTTTAAAGGTTTGTTAAAAAATTCAAAGGCGATTTAAGTGAATCTCATAATTTCTGTTTTTCCAGGAATAGGAATTTTTTTTTAAAAAGTACTTAACAGAAGTAGAAGGAAAAAGGGGAACATTTTGTAATACATATCTTACCCTTGTACTTTCTGTTTTTGATTTAGGAGTAAGATTCCATTAAAAGAAAAAAAAGAAGTATGAGAGATTTCCCTGTTTTGCATGGGGGACCTGAAAAGAGATTAGCTGGATCTGATTTCAGTCCCGCCTTACTGCAGATGTTACAATCTGTTTTCCTATGAAACATCAAAAGAAGGGAACACTTAACAGGTCCTATGCTGAATCTGACATGTTTCTCTTTCCCTTCATGCTAATCATCACAAAAACCATTCAAGTACAGCCTGAACTTCCCTTTGTAAGAACTTCCAAGCATTTAGGAAACCAAGTTCCTTCTCTTAAGAAAATTATAATTCATTGGGAACACAATCTAAACATGAGATACGTGTTTACTGTGTATACTATTTGGACTCTAATCATTTAGAATTGCTGGACATTTAGACATAGACTAGACTGAAGTTCAACTGTATTTCATCTTTGATCAAAGAGTTTACTAAATAAAAATAAAGCATACTTTACAGAAAGAGTTATATTTCTCAAGGAAAAAGCTATTTTTAAACTGAGTCACATTGTTTTTGTTAAGCGCTGTTTTGTACTATACTATTTATAGAAGCAGATCACAATGGATCTCTACTTAAGAGTCCTTTATAAAGGCTGTATGCGACTGTTCCTTTTTTCATGCAAAGTGAGTTTTTCTTTTAAAAATATTTTAAATATATAGCTCGGACATACAGTCTTTCAGCTCATTTAATTTTTGAGATCTGATTATGAACGTAAATGACAAAAAGTATAAATTTATATACCACCATCTCTAAGTATTTCAGAGTTATTGGAAGACTACAGTTAGTGTTGGAGGAGGACATGGAAACCCACTCCAGTATTCTTGCCTGGGAAATCCCAAGGACAGAGGAGCCTAGCGGGCTACACAGTCCATGGGGTCACAAGAGTGGGACATGACTTAGGGACTAAACAACAACAGTTAGAGGAGAAGTAACCATGACAATACTGTGTGAGTTCAGAGCAGAAACATAAACAGCCCTGCTTTACAAAGGTCACGCTATTTCCTTATGCCTGGCATTGTGCCGAAGGCAGCATACAAAGAACTTTCTTCTTTATGAGAAACAGTTTCTTGAGGGTAAATTTATAATTGCCCTACATATGTTTTAAATGTGGGTTTAGAGGTTGTAGCTGCTGTCTCCTTAAGTACCCATCAAATAATTAATTTTGCAAATTACAAACGTGTTTAATTTGGCTTTTTGAAGCTACAGCTCTGAGACCAACTGTGCCCTTCCTAATTTGGAAATATTTTCTTTCTGATTTTTATTTTGACATGTACCCTGCTATCTACTCTCGTTGCTATTTCTAGCATCCCATGAGAGCTGCTTCCCCGGTTGTCATAGAGCAGACAAACACTCAAGAAAACCAAGAACTTGGTGCTTTCATAAAGCATTTATTTTTATTTGAAAACATTATACAGGCATTACATTGCCACAGCCAGTCCATAGGGGAGCATGCAAATATCAAAAATGGAGAGTTTGTTCAACTTATTGGTGTCAATTTCCTTTTTTGGTTCATATTTTCCATTTGCAGTGTTGGGATTAGTGTGCTTTGTTATTTATGTGGCTTGACAGTAGAATCCTACCCATGGGGTAAAAATCTGTACTGGTAGCTAGCTGGGGACTACTAAGTGGTTACAAATCAAAAACAAACCCCAAACGAACAATACTACACGCTTGTCAAAAGGTTAATAGCACAAGTTAGCAATATCTAAACTAAACATTGAAACATTTTCATGGGACACAGTGGTACCAATTTTTCCATCACTTGGTCTTCCTGGTTGTGTATTTCGGAGTGTGGAGCTGTGGGAAGGTGTGACCAAGGAGAGCGCTAGCCCCAGTGCAAGCTGTCATGGAGTAAGTGAGGACCACCACTTATCTCGGGCGAGATTTAGGAGAGCTATGGTTTGCTTACCCAACCAAATTCTATACACATTGCTAAAGTCTCATTTGTGGAAGAGAGAGTTATGGTAGATTGAAAAGCTGAAATTCTTGCTGGTGTCTACTGAGGTTATGAAATTCCAGAAACTCAAACAGCTAGAGTTAATGATGTCGTACTCCCATTTCCTACCCCATTCCCAAAGGGTTGATGTCATAACACAGAAAAAGAGTTTGTTTCTTGCTATTGTCTTTTTTTCCCCCCAAAAGGCCAATCTGGAACTCCTGATTCATGGGATGAATCTCAAACAATTCGAGTATGTTATCAGCCGTTCTAAATGGAGAATAACCAACACAGTGAGGCACCCCAGTGACATGAAAGTCTTGTGTACAGAACATGGGATGAAAAAGGGTATATAGTGAATTCACCTTAACATTCACACTTGGTTTCCATACAATTTGGAGTCAGTTAAAATATCCTAGGAAACAATTCACATGGCAACCTGTAGCCATCCATTGATTGCAAACCTTTTCGAAATTAAAAAAAAAAAAATTTGCATCCACTGAGTTGACTTGGAAATACTTTCATCCACTTATTTCTCTTGAGATTTTACTAGGCGTCTACAAATTAGTGTCATAAAAGTGAACAAAAAAAGATGAAAATATTTGGCTGAAAATAAATACTACAAATGCAATAAATCAAACAAATTATGCAAACCAAAGGAATGTAAACACAAAAATAAAACCACAGTCTTTAAAGGTCTTCAGATCTGAATGGACAAAAGAGTCAGAGAAAGGTATTTAATTGGTTTGACAGGTAGCAGAGAGCAAACATTGGCAAAGTTCTTTTGATTTGATACAGCTTTAATGTTGATTTTTTTCACCAGAAATAAAACAGGTTTCTAAGCGGGCTGAATGGAGATGAGCATAAAATTTGCATATCAGGAAAGATAACTTGTCTGCTCCAACTCCAAGGCAGGACTACCTGTCCCCAGGGTAGAGGGCAGACAGAGGTGCCACATGGGTGCTGACTGACAGAATGGGACACTTATGCAGGTCTATTTAGGGATTGTTCAGGCTAGCATGGGAATCCTGACTAAGCTGCAATCTGTTCTCTACCTTACAGAGACTCCACTGGAGTTTTGCTTTGCTTACTTAACTTGAACTGATTTGAATTGCCCAAAGTTTCATAAACATTTGTTTTTCCTTTATAAATCCTGTAACTCTATCGAGGATCTTTCTGAATGATACTGAAGCCAGCCAAACATAAAGACTATTGCATGTACTGAGAGGGAGAAAGAGAATCTACTGTAAATCACAGAGCTCTGTGGTGTTTCTTGATTTTCTGCGTTTGAAGAGAGAGCTATTGTAAAGGCGACAAAATTAGATTAGTGACATACCCCTCAAAGCCTTATCAGGACCCTGGAATATTCTCTGTATCCATAAGAATGCTGCTATCAATGGATGCCAAATATGACCAAAAATGCCAGACTTTTCATTGGTGAGATTTTTACTACTACACAGTGGCTGTATCAGATGAGCTGTTGTCAGAGGCTGTGCCACAGCAGCACCCTGACTTTGTTGGGAGGCCAGACAACCCATGATATCCCACAATCAAGATAATTTCCATGCTGGTATATTTCAAAAAGGGTGTCACACAAAAGGGCAGAGGACCATGGCTTTTTCCAATGCCTTGATTGATCTCTATATTATCACTAAAGAAATCTAGGGGGAAAAGGAAAATTAATTTTTTCTTTTTTGGAAGAGGGAACATAGGAAGGGGCAGAAAGATTAAAAAAAAAAAAGATATTACCCTAAGCACAAGTGATATTACTCTGGGGTTTCCCATAAGCCACAGAAATGAAACATTCCTTATCCTGTTATTACAGGGACTTGATTAGCAGAATCATGAGTTGCAACAGAAAGGCAATGGCCTGGAGTAATCTGAGGCTGAAATATAAAAAGGCTAAAATGTTTGCTTTATATCTATTCCTAGAATAGAGAATTACATGGTCAGTTGCCACTCCCCACGAGGGTCACAGCACGAAATACATATTGAGCAGGCGATCCAACAGGTAAGAGGGAACCATGAGCCCCCAGGTGCCTAGGATAAGGAAGCGTCGCAGGGCGGGGCTCCTGTGGCATGCAGCACGCAGAGAAGGTGCACAAAAATAAAGTGTGATTCTTAAAAAGTGACTTGCCATAGAAAAGTGGGAGTGATGCTAACTACACGTGGGTCTGGCGAGAGTTCCCGTCAGGAGTACAAAACCTCCTCCTGAAAGTCGCTATCATAACAGTAACCATAATCATACAAACAGTAATACTTGCTTTTGATTCAAACATTTTCACAGTAATTAATGTGGACGGGGGGTGGTGGTGTATGTGTGTGTGTGACCAGGATACACCCTAGGTAGGCATCCCTCCAGGTGGATCAGAGCCTGCATCTCCAGGGATGTTTAGCATGTGCCTCTTACCGGCTTTCGGATTTGCTACCTTGCAGTCCACCTCTGTAAACTGCACCTAATAAATACCTTTCTCTATGTACAAAACAGAGATGACGGGCGGACACACAGCCGTGGAGGTGTCCTCAGTGGTCAGGGAGGGTGTCATCCTAGGCCACGCGCACATGGGGCTCATCTTCGGTCTCCTGGCCCAGGCTGGTGTAGGTGACCGAAGGCTCCACCTGAGCTGTGGCTGGTAAGTCCACGACGGGTCCCGAAGGGTTGCGGAACTGCTTGTAAACCCGGGGGTCCTGGGCTATGTACGTGGAGGTGGACGAGTAGAGCACCAGCCCGAGGAGGATGGTGAAGAAAGACAGGAGATACAGTCCTGAAAACTGAACAACACAACAGCCAGTCACTTAGCAGCCAGAGCCGAACTATGCACACAGGAGTGAGAGGGAGGGAGACAGAGCGGAGCCGTTTTCTCTCGTGACAGGCAGCTTGATGAGTCCACCAATGATCTTAATGGAAGATGAATGTTCTCTTCTACCCTGGCGCGGTCTTATTGATTCTCCTTATCTTTTTTCTTGATTCTGTGGCTAACACAGAGGAACATTTAGCTAATTGTCTCTAAAGCACCCGTCCGAGTTACCTGATGTGGGACAGCTAGTTAATCACGAATTGAAATACATCAAGTTAAAAGCAAAAAACTCTCCAGTATCACTCAATAAAGAGTTGGTTGGTTGTGGCTTCATTAAACACAGAAGAAATATAGATACACCACTTAAGGTTGTAATGAAGCCATAAACACCGAGTCCCTCACTGACACAGCTGCAGCAGGCACTTTGGTTTCACCTTAATCCAATTCAGACACTATTTGTCTTCTGAGTAGGAATTGTTATTGACTTTGGTAACTGTCTTTGCAAGATTAGATTATCCTTGGATAGAAAGAAATAGTATACCCTTTCATTCTTGCTCCACTAATCTAAAACCAAAACCAAACAGGAATGGATATACAGTGTTGTGTTTCTAAACTACTGCTTGACAACTCAGAGTTTTGTGGGGAAAAAGAAAGAAAATATTGGTGTATAGAACTTCTCTGAGAATTTGCATGTTTTTTAAAAAAACGATACCTTCTGGGCTTTCTTGAGTAGTTATTGTGGAATTACTTGAGTAGTCAGTGGGAGAGAGGGAGGTAACACTATGAGCATTGCCATGGTAACAATGTGAGTGTTGCCGTTTCTGTTGTTTCAGTCATTCATTCACGCCTTCATTCATCCACGATGCCTTCTCTGTATCAAACACTCAACTATGTACTGAGGAAACAGAAATGAAAACATACTGTCCTTACTACCAAAGACTGAACAGTCTCAGTGGAGAACCAGAGGTACAGATGGAAAAAAATAATACAATGCGCTTATGGCGTGCTGATTCTCATTGTAGTCGATGGCAGCTGTCCTAGTCTTGACCACATCCTGCATCTGTTACCCAGTCCAGGCTCGCCCTGCTCATTGCACTATAGCCTAACAAATCCGAGTGTTGAGATCTTGAGGCAAGGAATACAACTTTGGAGAGCCAGCTGACCCAGAAGATGGCAGACGAATGGCTTGAAATTACCATCTTGTCGGGGCCCGGATGCTAGGTTCTTCTATGGTCAGAGATGGGGGAAGGTTAGGACACAAAGTAAAAATGACCATTTAATTCTTGCAAATGTCTCCTAGAACAGCAAGCCTCAGGCAGGGGGATATGTGAGTTTCATTTCCTTACAGTCATTTCACTGGTGGTATGAAATGGAATATCTGCTCTTGTATCAACAAACAAAGATGCCACAGCTATCTGCAATTCCAGCTCTCCAAATGTGAACCCCTGAGCCACTCCAGCAAGCAGCAGATGAGGGGCGCCATTTCCCACACAAAGAACTCAGGAAAGTCACAGTCCTTCACAGGGTCAGGCTGTCTCCCTGTGAACCAAGCAAAGGCATCCTAGCCCAAGGGCCATGAAGAGGAGGAGGGCAGGCAGGGCTCCCTGAGGCAGGCCATTAAGTATGCCTATAAAATCAAAAGCAGCAAAATAAGAGTTAAAGTCACAGAAGCAGAGCCAGTACGGATTTAAAATTAACCCTTCCCAATTACACATCCATTTGGAAAAAAAGAATCAATTTGATTTTCCTTTTGGGGGGAGGGGTACCAATTCCTTTATTTGAGGGAATGGTACTAAGGAAAGAACTTGAGTAGACATTTTGGTACAACTTACAGCAAAGGTGCAGTACGAATATGCATGTACTGCCTTGGTGACCAGGGACATCAGCCCTGTGGCTATAGGAAGCCAGGCTGAGGAGGCTTGGCTTTCCTTATCCCTGTTTCCCAGGGTGTGCTTGTCAAAGAGAGACTCTGCCATGCCAGACTTGATTTTCCTATTTATTTTTTTATGCTCATAGTCTAAAACAACCAGGCTTCCCCAGTGGCTCAGATGGTAAAGTATCTGCCCGAAATGCAGGAGACCCAGGTTTGATCCCTGGGTCGAGAAGATTCCCTGGAAAAGGGAAAGGCTACCCACTCCAGTATTCTTGCCTGGAGAATTCCATGGACAGAGGAGTCTGGTGGGCTATATAGTCTATGCGGTCACAAAGAATCAGACACTGCTGAGTGACTAATACTTTCACTTTACTAAAACTAGGAGGAACTGGTAAAAAAAAATTAATTGGAAGCTGGAAGAAAATAGGAAAAGGATCGAGAGAGTCTATAAAGTTGCAATGTTATTATAAAGAGTTATAAGATGGCTGTGTGGTGTGTGTGCTCAGTTGTCTGACCCTTTGGGATCCCATGGACTGTAGCCTGCCAGGCTCCTCTGCCTATGGAATTTTCCAGGCAAGAATACTGGAGGGGGTTGC
This sequence comes from Ovis aries, assembly GCF_016772045.2. Taxonomy (NCBI): domain Eukaryota; kingdom Metazoa; phylum Chordata; class Mammalia; order Artiodactyla; family Bovidae; genus Ovis; species Ovis aries. The sequence goes on from NC_056061.1 coordinate 19,840,827, forward strand.
CATTTCCTACTCCAGGGGATTGTCCCGACTCAAAGATCGAACCTACATCTCTTGTGTCGCCTGCATTGGCAGGCAGATTCTTTACCACTACCCCACAGTGTTCAATAATAGGAAAGGCAGTTTTGAAAATGGCAGATAGAAAAATTATTCGTGTGGCTAAAAGTCCTTGCTGTAATATTTTGTTGTTTACCTTACTCTCTCTCCCTTTTAGCACCAGCAAGGTAGTTAAGACTAAAGATCACTTTTTGATTTTCTTTCCAGAGCCCGCATCACTGACTTTAATTCCTTTATCGATCACAGTCATATGATAATACTTCTTCAGATGGCTTGTATACTGGATTCAGCTTATAACAGCTTCACTAAACTTGATTAATGCTGTTAAATAATTCTTTTCTTTATGAATTTGTTTATAAAATAAGATGGTAGCCAAACAGTATGGAGGTCAAGAAGAAACAGAAACCACGGACTGGTTCCAAATTGGGAAAGGAGTCCATCAAGGCTGTGTATTGTCACCCTGCTTATTTAACTTATATGCAGAGTACATCATGAGAAACGCTGGGCTGGATGAAGCTCAAGCTGGAATCAAGGTTGCCGAGAGAAGTATCAATAACCTCAGATATGCAGGTGACACTACACATATGGCAGAAAGTGAAGAGGAACTAAAGAGCCTCTTGATGATGGTGAAGAGGAGAGTGAAAAAGCTTGTTTAAAACTCAACATTCAAAAGACTAAGACCATGACATCTGGTCCCACCACTTCATGGCAAATAGATGGGGAAACAATGGAAACAGTGACAGATTTTATTTCCTTGGATTCCAGAATCTCTGTGATGGTGACTGCAGCCATGAAATTAAAAGATACTTGCTCTTCGGAAGAAAAGCTATGTCAAACCTAGAGAGCATGTTAAATAGCAGAGATATTACTTTGTTAACAAAGGTCCATCTAGTCAAAGCTACGGTTTTTCCAGTAGTATGCACAGATGTGAAAGTTGGACCATAAAGTAAGCTGAGTGCCAGAGAACTGATGCTTTTGAACTGTGGTGTTGGAGAAGACTCTTCAAAGTCCTTTGGACTGCAAGGAGATGCAACCAGTCAATCCTAAAGGAAATCAGTCCTGAATACTCATCAGAAGGACCGATGCCGAAGCTGAAGCTCCAACACTTTGGCCACCTGATGCGAAGAAATGACTCATTGGAAAAGACCCTGATGCTGGGAAAGATTGAAGGCAGGAGGAGAAGGGGACGACTGAGGATAAGATGGTTGGATGGAATCACCAACTCAAAGGACATGAGTTTGCGTAAGCTCTGGGAGTTGGTGATGGACAGGGAAGCCTGGCATGCTGCAGTCCATGGGGTCGCAAAGAGTTGGACACGACTGAGCGACTGAAAAGCTTCATCCTTTACTTGAAACTTTCCCTGATGTCTCAGAAGATAAAGAATCTGCTTGCAACGCAGGAGACCCAGGTTTGATCCCTGAGTTGGGAAGATCCCCTGGAGAAGGGAACGTCTACCAACTCCAGTATTCTTGCCTGGAGAATTCCATGGACAGAGGAGCCTGGTGGCCTACAGTCCATGGGGTCACAGAGTCGGACACAACTGAATGACTAACATTTTCACTTCACTTTCAACAAATGAAATGAGCTTGTTCCTAACAGTAGCAACATTTCAAATATTTTGATACTGACTTTCATTTTCAAAAAACCCTCATGCATCTCCAGTTTCAAGTGAGAAACTTGCAAGGGAGGTTTTGGGTGTGAGGCTGCCTCTGTTGCAGCAGATGGAGGCAGAGACATTAAGAATCCGGCTCTGAGATTAGAACTGCATTCTATCCACAAACCGGATTCAAATCCTAGCTCCTCTCCTCTCTGTCATTTTGGACAAGTTCCTTTCCAGGTCCAAGTTCCTCATCAGTACAGTGGGGATAACCGTACCTACTGTATAGAGTGGTTATAAGGATAAAATTAGGTAAAGCATGTAAGCACTTGTCCTAGTGCCTACATCACAGTGAGGATTCAATCTACACTGGCCCCACTGTAATCATCAATGACTGTATGTATCAGCGTTACCACATTTTTATATAATCATTGATTAAATTGCCTTTCTTTTATAGGCTCTTGACTACAGGACTGTGTCTTTCTTGACCAGTGTCAAGTACAGAGTCTGGCATAGTATGTGTGTTGTGAGTCGTGTCTGACTCTTTGTGACCCCATGGACTATAGCCCCAGGTTCCTCTGTTCATGGAATTCTCCAGGCAAGAATACTGGAGTGGGTTGCCATTTCCATATCTATTAAGTTTTATTTGCTCTTTGTTTACAGTTTGAATGAATTAATGCATTTATTTATTATTATTTTGGTATTAAACATCTAAGTTGAGATTTAATAATCAAATGACTTTAATGGGCCTAAATCTATACGACTACAAAACTACATGGTTTGAAAGCCATTTCAATGTACTTTTACAAATATATTGACTAGATTATGTGAGGAAGAGGACAATTTTTAAAGGAGGCATTCTTTTTATATTGACTAAAAGATGGCAGGGGTGAGCAGAAAGGAACATAGGAAACCCTCAGAGAGCTGTGCAGTAGGATATGAAGTGACCATGGGCTAACGCTCTACTTTTACTGGATGTGTGTACCAACCTCCAGGAGGAGCTGGTTTTTCTTTCCTTCCTTGAGTATGAACGTCAAAAGATTTCTTTTACGATGTATGCCTCTTTGTAACATGGCTTTTACAAGGTTCCTGATGTTGGGCTCTGATTGTTTTTGTTCAATGACCCCACTTGGACCTATTAATGATCAGAACTGATTGTGATTTAATAGGTAATGAAAAGCTAAAAGATTCTCTTAGCTCTTAAAGAGAGACATATGGTAGTTTTCTCTCCAAAAGCACAAAGATTCAACAGATAGAAACGATCACTTGTGAGAGGTAGAGGAAAGACCTGGAAAAGAAAGGTTGTTGATGGGTTTCTCAGGAAAGTGGGGCTCAAGGGAATGAGACTTGCAGCTCCTGCAGCTATATGAGAAAAAGGAAAGGTTTAGATTTAAATCCAATTTAGGTCTAACTTATAGAGGTGACTGTGGCTCAGATCATGAACTTCTTATTGCCAAATTCAGACTTAAATTGAAGAAAGTGGGGAAAACCACTGGACCATTCAGGCATGACCTAAATCAAAACTCTTATGATTATAGAGTGGAAATGAGAAATAGATTTAAGGGACTAGATCTGATAGAGTGCCTCATGAACTATGGACTAAGGTTCATGACATTGTACAGAAGATAGGGATCAAGACCATCCCCAAGAAAAAGAAATGCAAAAAAGCAAAATGGCTGTCTGAGAAGGCCTTACAAACAGCTGTGAAAAGAAGAGATGTAAAAAGCAAAGGAGAAAAGGGAAAATATACCCATTGGAATGCAGAATTCCAAAGAATAGCACGGAGAGATAAGAAAGCTTTCCTCGGCAATCAATGCAAAGAAATAGAAGAAAACAATACAATGGGAAAGACTAGAGATCTCCTCAATAAAATTAGAGGTACCAAGGGAACACTTCATGCAAAGGTGGGCACAATAAAGGACAGAAATGGTATGGACCTAACAGAAGCAGAAGATATTAAGAAGAGGTGGCAAGAATACACAGAACTGTACAAAAAAGATCTTCACGACCCAGATAATCACAATGATGTGATCATTCACCTAGAGCCAGACATCTTGGAAAGTGAAGTCAAGTGGGCCTTAGGAAGCATCACTACAAACAAAGCTAGTGGAGGTGATGGAATTCCAGTGGAGCTGTTTCAAATCCTGAAAGATGATGCTCTGAAAGTGCTGCACTCAATATGCCAGCTAATTTGGAAAACTCAACAGTGGCCACAGGACTGGAAAAGGTCAGTTTTCATTCCAATCCCAAAAGCAATGTCAAAGAATGCTCAAACTACCACACAATTGCACTCATCTCACATGCTAGTAAAGTAATGCTCAAAATTCTCCAAGTCAGGCTTCAGCAATACATGAACTGTGAACTTCCAGATGTTCAGGCTGGTTTTCGAAAAGGCAGAGGAACCAGAGATCAAATTGCCAACATTGGCTGGATCATCGAAAAAGCAAGAGAGTTACAGAAAAACATCTATTTCTGCTTTATTGAGTATGCTAAAGTCTTTGACTGTGTGGATCACAATAAACTGTGGAAAATTCTGAAGGAGATGGGAGTAACAGACCACCTGAGCTGCCTCTTGAGAAGTCTGTATGCAGGTCAGGAAGCAACAGTTAGAACTGGACATGGAACAACAGACTGGTCCCAAATAGGAAAAGGAGTACGTCAAGGCTGTATATTGTCACCCTGCTTATTTAACTTATATGCAGGGTAAATCATGAGAAGCGCTGGGCTGGAAGAAACACAAGCTGGAATCAAGATTGCTGGGAGAAATATCAATAACCTCAGATATGCAGATGACACTACCCTTGTGGCAGAAAGTGAAGAAGAACTTAAGAGCCTCCTGATGAAAGTGAAAGAGGAGAGTGGAAAAGTTGGCTTAAAGCTCAACATTCAAAAAACTAAGATCATGGCATCCGGTCCCATCACTTCATGGGAAATAGATAGGGAAACAGTAGAAACAGTGGCTGAGTTTATTTTGGGGGGCTCCAAAATCAGTGCAGATGGTGATTGCAGCCATGAAATTAAAAGACGCTTACTCCTTGGAAGGAAAGTTATGATCAATCTAGACAGCATATTAAAAAGCAGAGACATTACTTTGCCAACAAAGGTCCATCTAGTCAAGGCTATGGTTTTTCCAGTAGTCATGTCTGGATGTGAGAATTGGACTATAAAGAAAGCTGAGTGCCATAGAATTGATGCTTTTTAACTGTGGTGTTGGAGAAGACTCTTGAGAGTCCCTTGGACTGCAAGGAGATCCAACCAGTCCAGCCTAAGGGAGATCGATCATGAATATTCATTGGAAGAACTGATGCTGAAGCTGAAACTCCAATACTATGGCCATCTGATGCGAAGAGCTAACTCATTGGAAAAGACCCTGATGCTGGGAAAGATTGAGGGCAGGAGGAGAAGGGGATGACAGAGGATGAGATGGTTGGATGGCATCACTGATTCAATGGACATGAGTATGGGTAAACTCCGGGAGCTGATGATGGATAGGGAGGCCTTGCATGCTGTGGTTCATGGGGTTGCAAAGTTGGACATGACTGAGTGACTGAACTGAACTGTAGAACTGAGGAAGCTTAGTGAAAATACGAGTGGAAGGAGAGAGAAAATAAGGTCCAATTAGAAAGACAAAAGATATAGGAAAAGAAAATTTCTCAACAGCTAGGAGGAAACAGGATTGAAAAACTTGGATTAGCCATCCCCCCATATAATTCTTTTCTATGTTGACTTAACATGTATTTTTTTCCTGTTTGTCTCAGTTTGTGTATGTACACACACAACACACATACCTCAGAGCCACTATGGCTGACCTGATAGGTCCTGCCTTGTGAACTTTTCTTAAAAAAATTTTTTTTACTTTATTTGAATGATATAAAATATTTAATTAAAACCACAAAAGGCAAAAAAGGGATGAAACATAAAAATAGGGACAAAAATCAAAGGCAAGGAATAGAAAATAGTAACAAACAGGGCAGATAATAATTCAGTTATATCAATAATCACTCTAAACATCAATGATCCAAATACATTCGGAACTCTTCTTGAGAGCAGCTGAGTAGCCTGAGAGAATAGCATCCCTGAAAGCTTCCTGTGTATGGCAGATGAGCAAAGGACAACACTTCCCAGCCTCCTGTGGTTCCAAGGCTACATATGAAGAGTGGAGGAACGAAATACCATGTCAGTCAGTCAGTTCAGTCGCTCAGTCGTGTCTGACTCTTTGCGACCCCATGGACTGCAGCACGCCAGGCCTCCCTGTCCATCATCAACTCCCGGAGTCTACTCGAACTCATGTCCATTGAGTTGGTGATGCCATCCAACCTTCTCCCTCTATTGTCCCCTTCTCCTCCTGCCTTCAATCTTTCCCAGCATCAGGGTCTTTTCAGATGAGTCAGTGCTTCACACCAGGTGGCCAAAGTATTGCAGTTTTAGCTTCAACATCAGTTCTTCCAATGAATATTCAGGATTGATTTTCTTTAGGATGGAATGGATGGATCTCCTTGCAGTCCAAGGGACTCTCAAGAGTCTTCTCCAACACCACAGTTCAAAAGCATCAATTCTTCGGCACTCAGCTTTCTTTATAGTCCAGTTCTCATATCCATACATGATTACTGGAAAAACCATAGCTTTGACTAGATGGACCATTGTTGGCAAAGTAATGTCTCTGCTTTTTGATATGCTGTCTAGATTGGTCAAAACTTTTCTTCCAAGGAGCAAGTGTCATTTAATTTCATGGCTGCAATCACCATCTGCAGAGGTTTTGGAGCCCCCCAAAATAAAGTCTATCACCGTTTGCATTGTTTCCCCATCTATTTGCCATGAAGTGATGGGAACAGATGCCATGATCTTCGTTTTCTGAATATTGAGCTTTAAGCCAACTTTTTCTTTCTCCTCTTTCACTTTTATCAAGAGGCTCTTTAGTTCCTCTTGAATTTGTGCCATAAGGGTGGTGTCATCTGCATATCTGAGGTTATTGATATTTCTCCCAGCAATTTTGATTCCAGCTTGTGCTTCTTCCAGCCTGGCAATTTGCACGATGTACTCTGCATAGAAGTTAAATAAGCAGGTGACAATATACAGCCTTGACGTACTCCTTTTCCAATTTGGAACCAGTCTGTTGTTCCATGTCCAGTTCTATCTATTGCTTCTTGACCTGCATACAGATTTCTCAGGAGATAGGTCAGGTAGTCTGGTATTCCCATCTCTTTAAGAATTTTCCACATTTTGTTGTGATCCACACAGTCAAAGGCTTTGGCATGGTCAATAAAGCAGAAATATGTGTTTTTCTGGAACTCTCTTGCTTTTTTGATGATCCAACAGATGTTGGCAATTTGATCTCTGGTTCCTCTGCCTTTTCTAAATCAAGCTTGAACATCTGATCACGGTTCACATACTGTTGAAGCCATGCTCAGAGAATTTTGAGCATTACTTCGCTAGCATGTGAGATGAGTGCAATTGTGTGGTAGTTTGAGCATTCATAGCTCAAGGACAGCATCACTGGTAAAACTTCAAAAGATAAGTTACCTTGACCAAACAAAGGGGCTCTATTGGATATGAGCCTGCCATGGAAACCTGAGAATGGGTAAGAGTTGAAACTGGTTTCTCAGCTGCGTAAGGAAGCTGCTCAGAAATGAATTCAAGGATATTTCTAGGTCTTAGACATGGTTTCTGACATGGAGGTATTTCAGGTACACAAAGAATATGTGGCCACAATTATCATATCCTCTAGTTCTTATTCATCTTTTAAAGAGATACAGATATAATCAAACCTTTCTACATTAAAAATTTTTTTAATTGAATTTTTAAAAAACTTGTGGTTTTTTTGGGCCACACCATGAGGCATGTGCAATTTTAGTTCCCTGACCAGGGATTGAACCCACATCACGTGCACTGGAAGCATAGAGCCTTAACCCCTGGACCACCAGGAAAGCCCTCACTTTCCACATTGTAAACTGTTAGTTAGAAAATACCTAGGATGGTAGAGTCTGGGAATCTGCAAATTTATCAGTTGCTTTAGAAGTCAATGCAACCATGGGTAAATGGAATGATGGAGGTTACACAGACAGGCTGGTAAAGGTGAGGTTTAATAGCTGCTGGGAAGAATTTCTGCATATGGAGACTGGCCTGGCATTTTCAGCAGCAAGTTATGCCTGGGAAGAATTAGACTTTTCATTAAACTTGTGAAACTGACCTGAATATTCTGCACATAAAGCACAGGCTCCTCTCCTTAGTACTACCACTCTGTGATGTGAAATGCCTATATAAAGATCTACTGGTACATCTAATTGAGATTTCTAGACCAAAAAACGAAACAAAACAAAACAAAATGAGCCCAATACTATTTCAAACAGAACCAGATTTCATAGTTTGGAGATCTTAGGTACCAGGGTAGTTTAAAGATTCATCAGTGACAAAATTGGGCAAAATACCAATCAAAAGAATGAATCATCATTAATGATAATGCTGCTGCCGTGGAATTTTTAAGTCCCAATATTATGCATAGGTAAAATTGGGTTTTATAACTAAATTGCCTGAGGAGCCCAAGGTCTTGAGTCCCCACTTGATATATGGTTTGAAAGGTGGACCCTGAGGACCACAGCTGACCTTCTGAGTGTCCTGGGGCAGGAAGGAGAAGATGGATTATCAGTGACAACACGTCTCTTAGCAGCTGTGTGAATCTCAAGGGTCTGTAGACCACACCTTGAACCTGGGAGTGGAATGGTAGGGAGAGAACCAGAGGCAGCTGGCCGTTGCTGGGCAGGCTGCAACTGTGTCCTCACTGGGATCCTGTGACAAAAGGCCCTGCCTGGTTCTGATCTATTGCTCCTGAGCCTGAGCCAGCTGCTATTCAGGGCAAGGAAACTAGACAGACCTGCCTCCACAGAAACGCCAACATAAACACGCTGGTACTTGACCTCTTAATTTTGGCTCTGCCTTAACCTAGCAAGATCACTTTTATTATTATTAAGGGCACTAAAAATGCAGAAGTTCTGCTTCTGGGTTTACTGAGCTGGAAATAAACTGCCCACAAAGGCCTGAGGTTTTCCAAATTCTTTGGATCTGCTTCATTGTTGCTTTATCTCCTACTCTTGTCTCCTTGTATTTCTCCTCTTCTTCTTTTTTCTTCATTTTTTTAAAGAAAAAAAAAAGGGGGGGGGGGCTACATTTCTCTGGCTACATTTTGCAATACCTCTTTATTCTGAGTCATAGCACAGAAAATATTAAATGTGGCATGGTGCAAGACAGACACCAAAATTGGTTGTTTTTAGGGACTAAGAATACTGACCTCCAAGCCTGGTTCCACATGCTTTCTCCAACTGGGAGAAAAGAAATAACCCCAAATTCATGCTAATCTAATCAAGAGAGAAAATAAGTTAATAAGTGCCTTAGTTAAAATGCCAAATGGTCTTTCAATCCATGTCAGAAAACTAAGACATTGCTAAAGTTTAAATATTTGGGAAACAAACTTACCCTCCAAGAATCTTATTGTTAAGGAGAGAAGCAGCAGCCAGGGCCCTTGCCTCTCCGTGGCCTGAGGCTGTCACTCATGTCAAGCCTATACCTCCAATGTAATCTGAGTTCAGTTTACGATGCCTTCTGTTTGGTTTGCAAAACCAATTCATTTGGCAGTGTAATCTGTGCAGCCAATCACATCTAAGGCCAATAAGGGTTCTTTTACACGCAAATCTCTTCCCCTGTGGGTAATTTCACACATGAGTACAGCAATAAGGAGTTAAAAATGGGTTCCTGCCACTATCTTTTATACGACAAACAGACATTTTCACTTGGTTTGATGAAGTGATAGAAATCCTTGTTCACGGAGATTCTATTCTCTGCAGTCCAGCAAAAGAAGATCATCATAGCCAAGCTAGAAGTGGAATAAAAGGGGCAATAGTCTGTGGGTAACTGGACCATAAAAAAGGCTGAGCACCAAAGAAGCGATGCTTTCGAACGGTAATGCTGGAGAAGACTCTTGAGCCTCCCTTGGATAGCAAGGAGATCAACCAGTCAATCCTAAAGGAAATCAACCCTGAATATTCATTGGAAGGACTGATGCTGAAGTTCCAACACTTCAGCCACCCGATGCAAAGAGCCAAGTCATTGAAAAAGACCCTGATGCTGGGAAAGATTGAAGGCAAAAGAAGAGGGCAGCAGAGGATGAGATGGTTAGATAGCATCATCGACTCAGTGGACATGAATTTGAGCAAACTCTGGGGGACAGTAGAGGACAGGGGAGCCTAGTGTGTACAGTCCATGGGGCTCACAAAGAATTGAACATGACTTAGGGACTGAAGAGCAACAAGGTTGTGCGAATGTTTAATTACAGGCTCAGTTACAACAAAGCCATCTGATGGCTCATTAGGTCATCCCACCAGGTAAAGAACCACAGGGTCAGCTGAGACACTTGCTGAGACAAGTGGAATACAGAATGGATATTGGAAGAAGGTAGTTCTAAGTTCCAGCTATACTAATATGATCAGTTGCAGAAATAAGGACAGTAACTGTCATGAGTATTTACTCATTTCATTTTAAATATGCTTGTCTGTGTGTGTGTCTGTATAAAATATTTTTGTTTTCTCCCTTCCCTTATCCCCTTATCAGAAAGGATGCATTGACTTTACATCCTAGTGTTTAACTAACAGGATGTCAAGGAGAAGAGCGAACATCCCCCAAGTTGTTTGCATCCTCTTCCAGGGAAAAGGCTACTGTGTTTTCAGTTGTGCGCAGGCCAGTTGTGTCATGTTGGGCAAAAGTATGACTTCGTTATTGTCTTTATGTTGAGATTAAGTATGATTTAAGGAGATGTGTGTATATGGGTGCCAAGCTGAGAAGACGTAGACTTGTGATAGTTAATTTTACATGTCAGCTTGGCTAAGCCATAGTATCTAGGTATTGGTCAAATATGAGTCTAGATGTTGCCATGAAGATATTTTCTAGATGGAATTAACATTTAAATCAGTAGACACTGATTAAAGTAGATTAACCCCCATCATATGGAGAGACTTCTTTCAGTCAGTTGATGTCTTGAGATAAAGGACTGAGGTCAGTGAGGGAGTAGAAATTGTATCTTTCTATTCAACCTACAACACCAACTCTTCCCCGGGACTCCAGTCTGCCAGCCTGCTCTTCAGATTTCAAGCTTGCCGACCTCTACAACAGCATGTGCCACTTCCTGGGCTTGATAAAGGACAGAAATGGTCTGGACCTAACAGAAGCAGAAGATATTAAGAAGAGGTGGCAAGAATACACAGAAGAATTGTACAAAAAAGATCTTCACGGCCCAGATAATCATGTGGTGTGATCACTAATCTAGAGCCAGACATCCTGGAATGTGAAGTCAAGTGGGCCTTGGAAAGCATCGCTATGAACAAAGCTAGTGGAGGTGATGGAATTCCAGTAGAGCTGTTTCAAATCCTGAAAGATGATGCTGGGAAAGTGCTGCACTCAATATGTCAGCAAATTTGGAAAACTCAGCAATGGCCACAGGACTGGAAAAGGTCAGTTTTCATTCCAATCCCAAAGAAAGGCAATGCCAAAGAATGCTCAAACTACCGCACAATTGCACTCATCTCACATGCTAGTAAAGTAATGCTCAAAATTCTCCAAGCCAGGCTTCAGCAATACGTGAACTATGAACTTCCAGATGTTCAAGCTGGTTTTAGAAAAGGCAGAGGAAACAGAGATCAAATTGCCAACATCTGCTGGATCATGGAAAAGGCAAGAAAGTTCCAGAAGAACATCTATTTCTGCTTTCTTGACTATGCCAAAGCCTTTGACTGTGTGGATCACAAGAAACTGTGGAAAATTCTGAAAGAGATGGGAATACCAGACCACCTAACCTGCCTCCTGAGATATCTGTATGCAGGTCAGGAAGCAACAGTTAGAACTGGACATGGAACAACAGACTGGTCCCAAATAGGAAAAGGAGTACGTCAAGGCTGTATATTGTCACCCTGCTTATTTAACTTATATGCAGAGTACATCTTGAGAAACGCTGGACTGGAAGAAACACAAGCTGGAATCAAGATTGCTGGGAGAAATATCAATAACCTCAGATATGCAGATGACACCACCCTTATGGCAGAAAGTGAAGAGGAACTAAAAAGCCTCTTGATGAAAATGAAAGTGGAGAGTGAAAAAGTTGGCTTAAAGCTCAATATTCAGAAAACGAAGATCATGGCATCTGGTCCCATCACTTCATGGGAAATAGATGGGGAAACAGTGGAAACAGTGTCAGACTTTACTGTTTGGGGCTCCAAAATCACTGCAGATGGTGACTGCAGCCATGAAATTAAAAGACGCTTACTCCTTGGAAGAAAAGTTATGACCAACCTAGATAGCATATCCAAAAACAGAGACATTACTTTGCCGACTAAGGTCCGTCTAGTCAAGGCCATGGTTTTTCCTGTGGTCATGTATGGATGTGAGAGTTGGACTGTGAAGAAAGCTGAGCGCCGAAGAATTGATGCTTTTGAACTGTGGTGATGGAGAAGACTCTTGAGAGTCCCTTGGACTGCAAGGAGATCCAACCAGTTCATTCTGAAGGAGACCAGCCCTAGGATTTCTTTGGAAGGAATGATGCTAAAGCTGAAACTCCAGTACTTTGGCCACCTCATGCGAAGAGTTGACTCATTGGAAAAGACTCTGATGCTGGGAGGGATTGGGGGCCTGAGGAGAAGGGGACGACAGAGGATGAGATGACTCGATGGCATCACAGACTCGATGGACGTGAGTTTGAGTGAACTCCGGGAGCTGGTGATGGACAGGGAGGCCTGGCGTGCTGTGATTCACGGGGTCACAAAGAGTCAGACACGACTGAGTGACTGAACTGAACTGAACTGTATCTCTCTAAATAGGAAGGGAGATAGATAGGAATATGTAGAGACAGAGAGAAGGATAGATACACAAACACACACAGACATCCTATTGGTTCGATTTCTCTGGAAAACCCTAACACAATTAACAATGCAAATATTTGTTATACTAAAGGTCTAGATGCTGATGTGAATTTTTATAACAATTTATTCCCATGCTAAGTTTTTGAGATGGAGTGTTTAATGATATTTTCCAGGTAATATCAGGGCTCCCTGCTGGCTCAGCGATAAAGAATCCAGTTGCAATGCAAGAGATATGGGTTTGATCCCTGGGTTGGGAAGATCCCCTGGAGAAGGAAATGGCAACCCACTCTACTATTCTCGCCTGGGAAACCTCATGGACAGAAGAGCCCGGTGGGTTACAATCCGGGGGGACACAAGAGTCAGACATGACTTAGCAACTAAACCATCACTGCCAGGCAATATCAAGTGGCAATTCACAGTATGAGCTCTAGAGTCAGAATGTAGGGGTTTGCATATCTGTTTGACACTTCCTTGCTATGGTCTTGGACAAGTTCTTTACTTCTCCACATCTCTGAGTTCTCATCAGTTAATGAAGGATAATAATAGTACTTCCCTGTTGTGAGCATTAAACTAAATACATATATAAAACTTTTGGTGCAGTGCTTGGCACACAGCAAATGTTCAAAAAATGTCAGCTATATTGTTATCTTTACATCAGAGGGAGTAAATGCTAAAGCAAAGATAGATATAAAAACCTTGAGTAACTCTTTCTGAAAAGTTCAACACGAATCAAGTTGAACTGCAAATGCATTTATAGAATTGGCAACTTAAAAGAAGAGTGTGACAATCAATCCATATGGAGAGAAGGCTTTTTTGGCAATGAAAATAATAACCCCCGGCTTATAAGTTCAGTGTCTGGACTTGAGTTTTCCTACAGTGGTGATTACATAAGTCCTTATAAATTCCTATTCTGCTTTACCTTGTTTATTAACTGTGAGCAACTACTCCCCATTGACACAAATCATGTTTGAGCAGCCGTGAGTATACGTAAGTTTAGCAGTTCACTTTACTTCCTCATTATGTTAAGCTTTAAAGTAGACCCCCAATTACATCCACATCCTAATCCCTGGAATCTGTGACTCTTAGTTACCCTACTTGGAGAAAGGGTCTTTGCAGATGTGTTTGAGGATTTTGAGATGATAGATTAGCCTGGGTGCTGTGGACTGAATTGTGCACCACCCCCTACCCCCAACAAATTAGTATATTGAAGCCATGACCCTCAATGTGTCTGCATTCCGAGATGGGGCCTCTATTAAGGTGAAATGTGAAAGTGAAAGTCACTCAGTCGTGTCTGACTCTTTGCAACCCCATGGACTATAGTCTATGGAGTTCTCTAGGCCAGAATACTGGAGCAGATAGCCATTCCCTTCTCCAGCTCTGTTAAGTTAATTAAGGTTAAATGCAGTCATAAAGAAGAACTAGCATCCGTATGAGAAGTGATCAGAGAACTCTCTCTGACTGCCCCTTACTCGTCCCATGTGTACACACAGAGGAAAGGCCATGTGAAGATGTGGGACGGCAGTTGTCTGTAAGTCAGGAAGACAGCCCTCACCAGAAACTGGACCCTGCTGGAGCCTGGTCTGGGACTTTCAGCCTTCAAAAGTGTGACAATAATTTTTCTGTTCTCTAAGCCACCCAGCCTGTGGTATTTTGTATGGTGGCTAGAGCACAGTAATACATACAAGTTATTCAGGTGGGCCCTAAATACAATCACATGTATCTTACAAGAAGGAGCAGAGGGAGATTTCAGACTCACAGAGAAGAAGGGGATATGAAGACAGAGGGGAAAGAGATTTGAAGATGCTGGCCTTAAAGACTGGAGTGACAGAGCCACAGGCCAAGGAATGCAGGCAGCCAGAGAAGCTGGACGGGAACACATTCTCCCCCAGAGCCTCAAGTTGGAACATGGCTCTGCTGAACCTTAGTCTTGCCCTGGGGAAGCTGATTTTGAACATCGGGCCCCAGAACTGTGAGAGAATAAATGTCTGTGTGTTTTAAGCCACCGAAGTTTGCAGTAATCTGTTACAGTAGTCCTATGAAACTAAGAGACTCACTAATTAATTATTCGTTTAATAACTGAGCTTAGCTATGATCTGAAATCCTAATTATTGCCTCACCATCCATCTATTCAAGAAATGCTTACTGAGTTCCTATTATGTGTCCTGTGCTGGGAATGCAGTGACAAATACTATAAAATGGATATCATTCTGTTTGGTTTCCAGTTTGTTGTGGGAGACAGATTAAAACTAAGTTGAAGGAATTAATCTGCAATACAACTTGGGGAAATACTGGTGTTGCTGCAGAAACTCATATATTCTGGCTCCCCCACTTCTTCCTCGGAACAGTTTTCTCAGCATTTATCTGAGAGACTGTCTGCCAGACTTGAAGTCCTAAGAAAGTCTGCCAAATAAAATATAACTCTCACCTTTTAGGTTGTACCTTTTTTTTTTTTTTTTTTCTCAACTGACAGAGCCATAGGACATAGGCATTCAGGAAAGTTATCACTTGATTTTTAAGTTGACCTTAGAGGTCAGGATGGCACCTACATTTTGCTCAAAATGCAGTAAGAAAGAAGTATTAAATGGTATTCAGAAGAAGAGAGCATGGTCTGGTTGGTATTAAAAGAAACACCCTGGCTTCTGGTGGGCCATTAACTGTAGAGCATGTCAACTGAAAAAAAGCACAACCTAAAAGTTAAGAATTATATTTTATTGGGCAGACAAAACTGAGGATTGAAGCCTGGGATGCAGCTTCTCAGACTGCTCTTAGGGACTGCTCCACAGAGGTAAGGCAGGAATCAGACACATAGGAGTGTGTGAAACGAAGACCAGGTTATCAGAACATCAAAAGATTACTATTAATTAAAGAAAAACAGACATCTCAAGTCAAGGAATTTAGCACTTTTCTATGAATGGGAAGATGCAAGAGTATGGGCTCACTGAAATCTGAGTCTCCTCAGGGTGCACCATCAGGAATGGCTGCTGAATTCCCTCAGGGCTCACTGCTGGGGAGGCTGTAAAGCGGGGGCTGTTAAGTGATGCCTGCTATTGCCTTTGCGGGTGTGGCAGGCAGCAGGTTTCATTGATAAGAGGGATAAGGGGAAGCAGGAAGACCAAGAGGCTATTGAAATGGCCTAAGCGAGAAATGGTTGTGTTCTGAACCAAGATGATGGCAGTGGAAACAAAGGAGTCTATTTTGGAGGAGGACGGGCAGAATTTGTTGATGGAGTAAAGCAAGCTGGGGAGTGAAGGAAGAAATTAAGAATCTCAGTTATTGAAGCTGACTGCTCTGAGAGTATGTGCTTCTCCTCTAGGCATTTCTCATGGTACTTTTTATTCCTCCTGTCGTCATATATCATCTTTTTAAACAGAGAGGATTTACTCTAAACATCTTCTATAGTGCAACTATACACCATGCAGCGTGGTAGGTATAATTCCTGCCGATATTTAATCTATAAAGTTATCTCATTTCTCCATTAGTCTATTTTCTCGCCACCTGAGAAGTGTTCTAAGAGGAGAACCATATTTAAGAAAGTATGCATGGGTGTGTGCAAAGTCACTTCAGTCATGTCAGACTCTCTGCGACCCTACGGACCGCAGCCTGCCAGGCTCCTCTGTCCATGGGATTCTCCAGCCAAGAATACTGCAGCGGGTTGTCATGCCCTCTTCCGGGGATCTTCCCAACCCACGGATCAAACATGCATTTCCTACATCTCCGGCACTAGCAGCTGGGTTCTTTTCCACTAGCACTACTTGGGAAGCTGTAGGAAACTATAATTCAAAACAATTCTAAATTAAGATTTATAGTTACCAAGCAAAGCTGAGGTCTACTTTCTCCAAAGTATTTTCACGTATATCACCTCATTTGATTTTCAGAAAACTAGTCCCTCAGAGAAGCATGGAGCTCTATGATGAATGACTTGGAGCTGAGGAAGCGGGAGGTGTGAGAAGGTTTAGTAGAGAAGCTAGGGCTCCATCTTGCAGTGACAGCTGACACAGTGCCCAGAGGCCTTGACATTCCACCCAATTCTCCTTCCACCTAACTGCACTGCAATGGTTAACTGCACTGCAACATAAATCTTTTTGTTTCTTCCATTCCCTATATCCAAGCTTCTAGGGCAATCCATATCTCTTACTTAATTCAACACATCTTAGAACAAGTTTAATAGATTATTGATGAATTTGAAAGCTATTCTTTCTCAATTCATAGAAATAAACAATCATCAAGAAATATCCCAGCTGCAGGAGGGGGAAATCCCTTGACAAAATGAAAAATGAACTTTCCTGCAACCGTATTGGGCTTCCCTGATGGCTCAGTGCTAAAGAATTGGTCTGACAATGAAGATTCAATCCCTGGGTTGGGCAGATCCCTCAAGAAGGAAATGGCTACCCACTCCAGTATTCCTGCCTGGAAAATCCCATGGGCAGAGGAGCCTGGTGGGCTACAGTCCATGGGGTCACAGTTGGACATGAGTGATCACACACACCATCGGAATTCCTCATTTTCTTCTCTCACTTGCGCCTGGTGGTGGCAGGAGAGGCAGAAAAATGAAATGCATTTATCATAAAGAATATCTTGATGTGGCAACTGTCAAGGAAGAAATCATTGCACGGTTTTAATGGCTAACCCATTTTTTTTCTAAATAAGGAGTTTGGTACTGTTGACTGAAAGAAAATGCACTGCCTATAAGTTGAGATTTATGTTTTATTTGGTGAATTTTCTGAGGATTTAAGCCCAAGAGACAGGCCCTCAGGCAGCTATTATAGGGAATGTTCTGAAAAAGTAAGGGAGCAACCAGTATATACAGGCATTTTGCAGAAACAAATTGGGTAAACATCAATAGATTTCTGCTAATTAAACAAAAAATAAACATCTCAGGTTAATAAATTTAATAAATACATAAAGCATTTATGTATGGGAAGATGCAAGAGTCTTGGGTCATTGAAATCATTTCTCTGACATGCTCATTAACTGTCTAGGGTCAGTATCCTGTTTTTCTCCAGTCTGAATCCCCTTAAGGTGCATAGTCTTGACTATAGTGGCTGATAGCTTGATGGCTGCAACATTCTTTGTTTACTGATAAGGCAGGTAACATTATTCATCCACAGAACCTGATAAACAGCTGCCACCTTCTCTTAGATAGCCCTCAAAACTCACCTTTTAATTCCAAAATATCACTGAGAAGTATCGGCAATATGGAAGAATATTTGGTTATTTCATCATAAAATCATATAATTATTGTTACATTTTCCCAGAATTGCATAATACCTGAAATCCATAAAGTGCTTATAAAAAATGTGACAGACATTTAACACTTGTTCTTTTTCCCCCTTTTAAAAAAAATTAATTTATTTTTTATTGAAGGAAAATTGCTTTACAGAATTTTGCTGTTTTCTGTCAAACCTCAAGATGAATCAGCCATAGGTATACATATATCCCCTCCCTTCTGAAGCTCCCTCCCATCTCCCTTCCCATCCCACCCCATTTTTCCCCTTTTAATTTAAACTTTGTACCTATTATTGGGCACGTATACATTGCTATATTTAAAATGAATAACCAACAAGGATCTACTGCATAGTACATGGACTCTGCTTGGATGGGAGGGGAGTTCAGGGGGAAATGGATACACGTGTATACATACAGGGCTGAGCTCCTTTGTTGTGCAGGTGAAACTATCACAGCATTGCTTGTTCATCAGCTATACCCCATTACAAAATTAAAGTTTTTTAAAAATTAAGTTATCTAATGTCTTAAGACCTGCAAACAATGTGACCTTTGGGTTATGTTACTATTATATAGACATGTTTTAAAAAATAAAGATCTAGAGGCCTCCCCTAAATTTGACATCCATGAACTGATATACTCATCTATATGTCTCTCTTAATATACAGTTTAGAGGGAGATGGTGAGAACTCACAAAGCTGTAAAGAGATCTGTCACTTGGAAATGATCTTCTTTATTGTCAAGTTAACCTGTGCGTACTCACAATGGTATCTTTTCTCTGGACTTGTGATTCTGGGAAAGTTAATTTTAATCTTGCTGTTATCATCTGATATTATTGTTTCTTCTGGGATACACTGTATGCAGAAAATCAGTTTAGAACGTGCACCTTGTCTCCAAATGCTTCTGCTCATCCTTCTCTGTAAGCTATGGCTTTAATATCCTTTATCTTAACTCAGAGGTGCTGTTTAGCTTTATGTAAAATGAAAACAATTAACCAATAAACTGAAGACCTCTCACTATAATGTACGCAAGCCACAGATATTCTTAAAACAGAACTAACAGATGCACCCTTAGATGCCACCAAGAACTCAAATAGGAGGCAGACACTCCACTTACTCTAAAACTGCATGGAAATGATTACAATTAACTTTGAAAACAAGTCCACACACTTGAAGTCCAAAAAAAATCGTAGCATTTTGGGTAGAGCTTTCATTTTATTAACGAGGCACTTGGCAGAGGAAATGGCTATTTCCTGGTGCTGAAGATTAGGGAAAAGTTTGCAAGGACAGTTACAGTCTCTGTCAGGGTCAGTAAACTAATGTATCTGGCAGTTGCCTTGTTTTGTAAATAGAGTTTTATTGGAAGACAGCCATGTCCATGGCACAGCAGAGTAGTTGTGAAGACTATCTGGCCTGCAAAGTCTGAAGTTATCTGTTACAGATCTGTTCTTTTATAGAACTGCTTGTGAACCCCTGTGGATGTAGACACACCAACAAATACACATACAGATACAAAAATACAGTATATGATGATGACATCTCACAATTTTACTTTGGGTTGACTTGCAAGTAATACATCTGAATATTAGATACGATTTTCTCTATAAACAGAATAAATTTCTTGGCAAATTTTCAACCCTTGATGTGAGTTCCATGCTTCTCATCTTCCACGACAATATATGACAAATTATGGCATTGAACTGGTTTCTAATATCCATGTTCCCTAGGCAATCCATCAACTCAAAGAATGAATCAAGACTGTGACTCGCTACTGTGGGATCTAAATGTTTAACTTTTCAGCTGGTGTCATCAACTTGAGATCTGAAGAGTCCAATCAAAAGCTTTTTGCTTCCTATGTGAACATTCTTAAATAACATTCAGTGTAGAAAACTGAAGTTTAACCTTTCACCTTTTTTTGTAGAAGTAAGCCTGCACGCATGTGCATGATAAGTTGCTTCCGTCGTGTCTGACTCTTGGTGACCCTATGGACTGTAGCCTGTCAGGCTCCTCTGTCCATGGGATTCTCCAGGTAAGAATACTGAATTGGGTTGCCAAGCCCTTCTCCAAGGGATCTTCCAGACCCAGGGATCAACCCACATCTCTTGCGTGTCCTGCATTGGCAGGCAGTTTCTTTACCACTAGTGCCACCTGGAAAGCCCAGAAGTAAGCCTATCATTGAATAAATAATTGCAAACACCTACCATGCCAGGCACTGTACCAGATATCAGGGTTGCAGCAGAGGAGATGTGCATAGCCCCTGTCATGGGAGCTTAGTACTTAGTTCTAACATAAGGTGGGACTTTCATTTAAAGTTGGGACTGGTTAATGCACGAAGACAACACCAATACAATCCACAACTTCTGAGACTTTCCGAGCAATGGGAGACAGCTCTACTCCTGCTTAAAAGTGCCTGGTTCCATGAAACATCAAGAAGGAACCACATGTGACGCTAGTAGCCAAAATTTACAGTCAAGTTACACTGAGTTACATTGCTAAAGGAGAAGGCCTGCAGAATGGTTTACAATGTATTTATTAAAGAAAAAAAACACAGTCTGAAATATATTTAAATAAGGAAGAAACTACATGTATGACTAGGTTAGTGTTTAGCAATGTAAGAGTGAAGAGTTTTAATTATGTACAAAGAATGAAGTAAACAGAAACAGAGAAACCATTTAATTTGCTCTACATGTTTGTCAATTAACACTGAGAACGAGCCACTTATTAATATCAACTTCTAATCAGTGCCTCATTGCAATTTTGTTCCATTTTTCAATAGCACTTTTGCAGTGACTATAGTCTCCCTTCTTTAAGGTACTTAACTACCATCTACTGGAAAATATTCCTCATAAATGGATAAATTGCACTGTGGGCAGCCTGGACAACCATGCATGCCAGCTTCCTGATATGAACAGTGATGAAACTGAGCCAAATAAGAGATTAATCAAGATAAGGAATTCAGAAAAGAACAGCTGGCATTTCAGAGACTGATGGTATAGCAAATGTAGTAAGTATGGAAATACTACACAGACACTACATTGATAGAAATTAGCTATTAAAATAATTACAATATAAAAAAAGTAAACAGAAGTCAGGATATAAAGAAAGGATAGCATGAATTATCTCTTATAGAGGAAAGTAAATAAATACTCTTAAAACTTTAAGTATAGTCTTTTTAAAAAATCTCCCATCTATGGTAGCCCCTAAAGATGTGTAGAGTGATGTTTCAGCTTTAGTCAAGACAATGTCTGAGCCAATCTTTGTTCTTTATTTTAGCAAACTGATGCTCTGATTTCTGTGAACCCATCCATGAGAGGTGGATCCATACAGGTCTGCTGACAAAATTAGGTGTCTGAGAACGCAGGAGGGGCCATGGTATGCACCATGATGACAAACACACCCCACACATTCTCCTGGGAGACAGCTAGCTGGTTTTTCCTGGCTATGCTCCAGTCCAGCCACAAGCCTTTCCATTTGAAACTTCTGCATCACTATTAGCTCATTCTGTTCTTCCTTACAGCTTGTCCTGATGAGATGAGTTCAAAATATCTGCTTGTGATGTGGAGTTTATGAATAGATTCGCGTAGCAGGAATTTTGACTTCTGGTTATATTTTTGGATCTCCCTCACAATTTATCCCCAACTTCTCTAATCCTTTCAATATTTCTGGTAAATGGAAATTGCTAATGTGTCAGAGACCGGCTACTTGCTCACTAAACCTCTTTTACTTTCTTCCCACTCAAACAGTTTGACTACATTTCCCAGCCTCCCTTGCAATAGACTGTGGCCACATGACTGAGTTCCGGCCAATAGGATGAGGAGGAAGTTATGTAGCCCATTAAGTCTCTAGGCTATCTCACAGAGAGCCCTGAAGAGGACTGCAAGAGCCTGGCCCAGGAGCCCGCAAATTTTTCTTAAGGGGCCAGACAGTAAATATTTTAGGCTTGTGTCATATAGACCCTGTCACAACTCCTCAGTGCTACTGTTATAGGCCAAAAGCAGCCATGAATAACATACAAAGAAATGGTCATGGCTATAGGCCAATCAAATTATATTTACAAAAATGGAGGCTGGCTCACAGTTCATAGTTTTTGATCCTTGCTCCAGAGGATGGCAGAGCCACAAGATGGAAGGAATCTGGGTTCCTGAATGGCCGCCTGGTGAGCACTCCCTCCCACCCATGAAAGCACTTACTCTAATTCAGCAATATAGAAACCTCAGGAGACACTATACTGAGTTTTCGGGCAGGGGGAAACCAAGTCTAAACATTCATTGCTCTCACTATTTGCTATTTCATGTGACACACTTTGAGGCCTCAGTGATGCTGGTTTCTCCAATTCTCTACTCACCCGTCACAGTTTAAAAAAATATGAAGTCATTAAGGCTGCATCGGTTCTTAAATCCACCATTTATGATTGCATCAGGGATGATGAATTTAAAATTCACAGTCTTTTAAGATGCTGTTCTTACGAAAAGAAATGTAACTGGTCACATATGTGGGTATTTTTCTAAATAAGATGTGCAGTATTGCTTCATGCTTATTGGCTGCAATGGGCTGGCGCTGCCTGCCCCAGCTTTTCAAGTGCAGTTCCATTGCTGAAATTGCTTACTGTCGCCAAGGATCAACAGGGTTGCTTGGCTGCAGATTCAGATCCATGGCTAATGAAAGATTCCACTCTTGATGCAATCTCTGCAAACTCTGGCACGGAAACTCAGATGTTAAGGATGCTTGAAATTGCTGGTCTATTCAAGTTTCAGTGGTTTGGAATCTCATCCTTTGTATTAATCCGCCTGGCGATTTTTTGGTGTTCTTGTCACCTTTATTTATAAATAAAGAGTTAAGAGCTGAAACAGTGCCTGGAGCATAGCAGGCATAAAATACATAAACATTTGCTGAATGAAGTTCCTTTAAACTTAGTGCATAACAATATATTATTAAATTAGCCCTACATTCAGAGTTATTAAACTTTTCGCACCCAGTCTTCTATAACAACAACAACAAAACCAGTAAGAGAAACTGGCACATGTTGGGGGGTAATTTTTAGTGGCTGACAGAGAGGGTCAGGTTGAATCAGGGAGCTTGACACCTGTCCTCATAGGATGTAATCTGGATTGCTTGAATAGCCAGTCGACGATGTAAGAAACTTTTCTGATTATTTGTCAAAAATAACTCATGGCAATTACAAAAAAATTAAGCTGGTTTAAAAATGAGACTAAAACATACCGATAAAGTTCTAAGTATGTTTGAAAATGAGACTAAAAATGTGTTTAAAATGTGGTTTAAAACGGACTAAAACATAAACTTCTAAATGTGACTTATAAGAATCACATTACTGAGAATAAAGTGGCCTTCTTGGACAAATGATTTTGAAAACTCTCCCTTTTTCAGTAGTGAATTTTGGGGTGGTAAAAACATCTTCCTGATGTAAGTTTTATGAAGTCCTTACCTTCCTAAAATATTACTCTTGCACTACAATCACCTGTAGGTTCATGTTGCTCTATTTGGGGAATGAGGGAAGCTAATGGACTAAGTGGAGTATTTTTAAAGGGGACTTAGACTTTACAGTGTTCACTTTTTTCTCTATCAGCTTTTTATTTATTTTGATAAAGCTACAAAAATGATCACCTCTTATGAAGTTACTCTCAAGTTTAACCATTACAGTAATTCTGTGGCAATATTAAGCCTTGATAAGGTAATAGCAAAATGAAGTCAAGTAAGCCATTTTCTATTTTAAATATCAGGCAAAAGGGAATGTCCTGTACGTTCAACACTGGCTACTTTCTTTTCTTGAAGAATGTTCAGTACATAATGGCATATCATGAAAGAATGATTGATATTTTATTTTAATATTTGAATTATTTCAATTTATGGGTATCATCTAAAAATTCTACTGTAATGAAGGAATCAAGGAAGTCAGCTGAAAATGGCTGATATAATATTTTTAAAAATTTTATGCATGAGACCGAGTTCTGCCTTTTCACATAAGGAATAAGAGAAATCTCAAACAAAATTGTTTAAAGCTACATATCCAGTTATAAAATCTGACTGTTTAAGAGCAGCATCCTAAAAATGGAATGAGAGAGAGATTACTAATCTTGAACTATACTTTCACTCAGAGAAATACATCACCACTGGTCACCATTCAAAAATTATGTAATGCCTTCAAAGGCTCCCTAAGGAAAGTCTAATCACCTTGAAGTTTGGAGAGAATAAATAACTAGATCGAAACACTTAAATAATAAAGAGAAACCATGAGTTAAATCTAGGCTCCTTTGGCTTTGCAGTCCAAGCTCATTTTGCCACATCAGACTGCTGAATTCATGCTTGACACAACAGACACTGAAGTAATCTTCCCACCCAATTCATTTTCTCACCACCTGATATAGTGTTTTTTTTCTTAAAGTCACATATCAGCAGGCAACATAACTACTTTAAAAAGCAGCTGGGAAATTCAGCAAAGCACAGTGTGTATAGATAGGTGGAGGGTGGCTTCACTGCCCGCCAGTGAATCAGCTTCTGAAGAGCACATTCACATGTCCCAGGTGATCCAGCTTGAAGCCAATGTACCCTTATTTGTCTTGGGGTAAGTTATCAATGGGCCTCCTGTGGCAGGCAGAATTATGGATTCCCCAAAATGTTCACATCCCAATCCCTGAAAGCTGTGAATATATTACCTTACATGGTAAAAGGGGCTTTGCATATGTGATGAAGTTAAGCATTTTGAGATGGTAACATTATTCTGGATTATCTGGGTGGGTCCAGTATAATCACGTGAGTCCTTATAAGGGACACAGGAATGGCAGAGTCAGATCTGAAGATGCTACACTGCTGGATTTAAAGATGGAGGAAGGGGCCACGAGCCAAGGAATGCAGGTAACCTCCAGAAGCTGGAAAGGACAAGGAAACAGATTCTCCCCTAGAGTCTCCAGAAACCACACAGCTCTGCTGACTCTTGATTTCGACCCGGTGAGACTTCTGGCCTTCACTGAAGTGAAAGTGTTAGTTGCTCAGCCATGTCTGGCTCTTTGTGACCACATGGACTGTAACCTGCCAGGCTCCTCTGTCCATAGAATTCTCCAGGCAAGAATACTGGAGTAGGTTGCCATTCCCTTCTCCAGGGGATCTTCCCGATCTAGGGATCAAATGCAGGTCTCCTGCACTGCAGAAAGATTCTTTACTGTCTGATCCACCAGGGAAGTCTCTGACCTCTTAGTACTGTAAGGTAATAAATCTGTGTTGTTTTTAGCTACTAAGTACATGCTAATTTGTTACAGCCATCATAGGGATACTCCTTCAATTTCAAAAGTGTTTTTGTGTTCAGTAAATAAGGGGATAGAGTTCATAACTGGTCAAGCTTTGACCTTGAAAAGCTATGACACCATGAACTTGAAAACTTCTCATGTGAATCTCTTCCTAGGTTTGGTTTTAGGGAATCTCTGAGGTCCAGCAGAGCTCATCTCCTGTAATTTCCAAGGACTGCTATGGATTTAGTGTTCTGGATTCCATAGTGTTGGTATAATAAAGAAAAGAAACATGACCACTTCTCAAAAGTCTCATAAAATTAGAGTCTGAAAGAGCTCTATACCATGTAGACAGCCTAATTCAGAATTAAGTCCTTTGCTTCCTTGAGATGTGGGGCTTTACTGCCCAGTCAGCACAAGAGGCAGAGAAGCTGCTGGCGGGAGGGGAAGGGAATGGATTTTTTCCAAGGATGGAAAGCAAGAAAAAAGCAAATAATCAATGTAGGGCAGGGGAGCTTCATTTAATTATTTAGTTCTGCCTGGGTAAGCAACATCTGTGAGCCAAAAGCCCTCCTCTCTCAACTGGTAGATATTTATAACCAGACAAGAGGTTGTTCAAAGACATCACGATGAGCTGAAAGAAGAAACTCTAACTGCACACTGTAGTAAAACTAAATGAGATCCCAGAGGTCACGGGTTAATCGTCAGAACTGAAGAGTGCGTCCCCTCCACAGCAAGCATCTCACATTCTTTTTTTTTTTTTTATTGGAGGCTAATTACTTTACAATATTGTCGTGGGTTCTGTCATACAATGACATGAATCAGCCATGGGTGTACATGTGTTCCCCATCCTGAACCCCCCTACCACCCATCTCACATTCTCGTCCCACTTCTTCCAGTGAGGGTAATTCCCAAGACAGTTTATTCCACTTTCAGATGACTAACTGTTAACAAGGTCTCTTCCTGTTTCACTATAATCTTATAACCTTCACCCTCTGGTCCTGGTGCCACTGGCTTGCAGCCACATACAGTAATTCTGAACAAGTGATTCTCAATTCTGGTCACACACCAGGATCAACTGTTGTTCAGTCACTCAGTCATGTCTAACTTTTTGTGACCCTATGGACTGCAGCCCGTCAGGCTTTCCTGTCCTTCACTATCTCCCAGAGTTTGCTCAAACTCATGTCCATGGAGTTGATGATGTCATCCAACCATCTCAACTGGGGGGGGGGTGTCTTAAAAAATCGAATGCCCAAGGCTGCACTGCCAACTGCCAAAATATAGAATCAGTGAGTGGGATCCAAGCGTCGGTATTTAAAAAACTCTCCAGGTGATTCCAATGTGTAATCAAGGTTGAGGGGTACTACTTTAAGCTCTCTTCAACACTACACTCAGAGAAGGCAATGGCACCCCGCTCTGGCACTCTTGCCTGGAAAATCCCATGGATGAAGGAACCTGGTGGGCCACAGTCCATGGGGTCGCTAAGAGTCGGACATGACTGAGCAACTTCCCTTTCCCTTTTCACTTTCATGCATTGGAGAAGGAAATGGCAACCCACTCCAGTGTTCTTGTCTGGAGAATCCCAAGGACGGGGCAGCCTGGTGGGCTGCCGTCTATGGGGTCGCACAGAGTCGGACATGACTGAAGTGACTTCGCAGCAGCAGCAGCAGCAGCAACACTACACTCTAAATAAAGATACCCTGAGCTGAAATGAATCTTCTCTTCCTTAGACTGTGACTTTCAATCATCTCCTTAGGGCAGACACTGTGACGCAGCTGGCAGTCATCACTAAACGCTGGAGAGGGGTGGTATCCAAAACCACCTGGGAAGACTTGGTGGCCCAGAGGCCACGGTGGGCTTGAATTGGTTCCTTTCGTGGTTTTAAAAGTATGTGTGTGTGTGTGCTAAGATGCTTCAGTTGTGTCTGACTCTTTGAGACCCTATGGACCATAACCCAACAGGCTCCTCTGTCCATGGGATTCTCCAGGCAAGAGTACTGGAGTGGGCTGCTATGCCCTCCTCCAGGGGATCTTCCCAACCCAGGGATCGGACCCACCTCTCTTAAGTCTTCAGCACTGGCAGGTGGGTTCTTTACCACTAGCACCACGTGGGAAGCCCCTTAAAAGTATAACAGACAGATAAATTGGAATTCATCAATATTAAAAACTTTTGTGCTTCCAAGGACACTAACAAGAAAATGAAAAGACAACCACAGAGTGGGAGAACCATAAGCCCAGTAACTGTACTCCTGGGTGTTTATTTCAGAGAAATGAAAACTTTGTTCACACAAGAAGTTGTACATGAGTGTTCAGAGCAGCTTTATATGTAATAGCCTCAAACAGAAAAAACCCAGAGTCTTTCACTGAGTCGGTGGTTAAATAAATTTTGGTATAACCGTGCCATGGAATAGTACTTAGCAATAAAATAGAATGAGCTACTGATATAGATATCTGGATGAATCTTCAGATGATTATGCTGAAAAATTATGCTGTGAAAAGAGTCGATCCCCAAAGGTTACATACTCTATTATTCCATTTACATGCCATTCTCGAAGTGACAAATTTAGAGAAATGGAGAATAAATTAGTGGTTTCAAGGCGTTAATGAGATGAGTGAGCACTAAGTAGGTATGGTTATAAAAAGGCAATACGGACACTTGGTGGGGATGGAAATGTTCTGTTTCTTAACTGGGTCAGTGTTAATAATATCCTCATACTATATCACAGTTTTGCAAGATGTTACCAATGAACGAAACTAGATAAAGGGTAAATGGGAACTCTCATATTATTTCTTAAAACTTGTAGATTCAAAATTGTGAATCTATAGCTTTGTCTTAAAAGTTTGATTTTTAAAAATCAGAGTGAATTTTAAGAGAAAACACCTATTGCGTCGAATCAATTTTGCCTTAAGGGACTTTATCTGTTAAACTGTAACCAAATACATGTGTATAGTGCAAAGCATTAAGAATTAAAAAACTTCTATGACTCCTCCAAATTGGTGAATCCAGGAATATCATTTCAGATAATACAGGTTCCCTTCTGATGGCATGACGAGAGGTACTACATGACTTCCTCTTCCCCTGAGTTACTTCTCCTAAGCTAGCAGTAACATAAATGCCAAGTGGAGAAGATGGACGTTGAAGAATTAGAGTTTACCTGGCTCATCTGCCTTCTCAGTTCCTGATGTTTGTTTATGTAGAGAGCCCCAGGTCTAAGCAAATGAGGTGGGGCGTGAGGAGTGATAGGCTCAAACAGGCACAAACACTGTTCAGGTACCCTTTTAGGTATTTGTTCTCACATTCAGAGAACATCAGCCTCACTGGCAGCAGACTCCCCCGGAAGACTGCCAGATGCTGATTCTGCGGCCCCGGGGCTATGGACCAGGAATCTGCATTTCTAGCAGTTTCCCCTGGTGAAAGCAGACTTTCTGAGCGCTGTCATGAGGGACGCTGACAGCTGAGCCGGATCTGGACTGCCCAAGAGCTGACCGTAGGCCTGCTTCGGTCATCTTCCTTTAAGGACGATGAAAGCGATTCTTCTAGTTCGAGTTGATAAAGAGGCTTACAGGAAGGAGTGCTGAGACTGGAACTCATGCTGAGGAATGGAGTAGATGTGGGTGCTTAGTTGTAGAGGAGAGAAGAAAAACGGCAGCCACTGCACTGTGAACTGTGCTGCTGAGACCTGGGCTTGGGGGTTGCTTGGGGGTGATTCAGAGGGAAAGGGGTCCTCCCAGCACTGTGGTGGGGAGCAGGAGGAACATGCTGTGATTTTGCTTTTTACCCTTACGTGGACCAGGGTGCACTCAGGACTTAGAGATTGCACCGTGCAGAGAAAATGAATTACCAACACTGTATCAATGCTATCCAGCAATACACAGTTTCTTGAAGCTGCCATTGTTGCCTCAAGGCTGGGCAGAAGGTTCCATGTAAAGCAGCGACTCAGCATTTTCTCTCTATCTGTTGCCACGGCCGCTTTCTCCACCTCTCCTCTTCCAGATCTGCTTCTGGTCCTCCCAGCTACCAACCTTGTTGCTGACCTCCTTTCCACCTGTCTGCTCTTCCTGGTCTGTTTCTTGGCTCTGATTTGGCTTCAGTTCAGTTCAGTTCAGTCGCTCAGTCATGTCCGACTCTTTGCGACCCCATGAATCGCAGCACGCCAGGCCTCCCTGTCCTTCACCAACTCCCGGAGTCCACTCAAACTCATGTTCATCGAGTTGGTGATACCATCCAGCCATCTCATCCTCTGTCGTCCCCTTCTCCTCCTGCCCCCAATCCCTCCCAGCATCAGAGTCTTTTCCAATGAGTCAACTCTTCGCATGAGGTGGCCAAAGTATTGGCTTAGCATGGTAATATTTCTGATGATTTGCTTCTGCTGTTTTGCCTCCGGACCTCTCAAGTATATACTTGCTCCAGTTCAGCACTTCTCTGGGAGCCTCTCAACCCAGTGTGACCTAATTGAAGATGCCCTGCCAACTAAGATGCCCCCTCCACTGGCCAAACCTGTGAGAAGATGATATTAACTACAGTGCCACTGATGAGGCACTCAGGTAGAAGCGGCCCTAGTAACGCCTCTTTCCTTCTGTCTCTTCCTTGCTTTTGCCTACCCTAGTTTGGTCATATGTGTTGGGTGTCCCATGCTTGCTAAGTCACTTCAGTCATGTCCTACTCTTTGTGACCTGATGGACTGCACCCCACCGGGCTCCTCTGTCCATGGGATTCTTCAGGTAAGAATACTGGAATAGGTTGCCATTTTCTTCCCCAGGGGATCTTCCCAACCCAGGGATCAAACCCAAGTTTCTTATGTCTCTCGCACTGGCAGGCAGGTTCTTTAAAACTAGCGCCACCTGGGAAGCCCTTGGATATCCCATACTTGTCCTTTTTCACACTTGTCATAATCCCCACTGACTAGTTATCGGACCAGTTAAGGAATGGCAAGTGGGTCTCGGTCCAAGTGGGTCATATACCAATTCTAGTCAGTTGTTAATGAATCAGTTAGTATAGCATTTAAAAGACAGCATCTGATAGCCTAGCTTGGGAGACCATAACCAGTCAGTCATGCTTGTCTTGGTTGAGGATATGGATAGAGTCTTACACTTGAAGACTGCTATCTTTGGACTAAATGATTTCTTCTCTCCTTTAGGGCTGATATATTAACTGCAACTGCTTCGTAGTATCTCTTTGCGTTCCTTTACTGAAACCCTGGTCTTTTAATAAAGAAACTATTTTGAATGCATTAGCATTTTCCATTCATATTTACTATGAAAGTATATGCAAAATAGAAACTGCAGGAACTGTGTCTTCTCTCCAAAGAGAATACATTCCTCAGGTGCCTTTGGCAGAATCCATTTGGCAGTTATAGTTTGGGAACTGGATGTCTTCCAAGCTTTAGGTTGGAAAAGGAGTAAGCTTCTGGGGTGAACGATGTCAGAAAAACTGTCCCCCATTATTTGCAAGCCCTTCCCTCTATGGCTGTTTCTTATCTTTCATTATCAAATGTCATAGTTACTAGTCTCTCATAACAAAATGTTGGCTCTGTCTTATGTGAGTGAAAGTTGCTCAGTTGTATCCAACCCTTTACAACCCCATAGACTAGCCCAATAGGTTCCTCTGTCCGTGGAATTCTCTAGGCAAGAATATTGGAGTGGGTTGCCATTTCCTTCTCCAGGGGATCTTCCCAACCCAGGGATGGAACTCAGGTCTCCTGCACTGCAGGCAGCTTCTTTTCCATCTGAGACACTTGGAATGTAAACACCCAGGTCATGGGGGTCAGCACACAGAAGTGCAGTCCCTCTTGATGCAAAACTGCAGAATCAGGGCAATTCCACTGCAGAGCATTCCTACCTGTACGTGTTCTTTCCTACAGAGTATCATCTTCAGACAGGAGCACTGACTCAACTTACCTTGTAATGGAAGAGAAACAACCCGCAGAACAAGGTGTACAGATCTGCGGTGAGCAGGGAGAGGTTGACTGACGTGGCGCTGGTTTTCTTTATGACCACGGGCATGAAGCTGTAGAGACCGAACATGCAGGCGCTAAAGCCGACGTAGAGCAGTCCTGGAGGGAGAGGAAAGGCAAGTGACATCATTGCCTCCTCCAGGGCCTCGGTGGAGCCACAGTGGGTGAAGGGAGGGGAACAGCACCCCCCCCCCCCATTTCACTCTCACACGGGAGTTTTTCTTTCACTCTGTCAACCGATGTTTTTTATTGGGTAATACATAGCTAAAACGTAAACTAAGAAGTGAAAGCCTGCACGTGGAACAAGATCTATATGCTTCTCACACACATCTGATGGTTCGCCTCTGCTGTGAAGGAGAGCGGCTACAATCAGAAATAGGGTCAAGGCTTCTAAGTTCTATTTCTGGTTGTGCTGTAATTACTTTCTTGTACCCATATCTTTTAAAACTTTTTCACTTCTTTTTTATTTGCAACATAGGAACAAAACTACTTGGCACCATGCATTGCTCACAACAATGAATAACTGCATAATCCTTCAAATGAAAGCTCTTACACGTCAAAGAGATGTGGGCTAAGTCACAGTACTGAACTAAAGTCCTAATTGTGTGATCTTGGATAGATCACTTCACATGAGCTGTCAGTTTCTTCCAGATTTCTGAATCCTGCTTAGCACTACTCCTGAAACCAGAGTCCTATTCCTCCATCACTTTTCCTAGCATATGTGGGCTCTCACATGTAGGCTCTGCTCTCTTATAAATAGGTAAATGCTTTGCAGGCCATCAAATAATTAAGTTTTGCAAAACAGAAAGATTTTAAAAAATGCCCTTTTGCTACATGATTAGTCCCTCAAACTCTGAAATTCTCTCTCTAATTATAACTCAATATACAATTGTTAATACTAACCCCATAAGTACATAATTTTTTTCAGTCAAAAACAGAAGATTATGGCTAAATCTAGGGTTTGGTTCATCATTTCCTCGATGTTGATACAACACAAATGCAGAAAAATTATGCTCATTTCTCTACCTTAAAAGAATAAGGCATAAAATAAGCACAAGTATTACAACTCAGTGGATCTTTGGGCATTTTTATATAATATTAAATAAAAGATCCAACCTATCCAAGGGAACCTTGATGACATGTCTGGCTTAGGCTGTAGGCAGATCACTTTCTTTGAATCCTGTGAATTTTGGAAGATTTGGCAAATACTGGATACCCAGTCCCTTTGACCATAAAGAACAAGGGATCCCTCCAAACAGAAGTTTGGTTTTCCCATATGGGAAGTATTTAAGGTCACGAATTATTATTCTACATGTTTCTGATATTAAGTTTAAGGACAGCCATGTCACATCCATATAAAAATATTAAGTAAGCAAACTCAGTACAACAGCCCCCTCTAGTGTGGTGGAAATACCCTAAGAGGAAGCTAGAATAATCACTTTTCTATTAAAAATTGTTCAGTAAATTATACAAGTCCTCTTGTGGAAATTCTGTCACAGTCATGTCAGATGGCTTTTGACTCTCTGTCTGAAGTTTTAATTCCCTAAAATTGGTCAGTTTCCCTGTACTTGGGTTTCATGCTATTTATAATTCATTTTCCTTTTAAACAAGTTACTAAAAGGGCAGTATTAAATAACCTATGATTAATACATGAAAAGACATAAAAATTAATTCAGTATTCCTGTAAGGAATCTGAGATGAACAGACTAGACTGGGGATAAGATATACCCTTAATCTACTAGAAGTAATCAAACTTGGTTAAAATATAGTCCAGGAACCAGCGCCCTGCCCCCACCCTCCTTTTTTAAATTTAGATTCTACATGACTGGGTTAGGAAGTTCAACAGTTCTACCCTCCCATCACCTGACCTAGTGTTGATATACTGCGAACTCTCACATGTGAGATTGATGTTGTATATTCAATTATTCAACCATGTATTCACTGCACACCTACTGTGTTCTAGGAACTCTGCTATGGGCTGGCATGCAGTGGGAAAAAGGACAGACAAGAAACTTAGAACTGATATTAGTGCTGTGAAGCAAGAAAAGGGTTGCTTTTGGGGAATTACAGGGGCACTGCTTTTGGAAAGGTGGAAGCAGCGTTGACTTTAAATGCTGAAGGACGAGAAGGAGACGGCCAGGGGGGAAATAATTTAGGCAGGGAAGACTACAAAGGAAAAGACCCTAATGGTTTACAGGAGCTGCAAGAGGCCAGAATATCTGAGCAGGATGAGCAGACTGAGGCAGTGATAAGAGAGGAGACTGGAAAATCAGGCAGGGGGTGGATTATGCGGGGCCTTGTAGGTCTTGGAAGGAAGTCGACATCTCATTCTAGTTGTAATGGGAAGCCACTGAGGAATTTGTAGCAGAAGGCTAGCTTGTAGTCTGACCTACTTTTCTAAAAGACGGCTTTAGATATGCATGGAGAAGGGACTGAAGGAGAGGAGCTCAGAGGAAACCAGTGAGGAGTACAGGCTCTCAGTCCAGGCAAGAGGTGCTGGTGGCTTTTGCTCGGAGTGGCAGTGGAGATGAAGGGAAGTGGCCGGTTTATGAAGGTTCAACATGCCCTGCTGGTAGACCGGATGTGTTGTGGTTGCTGTTGAGTTGCTAAGTTGTGTCTGACTGTTTTGTGACCCCATAGCCTGCCAGGCTCCTCTATCCATGGGATTTCCCAGCAAGAATACTGGCATGGGTTGCCGTTTCCTCCTCTAAGGGATCTTCCTGACTCAGAGATTGAACCTAAGTCTTCTGCATTGCATTGCATAGTCTTGCAGGCAGACTCTTCACTGCTGAGCCACCAGGGTAGCCTAAAATCTTTCTACTCGATTTTACAACCATTCAGAGTAGTTGTTCAGAACCATTTGTGTTCTCCCAAGACTTTCCTGGTGGTCCAGACTGGATATATGTAGTGAGAAAAAGCACAGCATCAGAGATACCCATGGGTTCATGTGGTGGTGGTGGTTTGGTTGCTAAGTCATGCCCGACTCCTGTGACCCCACGGACTGTATGTAGCCTGACAGGCTCCTCTGTCCATGGGATTCTCCAGGCAAGAATAACTGGAGTGGGTTGCCATTTCCTTCTCCAGGGGATCTTCTTGACCTGGGAATCGAATCTGGGTCTCCTGCATTGTAGGCAGATTCTTTACGAAGTGACTACAGGGGGTTCATGTGGATTCTGGCTAGTTAGAAACTGACACTGAATTTTGACACCATTTACTGAGTTGCAGAGAACTGAGCAGGAGGACCAGGTTTTCAGGGGAAATACAAAGCTCCATTTTGAACATGTTAAGTTTGAGATGCTTGTGCATCATCCAAAAAGATTTGTCCGGAAGGGAGTGGATTTATAATTGGTAGCTCAGAGAGAAGAGTGTGACTTTACAAGCAAACTGATGAGCCAAGGAGTAGAGGAAAACAGACAAACAGCGGAGTTCATTCTACTCACCAGGATACCTTGAGATTCTCCAAGCTTAAATACTTTAACCTCCTAAACTTATTCTTTTAAAATGCAGAAATTAAATTTAGGGGGATGGGGGTAAAATACAAACACCATCACATTAGTCACTTTGCTGAGTCAACCAGTGTTTCTGTGCGTGGCCATCCAGTCAGCCAAATGAGCACAAGATTGACAGTGGGCATGTTGTGTTGCTGCAATTTGCTGATTTTTTTCTTCTCAGATAAAAAATTAACTAGTTAATGGACATTAGCGATGCATCCGAAGGCCCAACTTGCTGTCCTTATGGGATTTTTCAAGCACTTGATCAACATGATCAAACAAACTGAATTACTTTTGACTGATAAACACAGGATGGGTACTATAACTACATTTTTCAGACAAAGTATATGTATGAGCGTTTCTTTTTGGAAATGTTTTCTCTCTCACTAAAGACAGGATTTGGTAATTCTTGTCCTCATATGCTAAAGAGATTTAAGCTAGAGAAACTGGGAAGAATAGCATCAGCTAAGACTGACTAAGTACTTGCTATGTGTCACGTTCTTTATGTACATTAATCTCCACAACAGTATAACACCATTGCTGTTGTTATCCTCTTTACCCACGTGAGGAAATAGGCTCATTGAGTGTATCGGTTAATAAACACAGTCCACAGCAGGTTCAACAGAAGAAATAAAACATGGAGTACAACTTATAAAGGAGTTTGAATGGGCGCTGGGGAAAGATGGATGGTAAGACAACCCAGACATTAGCAATAGCAGTAAATTATTCATATCCCTGGGGCCAGAGAGGTCCAGGGAGGAGGCCATGTTATCAGAAGTCAGAAGTCAGAGAGGCCCAGCAAAGCTGTAATCAGAGGACACTCGGCCACTTCTAGAGATTTGACCTGAAACAGGGAGACACAACCTGGTCACTTGCTTCCTCCCACCCTCCAGTCTCCTTCTACTGCCTCCCAGGGGCCAATCTGCTGCTGCTGCTGCTGCTAGGTCACTTCAGTCGTGTCCGACTCTGTGCGATCCCATAGCCAGCAGCCCACCAGGCTCCCCCGTCCCTGGGATTCTCCAGGCAAGAACACTGGAGTGGGTTGCCATTTCCTTCTTCAATGCAGCAAAGTGAAAAGTGAAAAGGAAGACACTCAGTCGTGTCCGACTCTTAGCGACCCCATGGACTGCAGCCCACCAGGCTCCTCTGTCTATGGGATTTTTCAGGCAAGAGTGCTGGAGTGGGGTGCCATTGCCTTCTCCAAGTGGCCAATCTAACTGAAGCCAATTAACATGCCAGCCTGGGAGGCATTGTTTGCATGGGTCAGTCTCTGCAGTGCAGAGCAGAGTAAGGGTAAGAAACAACTCTGTGAGTAGATAGGCAAAAGACAAGCTTATAGAGGTTGAGTAGCTCACCTTCAGGTCACTCAGGCTGCCTGACTTTAAATTCTGAGTGCATACTACTAACCTATATTGTTTAATTATTATGAAGAGAAATAGGCCTTGGATGAAGCATTCTATTTGACTGTAATGAGCATCTCATTTTATATGGGATATATACAGAATGCATTGTTATGCATGATATATCATGTGACATAGGATATACATGTTTATTTGTAATGGATATTGTATATACATGTATATAGTATATGTCTGTGTTTGCTGCATATATTTTATCTCATCATTTTCTTTGGGATCCCACTGGTATTCTGTCACTTTCCTTTGACTGGACTAGATTTTTTAAAATATCATTTTTAATTCTTAAAAATAAAGGCGAGGTAAGATGATATCAGGACATATGTACTAAGGTACCAGGCTGGAGGGGCTGGCTCAGAGGGTGAAATTAGTCCCACCACAGGCGGTCATGAGCCCAGTGAAGCAACCTTAGTTCCCCAGCCTCCAGTTCAGCATCAGCAAAAAGAAAGGCTGTACTATTCTTAATGATATTTAAGGTTTTTTCTGCTTCGTGGTCCCATTACTGCATCTTCAGGGAAAGGTCAAATCTCTCGTTCTGGCCTCCAGGACAAAATCAAAATCAAAGCAAACTTCGCCCATGGCAAGAAAAGTGAAGCCCCAGGGGCTTCCCTCGTAGCTCAGTTGGTAAAGAATCTGCCTGCAGTGCAAGAGACCTAGGTTCAGTTCCTGTGTCTGGAAGATCCCCTGGAGAAGGAAATGACAACCCACTCCAGTATTCTTGCCTGGAGAATCCCATGGACAGAGGAGCCGGGCAAGCTACAGTCCACGGGGTCGCAAGAGTCAGACACGACTTAGCAACTAAACCACCACCAGCACCAGCACACCACAAATCGGTACCGGGTGACCCACCTCTCTTGTTACCTTCCTTTGACAGTGGACTTGCACATCAGCTAACACTTGTCCTTCAACACAATGGCAAATGGGATAAAGGGAATGCTTAAACTAATTCTTAGATTTCACACACGCCTGCTCCACTGGAGACCATGTTAGCTCTATAGGGTCCTACATTTCACTTGAGTTTCACGATTACATAACCAGCCCCAGACTTTCTGTTCAGTAGAGTAAAATAAGGAAATAAAAACAAACAGCATCAAAGACTGTTATCTCCTTGCTTTTAATTACTCTTTGTATCTTGCAATTGGTTAATGTTATTAGAAAATATCAGAAGCTGTTAAAAAATGCTTTCCGAATCCAGAGAATATAAAACATATTTACTATCCCATTTGATCCACAGAACAAAAGATGTTTTTACTTTGGTAAAATGGCAACCATAGGAGCTGTGCAAGAGACTGTGATGGGATCACTGGTTGGCGGTAGAGTCTTGGATCTTGGTCTGTCAACTAAGG
Source organism: Ovis aries (assembly GCF_016772045.2). Classification (NCBI taxonomy): domain Eukaryota; kingdom Metazoa; phylum Chordata; class Mammalia; order Artiodactyla; family Bovidae; genus Ovis; species Ovis aries. The sequence continues at coordinate 19,878,038 of NC_056061.1, forward strand.
CACACTGATCAGAGCTTGGCACGCTAGGGTGACTTCCTACGGCATGTGGGCAGGCCTTGATGGGAGGTCCATCCCCCCGGGTGTCTCACTGCATCCAGGGCCCATGAGTTGCAGTAGCTGCTATGCCATCGCCTGGCTTCCCAGAAAGAAACGTCAAAGCCAAGCCTGAGCCCCGTGCCCTGCTCCCACTGTTTTCCCTTTGGTCTACATTTTTGTTAGCTGAGAGACAGCAAGACAAGCCTGTCTCCTTGGCTTGCCATTCATGCATCCACTCATTTTAAAAAAACACTTGTTCATTAAACTTTGTGTGCCTAGAACTGAGCTAAGCACTAGAAGCTTGTAGTAGGTCGGGATGAGGTAGGAGGACACAGATGACCCTTATCCCCGCTTCAGAAAGAAAAGATGAATATTTGGTTCCTTTTCTAGACCATCTGAGACTCATTTCCAATCAGGAAAATTAAACAAATGGCTTTATAATGTGTTCCTTTTACACAGCCCTTCATCATCTTGGACCACAGGGAATTGACATTTTCATGGCAATACGAGAGCTCAGTGTGCTCTGATGACACATTTAACTAACACTGAATTATAAGAGAGCCTTGGTGGACATGCACATGACATCTGCATAATTGGAGGACAAATTATTTTTTATTAGTGCTACTACTATTAATATAAAATTAATTTATGCTCATGGACCTCTGCATGTGAAGCGTTACCAAGCACGGCTGACATTCTGGCTCTGAGACTCACAGAGGCCGTGAGGCTGTAACCTGCAGCTGGCTTCCCTTCTCAGCCACCTTCCTCTCCTCCCTACAATCCCTTCTCTTTATTGACTTTCATTTAATTGTGTCATTTTACAGCAAAACTCGAGAGAAATTAAACAGCCGGACTGTGACAGACACAAGGGCTGGGGAGCCCTTGAAGTCACTAGAGAGAACCCCAGGGGAGAGGGGCATAGTTCTGAAGTGCCTGCTGTGTCTTCAGAGGGGATCTGTCAGCAGCAACTCAACCCTGGACGCGTCAGGGTCAGAGGCAGGTAAATGGTGCAGGGAGATTTATGTCTCTGTTGTCCTTGTTCAGAGAAGGAGAATTTGACAGGAGCCATTCCCTTGTAGCTCAGTCGGTAAAGGATCTGCCTGTAATGCAGGAGCCCTGAGTTGGTATTCCTGGGTCAGGAAGATCCCCTGGAGAAGGAAATGCCAACCCACTCCAGTATTCTTGCCTGGAGAATCCCCATGGACAGGGGAGCCTGGCGGGCTACACTCCATGGGGTCGTAAGAGTCAGACACGACTTAGCAACTAAACCACCACCACCATCACTGTTAGTTCTGTGAAAGCCCATGTAAGCTGGGGATGGCTCGAATAGTCCGCTTCAGAGTGGCGAACCACCTGTAGTTTCACTTTCCATTTGCATTCATCGGGCACGCATTTTCCAAGCACCCCCATAAGCCAACCTCCGAGCTCAGTGATGGAACCCAAGTGTCTCGTTATAGACACTGAGGGGAGGTTTCAGGGCTCCCTCCCTGGCATTTGGGGGTGGGAAATGTCAGTCCCTTCCAAGGCTTGCTGAGTGATCATTATCAGAGCATCACCTAAGATCTTAACTCTTTGTCCTAATTTTATTTTATTTTTTTATAAAAGAAAAGCGACTTTCGAAACATGTGGCAAATAGCTGCCCTGGATGACTGAAGGAGCTCAAAGCGTGTCTGGTTATTTTCCACTGAGTCCATTTGGAGATCAATTAACCGTGTCTTTTGAGCAAACAGCTCCCTTCTGAAAAGGTTTTTATGGGTTCAGAATGCCCATCGCATTGTTTCCTTTTGTGCCTCTTTGTTCAGTTCAGTTCTTTTTCCCTTTAGGAAAGTGTCACTTTTTAATGATCACGTCAGTTTTGTGTTTCTCAGCTAGAGCAAACTGCTGTCATTTGCGTCTCACCAGCACCTCGGGGCATTTTTCTTTCTGGTCTTTAACCTAAAAACACACTTCTGTGTCTACACTAATGGCATCTTGACCACGATCATGGGCAGAGGCTCAGTTAAGAAACATCATGAATCATACAGTTCAGTCTCCTCTAGTGGGTGAGAGTCCCCAGACTGACAAGGGTGGTTTCATTTTCTCTTGTCCCCCTGCAGTCTAAGTCCTTTCCCGGTCGGTGCCTCACCACCACCCCAGTCACTCTCCAATGGTTATTTTCCTGGTTTACTAAAAACAGCATCTCAGGCGAGCAAACCCCTTACCTATTTGCCAGTCCCAGGGCACCTTCAACAGCTCCTTGTGCTCCATTATCGCTCTGCGGATTGAAAGAAAGCAGAGCTGGTGAGCAACGCGGCCTTCTTTCGTCGTTGTTGTTGTTGTTCACTAACCAGATTGACACGAATCGTGAAGCAATCAATTGAATTCCAAAAATAACTCTGGATCACACAGAGGCTAGTTTCATTAGGTAGCTCAGCCCAAGACTGGTTCCCGCAGACCCACCACCATCCTTCTCAGCCAGTCTGCCTCCTAGCTTTCACTTCTCGCTCAGATGCTTTCTCAAAAGTACATGGTGAGGTTTTAAAATCTCTGGTCTTGCAGATCTAATCAGTTTTTCCGATTGAGCACTCTCCAGGGCCGTGTTTCTCAAACTTAAATGTACAAAAATACCACCTGGAGAGGGTGTTAAAAAAAGTTTCCTGGGACTTCCCCGGGGGTCCAGTGGTTAAGAATCTGCCTTGTAATGCAAGGGATGCAAGTTTGATCCCTGGCCAGGGAATTAAGATCCCGCATGCAACTGAGCCTGTGCACCACAAGGAAGACCCAATGCAGCCAAAATTAAAATAAATAATAAGCCCCCAAAATGTCTGAAAAATAAAAAAAAAAAACAGTTTCCTGGACCCCCACCCCTCCAGAGGCTGATTCGGTAGATCAGAGTAGGGCCCTTGGATGTGCATTTCTGACAAGTTCCCACGTGGTGCTCGTACTGCTGGCCAGAGAATTACGCTCTGAGAACCACTGGTCTGAAAGAGGACCAGGAGGGGAGGTGGCCCCCACCTGTGTCACTTCGGTTTCATTGCCCCCTTAACGTAACCCATTTGCCAAACACACTCATATGCCTTTTCCACGATTTTGGCAGCAGTGTCACTGAAGGGCTCCATCAGTTCTAACGGTCTATAACTGAAGCAAGTGAGTGCTAGATCTCCGAAGATACTTTTTTTTGGATTCAAGAATAATAATCCATAAAATGAGCCATCCATCTACAAAATGCTGGTTACGAACAGTTGAACTAGGCAATTTCTTTTCCTCTTACGAAGCTGAAGGGCCAAATTTAGGAACTTTAAAATGCCATCACGTTTTCAAAATGAATCCCAAATAAATCTGTCTTAGAGAGTCTTCCCATCTCCTGACCCTGTTTGCTATGGAGTCCGCCACCTGTATCTCAGGACATTGAAATTTGGAGAATTCTTGGAAAGAGCCTATTTGCAAAACGGATTTAGAGTGATGCCAAAAGAACCTCCTTAAATAATTTCAGACACAGATGCAATGACAAAGAACCTGCTTGTAGAAAGTGATGTGGTGAAAATCAGAATTACTTGCTTTGCAGATAGGATTTGCTGAAATTAGACAGGAGGATATATTATGCTTCTTTATCTCTTATGTGAAGCTAAAATACAAGGCCTTTACTGATGAAAAATTAGGCTTTGCTTGGCACTTATTCCACAGCAACTTCTGAGCCCTAGTCAGTGATGACATATACTCCAAGGCCAGAATTACTGAAAGCTCGTTGTTTCTGATTTTGATGCTTAGTGAATGCCTGTGTTCTATCTTGACCCATTTAAGGAAAACGGAAACACTATGTTTCTAAGAGATGAATTTTTGTTGTTGCTGCTGGTTTTTTTTTGGCTGAGCCACGAGGCTTGAGGGATCTTAATTCCCCAACCAGAGATTGAACACTGTCCACGGCAGGAACAGCCTAACTACTGGGCTGCCAGGAAATTCCCTAAGAAATGAAATTCAAATGTGGTTCACACACTCAAACCCATGAGCAATAAAAGAAAAATCATAAAAGGACAAATTTAAACTCTAAGTTTTCTAGTTGTGGTTACTAGTAAAAGACTAGTATACCAGTTGTCACTAGCAAACAGAATGCTGCTTTTTGGAAGTGCATCAAATCATGGCATTTACACTTAGTTTTCCTATTTCTCTAAGCACTAATAAAACCTCATTGGCTGGTTTAGGAGAATCAATGTTCTTTTAATGCTTTCTTATAAATTATCTTCAAAGTCCATTACATAAATTCACTAAAATTCATTTAGTTTGGAAGAAATTTACTAATAAAGATACTGAGTTTTCAGATTTCATGTGGGAGGTTGCTGACAGGTTTCTAGCTCTGATTTTTACAAAATAAAGTGAGCAGCCATAACCTAAATGAAAAACATTTTAAAAATAAGCTCTAAGAGTGTCAACTGCCTGAATTTCTTGTTATTTTTTACTCACAACTGAATTCCACTGAAAAATGCCCCGAAGAGTCCAATCATTCCCAGGAATTCCACTCGGCTCAGAGTTCGGATGATGTATTCTTCCCAGACATTAGAGATACCATACAGTGTGGCTCCTCCTAAGACCAGGAGATCCCCCACCAGCTTATTTTCCCCTAGGAATAGAAAAAGAAAAAGGAAGCTTTATTAAACCCTGACAAGAATTTGGCCCCAGCAAAATCAGCTTCCTGTGCTTATTCTGAGGCTTCCCTGGTGGCTCAGACTGTAAAGAATCTGCCTGCAATGAGGGAGACCTGGGTTTGATCCCAGGGTTGGGAGGATCCCCTGGAGAAGGAAATAGCTACCCACTCCAATATCCTTGCCTGGAGAATTTATGGACAGAGGAGACTGGCCGTCTCAAAGAGTCAGACACAACTGAGGAACTAATACACACGATTAGTCTATTCTGACATTTTTCTAGAAGTTCTGTATTTTGCCTACTGAAATTAAGTCAAGTCTGTTTACGTGTGCTTCAGATATGTTGTGATGTAAAAAGGTTGCTAAGTCTACCCAATAAGAAGTCTTCCCCAGCTAAGAAAGGGACTAGTTTCTTCTGGATTGTACTGTCTTGGAAGAGTCCCATGTCTTCTGTCCATAGGTTGAGAAGTTCATAGTTTGAAATGGACTATGGGTTGAAATTTTCAACTCCCCTAAAGTAAGCAACAGAAGAGTGAAAATATATGTAATTCATTATCACACCAATATTTTTCTTCTTTCATAAAAAGTATCTATTTGTTCTAAATTCAATTTTAGCTAGTTTTGGTTTATGTCCAATCTCTCATAAATTATGTACCCAACTATTTCCTATAATTAGGCCAACTCTTTCTACTCCAGGAAGTGTGAAGTCAGGGAAGGATAGTGGGAATCAGCAGCGGGAGGCCTCATAGTAAGCTTGTACCCAAATGGTCCCCAACTCTGACCTGTATAGTCAGCTCATGGGTGCTCAGTAGACGTGAAGTTCTGGGGCAGAAGAGGTGCAAGCTGGGGAGGGGACTCTGTCCACCGAGATTCTAAGGGAGAGACTCACCCTAGAGTAGCCTTACATTCCTAGCTTAGCTGGAACAATCTAAAACTACAGAACCAGATTATCTCTGTATAGTTGGGAGCACTGCCCACGCTCCACAAAGAGGTTTCACATAAATTAATCTGGGCGGGGTTTGGGGAGAGATCTCATGCCTCTGTGGTCACCTCCAGGGATATTTACTCCAATTAGTGTCACTTTTTCTAAGACAAGTTCCGCTCCTAGTAAGGATCAGAGAGAGAAGATAGCCTGAAAGGCCAGAGAGCTTGCTGGGGTCACTCTCAAGGGAATGGAGCTGAGAGTCGGGATCAGCAAGGGCTGGTAGCCCTCACTGGGCTCCTGGAGAGCAGATGACCCAAGAACGTGATGAGGTTCCAGGAACCTCAGGGCTGTGTCCTGGGTGTGTCTTCTGGGGAAATTAATGTTGCTGTTAGAGAGTAACCTGATTAATCTCTTTTTTAAATTTAATTTTTTTTAACATCCAAAACATTTTGTATTGGAGTAGAGCTGATTAACAATGTTGTGATAGATGTGGTGTGTGTATATATATATATATATATATATATATATACATATACATATATATACACACATACATATACACACAATGGAATATTACTCAGCCATTAAAAAGAATGAAATAAGGCCATTTGCAGGAACACTGATGGACCTAGAGACTGTCTACTGACTGGAGTAAGTCAGACAGAGGAGAAATATCTTATGACATCCCTTATATGTGGAATCTAAAAATAAGTGATACACACGAACTTACAAAACCGAATAACCTTTTTTATGTGTCAACTAGAAAATCATGACAGAACTCATAATTTTAAGGAGTTCATTTGAGGAATGACTGATAAAATAAAAGCATACATTACTAAGATTATAAAATTATAATGAACATGATTCAGTCACTTTTCAATAAGAAGTCATTTCAGAATCTTGTGGTGACATGGGGCCATTACTATGAATCTCAATTACTGTTGTATTAGTGAAGTGTGGAAATGCTGCTTGGTAGAATTCTTGGTTAATGAAATTAATTGTACATGAATGGATTCAGGAAAGTTAAATTATAATGAAATATTTTAATAGAAATTAGAGAAACATCAGTCCAGTTTTTAAAAGTCTTAAAATAAGGCTGCACTGTTTCAATGAATAGTGCCACCAATCTTTTTCAAACTCCACATCTGTTTCATTATGGTTTATTCTGTTAAGCCTTTGACTATGTGGCATCTACTCCCCAGTACTTTGAGTTTTTCAGTCATAATTTTTGTTAACAATGATACAATGATGTGTAACTGCAAGTTCAGAAGTATTTCCTAAGTTACGGGGGACAAAATGATTAAATACTATCTATTAATATTTTACCAGTAAATGTATTTATCAGTTTTAAAATCATTTGACAGTAGATACTTACACAGAGAGCACGTGTGAAATTTCAGATGATTAAATATAATTGAACTAACTAGGACATGATTTTATCTAACCATATCATAAATGAAGTGTTTGATATAATACAATTTGCAGTTAACTGGAAATTATAACACGTCCTATTAATGCAATAGATATTTAACATGATTGAGTCAGTTTTTCTGAATGTTCACAGGGAAAATTATATCTAGCAAATGTGTCATTTATGGGTGAAACCACAAGGAGTGATAATGTTTTGCAGATTTGGGGTAAACAGACACACTTGAAATTATGAGAAGTCCATTCAAGCCCATGCCTTCTTTGTCTCCTCTGAATTTCACACTCTTGTACCTGTGTGAGTTTGAGTAAGCTCTGGGAGTTGATGATGGACAGGGAAGCCTGGCATACTGCAGTCCATGGGACGTAAAGAGTCGGACACAACTGAATGACTGAACTGAACTGAACGGTGCCTGTGTGTGGCCCTCACTGCATTCTGCTTCACATCTGTTATTTGTTACCTTGCATGTCTTCCCTTCTCCCTGTTTTCTTCCATAATATGGTTGAAGGGTCTACTGTGACTTACTTGGTTTTATATTCTGTGTGGTCCCTAGCACAGATTCTGGCGCACTATAAGTTCTCAATAAATGCTGGAATGAGTTGAGCTGACAGAAAAGGTCTTTCTTTTTCCACCCCATGGGAAAGACGTTGAGTGGCGACATCTTTCAGTTCACGTAGACATGGATTCTAATTGCATCTCTATCACTTAATACTTGTTGAACATGGGCAAGGTATAGAGTCTTTCTCACTTGAGTTTCCTTATTTGAAAATGAGGTTATGGTGAGGATACTGTAAAATAATGTCGATAGGATTTTAAAATGCAAAAGAATGTAAAATGCCTAGTATAGCATCTGGTACTTATTAAGTGTTCACTAAATGGTGGTTAAAAAGAGTGTATCACTCATTCTCTTTGAATAACCGCCTGTCAGTTTGGATTGGCTGTTTCTCATTTTGGATTGCTTCTTAGTTCTAAACAACCTACTCATACTTGCTTTGCAAGAATTGGTTTTCCTTATTAAAAGTTTTCATTAAGTACTCGAAACACTATTTTTGGAGGGATACTTGTGTCTGTATAGTAGAGAAGAGGGAATGTTATTTAAAATCATTACTTACCATTAGTTCAAGAATAAGTGGTGAATTATAGACAGCATCACTGTCACAATGGATATGAATTTGGGCAAACTCCAGGAGATAGTGGAGGACAGAAGAGCCTGGTGTGCTGCAGTCCATGAGGTGGCAAACAGCTGGACATGACTTAGCGACTGAACAACAACATAGTATTCTAGAGTGTTGAAAGACTACTAATGAAATTTAGGAAAATGAAGCCATCTCACTGAACATTTTTGAGTTTTAAATGGAACCAACTGCTTTGTTTCTCTGAGACTCACTTGGCTTTAGCACAGAAAGTCCTACATCTGGGAAACACCTCCATTCTGGACAACCTGGGACAGTCATTCATCCTAATTTACTACAACTGAACGATAGTACAATTGAACAATTTTTTACAAGAGTCACAATTATGGAAAAATAAGTAGTAAGTGGTGTAGCAGAAAGATTTCACATCCTACAACACAATTTTGTAGTGGTGTGCCCTAACACCAGTTTTTCATCTTCCCTGAGTCATGATTTCTTCAACTGCAAAAGTGAGAATAAAAATACTTTCTTTGCCTAATTAGGAGGATAAAATAAGATGGTGCATAGGAAAGTACTTGGCACCAATAAAACTATCACCCTCTAAAATTATGATTAATTATCTAATTCCTTGAAAATATTTTTTCTCTTGAAATAAATATAAAGTTATATCTAGTAATAAAGAAAAGTGTCATTACGTTAGCTAACATCTTTGATAAGTGAACTATAAGATGCAATATAAAGGTATTGTGATAGGAGATATTTTGAAGAGTAAGAAATACATTTTATGACAAGGATCAATTTTAATTGAGTTTTAATCTTAAATCTATTATTTTTAACCTTCCCTTTTATTATATATTCATACATTTTCCAAGGAAAGTAGAAATATCATGGAGAAACCTCTTTGCCCTTATTACCAAATCATTTTTACACCCTCCAACACCTATCACTTTCTCAAGAGCCACTTTCTCGCATGTCTTCCCTGCAGGTGTCAGTAAATGCAGAGCTGATCTCTTAGAGGAGGCTTGTGAGGCTAGAGGAAGGTGGCAAAGAATGAATGTATACTAGGCCCCCTGAGGTTCACTGACAAACTTGGGAAAGACATCTCCTTTGAGTTCAGCCTGGGGGCACCTGTAGTAGGTGATCAGTTCTTCCCAAGACAAGCATAGAACTGGAATGTGTTTTTGTTTCCGTCCCACTTTGTAGACCATTCCACAGGCTCCAAGGCAGTCTCCATGGCCAATATCAAGAGTCCTTGAGGACTGGTCTACTGTGTACCACATAGACCTCTGCTCAGGGTTATGTGTCAGCCTGATGGGAGGGGAGTTTGGGGGAGAATGGATATATGTTATATGTATGGCTGAGTCCCTTTGCTGTGCACCAGAAACTATTACAACATTGTTCATTGGTTATACCCCAATACAAAATTGAAGGTTTAAAGGGAGGCCTGGCGTGCTGCGATTCATGGGGTCGCAAAGAGTCGGACGCGACTGAGAGACTGAACTAAACTGAACTCAACAGATCAAGTCAAGGAAAAAAAGTCCTTGAGGACAGAATTTTAAAAATCCCAAGCTAAGGAGAACCATGGACTAGCAATATAAAAAGGACTAAGTCAGTCATCCTCTTTTTCTGCAAAAAGCTATTGATAGAGTGATGACAATTTATACCGAGTTGAATGCCTGATTCAAATTCTGGTGAGTGCTTGAAGGATTTTACAAAAGTTCTAGCCCTGGCTAATTAATGCAATATAACCAGCTCTTACAGTTTGGGTAACCAATGGAACATTTGTGATAATGATGCGCACAAGGCTTATACTGTCTTCAAAACCAGTGTGTTATTTTCTCTTTTCAGAATATTTCATATGATAGCTTAAATTACTGCCTAATTTAATATTTTTAGAGACATAAGATGTGTCCAATCATTGCTTTATAAAATGAGCCCTTGGATCCTAAATTTGGGCTGCCCTCAGAACATCATGCCGTATACCTGGGCACCATTATGTGAGCATGGATGGTATTCAACAATGATAAAATTCAATTTTGTTAAAACTGGCCCTTCATATGTTACAACAGGAATGAAGCTATAGGCCTTAAATGGTCACACCAAAAGATAAAACACTGCTCCCACGCGTTTCATTCTTTTAAAAAATGACCACTTTAGAAAGACTCCCAAATGGACTTACTTTATTTTTCTTAAATAGTACTAGTACTCCTTTCCTAACACTTCACTTGAATGAAAAAAAAAAATTTTTTTTTTACAGGATTAGTGAATACAACCTAGTGAAATCAAATCAAGTCAGTTTAACATTACGGCGTAAACACTTAGTTTATTATGACAATTGTCTTCCTTGACTATGATGCAAAATGATGGCCAGCGTGAATGGGGAGAACAAAATTTTCATAAATAAGAGCACCTGCTGCTTAGTCTGTGCTTACACAGTTCAAGCAAAGCTGAGAAAGGGTAATTCAATTGTGACTTTATGACAACTAGCCACGTTGCAGCAGATAAAAATACTGTTTCATTGGTTCAAAGAGATGATCTGCATTGGGATCATGACGGGAATAGAGCAGAAACTAGCCTGTTCATGTAAGACCCATCAACATCCCACGGAACACGGTTTCATAGAGCAGGATCTGGGAAGAGCTAGTGCATGTGTTTGTAGCACATCTGTTGTGGTGGGGACTGATGACGCTGTGTAAGCAGCATTTGGAAGGGGCAGAGACTGTCTCTTTTGCTCTGTGTTATACCTTCAGCTCCCAGCAATTTTTGCTGTGTGTTATACCTTCCGCTTCCAGCAATGCAGGAGAGGGAAGGAAGCCTGTTCTAGTCTCAGCTGTGTGGCCTCGGGCAGCTCGCCTGGCTTCTCTGTGTCTTGGCAATTTTCGTGTCTTAAACACAGGGCTGCCAGACAAGGTCCCTTTCAGCCAAAAAATTCTATGGTGCAACTTAAAAACATAAATGATGTTCATTTCAGGTATTACCTATGACCTAGTCTCAGAGAGAAATGCCTTAATTTTAACTTTTTATCCTTAATTCCCTCGAGGAAAAGGCAATTCCAAACCGACAGAGCTGTACTTTTTATCCTGTTCCTGATGCTGACAAAGAAAATTGTTTTTGCTTTCCTGTCCCCTGAAACTTTCTGAAGCTTGAGGAATTGGGGTATATTTTAAAAAACTACACTGCTTTAAAAGTGATCCTCTAGAGAGCATTCTGGACCAGTGTTCCCCAGGAGAGCACAGCACTCTGGTGAGTAAACGTTGAAGCTTACCATATAGGTCTACAAGGTTAATTACCTGTGAAAGTGAAAGTGTTAGCCACTCAGTTGTGTTAGCTCTTTGCGAGTCCATGGACAGTACCTCACCAAGCTCCTCTGTCCGTGGAATTCTCCAGGCAAGAATACAGGAGCTGGGTAGCCCTTCTCCAGGGGATCTTCCCAACCCAGGGATCGAGCCCAGGTCTCCTGTATTTCAGGCAGATTCTTTACTATCTGATCCACCAGGGACTGCTACCCAAACCCCTCCCCTCAAACAAACAAACCAACAAAAAAGATTCATGAGGAGATTGAACTTGACTCTCCCTCATAAAAATATCGAGTATTCCTAATCTAGTCTTCAAAGTTTAAGTAACCACGTGTAGGCCTATACGACTAGCTTCACCCAGTGATTTGAAAGCTCGGTCTTTCTCTGACTTGGGAGAGAAGGCATAGGCAGGTGAGGGGTGGGGATGGTCCCAGTGGCTCAGGAATGGCCTGACCCACTGACACTGTCTCTAACAGCTGGTCTGGGGCAGGCAGCTTTAGCCTCCAGCACAAACTCCAAGTGGGCCGTGGCTCCCAGCTTTAAACACAGTCTGAATGTTTCTGAATTCCTGTAGAATGGGCATGAAAGCTGAGTTCTGCTCCCTGTGTTCACTCAGGAAGCATCTGGAGCACCTCCTATGCGCCACTCTCCTGGGTGTAAGGGACAAACACGGGTAGGCCACAGACACTAGGGCGCCCAGGTTCCTGGTTCGCACCATGAGCCACAATCATCCCATGTCTTGCCTCGGGCTCACCCACAGAGGCAAGTAACCTGGCGGACTGGAGACTCACCTGCTCCCTGGTGCCTGCCCATGAGCACGTCCGCACCCGCCATGCAGCCCATTCCCAGGATGCAGACAACGATGCCGATGAAATGCACAGCCTTGTACCGGATCAGCAGGAAGAACCAGGAGAGCAAGATCACCACTGGGATCACAAAGCAGTCCAGGAGCTACGGCAGGCAGGGAGGGAAACAACAGTGGGGAGTTCAGAGGGAAGCTTTCCATTTGACACAAACTGTTGGGAAAATGACTTCTCTCGGCAGAGAGGACATTTTCCCTGAATCTGAGTTTTGGGGAAGACCCAGAACTGATGCAATTAAAACAGACTCTGAAACAAATGACATGAACTTTTCTTAAACCCAAGCCTTGAAGAAAAGTGGAGAAGGCGAATCAATAAGTCAGGCTGGTGGTGAAGATTCTCCTGCCCCTACAGTGTCAGGGCAGCTCAGCTTTCATCTTCCTTAGCACCCAGGCTGACTCCTTGGAGACACTCAGACGTGGAGAGAATAGACGGAGCCATTTTAGATGGTCCCAGAACTCTGGAAGCAGATGTGGGAATGGGAGGTGAAGGGGCAGTGGTCTTACACTAGTCTATAAACTGTGAGGATCTAGACAGAAGTTGATTTTAATTTCTCCTGGAGCTTTCTCCCCACTACCAATAAAAATTACTTTAATCTGTTTTAATCTGTCACTCTTTATAGGAAAAAAACCCTAAATATAAATACAAATATTAGTCTCAAAAGTTTATAAATACTTAAAAAATACTGTAAAAAAAGTAAAAAAGGAGAGACAGAAGAGAAAGCAGAGTAATAAGAAACCTTTGATTTCATTTCTTAGATATTTTGCACAAATAGTGAGATTCCATCTGACAAGGAAGCCCTAAGAGATGGTGGAGAGTTTGTCCCTGATCATGTAGTAAGAGAACCTGATGAAATGGGAAGACCCCTGTGTTGGGAGCCAAAAGACCTGATTTTGAGTACTAGATCCTTATTTCGAGCAGTATGACCTTGGGCAAACCACAAACTGAGGAAGCCTCAATTTCCTATTAGTATAAATGAAGACTATCTCTAAAGATCATTGTGAAGTTTGAAAATAACCCATGTGAAACCATTTTATAAATTCTGAGGGCCACAATTCCAGGCTATGCCCTGCTTTCAAACATGATGCTCTGGACTCCACAGAACTGGCTGTCTCTACCACCTTCTGGTAAGAGGCACTGACCACTGGACACTCCATGAGAGGCAGGGTCTCCGTTAGACTCATGGATGGCCCCCAGGACTTCAGACTCCATGTACTAAACAAGAAAAACTGAGGAAGTGGTGATCCAGTCTCAGGGCCCAGTACAGCTCCTCTGCTAGAACCCTAAACAGGTCACCCTACCACCCGGTAGCCGGATCCAGGTCAGTGGGCACTAACACCCCTTCCCTCTCACTGTCTACAGCCTGTGGATCACAAGTCAACAGTCCTTCCCTCTTACCGTCTACAGCCTGTGGATCATCAAATTCTGCCAACTCATCTTCTAAACAACCTCTCAAATTTACTCTTACCACTTCTGCCACGTAGACTGGACCAGCACCCTCTCCCACCTGGAGCAAGCCCTTCCTTCCTGCCTCAGGGTCTTCATCCGTGCATCTCTTTCCTTCTGGAATGCTCAACCAATTCTTGAAGACCTGCCTCCTTCTTCAGGCCCACACCTATACACTGCCTCCTCAAACAACCTCTAGGGTCCCCAGGCTAGGTCAGGTTCTAGTCAATGATTACCTTGCATTCTATATCTCTCCTTTAAAGTATCAATTATCATAATTCATGATTAATATGGAATTATTGCCATAATGTCTGACTTCCCTACTAGTCTGGAGGTCCCTGAGAGCAGGACTACATTTCTAGCACCCAGGGTTCTGCTGGGCTCATGAGATGCAGCCAATAATAGTTACTGAACAAATACATACAAGGATTTTTAATAATCAGTAACATCAAAATCGGGTCTCCAAGATTCCTTAAAGGCTGAAAAATGTTTGTATATTTCCTAAGCACCCCTGACCATCAGAATAGCTCTTTGGCACTGTAAAGAATACTCGGGATCCTCACCGTCCACAAAGCCTTCTGTGACCTGGACAGACCCCATGCTTCTCTGTGCTGCAGTCATCTCCTCTGCAGAATGGAGAAAGCGTCAGAAGAGGAAGCTGTCCCTGAGGTTACTGGGAAATGTTACTACTGAGCTGCCCCATGATGGACTAGGGGCTGAGCCCAGAGATCACAGAACTCTGGGAGGGGGTGAGTACAGGGATGAAAGCTGGTAGAGTGGCACTCCAGCATACGGTCCCTCATTGCACAGTTAATTGTCAAGTTAATGATAACTACTTGATGTGATAAAATGCTCTTAAGGCAAGTTTTACAACTGGCCTCAAATACCATTTATTAGGAGATTTGAGCTGGCCAGTGAAAACCTTTCACTGGGCATAAAACAGTTGGTGTTTTGCTTTAAAAATTAGAAATGATTGACTCAACAGTTAAAATATCTAGCTGCATTCTCCACAACTGGGATTTCATTATCTGGCCGGAAGCCCTCAGTCAGTGAGGCTGAAGGCTTCCATGCCTGAACGATGGACGGCAAATCAGGCCACCATCCAGTCTTTGAGGAGGGCTCAAGTGAGCTTTTCTGGTTCTGTGTCATCAGAAATCCCAAAGCACTCGATTAGTCCTGGCATCTGTTCCCTTAATGAGCTGAGCTGAAAAATCTGTACTTGTGAGTGTCAGTTGGTCCTACGGGTAGGGAGGACTTTTAGAAAGAAGAGAAAATGAAAGAATATGACAGTACAAGCCAGGGTTTCTGGGACATTTCAGCTGGGAAACTTGGTGCCTAGCATACAGTAGGGATCAATAATGGGTGACTAATGAACAGGATGGATAGGCATTTGATATCACCGACTGTCAGAAGGAACATTGGAGGTAACCCAGGCTGCTTCCGGCTTTGGGAGTAGGACACTTCTTCGTTTTGCAGGACAGCCCCATGCCCTCTGCAGGGCGTTTAGCATCCCTGGGCTCTGTTCACTAAAAATGTTGTTGTTCAGTCTCAGTCTTATCCAATTCTTTGTGACCCCATGGACTGGGGTCCATTCTTCCCTGTCCTTCACCATCTCCCAGAGTTTGCTCAAACTCATGCTCATTGAGTCAGTGATGCCACCCAACCATCTTATCCTCTGTCATCCCCTTTTCCTTCTGCCTTCAATCCTTCCCAGTATCAGGGTCTTTTCCAATGAGTTTGGCTCTTCACATCAGGTGGCCAAAGTATTGGAGCTTCAGCTTCAGCATCAGTCCTTCTAATGAATATTCAGGGTTGATCTCCTTTAGGATTGACTGGTTTTATCTCCTGCAGTCCAAGGGACTCTCAACAGTCTTCTCCAACACCACAGTTTGAAAACATCAATTCTTTGGCAGCCTTTTTTATTGTCCAGCTCTCACATCCATACATGACTACTGGAAAAACCACAGCTTTTACTATATGAACCTTTGTAGGCAAAGTAATGTCTCTGCCTTTTGATATGCTGTCTAGGTTTGTCATTGCTTTTCTTCCAAGGAGCAAGGGTCCTTTAATTTCATGGCTTCAGTCACTGTCCACAGTGATGTTGGAGCCCAAGAAAATAAAATCTGTCATTGTTTCCATTGTTTTCCCATCTATGTGCCATGAAGTGATAGAACCAGATGCCATGATCTTAGCTTTCCGAATGTTGAATGATTCAGTTTTCTAAATGATTCTTAGTTTTCTGAATGAGTTTTAAGCCAGCTTTTTCACTCTCCTCTTTCACCTTCATCAAGAGGCCCTTTAATTCCTCTTCACTTTCTTTCATAAGGGTGGTGTCATTATGGCAGAAATGCTGAGCAGCTAGTTGCAATTTTGGTATTCTTACCAGAGATGAGCACAGGTCTTTCTGCTCTGCCGTCTTGATGATCATGGAAAACTGTAGACCACTAAAAATAAGTGCTCCTAAAAAAAAAAAATGTTCCTATACAGGCGGCACTAGTGGTAAAGAACCCACCTGCCGATGCAGGAGACGTAAGAGAAGCAAGATTGATCTCTGGGTGGCAGAGTTGACACATGGCAACCCACTGCAGTGTTCTTCCTGGAGAATCCCATGGACAGAGGAGCCTGGAGGGCTACAATCCACAGGGTCACAAAGAGTTGGACACGA
The DNA here is from genome assembly GCF_016772045.2 of Ovis aries. Classification (NCBI taxonomy): domain Eukaryota; kingdom Metazoa; phylum Chordata; class Mammalia; order Artiodactyla; family Bovidae; genus Ovis; species Ovis aries. Next base: position 19,894,441 of record NC_056061.1, read on the forward strand.
CTGAAGTGACTTAGCACACAGCACACATTTACAAGCACCCCTCGGAGGCAGTACCTCCACAGTTTAGAATCACAGAATCCTTTATTTAAAAACAGGATTCAGATGTTTCAACAAGTGAAGTGATGTGCTCCAGGTCACTCAAATGGCTGATACCAGAGACAATCCTGTCCTGATTTTTTAAACCATATTTTTATGAAGGTCAGTGACAGAAATTGCTACAGGTGGGAGATCACACCACTGTTATCTGTAACTAGAGAGAGAGAAAAAGATACATTTGGGAGTTGCTGTTAGTAAACAGGCTATTATTTTTTAGCGATTTTTGTCCCCAACTTTTCCCCTGTGGCTTCATAGCAAAAAGCATACCGACAAAATAATTTTCCAATAGATTTCTGGTAGCTTAACTCCTTAGCAAAGTGGTTGTTAGAGTAATAATAGAGAGCAGCATTGTAACATATGCTCACGACTGGACTGCTAAAGCAGAAAAAGAAGTGAAAAACTAGTAGGTGTATCTTTCTTTGCATACATTTCTATATCCAAAAGGAAATTATAAAATATCAATACCAAAAATAAACAAATGAATACTATTTCATAACCATCTTACAACTCTGAAAAATCTCAAAGAACGTGAAGAACTTTAGAAAGACAAGTCCCTTACCTCTTAGATTTATATAGTATCATTCCCCTCTAAAGATACAAGCTAGCTTTGCTCTTCTATGTCAGTGATCCTTAAGTGATACCTGCCATTGAGGTCTACAACCCCAAGTTATCTGATTCTATTCATGAGGTTCTGAGGCACACCATGCTTAGTGGCTGAGACAAATTCTCTGAAGTCATTATGATAATACCAGGATTATTATTTGAGCTTGGTAGTCTTAACTATTTCCTTAGGATAGACTCCTGGCTGGAAACTACAGAGTTAAAGTTTGAGTTTCTTTTGTGGCTCAGACGATAAAGAATCTGCCTACAATGTAGGTGGTCTGTGTTTGAACCCTGGGTTGGAAAGATCCCCTGGAGAAGGGAATGGCTACCCACTCCAGTATTCTTGCCTGGAGAATTCCATGGACAGAGGAGCCTGGCTGGCTGCAGTCCATGGGATCACAAAGAGTCTGACATGACTGACTGACTAACACACACTCACAAAGTATACATTTTAAAAAACTATGGATGCATAGTCCCTTTTTTCCCCCAGGAATTAGCAGCTACTTGAGCTTCCATGGTGGCTCAGATGGTAAAGTGTCTGCCTATAATGTGGGAGACCCAGGTTCAATCCCTCGGTCGGGAAGATTTCCTGGAGAAGGCAATGGTAACCCATTCCAGTATTCTTGCCTGGAAAATCCCATCAGCCGCTCAGTCGTGTCCGACTCTTTGCGACCTCATGGACTGAAGCACGCCAGGCTTCCCTGTCCATCACCAACACTCGGAGTTTACTCAAACTCATATCCATCAAGTTGGTGATGCCATCCAAATATCTCATCCTCTGTCATCCCCTTTTCCTCCTGCCTTCAATCTTTCTCAGCATCAGGGTCTTTTCCAGTGAGTCAGTTCTTCACATCAGGTAGCCAAAGTATTGGAGCTTCAGCTTCAGCATCAGTCCTTCCAGTGAATATTCAGGACTGATTTCCTTTAGGATGGACTTATTTGTTTTACTTACTTGTCCACTTACTACTTAGTAACTACTTGCTACTTAGTAAGTACTTACTTGTCCACTTACTACTTACTACTAAAGTGGCTACTTACTTGTCCACAATTAGCAGACAAATACAAACTAAGATGAAAGAATTGCTTTGCAAATTAAAAATAGGTATTCCCAGTTTGTACTTACAGATGTAAAAACTCAGCATGGCTTGTAACTTATCATCAAAATATGTGCCTTAAATATCTTCAGAAAAGCTGAGAATAGCATTATGTTTTCACTCTGATAAAATGTCTACGTTTAGGGGCTGTATTTTGGGTCTAAACTGCTCCATGTACTGTTTTCTCCTTTAATGCTGGATGCCTGTGGTCATGTCTCCTCACCTTTGGATTCTATCTGGCAGAAAATAATAGCTTGATCCATGTGGAACGGTCATTTTTGTAGGTAAAAAAAATGACAATTTCAATATTGGCAATTTCACATAGTTCGCCTAAGAGATGAGACCCCCCCCCCCCAACCCACCCACTGTATTAACTTTAGACTTGGATTACAGAAGCAGTGATGCCTCCTATCTCCCACTCCAATTTTAATTTAGCCTAAAATTTCTTATGGGCTTCCCAGGTGACTCAGTGGGTGCAGAATCCACCTCCAATGCAGGAGACACAGGAGACTTGGGTTCAATCCTTGGGACAGGAAGATCCCCTGGAGGAGGGCCTGGCAATCCACTCTAGTACTCTTGCCTGAAGAATCCCAAGTACAGAGGAGTCTGGTGGGCTACAGTCCATGGGGATTGCAAAGAGTTGGACATGACTGAAGCGACTGAGCATGCATGCAAACTTTCTTAGGCAGATATCCTGGAGTAAAGGGTCCTCAAGTCATCGACCCTGTCTCAGAGGTCCTTCCAGCAAAGAACAGTTGTTCAGCTCAGTTCACTTCGCTTCAGTAGCTCAGTCGTGTCCGATTCTTTGCGACCCCATGAATCACAGCACACCAGGCCTCCCTGTCCATCACCATCTCCTGGAGTTCACTCAAACTCATGTCCATTGAGTCCGTGATGCCATCCAGCCATCTCATCCTTGGTCGTCCCCTTCTCCTCCTGCCCCCAATCCCTCCCAGCATCAGAGTCTTTTCCAATGAGTCAACTCTTTGCATGAGGTGGCCAAAGTACTGGAGTTTCAGCTTTAGAATCATTCCTTCCAAAGAACACCCAGGGCTGATCTCCTTCAGAATGGACTGGTTGGATCTCCTTGCAGTCCAAGGGACTCTCAAGAGTCTTCTCCAACACCACAATTCAAAAGCATCAATTCTTCAGTGCTCAGCCTTCTTCACAGTCCAACTCTCACATCCATACATGACCACTGGAAAACCATAGCCTTGACTAGATGGACCTTTGTTGGCAAAGTAATGTCTCCGCTTTTGAATATGCTATCTAGGTTGGCCATAACTTTTCTTCCAAGGAGTAAGTGTCTTTTAATTTCATGGCTGCAATCACCATCTGCAGTGACTTTGGAGCCCCCAAAAATAGTCTGACACTTTTCCACTGTCTCCCCAGTTGTTACCAATCCATAAAGCAGGCAAAAATGAAACAATTTGAAGACAGCTTGTTTCCTTCTTTTTGTTTTCCTTCAAGGCATGAATGAAGTGAATTAGCAGAGAAAGCAGAGAGAGAGAAGGCATAACAACACCACCAAGTGGTAAAGTCCCCCACTGGATACTCAATTAGCTAGTTCCCATCTGGGCTGGAGCAAGAAGCAATGGGCAGAGAGGAAGAGATTTCTTCCAGTGTCCCAGTGTCAGAAGGGAATGAATGCCTTCCCTGGCTTCCTGGGTGGTATGATGGGGAGAAGAGAAAACTCCCTCGACATTCCTTCCCTACCACCACTTGGTTTGGGTGACATCTATCTTCACATAAAAGTTCTTGATTGAAAATCTACACATCATAGTATTAGGCATAAAAAATCTCTGGAAGAAGAAAATCAGAATCTGTACAAATAAGATAGCCAGTTAGTAATGGCTATCTTTGAATAGGATCACTGAGTCTTCATACACTCCCTCCCCCAAACTCTCTGAGGTTTCCAAATTGCCTCTCGTGTACATACAGTACTTTCAAAATACATAAAACAACACCTGTTATGAGAGTGTAAGCAATCTACAAGAGTCAGATCAGTCTTTCTCTAAGGAAGCAAATGGTTTTAAAAAACAAAAAAATCATACAAAAATGCCCCAATACCCAACTGCTCCCATTCCAGGAGAGTATAATGAGGAGGTGACCTCATCCCTCTTTCTAATTCTCTCCACCCAAAAGAGACTCCTCCACCCGCCTTCAGCTCCTCATTAACGCTCCCCTCCGGCTATGCACAGGGCTCTGCGCTCTGCACTGGGCCCAGCTGTCAGAGGCTAAACCTGAGGCAACTGGTAGGTGATTCCAGGAAAGAGAACACTTCCTCTCTCTCTGCCTCTGCTCCTAATTGGCAATCCTCCCATGTTTCTAAAAGTGATGTATATTATAAATTCATCTCCGGTGAGTAAAACTGAATCCTTAACAGGGAAGGATCTTAAAAAAGACAAACTTCAGTAACAGACACAACAAAAGTCCTCTTTTAGCTGACAGTCCAGCTGAAGAGAGCGGAATATAATTTGGGAAATGCACACTCACACGCAGTCAAGAACCATTTGATTCAGGGGCCTTGACATGCAGCCAGGCCAGAAGCATTTGAAAACTCAAATACAGTTCCAGGGAGCAGTATTTTTCATGTGGAACAGACTTCTCTGGTAGATACCCTGACCCCCTCCACCCACACCAGATTTTTTTCTTTCCAGGACTATTGTATTCATAACATCTCAACCCTCACTAACCTCAAAACTTAGGACTTAATGTTTAGGTTTTACTGCCTTAAAATGTCCATAATGGATGAAGCCATGTTCCCATCAAGTTTCCCAGGAGATCTGAATTAATAAAAAGTGTCATTATGATGACTATATGACACTCCAGTGTTCTTGCCTGGAGAATCCCAGGGACGGGGGAGCCTGGTGGGAGGTCGTCTATGGGGTCGCACAGAGTCGGACACGACTGAAGCGACTTAGCAGCAGCATGACAGTCGTATCCCAGCAAAGGTCCTATTTTCAGAATTTAGAAAGAGATTTTCACCAAACTATCTTTCTTGTTTCTGTTGATAAGGATTTCAGTGTGCGAATTTTCTGTTTCTTTGTGTAATTCATCAGAACTTCCTACTTGTTAAAATATCTTATTTTACTTTTATGGCTTCAACTCTTAAAGACAAAAGAAAGATGCTACCAGGCACTAAAAATCTAGGTGACTGCTGGAGCCTCTCTTTAGTTGTTCAGTCATAGTCCGATTCTTTGAGACTCCATGGACTGCAGCCTATCAGGCTCCTCTGTCCATGGAATTCTCTAGGCAAGAATACTGGACTGGGCAGCCATCTCCAGGGAGTCTTCCCAACCTAGGGATCCAACTCGGGTCTCCTGCATTGCAGGCAGATTCTTTACTGTCTGAGCCACCAGGGAAGCCTGTATCTTCTGGTGGTCACCTAAAAATCTGAGACAAGCACCTAAAGATTCAGGTAATTAGGAAGACACCTGCTCTCTAGCTCTGCTGCATGGAAATCTTTCTTGGGTGAGAGTAGAGCTTTCCCACAGGAAAAACTCCCACAAGTGAGCATCACTAGAGCTTTAATCAGATTTAAAAACAGGCTCTGACTGTCAAACTGGATTCTAAAAGCAGAAAGCAAGGAATTAAAATTTCCTGAATGCCTGCCATATACCATAGGTGCAACGCCAGTTCTTTTTCCCCATTTTACAGATGAGGAAACAGTGCTAAAGATAACAGGTAACTTACTTGAAGCCCCATAACAGAGTCAGAGCCAGAATGTGGTCCCAGGTCTGCCCTTCTGCCACAACCTGAGCTTAAGCAGCAAGGTCTAGGTGCAGTGCTGTGCTTAGTCGCTCAGTTGTGTCTGACTCTTGGTGACCCCATGGACTCAGGCAAGAATACTGGAGTGGGTTGCCATGCCCTCCTCCAGAGGATCGTCTCAACCCAGGGATCAAACCCAGGTCTCCTGCATTGCAGGTGGATTTTTTTTAACCATCTGAGGCACCAGGGAAGCCCTCTAGGTGAAGTAGAAAGTACATAAGATCCAGTTCTTACAACAACAGTCTAGGCTGGCTCAGCCTCAACTCGATCGAGAAGATTTGTACGTTCTCTTATGTTGAGAGCACTCTAGGAGAGAGCCAGACTCCTAGAGGACTGAAAAATAATCACTGGTTGTCTGCATTTTTCATACGAAAGAAGGTGAAGGTATAAGAAAAGTGTATGAGAATCAGAATTGTTTCTTTGTAGTGATGGGTTTCTGATACTGTGTAGCTATCTTGAGTGCCTTTGGAGAAGCGCTTGCCTTAAGTCATTCAAGCACTATGAACTCCTATTTCTTATTTATGGAATTCATGAACATAAGAACATGAACAATAACATTAAAGAAAGTACACATTTCAAAGCCCATATTGAAGGAAATGAATGTTTTGTGATAAAATATTAATTTCCCATTAATTTTGCATTACTTGTGATTCTTCCCAGCATTCAAACAGCAGGGAGAAACAATTTCAAAAGCTAGAGGAAAGAATCTTGTACCTTTGGGGGGTCTATCTCTAGGTCTAATTCAACTACTCCAGGTTTTATTTTAAAAAGGTGAACGTTACCTTATACTTGTCACTGGGCTTCCTTGGTGGCTCAGACAGTAAAGAAGCTGCCTGCAATGCAGGAGACTCGGGTTTCATCCCTGGGTTGGGAAGATCCCCCTGGAGATGGGAATGGCTACCCACTCCAGTATTCTTGCCTGGAGAATTCCACCAGAGGAGCCTGGTGGGCTATAGTCGGCAGGTATTTATTTACTGCTTACTGCAGGCTCAGCATTGCTACAGGTGCTGGGCATGACCCAAACACTCTATATGGAGATTCAAGCAGACAAACGTCAATAGACACACAGGTCTTTCCTCCAGTTCACGGCCAGGGTCTTCCCTTAAGGACTTGTCTGGCACTGAAGGAGACTCTGCCCTCTGTTCCTTAGGACTGTCCCTCCCTGCGTTCCTCTTGGGTCTCCATCCCGCCCTCGTTGCTGCCTGTTTTCCTTCACCATATAGACATGCCCCAGTCTCACCCTCAATGCCCAATTGCTCTGCAGTTATTTATCTTTCCGTCTTCACAGCCAGGCTTCCTGAAAAATTAATCTACAGTCTGTTTCTTGTATCTGGGTCCCATCCATTCCTCAAGCCGCATCGATACTGACGACGGCTTTGCCAGGATGACCAAAGCTTCGATGCAAGTTCACTTTGGACTAACCCTTTCTGCAGCATTTGGCGTTATTAACGACTGTGTCCTCGAGTCCCCTTCTTTCCTGTTTCTTTTTCCTCCTCCCTCTCTGGCACTTCCGTCTGACCTCTTGTGGACTCATTTTATTCTTTCTGTCCCTCGTGATTGGTGTGTTTGAGGTTCAGTCCTTAGCTCTCCCGTTTCCATTTTCTAGGTACCCTCTGGTTCTCACCCAACTCTGACTTCCTTTCCTGCCAACCTCTTGGGAAGAGTTGCATTCAGCCACGGTCTCCATCTCTTTGAAATCCATTCAACCCCTCAACTCAGGGCAGTCTGGGTTCTGTTCCCCAAACACCATCAAAGTTGCTCAAAAACACATCCCCTGTTTCCGAGCCGGGCAGACATCACAGTCCTTCCCTTACCCAGTGCAGCATCTGCCGTTCTCTCCTTCCGCTTGCTCTTGCCTGCCACGCCTGCCTCCGCCTCCCGTTTCATCTCCCATGCCTCCTGTGTTCCTGGTCTGTGGGCCCCCAGATCTACTCTTCCCTTCTCAAATGCTATACTCTCAGGACGGTGTCACAGTGCCTCGTCTCAACTCTCACATTTACCCTGCAAGACTTCACCTATTTGTTCCGTCGTGTCTACGCTAGTGACTCCCAGATCTGCATCTCCAATCTGGATCCAGCTCTGCACTCCGGAGCCACGCAACCTCCTGATGATCAGGTGTGGAGGTACCAGGAGCGCCTACCGCTCAGCGTGGCTCACTCCTCGCTCACCTGAGTCTTCCCTCGGTGAGTGGAACCACTAGGAACTTAGCATGTCTGGTGCTTAGGGGGTTGCTCCTTCCTTCTTGAGATAACGGTCTTGGCTTGCTTCCAGATTCTCCTCTAAGCCCGTTGGTCCCTTCACAGCCTACTTTCTTCCATTTATACTCACTCCACTGGTGATCTAATCGGACCATGACTTTCAGCCCCTTCTATAGGAAATGACTTCAGATCCATAATTCCAATCCTACCTCTCTCCTGAACCAGAGACATAAACCCAGTTGCCTCTACTGAGCTCTGCTTGGATGCTCACAGGAAGCTCAGAACTGCACAGCCAGACAGAACCCTCGACTTTCTGATGCACATCAGCCAGTCTCCAGTCTTGTTCATCTCATCACATGACACAGCCTAGCAGCTCAGGCCATCAGTTAAAGCACCATTCTTAACTCTTCCTGTTCTCCCAGACTTTCCCTATGACTCTTCCTTCTCTCTCAAACTGTCCCCATTCCTCCATCTACACATTTAGAAAATCCTGATGGCTTTGTCTTATCAATGCACCCAACTATCCCTAATTGCCTCCACAGTTGGCAGTTGGCTTCAAGTCCCCATTACCCACTAAATTCCTTTTTTTTTTTTTTTTTTTGGCCACCTGCTTGACATGGAGGATCTTAGTTCCCAGACCAGAGATTGAGCCCATATACCCTGCAGTGGAAGCTCAGTGTCAACCCCTGGACCAGGGGATTTCCCCTGCCCCCACCATCAGCTTCCAGTTGTGGCCTCCTGACTGTCTAACCAGACTGACTCTTCCTCCTATGTAATCGATCTTCCGTGAGCAGCCATGACCACAGCAATCTCAAAATACAAATTAGTTCATGTCAATCCCCTGCTCTGAACAAACTAATGATTTTCCTCAGAACAAAGTCAAACTCCTTTCCTTGACTCACACAGTCCTAGCTTCTGGCCCCTCCCTCCTTCTCAGTGTCATCTGTCCCTATTATTAACCCCACTCACTCCTTCCATTTCTTAAACATGCATGCTTAGGACTCTCACCCTTGTACTCTTCCCCCCATATCTTTACATATCTCACTCCCCTGCATTCTAGTGGGAGAGACAGAATAAAAACTAAGCATGACTTGGCAGGGAAGCATCATGAGGGTTAGAGTCCTGTCTTCTTCATGCTACATGTCTAGCATCATGGAAAAGTATATCTAATATGTGCTGTGCTGTGCTAAGTCGCTTCAGCTGTGTCCGACTCTATGAGACCCCATAGACGGCAGCCCACCAGGCTCCTCCATCCCTGGGATTCTCCAGGCAAGAACACTGGAGTGGGTTGCCATTTCCTTCTCCAATGCATGAAAGTGGAAAGTGAAAGTGAAGTTGCTCAGTCTTGTCCGACTCTTAGCTATATGTCTAGCATCATGGAAAAGTATATCTAATATGTGCTGTGCTGTGCTGAGTTGGTTCAGCCGTGTCTGACTCTTTGCGACCTTACGGACTGTACCCCACCAGCCTCCTCTGTCGATGGGGTTCTCCAGGCAAGAATACTGGAGTGGGTTGCCATGCCCTCCTTCAGGGGATCTTCCCAACCCGGGCATTGAACCCTGGTCTCTTACATTTCTTGCATTGGCAGTGGGGTTTTTTACTACTAGTGCCACCTGGGAAGCCCATACTTATAATATAGGCTCAGCAAATATTTGCAAAATATTTGAGTGACTAAAACAGACTGATCCTTCTTTTCTACCCACACATTAAATAAGTCACCAAATCTGGTCAGTTTAGCCGCCTAGATATCCCTAGCATCTCTTGTCCTGGCCTGTCTGCCCCTTCCTCATCAGGACATGTGGCTCTTTCTAAACTGTCCATCTTGTTGCCATTCCTACACGAGCAACATTCAGGGTTAAGCCCAAATTCTCCGATGTGGCTTATAAGTCCGTTTGTGATTTGTCACCAGTTACTCCTTCATTCTCTTCTTTGACTATGTCTTTCTTCAAAATGCCTTCCAACTAAGGCATTTTTAGTTCCTTAACATGCTGTGGCCTTCTCGTGTCTATTTCTCCTTGGCTCACTCAGTCTTCTTTCAGAGCTCAGACAATACTTCCTCCAGGAAGCTCTCTCTGATTTCCTAAGTAGAGATCAGACACCCCCTTCAGGGTCTCCCGGAGAAAGAAATGGCAACCCCTTCCAGTATTCTCGCCTGGAGAATCCCATGGACAGAGGAGCCTGGTGGGCTCCAGTTCATGGGGTTGCCAAGAGTCGGACATGACTGAAGAGACTTAGCACAGCACATCAAGGTCTCCCACTGATCTCTGTATTATCAAATTGTACTTATCATGCTGAAACATAAACACCTTCCATAAGGAGACGACTTCTCCTCCCTTGCACTCAGTTACCTCCTGCAGCTGGGATGGTGCTTAGTATACAGTAGGGTCCCTTAAGTAGTTTGTTAATTCCTTCCAAAATATTTATGGGGCATCTTCCAGATGCCAGCTGCTATACTGGGAAATAAAAAATCTGGGTAATAAAGAAAATCCTCTCCCGCCCCCCCCCCTCCGTGGGGTTTGTAATCTTGCGTAAGAAGAGGCAAACAAGGAATATATATTGTATGTCGATAATAAGAACTATGGAGAAAGAGAAAACAGGGGAGGGAGTGTTGAATGGGGCGGGGTATTGCAATTTCTAACCAGTGGTCAGGGAAGAACTCACTGACCCCTAAGCAAAGTCCAGAGGTGCTTATTCCATTGGCAGATAGTAAATGTTGAATGAATGGATAAATTGTGAGTGAATAATTTTGATTTATCTGAGCCATTTAGGGGAGATTTGTTGCCGCTGAGGTAAAGGGTACTGTCTAAAGCTGAGATTTGACCTGATTTCAGTCAAGAGGAGCTGCAGCTGCGCTGTGTGCAGTTGTGAGTTGCCTCATCATTCTCTGGCCCAGATGGGGTCTCACCTCCTAATCTGGTCATGGAGCCCCCTAACTTGATGGCCCCGGAAAATGCACAGACACACTCTGTCTTCTGGTTCAAGGGCTCTGGAATTGGAAATGGCCCCAGCCTCGAAGATAGAAACAAGACGGAAGACAGGGAGACAAGGGACAAAAATAAATCCTGCTATTCTCTCATATGTTGGTGTTTTTATGAATTCTCATTGTCTGAATCTTAAAAAGTCTGACAGCTTTAAGACTGCACCCTTCAGTCTGAAAGTGGCTCACAGGGTTTTACTGACTCATGATTTACGAACAAACACATCCCTCCAAACGCACTGCCAAAGGGAGCAGGCTATGCATGCTTTTCCTTTAAAGGCAAGGCCGTGCTCTCACTTTAACCATTATTACAGGTAAATTTTGTACAGTGATTGAGTCAAAACGAGAAGTTCTCTAAAAGCAAGCAGGGGGATATGCTCAGGTGCATCTATCTGTGGTAGGCAGCTCCGGAGTGCTCCTCTAAGGAGCCCATCAAGGTGGCGTTGGAAGCACTCTTTCCTCAAAGGATGAAAATACCCACACAGATGGGCAAGAGAAGCCTGCTTCGGCTTCCATGCTCAGGTTCTTTTTGGAGAAAGCCCTGCAAAGTTCAACGCCTTCAAATATGCTTGGGAGTGGGAATGGGGGAGGAATTAAATATTACCTCCAACTGTATGTGTTTCCTGTTGCTGCTGTAACAGATGACCATACATGTAGTGGCTTCAAACAATGCAAATTCATTACCTTACAGTTCTGGTGATCATATCCCTCTAATGATAGAAAGTGAAAAGGAACTAAAGAGTCTCTTGAAGGTGAAGGAGGAAAAAGCTGGCCTGAAACTCAACATTCAAAAAACTAAAATCATGGCATCTGATCCCATCACTTCATTTCAAATAGAAGCAGAAAAAGTGGAAACAGTGACAGATTTTATTTTCTTGGGCTCCAAAATCACTGAGGACAGTGACTGCAGTCATGAAATTAAAAGACGCTTGCTCCTTGGAAGGAAAGTTATGACAAACCTAGGCAATGGCACCCCACTCCAGTACTCTTGCCTGGAAAATCCCATGGGCAGAGGGGCCTGGTAGGCTGCAGTCCACGGGGTTTCTAAGAGTTAGACACGACTGAGCGACTTCACTTTCACTTTTCACTTTCATGCATTGGAGAAGGAGATGGCAACCCACTCCAGTATTCTTTCCTGGAGAACCCCGGGGACGGGGGAGCCTGGGGGGCTGCCGTCCTTGGGGTCACACAGAGTCAGACATGACTGAAGTGACTTAGCAGACAACATGTTAAAAAGCAGAGATATCACTTTTCTGACAAAGGTCCATATAGTCAAAGCTATATGACTACCAGTTTCTCTAGCAGTCATGTACGGATATGGGAGTTGGACCATGAGGAAGGCTGAGCACCAAAGAATTGATGCCTTTGAACTGTGGTGCTGTGGTGAGTCTCTTGGACTGCCAGATCAAACTAGTCAATCCTCAAGGGAATTAACCCTGAATATTCACTGGAAGGACTAATGATGAAGCTAAAGCTCCAATCCTTGACCACCCGGTCAAAGAGCTGACTCACTGGAAAAGACCCTGATGTTGGGGAAGATTGAGGGCAGGGGAAGAAGGGGGGTGACAGAGGATGAGATGGTTGGACAGCATCACCAGCTCAACGGGCATGAATTTGAGCAAACTCTGGAAGACAGTGGAGGACAGGGGAGCCTGGCGTGCTGCGGTCCATGGGGTCACAAAGAGTTGGACATGGAGACTGAACAACATAGTTCTGGAGATCAGAAATACTAAAACAGTCAAAGCCTGGCTGGTGTTCTCTCTGGAGACACTAGAGCAGAATCCCTTTCCCTGCGTTTTTTCTGGTCCTGGCTTCTGGTGGCTGCCTGCATTCCTCGGTTTGTGTCTCCTTCCTCCATCTTCAAAGCTAGGAGTGTAACATCTTCAAATCTCTCTCACTCTTTGACTTTTGATTCCATTGTCACAACTCCTCGCATCCCTGACCTCTGCTCCTTTCTTCAAAGAACTTCTGTGATTAGGATGGGGCCACTCAGATAATTTGTAATAACCACATCATCTTAACTTCATTAATTTAATCACACCTGCAGAGTCCCCTTTGTGTTGAAACGGTGTAACATATTGTAAAGTAATGTATTTATGTATTACAGGGATTAGAACATCAATATCTTTGTGGGGCCTTTATTCTGCCACTATGTTCATGCATGATGAAAAGCGTGTTTTGAAAATAATGAGGATTTTTTTAAGGAAAAGAAAATCGCTGCTTATTGAGGAGGGTATGCAGTTGTTTACATACTTAATCTTCTTTAACACACTGGAATTCATTCGTCTGAACATGGTTGTCATTCAAGGTAGTCACTTTGAAGGTCATGGGTGTATTTTAATGAAGTTCTTGTTGCTCAAGAACTTGTTTGAACTCTTTGAAGTTGCCTTCAGAGCACTCACTGGCATATCCTTAATGGAAGCCACTGCTCATTCTTTGAGATCAAGATTCATTTTTTGGAAAGAAGCACAATGCTAGATTAAGCTAGATAATACATTCTAGACCCAAAAGGAGGATAAATTATAAAGAAACCTGCATAACTCAAGATTGGCTCTGAAGATTTTAAAAGAGAAATTATAACATATTTTGAACACTGACAGTCACATCAAAATAAGTATATAATAATAAAAGGTAAGCACTTTGAATATTGATTTGAATGTATAGAGTTTTGCTATTTAGTAGACTACTTTGTTTACATTGTGTATAGTAAAATATCATTATGTTGAGGACAGTTTTATTTGAAAAGGAAAGAGAATTTTTATATAAACAGATGTTTCCAATGAAACTATTTGGAGTTTGCTTACTCTTAACTCTCATGTTATGTTGCTTAATTATGGAAGCTATTTGTTACACACTAGCTCATTTTAAGTCTATTATCTTTCATATTGTGTTCTCTAATTAAATCCTTTATAGGCTACAGTATCGTGCTTTAAAATGATCCAAAATTAGATCATTGGTTTAAAAAAAATCCTCAAGTCCTGTGGCCAACCCAGGAAATCACTGACTTTCTCTTTTATCTTACTAATGATCTTTAAAATTTCAGGATCCACATATGAGAAAATGATCAGTGATGTTATTTATAGAATTTTGCTTCAAAAAGTTGGGAAAGATGACTTAAAACTATGATTCTAAATTCTTATGAAAAAATTTCTTAACTATAAAAATCACTTAAAAGGCCAAATTGAATACATTCAGCCAATGAACATAGCCTAACTGGCAAGATTTTAAAGCATGACTAATTGGAACATTCTGACTTGAGAAAATTTAAAATTAGCTTGTATCAAGGCTTATAAGTCATAAATTTTGGAAGTAAGAAAATTTGAGTTTTAAAATTTTATTTATTTTGCCATTAGAAAACTTGTGTTCAATGCTAAACTTTCCTTCTGTCTCTATCTTGGTTTCTGTCTTTCTCTGTGTTTACACACACACACATAAATCTCTTCCATTGACTAAAACTGCCCATTTGTACAATCATTTGCCCACAGTTCTACCAGGTGTATTCTGTAGACACCATTCACGTTCAGAAGGTCTCAGGCCGCCAGTGGTTAACAGATGAACCACCGAGCATAAAGCAGCTTTGAGGGCAGCCAAGGCTGGACCTCCTGTATCTTCTCACCTGCCCTATTCATCCTCATCCACCAAATACACCAGGCTGGGCAGTCTGGCCACCAGCTCTGAAAAATATGAATATTTGCGTGGGGTGTAATACTGGACTGTTGGACTTCCCTGGTGGGTCCATGGTAAAGGGTGCCATTGCCAATGCAGAAGACGTGGGTTCAGCCCCTGGATAGGGAAGATCTGGAGAAGGAAATGGCAACACACTCAAGTATTCTTGCCTTAAAAACCCCATGGACAGAATAGCCTGGTGGGCTATAGTCCATGGGGTCACAAAGAGTCCGCACACGACTAAGGGGCCAACAGCAATATTGACTATAGGGGTGTTTCACTTTTCACAAACTCGCAAAATGGAAAGAACACCTAAGGAAACAAATATGAGTTATTATTCATAGCACAAAATGATTTTTCAATTTACAAGAAATACTCCGTACATTTCCAAGTTTGTTAAAAATATAAATTATTCATAGAAAGTTATTTGGAGGTTATTACTTCAGGAACACGTTCACTGATGAAAAGGGGTACCATTGTACCATAGGAGAAATTTTTCTTGATTTTACATGTCAGGCAACAGCATTCCAGGGCTTTAAGGTTTGTTTATCCTCTGGTACTGTGAAAACATTCCAAATAGGATATTACCATATTTTCTTGTACAATTTCCCTTGATATTTTCACTCTCGAACAGAGCGGGTTAGGAGAATTTTGTTTGTACCTAGCAGCAATCTCATTAATCTTCATGAGCTTTCACCTCTACTGACTGGCAAATGGTCCCATCTGAGGTAACACAGTCATCAGTCAGTGGCAAAGCTAATTGGAATGTGGATTTCCACAAACTTCTCCTTGTGTCTCAAGCAGGTTCTTCCCCCTAGATCGCTTTGCATGCAACTGTGAATTTTTTCATTGCTCTTCTTAAATTTGCTGTACAAGAGTCAGAGTGTAAGAGAGGATGGAGTGGTTTAGCCAACGTGTCTCTTTTTAACTTTTTTTTTCCCTTAAACTGGATCAATGGACAGAATAGGTGAAGTGAAAAATATGGGAGTAAAAGGAGCTGGCATTTAATGAGCATCTACTACCTTTTGGAGGCGTTGCTAAAGCAGGTGCATCACTGATTGGCTGACTGGCTATCATGTGGATCTCAGACAAGTCTGAGAATGTCAGAAGAGCACAGACAGGTCTATTTGTAGGAACGACAGAGGAAATTCACTGGGAAAGGTGCTAGAGTCTGCTTGGGAGATGATGGCAGGATCAGACAACATCAGGTGTTATTATTTGTTGCATTATTTTTGCCTTAGAGCTGGGAGAGAAACATGGACTTTAGGATGTTATATTTGCATACCCACAACTGCAGCAGGAGACTGGTTTTTTAAATTTTTTTTAAATCTATTTTTAATTGGAGGATAAATTGCTTTACAATGTTGTGTTGTTTTCCACCACACGACGGCATCAATAGTTGTAAATACACATATATCCCCTCCCTCTGGAACCTTGATCCCCAAATAAGAGGGGAAACTCATGTTGAGAGACAGAGAGCAGACACGTGAGGGCATTTCACTATTTTGGAATCCTCTACATAAGCCCGGGGAGCTGACAATCATCAGGGAGTCAAGTTGCCTAGTTTTACTGTTAGATTCGTGTTGTCAGTAAAGCCCACTGAAATGTGTCCTCCAGAGTCTTTTCTGAAAACCGGTGGGTTCAGTCATTCCACCTCTGTAACCCCACAGAATTTTCTGTATAGATCCATTTTGCTGCCTTTCCTGTAATTTGTTTATAGATCTTTCTTCCAGTAAATGCTTTTGAACTGTGGTGCTGGAGAAGACTCTTGAGAGTCCCTTGGACTGCAAGGAGATCCAACCAGTCCATCCTAAAGGGGATTGGTCCTGGGTGTTCATTGGAAGGACTGAGGTTGAGGCTGAAACTCCAATACTTTGGCCACCTGATGTGAAGAGCTGACTCACTGGAAAAGACCCTGATGCTGGGAAAGATTGAGGGCAGGAGGAGAAGGGGATGACAGGATGAGATGGTTGGATGGCATCACCGACTCAATGGACATGGGTTTGAGTGGACTCTGGGAGTTGGTGATGGACAGGGAGGCCTGGCATGCTGCAGTTCATGGGGTCGCAAAAAGATGAACACGACTGAGCAACTGAACTAAACTGAACTTCCAGTAAAATAGGATAAATGTTTTGGAAATTTACTTTTCCCTCTTAAATCATGCCCCATCCACCTTCTAACTATAAAACTGAGCCATGAGGAATTCAACAGCAGGTGATTATAGAACAGAGAGGTCACTGATGTAAATGGTGGCTCAGTGGTAAAGAACTCTCCTGCCAGTGCAGGAGACGCAAGAGAGACGTGAGTTTGATCCCTGGGTTGGGACGATCCCTTGGAGTAGGGAATGGCTACCCACCCCAGTATTCTTTTTTTTTGTAAATTAGTTTCTTTATTTTAATTGCCACTCCAGTATTCTTACCTGGAAAATCCCATGGACAGAGGAGCCTGGCAGGCTACAGACCATGGGGTTGCAAAAAGTCCGACATGACTGAGCACACAGCACGCAGGAGGTCACTGCTGAGCTTTTAAACACAGAACAAATCCTCCTGATGCCTTTAGCAAGGAAGGGTCAGGTGTGTGGAAGGAGAAGGGGTTCAAAATTCTATAATCTCCCTCCAACCTATCAAGAATCCATACTACCAACTCCACCAGAGTCTTCTCCAGAATGTGGAAGGTTGCTGTTTCCTCTCTTAGGGCTGAGCCAGGAGGGCAGGTGTCCCAGAAGGAGGGTGTGAGATGAAGAAGTCCATGCTAGAGCGAATGAGGGAGGGAGCACTTGCCCTTCCCACCTGTGGGCATGGCCAGAGGAAAAGAAATTGACAGAGGAGAAATGGGTGCTGGATCATCCGTGCCCAGAGGGCCCCTCTCCAAACAGAAGGCCCAGCGGGGAGAGACAATGCTAGACAGTTTGAAAGGAAGCTGAAAGTGAAGCATCAGTTTCCTTTAGGGCAGCACCACACCAACTTGAAGAGGCCACACTGAGAATAAGCAGAGGTGGAATGTCATCAGTAGAAAACCCTGGCTCCCCAGCACCCTTCTCAAGCCCTGTTTTGCCAGAAGTCAGAGTGCTCTGCAAAGAGGTGTAGGCTGGTTGACCTGGGGTGGAACAGGGGCTTCTATGTGGCAGGAACCACCAGGGCTGGAGACCAGACACATTCACAGCCAGATACCTGGAGATGCACAGCATCAGAGAGAATCAGGGGAGGCTCAAGAATAGGGGAGAGAGCAACAGAGGCCAGCAGAAGGCCAGGCACAGAACTGAGCCACAGACCCACATCCAACCCAGCAAGTGCACACTCAACAACCGGCCAACTGCCCAAGGGTGGACCGCGGTCAAAGGACCAACGAGAAGCCAAAGGTCACCCTAGAGACCCACGTGCCTTCTCAGAAATGCATAAGGGAGAGAGGAATTCTAAAAGCCTGAGTGTTTGCCCAAAAGCAACTAAAACACCCAAAACAAGTTTTTAAACTGGAAGAAATTTTGGCAAGTTTTACATCTAACCAGAATTTTCCCTCCATCCATTGCTATTTAGCTACCTCGAGGATGCTTAGAGAAGGTTCACTGTGAAGATTAGAGAACTTACCTGCCAATGCAGGAGATATAAGAGACACGAGTTTGATCCCTGGGTCGGGAAGATCCCCCGGAGGAGCAACAACAACCCACTCCAGTATTCTTACCTGGAGAATCCCATGGACAGAAGAGCCTGGTGGGCTACAGTGCACAGGGTCACAAAGAGTCGGACATGACTGAAGCGGACAGCACACAATGCGCGCACAATTACTTTGAACATCTAAGCAAAGCATGAGTGAATCTGCACCCGCAGCACTTGAGCTCCTTGAGAGCTAGGGCAGTTTCGTCATCATCTTTACATCCCCGGAGCATAGAGTAAATGCACTTCCTGACGATACAACTATTAAAGGTGACTCGTGCAGCCTGGCCCAAAAGCTGGTCTTTAGAAATTAATCCTTTCATTCTTCAACCTTTTTATTCAAATATTTCATGGATTTTTGACATCTATATGTACATGATCTTGTGAAGAAGACAAAGATGAACTGTTTCCACATTTATTCAATACATTAGACATTTTTTTTCAGCACCTATTGTATATCAGGTACACAGGTCTCACCTCAAGGACCTTACAGACTTAAAGGAGAAAGGAAATATAATATGTGAACAACTACCAAACAAAGTAGAAAGTGACAGTTACAATAAGGAAGATGAAGAAGTAGAGTCAAGAGAGGATCAAATGCATGTTTTACTTCGAGCCTGGCTGTTGTGGCATGAAGTGGGAGGAAGGGAGACAGATGCTCTCCTTACTTGCTGATGGAATTACCTGATGGCATGAGGGTACCAGCCCACTCGACCAGGGTCAGTGGAGGTGGAGTATGAAAGCTCCCTTCGTTAGAAGGTAGTTTGAAAGAACACATTTAAAGACAGGTTTAGGGATGGACATCATATGGAACTAAAGACTGAAGAAGGTGGTTTTAGCATACCCTTCAGTAATGTACAAGGGGCTCTCCCCGACATTAGGACAAAAGGCTGATCAAAAACTGTGCCACAACCAATCAAATGGTTAGATTTAGACTGCTACATATTTAAGTTATTTTCACAATCATGAAAATAGGAAGTCTGGGCCTAAGAAATCTGAGAGTCAGAGTATCATGTTCCCTTTGAGGGTAAGAACGTTGCTTTTGAATGCTTTGCCTTTAAATGCACTTTAAAATAGCTCATTAAACTGCCATACTCCTGCATCGGGGACAGGTAGAAACAGTGAGGATAAAGAAGGAAATACAGTCTTAAAAGCTGAGCTCATAATCGTAAATTCAAGCCCACGGGACATGTTTCTAATATGCACAGGTGTGTTTTCTCTCTGCTCATCCACGGAGGTGGAAATTCAGGTTGGCTACAAATAAAAAGTCTACTTAGTGACTTTCTCTCATGTGTCACAACTTCTTGACTATAGGACCACCGTTATATAAATCTCAGGGGTGACTAGTACCTCTCTCCTGTGTCTGCACTGAGCTGAAGGCATATTTTTCCTACCATACTGCCACATTCCATTCTAATTGTTAACATAGCTGTCTATCATCCCACGCTACGGCTCAGGTCTGATCAGTGTCTGTGTCCCCAGCATCTAGCCACAGTGTTGGCATTTTTTTTTAATCAATAAAGGAATCTGTTGTCAAGTCTATTCATTTGGCTTAAACTTTAGACTCTAGAGAGACACAAGAAGGTACAAACTATCCAGCCTCTCTATCATACACAGCTTAATTCTTAGCCTACTGAAAATTCACAGAGTGGACCTAGAAAGAACTGAGAGTTACAAAAAGCCATTGCTTCTGTAAAAAACTGTTGCATGAGTATAGTGTAGTATGTTGTGTATGCAACACTTGTAGGTTGCATGTATATGCCTTGCACAATAAGTCCTAGGGTCAGTGCACGCTGACGAGTGTATCACACTGCACACTGGAGAAGCTGGCTTTCATTCTGTATCAACCTCTGCTAAGTACTCTTGCCTGGAGAATCCCATGGACGGAGGAGCCTGGAAGGCTGCAGTCCATGGGGTCGCTGAGGGTAGGACATGACTGAGTGACTTTACTTTCACTTTTCACTTTCCTGCATTGGAGAAGGAAATGGCAAGCCACTCCAGTGTTCTTGCCTGGAGAATCCCAGGGATGGGGGAACCTGGTGGGCTGCCATCTATGGGGTCCCACAGAGTTGGACACAACCGAAGCGACTTAGCAGCAGAAGCAGCAAAAACATACCCAAGGAGAGGATTGGGGCAGGAGGAAAATAATCAGGACTAGAAGGGTTTCTTTCTTGTTCTTTGCTCTTGGAAAACTGCTTAAAAATGGGAAGAGCTTGGACACATGCACTGGGTGAAGGAAAGGTTGTGCCAGAGATGCAGCCTTCTCAGCACGGTTAGCAAGAGAAATGGAGATTGTTTCCCATGTGAGTTAATTTTAATTACCAAACTATCATGTTTGAGGAGACCTTCTTTTTTCTTATTTCACAGATATACTAGTTTCATCTGTTTGCATTTTAGTACTACACGGCTGAAGAAAGATGAATCATCTTTGGGTGAGAAGTTGTAAAGCTGGTATTTCTACTGAAATGGTTCATATAGCACAGTTATAAAAATAGCACAGCTCTTAGAATTTATCCAAATGTCATTGCTAATCTGTCTCAAAGTCACAGACACAATCTATTCCTTCTCTACAAGTCAAGAGATACAAATCCACAAATGTGTCTTTAGACTAAAACCCTTATAAATCCAATATGATGGTGTTACCATTTCTCGTTTGACTTTCTAATAAAGAAAACAGCTCGATTTCTTCCCTTCAATGTCCATCTTTCATCATCTTTTTTCCTGAATAAATGTTATCTCTTGCCATTGTTAGCTTTCTTTATCTTCTTACTATGAAGGCAAAGTTAAAATTTTTTTTTTCCCAAAAGATGTTTGACATTATTAGCCATTAGGGAACTGCAAATTAAAAGCACAAGGAAGTATCACTGCATATCTCTTAGAATGACTAAAATAAAAAATAATGCTAATATTAAATGCTAGTGAGGAGGGAGAACTGGACCGCTGATACACTGCTGGTATGAAAGGGTGCAGCCACTCTGGACAGTTGTTTAACTGTTTCTAAAACCAAATAGTCATTTCCAACATGATTCAGAAATTGAACTTTTGAGCACTTATCCCAGAGAAATGAAATCTTATATTAATATAAAACCTGCATATGAATGTCTTACTAGCTTTCAATGTAAAATCCCAAAGTTGGAAACAACTTATTAGTCCTTCAACAGGTGATGGTCAAACAAACTCTGATATATTTATACCATGGAATACTACTCAAACTATGGATATATGCAATAATTCTGATGGACTTAAGGGCATTATAGATTGTTGGACCATAAAGAAGGCAGAGTGCCAAAGAATTGATGCTTTCAAACTGTAGTGCTGGAGAAGACTCTTGAGAGTCCCTCAGACAGCATGGAGACCAAACCAGTGAAATCTAAAGGAAATAAACCCTGATACTCATTGGAAGGACTGATGCTAAAGCTGAAGCGTCTATACTTTGACCACCTGATGTGAAAACCTGACTCACTGGAAAAACAAACAAACAAATCCTGATGCTGGGAAAGACTGAAGGCAGGAGGAGGAGAGTGCGACAGAAGATGAGATGGCTGGATGGCGTCACTGACTCAATGGACACTAACTTGGGCAAACTCTGGGAGATGGGGAGGGACAGGAAAGCCTGGCGTGCTGCAGCCCATGGGGTCACAAAGAGTCAGACATGATGTAGTGACTGAACAACAACAGGACATTATGCTTAGTGAAAGATGCCAATCTCCAAAGGTTAAAAAACTAGAATCATGGCATCCAGTTCCATCACTTCATCGCAAATAGAGGAGAAAAAGTGGAAGCATAGATAGATTTTACTTTATTGGGCTCCAAAAACATTGCAGATGGTAACTGCAGCCATGAATTAAAAGATCTTGCTCCTTGGAAGGAAAGCTATGACAAACCTAGACAGTATACTAAAAAGTAAAGAGATCACTTTACCGACAAAGGTCTGTATAGTCAAAACTACGGTTTTTCCAGTAGTCATGTAGGGATGTGAGAGTTGGATCATAAAGAAGGCTGAGAGCTGAAGAACTGATGCTTTCTAATTGTGGTGCTGGAGAAAACTCTTAAGAGTCCCTCAGACTGCAAGGAGAGCAAACCAGTCATCTAAAGGAAATCAACCCTGAACATTCACTGGAAAGGAAAGACAGATGCTGAAGCTGAAGCTCCAATACTTTGACCACCTGATACAAAGAGCTGACTCACTGAAAAAGACTCTGATGCTGGGAAAGATTGAGGACAAGAGAAGAGGGCAATAGAGGATGAGGTTGTTAGACAGCATCACTGACTTATTGGACATGAATCTGAGCAAACTCCAGGAGATAGTAAAGGACAGGGGAGCCTGGTGTGCTACGGTCCATTAGGGTCACAAAGAGTTGGGCATGACTTAACAATGACAGCAAAAAGGTTAAATACCATATAATTTCATTTTATGCATATTCTCCAGTTCACAAAATCATATGGGTGGTGAATAGAGTAGTGGTCGCTAGGGATAGGGACGAGGCTCGTCGAATGGGTATCACTTCACAGGGGTTGCATGAGGGATTTCCTTTGTGGTAATGGAACAGTTCTGTATCCTGACTGTGACAGTGGTTACACAAACCTACACGTGGATCTAACTGGGTACAACTACAGAGGAGCCTGGTGGGCTGCAGTCCATGGAGTCACAAAGAGTTGGACATGACTGAGTGACTAACACACACACACGCACGCACACACGAGTGAAGGAAAATAAATGAAAACTGAATCAGGTCTGTAGTCTAGTTAACAGTATTGTACCAATGTCAATATCCTGGTTTTGACATTATATGAAAGTCATACAAAATGTCACCATTGAGGAAAAGCTGTCTGAACAGTTCAAAGAATCCTATGCAGTTTTGTAGTTCCCTGTGAGTTTATAATCATTTCAGAAATATGTATTTTCCTCTCATGTTTCATGTATCAATTGCTTGTGACATTTAATCCTAAATTTGGTGGATGAACTGAAAGGGCAGGGGGATAAAACATGGAGGGGCTCTTCATCACTGTTTCTAAGAGAGTCAGAAAACAAAAGTATTTGGTGTTCTGCCAGCTAGTAATGAGGACTGTCCTGTAGAAGCAGAAGTGTCTATAAAAATGGCGGTGGGGTCACTTTCTATCATCTCTTTCCTCAGAAAATTTCATGGCTCTCTTACTTACAAAATTAAGCCAGACTCTTCATCCTGGCATTAAAGACCTCCTTCTGTATGACCCCAACTTAACTTTCTAGCTCTGTCTTCCTTTATTCCCCTGTGAGCACCTATTGCTTCAGTCTGTTCTCTGCACCACAGCCTGACTGCCTTTAAAACTCAAATGTGGCTTCCCACGGCACTTCGCTTATGGACTCAAACCTTTGTGCTGGCTGTCAAGACTTGCGGAAGACGGGCCCCCGCCTCCCTCCCCAGCCCATTCTGTTTACCACTCTTTGCTTCAGTCTCTTCGCCCAGTCACAAGCCCTTGCTCACAACCTCATCCTCACCATGGTCCTTCCCCGAACAGAGCCTTGGGCATGCTGTCTTCTTTGATTGGATCCCTTTCTTTCCCAGCTAATCTTCCACTTCTCTCACAAATCTTACTCCATCAGCAATCCCTTAGAGAAAAACCTTCCCAACTTTCCAGTTTAGATCAGGCCATTCTGATAAATGTCCTTGTAGAACTGCGTTGCTTTCTTTTTTAAAACCTTTATCCCTGACTATAATGATGAGTTGCTGTTTAGTCGCTAAGGTGTCAAACTCTTTTGTGACCCTATGGACTGTAGCCCGCCAGGCTTCTCTGTCCATGGGGTTTTCCAGACAAGAATACTGGAGTGGGTTGCCATTTCCTTCTCCAGGGGATCTTCCTAACCCAGGGATTGAACCCATGTCTCCTGCGTGGCAGGCGGATTCTTAACTGTTGAGACGATATATCCATTCACCAAAAGCTGCCTTTCCCATTTCCTGGAAGCTCCATGAGAATACAGAAAGTATCTATTTTGTTCTTTGGCTCACAAGTGTTCCCTCCCTAATACACTGACTTGAACACAGAAATATTCAGTACTTATTTTTGAAGTGACCGAATGAATCAAACTGGAATAATTATTCTCCAATCATATTCCTCAGGTTTCCTGCCCCTAAGCTTTTGAAATACAAAACAACAGTACCAACATGGTTCCAAGAGCAAACACCTTTTCTTTTGACCATTTATTATTATTTAATAGTTTTTTTTTTGTAGGAAGCAAAATGGTTCTAAAATTGTTGGATTCAACTTGCTTTTTCATTTTCCCCATCCCTTGTTCACTAAGTTATAATGAAGAAAAACATATATAGGTAGCATTATTATTTTTCTGCCTTTCTGCAGAGTTAAACTTTTTATAGAATGCAGCATTAAACGGGGTGTGAGACAGTTAATTTGAGAGAGGTGTTGGATGGATCGATGGTTGTGCATAACATGGGTTGAACAAAACACTTGAGGACAAGGGGAATGTTGTTAAAGACCTTGTCACTGTTGACGAAAGGAAACTGCAAAAAACATTTGTATAAATCCCCACAGAAATAAGCAACCAGTAATTGGTTGTGAATTTTCAATGCTTAACAAAAGAAAACAAAGGTCAACTGGATTTCCAAAGGGAGACGTTTCCTTTTCATGCTCCCCAAGCCAATTTGTAAGTTTCCATTCTGCACTAATGGGCCCAGCTCCACC
Organism: Ovis aries; assembly: GCF_016772045.2. Classification (NCBI taxonomy): domain Eukaryota; kingdom Metazoa; phylum Chordata; class Mammalia; order Artiodactyla; family Bovidae; genus Ovis; species Ovis aries. Next base: position 19,919,174 of record NC_056061.1, read on the forward strand.
ATGAAGCCAGTGTCCCTCTTTCTTCTCCCACTATAGATACCGGTATAGACATTCCAGAGCCCTCCACATGTGGGTAGAGAATGGCTGGGAATTTCTGTGCCCCAAAACACTGGAAATCAATGCATTTTAATTAAGTTCGTTAAATAGTTTTGAGTGTCTATTACGTGCTGGGTTGCGTATGAGGTACTAGAGATTCAAAGGTGAAGAAGATATTCTTCTTGCTGTGAAAGAGCTCACAGCTTAGTGGAATAGGTGGAAACAGACAAACAGCATTCTTAGGTAAGTCAGACTATGAAGACAGAGCTTTAAAATGAAGTGCTGGGAGCGTACGAGAGAGAGACAGAGGGATGTGTTGTCATTGTGGGGCTTCTGGGGGTGGGTGGGACCTAGGCTGGGTTTGGAGCACCGTGGCTGTTTTCCCAGCACCCATCTAGCTCACCTCTCCCTTAATAGGTAACAATAGTTCTTGTGGTATACTAAAATCAAAGAAGAAAGAGATGTCCAATAACATGTGAATTAAGACAAATGAAAAGAACACAGACATAAAATTTAATTTTTATACATTTGATTTCCTTCTCATTGCAAAATCTACAGACTAGTATTCAGATTCCCAAGTGACTAAACTGAAAGCAAACTACATCTACAAGATGATACGGAAGAAAAGAAGAAAAAAGAGCCGTGGTACCTGGATGCTGGTCAGAGTCGTGTACTGGTAAGCCTTGACCACCAGATAGTTTGCTTCCAAGTCTATCAGTCCCAGGATCATGTATTTCCACCATCTTCGTCGTAAAATTGCCAGGAGGTTTTCTTCTCCTGCATTACAAAGTTGAAAAGAAATGGATTATGTTCTGAACACACTGAGAAACTATATTTAGAGGATGGTTGGATGGCGTCACCGACTCAATGGACATGAGTTTGAGCAAACTCTGGGAGGCGGTGAAGGACAGGGAAGCCTGGCATGCTGCAGTCCATGGGGTTGCAAAGAGTTGGACATGACTTAGCGTCTGAGCGACAAAAAAGGCAATATAGTAGTATATATATATATTTTTACCATACCTTATCAAACATTTAATTAAACAAATACCTGAGCGTGTCATAGACTGTTTTTACTTAGTTTACTAGACTTTAGGGTAGACTTCAGCCCTTCAAATTAGTGCCTATTCCAGAACAAGACAGGTTTTTAGTTCATGATGTGAACTAATTTTCTCATGAACATTTGAAAAAAAAAATTAGGTGAAGTAAAATGAAAAGGAAAAGTGTTCAGAAAGGCTGCATAAACACGTGAAATCCAAATCATCCTAAATGTCTGGATTGTGGTAAACTAGACCAAAACAGAAAGAGGTGGTCAAGTGGAAAAAAGCCTGTGCTCCGCTGCAGATCTGTAGTCAGGCTCCAGGATGCTATGAGGAGGGCTTGCTCAGCTCTGAACCTTGCATTCAGGTGGTGTGTGGGTGATGGGAAGAGAGAGGAAGCTGGGGGTCACTCATGGACAAAAAGAGGGCCATGGGCCTTGGCTTCAATACTGCCAGCAACTGCAGTCTTCACATCTTGCTTAAGCTGGTGGCATCAAAACAGACTTTGAGCTGCTTAGTTCATCATCCTTATTCTTACATATTTCAGGCCTGAAACATAACTTTCCTTAAAGTAGGGCAACATGTTGTTAATAATTATAGCTTTCTGGGGCCAACTTGTGAGGTATTCTTAGAAGATGTGGAATACGCAGAACCCCTGAGTGAATGGTGATTCTTGATATCCAAGAAACAATCTGACTATTTGGCCCACAGTATGCTTTCTCTTTGACTTCTTTGGTGGCTTAGTGGTAGAAAATCTGCCTGGCAGTACAGGAGATGCAGGTTCAATCCCTGGATTGGGAACACGCCCTGCAGAAGGAAATGACAACCTGCTCCTGTATTCTTACCTGGGACAGAGGAGCCTGGCAGGCTACAGTCCATGAGGTAGCAAAAGAGTTGGACCTGACTTAGCTGCTCAACAACAACAACATGCTTTCTCTTGCTTTTCCATGTGTGAACTCCCCTACATGGACTATTCTTATGCCAGCCTTCAAATGAAGAAGCAGCCTAGACTCTATCACCAGGAAGCCTTCCTAGATCTCTCACTTTGATCTTCCGAGACTCAGTTGGGTTTCCTTGCTGTGGGTTCCTTTAACAGTCTTTCTTATGCCACTGATACAGTATTATCTCTCTGTATGATAATAGTCTGTTTTCTTGACTCTGTTACTCATTAGATTATTAATAATTTGAAGACAGTGGAGGTGTCTCGGCCACCACTCTAAGACCCAACCATGCATGGTGAGTAGTCAATAAATAATACAGTATCTATGAACACATTTCACATTCAATCATCTCAGCAATGTTAACATTGAAATTGAAATTTAAAATTTTTAAAATATGTATACTATAAACATTCATGCTCCAGACAATGAAAATTGTCTTCTAGTTTGAATGTAGACAACAGCTGACATAAATTAATTTGGTGACCATTTTACACATTAATACTCCATAGATAGGACATAAAAAGGTCAATGGCATATTGAACCACAAAGCTGCAATTTTAAGGTCACAAGTCATTGTCCCAGTTAATTTATAAGATGAACAGGGAATTGCTAAACTCAGAGCACACCAGCCACATTTCAATCTGTGACATTGAAAATCTAGGTCACGGCGCTGTTTGTTTCACAAATCAATACATATTCAAAGTGATAAAGATTCAAAGGGATGATTCGTTTCTTGCTGTTCTGTTGAAGAAGTTTGCAAGTAAAACACTAAACAAATGCTCCCAATTGTTTCATTTGAGTACCTGAAAATGTACAACATGCTTGCTTAGCAAAATTATCCAAGAAGTCAAGAAAGCACTTTTTATTGTTGGCTGAGCAAAAAATGCAACCCTTAAAAGGACTGCTTAGGGATTTATCTACATGACTGTCATTAACACTGATGAACGATAGGTCATTAAAATTCTTTCTAGAATAATGAAGATATATTCTTAAGAGCCTTTGTGCCAAAGTGCTTTCTAAACCTCATGAAACGGGGCCATCCATAAAAACACTAGCACAATTGGTAGTATGTTAACATTTTGAAGAAAAAAGAATTTTAAAAAATTAACTAGGAGGAGTAACATAATCTATGGGTGGAAACTGTAGAATTATAATTTGGCATTTAAATGGGTTCTGTTATTATTTTATTATCAGCATGTTCAAATATAAATAAAAAGCACAGAGAATAATATGATCAGGTCATCTTCAACTTGATTTAATCAGTGTTAAATGTTGCCATGTACGTTTCAGAATTTCTTTTTTGACAAAGGAAATGCTGAAACGATGAAACTGAAATCCCCTTTGTGCTCCTGCCAGATTCCCTTCCCTTCCCTCCTCTCTTGAATTTCCATCTTGATAGTGTTGCGTATCCTTCATCTTCATGTTTCTGTTATACATCTTCCACACGCGCATGCATTTCTTAAATAATTTCCTGCGTTTAGTTTTGGCTGTGCTGGGTCTCGTTGCTGGCCAGACTTTCCTCTAGCTGCAGCGAGTAGGTGCCGCTCTCCACTCGCGGTGCGTGGGCTTCTCACCGTGGCGCCTTCTCCAGTTGCGGCTCCCGGGCTTCAGAGAACAGGCTCAACAGCTGCAGCGCACAGGGTTCGTTGCTCCACTGCGTGTGGGCTCTTCCTGGACCAGGGATCCAACCTGTGTCTCCTGCACTGACAGTTGGATTCCTTACTGCTGAGCCTCGGGAAAGCCCTACATATGTATGTATTTAGGTGAAAGTTTATTACATGTACTCTACATGTCATCCTTCTAGGGTTCTTTAAACTCAACATTTTTCTAGAAATATATCCCTATCTTATATGTAGAGAATAAATGTAATACCTTTCAAATATATATATAATCATATATAATATCATATATAATATCATATATAATATATATGACATATATAAATCATATGTAATAATGATATATAATCACATTTTATAAATATGCCACAATTTACCCAGTTTCCCACTGATAGACACCTAAGTTGCTTCCAATTTTTCTCTAAAGAACATCCTTGTACATATGTATCTCTATTATTGGCTTAAGAGTTTAATTTTGTTTTCATTCTCTTTTTAAAGAAATGTGGAGTATGCAAGTGTTCACAAATGTGTAAAACACAGTTAAAGGTACCCTCCAAGTAAGGTAGCATTCTGGCAACAATAATTATGGCAATAATTGAGAATAGACAGAGAAATTATTAAACAATCTTGGTCATGTGAGTCATACCTTATTTCACTAAGCATCAACATAATGATCAATGTGTGTTTTTTTTCATTTTTATAACAAATACTTAAATGATACTATGTATCAGCCAGTGTCTATGTGCTTTACAAATATTAATTTACTTAATCCTTATAATAACCCTGTATGGTAGGTATTTCTATTAACTTTATTTACAGATGACAAATCTGGGACCTGGAGGAGTTAAGTCATTTGCCAGAAAATTCACACCGATGAACTGGAATTTGAACTCATGACAATCTGGCATTAGGTTTCATACTCATTGGTACTGCACTGTTTTGCCTCACTGGTTTGTAATTATGGCCCTGTCCCCAGGAGTCATTCATTTCTCATTAACGGAGCTATCATGACTTTATCCAAACTCTCCTGCAGGGGGACCCGTGGCCAACTCCAGGGAAGTGCCCATCACCTTGAAGCCGACGTGCATGGCGCCCCCTGGCGTTGCCGGTGCCCATCAGCCCAGCCCTGGGTCCACCCCTGAAGCTGCTTTGGGATGCACATGTGTCCCAGCACCACCAGTTCAGTACCAAAATGTTGATGCCTCCCTGTCCAAATGCACGACAGCTTCCCTTGTGAAATGTAAAATAAGGCTTTAAATCAAATTGATGACTTAACAAAGTCTAATGATAAAAATTACTGTTACAGGCTGTCCTGCTAGTTGAAGCCTCGGGCAAAATAACAATGGTCACACAAGGAGAGGGGAGAGGGTGGCGGTGGTTAAGAAATGCTGAATGAAGGAAGAGGAAACCCCTGTGCAAAGAACTGCCACATTCACGGCAACGACTGGAAAACAGAAAGGTCTTGATTCATAGGACTCTTGCTCACCCCCAGTGGTGGTCTGAGCAGAGAATAAAAGGACTGCGAGACAGCACTCGAGGTGAATTCAGCAAAGGCAACAAGAAGCTTCATTATTCTCGGGGCTGCGTTTTCTTTAAGGGCTTTCATGGGTGGTGTGATCCAGCAAGGTGTTTTTCTGCAAGAACAGAACTCAGCACTCACTGCACAGAGGGTCCACAGCAAGAGTGAAGCCCCTGCACAGGGGGAGAGACCCCTGCTTGAATGAACCCCTCCTTGGCTCACGGCTTGAAGCCACAATGCCATCTTCCTTTACCAGAACTCCAAGGGACGAGGTTAAATATTCATCAGTGAATTTGGAAAAAAAGGACAACTGACAATGGAAGTTTTAATTACTCACCTTTAAAAGCTGAAATTTAGTGTTAGGATGTAGAATTCAGAACCATTCTCTTTCCTCAGAAAAGTGAACCAAGCAAATGTGCTAATAATAAGGAAATGGAAATGGTTCACAAAAAGAACTGTAACCAACTGCACCTCATACTGTGAATCCGAGGGTAGGGACGGACTATAAAAAAGACAAATAATGAATATTTAAAATTGTTTTGTATAGTTTCATTCATTTTTATGATTAGAGCCAGAGAGTGAGATTAAGAAGAGCATAGAAGGCCATCCTTTACTGCTTTAGCTTAATAGCAAACAGACCTTGGTTTGGCCTCTGATGTACATGAGTAGGATAAGTTGGTTAATGGCTCTGAATCTTCATTCCTCTATTGTGAAATGGGGACTGTCACAAAAATTTAATAGGGCGCTGTAGATTAAAAGCAGTGTGAGTGTCATATTTAAGCTAATATCTAATGCCAGGTATGTGCACAAGATGGGCTAGCAAGTAATGGGGTCCTGGAATCCCTGAATCCTTGACCAGTCACACACCACACACGTGCTCAGCAAGTGTGATGGAGACTGCATGGAGGAAGCCCAGGGAACTGAACTCTCTTCATGTCTCATTAAGGCTTTGGACGCACATCCTCTGTCTCTTACTCTTGTGATTGTGATGGATACACGGCAGCCAGCATATGATGCTTGTTTGTCCAGACTAGAGGCAGGCTGAGGGCTTCGTCCTTGACCTTGATGCCTCTCCCGCAGGCCAGATCCTCATCGTGGCCCTCTGGATCTCACTACTTGATCTGGGAATGGAGGCCGTATGAACATACCCTTCCCTTGAACTAGACCTGACTTTGTTTCCTGTGACGCTAGTCCGCCTTTCCAGGGTGGGGGTCTCTCAGGAGGTGTTTCCAAGGTGTTCCAAAGTGACCACATTGTCTGCCTGTGACAAGCAAAACATAGAAGAGGAAACCACACAAAAGGGTTCAAAGAAAGCCGAGAGAAGAGACCTAGCCTCAGTTCCCACTTAATTCTTTCCACATCCCTCTCACTCGAACTCCCACTTAGTCTGCATGTCCCAGGCTAAACACTCCCTCCCATGCGAAGCTTCCCCGGGTTCTCTGCTCCCCCCTCAGCACTTATTTCTCTTTTTCACATATCCTCAACTATGCCTAGCAGAGTGATTTAGACAAATTATTACTCAATGTAAGACCTTGTTATCAAGGTAAGATATCTGAATAACACCCTTAAAACCTACTCAATCATCTGGCTGTTTTTCAGAAATGCCTAACAAAGGTTTGGAAAAATATCTAAAAGCAACTAAGAATGAAACATAATCACATAAGGTTCTGGTAGCCATGACTTTAAAAGTCACACGTGTAAAAATGACTGTATACAGGATAGGTTTTTTAACAGTAAGTTTACTTTATTTTTTTCAGTTACCTTTTTGCATCAATGAGTAAAACAAAGTATTCTAGCTCTAGTTACAAACACAAACCTTTCTGTGCAAAAACATGTACACATGGTAATATGAAAGTCTCACCTTTTCAACATGTATCTTTCTATGTATGCCGCTGCTGCTGCTGCTAAGTCGCTTCAGTCGTGTCCGACTCTGTGCAACCCCATAAATGGCAGCCCACCAGGCTCTCCCGTCCCTGGGATTCTCCAGGCAAGAACACTGGAGTGGGTTGCCATTTCCTTCTCCAATGCATGAAAGTGAAAAGTCAAAGTGAAGTTGCTCAGTCGTGTCAGACTCTTAGCGACCCCATGAACTGCAGTCTACCAGACTCCTCCACCATGGGATTTTCCAGGCAAGAGTACTGGAGTGGGGTGCCATTGCCTTCTCCTACATATACGCTACATCCTTTGAAATAGAAAACATTCCTCTGTTCTTGATATATCATAGGAGAAAAAACACAATTGCTAACATTTTCTTCTTCATAATAATATAAGGCAGTATGAGTGTGCCTTATATTGATAGTAAGCCTACTTAGATTCTACCATAAAGGCTATTACAACAAATGGATAAAGAAAGAGTTTTCTGAAAGTTCGGGACATCTAAAACCACATACATGAAAAGTGCATACTGACTACTAAACTCTGTTGACTAAAATCTAGGTGTTACAAGTTGCTCTACCTCTTAAGGAAAATAATGTGTGAGATCCAAACAACTCTCCCAAAGTCCATTCAGAATTGAAAAACTAGATACACATTTAGAACATCCATTTAATATTCTTAGAACACACTGTAAAGAATACAACCACTTGCACAGCTAAACACAGTCACTATTAATTACTGGAAGAGAAACCTGAAAATATTAAAGATGTTCAGTTGTTGTATGATCAAATACGAACCAATACTATTGTCCCATACTAGGGATATAGAAGGCTTTGGGTCATGCCTAGTGACTAGAGACTCAGATCTACTGGGCTAGAGACTCTGCCAAATGGGCAGTCAATCATGCCTACATACTGGAGCTCCAATTAAAACCCAAACACCGAGGTTCCAGTGAGTTTCCATGATGGGCGAGATTTTGTCCATGTTGTCAAACACTGGTGCTAGATAAGTAACATGTCTTGTCTCCATTGGCACAACACCACGGAAGCCCTGGACTTGGCACTTCTTTAGGACTCTGTCCCTTGGTTGATTCTAAATTGTATCCTTTTCCTGCAATAACTATAACCATGAATGTAATAGCCTTCTGGGAGTTCTGTGAGACTTAGTGAATTTCTGAAACCGGCAGTGGTTTGGGGGACCACAGTTCCATCTGTGAACTTGCAATTGGCCTCAATTGTGAGGGTGTTCTTGTGTGGACTCTAAACTTTCTCGTTTGGACTAAACTCTCACACTGTTGTGAGGTAAGCGTAGTGTTGAGGCCGTGCCCCTAAAACTTTGCACTAGATTTTCCTCAAACACAACTAAAGTTGTCCCTCACTTGCTCAAGAACTCGAGTACAGTATTTGGCACTTCTCAACAAAACCAGAACCCAGAAGAACCCTTCAGGTATGAATTCAAATTAAAACAAGTGTCCTTTCCAGGTGATTTTAAACAACGTATGTGATTAGTTGTGGTCTTGAAAAAGTATTACAACTTTGCACTTTCAACCTACATTTTCCATCATTATAAAGACATCACTTACGATGGGAAATACTGTTCATCAGCTCTAAATGGTTAATGATAGGTTGGCTGTGTGTATGGGGGTGGAGGGGAGGTAGTGGATGCTTTGATTTGAAATTATTTAAAGCAGTCATAATGCAATGATGGACGAATATAAATCTATTTTCCTGTGGCAAGTCTGCAGCAAGGAAAATGTATTTGTCCTTTTTAATGACTAGACTATTTTCCTTCTCTTCATCCCATTTTGTGACAAGTGACCCTATTTGCCTTCTGAAGGTTTCCCGTAATTGGCTCTGATGCCTCCCGACATTAGCAGATGAATCTGTCAGCTCTGTGAATTTTGTTTTGAAGAAAGAGCTGTGTAGTGGCTAATGACACACGATGTGAGGGGGAGAGGCCAGAGCAGCCTTGCCTCCGGACTCCTGCCACTTGCTGAGCGTATTCAAAAGACTGCATGACAGAAGGTGTCAGACTGAACTCTTGAGAGCTGACCTTGAGCTCTGACATGAGAGCATCTGTCATGGTGGACACATAGGTTAGACCCAACATGGGAAATCAGCAAGAGGAGCATCACTGGGCCAGAAGCCTGGCTAAGCAGAAAGCTGGCGGCCTCCCCTTTCCTGTCCGCGCTCCCATCTCCCAACCCAAATGCCAAGCACAGATCTACTAAGGCCACTTCTGCTACCTGACATTTATTTTTCATTGAAAACCATTTGTCAGGACAAGGCCAGAGGCACCATATACTTACTGTCTCATTTAACTGCCATGCTCTATTCTAGGTTAAAAGCGTGGCATCAGAGAGACCTGTGTTAAAGCACTGACTCTGTCATTTAACAGGCTGTGTCACCTTGAGAGAGTTTACTCATTTACAAAATGGGAAGAACACTACTTAGTTGAAAGTGTTGCTGTACCAATTAAATGAGAAAATGTATGTAACGTTTCTAGCTTCCAGTAAATACTCGGTGAATGACAGTTTTGCTATTAACAGCCTTACGAAGAAGCTATTTTTCAGATCATGAAATCGGGTTTTGAAGAAGTTCAAGCAATTTGTCCACCAAAGTCTGTCCTGATTTTTACTGCAAAGCATTCACTATTCTAAGAAAGATGCTTTTTTTACAAGGTGTGTTTAATGCAACAAATCAGGAATGTTTTTTATTTATATAATCTTTCTGAAATTAAGTTCAGTAAATACAGGCAGTGTCTTCTGAGCAATGCAATAATGGTATGCAATGTATACTTTAAAAATACATAGAATACACATACATATATTTTGAAATATATTTCCATCTGAAAATACTGAAGAATATATTCATGGAATTAAAGAATTTCCACTCTACTAACCTAATGGAAATGAGCACTATAGCACCTAGATTATCATCTTAAAAGTTTCCACCAAAAGAAATAATAATCTTGGAGAAATGATAGATTGCAGATCTGGGTCAGGAAATGTAATACAAGTCAAACCTGGAACATTTCCTTATACAAAAGAGCAAGGAAGCAATAAAAATTACTTGAGTTGTGTCAGAAGGACTCAGAGGCCAACTTGAAGTGTCTTTCATATAAAAATAACGGAAATGGATTGAAATGCATCAGATACATTTAAATCCATGAGTTCATAAAGAATCTAAAAGCAGCAGCAACAACAAGAATCACAACCAAACAAATTTTAAAAACTAACTGGTCACTACTGGGAGATAGTAGGAAACCAACTCATTATTTTGAAGATTGGTAAAGGAAAAGAATCAGGTTTTCTGCTCAAGGATTCTTATATGAACAATGCCACTAGGCACCTAATATTTAGTAGATGAAGGGAGATTGTTCTTTATGGTATTACTCCAGCTAATGAAGAGGAAATAAGAGAATTAGAATACCATTATTTTTGTACTCTCTAATGAACTAATGGATACATGCCTTGAAGGTTAAGCTACTGGTATTTTAAAGAAAGAGGCAGTGAATGTTTTATGTACTTCCAGATAGAGGAACAAAACATTATCTATGGAAAAAAAAAAAAAGAAACCAAACCTGATCGAGTCTCAGGATTTAACTATACCAATTTCTCAAATACAGAGGTCACAAAAGTATGTGTTGACACTGCTATATTTAAAATGGATAACCAACAAGGCCTACTGTGGGCACATGGAACTCTGCTCAGTGTTATGTGGCAGCCTGGATGGGAAGGGAGTTTGGATACATGGATATGTCAGCTGAATCCCTTCACTGTTCACCTGAGACTATCACAACATTGTCAATCAGCTATACCCCAATACAAAACAAAAAGTTAAAAACATATGTGTTGAATTGCTCTAAGCTAAGCTAAGTCGCTTCAGTCGTGTCCTACTCTGTGTGACCCCGTAGACGGCAGCCCACCAGGCTCCCCCGTCCCTGGGATTCTCCAGGCAAGAACACTGGAGTGGGCTGCCATTTCCTTCCTTCTCTAATGCATGAAAGTGAAAAGCGAAAGTGAAGTCGCTCAGTCGTGTCAGACTCTTAGCGACCCCATGGACTGCAGCCTACCAGGCTCCTCTGTCCTGAATTGCACCAGAAAGATTCAATTAGCAAAAGTTCATATTGAAGGCAGGAGGAGAAGCGGACGACAGAGGATGAGATGGTTGGATGGCATCACCAACTCAATGGACATGAGTTGAGTGAACTCCGGGAGTTGGTGATGGACAAGGAGGTCTGGTGTGCTGCAGTCCATGGAGTCGCAAAGAGTCAGACACCACTGAGCAAACTGAACCGAACTGATACCGTGGCATATACTGTAGGAGAGTTTCCTCAGTTTGGCTTGGAGGATGGCAGGGACAGCAGCAACTGAGAATATGTCAAAAACGCAGACTCTCAGGCCAACCGGAGACTGAGAATCAGCATTCGATCAAATTGCCCAGGCAATTTGTATGCATCATAGTTTGAGAAGCAGTGACTGTGTGGGCCACATGATTCTCAAACAAATAAACTGCAATTAAAATGAAGTCTGTAGGTCAAAAGAACTCAAGAAAAATATCAACCACATGCAATCTGCAGACCTTATTTGCATCGTGATGCAAACAAACTATATCTATTAGACCATTAGAAACGTGAACACTGACAGGATATTTGGAATTACTGTTAATTTTAAATATGATCATAATATCATGCTTATGTTATTTGTAAACTTTTATCTTTTGGAAACACACACTGAAATAATTAGAGATGAACTGATATAGTATCTGAGATTTAATTTAAAATCATACAGGAAGTGTGAAGTGGCAGGAGTTAAGGATAAAATAAGCCTGACTATGAGCTGAAATTTGTTGAAGCTGATATACTAGCTCATAGGTGTTCATTATACTGTTCTGTCTACTTTCCTATACGTTTGAAAATTTTCATAATAAGAAAGTTATAAAGAGAAGTTCCACTGTGAAGAGAGAGTTTAGCTGGTAGACTAGCACCGGCTGAATGTCTGATTATCCACAGTGTCTGTGTGCCTGCAGCCCTTTAAAACGTGTTACTGGTGTAGTCATATTCCCCTTACAGCGTCTTTGAGTTGCAAGTGGTATTATCCTCTGTGACAGTCAGAGAATGCAGAAGTTGGAATTCTGCTTCTTTCATGTCCTCATTTCAGTCTCGGAGGTCAGGAAGAACACTTCGTGACTCACCCAGCTGAACTTCTGACAAGCACTTAATAGCTTGTAGCTAAGCTTGTTCATTTCCCTGTGTTCTGTGTTTGTGGCCGTGACACCCTTGTGCTATCGGCCAAGATGTTCCCTGGCCTTGTTGCTTCCTTTACAGACAAAGTCTGTCTTGGTTTGGACCCCAAAAGCCCTCCTAGGGAATCTTTTGTTGGTGCAATGTAGCGTCTGTACCAACCACGGAACCTCTGTCAAGTTACAGATGGAGAAGTCTCTCAGGGTCTGGGGCGCTGTGTTCAGGCAGATAGATGCTGTAAATGTGGAGCCCCCTGAGTGCAGTAACATCAGACACAGTTTTAAGAGATGGCATGATCTGAATCGTGACTAACAAGAACCAGGAGAGGAAACAATGGCAAAAAATAATCGAACGTCCATACCAAGCAAAGCCTCCTGTGTTGTTTGGCAAACACATTCAGAGCCACAGATGTCAATCAGTTATTTCAGATCACAGTGCAGGGAGGCTCCAGACTATGTCACCATCCTTAACCACACACATAAGTCTGGAACAAGCCATTTGGCAAGGCTAAAATATTTGGATGCAAAGAAACAAAACGGGATAGCCAGTGATTCAGTTGTTTCTGCGTGCATGCTAAGTTGTCGCTTCAGTCATGTCTGACGCTTTGTGACCCTATGGACTGTAGCCCACCAGGTTCCTCAATCCATGGGATTCTCCAGGCAAGAATACTGGAATGGGTTGCCATGCCCTCCTCCAGGGGATCTTCCTGACCTAGGGATCAAACCTGAGTCTCCTGCATTGCAGGCAGATTCTTTACCGCTGAGTCACCGGGGAAGCCCTCAGTCATTTCTAAGATTATATAAATGTTTACTTCTTGACGAAATTGGATTTTTGCCATCTCTACCTCCTACATACCCCCCACCAGCTTTTCTAGTCTGGCTCTTAACCTTGAGTGCACAGTAGAATCACTTAGGAAGCTTTTAAAATTGCCAGTTTCTGGGTTCTTCCTCAGTAATTCTCCTCGCTCAGCAGGTCTGGGTAGGACCCAGGAAACTGCATTTTTAAATGCTTCCCAGAGACTTCAGTGCTGCTTGTCATTGATTCCATTACATGTTGGCAATCTTGATCTAAACTAATACATAAACTGACCTATTCTTCCCTGAGGCATTTAACCTCCTGGGCCGATTACCTGGTCAGCTGGTGACTAGAACCAACTGACAGGATGGCTCTCTGATGTCTGTTCTAAATCTACTGACACCAAGGGAATGGAGGAGCTATTAATGGACACATGGAGCTTTGTCCTAAACCCTATCTTCTAAAAGAAAGAGCCCCAATTTCACCCACCTTGACTTTTCCTCTGAATTCTTACGGGCCTTATGCATAGTTCTATTGATTTGGGAACTTACATCATTTCTCATATGTTTAAATTTTGCAAGTGTGTATTTTTCCTGTCCTGAGATAGTATCAAACTTAGGGAAAGCAAAGCCTCTATTTTATACTTTTTTTTTCCTGCTACATACCTTATTGTCTGCTTGACAAATATTTATTGACTATCTATGACAAACCAATCCTGAAATATATTATAGAGCTATTCCATAGGACCTGAAACCTCTGTCTTGATTATCTTCTATTACATTTTAGGATGATTTTACCTTTCCACAAATTTATTCATATTTTAATTGTGTGTCAACTATGGCACTAGTGAATCAGCCTGTATGCACTGCCAATGCTGATAAAACCTAATAATCCATGTTAAAATTCATAGACATGTATACTTCTGAGGAAAAGGTCAATTTTACCACATAATATTTTTTACAAAACTCCACAACAAATACAAACCCTAATGATGCCATACTAATTGTCTTGCTTGAAAACTGTTTCTGTTCTTGAATATGTGTCCATCCAGTGAACATAAACCTCTGAGAGTTAAAAAGAATAGTGTCTGTGAATGTGTTCCAGAAATCACAGGCTATGCAATAGCTTAGTGGCTCAGAGGATAAAGTGTTTGCCTGCAATGCAGGTACACCTGGGTTCGATCCCTGGGTCAGGAAGATCCTCTGGAGAAGGAAATGGCAACCTACTCCAGTACCTTTGCCCGGAAAATCCCATGGATGGAGGAGCCGTTAGGCTACAGTCCATGGGGTCGCAAAGAGTCGGGCACGACTGAGCGACTCCACTTTCCATTGGGACTTCCTAGGACACCAAGAAATAGTAAGAGCTTAAAAGTGAATAAAAGAAAACTCCTCAGATTTCCAACCAGTAGTCTGGATCTGAAGTAGGAAGCATAGGCTAAAATTAGCATCCCTAGTGTAAATCTGGAAGACAATTCACTCAAGTAGTCCCATCAACCTTGCTTTCTTCACTTTTCAAATCCTGGATCATAGTCAAGACCAAACGTGGCGTCATCATCCTCCACACCCACCAAACCCAGTCTCTTTTAGATCTGACTTCAACTGAAACAGAAACATCTTTCATGAAGGTTATGGAGGTTGTCTGAAGGCTGCCTGAAGGTTGTGGGTATTCACTGGGCTGAGACATGAAGATGCTAACACAGCTAACCCCTTCGGGGGAAACTTGACCGTGAACAGGCACGGTGTCAAAGGGCATTTAGAGTGTTTCTTCCCACTGGTCTTCTGGGTGCCCCAGGCCAGGAAGCACCCTTCCTCCATTCTCCTTACTTAACCATTTTGCTGAGAGGCCTCTGCCACTCTCATTTCCTCCTTGATAATGGAAACTTAGACCCACCCATAGACTGATATAACCACACCCAGATCCCAAGACTAGCATTCTACTTGAGAATAAAACTTGGACCATCTGTCCAGTCTGTGGACCTGCCGTCTGTACCCTGCCATCTGTCCTACAAGCTCCATCCAGGGCAGGAAAAACTAGGCTTTTCTCTTGTCGTCTCCGTACTGCTTCAAGCATGAAGCTGACCTTAACAA
Organism: Ovis aries; assembly: GCF_016772045.2. NCBI lineage: Eukaryota > Metazoa > Chordata > Mammalia > Artiodactyla > Bovidae > Ovis > Ovis aries. The sequence goes on from NC_056061.1 coordinate 19,934,327, forward strand.
GTAAACAGATGAATAAATAATGCTTCAGGAAAGCAACAGAAAGAAAAATTTCCAAGAGAGGGAGTTATTAAACTGACCTTGCAGTATCCTACCAGAGTTTAAATTAAGGTCCATTGTGATGTCACTACTGTATTTTTGAACCTAAGGTCAAGAATGGAAAAAGCAGATGGGCACAGTTTCAGCGAGGAATATTTCAAACGCTGAGTTAGGATGAGATGATTCTTTTTCAGTAATCATTTCTTTTTTTCTCTCCATGTGGTAAAATATACATAAAATTGATGAATTTACCTGTTTTAAGTGTACAGTTCAGCGGCACTGAGTACATTCACACTGCTGTGTAACCATCACCACCACTCACTTCCAGAACTTCTTCATCACCCCATTCTGAAACTCTACCCCTGTTTAACAGCGATTCCCCATTTCCCCCTTCCACTGGCCACTGCTAATCATTGTTCTATTTCCTGTCTTTATGGATTTGACTACTTAGGTTCCTCATATAAACAGAATCATACATTATTTCATCTTTTGTGTCTGGCTTATTTCATTCAGCATAACATTTTCAAGGTTCATCCCTGTTGTATTAATAGAAAGTACCTGAATTCCATTCCTTTTGAAGACTGAGTAATATTTCATTATATGTATGTTCCACACTTTATCCATTCCTCTGTCAGTGGACCCTTGGGTTGGGTCCGCCTTTTGGCTACGGTGAATAATGCTGCTGTGAACATTGGTTACAAGTATATGCTCAAGTCCCTGCTTTCAATTCTTTTGGATATACATGAAGAAGTGGAATCGAGGTAATGATTTTTTATAAATTCTTGACTCGTTAATCAAATTATGTAATGAAGAAGCTACTACAGAGAACTCTTTTCGTGACTGTTTTGGCCCTTCTTTGTAGCCATCAACATTGGGTCTTTGAAATCACTAGGTCCTCAAGCCAGTTCGTTAATCATTCAATTTTTATCACTTTGGAATCTAATTCAGTTTAAGAGCAGTCTGTGTGAATGAGGATAGGCATGAGAGTGGGACTTATACACTATTACATTCAAGTTCTATAGGAATCCTGGATAGCTGCTGTTTGGGGATTAAACTAAAGTTCACATATAAAACCACTTCACTCTTCTAAAATTTTAAATTTTGCAATCTTGTGAACCTCTGAAATCATGGCTATAATAAAGTGATACTGTGTTAGTATTTCAAGCTCTTCAAATAAAGACCATAAGGAAATCAATCCTACATTGTAAGTATACGATTGACAGTGAATGAATAATCTTCATCAATTCTTATAACTTTCTTGTAAATAAACTACTATAGAAGCCTCTGACCCAGCTAATTTCAACCATTTCCTAACTTTTAACTCTGCCAACATAAAATAATTAGAAAGCCCCCTATTTCTTTTCTTCAACAATTTTTTTCTGGAGATACTTACCTTCTTTACCTCCCATAAAACTTTTTAGTAGTAAGGATGATAAGAGTTCTAAAGACTATGGGATCTAGAATAAGAACTGTGCATGCCAAACATCCAAAATCTTTGAATTCTTGAAATGAACAGTGTTTATATCCCTATAGAAAAAAATTATAATATGAAACACACTTTAACATCTGTTACTTTTAAGTGACAACCAAATTTCTTTGATAGGTGAGTGAGGAATCAAAAGTCCTTGTTTTTAATTCAGAACACACCACATTCACATTGCTGTGATCATCAAGTTTTGCTGCTGCCTGTAATATTTGTCTAATATACTCCGAAATCCTGGAGCTTCTGACTGACAGAGTCATCACAAGCTAGAAAGTTGAAAAAAGTCTCAGATAAACAGGCCATTCTGAGTTAAAAATATTAACTGCATCACACAAAAAGTTGGCATATTAGGCAAATAAGTCAAAACACCTCACCTCGCTCAGTCTGTCAGATCTTTTCTGCCACCTCCCATTATAGGAGAAGATCGTCAGCCTGGTTGCTATTGTGGCAAGAATTCACACTAAAATACTCATGAGTTCCTCTACCCTTCTGGCCCACCATTGTCTTGGTGTATCTGTTGCCTAGCAACAAGACCATCTTATCTATGCAGGCAAATAAACTTTAATACATTAGTTGAAAGTATTTCTTGGTCTTTCTTTTTTTAAAACTTTCAAAAATACCCTTTTGTCACATACATTTTAAATTGTATCTTTTTTTGACATATAAAACAACAAGGGAAGATTCACTGTGCAGTTTTCAAATCTATCCTGCTTTATCTACCTCAATACCTTGCAGTCTGGCCAAATATAGAAATCCCCAAGGAACGGAACACATCTGAATGCCAACGTACACTGTGGTTGACAGCTTTTTTCCTGGCTTTTCAGTGGCACCTGCTGCATAGTACACCTTGCTTGAGTCAAGGACACCAGTGGCCAGACCCTGGAGGAACGCTAAGGTTCTCCTTCGCCTCCCGATACTAGGGAAAATAGTATAAGCAAGCTCCCTGGGGAGAGATCTTTGGACCCATTTTGTTCACCAAATACTGACGCTTTATCTTTCACTTAAAATTTCAAGAAAAGAGAGACAGAAGGAACAAAAACTAAAGAGCAAAAGTCACACATTCATAAAAAGAATTAAGGATGTTATTGCTTCTGTTTCTGCTCCCCTCCCCCCACCTCCCCATTTATACTTCTGTCTTCTCTCTCTCTCTCTCTCTCTCTCTCTCTCTCACACACACACAGGCAGTCTGCCATTTTTTGTCTCTCTGTAATTGCTTAGGTTCTTCCATCACGTCGAACCTGGTTGCTCAGGGAAAAGGGAGCACAGACAAGGTGCAAAAGCATGTGGAAAGCATTGTATTAGCTGAGGGGACCAATCCAGGATCATCCTTCAAGGGCAGGGCTCTTGTGAGTGTCCGGTTTCAACCTTTACCTTCAGAGGTAGTAAGCTGCATATGCTGTGGATTCAAACTCCTTTTGATGCCCCAGAAGATTCACTCATGTATGATGGATTCAGTATTCAAGACCTCAGTCAATGGACACACGCTGAGCTTCTACTGAAGGTACAGACCTTGCAGGACAGTCTGCCTTAACAGAACCCTTCAAATTCCTCTCCTCTCACCCAGAGCGCATATCAATTCTCTTTGCTTTCACTGATGACTTTGACCTTTCTAATTAGCTCTATGAAAAACACAGACCGTATTTGGATTCTGCCCCTTCTTCCAAAACTCATCCACCATCCCCTTTCTAGTCAGGGCAGAGGTGTGATTCTTTGACTTCTGATAGACAGCTTTCAGCTTACTATTCTTCACCTTGCTTCCCCCGCTGTTGGCATCTGCAACAATAATTTGTATGTTCCATCCGCTGTCATTGTGTGGAAGGAAAATAAAAATGGAGTTGGTTTTGCCAAGAGAGCTCTCTAAATGGAGCTGAGAGGCCACTGCAGAAGTGTGACTTATGCACATCTTGTCCTGAATGGAATCTGACCTTTTGGTCACTCATTGTCCTAATGAAGGCATCCAGAACATCTGCCAGAAACTCAAGATACTTATCAGACCCTTATCCTAAAATAACTTGTGACAGCTGATATACCTATTGAGTTCTTAACCTAAAATAACTCGTGAGAGTCTATCTACTTATCAGACCCTTATCTTAAAACAATTTGTGACTGCCATGCATTACAGACAAATATTTCCTTTCTTGTATCAGAGTATAGCCTCATGGCTTCTGCCTTTAAAACAAATTTTTTGAAAATTTTTTGGTTATGCCACGTGGCATGCAGGATCTTAATTTCCCAGCCAGGGATCGAACCTGTGCCCCTTGCAGCTCAAGTGTAGAATCCTAACCATTGGGCCACGAGGGAAGTCTCACAGCTTTTGCCTTTTTAAGCCCCTGATTCTTTCTATTCCCCAGAGCACTTAGTTTTACCCTAATCCATGTCTCCCAAATGCAATTCTTCCCAAATAAACTCTTTCCCTATTTGCAGCTTTCTGTGTTTCTTGACACCTATTATATCAGCTTAAAGTTCCTGTGGCATCTGCAGTGGAGAGACACCCCAGATAATGGTTTTCCACTGGATTTCCAGCCCAAGTACGATCCAGTTTATCCACCTGGAATATCAATATTATAGAGAGATACTGGGAAAGCATAAAAAATGATGATGTATAGTCATGAAGAAGTAGATAGAAGACACTCTGAGTATAATTAGCAATTTTCCAGATAATAGTGCAGAGCCAGACAAGGAGCTACTATGGAGGTCTCCACCTACACGTCTCACGCAGGCTTGACCTATGTACTGTGTAGCAGTGAAACACTCTCCAGGTAAAAAGTCTCTGTCTTATACTGGTATTCTTTACTTTACAATGAATGTGCTACCAAAAAAAGTCAGTGCAAAGAGATTTTTTAAAAATATCATCATATTTTGTATCTCTGAGAAAGGGACCTACAGTGAATCACTTTTTTAAAAAATAAATAATTCCTTTTTAAAGTGTCAATCACACTCTCATTTAATCTTTCATAAGTGGTGATTTTCTTGTTATGTTTTCATAAAGTGAAGCCCACCCACATGTTAAGTTCATAACAACTGGAATAATTTCATATCAGGTGCCTATTGAAAATATCTCTACATTGAGGCATGCTAAGCCCATATGTACTGTTTACAAGAAGGACTTTTAAGTTCTAAAGCCACAGGATCCTTTTGAAAAGGACTAAGATCCTGATGCTGGGAAAGATTGAAGGCGGGAGGAGAAGGGGACAACAGAGGATGAGATGCCTGGATGGCATCACCAACTCAATGGACATGTGTTTGAGTAGACTCTGGGAGTTGGTGATGGATAAGGAGGCCTGGAGTGCTGCAGTCCGTGGGATCGCAAAGAGTCAGACATGACTGAATGACTGAACTGAACTGATGTCTTATATACCTTTGTTATTTCCTATTGTACCAAACATAGTGTCTTATACATAGCAGTCAAGTAACACATATGTGATGAAAAATGAAGGAATGAATCAAGCATCTTGTGTCATAGACAGTAGTGGACTTGAGAAGATTTTTGGTTTTGACAAAATAAAAATACAGAAAAATAGTTGGTAGCATCATTATTGATAATGAAAAAATGGTAATTTGTAACATTTTTCCAAAATACCTTCAAAACTATTTTAAGAACACAATCAAATAAAAAGTAAAACATTCCATATAAAGTTGAAGTCTTCACTTTCCTTCACACCCAACACTATTTCTCCCATCCTCAGAAGGAATAATAGGGAATTTATGAATTGCCTTCCAATCCATTTTTGTTTTTATACACATGTACATGCATATGTATACATATCCATAAATATCATAGTTTAGTAAGAGTTATATAAAATTTAGAAACTGGTATCATATTCTAGTTACTCTATATATCAATTTGCAACTTACTCATTTTCTATTCAACATTATCTTTTTGAATTATCCATGTCTCATACAAATAAACCTGGGCATTTAAAAAAATCTGCTGAATAGCATGCTATATTTTATTGATTCATTCCTCTCATTCTTAGACTCACAGACTGTTTTCAACATTTGTTACTATAAATAGTGCTGCAATGAGCATGCATCTATCCTTATGTCAAACTTCCCAGTTCCCAATTTTACCGGTTCGTGGAAAATGCGTATTTTTTACATTCCTAGCTATAACCAAATAACTTCCAAAATGTACCAATTTACACTCCACTTACAGTGTACTAGAACTTTCCTTCCTCCCATCCTTGCCCATATGAACCACACACATCTCACATGCTCATCTCTCAACAGACAAGGAGGATAAGCTCTCATCAAATTTATGTTTTGTGATCAAGACAATGAAATTCAATAATCCTTGAATGATGGGTAATACAGTTTCCATAACTGTAACATGCTGTAGACTTCCTGATTTTAATATGGTGGGTTATTTTTAACTTTTATTGGAGTATAGTTGATTTACAAGATTGTGTTACTTTCTGCTGTATGCAAAGTGAATCAGTTATATACATATATACATATATCCACACTTTTTTAGATTCTTTTCCCATATAGGTCATTGCACAGTACTGAGTAGAGTTCCCTGCTATACTGTCCTTATTGTGCTAAGTCACTTCAGTTGTGTCCAATTCTTTGAGGTTCTATGGACTGTAGCCCACCAGGCTCCTCTGTCTATGGGATTCTCCAGGCAAGGATACTGGTTGGGTTGCCATGTCCGTTTCCAGAGAAGCTTCCTGACCCAGGGATCAGACCTGTGTCTCTTTCATCTCCTGCACTGGCAGGTGGGTTCTTTACCACTAGTCCCACCTGAGAAGCCCCAGGTCCTTATTAGTTAGTTAGGTTAGTGAAGTTGCTGAGTTGTGTCCGACTCTTTTTGACCCCATGGACTGTAGCCTATCAGGCTCCTCCGTCCATGGGATTTTCCAGGCAAGAGTACTGGAGTGGTTTGCCATTTCCTTCTCCAGAGGATCTTCCTGACCCAGGGATCGAACCCAGGTCTCCCGCATGGTAGGCAGACACTTTACCATCTGAGCCACCAGGGAAGTCACCAGGGAAGACTGAGCCACCAGGAAGTCCTTATTAGTTATCTATTTTATATATAGTAGTATGTGTATGACAGTCCCAATCTGCCAGTTTATCTCTTCCCTCCAACACAGTGGGTTCTAATAAAGAGGTAAGTAATTCTTCACTGAGAGTTGAGATGTGATAACCTGAGCAGAACTGGAGTGCATCCTTATGCATGGCTAAATTTTAAAAAGATGTCCAGGTGCATCCAGGCTTGCCTTAATTTGGATTAGCCACATAATAATATTGCAGGGTATCCCATGTCTAAGTAGTTTCTTCAGTACGTACAGTTTTAACTTTTTATAGGTGAGGTCCCGGCTAGATATGAATTACTTCCCAATATAAATGGTTTTCAAACACTAGGAGATTTCCCATAGTCAGCTACACTATTTGTTTCTATAAGAAAACTAGATTAATTATTGTTCTAAATGTCTTAGAATAGTGCTCATATAAGAAGGTGGATGACTGCTAGCTATATGATTATTTCTGTAGCAAGATTTTTATAATTGAAAGCAAGAAACAGCTGTGATAGATGATAAGCAGAAAAGACAATTGTTGGAAGGTTGGGGAATTGGGTTTGAAAAAATCAGGAACCAGGATTTCTGGGACATCTCTAAAGACAGATAGTCTTTTAGGTTTCAATGGCTGAAACAAATCGAGACCAATTGTTTTAACAAATGCCCCACTTTACTCAAGATTTAAAGACCTGGGAGAAGATGAAACATTGACCTAGCTTATGTCACACGTCCAGCTCTTGGTCAGAGGAAGACAGGGTGCCTTAAGTAAAGTTACACAAAAAATACATACATGGGAAAAGAGCTTATTTCTCTGGAAAAAAAAAAAAAGGCATAATCTAGCAGAAACAGAGGAGACTGGCACAAAATAGCAAATAGCTGCCACACGCAGTGGGGTGAACAAATATAGCTCTTTAATGTCTACTATATGCCAAGAATGACCAACACAAACAGGGCACCACGATCCAGGAGACTCCCACAGAGCTGTTGAGCCTGCAGCCTATAGCTTGAGTAGATCTGTGTGGTTCTGCTAGCTGCACACCTCATGGCACAGCCAGCGGCCCCCCAAGTATCCAAAAGGAGGTGTTGTAAACAAGTGAACCTTTAAAACTGAGTGCACTTATGCCTTGCTCTGCAATGCTTTCCTCCCATTAGACTTCCAGTTCCTGCTACTGGTGTCAACAAAGTCTCAAGCCTCAGAATCATCTTTGATGTTTCCCTCTTTCTCAGCTTGTCATTTTGAATCCCTGCTCATTCTCTTTCTCTGCTTTCTCTTTGGCAATCACCAGCTCGCTAACCTCCTGTGCTGATTCAAGTTAAGTCTTTTTATAGTTTCTCACCTAAACTATTATACTAGTCTCCTGGCTGATCTCCCCAGCTCTCCTTCTGAACCACTTGGCTCTGCTATATACCAGCACTAGATTTACCCTTCCTGAATACACTGAGAAAGGAGCAGGACAAGTCAAGGCAAGAGGGTGGTTTCATGTTGGGACAGAAAATGTCACGTGTCTACTGGCATTTACCTTTCCAGCTGCTCAATATTCATACATCCTTACATATCTTCTTGGCTTCCTTACATTTACATCCAAATAAAATTCACCCACTTCTCACAAAGGGAAACAACTAATGTCTCATTCAGCTAAGGTCTTTTCCCGAGTGCTGAAATCACTGTTGCCAGCATTAAACTTGGAATACACATTTGGTGGTGGTGGTTTAGTCCCTAAGTCATATCTGACTTTTGCGACCCCGTGGACTGTAGCCTGGCAGGCTCTTCTGTCCATGGGATTCTCCAGGCAAGAAGACTGAAGTGGGTTGCCACTTCCTTCTCCAGGGAATCTTCCCAACCCAGGAATCGAACCCGGGTCTCTTGCATTGCAGACAGATTCTTTACTGACTGAGCTACGTTAGATCTGAGTCAAAAATTCCAGAGCAACAAGCAACCTCCCAGTACTTCTTAAAGGTCCCGCAACCTTCCTCTGAATGAAAGCTGACTACCCCTAATGCACTGACTTGCAACAATGAGGGAGAGAGAGAATAGGAAAAACCACACAAGAGCCCTTATTTGAAACAGTGGAGAATTTTCTGCTTTGGTATCCAGATACTTTTGTTCAATCAGTGTAGCTGGCTGCACTTCCGCCCTGGGAGGCACCTCTTGACCCTTGCCCTCCATAGTCCTCCGTTCTTCCCTTGGGGAGAAGAACAATATGTTCTTGTTGCTTATGCCTGCAAGGCTAGGAGCTTACCTAGTATTAACAGGTCATCATTATAATAAATATCTTGTCTGAACTTAGCCAGAACCTTGCACAGCTAGGTGGAAAGGAGTTTTTGTCCATTCTGCTCTGTGGCCACATGTGGGATGGACACACCAGGGAGGGTTCTTCTGTGGTCTGTGTCTCATGAGTAACCCCATTCCTGGGACTGGTGGATGGCTGCAGGGTCAGACTATCAAGAACTAGGGCAGCGTGAGATCCTTGCTTACATCGTCACGGCTGCAAACGGAATGTGGTATCTCCACCTCTTCCTCTTGTTTTTGTTGTGTCTTTTCACAACACACCTCAAAGCCCAAGGTCCCAGGAGACGATGTCCCACTGGCTTCATTTTGGTCATACATCCACCCTTTTCCTCAAGTAAGAAATGGGGTTTCCAGAGACTCACAAGGCCTGGATAGGAGGTGGAGGTACGACCTTCTGACAAAAGTTAGGCTTCTGCTGAAACAGAGTGAATGGATGCTGGTTGAGACCAAACAACAACATTCACCCCAGAAGGCCTTACGATACATGCTTCTGGTTCTTTTATAATCTGTGGATGCCTCTGTATTGCATTCAGTGTGAGAAAATCAACAGTTAATACCCAAACCTGAGAAATCCAATTATTTAGGTAATGTATCAACTAAGTTCTCACACTCCTTTCCACCTAGCTGTGCATGGTTCTGGCTAAGGTCAGACAAGGAATTTATTATAATAATGACCTATTAATACTATGTAAGTTCCTAGCCCTTCAGGGATAAGCAACATGAACATTAAAATGCTGTAGTCTGCGTAACCTGATCTTGGCACCATTTCTCCTCCTCACAGTCCGTATGTTCTGGGTTGCTGTTCTTCAATTGATCAAATGTTAAGAACTGACATTTCATAACCATTTATGACAGTCACCTGCCTCTTCGGGGTCACATTTATTCATTCAGCAAATATTTATTGAGTGACTAATAAGATCACGCTTCGCTCATGGTTTATTGCAGGCACACAATGACTATGTGATGAATTAATGACTGCAATGTGAGCAGTGTGAAATGAATTAGACTTAGGTCTTGCAAAAATCTCATCTCATATTGCCCACATTGCAGGTATTAATTCATCAAAGAGTCATCTCTCTCTTCACATGTAATACCAGCTGTAATGCACAGCTGTAATACAGGTAGAGTTTGGAGGCTAAAACTGAGGTAGATTTCTTAATCACAAGCAGAGAAAAGGCTCATTGGATGATGGATAGTACCCAGGGCAGGGCTTCCCAGGTGGTGCAGTGGTAAAAAATACACCAATGCAGGAGACTCAAGAGATGCGGGTTCAATCTCTGCATCAGGAAACTCCTCCAGAGGAGGAAATGGCAACCCACTTGAGTATTCTTGCCTGGAGAATTCCATGGACAGAGGAGCCTGGTGGGCTACAGTCCATGGGGTCGTAAAGAGTCAGACATGACTGAGCATCCAGGGAAATCCAGAGTGAAAAGATGTAGAAATGGACAATTAGGTCCTAACACATAATTTGAGCCAGGTCAAGCTATTCAATACATGAAGCCAGCACTACCCTTCAGTTTCTCCAGGCTTTTTAAAAAATTTCTTTTTGTTTTATTCAAGCAAATCAGAATGATTCATCACTAGTCATCACAAGGCTCCCAACTGGTAGGTATTCTAAACAAAGAGTTTTCCTAGATCAGATGTTAAAACCTTAACATGGAAAAATGTCTTTAATAGAAAATGAGGGACATGAACTATTCTAGTAAATCAGGTGGATAATTTTTAAGTAATAGTAATAAGTAGATCTGAGTTTAATTGTAAGAGAAGCACTAATAACTTGGCAGAAAACTTGGCCTGCCACTTTCTCCATTTTCAGCTAACCTGCTGTAGGTGGAAAAGCACATATTTGCATAATAAAGTATGTTCCTTTTGTTCTTCCAACTAAATGTCTTGGAATGCCCTGCTATTGTTTCCACAGTTACATAGAAGAGAGGTAACTTCCTTTTTTCCATTAATCTTTATTGGCGTATAGTTGCTTCACAACGCTGTGTTGGTTTCTGCTGTAAAAGTGAATCAGCTGTATGTTTACACATATCCTTTCATTTTCAGATTTTCTTCCCATTCAGGTCACCACAGGAGATAACTCAACGTTTTACAGGCCACTGAAATGATCACTGCCATTACTAAGTTAATTTAGAAAAGCAAAAGTACAGATAAAACCTTAAAAAAAAAAGGTTGATAATTGAAAAAAATACTAATCCCTGTTCACCAGGGTAATAAAATTACCTTAAATTATCTCTAAAGAATTTATAAACTCAAAATTGTGGTGTTCCTGGTTCTATGAGAGTCCAGCAATGTCCTACCAATATGGTCATTCTGGGAATTTAAATACCTAATAACCCAGCTATAAAGGTAAGGTTTACTACATCTACTTGTTAGAATAGTTAATGGTTATTAAAAAAAAAAAAACTTTTAGGAAGGCTTTGTAAAACAATGTAAAATGATGAAATATTAAATGTTCAAAAATCAAGTGTGAAAACTGTAAACACAGTATGACTTCAATTATGTAAAATAAAAGCACAAATACCTAAGTATAGAAAGGTTCTAAAAATGATGTCAAAATATTAACAGATATGGTTGTGATTGGCACAGTGGGTGTTTTTTCTTTCTGGTTACAACTATTCTCCTAGTTTTCTTTAATAAGCATGAATTGCTTTCATATTAAAAAGCATTTATTATTACATAAAAAACCTGTGCATTCCAAATAATAAAAGGGTTACTTTAAAACAAATTTCTCTTGACAAGTTTGAACTCTGATAATTTTCAAAAGATTTATAAAGAAATCAGAGAATGATTTAATCTACCAACCAATAAATGTCTTGGTCAAAGGAAACTGCCAAGTCATTTGTCATTATTTTATGAGCATTCTTTACACTCTGGGGTAGGTTCTCATTTCATTATCCAGTGCTTCTGGATTACAGAGAGAAAATTACTTTCCAGGGTCACACATGAGTGGAACATAAAGAACTGGAGACCTCATCCCAACCTGGCAAAGTGGAGGGTATAGGGAGGTCATACGGGATGTGCTTAACTGTGCGCATGTGTGCGTGTGCACGTGTGTGAGCATGTGTGTGTGTGTGTGTGTGTGTACCTGTACGACCACGTGCTCATCCCTCCCTTGATACCTTCATTTTCTTCTAAGGACTTTATTGCCCTTCTTTAGGGGCCCTGGGCAGAAATCATCACCCTGATCCAGAAAGGCAAAAGTAAAGAATTGCTATTATCCCTTAAACTTAAGGGATTCCATTCATCCAGGTGGCTAACTCTATTAAATATTTAAATGTCAATGGTATTTATGTCTAACAATGGGGGGGGTTTCATTTAAGGGAATTTGAGGTGATGGTTAGCAGGCAGTTTAGATGCAGGGGGTGAGGCAGGCTGTCAGGAGACATAGTTTCTTGCCCCTGAAATCAGGCTAGATTTCCAGTTTGGAAAACAAAGAACAGCTTCAGTTTTCTTTAGTTACCTAGAAGTTTCTGCTGACATTGTCTTTCAACTTTCTTTCTCTTTTGAACTTTACCTGTCTGTCCCTCCCCATCTGTGGGCCATGGCCCCAACCCAAATTTCTACCCATATTAATGACCACCACTTGCCTTTGAGTGGAACAGTAGATTTCATGTGTATAGAGAAATGTAACCTTTGTGGTTTCTATACATGTATCTTCCCTAGTGGCTCAGGTGGTAAAGAATCTGCGTGCAATGTGGGAGACGGAGGTTCAGTCCCTGGGTGAGGAAGATCCCCTGGAGAAGGGAATGGCTACCTACTCCAACATTCTTGCCTGGAGAATTCCATGGACAGAGGAGCCTGGTGGGCTCCATAGGACTGAAAAGAGTTGTACACGACCAAGCGACTAACATTTTCACTTTTTTAACTTCATACAGGTATCTTAGGTGCCTAGAACTCCAGGAACGGACTGTAAATCATATTCAGCAGAAAATACCTAAGTCTTACAAGTCATTACATAGGAATATTTTAAAAGAAATTACTGCTTAAAATCAGTCAACTAACCAGTCAATAAAATTCTGACTCATTTACTGATTTTAAATATGCCTTTTTATTGACTCTTTGCGACCCTATGGACTGGAGCCTATGGGGCTTCTCCGTCCACGGGATTCTCCAGGCAAGAATACTGGAGTGGGTTACCATTTCCTTCTCCAGGGGATCTTCCAGACCCAGGGATCGAACTCCAGACCCAAGAATGGAACCCGGGTCTGCCACGTTGGAGGCAGACGCTGTAACCTCTGAGCCACCAGGGAAGCCCCAACATATAACTTAGGAATATTAATTTTGATGAATTGACCCAATCTTTTCTTCTACGAAAGGCGGCAAATGCTTCCTGAGGTTCCCTCAGGGGTCTGTGCTCACATTCCGTGGTCATATATTCCTCCTTCCTTTTACAGTATGTTTATGCTTAGACTTATCCTTTATGTAAACACAGATCCAAGCATTTTTCTTACTTTACCCATTTATTTTACCTAAAGGATACCTCCTCTTACTTCTCTTCATTTCTCAATCAAGAGTCTTATTTATACGTGAAGGTGAGCATGTTGTTATATGAATTGCTTTAAATTTTTAAAAATTTTTTAAAGAAAATAAGACAAATTGTTCAGAATATCAGCTTCTCAGCTGCAACAAGTGATTAAATCTGAGTCTTCTAAGTGCTAAGAGATTTGATAGGGAAAATAAACGTTTCTATGCAAAAGCTGTGATCCGGCCAGATACAGTACAGATAATTCAGTTTGCCTCTTGGTCCCCTGAAAAGGATGGAAGATATTCGGTTTGTTCACCAGCCAGCCTCTGTGACATAAAGAGTGGGAATGTCCCACTTTTTCTGGCCCTGCATGATTGATTGCAAGATTCTCAAACATTGCTGGAATGTTTTTCTGTTTAAAAACATATAGAAATATAAGGTTAGAGTAGTCACATCATTCTTTGAGAATCCAGAAATGTTTTCTATAGCTTTGCTTAGAATGAGAATTCACAAATTCAAAATTTGATTTCATGTAAAAAGTTTTGTCTGTTGGTGATGCCCTCCCACTGGGATAAGCCACAGACAGATCATGGAAGCAACCTGAGAGGATGGGTATGGTCCCTAAGTGGTTTCTACAAAATTGGTCCCTTATCAAAATTTTTTCTAAAGATGTTAACATAATGGCTACGAGGATGACAAAAAAATTGTTGAAGGATAAAATGTGAAAGCCAAGTCACAAATAGGCAGAGAAAGGAATCAAAGAGTCGTAGCTTTTTCTTTTGCATTGTAGTAAAAGTATTCTTGCCTGGAAAATTCCATACAAAGAGGAGCCTGGTGAGCTACATGGAATCACAGAGTCGGACATGACTGAGTGACAGTCACACATAATACACATAAATACAAGTAATATAATATTAACAATTGTAACCATTTGTAATTGTATGATTCGTTGCATTAAATATATTTACAAGGTCGTGCAGCCACCCACATGCTCTACACTCCAAACTTTGCCATCATCCCCAGCATAAACTCTGTATCCATTAAATAGTAACTCCTCATTCTCCCCGCCCCCAGCCCCTGGCAACTCCTATTCTGCTGCCTCTTTGAATTTGCCTATTCTAGGTACCTCAGTATAAGTGGAACCATATAGTATGTGGCTTTTTATGTCTGGTTTGTTTCACTTAGCATAATGTTTCCAAGGTCCGTCCATGTTTTGGTATGTAGCATAATTTCATTTCTTATGACTGAATAAAATTCTATTATATATATATACACTCACATGACACTGTTTATTCATCAGTTGATGGACACTTGACTTGTTTCTACTTTTGGTTCTTGTGGATAATGCTGCTGCTTTCAATTCTCTTGGATATATACCTCAGAAGTGGAATTGCTGAGTCATACAGTAGTTCGGTGTTTAAATTCTGCAGGAACTGCTCAATTGTTTTTCACAGTGACTACACCATTTTACATTCCTATTAGCAATGCACGAGGATTCCAATTTACCTATATTCTTGACAACGCTTATTTTGTTTTCTGTTTGTTTTATCCTAGTAGATAAAATGTGATAACTAATTGAAGTTTTCATTTGCATTTCCCTAACAACCAATGGTATTCACGTTTTATGTACTTATTGACTGCTTATTTTCTTTAGAGAAATATTTATTCAAGTACTTTGCTCACTTCCAAATTGGATTTTTGTGTCATTTTTGTAGGTGGTTGCTTTTTAATGAGTTGCTTTACTTCTAACCAACAGCACAGGCACTGTCTTCTATCTACCTGAAGCCACCCACTAGCTTACATCGTACTTTAGAAGCGCACACAGGTTTGCAATGCCCTGTGGCCTTCCTTCCCAGCACGGTCCTGTCTTCATGGAAGCTGGGGAGCACAGGTGCACCTGCAGCAGGAAAGAAGGAACATCTTCGGGGGGGCCTGGATGTTGCAGGAGCCACAAAACCTGACAAGAGGAGTAGAGATGAGAGGCAAGCCCCCTTTCACTCCACTGCGGCTCTCTTGCAACCAGGATCTTGTCACACTATTCATAAGTCCATTGCTTTTTGGATCTTCTTGCCTTTTTTCCTTGGTTCTCAAGGAGCCTTAATTTTTAATGTGCCTAATCAGCAGGTGAATGGATGATGTGATGAAAAGTTTCTTCTCGCTCTGGATTTCAAAAGTAGACAAAGGGGTTTGTGGTAGACTGTGGTAGGTTATTACAACGGTGGCCCCAGAATCATGCCTTCCTAGGAGCACACCCTTGCACAGTCCCATCCACACTAGCTCTGCAGCAGCCAGGGGGTCTGCCTGGGGTCATCAGCAACCATTACGCAGGCAGAAGTTTGAACAGCACTTGTGCATTCAGGCTTGCTCTTTCCAGGCTGTGGCTGGAACCTTGAATTTGCCATGTGAACAAGCCCGAGTCCACCTACTGGAGAAACCATGCAGGAAAACAGAGCTGCTCCAACCAACAAGCAGACATGTGAGTGGGACCATCTTAGATGGGGGGTCTTCGGGCACCTGCAGCCACATGGTCAAGCACAGGTGAGCCCAGCCCAAGTCACTACTAACCCACAGAATCATGAGCAACAGCAGAATCATTGTTTTAAGCCAAAGTTTTGAGAGTGTTTCTTATTCAGGAATGCATAACTGGCTTGCACTCACTATATTTAAAGAGCTACAAATCAATAAGAAACGGACAAAACGCCAAAGAAAAATGGACAAGGCTTGACTAGGCATTTCACACATCTCACAAAAAGATAAATGTAAACATACAAATAACCAATAAACATATGAAAAAGTGTTCAATTTTCATTATGCATCAGGGAAATGCAAATTAAAATGATACTGAGATCTTCAACAGAATGGCTAAACTTAAAAAGACAGAAATAATTAAGTGTTGGTGAAGATATAGAGTGATAGTGATTCTCTTAGATTGCTGGTTTCCTGTGGGAGTGGAAACTGGCACGATTACTTGGGAAACCTGCCTGTCTGTATTTACTAAAGATGAATATATACGTAGCTAAGGCTCTGGAATTTCTCTTGAGTATCTACCCCCAGGTGTTATTATATGTTTAACAACTACCCTTCTGGGAACAATAAAAAGAACAAGAAATAAAAGCCCCAATTTGTAGCATTTGTTTATTTCCATCGTATAAATATTCTCACTGTGTGATTTTAAGCTACAGCCTGACATCAGTGAGCACAAAATGGGAACAAATGGGAATAACTGGCTTTGTAAGCTGGTACAAGCTAGTTCCAGAACACCAATGTATAAACTTAACAGAGAGAAATAGGTACAAGAAAGCTCATAGCAGCAAAATACCTGAATGCCCATGGATAGTGGAATAAATTGTGGTGAATCCACACATTGAAAAATCTTTTCAATGGTTCAAAGAAGGAATGAACTACAACTATATACAACAAATATGAAAGTATCTTATAAATATAATGTTGACTGAAAGCAGGCAGACATAAAAGAATACAAATGTTAATGATTCCATTTACACAAAGTTAAAAACCAGGTTAGATTACTTTATGTCGTTAAAAGTTAGGATTGTAGTTAACTTTGAGAAGAGGACAGAGACTAAAAAAGTTGTGGTTTGAGCAGGGCTTCTGCTCTGAAAGTGGGTAATACTCTGTTTCTTCACTTAGATGCTGATTACAGAGCTATGTAGTAAATCTGGAAAAATCCTTATAACTTACTGACTATTCTCTATGTATGTTATATGTCAACAAAGAATCAGAAAAGAAGAAAAAACCCTGCCCACTCAACAGATTCAATAGCTTCGGGATAAGTCTATTTAGTAAGTAAGCCACTCTGAAGGCACATCTAGACTCAAGCCTAAAAGCTCTTAAATAGTTCAGAAAAACGAAAATAGAAGTTTTCTAGAGGTCATGAAGGAGAAGGCAATGGCAATCCACTCCAGTACTCTTGCCTAGAAAATCCCATGGACGGAGGAGCCTGGCGGGCTGCAGTCCATGGAGTCGCTAAGAGTCTGACATGACTGAGCAACTTCACTTTCACTTTTCACTTTCATGCATTGGAGAAGGAAATGGCAACCCACTCCAGTGTTCTTGCCTGGAGAATCCCAGGGACAGGGGAGCCTGGTGGGCTGTCGTCTATGGGGTCGCGCAGAGTCAGAAACGACTGAGGCGACTTAGCAGCAGCAGCAGCAGCAGCAGCAGTGGTCATGAATCCAGAGAAGACGCTTTATTTGCCCAGCTGTTATTATAAGGCAGAGGGATGTTTTTGGAAGGGAAATTTGATCATCTCTGATTCCAAAGTAAGACGCTTCCGAGACTTCCCAGCGCAGTGACAGCAAAGCCTGCCATCTTTCCCCAGATCCAGGAGGCCTCCCGGATCGCGTACCTGCCTGTCTCTGCCTCGGCGACCGGTCACACCGGTTCCCTGGCTTTCAGTGCTGCAGGAGCACAGGTCTTCCCTCAGTTCCCCAAGCCCACTCACCCCTCTCCCTGCCCTTCACCGCCTCACCTTCGTGTCTGCTGTGTCCTCTGCTGGGATCCTGTCCCCATGACTTGCTACTTCTCTCTCTCCCTCTCTTTCTTGCCTTTGGTCCATTTCAGCATCACTTCCTCAACACCTCTTTAAACCATCTTGTGTAAAGTAGGCCCGCCATCATTATTAATCTCTATATGATATTCTTGTTTCTTTCTTTTATGGCACACACTATCTTATCTTATCTTATCTTGATGACTTGTCTTCCTCACTGGTATATTATCTTCTATAAAGGCAGAGTCTTTGTCAGTCCCATTCATGGCTATATTTCCTGAATGCTTGCACATTCGGTGTTGCAGAAATACCTATTTGCTACATAAATCAATGAAGTCAGCAGTGGCTCTAAATTAACTGGAAAGAAACCAGGTCAAAGTGGAACACAGCAAACAAACAGCAGGTGCTCCCTTAATATGGTTTCCAAAGGACGATTTAGATTAGATGGGTACTCAGCTAGGAGTTGGAGAAGGAAATGGCAACCCACTCCAGTACTCTTGCCTGGAAAATCCCATGGACAGAGGAGCCTGGTATGCTACAGTCCATAGGGTCGCAAAGAGTCGGAGACAACGACTTCACTCACTTCACTCACTCAGCTAGGAGTAACGAAGTTTGCAGTTATTTCTCCTCTAATGTCTCTTTGGGGACAGGCTTGCCTCTAAGTCTTGGCAGTAAACAGATATGTCCCTCCCAAAGGCATGGTTCCTTCCCCTTCACAGAGCAAGGTGTCCCTACAATAGCCTTGGACGCTTGTCTATTGCAAACAGAGACCTCACAGGGAGATGTTTAGAGGAGCTCTCCTGAAAGATGGGAGAATGTGAGAAAAGAAGGAGACCAGTACAAGCCACTTACAGAAGAGGCTGTGAGAATCTTCACTCTGTAAGCTCCTGCCTTGAGTTTTGGAGAGGCAGCTCCATGGTCAGGCATCTCTCTGGCATTTGGTGTTCATTCATACAGATGGCCCTTGATAGCAGCTAACACAGGAGAACACGACTGCTCAAATGAGCTGTGCTTCACTTAAGGGAACCACTACCCTGAATCCTGTGAATCTCAGAAAAGGACTGAGATTCTTCATCAGTAAGGTGGAAGAGCGAGTGGAGACATGGCCCAGCTTAGGAGTGAATAACAGGCATGAGCAAGAGAACTCCGAGCCTTGCTGCAAAGTCTTGGCCATTGTGTCAGAGCAGCTGGGCTGACTTGTGCTGAACACAGTTTGCCGGAAATCAGCTATCCACAGGTAGGAACAATGGCCTCTCCTTCCTCAAGGAAGTTGGTTCACACTTTTTACTTCCTTGGATTTTTATGCACAATTTGTAATCAAAATCATTGGTACCTCTACTTGGAACACTCTTCACCTACATTCTTTCATAGCCAGAATTTACCATTCAGGTCTCAGCTCAAATGTCATCTCCTCATCGAGGCCTCATTGAGGACTCAACCTGTAGGAGCATTTCCAGTCTCACATAAGCTGCTCCATCACACAAGCCTATCTAATGACCTTCATAACATCTGTTATAACATGAAATCCATCTATGTGATTTGTTTCTGCAGTTGTTTGTCCCCTTTTATCAGATCATAAATTCCACAAGAACAAGAACTTTGTCATCATCGTCACCTCAGTGTTTAAAACATCCTAAGAGCTTAATAAATTTATTCATTAAAATACTGGAGATTTAAAAAGTCATTCCATAATGTAAAATGGTTCAGTCACTTTGGAAAAGTCTGACAGTTCTTCAAAAGATTACACATAAGTTACCAAATGACCCAGAATTCTACTCCTAGGTATATATCAAAGAGAAAAGAAAAACTTGAATATGGACATTTATAGCACAATTATTCATAATATATAAAAAGTAGGGACAACCCAAATTTTTATCATCTGATGAAGAGATGAATAAAATATGATGTATCCATATAGTGGAATATAATTTGGCAATAAAAAGGAATAAAGTGCTGACATATACTACAAAATGGATGAAACTTTGGAATATTATGATTGGTGAAGAAGCCATTCACAAAGACCCATATTATATGATTCCATTTCTATAAAATGTTCAATAGGCATGCCTGTAGAGACAGAAAGAAAATTAGTATGTGTTTAGGGCTAGAGAAGTTGGCTGGAAGTGAGGAGTGATTGCTAATGGGTATAGGATTTCTTTTGGGGTGATGAAAATGTCCTAAAATTGACTATAGTGATGGCTGTAAACCACTCTGAGTATATACCAGAAACCACTGAACCATATACTTTGAGTGAATTGGATGATATATAGATTCTTATGTCAAAAAGCTAGTATTAGAAGTCTATGTTTAATAAAAAATATTTAACAATAAAAAACTACCATAAAATCACTCAACCATACATGATACCTAAAAGTATTCATTCATTCAATCTTCCAACATGTATTCACCAGCTGCTTTGCAGCAGGCTCATGGCAAAATGAGGGAGAGACACAGATCAACAACTATGATCTCTACTTTCAGGAACAAATAATCTACTGACTACTGTTTGTAGTTTTTGTGCCCACTCCCCACCTTATTTCTCATTCTGTAGGAGAAACCTGATTACAAAAAATGAGGTGGAGACTGCTATTTGTTGAGTAAAATCTGCATCGTCTTTTTCTCAGGCACACAACTAGATTACATTTCCTAGCTTCCCTTGCAGTTGGGTGACCTTTGTAACTAAGAGTTAGCTAATAGTTTGTAAGGCTAAAGAACAGATCTTCCAAGTCTGAAACATATTCTGCCTGCTCCTACACGCATTTCCTCCCTTCCTCCAATGGAATGAAAATAAGCAAGCTGATCTTGGAAGCTACATGTGGCAAATGGCAAAGTCTTCACCAACTTGAGCCCCTGGATGACTCTGTGGAGGCAAACTTCCCAAGCTGACCTATAACTTCACTCTTATGCTA
This sequence comes from Ovis aries, assembly GCF_016772045.2. Classification (NCBI taxonomy): domain Eukaryota; kingdom Metazoa; phylum Chordata; class Mammalia; order Artiodactyla; family Bovidae; genus Ovis; species Ovis aries. Next base: position 19,955,041 of record NC_056061.1, read on the forward strand.
GGAAGAAATGCACCACTGACACTAAAGCAAAACCTAGTGTTACCCTAACAAACACACTGGGGTACAATAAGATAGAAATACTGTAGGCTGTGAGGCCCCTTTCAGTCCCGTAAAAATCTAGGCTTATATCACACTGATAAGTGATCGTTTTATCTAGCTTTCATTAGACATGTGTTATTGCCTTTATTGAGGAGGGCATGGCAACCCATGCCAGTATTCTTGCCTGGAGAATCTTCATGGACAGAGGAGCCTGGTGGGCTGCTGTCCATGGGATTGCATGAGTCGGACACGACTGAGCAACTAAGCACAGCACAGCACATTGTCTTTATTACTTCACCCTGGTTTGGTTTTTTTCTGTTCCTTGAAACTCTTGCTGTTCCTTGAAACTCCTGCAACCAGGTACCTGGAGTGACACTGATACGGGAGAAGGTAGTTGTGGTTAAATACAGTGGTCCAGGCAGGTGATGCTAAAACATAAAGGCAAACAAATGAAACATCATGGTGTTCATATGTAAATTATGTAGAAAACACTGGGTCGATCCCCTAGCGAAAGCATTGCCTCATCTAGCCTCCTCCATTTTCCTTCCTGATTTATTTTCCCAGTATACTTTTCATTTTTTCCTGCTTTTTGACTAACCTTGATAGTAATTTAAACTCGTTTCTGCTCATTTTATCATACTAGATGGTAAAAGACACTTTGGGGTAGAGTCTAACTCAGGGATTGCAAACAAACTTTGATATTTGTTCAAATAAGCCCACTTTAGGAAGGCCAAGTTGCCATGAAAATATCATCAAGCATTTGAGAAAACAAGCAAACAGGGAAATGAACAAACAAGAACAACTGTCCCAGTGTCTATTCATTTGTGGGAAAAATTGAAAATCATTTCCCATTATAATTCCTGCACTTACGCCAAGACCCAAATTCTTCCACCTGCACAGAAACAAGAGATTATAAAATTATGTAAACATGGGCAATTCTGCTTTTTGAATTACTTTTCCCACAGGCCACCAGGTGTTTAGCTCTGTGTTCTAACCATCGAGGGCTTCCCAGGAGGCTCAGCGGTAAAGAATTCACCTTCAATGCAGAAGATGCAAGAGACACGGGTTTGATCTCTGGGTCGGGAAAGTCCCTTGGAGGAGGGCATGGCAGCCCACTCTAGTATTCTTGCATGGGAGAATTGCATGGACAGAAGAGCCTGATGGGCCGAAGTCCAAGGGGTCACAAAGAGCCGGACACGACTGAAGCAACTTGGCACACACAACCATCAGAGGGTCAGGGAAGAGGACAAAGAATCTGGGAGAGGAAAACATGGCCAGGGCAACTGGCACCAAGGTTCTAGCTCTGGACAGAGTGACCAGAGTCCCTGTGCCTGAGATTTCCCAACAATAGCTAAAGATTAAAAACAGCAGCCAGGGATAGCTTAAGCTAACACCAAAGAAGATGTCCAGAAAAAGCATGGGGGAAAATGAAAATTGATACAGAAAATAGAGAAGATCATATCTGGTCCACACTCAAGGGTTTTGCTGCCCCTCTGGAGCTCTTATTGTTCATGGGACTTTCAAAACAGAAGGTTGACAGTACTTGCCTGGCGGTCCAGTGGTTAAGACTCTGTGCTTCCAATGCAGGAGGCATGGGTTTGATCTCTAGTCAGGGAACTAAGATCCTACAGGCTGCCCAGTGCAGGCAAAAAGAGAAAATTTAAAAACAAACAAACAAAATAGAAGGCTGTCAAAGCTACAGTTCCAGAGTGCTATGAAACAGACATTAGACGAGACAGAGACAGGAGTCTGAAGGCGTGCGTTTATGAGGTTTTAAAAAGTCATGATCTTCATCACAAACTGAAGCTGAGTAAGTTTTCGTGTGATCTGGGGGACCTAGCACTCACCTACACTGCTGGTGGGAGTGTGAATCGTACAGTCTTTCTAGAGGAAAATTTGGCACTACGTGTCAACCGCCTTAAAATACTAGCTAATTCTCCATTGCTTCAGTTGCAAACTCTGCCCTCTGATCTAGATACTACATTTCTAGCAATTTATCCCAAATTTTAAAATGAAAGACAACAGGGTTTTCTTGTTGGAATTTTCACAGTTACAGTGTATTATCTGGAAAATATGACATAACAGTGTGATAGTAAGGAAAAATTTAGAGATTTTGAAACTTACTAGGTGTTCTGTTTAGCTCTCTATCATTATCTGTGCTATTTAAGGGTGCTGTTTCACAATTCTGGAGAGAAGTTCACATGTAGAAAACAAATAGTAATGCAAATTATTCCTGTTTATAAAAATACAAATCGTGTCTGGTGGAAAACAACTGATTATTTCCCTGTGGATGCCGATCTTTTTTTTTTTTTTTAACCAGTTTTGCATCTATTTGTAAATTTATTTCAGTACTCTTTATCTAACTCTAAACATCTGAGATAGTTTGAGGTTTTTTAAAACTGGCTGTAATAACTTCCTGGTTCTTCATTAATTAATGAGATAAAATCTTTGACATACATTTGTTTTAAACTTGTATGGGAGTCATGATTTTACCCTTTTTAAAATGTACCCTTTACTATGGAGATTAGTTAAACATGGAGATTATATGGTACATTCATATAATGGGATGCAACATAGCCTTAAAAGTTGTTGCTACAGAAGAACATTTGATACAGAAACAGCAAGGCAAGCTGCAGAACTAATGTACAGTATATAAGCACAGAACAAGAGTTCTTCTCATATGAAAATGTAAATATAAATATGTAAATATATATAGATGCGGTTCAGGACACATTACCCCAAAATAAAAATTAAAAAACATTTTTAATTTAAAAAAAAAGAGGAGAAAGGGACAGCAGAGGATAAGATGGTTGGATGCCATCACCGATTAAAAGGACATGAGTTTGAGCAAACTGTGGGAGATGAGGAAGGTCAGGGAATCCTGGTGTGCTGCAGTTCATGGGGTCGCAAAGAGTCGGACACGACTTAGTCACTAAACAAAAACCACCTTGGCATATTAAACATTTTAAGCTGATGGAGCTGAGAAAACAGCAGAAGCAGAAAGATATTTATGACACTCCCCTGCCCTCTTTCCCGGAAGCAGTCCTAAGACCCTCCTGTGACAGGTACCCTGACTGTACCCAGAGGAAAGGAACCTCCTTAGCTCCAGGATGGAAGTGCTCAGAGAAGACTGAATACTTAGGCCTTGCTAAATCTCCCCTACTTCACCACACTTAGCTCCTATTCTTGCCCTATAATATTTCTCCACAACCTTCCACTCTTCACCAAACCTAGAATAAAACCATTCAATTCAGTTGTTTCTTCAGGTCTTCATTTCTTTATGAAGGCTCATGGAAAACTTGTATTGCAAGTGAAACTATCAGGCTTTCAGTCGTGTCCAACTCTTTGCAACCCCATGGACTATAGCCTACCAGGCTTCTCTGTCTATGGGATTCTCCAGGCAAAAATACTGGAGTGGGTTGCTGTGCTCGTCTCCAGGGGATCTTCCCAATCCAGGAATATAGAACCTGGGTCTCCTGCATTGCAGGCAGATTCTTTACCATCCGAGCCACCAGAGAAGCTCCAGAAACTTCTATTAAAGAAATCCACAGGCTTTTCTTCTGTTAATCTCTTTGTTAATTTAATTCCAGATCAACTGAGGGACCCTAAGAGGACTGCGGAAAAGTTTTTCCTTTCCTACTAAATATGTACATGTGTGTATAAACATAAATGTGACATACGGGTATATATTTCAGTTCTGGAGTAATATACATCAAGATACTACAGGGATTGTCTCTGGAAATGAAAGTAGAAGTATTTCATTCTTCCATACACTTAAATGTATTTTCTTGTTTTTTTGAAATTAATTACACTTTTACACCAAAAAAGTACATTTTAAAAAATGCAGTGGGATGGGCCAGAACATGTTTATCTAGTGCTGATTTATTTGCAGATTTTAAAACTCAATCCCTCCTGTGCACATTTGCTTGGACAGTCCAGGTTTCTGCCTGATGTTGCCATATGCATAACAAGAGCCCCTTTCATTCTTTAAACTGTCCCAGTTTGAAAGGAAAATAATTTATGGTAATTTTACTTCTGTGATATAAGATCACAAGATTTGAAGCATGTCATTCCTGACTGCAGGAAGTAAGAAGTATAAAGAGAAGTTTGAATATCTGTAAGCAATTTCATAATTCATCAGTTCAAAATCTGAATTTTACCTTATCCAAAAGATATTCTTGCAAAAAACACATGATGCTTGCCTTAACAGATTGCACAACTGAATTCCAAGTTGAGTTAATTGTCTGAATAAATGGGGTGAATGATCACAGAATTTCCTGCCATTTACATCTACTAACATTTACATTGGAGCAGAGAGTCCTCAAGTCAATTGAATATTTTAGCAGGAAAAGTGTTCCAGAAGAAAAATACCTATGCTATAAAAACTGCTCTTAATAAAAGAAAAATTTTTTCCTGTATAAATTTTACATAACTGCAAACAACATATAGATTTTAGGACAGAGAAGAGACTTCAGATGTAAAGCAGCATTTATCTTGTCTGCACAGAGATTAGAGTGATGCCTTTACAAATCCACTGCCAACCCCATCTGAGGCTCTCCCAGCGGGGAACCAGCCGTTTCAGAAAGTAGCTTTTCAAATGTAAAGCAGGTTTTTCTTTTTTTTCCTTCCCTCTGCCTTCTTCCCTCTGAAAGGAGACAACTTAAAGTCTTAAAAATTCCACCCCGAATTGTTACAAGGCCATTTGTAAGGGCTGAGTCCAGTCTGGACCTTAGCCTTAATTCTGGCTGAAGCCTTACAAGGCGGGAGATCGATTTTTATAAGCTCAGAGTTGTATATTTTCCAGAATCCTCTTTCACCATATTAATATTACAGTGGAATCAGATAGGGAAACTTTTCCTTTATCTGAGAGATAGTGGATTGGTCTGATCCTCTGTGCTTTCTAAGCTAGATGGGGGAAACTTCATAATAAAGTAAAACCTCCTTCTGTTCATGTATTTTGTCATAAAGGCAGCACAAAGACTCCCTGAATTTTTTAAAAAGAGAAATATTCTAACATTATTAATTTTTCATGTCATTTGGTTTCTAGACACTTGGAGAATCAAAGATACATCTTAGGTTATCTAATGAAAAAAACATGGAAGGAAGGGAGGGAGGCAGAGAGGGAAAAGAAGAAGTTTGAAAAGGCAAAGAAAAAAGGGGGGGCAAATAGCTGATTCAATCACTAAGCAAAATAACTAAGGCAGGCTGAGAAATTTTTTACACGCCACTGAGTTAAGTGCTCCGAAAAACTGAAGGGATTTCAACCAGAAGCATAGTTTTCCTTGCTCTGTGATTTTCTGTGGCCGGACTTTAGTCAATGAAGACAGCTCAAAAGACAGCGGAAGCACAACAAATATAAAAGGAATGTTCATGAAGCAGAAGTGCCATCCCCAGGTAAGATTTAATCATTTTGTGGAAAGCCCAGCTGGAGTCCACAGCAGCAGATCAGATCTATCTCCCCTGAATCTGTGAGCCTGGGTCAAGTTCTAACTGTTACTGGAGCATCATGGCTTAAGTTAAGGACAGTTGCACATAATGAAGCAACTGAGCCAGTATTAAATGCTTTGGTAAGAGCTGATCATTCAGTGACTTATGTGAATTAAATACTCTGTGTTGTGGTTCCAGAGGTGCTGGGCAATAGGAATGTATCCTGTTATCCTTGAAACAACTCTGTCTCTGGCCAATAGGGACTGATGTCAGCGCCTTCCCAGTGTGGAGCCAACAGATGATTTATAGGCCAAGAGGGAGAAGAGTGTCTCGTTGCCTGTAACAAAGACTATTTTCAACTCTCTCAGTTGAGAAAATTCTACTTTCTGGCTCAGGCATCATGTAGATTAATACGCTTTCTAAAATTGCAATGACTCATTAGGCCCTGTGCTTGGAATGGGCGGCAAGCTTTGTTTGCACATCTCTCTTCGAGAGGGCCGTTTCATCCCACAGCCTCCAGAGAAGTCCCTTCAGCCACCCACACACCAGACAACCAGAGGAAACCTGTTTAGGGGCTGTCAAGGAAAAAAACCCAAACAGAGCAAAGTGTAAACTCCTTTACGATTGAAGAAAGGCTTTCGTGACCAAAAGGTGAGCTAGTGCAGAAAACATTCAACTTCTTTTGGTCTTTGGATCTTTTTCACGGTATATGCTTGGAGAACTGCCTTTATGAGTTGGTTACAGTTTTCAGGCCTCTTCCCCCCGCCCCTTACATTTGGTGGGAGGGGGTTTGGCATTAATTGGAACACCTGTCAGTCTCAACAAAGGTGGTGAAAAGAGAGACATGGAAACACACACAGGCCCTAAGAATGAGAGTGCTCCATCTCACAGAAAAGCAGTTTCAGCCTTGGCTCTTCAGGGATGAAGAGAGAAGAGAGGTAATGTTCACGTGTCTGCCTTGGACAGAGTGTTGGCACATAAATTATCTCATTTAACAGGTTTGACTCAGTGACAGAGAGCGGGGACCATGAGCAAATCCCAACTTGTGCACATCGGGGAAACATGAGATCTTTCCTAAAGACAGCTGGGTGAGATGGAAAGAGAGAGACAGCTGGGCACAGTAATGCGACCAATAGGAAAAAAAAGGGGGAAATGTTGAGAGGGAAATGAGATTCCAGAGAAAATATTTGCCCAGGCCACACCCAGCTTGAGAAGGTACTCAAAGCCCTGGGAAGCTGAGTTTGGTTCTGGTTGTCCAGGAAACTCATCATAAGTCCTCAGCAGTTCACCAGATAGGAAAAGTTGTATTTGGGGTGTGGGGAGAGCTCTCCAAGCTCACCATTTCCCTGGGGATAGATCTCTGTGGCCTCCTTTAGAGAATGTGGGCTGCCCGTCTCATCCACCTCTCCAGCCCTGGTACCTAGCTGGGCACCCGGCAAATTAAAGCAATTCAATACATGCTTATTGAATCAGTGCCACGAAGAGTTGAGCATAACACTTACCTGCCATTTGAAAAATTGGGGCATACTCTCTCACAATAAATTTACTCAATAGGAATAGCTAAAAAAGAGAAAACTGGAGACTGGGAAGAGGGAAAAAAGATGCAGTGACTTACATGGTATGCTAGGAATAAGTGGGTTTGCAAAGTGGTTTGGGGGCGTTGGACAGGATAGAAGCTGAAGGAAGGTATATTTTGATGCCATGGAATTGTACTCCTGAGAACTGTCCTGGATTTAAATGAGGGGTGTTGGTCTTTTATTTCCATTCACATGTATGGAGTGCCCTTTTCTTTGCAGGGCTTGAGGCTATGACAGAAAAGCTCTTCTTTCTCCTCTCCTGGCACTCGCATTCTAGATGTGAAGACTGGCAAGATATATGAATCAAAAATAACTCTCTACATAGCCAGGATACAAGGTGGTGATGGTGAGGGTGTATGGTGTGTGTAATGTGTGTTTTTGTGTGTTGTGTATGTGTGAGAGGTGTGTGTGTGTGTGTGTGTGTTAGAAAAGGCATCCTTGGCTCTGGACAGGTTGGCTCCAGGAGGCCAAGGAGTCCCATGACTATGTCTTCTGTGTTATATCCCCTCGAATGAGACCATTGACAATAAAACTTAAGCCTCTTGACTTTGTACATGGTGGGGAAATGGCAGAATGGTCATATAAACACATCAAATCTTTTTTTGAAGGAGGGAACAAAGCAAAGTTGAATAAAAATAATTTTTTTTTTCCGGCAGGGAGAAGGATTTGAATCTATTCATTTTAGACACGTACGTCGAATCCTAATATGCAATAGACTCTGTGTCTGTTGTAAATGAACGAGAGACCCTCCTTGATATCCTAGAACTTGAAACTTACAAACTTAGACCAGGGCTCACAAACTCAAGTGCCCGCCGGCTGAGTAAAGGATGAGATGGGGGCCACCTGGAGGTGCCCGTCGTGTCGGGGTGTCGGGGGTGAGCCACAGCAGCTCACTTCCTGGGACTGTTGCTGTTGGCCATGCAGACCCACTGTTGCCAGTTTGTTGCTTCTGTGTTAGACAATTTTAGTAAATCGTTATTTCAAAAAGAATCATCAGGGTACTACCCGAAGCCCTAAAGGTGGTCCCCTACACTAGCTAGAGAAGGCCTCCCTGAAGCATCTACATCGAAGTTACCATATGCAGGAGAGAACTTCTTATACTATTTGATTTTCTTTTCATGTTGACTTTTGTGGCTAGAATCCGTTTTGTGTTTTCCTTTCCTCCTCCTATTCCTTCCACTTATTCAAACTGAGAGTCGAGTTTCTGTTTCATTACCTCAGAGAAAACATGACAGGGCCAATGCAGAATTACCTTGCAAATCTTTCTGGCTTTTACTTTCGCAAAGCTTCCAAATCTGAGGAGTAATTAGCAGATGAAGTAAAAGGAAGAAAAGATTTTCCAGTATATGCAGAACCCTGGATATCCACAGGACAAAATACCACTAATATCATGCCCCAAGCGAGAAAGAAACACCTCCCAGTGTGGGAAGAGGTACGGGAAGGAAAGAAGAAACAATAATGGGCTTCAGAGCAGTAGGGATCCCAGCCTGGCACCTAGCCACTGCTGGTTCTTCTAGACAGAGGGGTCTGTAGACAGCTTAAAGGATACAGCTGAATCCCAAGTGCAAGGGGCCATGCAGACAAGTAACTCAGTGAAGACTACATCTCCTGGTTACCCATGACCACAGAACCATCCCTGACCGGGGAAAATATTTTGGAACCATGGCACAGCTCTAATGGGAGAGGAGAGCCCCAAGGGCAACTGAGGTGAGGTTTTCTTCCTCCTCATCAGTGGGCAGCTAAGGTTAACATAGAGTGAGTCACAAAAAGTGTGAAGATGTGTTATGTCCTCCAAATCTGAGGATGTGGCTTGAAATTGAAACCCACTATAATTTTTGGTTATAGGCATCGTACACTAACGTGTCCATGTTTTCATATTAAGTCCTTTGGAACTCTTCTTTTTTAAAAATACAGCTATGGAACATATTTTTCTTTTTTTTGCCACTAAAGACAGTTCCTGCTGCTCCCTCCCTAAAAATTCAGCTGCAGGGTATTCTTGTCCTTTGAGGGACTGATTCGCAGGAGGAGTGGAGTTGGGGCACTTGTTGTCTTCTCAGCGTGAGGTCTCTGGATGCTGGTGAGAGAAGGCTTCACATGGTATATTATCCGCCTTTAACAGAGTCGTTAAGAAGGATTCCATGCTGTGGTAAAGCTCGGGCACACCTCAGACTGCATTTCCAGAAAATCTGACCCATGCGTGGTAGGGCCAGGTACCGCATCATCTGGAAACACTTTTGAAAGTCGCGTTCTTAATAAGTATTTTAGGACACAGGCTCAACAGGACTGCCACAGGCAAACCCTCCTGTGCGGGGGCCCTCTCGTGGTATACGGTACACGCTATGTTGTGATCTGCTTTCTGCGCTTTGTCAGGAAAACATCACATCCGAAAAAAGTACTAGAAACTTCTCTTTTCTACATGACCCAGAGGAATGTGAACCAATAATGAAGGTGAACCTTGTGCTGATGTGTGTGCAATTCCATAACGTCTTTGCTGGAAGATTCACTCTCCCAAGATGGGTGTAGAGAGAGACAAATTTTTCTCTGTTCCTTGATACTGAAAGATTAGGGAAAAGAATGAAAGTTCAGAGAAGAGAGAATATTTTCACCTCTTGCTTATAAGAAAAACATAAAATGAATGATGAAAAAATCACACAAAAGAAAAGAAACAGTAAAAGATCACAGTAGGAAGAAAGATGGATTTACAGCAATTTGCAAAATACTTCTATTAATTTTCAATTACTTGCAGAGCGGCCTGTAGACCATAGGCCTACAGAGCCCTATTCTAGGAAGGCATCTCTAGAGAGTTTGGCTCTTCTTGAACTAACTAGCTTGGGATTCTAGGTGACAAGAACTTGTTGGGAAGCACATGCTTTGGCTTCCAGGGACATATTTTAAAGTGGGTGTTTTTTGATAGCCACTGTTGTGTACCTGTCTCTACTTATAGTGTTGTCATTTCACAGGATCCATCCAATTTTTCTCTAAAAAGCAATTTCCTCTTTCATGCAGGTCTTAGCACTAAGAAAAATTTTGCTCTGACACTGTCACCCTCTGTCATCAATAATGGTTCTCAAATATCCGGGTGGACGTTAGCTCTAATCTTAACTTTGAAGACTGGAATTTTAACTTAAATTGTGACCACAAAACACACAAGCGCATGCTACCCAATCATTTGCTATCTATCACTATCTGTCATGAGTTTTAAAGCCACTTAACAAGCTTCAGAAAATAAAAGTCTTCACTGCTGGTGGTATTCAAGATATCTGGGGGGACCACAATTGATTGTAGCAACCTGAGCCATATAATTTCTCTTATTTTGAAACAGATTTTGAGAGAGGTGTTTTAAGTTTAGGAGTCAGACCAAAGAGAATTCCTTCCATGGGAAACATTTCCCCAAAGCAAGAATATGTGTTACGTCATTCATTTGAATAGAAGAACCATGAGAATCACCTAAGTTTCACGCAAATGGTCTTTAAGGATTAAATTTGGTAACGAAAGAACAGAGCCAATAATAATAAATAACCAAATAATAATAATAAATAACCAAATTATTTTACATTACAGGGCTTTGATAAGTATAAAAGTATAAATTTGCTTCAAATGTTTTTGTGCATATATTTATAAATGAAAATAATGTCATTTCATAACAATAAGTAATATAGAATGTCTACATCCATTTACCTCTTAATTGTTTTCAAATTGCTTTTTAGGCTAGGATTTATTAATGCCTTGGGTTTATTTTGTACTCTACTGAATTTCTTAATCCCCCCAAAAAGATAAGGAAGGAGACAGTAAAGGATATGTAGAGAAAATAATAAAATAGAAAACAAAGAAATAAAGAGAGTAGCATCCAAGTCAAAAGTTGTTTCTTGTAAAAAAAAATAGCGAACATATTTCACCATAATTCTTGATCTATCAGTTACTGAAAGCCACCTTAAAAATCTCCCATGTTGATGGATCAGTTTTTATCTTATCTATTTTTAATCTATATTACTCAGTTCAGTTCAGTTCAGTCGCTCAGTCGTGTCTGACTCTTTGCGACCCCATGAACCACAGCATGCCTCCTGGAGTCCACCCAAACCCATGTCCATTAAGTCGGTGATGCCATCCAACCATCTCATCCTCTGTCGTCCCCTTCTCCTCCTGCTCTCAATCTTTCCCAGCATCAGGGTCTTTTCCAATGAGTCAGCTCTTCGCATCAGATGGCCAAAATACTGGAGTTTCAGCTTCAACATCAGTCCTTCCAATGAACACTGAAGACTGACCTCCTTTAGAATGGACTGCTTGGATCTCCTTGTGGACCAAGGGACTCTCAGTCTTCTCCAACACCACAGTTCAAAAGCATCAATTCTTCTGAATTTATTCTAGGTCTTTGGTCCTACAGTCCATATTTGCTGCATTCTAGGCTTTTACTTTTAAATGCATACAGGTGACCCATTAAAACCCATTTTCTAAAATAGCCTCTAACTCACCAGGATGGTAAAGAACCTGTCTGCCAACGCAAAAGACATACGAGACTTGCATTTGGTCCCTCAGTCGGGAAGATTCCCTGGAGGACGAAATGACCACCCAGTACAGTATCCTTTCCTGGAGAAGATCATGGACAGAGGAGCACGGGGGGCTACAGTCATGGAGTTTCAAAGAGTCAGACACAACTGAGGTGACCTAGCATGCAGCAGGGGGTTAAACAGCACCAGTGTATGTCCATTCAGCTGGGCTGCTGGCTGACAACTGCGTCTGTCCTCTACAAATTCCCATAAGTTTCCTGTAAGGTCATTTACACTTAACAAAGAAGAAAAAGTGAAAGTGTTAGTTATCAGTCGTGTCTGAAAAGACTCTTAAAACACTGTAAATCATAATCTTAGAGGTGCTGTACTGGGAAAAATTTCTCAGAATATGTATCCTATGTCATGTTTACAAATTAAAAAAAGAAAGAAAGAAAGAAAGAAATCTTAATGTGACCATTCTGAAAAGCATTCATTGTCTGGATTCCAGTAACATAAAAAGACATGTAGGCCCATCTTGCCAAAATACACTAAATAGAAGATAGAAGACTAATTTATTTATAGGCTATAGAATTCTTGAGGGGTTTTCCAGGTGGCTCAGTGATAAAGAAACCACCCTCCAATGCAGGAGACACAGGAGACATGGGTTCGATCCCTGGGACAGGAAGATCCCCCAGAGAAGGAAATGGCAACCACCCCAATTTTCTTGCCTGGAAGATTCCATGGACAGAAGAGCCTGGTGGGCTATATCCATGGGGTCATAAAGAGTTGGACATGACTGAGCACGCACACATAGAATTCTTGAAGGTTAACCCAATTCAACTATATCAGTAGTAAAACTACCTCTTCACCTCCCCAAGGCTAGGACAGGCTCTGATTACAGCCCTGAACACTAGATATACATTTAGAGGGGAAGTATAGAGCTGCCTTTGTCCTGAAAACCTCTGAAATAAGCCTGGCTCTTGTCTGTTTCTCCTTAGTCCCCAGGTATGGAAGGGGTATAAATGAATTTAACAACTGCAACCAAAAAATTAGTTTAATCTCTGTCTAGAAAAGAGATGAAAATCCATTGAGTCACACATGTTCTGCATTGTGAAGTCTTCATTAAAATCTCTAGTAACGTGGAAGTAGTCTTTTTGTGGCTCCTCATAAAAATATCTGTAAGGGTTGTTTTCAAAACTATTTTGCTATCTACCCAAGTTTAGTTTTAAGAGACTGAATTTCTGAACCACCATGGGCAAATCTGATTTTGTGTCAGTCACAGACATGGGCTTTTAGAGCATAAATCTACTCACTGAGGTACTGAAAAATCCTGGAAACAAGATAAGAGAGTTATCTTTGGGATAAATGTTACATCTGTCTTGTGATTGTCTGGGTTTCTTTATCAGTCCTGTCGTCTCTTCTAGTCGACTGTGATTAGGATGGTGTCCTCAATGAAGCTCAGTGCAGGGAATTTTCTTCGTTTCCAGGGTATAGTGGAATAAAAAGGTATCTGGTTTTATTTCATATGATTCTCCTTAAGCTACTTTTGATCCTTCTTTTATAAGCAAATGTTAGGTGATAGGCATCATGAGAAATAACATGCCAAAATTCACTTTCACTGTTAAAACAATAATACTAAAAGTAAACAATTGTAACTAAGATGGTCAGCTGAATTGCATACAAACATAAAAGGACATGAAAGTTTTTTTTTTAAAAACAGCTGTAGACACAATGAGGTACTATCTCATGCTGGTTAGAATGGCTGCTGTCAAAAAGCCTACAAACAATAAATGCTGGAGAGGGTATGGAGAAAAGGGAATCCTCTTACATTGTTAGTGGGAATGCAAACTAGTACAGCCACTATGGAGAACAGTGTGGAGGTTCCTTAAAAAACTGGAAATAGAACTGCCATATGACCCAGCAATCCCACTGCTGGGCATACACACCGAGGAAACCAGAACTGAAAGAGACACGTGTACCCCAATGTTCACTGCAGCACTGTTTATAACAGTCAGGACATGGAAGCAACCTAGATGTCCACTGGCAGACAAATGGATAAGAAAGCTGTGGTGCATATACACAATGGAGTATTACTCAGCCCTTAAAAAGAATACATTTGAATCAGTTCTGATGAGGTGGATGAAACTGGAGCCTATTACACAGAGTGAAGTAAATCAGAAAGAAAAACACCAATACAGTATATTTACGTATTTATATGGAATTTAGAAAGATGGTAATGATGACCCTATATGTGAGACAGCAAAAGAGACACAGATGTAAAGTACAGACTTTTAGACTCTGTGGGAGAAGGCAAGAATGAGACGATTTGAGAGAATAGCATTGAAACATGTATATTACCATATGTCAAATAGATGATGAGTCCAAGTGTGATGCCTGAAACAGGGCACTCAAAGCTGGTGCATTGAGACAATCCTGAGGACTGGGATGGGGAGGGAGGTAGGAAGGGGGTTCGGAATGGGGGACACACGTACATCCATGGCTGATTCATGTCAACATATGGCAAAAACCAGCACAATATTGTAAAGTAATTAGCCTCCAATTAAAATAAATCAATTTTTTAAAAAAGTAGCTGTAGAAATGCAAGGTCAAAATATATCCTTCCGCACATGGGCCAATGGCTGGGCTGTAAAAACAGGGCATTCTAACAAGAGAGGTGTGGAGGACATGAGACAGAGCATTCCAGGTGGAGAATGGGGGTGGTTGGTAAGAGGACAGAAGAGTTGACATCCTCCAGAGGAGGGTCAAAAATCCACATCACCAAGTCTTAGGAGGTGTTGATGTTTAGTGGTGCAGACATCCTAGGGGTTGGAACAGAAGGGACAGGAAGTGGCGATGGGGATCTGGACCACTGTGGTTTTCATTTTAGGGGTCCCTGGAGTTGCCAGGTTGGAAAAGTTACTGTTGTAGCAGTGGTAGCATCCATCCCTTACCAAAGTGAGCATGAGCGAGTTCAACGTCCACCCTGCCCAGGACTGCTAAAAAAGGAGGTTTAACAGTGGGGCACAGGAAGTAAAAAAGTAACGAGGAATCGGGACTGGCTTGATAGCTCTTAATCAAGACATCGGGTTTTCCTCATAGCTCAGTGGTAAAGAATCCACCTGCCAATGCAGGAGATGAGGGTTCCATCCCTGGGTCAGGAAGATTCCCTGGAGAAGGAAATGGAATTTGGTCCAGCATTCTTGCCTGAAGTATCCCATGGCCAGAGGAGCTTGGCAGGCTACAGTCCATGGGGTTACAAAAGAGTCAGATACCACTTAGCAACAAAACAACACCAACAACACGCAAGACACTCTTCCGGTCAAAGGCCAGTGTGGCCTATGTACCCACTGCCCCTTAACATTCATGCAATGAAAAACCATTCCCAAGCAGGCAGAGACCATTCTTCTCAGGGTTCATGGTAGATGCCAAAGAGACTTAGAAACTACAGTAACAAATTAAAAAGATCACTCTCTAGAGATGATCAGACGTCGGGAGTAGGTGGATGAAGAATTATTGTTGTTTAACAGGTTTGAGATGAAAAGGTCTGGAAATAAATAGTGATGGTGATGGCACAGCAACTGAATGTACTTAATGCCATTGAATTATACACTTTAAAATGGTTAAAATGATAAACCTATGCTATGTATTCTCCACCAAAATGAAAAGATCATTGCCTAGAGCAATGGAATGATTAATGAGGAAGATTCTACTTAAAGTATGAATATTGATTATTGAAAAAAAGACTGAGAGTTATCTGAAATCTATAAACAATCTGTCACAGATCAGTGAGGAGTTTAGAGGACAGTAAAAGGAGAGACTGGACTGGATTAGAACAGAGATCATTTGCTGTCAAAGGTTCGGGCATTTTCCCATTTAAACTCAAGAGGAAAATTGTTAAAGAAATTCCAATCATCCTTTTCATTTTGAGTTTCCACAATGGACCATACAACTATCCCATTCTCCAGCTATATGGGGCATAGAAGGGCTTACCTCCTTTACTTTCTTAACCATTCAAGTAAGTTTTAACAGGAGAAATATAACAAAGTAAAATTTGTTTAAGACAGTGAAAGGATAGGGGGGCTTACTCAGAAAAGATGAACTTCTGTCAGTGATACTGTATTGAACAGTATCTAATGTATAGCTTCCCTTTTTAGGAACGATGGAGAGATCAAAGAGAATATGAAGGTATGTAATGAAAGCTCCGATAAGCATAGAAAAAAGCATCTATGAAGCAAGTTCCAAAATGTGTGCCGTAGTCCTTAATCAAAGATGGAAAGGCTTTAGTGATTTAATATGACTTACGGTGACTTTGAGGGATACAAGAGATAATTAGAAACAAGTGGGTTTATAACACAGTGGCAGAAATGCTGGTCAGGTATAAGGACAAGAAAAACTTTAACTAGTTAAAAGTTATGGAAGTAGGTGCTTGGGAAAATTTTTCCTACAATAAGGATATAGGAATATGTAAGAAAATAAATTGCTTTTTCATTTGGCATTATTTAGGTGCAGTGAGCTTTGAGTACAAATGAGATCAAGTGCAGGTTAAAATTTTATTTAAAGTATATTATTTAGAAAGAGGGAAGTGATTAGTCTCTTTTCACTCTGAAGAGCAGGGAAGTGGGTTTTTCTCTCTCAAAGGGAACACATGGAAGATGATAAGAAATCAGAGTGGAGGAAGGCTAACTTTTGAGGAATTGGAGAGATTCAGTCTAGAGGAGAAAAATGTACAGGGAGTGTGTTTCAAATAGCTCAAGAAGAATTTAATATTCCATTGCTGTTGTTCAGCTGCTAAGTCGTGTCTGACTCTTTGCGACTCCATGGACTGTAACACGCCAGACCTCCCTGTCCATTGCTGTCTCCCGGAGTTTGCCCAAGTTCATGTCCATTGAGCTGGTGATGATATCCAACTATCTCATCCTTTGTTGCCCTCTTCTCCTTTTGCCTTCAATCTTTCCCAGCAACAGGTTCTTTTCCAATGAGTCCTGTGATAGATATTCTTTTGGGCCACCCAAAATAGATTTCGGATATAAAGGATCAGTGAAAAGGAAACAGGTTTTGATTCACCTTAAGGAAGAAATGTAATGGTCAGAGCTACCCAAAGATGGGATGAATTTCCCTGAATATAATCAGCTCAAAATACTTAAGCATAAAAGATGTGGTACGTATAATGCTGTTGTCCAGTCACGGTTATTTCTGACTCTTTGTGACCCCAAGTACTGCAGCATGCCAGGTTCCTCTGTCCTCTACTATCTCCCGGAGTTTGCACATATACAATGGAATACTACTAGTCAGCCATAACAAGGGACGGATTTAGGTCATTTGAGTGATGCCAATGGACCTAGAGTCTGTCATTCAGAGTGAAGTACATCAGAAAGAGAAAAACAAAGATCATGCATATAGGGAATCTAGAAAAACGGTACTGATGAAACTATTTGCAAGGCAGGAATGGATGCAGAGGGAGAGAATGGACTTGTGGCCACTGGGAGAGGGAGAGGATGGGACCAACTGAAAGAGTGGCACCGACATGTATACACTACGGCGTGTGAAATGGATGGCTGGTGGGAAGCTGCTGCAAAACACAGGGAGCTCAGCTCAGTGTCTGTGACGGCCTCGCGGGGTGGGATGAGGGTGTGGGAGGCAGGCCCGCGAGGGAGGGGCTACACGTATCGCTAATTCACTTTGTCATGCGGCAGAAACTAACACGACATTGTAAAGCAATCATACTCCAGCAACATTTTTTTTTAAATACTTAAGTATATCCTGAGTCCCTGGATATTGAAGAAGTAGAGATTCTACAGTTGGAGTAGGTGACTCTTAAAGTTATCCATCGATACTTTTTTGTCCTTTAACAGCTCCACAATGAAAATGGTGAAAGTGAGGCTGCTTCGTGTCATCAAACTGGAAAACATCGGAGTAATGACACGTGGCGTTAACAGAGTAAACTTGGCAGGAGGAAACCACATCAAACTTTTGCTTTCTTTTATGACTCAGATAGGGCTTCCCAGCTGGTGCTAGTGGTAAAGAACTTGCCTGCCAATGCAGGAGACTTAAGACACTTGCGTTCTATCCCTGGGTTGAGAAGATCCCCTGGAGAAGGGCATGGCAATCTGCTCCAATATTCTTGCCTGGCAAATCCCATGGACAGAGGAGCCTGGCAGGCTACACATCCATAGGGTCGCAAAGAATCGTACACAACTGAAGTGGCTTCACATATACATATGCATAACTCAGATAATTACTTAAGTGTTGTTGTGGTAAACTCAGTGGAAAATTTTGCTCTTTCTGATTTTTTTTTTTTTTAGTTAGAAAGAAAGAAAATATTTTAAGCTTGCACATTTAAAGTGTTGAATTTCTTACTTTACTGCCAGTGAGGATTTACTTTAATAAAGAAGGGTTGACAAGGATGCTTGTTATGACTTTTCCCAACTCGAGTCTAAAAGAGAAATCAAGGAAAGTGAGGCACATTGAGCTTTCCAACAGATCTTGTCTATCATTTCAGATTTGTCAATTTGAATCTGTGCTGTGCTAAGTCACTTCAGTCGTCTCTGACTCTTTGAGACTCTATGGACTATTGATTGCCAGGCTCCTCTGTCCATGAGATTCTCCTGGCAAGACTATCTGAGTGGGTTTTCACTTTCTCCTCCAGGGGATCTTCCCAACCCAAGGATTGGACCCGAGTCTCTTATGTCTTCTGCACTGGCAGGCAGGTTCTTTATCACTAGCACCCCCTGGGAAGCCCAAATTTGAGTCTGTAGGAGGTAAGAAATAAAGAGATTTTACTTTCCATACTTCTTAGTGATTAAATTTCTATAAGACATTCATTACTTTTATGATATAAATAAACTGCAAAAATTAAAACATTTAAAGTTTGGCATTGCCGATTATATATCCCCAAATACAATGAGGTAAAGGCAGAGCTGACTGTGGTGAGGTCTGGTTCCAGGTTTGGCCCTACTTCTTAATCAGTATATGCCTTTTATTTGCCTTCACTTTAAAAAGATAAGGTGAAACAGATATATAGACTGATAAGATAAGAGGTTTTTTTTTCCAGCACCTTAAACAAGTTGGTCCATTGCCTTCTTGCATCTATTGTTTCTAGCAAGAGATGTTTTTCCCTTTTTGTAACGCATATTCTCTGTTTTGTTGCTTTTAAGATTTTCTCTTTTCTCTGGTCTTCCACAGTTTGACTATGATATACCCAGGTGTAGCTTTCTTCGCCTGAGAAGGCCATGGCCTTCTCAGTACTCCCACCCCACTCCAGTACTCTTGCCTGGAAAATCCCATGGATGGAGGAGCCTGGTAGGCTGCAGTCCATGGGGTCGCGAAGAGTCAGACACGACTGAGCGACTTCCCTTTCACTTTTCACTTTCATGCATTGGAGAAGGGAATGGCAACCCACTCCTGTATTCTTGCCTGGAGAATCCCAGGGACGGGGGAGCCTGCTGGGCTGCCGTCTATGGGGTTGCACAGAGTCGGACACGACTGAAGCGACTTAGCAGCAGCAGCAGCAGCTTTCTTTGCATTTATCCACTTGGGATTTCCTGAGCTTCTTGGATCTATTTGATGTCCTTCAGGAAACTTGGAGAGTTCTCTATGATCTCTTCAAATGCTTATTCTGCCCATTGTCTCTCTTCTCTTCTTCTGGAGTCCAATTACATGTATAGTGGATCATTTCATTTTGTCCCAGATAGTCTATTCTGTTTTTCTTTCTTTTCGTTTTCACTCATTTTCCCCTGTTCCAACTGCATATCGTGTACTCAGCTATGTTCAAGTTCCCAGATTCTTTCCTTCGCTGAATTCTACATTCTTCACTGCTTATGTTGAAATTTTTTTTAATCTCTAGCATTCCTACTTGACTATTTTAAAGTCGTTTCCTGGTCTCTGATGAAAATCTCTATATCTTCATGAAGTTGTTGACCTCTTCTACTAGATTTTTATCATAGTTATTATTAACTTCTTGTCTGATAATTCCAGTATCTGTGACATCACTTCATGTCACTTTTATGACATCTATGGGTCTGCTTCTATTGATTATTTTCTCTCTTGACCATGTGTCACATTTTTCTTGCTTCTTCACTTGTCTAGTAATTTTTTATTGTATCTGGACCTTTTGTATGAAATAACAGTAGAGACTGAACTAAGTAATAGTTACTTTCCAAAAGAGGATGTCCTTTTATGTCAGGCTACTTTTCAGGGGGTTGAGTCAATCTGACCAGTGGGAGCTGGCTTTCTCGTACCTTTAGTTTGACTTCGTTCACTGCTGACTTCAAAAGTTTGCAAGCAGGATCAATACTACTCTTCTTCAAGACCTGGGGTCTGAGCACAGGCGAGGTTTTAAAGCTCTCTGCACTTTGTAACCAAGCAACCAACTATCTGAATCATTAAAAATATATCTTTGCATTATAGCTCAGCAGACTATTGTTCAGGTTGCTGGGGAATTCTCTTTGCTCTCCAGGTGTGTAATACACTTTTTGCATTACAGAAATTTCTGTCTGTCTGGAATGTCTCAGAGAGATTTCCCTCAGCTATCTTGCAGTGCCTCCAAGACCTACCTGGACGGTGAACATATACATTGCCTCAAGTTCGTTTCTCTCAGCCCACCTGCACTGTTCCCTCCAACTACAAAGGACAGCTGCTGTGCACCTGGGGAGGCTCCACACATCTCAGCTGGCATCTCTTTTAGCTCTCTTGCTCCACCCCACAGGCTCTGTATATTACATGCCCAGCACTAGGCACAGACCCATGACATACAGTTTGCAGGTACACACAGACCTTCTCTGGGTCCTGTGTCCAAGAACCTCTGAGGTCCTTGAGAAATAAAATCTGTCACACCAGCTCGCATGTGGCTGGTAAAACCTAAAGTTTCGGCTGCCTTTTTCTTATCTCGCTGTGGATTCCTTCTCTTCTCATTCTGCCATGAATGAGAGAAGCCATGAGCTTTTTTCTCTTAAAAGGGGAATTTTCTGGAGTTTGTACATTTAGGTCTCTTTTCTTTCTTAGATTTCTGGTAAGTTCATAAAAACAGTGATGAGAGTGTGTGTGTCTGTGTTTGTATTATTGTTGCTGTTAGCAGAGTGACACTCATGGTCTTTTGTGACTTATTATGTGAAAAAGGCTGAGTGCCGAAGAATTGATGCTTTTGAACTGTGGTGTTGGAGAAGACTTTTGAGAGTCCCTTGGGCTGCAAGGAGATCCAACCAGTCCATCCTAAAGGAGATCAGTCCTGGGTGTTCATTGGAAGGACTGATGCTAAATAATTTGGCCACCTCATGCGAACAGTTGACTCATTGGAAAAGACTCTGATGCTGGGAGGGATTGGGGGCAGGAGGAGAAGGGGACGACAGAGGATGAGATGGCTGGATGGCATCACTGACTTGATGGACATGAGTTTGAGTGAACTCTGGGAGTTGGTGATGGACAGGGAGGCCTGGCATGCTACGATTCATGGGGTCGCAAAGAGTCGGACACAACTGAGCAACTGAACTGAACTGATATGCTAAATGGAAGTAGCTATTTACTTTTTGATAAGTTAATATCTCAAAGCCCCAGTTTCATTACCCATAAAATGACCTAAATGAAGGTTACAAGGCCTACAGATGATGTACTTGTATTACACATTCTCATTTCCTTTCTCTTTCCCCTTTGGGTGGCACTTGAAATTACCCAAGCATAGCTTGGTCATAAAATCTAACAAACTCACTGTGCGCTATTTTTTTCTTTCTCCCTCACTGAAGTGTGCTATTCTCTATCAATGATTATCCACATTGGATGAACTGGCATTTTACTTATTGCTTCAGAAAAATCTTACTCATCTTGGAATATAGTAGTTTTATTCAGAGCCAGGAGCAAATAAAAAGGTCAACCCTAAAAAAGTCACATTCAATTGAATACTGTCTCTTAAATATCAGCTAGATTGACATTTTAATGAACCTTGGAGTATATAAAATGATCAATATATATTAATAAACAATTTTTATTTTATCATCATCCCCATTTTTTTTCAGGGATGAAATCTAAGTCACAGAGATATTAAGTTGACCTGCTTAAGGAAGGAACATAACCCTAGTAGAGACCATCCTTGAATGTGATTTGACTGTCCTGAATCCCACAGCAGGTAACCAAACCATTCTGCTAATTTATACTAATTTGGGATTCCTGGAACCTACTTTCATGCCACATTCATTATTTTTTACAGAAGAGATAAGAAACATATATATAAACTCACTTCATTTTTTTGGCTTAAACATTAATTAAAATGCCACAAGAGTTAAGAGAACCATATGTAAATGACACTGAGCTATACAAACAGACAGCTTCTATTTGGTGATGGGCATATTCCTGCATTAATATTGGCTAAAATGTCTGTATTTCTCCGATCCATTCTTCCCAGACATATTAACACCAGTAAACCTCCTCTGGAATCCAATATCCAAATGCTAGAAAATCCTCATGGGTTATCCCTCATACTCTGCTTTCGAAGCAAAAATAATCTTTTGTCTTTTCAATGAAGATTTTGATTAAGGGCTTCCTGGTGGCTCAGAGGGTAAAGAATTTGCCCTCAATGAGGAAGGCCTGGGTTCAATCCCTGGGTCAGGAAGATTCCCTGGAGCAGGGAATGGCTACCCAGTCCAGTATCCTTGCCTGGAAAATTCCATGGACAGAGGAGTCTGGCTGGCTACGGTCCACAGGGTCACAAAGAGTCGGACATGGCCAAGCGACTAACACTTTCATTCTTTTCACTTCTCATTAAATCACAGCTAAAATGACTCAGTTTACATGATACCCTAAAGGCTTATTACTGATGTCATTTATGTGATCACAAGCTGTGTTTACAGCTATAAAGAAAGCTAGGCTTGAGTAGTATTGATAGCCCTACTAATTACATTACTACGAAAGGTTTATGGATGATATAAATTTCTATACTATTACTCCAATGTGGTGGTGGCATTCTTCTAGAAGCAGGTATCACAGGGCCCGTTTGTTCTCCTTCCTTTGCAATAATTCAAGAGGAGATGAAAACAAGAAACTGAGTTAAAGACAGAAGGCAAGTAGTCCACTGGGACTTCCTCTTATACCAAGAACAGATTGTGGAGGGATCTTTATCACTTCATACTTTTATTCACAGCAGTGAAAGAGCCAAGTCCTAACCACTGGACCACCAGGGAATTCTTTGAGTTATAAGTGATAATGCTGTGTGTGGAGCACAGTAGGAACCAGTTATTTCTTTTGAAACTAGTACCTAAAATATTGAGTTTATTTTTTTTTATATGAGGATCAGCATCTCCCACTCTAAAGTCCAAGGCAACTTGGCTTGCACTTTAGAAGGCACCCTATTCAGTGAACAAAAGAATTAGTTATTATATCTCTGGCCTCCTTTCCTCAAGGAGATGGGTTAATTAGAAAGCAGAAATTGCAACACTGTAGTATCTTGATTTTTAGTCTCTTTGAATTCTTATTAAAAGACTGTATTTTGGTTCATAAAATGAAGATGGAAGAAAAAATGCTGATTTCAATGGATATAGAAAATAATCACGTTCTATTAACGGGTTCTTCCCCCAGTTGTTTTAAAACTTCTGATTTCAATTTAAAAAATCACACAAAAAAACAAGGGTTTACATGATTATCCTAAGCCTGGTTGACTGCTGCACTTTAATTTAGCACAAATAAAATTTCAAGGGAGGGATGCATAGTTGGTAAAGAATCTGCCTGCAATGCAGGAGACTTGGGTTCGATTCCTGGGTTGGGAAGATCCGCTGGAGAAGGAAATGGCAATCCACTCCAGTATTCTTGCCTGGAGAATCTCATGGACAGAGGAGCCTGGCAGGCTGCAGTCCATGGGGTCGCAAGAATTGGATGCGACTTAGCGACTAAACCACCACCACCATGACAGTGATGAAGAGGTGGCAGAGACAGGCAGAGAGTCGTGGCAGAGGTCCAGCTGAGAAGGGATGAGTGGCCAGGGCTGGTGGGGATGGAAAGAGGGCATCTGAAGGAGTCTCGCCTGGTGTCTGGTACCCAGTAAGTTCAAGAAATATTTGTGAAATTTAACTGAGGACAACTTGTACCAGTCAATATATTCTACCGTCAAATGAAACTTCAACCCCAGAGATGACAGGACTTCTCTAAGTTGGTTGTTGGGTGTGTTTAAGCTTTCACCTTGGGAGCTGCATAGATACACATAGGATACTTGTGGTTGGAGATGCTTGCTAAGGGGGAATATTCTTTTCTGGTTTTCACATGAAGCCATGAATAAATAGATTTAAATCAGGGATTTGGGCACAAGATCAAGAGGATGCAATAATGATTTCTTCAAAGGAATCATAATCATTGTTGTGTTTAGTTGGATATATATATATATATATCTTTCTGGAAATGAATTGGAACTACAGGAAATTGTACATATTATAACTCTCTAGAATACTACCAAATAGTAACCTAACAATCTGAAAGTGATGTGGTGAATATGTGTTGAATGGAGCACACCACACACTAAGAAAATGAGATGAGCTAGTTGGTTGAAAGCAAGAGGTTGATGTTATGTCCTCCCTCCCACTCCTCCACAAACACTAAAGATCCCAGTGAGTGGCTGGCAGCTTTTTTCCTCAGTTAGGTATTGGGATAAACCTGTGAACGCTGATGTCTTACATTGTCTTATTACATTTCATTTTATAACATTAAATTATTGTGATTTCTATTTTATGGGGGTTGTTAGAAACTTGGAAGCAGCTTAAATTCATATACCAGTCGTGCTAAAGGTACATTCCCCAGAACCAGAAAGGTAAAGGCCTCTTAAAAGGATAAAGCCAGGAAAGTAAAGGACTAATTGCCACCCCACAGAGGGGTCACTTAAGTCAGGAAAAGAGATGTAAATCTGTGATAAACTGCCTGTACGAGGAGAAGAGACCTTTGAGGGCCTTGGGAGTCACTAATAATAATGAAAATACCAAGTGTTCTAGCTGATAGAAGCCTAGCAGCCAGGAGGTTTCCATAGCCAAGTCTAAATAAAGTGGATGAGGTCTGTGCTGTGTCCTCCCAGGAGGCAGAGTGGCGGTGGTGGCGGGGAGAGGGGAGGGAAGTGCAGGGACACGGGAACAGCAGTGGCTCTTTTTGATGTAAAGTCAGGGTCCTAGAGCAAGGGGAGTGCATGATCAAGGAGAGGGCAAGGGAAGACCATGACACAGCAACGGACTGATTCTAACTGCTTGTACTGAATTCTTCTGCTGTGAGTAATTGCGAAAGGGTGGCTGGATGGAGTGATAAAATGGATGGTAGAGAAGTGAATTCTTTTGCAATGGAGATTTGGTGGAGATAAGGGGAAGGGAGGCCCCCAGGTCTGTACCTTTGCAATGAAAGAGACTCTTTACTCTCCTCCTCTGGTCTGTGAGCTCAGATGGGGGTGTGAGAAGAGAGATCCTTTTCACTCAGGTATACTTCACACCTGGTAGTACAGCACCTAACAGAAAGAGGCCCTCACAAAGTGTTTGCTGGGACTTCGCTGGAGGTCCAGTGGTTAAAACTCCATGCTTCCAAAGCAGGGGACACAGGTTTGATTCCTGGTCAGGGAACTAAGCTCTCACATGCTGCACACCTGTGCAGGCAAAAAAAAAAAAAAAAAAGAGGTATTGCAGATTTAATGAATGAAATTAAGCAAGGAATTAATACATGAAAGAGGAATTAAGTGACTCAGTAATGTAAGATAAATTTAGATATTGTTGTTGTTCAGTTGTTCAATGGTTTCTGACTCTGCAACCCCATGAACTACAGCACGCCAGGCTTCCTTGTCCCTCACTATCTCCCAGAGTTTGCTCAAACTCATGTCCATTGAGTCGACGATGCCATCCAACCATCTCATTCTCTGTTGCCCCCTTCTCCTTTTGCCTTCAATCTTTCCCAGCATCAGGGTCTTTTCCAATGAGTCGGCTCTTTGTGTCAGGTGGCCAAAGTACTGGAGTTTCAGCTTCCGCATTGGTCCTTCCCATGAATATTCAGGGTTGATTTCCTATAGGATTGACCAGTTTGATCTCGTTGCTGTCCAAGGAACTCTCTGGAGTCTTCTCCAGCATCACAATTCAAAAGCATCAATTCTTCAGCACTCAGCCTTCTTTATGGTCTAACTCTCACATGACAGTTGAATAGATGTAGTCAGGTCAGAGTGTTCTAAAAGTTTTTGTATAAAGTAATCATGGGCAGAACTAAAACTACAAACCTCTGTAGGCTGGGGAAAGTCCACCTCCTTGGCTTGTACACCCTGTTCATTCCTTCAGTTAAGAGGTACTGAGTATAGGAACTACTATCACTGACTTTCCCGTCAGGAATCTAAATCAGTTAATGTATCTGATGCCAAAACAAGAGAAATCAGGGATTGAGACCTATTAGGTTTCCATATAGTAAATAACTCAGTTTTGAACAGTACTGAGGCTTCTGTATTTATGCCACTTATATAAGCTCTGCCTACACATCCTCTGTGAAAAAGAAGTTACCAAGTTCCTTAACTTTATTTTTAGAAGTCGAGTTCTTTGCTTGCTCCTGAATGATCTAACTTAGTTTCTTTTAGCCTGACAAAAGTTTAAAATCAATAGTTTGCTTAAAGCTGTGCTAAAATGGTGCGAGTTGAACACAGCACAGCTGGAAACTGCGACCTCAGTAAATGACATTCACTAAGCCCAAAGCTGAAATTGCTTGTAGGCATAGAACCTGCTGCTTTGAATTTGGTGAGGGCCCCCAGTCGTCCATTGAGTTTGTCTGCTGTGCGTTCTTCCTGCTGAAAGATGGCCGAGCAATGGCTCCAGGGTCCGTGATAGCCTCCCCGCTTCTGAGCTGAAAAACGACACACTGGCGGCCACTTCTCTGGCTGTGCAGCCCTCAATTGCTTTGTGCTCTCTGGGTATTTTGCAATTCTTTTTCATCTTGTATTACTTTTATTTTTCCGATCTCCACCCTGATTTTATTTTTCAACTTAGAAATAATATTCTTACCCTATCAAAAAACTGGGAGAGACGTTCCTTTTAGTGAGCGCATATGAGGAAAATTCTTTTCCCTGCAGTACTTCATTAGTAAGACTAGATCTCTGCTTACAGATTTCTCACTACGGTTTCCCTTGAAATGCCCTTAAAAGGGTTGTATTGCTCACTGATTAGTCCACATAACTCACAGAGCTTTGGCATTTTTACTATAAAAGAGTGACCCAACTCACTCCCTGGGAATGCCTACTCTTGTAATGATAGCGTCTGCTGAAGCATGTACGGCCTTTGCTCTAAGAAGTGATTCCTTGATGGAAATTATCAGGGATAGAAATGCCATCTTCTCCTGGTTTTGGCCAAACCCCACTGTTATTTCCTCAACTTCACTAGCCAGTATGTGCCTCGGTCAAACAGCCCAAATGGGAATGTAATTTTCTCAGCTGCTTTTTGCTTTGCTTTCTGTACGTGCATTCAACTAGCTGCAGTTCACAGATGCATTCTATGTGTGTTATGGAAGAAAAAACATTGGAAAGAATGTAGTCAAGCTTGGTTTACAACATACTTGATCTTGATTGGTGTCCTTGTGCTCTGAGCCTTTTCTTGAACAAAGGATAGGTACTTGGAGTGGTTGGTTACACGCAGACGTGGCATAAACATAATCTCGATCTTCTCTGTAGGGTCTGAATTTGTAATGACAGTCCTGCCTCAGTCCAATGAATGGGGAGGAGGATAATAATATTCTCCTCCCCACTGCCTCCAATTTGTCTATCATTTTTGACTGTGCGAGAAGGAAAGTGCTAGGTGAAAAGAGGAAACAGGAGAAGAGATAGGAAACACACAGGAAAACCACTGGAAGAGAAAAGGTGGGAAGTGATTCTATCCTGAGATTTCACAGGCATATTCAAAGCTCTAGAATAAAATATGCACTCATTTCTGGGGCAAGCATCTGCCAAGGGAATTGTCTTTTCAGCTCTTTCCTTTGGCAACCCTCCCACTCCTTCCAATCTCTCATAGTTTGGACCATTTGATTGCAGTTATACCTCAAAGTGAAGCGGGGGCTCTGGCTCCTTCTAAGCAGACTCTGAGTGTCCATGGTCTCTCTCAATGTGTCTTCCTCAAGTGGTAGGAGCCCTGCTCTACATGCTGGGGGAGGAGGACTTGGGCTCAGGCATTTTAGAATTAGTCCTGCCCCAGTGTAATAATTATATCAATGAATTCCCTCACTCACAATGGACACCATAGGGGTAAGAAAGTATCTAAAATGTCTTTCTTTCTGGATCCCTCTATGAATCATACCAGTGCCTGCTCTGACATCCAGTGACAAGTTAAGTATAACGTAAGTGGTGGGGATATGACTGATGAATTTCAGGGTCCTCATGATAGAACAGATTCAAATTAAGGGGTACATGTGTGAAATCCAACTTTCTGGGGAGGAAATTAGTCATTTATTAAGCAAATCTAATACCAGTGATGGCAGATTATATTCGTTGAATGCTTTCTCTATGTCTGACACTGTGCTAGAAATTTCCCACATATATGACCTCATTTGGTCCACACGG
Organism: Ovis aries; assembly: GCF_016772045.2. Lineage (NCBI taxonomy): Eukaryota > Metazoa > Chordata > Mammalia > Artiodactyla > Bovidae > Ovis > Ovis aries. Next base: position 19,983,087 of record NC_056061.1, read on the forward strand.
AAACTGAAAGCAGCTACTATTATTATCCCAACTTATGAAAGGAAGAAATACAATACAGGCAAGTTAAACCAGGATGACTCAATGATTCTTGAATTTTGATTGAACTGAGAAACAGAAAAAGTCTAGATCATAATTGTCTAAAGTTAGAGTTAGATTTAGTGAACTTAAGTAATAATTTCTGAATATGACTCTTAAAGGGAGACTTTTTCTTAGACATGACTAATTAGGCAATTAAAGGTAAAAGAATGTAATATTCATGCTCTTTCATACAAGGAAGTGTCCAACAGTAAAAAAAAATGGCAAAAATATAAACTCTGATCATTTTTTTCTCTTATTTAGAAGTCATCTTCTTTATGTTTTTCCTCTTATAGGTCACTGAAGGGGCCGAGTCACTCCAACTTGTAGTTAGAACCCCAGAATCACATATAAATTTGGTGAGTTACATATTCTTCTTCCTGGATCTCAAAAACTGAGAAGTGGAAACCAATGAAATCAGACACTCGAAAAATGCAGGACAGGGAACTCTGATCTAAAGATAATCAAAAGGCAATTCTACTCCTGGGAAAGGAAAAAGAAAAGTCCCGTTCATTGTTTTATTTTCTACCCCCTGCAAATTTCCTGCAGCCGACTGCAATAGTGTCGGCAAGATGGCTAACCGCTGAGTCTTTGATTTAATGAAAACTTTGGGAAAGCAATTCAATTCACTGCAGGGACTGCTTTGTTCTTCCATTATGATTCTTTTTTAATGAGAAAGATGATTGTAAGGATAAACTCTATTCCTCTGAATTTTTACACTAATTACATACAAAGCACTATTTTGGCAGAAGGGGACTTATCTCCTTGAGGCAATATAGTTATCATCTTGTAACCACCCTTCAGTCTCCCACAAGAATGCTGGAGCTTCGTGCCAGGAATGAGTATCGCTCTGTGCCAGCTCGCAGCATGGAGAGATGAACGCTTAAAGATTTCCAGAATTAACAGTCAACACAGACTCTGAATAAAACAGGGAGACAATCCCTCGCTCCCAACTCATACACTGTTTGGAAGCGAAGAAGCAGAAGGGTATCTGTTAATGAAGTGTTTGGCATGAGGAATGAGGGAGGGCCTTGCATATGCATGTCATTTTCCTTCCATCTAGAAGTCACTGATCGTGCTAAGTCATATTGAAAGTTCTGGCTAACATATCACTTTATTTGAGAGTCAGCCACTTTCACACAAATAGGACATGCACTCTTAGGTACTGTAAGTTTGATGAAGACTGTGGGAGACTTGATTCAGTGCAGACTGCCCCTGTAAGCACTGCGTATGTATGAAATATATGTACTTTTACACTAGTTAATGGATTGTGAGCTTGATAAATAATAATTCGTGTCCCACTAGCAAGTTCTTTAGAGTAGGTACATTTTCTGGAATAGGGGGGAAACTACTCATTCTTGCAGTCTAAAAGCATGCCACAATGAAGGAGGACATTTTAATGGCCTTTCCTAATATCCATAAGTGAGGGAAAAGCTACCCAGTGGGAACTCGAGCCCAGTGATGTGCAATTTCATCACGGCAGCCATGGGGTGAGAGTAGGCGGTCAATTCTTTCTCCTTTTTTCCCCCACTTTGGTCAGGTATATTAAAGTATAATTTATATGTGATAAAATTCACTCCTTTTGGTGTATAATTTGAAGAGCTCTGACAAACATATATAGTCAAGTAATCTCTAAGCAATCAAGACATATAGAACATTTCCATTACCTCCAAAGCTCCCTTGTATCCCTTTGCAGTCAATCATCCCCACCCCCTGGTTCCTCACTCCAGCAATCATTGATCTATTTCCCGACCTTATAGTTTTGCCTTTTCCAGAGCTTTGCATTACTATGCATCCTGTAGTTATACAATGTATATGGTCCCATGTCTGCCTTCTTGCTCGTAGCATAATACTTTTGAGATTAATACACATCATTGCATGTATCAATAACATTGTCCTTCTATGGCAGAGTTATACTCTGCTGTGGGAATTTACCACAGTTTTTATCCTTTCACGAGCTGATGAGCCCTTGGGTTGTTTACAGTTTTAGCTTATGAATAATAACTGCAGTGGACATTTGCACATAATATTTGTGGATATTATGTTTTCAGTTCTCTTGGAAGACCATGAGTGACGGGTCATATGGTAAGTGGGTATTTAAGTTTATAACAAAGCATCAAGCCATTTTCCAAACTGTCCGTATCACTTTGCATTTCCAGCAGCCGTATATGAGAGTTCCCGCTGCTTCACATACTGAGGAGCCATTTTGCTAAAGCTGGATTTTTATTTTCTCCTGTGATCTTCACTATTTCCCAGCATGGTTTGCAGAGGAGCCCCCACCCGTGTCCCCTGCCCCACCTTCTCTTCTCCCTTCCCTATCAACATAAGTAAAATTCCCAGGGAGTATCCACTAAGGTTCATTTCAAAAGTCACTGAAGTACAGCCTTTCTACACTATGAGGGCTAAGACTCTCCAACATGTAAACATAAATACAACCTGCCAATGAAGAGAAATGGAGGTTTGCCAAGTAGTTTCCCACAAGGAAGGTGATTTAAGAGGCTCCAGTGAGTATTACCTCACTAGACTTAGGTAAGTGACAGTAATATTTCCGTCAGAACTCACAAGGGAGTTATAATTCAGTATGTACATTTGCCAAGTCCTTCCTTATCCAACTCTCTAAGAATCCCTTCTCCTCCGTGATTTAGTCAGTTACCCACAGAAGCGGAAACTGAACAAGCTACGTATGAGCAGAACTCAGGCTTCTATATACAGATGGCCAAGAAGCACAGGAAAAGATGCTTAACATGTTTAATGCTTAGTGTCATGTTTAATATCACCTCACACTGGTCAGAATGGCCATAATCAAGTCTACAAACAATAAATGCTGGAGAGGATGTGGAAAAAAGGGAACTTTCTTACACTGTTGGTGGGAATGTAAATTGATACAGCTACTATGGAGAACAGTATGTAGGTTCCTTAAAATACAAAAACAGACCTATCATATGATCCAGCAATCCCACTCCTAGGCATATATCTAGAGAAAACCATAATTTGAAAAGATACATGCACCCCAATGTTTGCTGCGGCACTATTTACAATGGCCAGGACCTGGAAGCAATGAAAATGGCCATCAGCAGAGGAATGGATAGAGAAGCTGTGGTGTATATATACAAAGGATGATTAGTCATAAGAAAGAATAATGTCATTTACAGCAACATGGATGAATCTAGAGATTATCATACTAAGTTAAGTAAGTCAGACAAAGACAAATATCATATGATATCACTTATATGTAGAATCTCAAAAAAAAAATACAATGAACTTATTCACAAAACAGAAACAGACTCACAAACTCTGAAAACAAATTTATGGTTACCAAAATGGAAACATGGGGGCGAGGATAAACTAGAAGGCTGGGATCAACAAATACATACCACTATATATAAAATAGATAATCAACAAGGACCTACTGTATAGCACAGGGGACTCTACTCAATATTCTGCGATAACCTATATGGGAAAATAATCTGAAAATGAATGGATATACATATGTGTGTGAGGAGAAAGGGACAACAGAGGATGAGATGGTTGGATGGCATCCCTGACTCAATGGACATGGGTTTGAGTAAACTCCAGGAGTTGGTGATGGACAGAGGCCTGGCGTGCCTCAGTCCATGGGGTCACAAGGTCACTCAGTTGTATCCAACTCTTTGTGTTTTTGTGTTTCTGTTTCCTGATTTCAGCTAGTATTACATGGAATTTTAAGAAAGAAGGATACATGAGGAAGAGGCTTCAAATCCACAAGTTTGGGCAGCACTACATTTTCTTAGTCATTTACCTATGAGATAATATACACATAGTTCTCTGCCCCTGGTTCTTGGCATAGAGCTCCTCAAACCGTTGCAATTTCCTAAGTGATAAGAGCACTAGCGGCCTTCCCTGGTGGCTCAGCTGGCTTCCCAGTTGGTAACAAATCCTCCTGCAACGCAGGTAACCCTGGTTCGATTCCTGGGTTGGGAAGATCCCCTGGAGAAGGGATAAGCTACCTACTCCAGTATTCTTGGGCTTCCCTGGTGGCTCAGCTGGTAAAGAATCCACCTGCATTTAGAGAGACTTGGGTTTGATCCCTGGGTTGGGGAGATCCCCTGGAGGAGGGCATGGTAACCCACTCCAGTATTCTTGCCTGGAGAATCCTAATGGATAGAGGAGCCTGGCGGACTGCAGTCCATGGGGTTGCAAAGAGTTGGACACTACTGAGCAATTAAGCACACATGCAAGAGCACTAGGAACACATTTTGTTCTGTTTGGTCTTTGACCCTGGCTCCTAACACAGAGTTACAATTTCCAGGGAGATGGGAATTTTTTTCTTCTAATGAGCTGACTCTTGGTGGGCTCCTGGATGGGGCTAAGTCACCAGAAATACCAAGCTATGATGAGAAAACTGGACTCTTCAGCCCTGCCTTCCCATTTTCCAGAAAGAGGAGAGGGGCTGGAAACAAGGTTAATGATCATGTCTACCTAGTGAAGCTTCCATAAAAATTCCAAAAGCATGCAGTTTGGAGAATGCTGGGGTTGGTGAACACGTGACATGGAGGTTCGGAGACAGCTGTGCTAGAAGACACGCCCCCTTCCACATACCTTGCCCCACTCACTTCTTCCATCCAAAAATACATCATATCCTTTTGTAATAAACTAGTAAACATTGAGTAAGCTGTTTTCCTGAGTCCTGTGAGACACTCTAGTAAATTAACTAAATCCAAGGAGGGTTGGTGGCAACTTCCGACCTATAGCAGGTAGGGCAGAAGCACCAGTAATAACATCCATCCATCTCTCGACAGAACTGTCAAAACTGAGTTATGTTGTAAGACACTCAGCTGGTGCCACAGAACTGCAGGGTGTGGGAAAGCCCCACACATCTGGTGTCAGAAGAACTATAGTGTGAGAGTAAAGGAGAAAGACAAGAGGAAGAATACATTTCCCTTTACAGTTCCTAAAGCCCCACCTTGCCCATATAGCCTGTGTTTGGATTTCAGGCATTACTTCAATCAACGGGTACATTTTAATTGTCTGAGTAGCTTCCCTCAAGTGGTTACAGCTAACTAAGTGACAGTTATCTAAATTTTATCTAAATTCTCAAATTTGATACCATCTTATTAAAACTAGTTTTTTGAAGTACATTTTTTCTACAGTGCTGTATTAATGAGGCTCTTTATGATAAACAGCAAGATGTTTAAAAATTTTAGAACCATCTGGAATTAAAAAAAACAACAATCTAGCACCAATAACAGAAGGGCTAGCTTTAAAACCTGTTCTACAATACACAATTTTAGGAGGATGGTCTTTATAGGAATCAATTTTCGGTTTTCTACAAATTTTGTAGGAATCAATTAATAACCAGGGGCAAATTCAAAGCTCTAGCTTGAACTGGAGTTACACTGAAACTTATACTACAGTCTGTTGCTTCAGTGTCTTTGATCATAGGTTCAATGCAAATTTGATGAAAAGAATTCACTTTAACTTAGAAGTCAAATTTCTATAAGATTTTGTAATGACATGGCCCTTAATGCTCTTGAAAGGCTTCTTGCATTTATCACATTGTGTTTACATGTGACAATCATACGTTTTATGATTAAAGTGATAAAGAAAGATTATTAGTTCTTGAGTCTAACCCCTTGCTGTTATGTGGCCTAAGGTGGTATCAAATGAATAGAGTGGCCCTGTAGGATCAGTGACGTCTGTGCTGGAAGAACTGAGAAGGCTGCATCTTGTTCAACCCTAACCTGCAGCCCTCCCAGGAGATTAGTCAGGGAGCACCGGGAATGGAGGAGGAAACGTGGCCAAGACAGTGGTTCCCTCACACACACCACCCTTTCCACCCTCTCTTCTTTGCTCTGTTCATCCCCTCTCACATCTTGCGGTGCATAATGAAAGAGTTTATTATGTTGCTAGAACATAGCACTGAATCAGCCTATACAAAATTAATGTAATTACTATGTTGATTTCCAGATGTTAGCTTAATGCCAGTCTATTAAAACTTCTAAAGATGAAGCTTAAAACAAACAAACATTCTGAGTAAACACCCAGATGAAGACATGCCAGCAAGTTTAGTGATAATCTGAGGCCATGGCAGATATCTCTGGATATAGGATATTTTATAAGTTGATTCTCTCCATCATCAACCATAATGACAGAAAGTGCGCAGGTCCTTTTCAGTCTTTTTCTTCCAGAGAGCCTCTGAATTCCTTGCTGCTTCTAGCCCCTGGCCTCTTTCCAGTCATCCCTCTGCCCTGCCCCCACGCCCATCCACTCTCGGCACCACGTACAGCCATATCCTCTTGACCTCACTGCTGTGCGTCACTGGACCTCTCACCCAGGGCTGGTTTCTTATCCAGCGTTTTGAAGTTAAAGGGGAAAAACGCTCCTTTTGCTCAAACATGTCTCCCTCCCCTCTTCCTTCCTTCCCTGGACTCCACATGGGTGGGCAGGGTGGGCCATGAAGGTACCCAGCCTGGCCTCAGAAGGACCCTACTCTTCCTAACTCTGTAGCCTACACCAGGTTCCTGATGCCAGGGCAGCCTCCGATTTCTCACTGATAAACTTTCGGATAATAACTCCTATTTCCTTGGTTTGAAGGAATAAAAGAGGTAATTCATATACATAGTGGCTGCTACTGCTGCTGCTGCTAAATCGCTTCAGTCGTGTCCGACTCTGTGCGACCCCAGAGACGGCAGCCCACCAGGCTCCCCCATCCCTGGGATTCTCCAAGCAAGAACACTGGAGTGGGTTGCCATTTCCTTCTCCTGGCACATTATAAAGTCTCAATAAAATGTATTAACTTTGGGCCTTTTTCTACAGTTAATTTTTTTTTTAAGTTTTTCTGTCTCTACCTGTAACTGTGAAATTATTCTGTTTCTTAGAATGACTTACTTTTATTTTTTTCCCTGATGAGAGTTTTTGTTAAATCTCTGGGCTCCTGGAAAGCAAGAGTGACAAGAACCTGAAAACTAATTGCAGTTCCTCATCTTATAGTCTAGAGCAAGGGATCCCCACTCTCTGGGATCCAATGCCTGACAGTCTGAGGTGGAGTTGATGTAACAACAGAAATAAAGTGCACAATAAATGTAATGCACCTGAATCATCCCCAAACTATTCCCCCACTCTGGTCCATGGAAAAATTGTCTTCCATGAAACCGTTAGTCCCTGGTGCCAAAAGGTTGGGAACTGCTGGCAGACTGGTTCTAAAAATCTCCAGAGAACATGAATTTACCACTTCCATGAGATTTTGTTGTTGTTGTTATATCAGAATGTTGCAAATTTGTTCTTTGATCTTATTATTTTTAATTATAATCTTTGTACTGGGCTAAAGTAATTCTATCCTTTAATAATTCTAAATTATCATTCAAGTTTTCATTAAGTTGTTTTTAAGTTGAACTGCATAGCTCTCTCTTCTTGATATGATCAAATGATACATTCTTCGTATTGACAGTCTCTCAGAAGTAAATTTCTAATTATACACCTCCTCCCCTTTCTCATTTTCTGGAGTCCTTTCCTGGATTGAAGCAACTGTTTACATAATGCACTTGTAGAGTTCAAAATCATTGGCTTCCAAATCATACTGAGGAAATGTAGCTCAGACTCAGTGTCTTAACTTTCATAGCCTGAAGTTTTTAGTCTTTAATTATGTTTACCCATGTCGAATTTTAAAAAACAAAACACCAATAACACCAATTTTTGAGAAGTAAATGAAATTAGCTTCTCCAATACCTTAGATAATCCCAAGTTAAACTGGAAGTCAGTCCTAACTTGTTCATTTGTACTCTTCTAAGATGAAATCTAGTCCTGGCCAAATCATTATAAATAAGCAATATTATTCTGGATGACAATCCAAATAAGGAAATGTAAAAATACAATGCTGAGATATGATTTGTGGCAAAGTTTCAAAAAAGTATGACTGTTAGGATTACTGTATATAGCTATTCATGTGTCTTTATTCATTATTAAGGTATATAATTATCTTCAAACTTATTATGGTTACTTTTCAATGCATATTTTATAGTCAATAGCTACAGCTAATAATAGCAACATTATTGGCTATTTCTGGGCCATAGATAAGAGTGTTTATACCAGATTCAATGGTATAATCATGTGTCTCTGAAATATAGCCTCCAGAGATATACCACAAGGATTTCAACTGCAACTGCCCTTTAATAAGTTTTTCCTGCATCAAATCTTGAAGGATTTGTTCCATTGCCTTAGCTATTTTAAGTTTAGATAGAACATCTCACATGACTGTGGTAGCTGTTTTTCTTTCTTTTCCCCTTTGTTATTATTACTAGAGTTGTTTGTGTTTACTATTTTTACCTTCCTTTCCCAAAGACATATATTTGTCTGCAATCCCCTTGGATTTCTCAGGGCTAGCAAGTATTAGGGACAGCTTCATCAGGACTGCTTCAGGTTCCAGGGAAGCTGTCTATTTAGATTCACTGAGGGGTACAAGAAATGCTAACAGGAATTAAAGTAGTAAGCAACTGTACCTTTCGGCCTACGCATGCATTTCTTACTTCCCGTTGAGTTCACATAATTCATGCTTCTTTGTAATTTATTCGTTCATTTTGTTTGCTATATTATCACAAAACAGAACAGTGAAGTTTGGGGTTTTGAATTGTCTTATGATGCTGTAAGTGAAAAAAGTTAATCTGGTCATAGCTCATCACTCTTGAAGATACTGGTAAAAGAGAAACAGGTTTGGCATGCTTACCTTGTCTGACAGCTAGTGTGGTGGTATAGACCAAGAAGAGAAGAATGTAATTGAGGAAACTCTGGAAGACTGGTGTATTGGCATGGAAATCTTCTGACAGGTACTTGCTGGTCAAGCTAATTCCACAAATAAGGAGGGATAACACCTGGCCTAGAGCCACAGAGATTAACATCTCCCTGAGAAATAAAGAGAAACATAGTAAAGATCAGCAGAAAGTCCAATACAACAATCACTTTGGAACAAATTTTCCAATAGAAAATTTACTGAGTACTTCTGCCGCTCACTAGGCTACATGCAATAAACAGTGATTCTTTTCATTCATCACAGCAATCCTACTGGGAAGGTGCAGTTATTACTGGGGTTGTGCAAAGGAAGGGGGCTTCCAGGTGGTGCTAGTGGTGAAGAACCTGCCAGCCAATGCAGGAGACATACGAGACACTGGTTGGATCCCTGGGTTGGGAAGATCCTGTGGAAGGGCACGTGGCAACCCACTCCAGTATTCTTACCCTAAGAATCCCATGGACACAAGAGCCTGGTGGGCTACAGTCCATTGGGTCGCAAAGAGTGAGACACGTCTAGAGTGACTTAGCAGGCATGCAGAGGAAGAAACCAAAGTTTAGAAGGGTTAAGGAATTTGCTTACAGTCACATAATTAGTGACAAAGTTGGGAGTTGAGACCAAATCTCTCCATGTGTTCCTGGCTTCTTCCCACGTCCCCTAGAGCTCTAGGGGAAGTTAACATTTTCCTGTTGCCACCATGGCATGAACAAATTGTTCAGAAACCTGAGAGAGAACCCAAATACTGACCAGGAGGGACCATATTCCAACCTTGTCCTAAGATTCTCATATCGAAAAGGGGAGACTCTTCTCTTTCATAGACTTGGCTCTAGGAACACTTAGAAGAAAGGGCTATACAAACCCCTGAAAATCTAGGAGTATCTCCTCTCCATTCCCAGATTTTGAATCTCAGTTTGCTCTAACGAACACTGATAAGCATAGTCTCTGCTCTCCTCTGCTCAAGGTGCAGTTGCTGATATATTACAACTCTTATTCATAGAGGAAATTTAGTAACTGAGGTGATGTAGTAAGAGATTTCAAATTTTATAAATATTTTCCATGGCATTTTTACAGGCACTGACCGTAAAGACTTCTGTAGTCAAGATTACCAGCAAGAGTCAAAGAGTTCACTTTGGGCAAAAATAAAATGCTCATGTGGGCTCTGTGGTCACATACACCTGTATCCTCTGATACAAGACGAACCCCTGGCTTCAGCAAAGCAGGCTTCTGCTCTCGCCAAGAGTCTCATCTGACTTTCCAGGTTTATTTACTTAGAGAAAAAGCAACATCGAATAAGCAAAGAGTCATATTTCTAAACAAAGAAGCATTAGGCAGAGCATCTGCAGCATTACGTACTTTCTTCCCCATGGTGTATGTGAAGCCATCTTTCTGGAAGGGAGTCCCCTGCACAGGGTCCTGGGTAGATACCTTTTTTTGTGTTCCAATGAAACTTTATTTACCAAAACAGGTGGTGAGCAGATGTGATACATGGGCCAGAGTTTCCTGACCTGGTATATAGACTCTGGGCCTCAGCTGGGTAGATACCTTGGTGGTATCCTTTTAAAAAATGGCAGATCCATCACTCATTCCATTTGCTTCCATGAGGAGAAAACAGTGTGGCAAGGCATGTGGGCTCATGAAAAAGACTCTCCACGGGTCAGCTTGAAATCTATTGGTAGAAGCTGCCGTGATAGATTGGTAGACTGCTCTGTCTCCAAGTCCTGGCCCTGACTCCTCAATTCAATCTTTATAAAGGAGTCAGAGATATTTTTAGACAGATAAGTTTAAAATGTCAGTCTTCAGTTTAAAATCCTCCCGTACAGATGATACCCCATAGATGGCATCCTATAGCACGCAGTGACCTATAAAGTATGTTACACTGTCTAAAAAGATGGCTGCCAACACTGCCTCACATCTTTCTACACTCAAGCTGCTCCTCCCAAGGGGAGGTGAGTTCTAATTTCCTTTTCAGGAAGCTGAGCTTGTCTTGTGACTTATTTTGACCAACAGAAAGTAGAGGGAGAGATGTCAAGTGACTTCTGGGCCTAAGTCTTAAGAAGCACTGTGGCTTCCATTTTCTGCCCTCCTAGGATACAACTTCCACGTACAGAACCCCGAGTTAGAGCACTGAATACTGAGAGGCTGTGAGAAAAGGAAAAGAGAGACCCAGCCAACCCCTGCCGTCGCAGCTGAAGTGCCAGACACGTGCATGAGGATTGTGGATCCTCTGGCCCCAGTGGAGTGGTGCCAACCTGCAACAGGTGGAGCAGAGATCAATCTCCCCCAGAGACTGCTGCCCAACTGGAGAACTGTGAGAAATGATCAGTGGTGGTGCTTTCAGAGCATGAAGGTTTGGGTGGTTTGTTGAGCAGCAGCAGCAGCTACTGAAACAAGGCCTTCGATGCCCCCTCTGCCCTCTACTCCCACCACCTTGGGGCCCCGCCTCCTGCTTCCCCCGTTTTATCTCCCCACAGAGCCAGAGCTCCAGCCCTGCAGAGCTACTCACACTTCAACAATGAGCCATGGTTTTCTTCGCCAGCATGTCTTCTCACGTGTTCAGAGTGTTCATCCCAACTTGTCAGTCTGACTCTCACTCATCTTTCAAGATCTGGCCCACATGTTATGTTATCCCCTTTAAGAAGTATTCTCTGCCCTCTCTTTGCCTGGGATGTATCTCCTTTACTTCTGTATCATTGTTCTATAATGACTGTTTTTACTGGGAAGTTGGTACAATGCTCTTCACTCTGTCTGGGCGACGCCATTCAAAGGAAATAGAAAATGAACACTTCAAAGACAGTAAGTACAACTAGGCAACACCGAATGGTTTTGTTGAAATGAAAGGATGATTTTTTTTTAAAAAAGGCAGAAGTAAAGAGAAGTACCAGAATCAACTCAGGAGTTTTTAAGCCAGCCTAAGAAGTGTGATATCCATTAACAAAAATCATGATAGGAATTTCAGGACTTCCTTGATGGTCCAGCGGCTAAGACTCCACTCTCTCAATGCAGGGGGTCTGAGTTAGATTCTTGGTCAGGGAACTAGATCCCACATGCCACAGCTAAAGATTCCATATGCCACGGCTAAAGATCCTACATGCCACAGTGAAGACAGAAGATCCCTCATGCCACAGCTAAGATCTGCTACAGGCAAATAAATGAATTTTTAAAAAATGATTTGCAAAAAAAATCATGATAAGGAATTGTCTTTAGTGTAAGGATAATAAACATTTTTTGATATATTGAATTTGAGCTGCCAGATGAACTTCCAAATGATCCAGGAGTATTAGAATTCTTGGATCAGAGCTGAATAGGGAGGTCAAACAGGTGAAACATATGGAAGTTATACATATAAACGTGGTGGCTAAAGCACTAGAAATGGATGCTATTCCCATGGAAGCAAGGAGAGAAAATAGGAAGACCTAGGAAAATCCTTGGAGAATCCCCAGATTGGGTTTAGGGAAGAAACTAGAAGCATATCATTGGAGTCAGAAGGTGGGATGGGGTGGGGGGGGGGCGGGAAGGAGGTTCAGACAGAGAGGATTATGTATACCTATGGCTGATTCTGGGCTGGAAGAAGCACAAGCTGGAATCAAGATTGCCAGGAGAAATATCAATAACGTCAGATATGCAGATGACAACACCTTTATGGCAGAAAGTGAAGAGGAACTAAAAGCCTCTTGATGAAAGTGAAAGTGGAGAGTGAAAAAGCTGGCTTAAAGCTCAATTTCAGAAAATGAAGATCATGGCATCTGGTCCCATCGCTTCATGGCAAATAGATGGGGAAACAGTGGAAACAGTGTCAGACTGGTTTTTTTTTGGCTCCAAAATCACTGCAGATGGTGATTGCAGCCATGAAATTAAAAGACGCTTACTCCTTGGAAGAAAAGTTATGACCAACTTAGATAGCATATTGAAAAGCAGAGACATTACTTTGTCAACAAAGGTCCGTCTAGTCAAGGCTATGGTTTTTCCATTGGTCATGTATGGATGTGAGAGTTGGACTGTGAAGAAAGCTGAGCGCCAAAGAATTGATGCTTTTGAACTGTGGTGTTGGAGAAGACTCTTGAGAGTCCCCTGGACTGCAAGGAGATCCAACCAGTCCATTCTGAAGGAGACCAGCCCTGGGATTTCTTTGGAAGGAATGATGCTAAAGCTGAAACTCCAGTACTTTGACCACCTCATGTGAAGAGCTGACTCATTGGAAAAGACTCTGATGCTGGGAGGGATTGGGGGCAGAAGGAGAAGGGGATGACAGAGGATGAGATGGCTGGATGGCATCACTGACTCGATGGACGTGAGTCTGAGTGAACTCCAGGAGCTGATGATGGACCGGGAGGCCTGGCGTGCTGCGATTCATGGGGTCGCAAAGAGTCGGACATGACTGAGTGACTGAACTGACTGATTGACTGATGGCTGATTCATGTTGATATATGGCAGAAACCAATACAATATTGTAAGGCAATTGTCCCCTAGTTAAAAATAAATTAAAAAATAAGCAGTTAGAAGTCTAAAGGGAAGACCATGATAGTTCTCGGTGTCAAAGAAACCAAGGGAAGAGAGGTTTTTGTGGAAGAAACAGATGTGCTATTGAATGTTGCTTAAAGGGCAGGATGAATGAGGACTGATAGGAGATGATTTGAAAGTCACCATCAGCCTTTGTAAACCACTTTTGAGAGAAGAATACCAGAGCAACAGGGGTATCATGGAAAAGAAGGGAACGGAAACCTTCACAGAAGCACTACTGGTAAAGACCTGCCTGCCAATGCAGGAGGCGTAAGAAACACAGGTTTGATCGCTGGGTCAGGAAGATCCCCTGGAGGAGGGTATGGCAACCCACTCCAGTATTCTTGCCTGGAGAATCCCATAGACAGAGGAGCCTGGAGGGCTACAGTCCATAGCGTTGCAAAGGGTCAGACACGACTAAAGTGAATTGACACACACACACACACACACACACACACAGAGTTAGTGGTACTAACTGGACAGGAAGTGATGAGAAACAAAGGTGCTAACTTTGAAGAATTTTAAAGAATTCAAAGAATTATTTGCAGAAGTTTGATCTAGTCACCACATAACATAAAATAACAAACAGTTAAAATAGTAATGTTTAAAATTATTAAAAATAATTTAGAGTGGATTCATGATTATCCTCCTCACTGGGTCATTCTTATTTGCATAATAACTTACATATTAATATGAGCTGTAGGGGAGAGCTACAACTCCTACACCAGGGAGTGGGTACTGGTGCTGTGTGTGTCTGCTAGAGGATGCTGGGTGTGGAGTGTGTCTCCTTGGGAAGAAGGTCAACAACTACTGCTAGGACATGGGCATTCCTACACCTGCTTAAGTTACAACCATGGTATTTGAAACCTTGGCAATATCTTGAACAAATCAGGCCATAAAAAAGACAGATTAATTACATCAGAGAATAAGATTTTAGACCTTCTAATGTGTATGTGCCAATACACTATAAAACAGCCTTCACATGCCATGCTCTATATATGCAAGGATGAATAAGACACAGTCCTTGTCACTGGGGAACTACTAAACCAAGATTTTGGAGCTTAGTCCCCAAGTAACTTACTATAAGATAGATGAAATAGAAATAACAATTCATATTTAATAAGTCCTTACTACATGCTAAGTCCTAGGCTTGGCATTTATACATACTGTTTTATTTAATCCTCACAAGAACCTTATAAGGCGGATATTGTCATGGTTCCATTTTATAGATAAGTAAACTGATGCATACAGAGGTTAGCAGCCAGCCCAAGGTCACAGAGCTAGCAGGGGGCAGAGTTTGGATGGAAACTAAGTCGTATGATTCCAAATCTCAACTTCCTAACAACTATGCGACACCACCATTATGCTGCCCCCAAAATCCTCTTTGCACAGAGCACAGTGCTAAACCTGAGTGGCTGGCTTCCAGAAATATTCTGGGGAAGGTGAAGATAAAATAAGTCAGCCCAAATGAGTGATGAAAGCTCTTCCACCAAAACATCTGTAATGAGTGCCTTTCAGCAGAGGTCAACACAAGCCTATTCTTGTTTCCTCAGCCAAACAAAAAGGCAAATCTACTGTATTCAATTTCTCCTTTTAACTAGTGGCCATGCTGTTCAGGTGCTGCAGGTATGATTAGATAAAAACACAAATGATGGTTTTATCCATCATGCTAATCAACATGACTTGCAAAACAAGAAGGAAACGAAGGGACCTTTTATCGGATTAGTTCACCAATCCCTTGAGGATTGGTGAAGGGAGCTCGATACTGTCACTATTGCAATCTGCAAATCCATACTAAGTTACTAGAGACGCCAAAGCAAAATAAATAGGCAAATAAATAAAGATACAAGTAAACCTAGATGCTGACGCTCTGCGAATTCCAATGACCACCCCCTCCACTGCCCCTATCATCTTCCTCTCATGAAATTCTCTTCTGTTCTTTTTTAGCACAGAATGAATACCTCTGGGGATCTGCTTCTCAGAATGTCTTCTTACCACTTTCTGTGATTTAGGATCTTTTCACTTCATTTACTGTCACCTTATCCCTCCTAACAATTTTCTCCCTGTACTAACCACTAGAGGAGATATGCGGTCCCTTCACCTAACTCCTCATAATCTTAAGGCACCATCTTCTCCAGAAAGCCTCCCCTTGGCCGCCCCTTGTCCACTAAGGCTGAGTTAAGTGTCCTCATCTATATATTCCTATCTCGACTTGCGCTTCCCATTCTGTATAACTCATGAGCTCCTGAAAACAGGGAATGCATTCTAATCACTTCTCTATTCCTGGCTGCCTTGAGGACTGCTGAAAGGGAAGGAGATGTTGTTTAGTCACTCGGTTGTGTCTAGCTCTTTTGTGATCCCATGGACTGTAGCCCACCAGGCTCCTCTGTGCATGGGGTTTTCCAGGTACAAGTACTGGAGTGGGTTGCCATTTCCTTCTCCAGGGGATCTTCCCGACCCAGGGATCGAACCCACATCTCCTGCTTTGGCAAGCGGATTCTTTACCACTGAGACATCTAGGGAAGCCCCAGGAAGGAGATAGAGACTCAATAAATACAGAAGAATGAATGAACAAATTCACAAGTGAACAAATATCTGTAAATGAAAAGATCAGAAGAGTTAAAAGATGGCTGCTTATCTTATCTGGAAAAACTATCAGCTCCAAAAGACAAAAACACCTCCTTTTTACTGTATTCCATCTGCCAGTTAGACAGTGAGATTAATAAACTCTTTTCTGCACAAGCCTGGTAAGGTGCTATCTTGCAAAAATAATGCTAAATATGGTGCGGGGTGGAATTTTGCACTGGGAGTTGTTGGTTATTCATGTAGTTTATAGAATAGCACACCAGATGCATTCTAACATAGAATATAGAGTTCCTATAATTTTAGCAGCAGAAATGGAGAAGAGACTATGATACACATTTTCTCTTCTTTGTTTATACATTTATAAGGACATCCTATCCACTTTAAATTCAGAATGACTAGACAATGAAAAATGCATGAGTCTCAGGGAAAATAGTGCTGTTGGAAGCTGAATACCTGTTATAATAGAGCTTGTATTCATAAAGACTGACATAAACCATTACCAACAGCACTCTGTTCTGTTAAAGAAATAGACATTAGAATCTTGTGAATAAACCTGTGTTTTACAAAGTCGATATTCAAAATAATAAGATTTAAAATAAAACATAAGTTGAATCTCATTTTCTTCCCTTAGAAGAATACATTAAAGAATACATTCCTTTAAAAAGGTATGAAAAATTTCAACACAGAGTTACATAAAAATATTGCTTTGTAATTATTCGGCATGAGAATGAAACAATTATGTCATCATCCTGAATGCGAGCACATCAATCTTTATGTAGAGACATCATCATTCTGTTAACTATTCCCAGGCAAATCATGTAAGGTCTGAGTCAGCATATGAATCCAGATATACAAACATAAGAACACTTACACTGCCTTGATGAAACACAATACCATTTGACCTCGGGAAGAATGTGTTCTACTATGTTCTTTGACAAGATTCCTGTTTTCAGAAGTTAGGACATTCATTTCTTGAAGCTCTTTGCTGAAAGGATTTATTCCTTTTGAGTATTAATTAGACTTCGACGTAAGGAGATTTTTAGGCAGGAAGCAAATACACATCTCCAGAGAATAACATTAACTGGTGTTTCTTTGACTCAGATTCTGCATTTGTGGAATTTAACCTATTCTCTGGTTCTGTCATGTCAGTTTTGTTTTGTTTTGTTTTTGTTTTTTAGAAGAAACCAGGTAAGCACAAGCTGGAATCAAGATTGCAGGGAGAAATATCAATCACCTCAGATATGCAGAGGACACCACTCTTATGGCAGAAAGTGAAGAGGAGCTAAAGAGCCTCTTGATGAAAGTGAAAGAGGAGAGTGAAAAAGCTGGCTTAAAACTCAACATTCAAAAAACTAAGATCACGGCATCTGGTCCCATCACTTCATGGCAAATAGATGGGGAAACAATGGAAACAGTGACAGACTTTATTTTCTTGGACTTCAAAATCACTGCAGATGGTGATTGCAGCCATGAAATTAAAAGACACTTGCTCCTTGGAAGAAAAGCTATGAAAAACCTAGACAGCATATTAAAAAGAGAGATGCTACTTTGCTGACAAAGGTCTGTATAGTTAAACTTATGGTTTTTTCCAGTGGTCATGTTATGGATGTGAGAGTTGGACCATAAAGAAAGCTGAACACCAAAGAATTGATGCTTCTGAACTGTGGTGTTGGAGAAGACTCCTGAGAGTCCTTTGGACTGCAAGGAGATCCAACCAGTCCATCCTAAAGGAGATCAGTCCTGAATATTAATTGGAAAGACGGATGCTGAAGCTGAAGTTCCAATATTTTGGGCACCTGATGTGAAGAACTGAGTCATTGGAAAAGACCCTGATGCTGGGAAAGACTGAAGGCAAGAGGAGAAGGGGACAACAGAGGATGAGATGGTTGGATGGCGCCACTAACTCGATGGACATGAGTTTGAGCAAGCTCCAGGAGTTGGTGATGGACAGGGAGGCCTGGCGTGCTGCAATCCGTGGGGTCACAGAGTTGGATATGACTGAGTGACTGAACTGAACTGAACTGAAGTAAACCATAAGGAAGCCCTCACAAACGACCTTTCACTGACTCCGTGAGGTCGGAAGTATAGGAGACATCTGAAGCTCTAGTGCGAGAGGATGAGTCAGAGGCGTGCATGTGTACTAGACCTTGTATGTCTAGAGAAGCGTGTAGAAGAGTGAAAAGCACAAAACAGGAAACTGAAGCCCCTGGCTCCCGAGTTCCCCTGATTAAGATCCATGATCTCGTGCATCTCCAACCCAGGGCTTGGATTCCTTTGTGCAAAGTAGGGGTATTTTAACTGATGAGTGTGTGATATGACATGCATGTGTGTGCTTGTGGGTGTGCCAAGTCTCTTTAGCTGTGATCGACTCTTTGTGACCCCATGGACTGTAGGCCACCAGCCTCCTCTGTCCGTGGGATTCTCCAGGCAAGAATACTGGAGTGGGTTGCCATGTCCTTCTCAAGGGGATCTTCCTGACCCAGGGATTGAATCCGTAGCCCTTATATCTCCTGCTTTGGCAGGTAGGTTCTTTCTTTCACTAGCGTCATCTGGGAAGCCCTGAGACACTTATGTCCTCCTTCAAATCCTCTTGGTCTCATTATGTCCAAGGTCTCTCTCACTACCCTAGCTTCAGTGGTGGCTGCCAGGGAAGGCTATGAATAAACAGCAACCAACACTATTTCTGTGTGTCTTGTGCCTCCTACCCTGGAGATTCCAGGTTGACGCTGAGGGCCAGACCTTGTAGGGACCAACTTTATGCCCACTCACCAGGGATTGGGAGGTGCCAGGGAATTATTGCACGTGAGCAATAGAAAACTAAAGCACAGTGCTTTGTGATAACCTAGAGAGGTGGGATGGGGTAAGAGGCGGGAGGGAGGTTTAAAAGGGAGGGATCATAATTATACCTACGGCTGATTCAAGTTGATGTATGGCAGAGACTAACACAATATTGTAAAGCAATTATCCTTCAATAGAAATTTTAAAAAAATTTAAAATACGCTGAAAACTAAAGCGGACCGACAGATTCTCCTTTCTCCTCCCCTCCTCCCAGGCAGACCATTCCTAGAAGCAGTCACTTCCGCAAGTGGTCCTCTGAAGATGGTCCTGGCTGACAAGGTGCTCTGTTAGGGACTCAATGCCCCAGTACAGCCTCTCTCTCCTTCCCCTCCTCACTCCTGCTCCCTGGATTGCAGTCCTTAATAAAGTAACAGCACTTGAACCTCTGCTTTCTGGGGAACTCAGGCTAAGATAATGAGCTTTACATTTCCTTCGACTTTGTAATTGTGACTTACTTGCTGATGTGTATGAAGACGCTGATGTGTATGAAATTCGTATCTTTGATCTTAAAGTCTATTCCTTTCGTGTATTTGATTAAACTCTTTGGTAGCTGAGTTACCAGCCATGTTTACTTGTTGATTATGCACACTCTCTGTGGGTTTGGGGATTAGCTGCAGAGAAACAGATGCGTCAACAGCATTTGTAAACCTGCTGGGTACAGGTTATGAGAAAGGAATGCCCGGTCCCTGCCCCCAAAAGGCATAGAGGGGCATGGAGCGTAAACAAATGAAACTATCTGAACAAAGAACATAAAAATACCTATGGACTCCAGTAACTCTATATAAAACTTCTAGGAGTTATTGCAAATAATTTGTCTTTAAAATTGGGCAAAGCAAATATGGAAAAAGTTTCAAGAAGAGCATAGTTTTGAGACTTTTTCTGGGGGGGGGCTTGTTTTAAATAATGGAAGAGGGGTACTTCTGGTATTTTAAACTTGGCATGCTATCTGAGGTAAAAAGAACACTGCTGTTTCAGAAGCTGCTACATCTAATCACTGGGCTGGCTGGTAAGAATTCTGATAATAGCAGAGATGGATCGAGAGAAGTAAGAAGCAGAGGAACCTAAAGTGTAAGGCAGAGTTTTAACTCAGTAAGAATTATTCTGCGGAATTTCTGAGCAAGGAATATGAAGCAAGCTCCTGTCATAACATTCCCAAATTTTTCTGCTCATTCCATTAGTCAGAACCAAATCTGTTTATATTACAGTGGGAAAGTTTCAATGAGGAGAAAGATTGGAAAGCCAGATGCTTCTGTAAATTTGGCACTCTGAAACTCCATGGTTCCATGGTACATTCATCCCTGACCCAGTGTGATAGACCTATCTCTACTTTCATCTCAACACTGCAAAGCTGCAGGCTTTTAATTTTTGCTTCTTCAAATCTTCAGCAGAGCTTTTTATGCACCTCTCAATACAGCTCAGTTGGTAAAGAACCCACCTGCAATGCAGGAGACCCTGGTTCGATTCCTGGGTCGGGAAGATCCACTAGAGAAGGGATAGGCTACCCACTCCAGTATTCTTGGGCTTCCCTGGTGGCTCAACTGGTAAAGAATATGCCTGCAATGCGGGAAACCTGGTTTTGATCTCTGGGTTGGGAAGATTCCCTGGAGAAGGGAAAGGCTACCCACTTCAGTATTCCGGCTTGGAGAATTCCACGGACTACAGTCCATGAGGCCGCAAAGAGTCGGACAAGACTGAGCAACTTTGACTTTCACTTTCAACATAATTTGCAGACTTGCTTTAGGTTTTCACCATCTTGTTCTTCTGGTGTAATACAGCCATCCTTACAGTGATAAAAAGAAAAGGAATTTCTCCGGAAGTAAGGATTTTGATCATTCATTCAGTTCAGTTCAGTTCAGTCGTTCAGTCGTGTCCGACTCTTCGCAACCCCATGAATCGCAGCATGCCAGGCCTCCCTGTCCATCACCAACTCCCAGAGTTCACTCAGACTCACGTCCTTCGAGTTGGTGATGCCATCCAGCCATCTCATCCTCTGTCGTCCCCTTCTCCTCCTGCCCTCAATCCCTCCCAGCATCAGAGTCTTTTCCAATGAGTCAACTCTTCACATGAGGTGGCCAAAGTATTGGAGTTTCAGCCTCAGCATCAGTCCTTCCAAAGAACACCCAGGACTGATCTCCTTCAGAACGGACTGGTTGGATCTCCTTGCAGTCCAAGGGACTCTCAAGAGTCTTCTCCAACACCACAGTTCAAAAGCATCAATTCTTCGGCACTCAGCTTTCTTCACAGTCCAACTCTCACATCCATACATGACCACTGGAAAAACCATAGCCTTGACTAGAAGGACCTTTGTTGGCAAAGCAGTATCTCTGCTTTTCAATAGGCTACCTAGGTTAATCATAACTTTCCTTCCAAGGAGTAAGTGTCTTTTAATTTCATGGCTGCAATCACCATCTGTAGTGATTTTGGAGCCCAGAAAAATAAAGTCTGACATTGTTTCCACTCTTTCCCCATCTATTTGCCATGAAGTGATGGGAACAGATGCCATGATCTTAATTTCCTGAATATTGAGCTTTAAGCCACCTTTTTCACTCTTCTCTTTCACTTTCATCAAGAGGCTTTTTAGTTCCTCTTCGCTTTCTGCCATAAGGGTGGTATCATCTGCATATCTGAGGTTATTGATATTTCTCCCGGCAATCTTGATTCCAGATTGTGCTTCCTCCAGCCCAGCATTTCTCATGATGTACTCTGCATAGAAGTTAAATAAGCAGGGTGACAATATACAGCCTTGACGTACTCCTTTTCCTATTTGGAACCAGTCTGTTGTTCCATGTCCAGTTCGAACTGTTGCTTCTTGACCTGTATACAGGGTTTCTCAAGTAAGAAATACCAATTGAGGTGGATTAAATAATTATTGTTACATTTAACGGCATTTTAAAAATGATGCGTGATATGACATTTAACTTCCTTTCCTTCCCCTAAATTTGGAAAGGTTATTTTTATGTTATGGTTGCTTAATTTTTTAATTGCTTGCCAGTAATGTGTCAGGTAATATCTTAAGGCACACT
The DNA here is from genome assembly GCF_016772045.2 of Ovis aries. Classification (NCBI taxonomy): domain Eukaryota; kingdom Metazoa; phylum Chordata; class Mammalia; order Artiodactyla; family Bovidae; genus Ovis; species Ovis aries. The sequence goes on from NC_056061.1 coordinate 20,004,864, forward strand.
GTATACTGAGCAAAGCCCATCCTTAATAAAAGTAGAAGAAATGCATATTTTTTATTGTCTTATTCACAATCAAAAATTGTAGCTAATATTTTTGTTACATGTGATTCATTTCACTGTGTTTATTTTAGTTTGCCACATAGCTGATGGAGAAAGGTCAAATTAAGAATAAGAGAAATTTCAATTGAGCACCATTTTTGGTTATTTATGATACACTGTGATTCTGACTCTCAAAATTTCTGACTCTCAAATTTTATGTGGGAATCCTCTTTGGGAAGCTTTGTTCTTGAGATAATACAACTGCTAAATCCTTTAACTGCTAATCCTTTAACCAGACTCACAGTAACTGGGTGAAGTCAGGGACTACCAGGAACCCCACCTGTCAGAAGAACATTCACTCCCCTACCAAAGAATCTAATATACCTTAAACCTTAAGGTGACCTTAAAAGCGTTAACCATCCAAAGAAGCCAGCGACGAGAGACCACAGTTTGCATGATTCCACTCGTATGACTTGTCCAGAATTGGAAAATCTACAGACAGGTAGCAGATTACTTGTTGTCAAGGGTTAGAGGGGTGGGGAGATGGGAAGGTAATAATTAAAGGGTAGGGGGATTCTTTTCAAAATGATGAAATGTTCTATAATTGACTGTGGTGTTAGTCACACATATCTGTCTACAAAATACTAATATTCTAAAAAAATTGAATTGTACACTTTAAATAGATAAATTGTATGCTATGTGAATTATATCTCAATAAAGCTGTTACTAAAAAGAATGAAAGAGAAAAAAGGAAGAGAGGAGGAAATAAAACAGATAAGGAAAAAGAGATAAAGGAAAGAAAAATAAAATTATACAGCAGATAAAAAATGAAGCTGCAACCATCTAATCTACAAATTGAGAAACTCTACCAGGGTCAATTTGAATGTTAAAAATTAGTCAAGCTTAATTATTTTCCCCCCACCAAATATAAATTAATGATGATATATTCTTCCTGGGCTCCAGGGGATCAATTTATATTTTCTTTTAGATGTGTATTACCACTTTGGAGACAATGGACTTAAAAGATATTTTTAATCCTTAGCTTTTAAGGTAAAAATGTTTGTCATCTTCCTTCGGAGAACCTGTATGGTGTCATAAAATATACGAAAAAAGTATATGTTTTGAAATGCAAAGTATGCCTTAAAAGTATGTGCTTTTTAATATCATATAAAAAAGTTTATGTTTTGAAATGAATTTGGATCTTGACTCTGCACTAACCAGCTGGCACTCATTTTTTTTCATATATAAAATAGGGATAATATTAATAATACATATCTCTCAGGACTATCATGAGGACTAACTGAGACAGTTGACATAAACTGCTTTCTATAGTACCTGGTTCATAAGAAATACTCAGACTAATAGCTCTTATTACATTTTAGCACACTTTGTAAATACCAAATGTTCTTATTGATTACTAAAATCTATATGATTGCATTATGATACATTGAGAAAAAAAGTAGAGAAAGTATTGCTAACATGCATTCCATATTTATTTTTTCAAGTTCTGACTAATTAATTTATTCCTAAATATATAAATTTTAAAGGATTACTGCTCTTCAGAAATTGGGGAGGGAGAGAAAACAAACAAGAGGAAACAGAAGAAAAAAAAAAAGAACAAAAAAGAATGAGGAATATTTAAGGAGTTTTACCTGACATGCCTACTATGAAACGAACAGATCTTAGTTTTAAACAGGAATTTCTCACTTGAATTCTTACACTTCCTAACATTTTGGAGAATAAGAAATAAACGTCTACATTTTTAGGCTAACTGTGTTGATGTCTTCTTTCTTAAAGGACTTTGACATTTTTCACTACAAAATGCTTTTAACCTTGCATTTTGAATTATGTTAGTGAACCCTGACGCCAAATGGCAAACAGTTAACTTTAAAAATTTATTGAATAAATAAAAACAAAGAAAGTACACAAGTGGACTGGTGACTCATTTTCTTTAAAAATAAAGACCCATGTCAAACTCCATTATTTTATCACATATTTACCAAATTTGTATGCATGAAGTGCAGTGTATTTGAAGGACAGTTAAATTGGGAAAATTAGATTCCACTAAGTGCTGAACTTCTTCACATACAATTAAAACCTGCTTGAAAAATGTATAATCAACTGAGATCATCAATTATGCCTTTTACTTGGAAGAACTTGCAGGGAACTCAGGATAAATAAATAGGGAAGCCATGCCTCATTTTAGAAGACAAATATATCTGGCTTTTGCTTTCAAGTCATAAAAGGATTCTCTGAGTGGAGACTGGCTGACATTTTCCCACCTCATTCTTTGCATCAAAAGATGACTCCAACTGTCCCATCACAAGGATCTGACAATGCAGTAATTTCTTCTCAGTACTCCTGACATACAACCTTGAAAAACAACTAAAAATTACATCAAAATCCAATGTTTGCAACACGGGCTGGACAAAATTCATTCTAGAGGAAAAGGTCTTCTGCAAGAATGAACACTGGCTATTAACCATAATTAAATATTACTTATTTAAGAAATCTGACCTGTTGAAGTTTCTACTGTAGGGATGATTCTAATAAAAAAAAAATTTATTGCCACTTCTGCTTCAGGGTTAAAGAGGAAATGGTAATTAGAAGATCAGAAGGAAGGGATGTCCACAAATGGGAAATACCAAAAGGTTCTCAGCTGTCATTAAGATGGAAGAGGACAGAAGGACAGACCGGCGTGAGAGGTAGTACAGGGACCTCCTGAGGCCAAGCAATCGAAGGAGGATTTTTAAATGTTTAAGACTTGAGGTAGGAGTGGGGCTGGTGGAAAAAGAGAAAATAAGAGTATTAAACTGAGGAATTTCGTCAAAGACAAGTTCGAGCTAAGTCATTTCAGTGACGTCTGACTCTGCAACCCTATGGACTCTAGCCCACAAGGCTCCCCTGTCCATGGGATTCTTCAGGCAAGAATACTAGAGTGGGTTATCTTTTCCTCCTCCAGGGAGTCTTCCTGACCCAGGGATTGAACCCTTGCCTCTTATGTCTTCAGCCTTGGCAGGCAGGTTCTTTACTACTAGTGCCCCCTGGGAAAGCCATTCAAAGACAACTCAGGATGGTTCGTGAGGTACAGAATATTCCAACTTTTTAAAAGGTACCAAGACAAGCATTACGGTAAACACGTCAGGCCAAACAGAAATATCAGGCAGATGACAAGACAATGGTGCCATATTGTTTATGTTCTGAGTGTTTTTATTCTCACTAAGTTCATGCTCTGTATAACAGAGATCAGTTTATTCTTGTAAGCGGAGTGGCTGCCGAAGTGATGACTGAAAACCAGTCTCTGGCCCCCAAGGCGTATTCTTTAAGAACACGGAGGAAAAGAAAAATGAAGGGCCACTTAGGTAGACACAAACTGTACACTCATCATTCTCCTCCTTGAGCTTCCTGAGCAATGCTGTTGAAGTCATGAGGTGTGCTCTGAGACAACCGACTTCATGAAATGCAGTCCCCAGAGTAGGAACGGGTAGGGCGAGGTCCCTTCCTAACCTTCACCATGCCTTCAATCATGTCTGGCCCTTTTACAATGAGGACTTCTGGGGAAACAGTCATTCACTCTCTCCAACAGAAACCGTTTACAAACCACCTTTCCTTCCTTTTCAAGATTTAGGTAAATCCACGCAATCTCAGATCTTTCACACGTGTCACCTAGCTAAGCCTGCAGCGATGATTCTAAAGGATCCAAGAAACAGAGCACATCGTATGAGAAGGCAGCAAAATGCCAAAGGAGACAATGCTGAGATACTGTCCTTCCGATTTTTTTAAAAAAGGGAATGCCTTCATTTATTTTTTTTTTAAGTTCCACTAACAGGGAAATTATGTAAAACTTCAAGAGCTAAAAACAAACATTCCAATTTTAATTCTAACTTTTTTTGGCTATAGGTGTATTGCCTACTCCTCCCCCCAACCCCGTTTCTTCCAGCCTAACTTCTTGAAACCACCTAATGCTCCTTAGATAAAAGCTTCTGGATTCCAACGGACAGTGAAGGCTTGGAAAATATGCATCCTGGTAGCCCAATGTGTTTGGATATGCACGACAGCCTGAGACATACAGATAGACAGATATGATATTTATATATATACATGATAAGTCACCACAGTCGTGTCCAACTCGGCGACCCTATGGACTGTAGCCTGCCAGGCTCCCCTGTCCATGGGGTTTCCCAGGCAAGAATACTGGAGTGGGTTGCCATTTCCTCCTCCAGGGGATCGTCCCTGACCCAGGGATCAAACTTGCATTTATTATGTCTCCTGCATTGGCAGGCGGATTCTTTGTCACTAGCGCCACCTGGGATAAATGTGTGTTTATCTGTGTGTGTATACATATGTCCACTGAGGCCACTTAGGTTGTTTCCATATTGTGGCTGTCATGAATAATGCTGTAATGAACATGGGAGTGCAGATATATCTTTGAGATACTAGTCTCATTTCTTTTGAATACGTACTCAGTGTGGGATTGCTGGATCATATTGTAGTTCTATTTTTAATTTCTTGAGGAGCCTCCATATCCTCATATGGTTTTCCAAAATGAAGGTACCAAGTTACATTCCTATCAACAGTGTACAAGAGTTCCCTTTTCTATACATCCTTGCCGACACTTGTAATCTCTTATCTTTTTGATAATACACATTCAAACAGGTGTGAGGTGCTAGCTACCTCATTATGCTTTGATTTGCATTTCCTCCACGATTAATAATGGTGAGCATGTTTTCATATGCCTACTGACCATCTGCATGTCTTCTTCAGAAAAGTGTCTATTTGGGTCTTTTGGACATTGTTTTAAAATTGGTTTTCACTTTTGTTTACTATTGAGTTATATGAATTCCTTTATATTTTGGCTATTAATCCTCTTTACCAGATACACGATTTGCAAATGTTTTCTCCCATTCTGCAGGTTGCATTTTTCATTTTGTTGACTGTTTCCTTTGTTGTGCAGAAGCTTTTTAGTGTGATGTAGTCCCACTTGTTTATTTTTGCTTCTGTTGCCCGTGCTTTTGGACTGACACCTTAAAGATTTGATAGTGACTGTGAAGGTGACTTGGATAGAATCTGAATATCACTTTTTTCCTTTATTGATCTATTTATATGTGTGTGTGTCTAAAGAAAAACAAGGGAGGGGCTAAAAAGGTCTTTGTTTCAGAAGTATAGTGAACTGATACATCAAGTCCCTGTCTTCCCAGCGCACACGCTGCCAAAGAGATTAAATTCAAATGAGTTGCGTGTGGTATGCATAATGATGGACACATTTTGTTTCCCTTAGTGCTCCTGAGGACCAGTTAGTCTATGCATGAAATAGATTACTGTGGATAGGCTACTGCAGGGCTAAACAACTCCACTGCATCTTTACAGTAAAAACAGCAAAGAAAATGAATCAAGGTACAACATCTACAATGATGTATGCATTCTGCTGAATTTAATTGAATTCTAATTAAATTACTTGGAGCAAGATAAATTAGATTATTTTTCAAGCACATTTGAGATAAACCTAATGAAGTTCTATGAGTAAGAAAGGCAGAATGGGCTTTATTTAATGACTCAGTTGTTGATATATTCCCTTAGAAGGAATAAGAGGTCAGACTGACCTTGGGTCCTTTATTTCTTGAGCAAGACAGATATTACATTAACTTCAGAAAGACTGGCTAAAAAGAGACTAGGGTTTACTTTATGTTGATAGTGAAATAATTTATTAAGGCATTTAGATATATGGGTTTCCCCCTATATTTTTTCCTCTCAGCCTTTGAGTTCTCTGGCATACGAACTATTGGGAAGGAAAACAGAGGGCTAAACAGAGGGCTAAATTGTTTCTTGAATCCCCTGGAGTGGATTGTGTCAGGGGTAAGGAAGGCAGCCTGCCAAAGAGAGGAGGGCATAGAAGTATCAAGCTGAGGGAAGAGTCCTCAAGACTAGGGTTGATTCCACAAATGAAGTGGATCCAGAGCCCGCCCCTGGGGAAGGGCCACTCTGCGGAGGGGAAGGGTGCAGACATCTGGGTGAACTGGCTCGGTAAACCATCAAGGGAAGCTATATCCCAGGAACCAGGGCTCCTAGATTGAACCAATTTTTGTGCCATAGTAGCATAAAACTCACACAAAGCTTTGGGATTCCAAGGGACAGTGCAGGCTTGGAAAATCTGCACTCTGGTAGTCCAGTGTATCCTGACATGCATGAGAGCCTGAGTCATCCACGTGGCCCTAAAGGAATGGACGGGATTGTAAGCAGTGGGAGGCTAGGGTTTGGGGTGAATTGGGAATGAGAAAAGGGAACCCCTCCCTTAAATGGCTGAGAGAATTTTTTCTGAGTCCAGAGTCAAGAAACTTGGAGTCAGATTTAATTTGTTTTGTGGAACTTTGTGGAAGAGAAGGTCTCAATTTCTTCCACTCTTGGGAATCTTTACTTCCATTTTGGTTAGTTAAGAAGCCATTCACAAGCAAAGGACTTTGCTTCCCTAAAATGCCCTCTTTTTCTCCTCCTTTGGAAATGCTTGGAACTTATTTATGGGAAAAGATTATAGTTTCTTTAACTCTGGGAGACAGTGACAAGTAAAGTCTGAGAAGATGGGGAAGGGGCAGAAAAGAAAGGTTCATAAAGCTAAAAGACACTTAAATTACGTGCTCAAGGATGAAGTAGACAGGATCATGCGTAATAATGGCTAGAAAAATAGAGCTATTCATATACAGTTACTCATTTTTTCTAAAACAACATATAAAATTAAAGGAGAATGGGTTAAGAACCTGTGAATATTACCTAGCCATGCATGGATGGATATTCCTAACTTACATTTCAGCTCCATAGCCGATCTGAGGAAGGTGAGAAATGAAGCCCTCTGAAAACCAGAACACGACGGCTGCTGTGAAACATATTTCATAAAATGTTTTCTTATGGAGCTCGGAGCTGGATCAGGGAGAGAGATGAGAGGCGCAAGTTTTCTCACTAACTCACCCTTTCATGTTTGGCACACAAACGTTTGATTCAGTTGACAGTCTCAGAACACATCTGCAAGCACTTTCCCATTTGGTATTAATGGAAATCCCTGGAGTAGGAAATGGCAACCCACTCCAGTGTTCTTGCCTGGAAAACCCCCATGGACAGAGGAGCCTGGCGGGCTACAGCCCATGGGGTCGCAAAGAGTCAAACACGACTAAGCATGCACGCAGTCGTGGAAATATTTATTGAAAGTATATGAGTGGAAGCAGAACAAGACTCCTGAACTGTTTTGGGGGTTTCTAAGAACAAAAAGGGAAGGGGTCAAAGTAGACGGGCTAATGAGAGGAACAAGGCTCCATCCCCTACTAGTGCAAAAATTCCTTCAAGATACAAACACTGTGATTCAACTATAATAAAATTAGCAGTTAGAAGGAAAAAATGTTTCATTCCCATCAAGGCATGCATGTTAGCATAGAGACCTAAAAGCCTCAAATAGAGACACTCAAATAGACCAGAGGGTATTTTATAATGAGCTTTGTTAAATGCTTCAGCGCTATGGGGACAATTCTATATCCACTTCCCTTCAAAGATGAAACAAATACAGACATAGAACAGTGTGTTTAATGGGTTAGTAACTATAGATTGCACACAAGAAAAGGATAAGGAGGCATCTGAATTCTTCACAAATATTCTCAGGAAAATGTGGACTATTGTTAACAACAGGAGAATTATTAAAAAAAAAAAAAAGCAATGCCAACTTATAGCACAGCGTAGCCAGCTAAGGGCAGGAAGTGGGGAAGAGATATGACATGCTCACAATATGGCACTATGGGGAGACACTGTAAGAGAGATAGTCTTTACATGGTGGTGTTTATTTGTCAAAGCCAATTCCTGCATTCAACATGATGGCAATGACCTAAGGTCATTAGAAACCTTAGGGTTTCTGGTCCTCTGTGTCCTGGTCTTCCCTAAAGCCCAGCGCACGGAGTGGGAACCCAGGCAGCCCAGTCTTTCACAGGACCACTGGCAGAAGTGAGGATCTGGCTTCTGGGCCCATGAGGAAGATTTAATTCACCTCCCAACTATGAGAGACAGGTGGTTGACACCTGATGCTGTTTTCCCTCTACAGAAATATTTCAAAGAGAATTAGTAAGGGAGTTATGTTAGAGAGAATTTTAATTTTGTACAATGTATTTAGTTGTAGTGTCAGAAACTGCCCAAATGCGCTGTCCAAGCTCCAACTTCCTTTCACTCAATGGGCAGCAAAGGTCTTCAGAGGGTTTAAAAGCCAGCAGGTGTTTAATTTGGGCATGAGAGACAGATGCTGAAGTCCAACTGGACTATGAGCCAAGGGGAAGTTCTGCTGGCCTGCAGAGCCACTGAGCCAAATGAAGGGTTTGGGCAGGTCCCACACAACAACCAGCACAGATGGCTGGTACCAAACGCCTAAATATTTCAAAAGGTGGAGATTTCACAGCGCTTCCATCCTCCCCTTTATTCCATATGTGCCCTTCTGTTAAACAACATATACAATACTTCTGCTGTAGAAACATAATACAGAGTTCAGGTAGCAATTGACATTTCTTGAATAGTATTTTAAAGAGAATGCTATGATTGATAGAGCTGATAAGCTGGAGAATAATTTTGAAGACTAGAAGGATTTTTAACTTTTCAGTTTATTATGTCAGTAATTAAAAGCCATACTTGAAATGAGGCTATTTTGAGTTTTAATGGCTCTCTGGTAAACTAGTATCCTGAGCACACTTACAGAATAAAGGCTGGGGTGTGGGGCAGGACCCTGCTTAAAGTGCCTAGCATGGTCCATAGCTATACACACCACAGAGACACAGACGTAGAGTACAAACACGTATACCAAGGGGGAATGGTGGGGGAATGGGATGAATTGGGAGATTGGGATTGACATATACAGACTACTGATGCTGCTGCTAAGTCGCTTCAGTCGTGTCCGACTCTGTGCGACCCCATAGATGGCAGCCCACCAGGCTCCGCCGTCCCTGGGATTCTCCAGGCAAGAACACTGGAGTGGGTTGCCATTTCCTTCTCCAATATACATACTATTGATACCATGTATAAAATAGGTAACAATGAGAACCTACTGTATAGCCCAGGGAACTCAATGCTCTGTGGTGATCTACATGGGAAGGAACTTCCGCCAAACGGGTAAATATGTTTATCAGTCAGTCAGTTGCTCCGTCGTGTGCGACTCTGCAACCCCACGGACTGCAGCATACCAGGCCTCCCTGTCCATCACCAACTCCCGGAGTTCACTCAGACTCACGTCCATTGAGTCGGTGATGCCACCCAGCCATCTCATCCTCTGTCGTCCCCTTCTCCTCCTGCCCTCAATCTTTCCCAGTATCAGGGTCTTTTTCAATGAGTCAGCTCTTCACATCAGGTGGCCAAAGTACTGGAGTTTCAGCGTTAGCATCATTCCTTCCAAAGAACACCCAGGACTGATCTCTTTTAGGATGGACTGGTTGGATATCCTTGCAGTCCAAGAGACTCTCAAGAGTCTTCTCCAACACCACAGTTCAAAAACATCAATTCTTCGGTGCTCAGCTTTCTTCACAGTCCAACTCTCACATCCATACATGACTACTGGAAAAACCATAGCCTTGACTAGACAGACCTTTGTTGGCAAAGTAATGTCTCTGCTTTTTAATATGTTGTCTAGGTTGGTCATAACTTTCTTTCCAAGGAGTAAGTGTCTTTTAATTTCATGGCTGCAGTCACCACCTGCAGTGATTTGGAGCCCAAAAATATAAAGTCTGACACTGTTTCCCCATCTATTTGCCATGAAGTGATGGGACCAGATGCCATGATCTCAGTTTTCTGAATGTTGAGCTTTAAGCCAACTTTTTCACTCTCCTCTTTCACTTTCATCAGGAGGCTCTTTAGTTCTTCTTCACTTATACACACACACAAATGGATGATATATCACTTTGCTATACAGCAGAAACTAATACAACATCGTTAAGCAACTTTTGGACTTCTCTAGTGGCTCAGGCAGTAAAGAATCCACCTGCAATGCAGAAGACCTTGGTTTGATCCCTGGGTCGGGTAGATTCCCTGGAGATGGGAATGGCTTCCCACTCCAGTATTCTTGCTGGAGAATTCCATGGACAGAGGAGCCTGACGAGCTACAGTCCATGGGGTCACAAAGAATCAGACATGACTGAGCAATGAACACACGTACACACACAAGCAACTATACTCCAATAAAGATTAATTTTTTAAAAAAAGACACCTTTGTGAAGTGATGGGGACTTTTACTGTTTAAATGAAGAGGGGAAAAAAGCAATCTACATCATAGGGAAAGGGCATTGTTTCTTCATTAGACCATGGAGAGGTAACATTCTTGTCTTGATCTCTACCTACTTGAGCTTCCCCCATCTACTGATTTAGCCTTTGTGTTTAGAACTTCCATTACAAAGTAAGTTTTTGGAACTCCAGATTCAAATTTTAATCCCTGGCTGAAAAAACTGAAAGACAAAACTTGGAGACGTGGAAGAAAGACAAGCAGGAGAAGAAAGAGGAAGAGGGAGAAGAGGAAGGAAGACGAGGAAGTAGAGCAGACCCTGATGTTACTTCTGCTGCGTTATGGAGGGAAGCAACGGCAGGTTGCTAGAACTGCAGTTCTGAGCCACTCTTCAGTGGGCATATCTTGGAGGGCATTTCTTTTGCATGTCATTAGATCTTTCCAGTCCCTGGCTGCACACCCCAAGAGACGCCTACCTCACAGGGTCAAACTCGGGAAGCAGAGATAAATAGAATGGTACTGCCCACATCAAGTCATCTTGCTCTATGTCTCTGCTTCAAATTCATCTTGGGAAAGCTTTTTAACTTATAAAAAAAATAAACATGGCGTAACTCAAAAAAAAAATTCACCTTGGGACTGTGTTTATTAAACTCTGTATCATGTGGCCTCATTCTGGGACTCAGCACTATTTACTGACCAGCCTTCATCAACCATCTGCTGCTGTGAGCAGCTCATTTGCAGACCAACACGTTTCTCCTGGCTCTCATGCTCCCAAAATGCTGGATCAGAGCTGGAAACAGCCAACGACATTCCTAATCCCCGGTCTCCAACTGGACTTGACAGATGATAAAGCAAGTGTCCCAAAGGCTGGGAGGAGAATTTCAGAGTGAGCAATGAGATAACACACTATAAAATACACCCAAACTATTTTCCTCTCTGAAGCAAGACCTTGACCCTTTCTAATAATGTATTCTTCTTTAAGGCTCAATGACCATCTAAAGCAGTTCACCTTTGAACATGGTCTCAAGGGCTGTCTTCCTTTTTCTAGTGATGCAGTAATCTATTCCTCTTACTGATATAGCTTTATTAACTTCAGATTTTATAAGGATTTGAATTTTTTTAAGATCATTAATTTATTTATGACTGTGTTGGGTCTCAGTTGAAGTGTGCAGGCTTCTTCTAGCTGAACAGCACAGGCTGTTACTCTGAGGCATGTGGAATCCTAGTTCCCCAACCTGGGATGGAACCCACGTCCCCTGCATTGGAAGGTGGACTCCCATCCAGTGGGCCACCAGGGAAATCCCAAGGATTGCATTTTTAAATGTGGGTTGTGCTTCATCTTCTATAGAAAGGAGATAGATAGATGAACACCCTCAAACACGTGGCACATTGAGATTGCAGTGATGGTCTCAGAAACTCTTAGGAAACAGCTGTCAAGACATGCGAAAGGGGTGGACAGGTGTTAACCAGGAAGGCTCTCCGGGGACAGAAAGGCCAATGACTCACAGATACAGAGCCCTAGATTTTTCAGCAGGACCATGCTATGTAGCTCCTGGGCATTGAGAACCACAGCGACATGGTCTTAGTTCCAGAGACTGATAAGCGAGGTCAGAGCAGATGTGCGTAATCACCTCTAGGAGTTACATGATCTACCAGTAAATTGAAGAATCCCTTATTTTTGACATTTAGAAAATATATAAGCATCAACAACACCAATAACAAAATGGTGTTCTAGATCTCTGCATTATACGGAAAAGAGGGGAAAAAATCAAAATGCTTTTTCCTTGAGAGTTGAACACTGTTTTCTGTAAACTTAACTCCAAAATGGAAATCAAGAGAAAACATTCTCCTCTCTGGTAATTCGGCACATTGAAATGTTTCTTTGCAGTAAAAACTGGTCTATTTTATTCTATCAGTATGATTAACCTTTCTATAAACTTGTTCTAGGTGGAAATTCTTTTTTTTCCTAGCCAGATATTTTGCCATTTATGCACCTAAATGCTTTAGTAAAAAGGAATGAAATTTTTTAAGAACCTAAAAATAGTTCTGTCACTTAATTTTGAAAAAAAAAAAAAACCTTCTAAGTCAAGGCAAGAGTTTTCTGCTCATTCATTTCACTGAGAATGCATGCTTTTGCAGCTGGGTTTTATCTTTTCTTTTTTTTCCTTTGCCATCAGGAGGTCTTGCTTATAAAGTTCTTTGGAACAGATCCTGCTCTCGGATCCAAGGGCAAATCACAGATTACTGGTTGTAGGAAAACGTCATTTCAAGTGTAATGTGGAGATCTCTTGTTCAGATCAACCGTATTGCTCCTGGATCTGTCCTCTGCAGAGATTCAAGGCCGTTCTAGTCATGTGCGCCTGCGTGCTAAGTCACTTCGGTTGTATCCAACTCTTTGCGACCCCATGGACAGTAGCCCGGCAGACTCCTCTGTCCGTGGGATTCTCCAGGCAATAATATTGGCACTGGCTGCCATGCCCTCCTCCAGGGGATCTTCCTGACCCAGGGATCAAACCTGCAGCTCTTACATTTTTAGCATTGGCAGGCAGGTTCTTTAGCACTAGCGCCACCTGGGAAGCCCCCATTCTAGTTATATCCAGATGCAAAACCCCCAAAGTGTATGGAGCTCTATGTCAACATTCCTTCCCTCCACAGCAGGAACCCTCTTCAGTCCCACAGGCCACTCTCAGGCCTCTATTCCCACCTCCATGCCTCCCTTTAGAAGCAGCATGGGCTCCTGTGTTGTCTTGACCACTCAAGAAATTCTGCTAATCCTGTTGATGCCAAGGAGATAGTGAAGTAATATGCCACTTTTCTCCATTTCAAAACATGGTGATAAAGGGAGTAGGGCAAAACTCAATAAAAGGAATGGTATAATAGTAGGACTTGACAAATTAGTGGAAGACATGGTTGAGAATTGGGGCTTTCTAGGTGGCTGAGTGGTAAAGAATCTACCTGCCAAATAAGAGATGTGGGTTCAATCCTTGGGTCAGGAAGATATTCTGGACAAGGAAATGGCAACCCAGTCCAGTATTCTTGCCAGGGAAATCCCAAGGACAGAAGAGCCCAGCGGGTTACAATCCATGGAGCTGCAAAGAGTTGGACATGACTTAGTGAGTAAACAACAGCAAGGGTTGACAGTAGTCTTCCACATACTGCTCAAATCACATCCTCTGGGCAAATATCTTGGAGTCGTCTATGTGTTACAAAATGAAAGAGAATTAAATGTCTCTACTCAATTATTCTTTACTGAAAGAAACAAGTCATTTTGGATATTTCTGTTCTTATCATACAGTGATAACAAAATTGCAATGCTAATTTTTAAGCACTTATTAAGCACTTCCTATGCACCAGGCACTAATCACACAATAATCCCATAAGATAGGTAACTTTATTCTCTCCATTTTACAGGTGAAGAAACTGAGACACAAAGTGGTTAAGTGCCCGCCCAGGATCACACAGCTAGCAAGTGACAGAAATGTTATCCAAACAGTCAAATTCCAACTCCTGGATCCTTAGCCACAAACTATATGGCCATCCACAGACACATCACACAAGCGCTCACCAACATGTGTTACACTGCTTAACTGCATCTCTATCTTTTTTTAGCTTCATTACTTTTCTTTTTCATATATTCTGCACCCACTAAGTCTTCAATGTTACGATTTTTAGATCACTCTGTTATGCTTATGATTCTTCAAATAGTAACTTCCTAAGAGCAAGGCCCAACTTTTTGAATTATTTACTAAATCTGTTTATCTATTTTTTGAGGTCCTTACAAAATAGTATTCCTATAAAAGATGGATTATGTATCTGACACTACGTTTATCTGAGTTTATGGAGTTTTCTTACAAGATTTAACTATATTTATGTGGTGTTACTTATTTCTAGAAAAGCTTATTTAAAAAAACAAAATCATTAGTTTTAGCATGATGATGAAATAATTCATCAGTAGGGTGATACACATTATTTATATCAGTACATAAATATAGTGTAAATACTGATATTTTATATCAGCATTGTATTTCCATGTGTGTAGTATATGATATCCTAGCACAGAATATTAATATAACATAGCATAAATTCAACTGTCTTTGATTGCCAGAATGCAAAATTTAGTCACTGCATGAGTATGAGAAACTGTCATCAACTTATACTCATGAAAGTAGAAAAGGTGAAAGCACCAGGTTTTAAAAAGGGGGCAAAACATGCCCTGCATTACTGACAGTTTTATATATCAGATACAACTACATTCATATTCTTTGATGCTTCCAATAATCTATTTGAGAATGTATTATAAGGAAGTCATCCAAAAAGATGGATAAACTAGGCTTGTATTAGGATTATTATTCATAAAGACAAAAATTTGGAAACGACCTAAATGTTATTATAACTTAATGGTTCATGAAGTCACAGGGCATCAGTCTGATTGACTGGCAGGCAGCAGTTTTATACTATTGCCAAAAGATTACAGAGATATGAAAATGCTTAAAAAATAATGCCAAGTGAAAAACATGATAATAAAAATTGTTTAAAACTGCATAAAGTTATTTTGTGCATATCAACAGAGTGATTTGCCTCTTTTTCTGCTTTCCTTATATGTTATGGATTTGATGGGATAATTTTAAAAATTCTTACTATTGAATATATCCTCCTCTATTAAGTTAATTGCAAAATTACTCAAGATTGCAGGAAAAAAATATTATTGATGAAAAATGTATGTGTTTGAGGAAAGCAAAATACTGGAGCAATCAGCACCTATGCCAACGATGCCTAACCTCTGACTAATCAGCACCTATGCCAACGATGCCTAACCCTGACTTTAGCAGGGCAGTGACATGTTCACACTCCTGGTGTGATGGCAATGTTTGCTACCTTTCCATGATATACACTTTATGAAGTTTAAACAGAAGATTGTAAAGTAACCAGAAATAACTGCCTGAAAAAATTCTTATAGAAAACATAAAATATTTATAAAATCTCTATATACTTTTCCCTTTCCTTTACTTGCTTTAGTTCTGTTACTTTTAATGATTTATGATCTCTGAGCCCCTTACTGTAGTCCACCTCAAACCCTTTCTGAATGTAACACAGTGTAAATAGGTAAGAAATAATAATAACACTTCATGCATATAAAGTACTGGCCATTCTCTGCAGGTAAAACTGTACATAAAATTGAAAAAATAAACTTGCTGCCTTAAGGAATATATCTTTCCACACTTTTCAACTTAATGGTATCACATAATGTGATTGGCCAAGTGTTGTGCCTTTGGTGTGAACCACCCCAAAAAGCTATGACCAACCTAGATAGCGTATTATAAAGCAGGGAAATTATTTTGCCAACAAAGGTCCATCTAGTCAAAGCTATGGTTTTTCCAGTAGTCATGTATGGATGTGAGAGTTGGACTATAAAGGAAGCTGAGCACTGAAGAATTGATGCTTTTGAACTGTGATGCTGGAGAAGACTCTTGAGAGTCCCTTAGACTGCAAGGAGATCCAACCAGTCCATCCTAAAGGAGATCAGTCCTGAATATTCATCGGAAGGCCTGATTCTGAAGCTGAAACTCCAATACTTCAGCCACCAAATATGAAGAACTGACTCACTGGAAAAGACTTTGATGCTGGGAAAGATTGAAGGCAGGAAGAGAAGGGGACAACAGAGGATGAGACGGTTAGATGGCATCATCAACTTGATGGGCATGAGTTTGAGCAAGCTTCAGGAGTTGGAGATGCATCTCATGCTGGTCAGAATGGCTGCTATCAAAAAGTCTACAAACAATAAATGCTAGGGAGGGTGTGGAGAAAAGGGAACCCTCTTACATTGTTGGTGGGAATGCAAACTAGTACAGCCACTGTGGAGAACAGTGTGGAGAGTCCTTAAACTGGAAATACAACTGCCATACAACCCAGAAATCCCACTGCTGGGCATACACACCTAGGATATCAGAACTGAAAGAGACACATGTACCCCAATGTTCATCTCAGCACTGTTTACAATAGCCAGGACATGCAAGCAAGCTAGATGTCCACTGGCAGATGAATGGATAAGAAAGCTGTGGTACATATACACAACGGAGTATTACTCAGCCTTTAAAAAGAATGCATTTGAATCAGTTCTGATGAGGTGGATGAAACTGGAGCCTATTATACAGAGTGAAGTTAAGTCAGAAGGAAAAATAATATAGTATATTAATGCACATATATGGAATTTAGAAAGATGGTAACAATGACCCTATATACGAGACAGCAAAAGAGACAGAGATGTAAAGGACAGACTTTTGGACTCTGTGGGAGAAGGGGAGGGTGGGATGATTTGAGAGAATAGCACTGAAACATGTATATTATCACATGTGAAATAGATCGCCAGTCCAGGTTTGATGCATGAGACAGGGCACTCAGGGCTGGTGCACTGGGATGACCCCGAGGGATGGGATAGGGAAGAAGGTGGGAGTGGGGGCCAGGATGGGGAACACATGTACACCCACGGCTGATTCACGTCAATGTATAGCAAAATCACCACAATATTGTAAAGTAATTAGCCTCCAATTAAAATAAATGAATAAAATTTTTTAAAAAAGGAGTTGGTGATGGACAGGGAAGCCTGGCATGCTGTAGTCCATTGGGTTGCAAAGAGTCGGACCTGACTGAGTGGCTGAACTGAACTGAACTGAATACCCTGTTGTTGGATTAACGGCTTCTTAGAAAGGCTCAGCGTTCTGTAATAAACCAGACTCTCCACTGGTTTCTGAGAAGGGAACCATCTTTATTTCGCAGATGAAGAAGCTGAAGCACACATTTACTAAGAAGCCTGTCTAGACTAATAGTAAGAGCTAAAATTTATTGAAAGAATTCTATGTGACAGGCATTGCATAGAACTTTACAGGTACTGAGTTGCTTAATTTTCACAACCACCCACTGAGGAAGATGCTACTGTTAAATTTCAGTATGCAGATGAAGAAGTCAATAAAGGGAGGTTATTATTTGCTGCAGGTTCAAGGTAGGAAGATACGTAGTTCAAATTGCTCATAACAGAATGCTTAAAAAGTTCTAGAATTATAAAGTGTTTTGTAAATATCATGTAATTTAGAAACCATAACCTACAGTATGTATAAGGGGATGGAGAGTTTGGAAAATTAACGGTGATACATCTAAGGCAACCTAGCAAGGAGAAATACATTTAGGAAATTGACCTAATATTCTTCTATTAAGCAGAGAAATTTCCCAAACATCATACAACTCTTCTAGCTATTAGATTTTGTCCCATATCATGCAGTATCGGATCCTATATTTACATGCATTATATGTAAATCTTCTCTTAAATATACAAAGATTGTTCCTTTGTCAGAACTGACTTAATAGTCATCATATTTATCATCAAAATTAAAGCAGGGACTTTCATTTCCCTACTTTAATTCTTTCCTATCTCTAATATTCCAGTTCCAGGCCATTTGCAGCAAATCCTATTGATCTGATTTCCAAACCATCTCTCAAGGCCACCCCTTATTCCCACCACCACAGCAAATACCCTGGTCCAAGCCACCAAACTTTCCCACCTAGACTCTGGGAATGCCACCACTCTCCCTGCTCCCATCATCCTCACTCCACACTCTTCAACCTCTCTTTTTTCTTTGACATTTCTTCTCTCTCTCTCTCTCTCTTTTTATTGGAGGATAATTACTTTACATGGATGTGAGGGTTGGATCATAAAGAAGATAGAGTGCTGAAGAATTGGAGCTTTCAAACTGTGGTGCTAGAGAAGACTCTTAGGAGTCCCTTGGACTCCAACAAGATCAAACCAGCCAATCCTAAAGGAAATCAATCCTGAATATTCATTGGAAGGACTGATGCTGAAGCTGAAACTCCAATATGTTGGCCACCTGATGCAAAGAGCTGACTCACTAGAAAAGACTCTGATGCTAGAAAAAATTGAGGGCAAGAGGTGAAGGGGGCAACAGAGGATGAGATGGTTGGATGGTATCACTGACTCAGTGGACACGAGTTTGAGCAAACTTCCATAAACAGTGATGGACAGAGAAGCCTGGTGTGCTGCCTGCAGTTCACAGCATCACAAAAAGTCAGACATGACTTAGCGACTGAACAACGACAACAAATGCTTTAGAATATTGTGTTGGCCTCTCCCATACATCAACATGAATCAGCCACAGGTATACACACACCCCCTCCCTCGTGAACACCCCTCCCACCTCCCACCTCATCGCACCCCTTTGGGTTGCCACAGAGCACCAGGCTGAGCTCCTGTGCCACTTGCTACATATTTTACATATGGTAATGTATCTGTTTCCATGCTATTCTCTCAATTCATCCCACTCTATAACACAGCTAAGGGAATCTTTAGGAAATGCAAACCACAATATGTTACCCCTTACACTTAACAAGCCATTGATGCTCAGATTCCTCCTCCATTCTCACTTTGCTCCAGCCACTCTGGTCCCTGGATAGTGCCTTTACACATTCTTTCTAGTCCTACTGCTCAGAACATGCTGGCCCCACTCTTCTCAGCATTCATAAACCATCCCACGCAGCAGCTCCTCAGAGAAGCCATTTTTCATCTCCTCCACCTAACCTGAGACTCTGTTTATTATTATTCTTTGCCGCCACTCCCACTGATTTCCTTTACAGCACTAATCAAAATCCATTAATTATTTGACTTACTCATTTGCTCATTTATTCTTCATGTATCTTCCCAACTAGACTTGGCTCTGTGAGGAAAGAGACTGGGCATCCGGTATGCACATTGTATCTTGCCTGTCCAGTTCCTTGCCCCTTACATGGAGACTGTTAATAAACAGTGGATGAATGGATCAGTAACAATCTAGTGAAATACTGGAAAGGGAGCAATGAGTGTGCTAAGCAGGTATTGCTTCATCATTTTCATGAAATACCCAAAGTTAAAACACTGACTTCCAAAGATTTTTTTTTTTTTAAAGTAACCTAATGCAGCACTTGTTATATGGCAGGCTCTTTTCTAAGTGCTTTGTATGAGTTTCTTCATCTAATCTTAACAACAGTCCTCTAAGGTGAGTGTTATTTGTGTCCTTTTTTTAATGGATGAGACACCAGGTCCGGAAAAGAGAGTCATTGCTGTTAGTTAGTGAATGGAACATCAGGGCTATCATCTTTAAAGGCTTAATGACTACCTATTCGGCCTTTCAAGGTAAAACTCCGACTGTCTACTGTCCTGAATTTATTTTCTTAAAATGTTCTGATCTCATATTATTTCTAACTCAGGCAGGGTTTCCATGGCCAAATGCTAGCAAGAAATGTCTACTGCCCTAGGAATTAAGCCAAACAAGCTGGAAAAAAGAACAGAGATTATCCACATGGGCAGTAGCCCAAAAGCCGCTCCAGGCCATGGAAATGCCAGTCCTCCTCCTTCACTGGGGTGACTGGCTGAGTTGCTGTAATAATATTAACAAGGTCAGATATTCAATATGCCTTTTTTCCAAAATCTCATGAAAATCACAGATGTCATCTGGCTCGGCTTGCTCATCTCTGGTGCATTGGCAAACCCTTCCTCTTAGAAACACAGAAAAGTAGAACCAGCTTGGGGTTCCGTTTATGAGACTACTTGAGCACTGTGTTAGTGGGCTCTCATATTTTATAATGCTAACAAAAGAGAGGAACTCTGGAGGAGCTCCTATGAAGCTGAATTCACACTGCTCAGGGAAGTCCATGAACACTCAAGTGAAAGTGAAGTATAAGTCACTCAGTAGTGTCCAACTCTTTGCGACCCCATGGACTGTAGTCCATGGAATTCTCCAGGCCAGAATACTGGAGTGGGTAGCTTTTCCCTTCTCTAGAGGATCTTCCCAACCCAGGGATCTAACCCAGGTCTTCCGCATGGCAGATTCTTTACCAGCTAAGCCACAAGAGAACATTCAAGAGATGCTCACAAACAAACGGGTCAATTGGAGTCTAGTTCTTACTCCACATAAAACCTTCTCAAGGACAAATAATTTGCTCATTTTCACCTTTTAGAAAAATGTCAGTGAATAACTACATATCATATGTAAACTTATTAAATCTACAGTAAGTGCGACAAACAAAATGAGCTTTTAAAACATTCAAATTATATATATGTATATATATAAAAATATATATGTAGACATATAAATACATACATATACACACTTATACATTAGGTATCTTTGCCCAAATAATGTGTAAAGGAGGGAAAAATGCTACACTCCCCATAACGAGGGATTTTAGCTAACAGTTTTAATCAATTTCAGTAATCAGAAACAAAACCCAAGTGCTTAATTCTGAAAATACCATTTTTTTCCATAAATGAATATGTTCTTTATTTTTGTTTTAACACACACACACATGCCTGCAAGTATCTACTTATATATCTGTATATCTGAAGACACAGAAATTTGTGCAAATACTTTCTTATACTTTTGAGATTCTAGACTATGGGAATATATATGAGAAGTTGAGCAGCAAGACACCCTCCCAGCATTTCTTTTGTCCATGGCTCCTGGTTGATCAAGTTTGGCTTCATTATAATTTACTATTCATTCATTCTGTTGCTGTCTATTTTGCACATGGTGAGGAATATTGAGTTGCAGAAAGAAAGAGGTCAGGCACCAGAAAGAATAGCATTTATAACTGTAAATTACAGTCATTTTTATAGTTAGGTTTTTAGTGGCACCCTGAGAATACATGGCATTTCTTATTGTGTGCTGAGACTAGATTTGAATAAATGCACTTGGGTGCTACCCAAAAGAAAGGGAGGAAAAGGCATGTAAATAAGGATGTGGGTCTTTCATTAGGTTTAGAATCTTCAAGCGGTCTGACAGGTGACCTTGGGATGTCACCCGAAGCAGATCAAGTCGGCCTGGACTTGGGCTCATTTACAACACAGAGGCCTGAGCCCTCAGATAAGGGGAAGGCAGTGGAGGATTTTGTGCTTCCTTCCAGTGTGGGTATAACTGTTAATATTTTATTTCTCTTCTCTTTGAGGAGAGATAGGGATATGCAGGTCTAATACCATAGAGGGGATTCTTGGACTGGAGAGTGCCATTCAGAGAAAGAGAATGATTATCCCAGAATTTCCACGATTTTATCTTTTAAACCAAATCCAACAGATTTAACAGTTCTTGCCTTTGAGACTAGAGAGTAATTATACACTAATTTAAGATTGTGAGATCTCAAGAGATTGGGTGAGCTTAAGAATCATACAGTCCACCTCTTTCATATTAGAGTTGAGGAAAATAAAACTCAGAGAGGCTAAGTGGATAATTCAAGGTCACAACTTGCTGGTGGCAAAGCCAAGTGTAGAGCCCAGATCATCTGATTCTTAATCCAGATATCATTCCTTTATGTCTCCCAGAGTTCTTGGTCCCTGAGAAAATCAGAAATCCCCTAAGACTACAAATCCCTCAAGAGACAAATTCCACTCAAAATGCAGCTTTCTTCAGGTCTGTGATTTGGATTTCTGCTCAAGATGCAGAAGTAAGGAAGTGTTAGTTGCTCAGTCATGTCCAACTCTTTGTAACTCCATGGACTGTAGCCTATCAGACTCTTCTATCCATGGGAGTCTCCAGGAAAGAATACTGGAGTGGGTTGCTATGCCCTTCTCCAGGGGATCTTCCCAACTCAGGAATTTAACCCACATCTCAACATCTCCTGCATTAGCAGGTGGGTTCTTACCACTAGCGCCACCTGGGAAGCGCATTACAGAGGCCAATTTGCTGTGTATAGAACGGATCAGTTACAACCACACCCCTTCCCAAGACAGTGGTAGGCTTGGCCAACCACTGCTTAACCTGAGCTGACTAAACAGGCCCCCAAAGGTCAGATTACAAAGGGTTCCTTAGTCCATCTAAAAGTAAATACTTCCAGAATCATCATTTTGACCCAGAGTTTCTAGTAACTCTCACCAATGGAACAAAAGTGTACCTTCAGTTCAAGAAAGTTGTTCCAGAGAACGGCAGGATGTTTTGACAACGATAGGAGTTCATTAAAGGCTGCAAGATGTCAATTCAGAAATGCTTTTCATTTTAAGCCTGACACTGTCATTCTGTTCAAGGAACACTAAGGGTTGCAAAGATCCCCTGAGTCCATTGGCATATTCCAAAGCTTCAGCTCAAAAAACAGCAAGGCACAAAAGGATCTCACTTTTTAAACGTGTACACAGGCAATTTCTTTCCTTGCCATTTATTAAATATCTTATCTGTTAGTGTAGAACCCATCTCCATGGTAACTGTAAAAAAATATGTCATTTGGTATTGAATTTCTAGAAATAGTTTTATAATACCCACTAAATATTTTACCTTGGATCATCAATTCTACCAAACAACAGTTAAGTGCTGAAGTTAAAGTCTAAGTTTTTCATTGAATTTGCCAGTTAATAAAGGCAAAAATGAGATTGTGTGTGTGTGTTTTCCTTTAAATCTTCTGAGTAATTGCCTTACCCTCATTTTAACTGAACCTGGAGACAGAGCCAGAAAAGTGTTTCTCTCAGGGTTCTAACTTTAGTTTGTAGATAGATATTTATTATACAACATAAATGGAATGTAAAACAAGCAAAAAAGGGGGGGCTATTGAGAATAAATCTTATTCAAACTAGCAATTACCCACCATCTCATCACTGAAAATGAAAGCTGACCGTTTTTCCAGCTCTTAGATGACTTTGCTGCTGCCAGCTAGCTGTCTAATTTCCTTCTCTCCTACTGGGGTCTCTGTTCCTATATAACTTCCTGCTTTTACCCCATAGCCTTGGACTCCCCAGCAGTAGACAAATGTTCCAAGTTTTTCAATGCTCTTTCCTGTGCTGTAGCCATTGCTGAGCCTCTATTAGGTGTTGGGTATTTTTTTTTAAGCCAGCTCTTAATTATTTGGACACCAATTAGCCAGAGACTGAATTAACTTGACTCTAGCTCTCTCTCTTTCTCTATTTCTTTTCTGCAGCCTGCCTTTTGGCCACAGCATGGCTTGTTAGTTCCTTCATGAGAGAATAAGGGGCAGGGGTAGGGGAGGTATAAAAGCCTGGAGACTCAAATAAGCTCATTTTGTCATTTGTTGGCAGCTCTGGTTAAAAGTTTGGCAAGGTAGTGTATTAAAGGCACACAATGAGTAAACTTGATCATGTATATCTCATTTACCCAGGCTCTTCCATTCCTCCCAGTG
The DNA here is from genome assembly GCF_016772045.2 of Ovis aries. NCBI lineage: Eukaryota > Metazoa > Chordata > Mammalia > Artiodactyla > Bovidae > Ovis > Ovis aries. The sequence continues at coordinate 20,028,277 of NC_056061.1, forward strand.
CTGGGGTTAAATTGGAAGCTGGCAGAACTGCACTTGATATCTTATAATATGGTAGTGAAACTGAAGTTTTTCTGACTTGGCAAAAGCTTGTTTCATGAGCAGCTTTACTTGGTACTGAGTCCTTTCCAATTAGCAAGCACAGGGCAATCGGCCATTGGAAATCAATCTACCAGGCACTTTGTCACAGGCTCCCCATTGCTGAGTTTCAATGGTACTAGCTGACAATGGAGTTTATGTTACTCTATTTCCATTTTTTTTTCTGAATTAAAAAATAAAAAAGAGATAAGGGTACTGGAGTAAAGATGCTCTTATATATTAAACATGTAAAAATTCTGTGCTAAATTCTTCAAGTAGAATAAATCATTATATAAGCATTTTGCCTCATTTGAGATATAAAAATAAAATTTCACTGGGCCACGAACTACCTTCTAAAAATAAAAGAAGACTTCATTTTTATCAGTTTCCCATTTTCTGAGGGCAACTTTAATTTGAAAGAAAATATAACTTTGAAATGGAGGAATCTTTTTCTTGAAGGATTTGATGACAACGCTGGTTTCTGAAAGACAAGAACAGCTATTCAAACATAAAGTGTAAGAGGAACTTATTCTGAAATCCTTAGTTGTACTATGAGTAAATCACCTAGTAATTTTTACTTTACTGATATCTAAAAACCTGAGGATTGCATTCTCCCTTAAGTCTCCCACAGTGCGTCAGTGTGTCTAAGAGCCTTGCCCTCGACTGACAAAAAGACAAAAGGGAAAGAACGCGGGAGAGCACAGCAAAGATAAATCTAGACACAAAGGACTTCATACCTTTGACGGGAATATTAAGCATCAGAATGTATCGCTAAGGAATGGCAGGACTAATGTCTTTGAAGACAAAATAATTTCTCATTTACACAAATAACTTAAATGTGATTCTGTGCAATGAGCAAGTAGAGGGTGGTTCACTGAACTCATCCTCAAGGAGGTGGCATCTATACAGTGGCAAGGAATCTGGCCAGACAGTGCTGGGTTTAAATCCTTGTCCTGCAACTTACTAGAGATGTCACCTTGATCAACACACATAACACTCACGGGCTTCAGTTCTCTCGACTATAAAATGAGGGTCCTGATGTCACACATGGTTTTGTGAATATTAAATTAGATCAGTATTAGTAAGGCCTTACCATGGTGTCTGTATCATCGTGTGTTTTCTAGAGGTAATCGTTAATTTTACCCAGGTCCCTTTGAACTTTCTAAAAATAGAATAGTGCCACAGATTCTAATTTATGCCTCTGAAGAGCTTCCCTGAATGCATAATAAGATAAAGCAGTGAATATCTCTGCATTAATGCTCATCACAGTCAGTCAGGGTATATGATGTGTGTGTCTGTGCATGTGTGCGTGTGTGTGCTCAGACATGTCTGACTCTTTGCAGTGCTATGGAATGTAGCATTGGAATATAGCTATGGAATATAACCTCCTTTATCCATGAGATTTTCCAGGCAAGAATACCGGAGTGGGTTGCCATTTCCTCCTTCGGGGGATCTTCCTGACCCAGGGGTAGAACCCACATCCCATGCAGTTCCTGCAGTGCAGGCAGATTCCGTACCACTGCACCAAATCAGGGGACAGACGTAAGAAATAGGTGCTAAAGCAAATTTTTTTTGCCCAATTCTTGGCTTTCTGATAGCTCATACCATTAAACTTCTTTGTATTGTTATTACTTTTATCTATTTTTGAATTGGTGTTCTACTTTCAAAAAAGCTTTGAGATCACTTAAAATTTATATATATGTATATGTATATTATATTTTTGACAAAACAAACATTTAAACACAGGGTTTAAAGGACAGCAGTTTAAAAAAAAAAAAAAAGAAAGAAAAGGTCATTATGCCAAGAACTAGAGATAATCATTGAGCTACTACAGTTAAGACTTAAGTTTAGGGAGCCCCCTGGTGGTCCAGTGGTTAACTCTCCACTTTCCAAAGCAAGGGGTGTGGGTTCAATCCCTGGTCAAGGAACTAATGTCCCACACATTTCAGGGTGCAGCTGAAACTTAAAAAAATAAAGTGATTGTGCTATTTAAAAAAATAAACTTTAAAAAAGACAAGTTTAATATTGAGATTTCTGGCAGCCGAACCAAAGGGCCTCTTTTATTGTTAAATTCTCAGAGTCTTAACAGAATTAATTCTGTCTGTGTCTCTTCAGTGTCAAATCTTGTGAGGATTTGTCAAGCCTCTCATGAGGCTTCAGCTCACCCGTCACTCTCCACCATCAACTTTTTCCCGTTCCTGTCTTTACTTTCAAAGTATAATGAAATAAGCATCTGAGACTGTGTCTGTTATTCTGATTTATCTCAAGAAAAGATGAAAACTGCTTGTATGGAGAAAACCTAATTCAACAAACTTACTTTTATAAGGTCTGAACTACATGCAAAAGGGGGTTGGTAAACCATAGGATAATATGGCCAAATGTTTCTCTAGAAGAGAAATCGATAGATATAAAGGGAGTTCCTTACTTTTGAGGGTATGGTAACCATGAGCATGCATATGTGAGGGAACTGTTGAACTGCTTTTAATACAAAGTAAGTTCTCAATTTCTCCTTGAATGAGTTAAATTTGATTCTATATGAGGAGCAGGTGGTTGGCTGAAGTGAGGCTTCAAGAGGTGGTATTTGTACAAAAGCAAGCAGATTTTCAGGAATGATCCAGATAGTGCAGGTTTCATAAGCCTGGTCTTGGCTAATTCTATTTGTAGCGTCAATGCTTGTCACCAGACATGAAAGTTTTTTAAAAAATTCTTTTTTGCTCTGGATACAATTCTTCGCATTCTTGCGAGTTTCCAAGTAGCTCATCAAATTGTGCCAACTGTCTACTCCATGCCAGGCACTGCGCACTGTGGGAGACCATCTGCATGTTTATCCCTGGCGTCAAGTTAGCCCAGAAGAAAGGAGGAGATGCTCTGAAAGTCAGGGTATGTCAGATCCAACCTGAACCTAGTGGCTGGAGGAGTCCTTTGTGCTGTGGCCAAAACCTGCTCCGTTTTTATGCCACTTGTCTTTTCTGGTTTCCATTTCAACAATTACCCTTTTCAGTATATAATCTTATTATTTTCACAAAGACTATCGTAATTTTTGACCCCCTAATTTGTTTTATCTTTTATCTCCATCTGTTATTTACTCAATTATGCTCAGCATGGCAAAATCTAAGTTATTTATGCGATTTGAATTAGATATCTACAAAAGATCAGCTACAGTGATCTGAATGTCCCTCAAAAAATGTGTGCTTGTTATTTCATCTTGAAAAAAACAAGCACAATATTTTTCAGAGAAAATTTCTATTTCTTGGTAAACTGCCAAGATTATTGAGATTATGTTGGGTAGTTCTCATGGGTACCTCACAATATACACAATGGAGCTGAATAAATATTATGTGGCAATGACTCCTTAGTACAAAATTATTATGTAATAGATAGCATATATTGTATTATTTGCATTTCTAGATATTTATCTAATAGGAATGAAAACATGATGCACAAAAACATATATGAGAATGGCCATAAAAGCATTATTTATAATAGTAAAAAAGAAAACAACTTTAATCTCCCTCAAGTGTTAAGTAAGTAAAAAAGTTGTTCTATCTCTATACCACAGAACAAAACTCTGCAATAAAGTAGTCTGAGATATTAATACAACAATGTAGAAATCTTTAAATAATCTCTAAAATAAAAAAAAATTGTCATGGCTAAATTATTTTACAACATCTGGTACATAAGCATTCTATTTTAAATCTTTAAAATAGAATGCTTGTGCTATAATCCTTTTCTTCTAACATAAGGTTTAATGACCATGTTAAACTCTCTGTGCTTTGAGATCTATCACCACATAGCTTTGAAATATCTCTCACTTCAATATGTCTAAAAATTTCCTTATGTTATTTTGGAGGAACTTCTATCCAAAAAAAGAATAGTTTACTATCTCTTAGCTCAAGAGGAACTCATGCCTGGATCCCGTAGCAAAAGTAAATAAATAAATAAAAATGCAAACCATCTCTCTCCCTGGAAGCTGCCATTTTCATGACAGGGTCCTGCGTTGGCACCCTACCACGGGTATCAGTACATCACTGACGTGCAGTGCGCACCATTCGGCGCACCGTGCAGCCAACCTGGGAAAGGAGGCTCATTAGCTCCCACCTCTGCTCCTTCCTGAAGTGAATTCTCCTGTTTATCCACCGGATTTGTTACTTCCTCCGCATAAGAAGGCATTCACGAGAACTCAGAGACTCCAGAATTCTTTAAAACAGTTTTTTGAAGACAAGTAATCCAGTTTAAAAATGGGCATAAAATTTGAACAGACACATTACAAGATATATGAATGGCCAGGAAAGGTATAAAAAGATGCTCTACATCACTAGTCATCAGAGGAATTCAAATTAAAGCCACAATGAAATCCCATTACACCTCTACTAGAGTGGTTCAAGTTATAATAACTGATGACAGCAAGTGTTAATGACGATTCAGAGGAACTGGAATGCTCACAGGCTGCTGATATGAACACAAAATAGACAATATAGCCACTTTTAAAAATCTCATAAAGTTAAACAGACATCTCCCTGAGTAAAATAGCAATTTGCATTTCTAGATATTTATCCAATAGGGATTAAAATGATGCACAAAAATGTATATGAGAATGTTCATAGGAGCATTCTTTATAACAGCAAAAAAAAAAACTTTCAATTATCCTTCAATAAAAAAATTAATTAATTAAAAAAGATAACTTTAACCTCCCTCAAGTGTTGAGTCAATAAAAAATGTGTTCTATATGTATACCACAGAACAATACTCAGCAATACAGAAGTAAGAGGTATTAATACATGGAGCAACATGGATGAATCTCAAAAACACGCTAAGAGAAAGAAGTCAGACACAAGCTAAGAACTAACTGAATGACTTCATTTATGTGAAATTCTAGAAAAGGCAGAACTACAGCGACAGAGAGCAGATGGACAGCTATTTCCAGCTGGGGGATTTCCGGGGAGAATTTTCTGCAAAGGTACAAAGAATCTTTAGGGTACGGAAACATTCTGTAGATTGATTCTGGTATCAAACTGTACATTAGCACTGATTTGTTGTATGTGGATACTAATGTAAACCTTTTAGACTGCTGTTTTGACTCATCCTATTTATCAGAAACTGATAAAACTGACTCCAAGTTATTGACCCTTGTTACTAAGAAAATCAACTCTGATAATCTCAGACACCCTCTTACTTCAGCACTGTTCCCTTGACATGCCCCATTCCTTTTCTTTTTCCTTCTGCTTTCAGAATGCAGTTGCTGCAAAAATCCGTGCGTTATTCTTTTCTCTCTTTGATCTATGCCATAAGCAACAAGGACAGTGTTCTTGGAGAAGCAAGCTATTCCACAAAACTGTGTTTCCTCTCACTCAGGAAAATGTAGTAACAATTCTTTACAAGACTCTTTTTTGGAAATGTTTGTATTGATAAAGGTTATGATATTTAGAATCAAATATATGCAAATAGGGGCCTCCCCGGTAGCTCAGTGGTAAAGAATCCACCGATGCAGGAGACGTGGGTTCGATTCCTGGTTGGGAAGACCCCTGGATAAGGAAATGGCAACCTACTCCAGGGTTCTTGCCTGGGAAATCCCATGGACAGAGGAGCCTGGTGGCCTACAGTCCATGCAGTCATGAAGAGCTGGATACGACTTAGCAACTGAACAACAACAACAACAACATCTGCTTTTTCACCAAAATCATGGGTCAAAAAATCCAGGCTGCACAAGGAATGAGTTAGTGGTCACAGACCACTTGCGTGAGCAAGTTTAAAAAGTTGGTCACAAAGAGCAGAATGTAAACCTAAATGTTGCAGGGACTCAACAGGGTCAAGTGAGTACCTCACCTCCCTTTAAGAACATTATTGCAAACACAACAGGAAGCAAGCAAGTGGAAAAGGGGAAATTGAAGCGACAGAGAGAAAGAAAATGAGGATGCAGTGTAGGTCCTTGAACATGAAATAAAGTCACTAGATGGTTTCCATCTTTTCAGTAAAATGGGAGGCAAAGTCTTTTGAAAAGGCGGGGAAGAAAATGAGACTGAGAGTTTAAAGAAACATAGAGTAGAGAACAGATGAATGAGATGTTTGAACAGACGCAAGTGTCAACATAAAATTAAACTATCTTGGATGGGTGGTCCATATGCCCTGTGTCTCTCCTGGTAGCTCCCATACAAAAAAAGCAGACAGCAGGCGATCTAGGTCTGAGAGTAAGGTTTAGTCCAGTCTTAGTGAAAAATCAAGGGAGGAAAGAGAATTTCAGCTCCAGAAAAGAGCAGCATTAATGTAGTAAACGCTAAAGACCCAGTGAAGCTAGATGGTTTAACGATGTGGGTAAAGCAGAAGATGCTTGGAGGGCTTGATAAAGAACAGAAAGGGAACAATCTCATCAATAACCCACATTTGATGGTATTTTACCAATGCTTTTTATAAACATGATTTTATTTAGTTGCTACAGGAACTCTGTTGCTATTGTTCACTTGCTCAGTCATGTCTGGCTCTTTGAGAGAGGATGGACTGCAGCACACCAGGCTTCCTGGTTCTTCACTATCTCCCGGCGTTTGCTCAAACTCGTGTTCATCGAGTGCATACACGATCTCCTAACTTTTAGATTAGGAAACTGATGAGGCTCTTCATTAGGCTCCTAAGGAGGCTTAGAGACTCTCACGGCACCGAGGTCACCAGGCTCACATGATGAGGCTGGGATATGAAACAGGTCTTCTAAACCAAACAATCCTTCCCTTTCTTTGAACTCTACTGTCCTTTCTGTGCGTAGAGCCCAGTGTGGGAGAGAGAAGCAGCAAGCGTCCTGTGACGGAGATGGTCACGTTTGCTGCCACAGTCACCAGCACAGAGCAGAGATTCAGTGGACACAAGTGAACTGAGTAATTTCCAAGAAAAACTGTTCTGGAAAGCATCTTGAAAACCACAGAAATATAAATGAGTTAACCACCTCAAGCCACTGCTCCCTTGTAAAACATAAATCATCACACTCAGGCTTTTTTTACCTCCACACTCTTCATTCTTTTCATTGGTTGCATTTTTTTAGTTGCACAGTTTGACACAGACACCTTAAATTTTCTCTTTTTGCTTTTAAAATAATGAGTCTTCAGAACTATAACATATTAAAGCAATTTAGAATGGATTAATATAATAATGTATTTATCTTTCCCACTTGTTAGATGCTAAAGCACTATTTAAATACTATAAATTGCCAAGTCATTTTCATTTTGGTGTGTGTTGTTTACTCTATGAATTTCAGATGACTGTAAATATGACTTGAATCGTATTACAATTATAGACATTATATTCCAACAATATGTATATAATGCCCCCCGAAGGAAGGCTTTATTTCTATACATGTCTTCAAGATTTTCATTAACTTCAAAGTCGCAAAATGTTGACCACACTTGTATTACAATCCAGTGGTCTTCAAACTGGGCTATGTGTCCCCACAGAAACTGTACAAAGCTTTGCAAGTACAGTCGGTTTGAAGACAACCCATCTGCAGAATCAGCTTCCCTGCGTATGCTCCTCGGTGGATCTGTGTAAGACCTATGATTGAATGTCAAGCAAAAGCTCCTTTCTCATCTCTTGTACAATCTTCTTTCTCCCAGTTCACCACAGAAATGAATACCTCTCACAAATCCTGCATTTCAGTATGGCCAAGGGAGACTTGGGGTATAAACAGAACTTGGGGACACTACCCGAAGGGACAGTTTGAAACATGGTATCCTCCAAGTCTTCTTTCATCAAGACATCAGATCTCTCAGTTGCATGAATTTATTTCGAGGATGAAAAGAAAATTTCCATGTCTCTCCAAAAGTTCAGCATTAAATAGTCAACTAAAGAGAAAGATATGGAAGGTAAGCTGATGCTTAATATTTGTTTTCCATTCAGACTTGAACAATAAACCTTTTACTTTTAAACATTTTTCATATTAACACTTTTATTGCATGCGTGCTGACTTGCTTCTGTTGTGTCTGACTCTTTACAACCCTATGGACTGTAGCCTGCCAGGGTCCTCTGTCCATGGGATTCTCCAGGCAAGAATACTGGAGTGGGTTGCCATGCCCTTCTCCAGGGGATCTTCCCAATCCAGGGACTGAACCTGTATCTCTTAGGTTTGGGGGATTGGCAAGCAGATTCTTTACCACTAGCACCACCTGGGAAACCTAACACTTTTATTAACTTTAGCCAGATATTTCCTGGATATGATAAATCCATATTCATTTTTTACTTGGGTACAAGTCACCTTGCTCTGTCATTTTGCCAACGAATTATTTGGTCATTTATTTCTTATTATCATTTTAAAATGTATATTAAGTTAATAGAGTTATTTTGTGGTTAGATGAAAATGCGAGAAGAAAACTTCAGAGGTTAGGTTAAGAATTACCTGGACTGTCTCAGGGTCAGACACCTAGTGTGGTGCAGAGAGCGCCCCCTACTGGCCAGTTTCAGTATCTGTAGAATGTACTATTCACTGTAAGGACAGGTGGTGCAGCCCCAAAGAAAACAACTGATGTTAAACGCTGTGTGGATTGCAAAATACTATGAATAAAAGTATTTACATTCTCGAATAAATAGAAGAGACTAAGATGTGATCATTAAAACCACCGCTTTGTCCTTGGTTCCTCTTTCACCTGACTTTTTTTCCCTATTGGTACTATTAATTTTCCTTCTACTTCCATTTGTCAATCAACATGTGCCAATTGCATGCCTGCTATCTAGTCAGTGCACTTTCTTCCTCACTAGCAACTTTAGAGACTTATCTTCCTCTACAAATCTTCCTTTTATCTCCTTTCCTGCAGGTAAGGAGATGGCTAGCTTTGACACCCCAAGCATAAATCTTTTTTCCTGGGGCACTGCGACACACTCAGCAGTGTATAATTAGGGATACAGCTGCACCCAAGAGGCTCAGCTGGACGAGCCACAAGGTCTGAAACAAAGCTGTGTCTCTGAACACAATAAACAATGACCTTGATGAAGATGCTTAGGTCAAGGCTAGTCTCTTCAGTTTTGTAGGAGGAGAAGGGGATGACAGGATGAGATGGTGGGATGGCATCACCAACTTGATGGACATGAGTTTGAGCAAGTTCTGGGAGTTGGTGATGGACAGGAAAGCCTTGCGTGCTGCAGTTCATGGGGTCACAAAGAGTTGGACACGACTAAGCGGCTGAATCATTCCCCGGTGGCTCAGATGGCAAAACATCTGCCTGCAGTGAGGGATACCCAGATTCAATCCCTGGATTGGGAAGATTCCCTGGAGGGGGAAATGGCAACCCATTCCAATATTCTTGCCTGAAGAATTCCATGGACAGAGGAGGCTGGTAAGCTATACAGTCCATGCGGTCACAAAGAATCGGACATGACTGAGCGACTGATCCTTTCCTTCTCACACCTCTATTTCACGGAAGTGGTGATATCCTAGCGGTGCTTTTCCAAACAGTCATTTTAGTCTTTCATGGTTAAAAATGCAATTCCATACAATGGCACTGATAGTGTCCCGTAATTATATGGAAATTGACTTCTAGTTATGACCCATCTTTTGATTAGAGGACAGCAAAGCACCTGCCAGGAAACGTAGCACACTGTAAATACTATTAGTTCCTGTTTTATGTCAGTGCAGAACTGTGCTGGCAATAAAATCAGCTGATTGATGCTCATCATTATCTGAAGCAAAAGCAGAGAGAGTCCCTGGGAGAGAATTGTGAGTCTAAAAGTCAACCAATAACTGAAGGCATCTGTTTCGGAAGAATAGTCTGGATCCTAACTTAGAAGTCTCTAAAATAAACAACTTCTGTGCCAAGTGGCTTCCACATATCCTTGTTGTTAGATGTGCATGGCTATTAAATGCAGCAAATTATGTGTCGCTTACGCTACTCTACTCTTTAAAAAAGGCAATCATTGTTACACTGAATGAAGACAGTGGATATATTAAATGAACGATTTCCTCCCAACCCAGTGGTCATGATTCCAATCTGATACAACAGCATGGCCTGTTTCAATACCTGAATCATGTAAGCTGTGGAATGGAAAGGAAAAGCTATGAGGGAAAGACTTCAACAGTTGGTGTGAATGGGGTGAGACCATGAATTGCTGGAAGAAAGTTAGGAGGCCAGACATCTTTGAGGCAAACCTGAAGAATACAAGTGATGGTGATATTTAAGAAATATAAGAAACCAGGAGAAAATAAACATGGTAATTCACTTGTAGGCTAAAATACTCCAACAATACCGACTAAACGTAGGAAGCAAACCTGAAACATTATTGCGATGATGATGGAGTATTTATAGAGGGAAGGTAAGGTGTAACGGGTAAGTATTGGACTCTGGAGTCCAACGCAGCCAAATTCAAGCCTCAGCTTTGCCACTTAGCAGCCTTGGCTAAGTTCTGCAGCAGCTTCTCTGAGATGTGGTTTCCCCATCAGAAGATCGGGGATGAAACTAGTACCTATGTCTTACAAAAACTAAATGAAATAAGGTATATAAAAGGGCTTAATGTAAGTTAGCTAATAGTAGTATTTTTGTGTCATCATTTGCAGTATTAGGTATTACACTATGCTGAGTAGAAACAAGCAAACAAGTCATTGAACACTGCAAATACATCATTTAACAGATGACACTCGAACATAAAATATTAACAGTTATGGAACAGAAGAGAGAAAACATATTTTAAGTGAGTTTAAAAATTATGCAATATCATTAAAGCTGTTAATAACCCGGGCTGAGTCACTAAGCCAAGTTATGACATCTCCCTTCCCATGTATCTTTAAAAGTAGCCCAACTCTGGTGTTTCCGGCATAGTTTCTGAGTTCTCTCCTGTCAGAAAGTGAGCGGATGGATCTACCAGTCTCTCAATGTTCCTTACAGGTTCTTTTCCTATTTCTTTCTTTGTGTGCATGTGTGCATGCATTTGGCTCCCTAAGCATATCCTGATGATCAGTGCATTTCTTCATAAGGATTTAGAAAGGTTCACATTGTTACATCTCAATAGAGGATTAGTTTTTTATGCCTCAGAATTACTATCTTCCTTCAATAAATAAATTGCTGAATATTTCCCATGTGTGGATTACTGGTATTCTATTTACCAATACACTATCCTGTATGATTTATTCCTACTCTAAGACAAAGTAACTTAGAATAATTTCTCTTTCTAATACACATTTCTCTCAAATTATTTTAGATCAACTTTAGTTTTTGTTTTTTCCCCCAAGAAAGGTTTGTATGTTCTCCTAGTTCTTACATTCTACGTGTTAGATGTTGAAACCCTAATGAGATTTCATATCCAACTTAAGCGTGATCCTGAGCATTGTTTACTTAGAACACGGTACTTTCCTTTCAAGGTGGTGCAGAGAGAAAGTTTATGTATGAGCCTTGAACAGAATGCTGTCATACCTCTGACGCTGGAAAGGATAAAGACAAGGGTTGTTTAGGAAACATCCCTAGACACATCAGTCAATGCTCTTGGGATTCTAAGAGCTAGCATTCCCACATTTCACTCCTGCTCGCTTAGATTGTGGCCGAGGGCCTGGCACAGTCACGCACCTTTGGCCATCCAAATTTCTCCATATGCTCTGCATCTGTTTACATCATCCATTGCTCAACTGCGTAGGTAAACCTCTTTAATCCAATTACTTCAAATATTCAGATTTTATTACAAGGCTTTGCCTTACTTTTTCTTATCTGAATCTCATCTTTCCTCTGAAATGTGAGTCTCATCTTTTCTCTCTTGTGATACTCCTACAACGAGAAGTTATTCCTACATGTGAAGTTCCATCCTAAATTAATCCATTCCTTTGACATTCTTCTTCATTAACTTTCACTGCATTTTCTCAGTTTCTCTGACTTGAAACTCTTATAATATATTCAGTAGAAATGCCTTCAAAGAAGCACAGGCTAAAGGACTTGAGAATGATTCAAAACAAAGAAAGGTAATAAGTATTACAATTTAATCTTACGAGGTTTAATTTTCCCAGCATGAGAAAATGATACATCCATAAAACGTCACTGTATCACAAGAAGCTAAACTCATTTCTCTGTCTTCAGCTTGATAAAAAAATTTTAATAGATAGTAGCTGATTGATAGTTTTCAGCGTGGGGAAAACACAGTAAGAATGGAATCCAAAACAATTCCCCAACCCACGCTCTCATAATAACATGGTGCAAAAACAGACAAGGTATTTTAGGGAGACAACTGCTCTTGAGAAAAGATTTTCAAGTAATTCCCTTTGCTTTAATCATACATCCAAGGTGTTTTTACATATGTACATTAAAAAGCACCTGCAAGCAGGCTCCTAGTGCTTTTAGCCTTTTGGGGGGTCCTCACCATCCACTGGGAGCCTGGTGGGCTCCCGTCTATGGAGTCACACAGAGTTGGACACAACTGAAGCAACTTAGCAGCAGCAGCAGCAGCACCATCTACTATATATCATTGTTCTAAGCACTAGACCATAGCAACAAGCAAGACAGGCTCCATGCCCACCCTTACTGAAGTTGCCATGTATTAGGGAAACCAGGAATAAATGATAAGCAAATAACATTAATGTCAGTTGATGATGAATGCTATAAAGAAAATGATAGAAAGTGATGTTGGTGGTGAAAAGGCATTTCTGTGGAGGCTGAAATGAAGAGAAGGACCACGTGTCGCAGAGGGAACACACAGCCTGGTGGGTCCAAAGGGCTGAACACAGGGTGGTCAGTGAGTGTGGAAAATGAGGACAAGTGGTAGCAAGTAAAGTGTGAGAGGGAGGCATAGCCCCTCTGTCATAGAAAGGACTTTGAATTTTATTCTAATTGCAATAGGAATGTTTTCACAGAGTTTTCAACAGGGGCAGTGATCTTGTAGTAAATGAGCTTATTTAAAATTTAAAACAATTAGTCTCCTTGTTACTGTGTAAGGGTGGATTATAAGCAATCAAAAGAAACAACCAGTAAGACCAATTAGATAGCTCCCACTCCAGTACATGGAAGAGAGACACAGCAGTGAAATTGAGCAGCGATCAGACTTAGCTCAACAGTGGATATAAAGCCAACAAGACTTGCTGATGGATCGCATGGCTGAGAAAGAAACCAAGGAACAAAGATGTCTGAGGACGTTGCCGTGAGCAACTGGGTGGATGGTGGTGCCATCAAGAAAAAGAAAAATGAGAGAACATCATTGGGTTGGTATGGTGAGAGGAATCAAGATTTCTCTTGAGTTTAAGTTCCTGTTGAAAGTAAAACACTGACTGCAAGGAGAGACCAAGGAGAACTGCTAGCTGTGATTTCTACAGCAAACAGAAGGGTAGTTTATCAAGCTTGGGTGGAGGGGCCATCGCTAGTTTTACAAAGGGTCTGCTCTGCTGTCCTATGGGAGGTGAGGGGGAGAGGATTCGTACTGAGTCATTGCTTTTCAGACTTGATAACATCAGTCTTATCAAGACCTAGTCGCTGGCTCATGGCTACTAATTTGTCCTTAAAGTACAAAGAAGCAGAGATGGGGTAACTGAGATTTGAGAGGACTGGAGATAATTTGAAATATTTATTGTGGCGTTTGGGAGAATGAATAGCAAAAAGGAGGAGGTCTGTCAGGCAGCACTGAGTCCGTGAATAAGCAGTCATATCATCTACTCCGATGTGTGATCCTTCTTTCTCAGCACTGCACTGGTCAGAAATAGGCATGAACTAAGTATTAAAGTGTGCTCCTCTAGAGTTCAATCTCTTATCTAATGAGTGATAATGAAAACACAGAGAAGGAAGGAAGTTAATGGTATCAGCTAGAGTCCTATTAGAAAAATAGACCTTTGAATCTAAGACAGTTAAAGTGAAGAGAAGTCGCTCAGTCATGTCTGACTCTTTGCGACCCCATGGACCGTAGCCCACTAGGCTCCTCTGTCCATGGGATTCTCCAGGCAAGAATCCTGGAGTGGGTTGCCATTTCCTTCTCCAGGGGATCTTCCTGACCCAGGGATCGAACCCAGGTCTCCCACATTGCAGGCAGATGCTTTAACCTCTGAGCCACCAGGGAAGCCCAAGGATGCTATTAAAAGACACGTGGGCAATGAGTGAAGAGGTCAGTGAACTGGAGGGAATGATGGAAGTGGAAAGAATGTCAAAGAATGGGCATAGCGTGAGTAGTGGAGCAAACAAACTAGAACAAGAGGTTTCAGACAGAATGCACAATGCCAGAGCTATTTATTTTGGAGATGGTGACAGGGGTAGACATAGGGTGCATTTCTCAGATGATAGAAGGTCAAGGAAGAGGACATACACGGTGAAAGATTTGAAGTCCATGGTGTTAAACGGGTCATCACTCATGTGGATACTGAAATCGCCCATTGAGGCCTTCCTGGAGATGGAGATGGAGACTATGAAGCAATTACCCAAGTCTTCTATGGATGAGCAGGATTGGGGAGGAGAAAACAGCAAGAAAGGGGGGCATCCGTGAATGGCATGTTCACAAGAGAAGGCGTTAGGTTATAGTTGGATGTAACCAAGCAAACAGAGACACTGATCTGCTGCCTTACCCCCAAGAACCACAGATGCAAAATAGTACTCAGCTACCCTTTGAGAAAAGTGGTGTCCTCAAGAGAAAACCAGGCAGAATGGAGGGGAGGCGTTCAGAACAGGTTGTAGAAATACAAGAGTGAAGGAGCAGCTCTGGGGGGAAAACAGAAGGACTTAAGAAAGGGAAGGAGCAAGGAGGCCCCTTTCTAGGACAAGGACGCTCAGAACACCACAGTAATAGCAACTAGAGGGGCTGGACTTGGAGGGGAGCAGTCATTCTATGGGCTTAACACAGAGAAGACAGAACAGGTAGATTCGGTCTCAAGAATCTTTTTCCCTTGAAAGGGCACTAGGCAAATGGCTGGAGATCACTGGGGTTTGTGTTACACTGGTCCAAAGCTTTACAGCTCCTGCCTTCAGGAGTTATAGTGAGACTTTGCAGAATGATATATTTTCTTTATTTTTCAGTTCTTTATTCATTAAGAAAAATCATCTTAGTTAGGGCCCCATGATTTCTCCCTTCTACATATTTGCTTATAGTACAAAGTCTACAGGGGCTGAACTTGAGAAATGAACCACAAACAATGAAAACAATGTTACTAAAACTTGCAAAATTCCCCATAAGCGAAGGAAGAAAGCAGGTAACATTTACGGAGCCCTTATCTTGTATCTGACACTGTGCTTCGTGCGTTACCGAAACTCATGAGAATCCTATGCTCCTGACCTTAGCATTTACATGTCATGGATGCTCTAAGGATCAGGAAGGTTAAGTAATCAGCCCAAGAGCTTACAGCCGATAGATGGTGAAGCCAAGATCTGATCCTGGGCAGTCTTTTTCTAGAGCACTATGCCATACAACCTCTGAACCATGCTAGACACACAATCTAACCTCTAAATATACCTTCAGTTCAGTTCAGTTCAGTTCAGTTCACTCGCTCAGTCATGTCTGACTCTTTGGACCCCATGAATCGCAGCACGCCAGGCCTCCCTGTCCATCACCAACTCCCGCAGTTCACTCAAACTCACGTCCATCAAGTCAGTGATGCCATCCAGCCATCTCATCCTCTGTCATCCCATTCTCCTCCTGCCCCCAATCCCTCCCAGCATCAGAGTCTTTTCCAATGAGTCAACTCTTCACATGAGGTGGCCAAAGTATTGGAGTTTCAGCTTCAGCATCATTCCTTCCAAAGAAATCCCAGGGCTGATCTCCTTCAGAATGGACTGGTTGGATCTCCTTGCAGTCCAAGGGACTCTCAAGAGTCTTCTCCAACACCACAGTTCAAAAGCATCAATTCTTCGGCACTCAGCTTTCTTCACAGTCCAACTCTCACATCCATGCATGACCACTGGAAAAACCATAGCCTTGACTAGACGGACCTTTGTTGGCAAAGTAATGTCTCTGCTTTTGAATATGCTATCTAGGTTGGTCATAATTTTCCTTCCAAGGAGAAAGTGTCTTTTAATTTCATGGCTGCAGTCACCATCTGCAGTGATTTTGGAGCCCCCCAAAATAAATATACCTTGGAGTATTTAAATACAAGTACTTCAATAATGAGAAAAAGAGGGTTTCAAGACCTCCTACTCCAAAATATGGCACATTGACATATTTAACGTTTTATGCCAAAGGAGTTTGAGAAAGCAGTAGAGAAAAGAAGGGCACTAATCCCCCACCCACCCAGCTCCTTGCCCTTCTCCCTTTTAACAGGTCATAAAACCCTCCTACTGTGAGATGTCCTCCCTGTACCTAAAGGAAAGACACAGTCTCAAGATAAAGGGACTCCGAGAGAAGAACCCAACGAACAGGCCTTGCTCAGTTTCCCCAGTCTCCCCCGCTTACCTCACACCCTGTGGCTGATCATGCTGCTACACGACTGTGTGTGTGTGTGTGTTCAGTCGCTCAGCCACGTCCAGTTCTTTGCACCTCCACAGACTGTAGCCCGCCAGGCTCCTCTGCCCATGGAATTTTCCAGGCAAGAATACTGGAGTGGGTGGCCATTTCCTTCTTCAGGGGATCTTCCCAACCCAGGGATCGAACCCATGTCTCTCACGTCTCCTGCTTTGGCAGGCAGATTCTTTACCATTAGCACCACCTGGGAAGCCCAGGTGACTGTTGACTCTTCACCAATCCAAGCACAGATATCTCAGGTCTGTTTCTTTCATTTCCTTGTGAGGATTCTGTGGCAGGCAGAACTTATATTAAATAAATGTGATGCTTTTTTCTTGTTAATTTGAATTTGGAAATTCAAGGCAGGAAAAGACTCTTCTTGCCTTTGCTTAGCTGGTCCTTACAGAAGAAAGGAGAAAAGTCCAATATGATTCTGAACTGGCATGCATGGTGTTTAAAATGCTACCTGGCCAGGAAGGAATACGCAGTATTTCTTCTGTGTGTTGACATTTTCAAAATAAGTTTACTAGAAGGCATCTGCTGATAAAACTAGTCATCTACTTCGAACTCTGAGGCTTCTTAAAGTGGCATTATCAGTTAAAAATAACTTCTGGCAGAACTAAATGATGGAAAACGAAAATGTTCAGTGTAAAACGTTCAGTGTAAAAACCATTTCCAGGCTGCTGAACAATCATTCGAGTTTGGACAAGCTTCACTTGTAAACAAAGCAAGCTTGGATGCCTGGGACATGACCCCTCTCTTCAAAGACCCGCTCTCTCTTCCAGAAGGACAGGAAAGGGCAAAGAGGTGCCACTCACAGCTCCAGATAAGCTGTCTCCCCTCCCAGAGACAGTTGATGCTTCCCTAAATAAGCCAGCACACACTTGGGATCATTTGGCACTCTGTGGCGACTCCCCTGCCATTTCTGGGGCAGCATGTTTGGCAAGGGGATTGAAAAGGGCTCCCTAAGGCTTCCCAAACCTGGGCATGGAGGGCAGCAGTCTAGGTGGGCACAATCTTGCGGAGGGTGGCTGCTCCACCCACTTGACATGCAGACAGAATCAGCCTTCTGCTCGGGCAGCAGGCATCAGCGCAGGAGAGCCAAAGGGCATGCTGCCACCCAACAGATGAATGTTCTCAGCTGGACCTTATGACCCCGATACAGCAGGTCACTCAGTTGACGCTCATAAGATAAACTAGGCATTGTGATAGTGTGATTTATGATAAGAAATATGTATTTAGTCTCCATTCTTGATTCTCAGCACAGAGCTCCCGAATCCTTTGCGACTTCCTAAGTGATAAGAAGCACAGCGTTATGTAGCAACCCGGATGGGAGGGGAGTTTGGGGGAGAATGGATATATGTGTGTATGGCTGAGTTTGTTTGCTGTTCACCTGAAACTATCACAACATTGTTAATTGGCTATACTCTACCTATAAAATAAAGGTTAAAAAAAGGAACTAAAGGGGCACCTTTTGTTTCCAGCTCCTGAAATAGTTCCAGAGCAATAAAGGTGAAATGAGGGACTTTTGTATCCATAACTAGCCCTGTTCAACAACATCTGAGTTTATGTTAATGACGTGACTTCTGAAAAGCCCTTAAGGATGGGGGCTGGCTGCCAGGTTGCCAGGGGAGCCAATCACATGATTAGAGAACTGGAAATTTCAGTCCCAATCCTGACCTCTGGGGAGGGGAGGGAGGCGGGACGATTGAGTTCCATCACCAATTGGCAATGATTTAATCAATCATGCCAGTGTAACAAAGCCTCCATAGAAAGTTCTAGAGAAAGGGGTTTGGAGAGCTTCAGGATTGCTGAACATATGGAGGTGCTGGGAGGGTGGTGCACACAGAGAAGGCAGAGATGCTCCAAGGCTGCTCCCCCACCCCTGACTTATGTATCTCTTCCATTCAGGCGTTCATCTCTATCTTTTCCCATATCTTTTTATAGTAAACTGGTAAATGTTCGTGACCTTTTCTAGCACATTATCAAACCCAATAAAGGGGCTGTAGGAACCCTGATTTATAGCTGGTTGGTAAGAAGTATAGGTGACCACTTGGAACTTGCAATTAGCATCTGAAGTCAGGGCCTTGTTGTGGGACAGAGATCGTAATGGAATTGAATCCCCCCCAAACCAAATTCCTTTGCTGAGTTCATGATTAACTTTTCTATCCAAAACTTCATTCCCTTTCTTGTCCTGCCCCTTGGGACTGTGCAGTACTGCAGAAAAAAAGGGGATGGAAACAGCAGGACCCTGTGGGGACCTCCCGCTTATAAAAACTCCTTTGTACCCCCCCATTTCTTGTTTGTAGAAAAAAGCATTAGTGTCCTAGGCCTTCCATGAGTTCCAATGAGCAGACTCAACAGTTACTAATTAGGGAAGTGAGGGAATGCAGAAACAAAGGAAAAGCAGTTCAGCAAGAAAAGTAATGATAGATCAAATATATATATTATATGTGTGTATATATGTATACACTCAGTGATAAAATAGAGTCCTAGTTCCTTCTCAAGCAATATACATAATGCATATCTTTGAATTCTTTTGCAGATAAGAAATTTGTCTGCCAGGTAGGGGGTGGTGACTACCTGGTGACCACAAGCACTTAGACCTCAGGCTGGTTGAAACGAGAAGCTTAATGACTAAGATCCCAGAAACACCACCTTGTCACCGCACCACCATTCAATCAGAAGAAAGTCTACAAGCTGCAACCCTCACCCCAAAAGTTGCCTTTAAAAATCCTCCCCTGACAGCCAGTACATTGCCCGTCCTCCTTACCTGGCACCCTACAAATAAATGCTGTACTCTCTTTCACTACAGCCAGGTGTCAGGAGATTGGCTTTGCTGTGTTGCAGGCAAGCAGACTGCAGTTTGGCTTGGAAATAGTTTGTGGATCTGATGCTAACACAAGGTAGACAGTATAAGAACTGAGTTGAACTGTAGGACACCCAGCTGGTGTCACAGAATCGCATGAAGTGTGGAAAACCTTTCCAGACATCAGGTGTCAGAAGTGTGGTAGCAGTATTTGAATAAAGGAAAATAACATCTGTTTCTCTAAGATGTGCATCAACTTTTAAAGTCAATGATAATTTTTTTGGCTTTAATTTTGCATTAGAAATTCATTAACTTGATATTCAATGTATTCTTCTTAGGAGGGGGGCATCTACTGTGTTTCAGAAACTACAGATATGTTCTGTAAAACCACCTTGGGATACAGACCTAAAGATCATCTCACTTTTACAGATGGGTAAATGGAAGCTCAGATCGGTAGAATAAACTGCCCTAGACTGTTGAGCACTGAACAGGGGTACAAATGTAGGTCTGGGCACATACAGAAGTCCATTTTCTTTTCACTACCCTGGCATCATAGCCAGCTGTGTTAAATGGGAGTTTTCTTCTGTATCAAGACCTGCTCCTTTCGGGGAAACACTTCTTTTCCTGTCAAGCACTGGTTTTACCTCTGGCTGATGGGGACAGACCTAGGGAGGGAGAATTCAAAGAGGACAGGAGGCATTAAGCCTCAGATCCCATGGGTGAGTTCCTGAGGCACAGCAACGGCTGCTTTCTCTTAATGCGAAGCAACTGATCTCGGCACCGCTTGTGCCATGACAGAGAAGTTTCACTCAGCTTCCACTGACATTTCTAATCCTCACCCAGAGCTGTCACATTACAAACAGGCTGGTTGTAATTATTACAATATTAACCCATTCTTTTTTCTTAAAAAAAAAAAAAAAGAAAGGCGGAAAAAGAAAAAAGTACTTGCTGTACATTGCTATTGGGTACCAATTTATGTTGCTTAACCCAGAAGCACTGGACCTAAAGGGAGGAGTTTAATAGTTTAAAAGCTGCCATAGTGATCATAAAATCCCATCTCTCTCAGATGTCTAGCTAGCAAGTGAAGAATAAAGACAGCAGGGCTTTCCAGGCGGCGCTGGTGGTAAAGAACTGGCCTGCTGATGCTGCAGACATAAACGATGCGGGTTCAATCCCTGGGTTGGGAAGATCCTGTGGAGGAGGGAATAGCAACCCACTCCAGGATTCTTCCCTGGAGAATCCCCATGGATGGAGGAGCCTGGCGGGTTACCGTCCATTGGGGTCACAAAGAGTTGGACATGACAAGCGACTTAGCTCATTCACTTGCTTGCCAGTGAGAAGGCAAATCAATCAAGGTTGCAAATGTCCAGGATACTCAGATGCACATATTCAAGCAAAATTAAACATTCCTTCACCTCTTCCTCCTTCCTAGTGGAAATCCTGATTCTATTCTTCAGATTTGATGGGCCTCAGTTTCCGAGAAAAGAGGGCTGAACATAATAGGAAATCCCACGTTTTGAGTGAGCTATAAACATGTGTGTAATGTGCATATTTTTATAACAGCCAGCCCTTTAAAATAAAAGGCTCCATCCATGCATAAAAGGCTTCCCTTCAGAGCTCAGCCCTGCTTTTATTTATGTACCTCCTTACTATTTTCTCATCTGCTTGTTCTTATTTGTAGAGACAGACATTAATGGTGTACAGGCAGATTTTCATGGAAGATTGCCTCTTCTGATGTTTTACCCTCCCCTCCCCCCTTCCATCCCTCATTATTTTTCATTCTAGAGGTCTCTTGGAATCAGAACAGCTCTTTCTCTCTCTCCCTATTATTTGCAAGTACCTCAGGACAGTCTTTAGTTCCTAGATATCCATTCTTTTCAAAGACAGACTTGGTTAACTCTGGCATTTTCTCATTTACATGTGAACCAACCCCAATTCACAAGCACTGTAATTTACATGTAGGGTGTATAAAAGCTTCACCACTTCGGAGTTCTGTGGCCCTCAATTCACACAGCAGACACTCGCTGTCTTGCTAAGGAGTCTGTTTGGTTTGTCTGCGAGCAAGTTCACTGCAAATTGCTGCAGGGCTGTGGCACCAGCAGCCACCGCTGCTTCGAGTTCTCTGGCTTTCTCCCAATTTAGACACTCTCTCCAGTGTTACTTTTTCTGACTTAGTGCTTATTTGCAGAAATTCCAGGAGAAAATTCTTCCCCTTTCTATGACAGCAAGATGACTGCCTGGCCCAGAAACAGTGCTGCTGACCTAAAAAAATGTCATAAAAGTCACATCGGAGCAGGCAGCCCCGTTCTACCACCTTGCTGGGCTCTGCTTCCATGTACTAAAGAATCTAGCTGCCCTTTGTCTCCAGTCCTGGGAGGCAATCTTTAAACCTTTGGAATTTTCCAAGTAAATGGGAGTGTGTTTGATATGCATGGTGGGTCCCTGGACCACACCTGAGAGTTTACGCTGAGGATGTGGTTCAAGAATGGAGCCTGGCCATACCAGAAAGACCAATCATGTCCAGGCTTTGAGCCCTTGATATCAGCACTAACTCCATGGAGGGGAGAGGGGTTCGAGACTGGGTTCAGCCAGTGGTTGGTGATTCAATCTGTCATGCCTGCATCAGGTAGCATCAATAACAGCTAGGTGAGCTGCCATGGTTGGTAGTGCTCTGAGTATTCTTACCCTTTGATATGGGGAGGGAAACACGTCCCCAGAGATGATGGAAGCTTCTCATCTGAAACCCTCTTGGACTTCTCCTAATGTGTCTCTTCTTTTGGCTGGTTCTAAGGTGTATGCTTTTGCTATAAAAATTTTAATCATTAGGTAGAGCACTTTCTTGAGTTCTGTGAGTCATCCCAGCAAATTAACAAGCCTGAGGGAGTTCATAGGGACCCCCACATCTGGAGCCAGTCTGAAGTGAAGGTGGCCGTGGGACCGCCTTAACTGGGCCAGGCTGGTGTCTGAAGTGAGAGCAGTCCTGTGGATGGAACGTTGTGCCCTTAACCTTGAGTCTGGCTAATTCTGGGTAGCTATCTCAGTGGTCTATTTGGTTCAAAACTTAGGAACCATTTTGTTAAGGTTCATGAAAGGCTTCAGCTTGGGTGATAAACACAAAATGGTCTAATATAATAGTTCAAAAAAAGCCCAGGCTTTTGCTTTGGTACAAATCCTGCCTCTGTTACTTACACCTTGCGTGACCTTGGGCGAGTTCTCTAAACCCTCTCTGCCTCAGGTACTTCATTTTATAAAAAGAGTGTAATACTAACAACCTCTATTGTGCTGGATTGTAGTGAGGATAAATGCGTTATGCACGTAAAACGCATCATGTTGCTTAAAACACTCAAACCAATGCACTGTTTTTTCTATTAAAAATAACAAAGGAGCAAAAATATACCAATAGTTTTTTGGACATTTAACCAAAGGCTGTTTCCATTGCCATTCTGAGAACACAAGAGGAATAAGGATGGATACCTCTGTAATCCATCCAGGTGTGACCTGGAACCCCAGCTACGTCCACTACGGGCTGTACAAGGCGGGAACCCTCAGGGGCAGGTGGCACTGACAGTCTTGGGTCACGGCTGACCTGAGACACGCCCTTGGTCACTAGGTCATTTCAGCCTGAGGGCACTGCCTCCAGTTCCCTGAGCAATCAAGTCCATGTATATGAGAGACTGCATGATAGCATTTCAGTTCCAAGAACCAGCAGTCAGCACTAAGGGATTCTGGTGGTGGTTGAGGAAGAAGAGAGAGAGAGGTAGGCTGTCTCCTTGGTTATGTGTCTTCCCTATTTGACAGCTGTAGTATCTAAATCAGTAGTTCTCAAAACAGAGTCCCCAGCTAACAGCATGAGACCTCCCGTATCAGAAGAGACCAACAAGGCTTCCAAAAGTCTGCTGCTCAAGTTTGAGAACCACTGCTCTTAATGATTTTGTCAGAATATATGAGGTTGCCCTCAGATCAGAAAGGCTTGGCCTGTCTTAGTGGCACTGCAACCCTCATCACCATCTTGCTGAAATCTCCCCTCTAACCTCTAGGGGATACGGTTCTGTCCCTCACACCATGAGCATAATTCCCTGTGACCTCCCCTTCATCTAACTTCTCTAGCAACATTGCATTTCCTGATGCTGTTTTCTCCATGGCCCGTATCACACCATCATCCATTATTCACAGGCAGTCCTAGAGGCTTGCACAAAGCAGGAACCCTGGAGAAGAAGCCAAGCCCACGCTGAGAAAATAAAGGGACCTGCGTGGGGGAGGGGGAAACACACCGAGAAGGGCATACCCCCTCCTTCTAGTCTTCATATATTTTATTAATGAAATATAAGAATAAATATTGTCTTATTTGATTTCTTCTTTGCCTTGATTAGTAAAAATAAAATTCCACCTCTAATCATTTTACCCAAAGGCATATTATGAGTTACATTAGTTTAGTCATCAAATCAGGAATATATTGGAGAAGATACTGCCATTGGGGACTTCTATTCTTGAATGGAGAGCCATTCAAAGACACTGCCTAAATAAAAAGAGGGGAGTATACAAAAATACACAATATGGGAGTTAGAGAAAGAAGCAAAAAGTCATTAGAAGTATAAAGAAAGGGAAGCTGATAGGAAAACAGTAGATCTCCCTGTGTAGGGTGCTTTAGTGATCTTCACTTCCAGCGTACAGTACACGAGGCCTACTGGCTGGAGGAACTGGATTGCCAGTGGGAAAACTGGAGGATGAAAAACGCACTGGCTCGAGCATCAGGAGACCTTGATTCTGATCTGGAAAAATGGGAGCAGTTGTTATCCGGGGGCAACCGGAGGCAACTGTATGAATTTTAAAATCATCAAGACATAGCCTGAGCTTAGGTTTTCTTAATTCAAGCAAAGGATAATAGCCTTGTCAGGGACTTCCCACCTGGTTCAGTGGTAAAGAATCCTCCTGCTATACAGGAGACATGGGTTCAGTCCCTGGATTGGGACGATCCCCTGGAGAAGGAAATGGCAACCTGCTCCAATATTCTTGCCCAGGAAGTCCCATAGACAGAGAAGCCTAGCTGGCTATACAATCCATGGGGTTGCCAAAGAGTCGACATGACTTAGTGACTAAAACAACAAGAGCCTTACATACCTCATAATATTATTGTGAAGATCAAAAGTAGACATGGATATGAAAGTGCTTGGCAACTTCCTATTATGAAGCAACAACATGAACCCCAGGAGCACAGAGATTTTTGACTGATTCATTTGTTGTATCCTCAGCATCTAGAACTGTGTCAGCACATAACAGATTATGGATACTTATGGAATGAACTGAAGTACTCTTGTTATTAATGAAGGGTATTGGTATTAGTGTGAATTTTCCATTCACACTGTGAGGGCAGAGCACACAGGGGACAAAGAGCCATGGTAATCTTATTTTTAGAAAGGAGACACTGGTACTTGGAAATAAACCTATCTATAAATAGATGTGAGAACACCAGGAATTCCTAGACCACACGTATTCGCTTAGCAAGACTGAAAACTTTACTCTAGAATAACTTCTAGGTAACTGGTAATGGTGGGACGATTATTACCGACTTAAGGTCAATGCTGTTTTTAATGGAGAAGGCAATGGCAACCCACTCCAGTGCTCTTGCCTGGAAAATCCCATGGACGGAGGAGCTTGGTAGGCTACAGTCCATAGGGTCGCTAAGAGTCAGAATCGACTTCACTTTCACTTTTCACTTTCATGCATTGGAGAAGGAAATGGCAACCCACTCCAGTGTTCTTGCCTGGAGAATCCCAGGGACAGAGGAGCCTGGTGGGCTGCTGTCTATGGGGTCGCACAGAGTCGGACACGACTGAAGTGACTTAGCAGCAGCAGCAGCAGCTGTTTTTAATGGATTAGTGTCCTTTGTTTAATCTGTACAAAGAATGACCCCTGGGGCATTATCAGCTGCTGCAGCTAGTATTAGCAATAAGATAATTCTCTAAATGAGATTTGAGACAGCTCTGGCTGTGACCTCGGACATCCTACTGGTGACGGCTGACATTTAGACCAAGATGGCTTCCATGGCCCTTGGGTCCAAAAGGAAAAGAAGCAGAGATATACGCACACCCCTGAGATGTAACTTATTGGAAACTTTCTAAAAGAGAAGAAAACACAAAGCATTTAATGCTCTGGCTCGGGAAATGCGGGGGAGATGTTCTAAAAGGAAGGGAAAACCCCACTTGCCTCAGACCCTCCTTCTCTCCTTAGAAGCCTGCCCTCCTCCCTTCCTCTCTCTCCTCCTTCATTCTGCCTCCTTCCCTTCGTTCCTCTTCCTTCCCTCCATCTCTCCCTTCCCCTCTCTCTCCTTCCCTCCCTCCCTCCCTCCCACCCTTCCTTCTTTCCTTCCAGCTTCCTGCCTGACTTCCTTCGTCCCACATGTACGAAGCTGTCCTGAAGGTAGTATAGTGTGGTCCAGGCACAGGGTGAAAGGAAGCTGGGACGTATGAAGCCACAGAGGGATGTGGGGTCCAGTGAGGGACAACAGTATGAGTCAGCCTCAGAGTGTACCCTTATCCTGGGGCACCTGGAAGCAGTTGTATGGATTTTAAGAGAAGTGATAGCTTTGACTTTTAGAAGAAGCATCTGGGCTGCAGTGAAAAACACAGACGGAAGAGTAAAGAGAGGAAAAGGGGCCAGTTAAGAATGAAGTGAGAGGTTTCTGAGATCCTGAACTGAAAAGAAGATAAACAGATCCAGCAATTGCAAAACAGGCGGGTTGACAAAACAGTATGACCAGTTCTGTGTAGAACAAAAGAGAGAGAGGGAGTATTCTGCTTGAGCACAGAAATACAGACATAGCAGAAAAAGAAGCAGAATGGAGGTAGGGGAGAATGATACCATGAGTAGTAGAACATATTTCCAATCACGGTTCTGCATTTTCTAGTAACGCATGGCTACAGCTAGACGTTGAACGAATAAACAGTTGAAAAGGAAAGTGAGTGATGTATCTTCCTTAGTTCACTGAAAGTTTCTCAGTAGGAAAGTTCTAGAATGAAGAAAACTAGAGATGAAGTGTGATCCTGCATAGTCAACACTTAGGATTTTGAGAAACAACAAAGGCACATCTACTGTGCATTCTAAAGAGATTTTACAACAGTGCCTGGGTGACCAGGGTCTGTTCAGTGTGGAACCAGTCAAAGCTGAAGATCCAAGCACTTTGGAAACTCAGCCAAGAGAACTATGATTATTTATTTATAGCCTTGCCTTTTCCAAAAAAGAATTACAGTAGTTAAAAGAGGCCCCATGTCTACAAAGACTTGTTTTATAAGTGGTTTTATTCCTTGCAATTTATATTCACTGCCTTCTGCCTTAACTAAAGAAACTTTATATATTCAGCTATAGGGTGTAAATTCTTAGACAAAGATTTTAGGCTTACCTAAAAATATCTATGTCCATGGTGTTAGCATATATTAGCATTTCATTATTTATTCAGTATTTACCAACTGCAAATCTCAGTCCTGGATCAGCAACTCTCTTCACTGAAGGAAGAGGTTGAGTCTGGGACAGAGAAAGCTCAGAGAAACAGGTTTTAGCAGCCATGTCCCAGTCTTTAGTCTTTTATTGATTCAGTTCCTTCCTTTCCCCACTCCTGAGCGAGTACACTTGAGCATGCCTTTCCCATGGCCTACCTTCTCATGTTTTCCTCTGTCAAAGTAAAATGAGCGAACTGAGGACCCAGGCCTAGGGTTTGGCACTGAACTGGTAATGATGAAGATCAGCTATGGAGCCATGAACTGTGTGTCTGTGACCTTCATCCGGTCCACAACTCCATTCCACACTCCTGGCCTTTCTCCCTTTTCCTGCTTCTACTTCCTTCTTTCCTTCCTAGTTGCTTCTTTTTAACTCCAACTCCATTTGCACCTCCATATCAGCCTTCTATCAGTTATGTTTCTTCTTGAGCCCCTGGGAAACTTACTGGTCATGTCTCATTTGATGTTCCTTTTCCCTACGCCTCAAAGTTTTAGGCCCACTTTAGGCACTTATGAAACCTGCACACAGGGAGCTCGGCTTGGTGCTCTGTGATGACCTAGAGGCGGGAAGGGGAGGTAGGGTGGAAGGGAGACTCAAGAGGGAGGGGATGTATGTATGCATATAGCTGATCAACTTCAGCGTACAGCAGAAGCTAACACAACACGGTAAAGCAACTATATTCTAATAAAAATTAAACAAATAAATATGCAAGAGTCTGATAAATAAATATGTATGAGTCGGATAAAAAGGAAAAAAGCTGCACAGTGCTTATTAATCACCAATCCCCCAGTGACAAATGGGCAGAAGAAGACTAACAGCAAGTTTTTTTAAGCAAAACATTCATCAAATATGTTGTCCAATTTAATATGCACAATCACCCCATTGGGCAGAGTCTACCACCTCCATTTCACAGATAAAGAACATGAGACTTTGCCAATGTAATAATGTGTCCCTGTTTACACAGCTAACCTCTAACCCCTGCCCCCTCATCCTTTGCCCAAAACCATGCTCTTTTTTCATTGAGATATTCAGTGAACAAAACAAAGAGCATAAATTCAGATTAATGACAGATCTTTTGAGAGCATCAAGTGTTACAAAGTAACCGTACCCTATTTCCCTGAAAAAGTTGCTTTCTCTCTCTCCTTAAGTTTTCAGTGCCACTTTCTCTGCCTTCTTCACTCTCAGCTGACGAACTCTGCTTCACATTTTAATGAAAGCATTCTTGTAAGATCTGCGTGGCTTACTTATCACGTCCTTTACACACCTAAGTTATCTGGTCCCGTGTATGTGGTCTTCCCTGGGCCTCCCTTGTGGCTCATCTGGTAAAGAATCTACCTGCAATACAGGAGACCTGGGTTCGATCCTTGGGTTGGGAAGATGCCCTGGAGAACAAAAAGGATACCCACCCCAGTATTCGGGCCTGGAGAATTCCATGGACTGTCCATGGACTTGCAAAGAGTCGGACATGCCTGAGCAACTTTCACTTCATTTCATGTGGTCTTCCCTAATGTTTGTATGGAAGGACATTCCCTGCTCTTATCAATGGCCAACTTTCCCTCCATGTCCTGGACACCATCTTCTCTCACTTACTAGATGATTTTGCTCTTGAGAATATCCCTACTCTCTGTTTTGCATCTTGATTTTCTCTCTTGATCATTCTCAACAGCACTGATTCAGGCTATAACTGCCACCTTAAAAACAGAACTGCAACGAAAGGCAACCCCTCCAAGCCATCACGTGATTTCCCTCAAGTCCTCTAGAGGATCCCCTCCATGCATCCACTGCAGGCTTTTGTCCCCACCTCTTTACTGAAAGTGCTATTGCACATTTGGCCACAGCCTTTGTCTTGTCAAACACAGCAGTCGGTTACCAGTCTTCTACTGACTCATCTTCTTAGTACTTCATTCCCCTGGCTTCCAGGATACCATATTCCACTGGTTTTCTCCTCCTTTACTGGATCCTCTTCCTGTGTACTCACCAAAGATTAATGGGCCTTAGGTTTTGTTTCTCAGATTTCTCCTCTATTTCACTCCCTTGGTAACTCATCAAGTGAGCCTTAATGACTGACCAGACATCATCACTTAGTTGGATAATAGGTATCTCACATTAACCAGTTGAAGACTAAATTCTGAATTTCTCCATCACTTTCACCTAATCCTGTTACTCATTTGGGTTAAAGATCCAACTGATTCATCCAGTTAAGACTAATCCACTCAACTGCTTAAGGCTGAAGAATTTAAGTCACAACCTGTCATCTTTTACTTCTTTTTCTTCTCTCATCTCCCAAATCCAATCCTCTATCAAGTTCCATCAGTTCCTCCTTCAAACCCGATTCCATCTCTAGCCACTTCTGACCAGCCTTCTCACTTGCACCCTAGTCCAGTCCCTACCATCTCCTTTTGCCTGGAAAGCTGCAATTATCTCCTGTTCAGTCTTTCCCCTTCCATGTGTGCCCTCCAGAGTCCATTCTCCACACACTGGTCAGAGGGATGATTTTAGAAACCAATTCTGTCAATCCCATTCTTATTTAAAACTCTGTTTTTCCATAGAATTAAACCAAATTCCTTATGATCTAGAAGGCAACACTTGATCTGGATGCTGCCAATTTTTCTTCTTCTCGTCACACTTCAGACTCCAGCCCCACCTGCCTTCTCAACAATCTTCAACTTTTCCAAGTCCATTCTTTCCTCAAGGTTTCACATACGCTATTCCTTCTTTGGCATGCAGATTTTCTTCCAGGTATGTATGCTATCAGCTCTTTATGTTTCATCATTGAAATTTCTGCTCAATTGTTATTTTTTTGGAGAGGCCTTTCCTGATATTTCATTTTAAAGTAGTATCTTACCACTTCAGCTTTATTTCCAGCACAGCTGTTATTACTATGTGAATTTACATATAATCTTTATTTAATAAGTTACTGTCTGTTTCTTTCCACCAAAACATAAGCTCAACAAGGGCAGGGATTCCATCTCATCACCGCTGCATTCATCATAGGCATTCAAAACCCATTTGCTATGAGTAAACGACAATACTGTCCTAGAAGAATTGACTTGGAGCATCTTGGCCGGTTAAGCAGGGGACACCATGAGTTTTCATAATGCCAAGTGTTTCTAAAATTTATATACAACTTAGGGGTTAAAACATGCTAGCAGTTGTCCTAGAGAGATACAATCCCTGCTAGGATCTTAATAACTATCTGGATATCTTTGAGTTCTAAACACCCACTCTCAGTCTCACATCAGAGTTAGTTCCTACTGCTCAAAGGCATGCAGAATTCAGACAGATTTTAAAGCATTCCAACTGATCAATCTGTTTCCAAGACATTACCAGCTGCTGCTTTAATCATTTATGGGACCATTACAGCTTTTAGGCTTCAAGTCAAGAATTGAGGCATTGTTTTTTGTTTTGTGAAATTGGCTTATGGAAGAAGGACTTTCCTTCCCATTTTGCAAAGTCAAATTGCAGGCTGATGATTATCTGGGAGAGAACTATTAACAGAACACTCTATAATCCACAGATGCCCCCCTAGGATCTAAATCTAGGGTAGGAGAGTAGTCTTTCACTGGAATTACAGGCATGAAAACATGTCCACAAGTCTTCCAAGTGTCTGTCTTTGAACCAGTACTATTGCAAAAAAAAAAAAAAAAAAAAAAATGTCAGGGAGCAGCTTGAGGCTTCTGCATGTATTGCTGATTTTGTTTTTTCACTTACAGAATCTGCATTAGTTTACTATTAATGCCACCCTCTTTTCCTGAGTGATATGCACATATAATATCACAAAAATGAGTAAAGGATATAGAAATTAATGGTAGTGTTTTATGGCAAGAAAGTACTTTGGTACTAATGAGTACCTAATGAGTAATGGCAAATGGGCCCCAAGATGGTGGCTCACTTGTCTAAATGGTCAGCCCAGGCTCTTTTGCCTTTTTTTAAGCTTTGGGCACACAATAGAATGAGCCTTCTCACGGCTGCTTTTTTGGAACTCCAGAGATGTATAAAGTAAAAAATCCTCAAGCAGCAACTACAGTGAGACTCCTCACAACAGAACTGCTGAATATCTCCATAACTCTGGCCCTCACCTCCAGTCCTTCCCATCTTAGTAAATGGCAACTCTGATCACTGAATGCTCAGACCAGTGTTTTGGGGACCCTTTCCCTTCTACCCCTTCTTTCGCACACCCCTGTCTCTAATCCATCAGCAGGTCCTTCAGTTCTAGCTCCTGGTCCTGGACAACCTCATTTCATTCCTGGGTTTCTACAAGAGCTTATCAACCAATTTCTCTGCTTCCACTCTGGCCCCCTAGGTGTGCAATATGTGGTAGATCCGTCTCTCTCTAACCCCCAGGGATGCTGCCAGTTCACAGGGTATCTTTACAAAAGCTGCCAAAAAAGGTGTCCCTCGGGGTGGATGAAACTGTACAGATGCAGAGTTTGACAAATGTACAGTACTTTCATGCTAATTAGAAAAAGCCTTCCTTTCTCTGGGTTAACATAGCTGCATGCCGGGATGCATGAATTGATGAGGCTTAATCAGACTGGTTTCAGCTGCATCATCCCTTTGGCTGATGTCCTTGCTCAGTGTACAACATGCACAACCCAACATAGCAGCTTCGCTCCTACTGCCAACACAAACATTACTCTTTTTCAAGACATTCTATTTATTTCCAGGATAAAATGTATTACAAGTGGTGCTCATTAATATTTTAATATGCAAAAGGTGACTAGGTGAAACGCAGTGGGAAAAAGAGGCTAAGAGATAAACTAGGAGGAGAGCTGCCTAACTGCTAGATTCAACAATTCTTTCAAACGAGCTCTTTCCGAGACAGGATTTTTGTGACCGTGCTCTGATAGTAACTTGCACAACTGAGGAAAGTAACCCTCTGTGGCCTGCCTTGCATTACCTACTGTTTATTGTAACAGGCGTCAGGAACATGTTATAAATGTTTATGGAACATTTATAAACCATTGCCCCTGTTCACCAAGGAACTATAGTTTAATATAAGTGACTAGAAAAGATGTTGATAGAAGGGTATGCCATCATTAATAATATATCTGAAACTTGTGCTAGGAACAAACAGTGCTTTGGGAGTTCAGAAGGTGAGATCACCATGAAAAATTTATGAAAAGATATACATTTTAATTAGGCTAAATACTTCAAGCAGCCATTAAAAGTAACTATTAAGATAATCTAATGATTATTTCCTTCCTATCAATGATTTTTATAGAGTTCTTTTGAAAATATTTGTAACTATAAAATATAATTTCACAGCTTGTTGTTTTGAATGCTAGTCTACATCTATAATAAAATTCAAACCAATGTAATATTTGTTGAGTGGTTGCTGGGTACAAACCACATGCTTGGTGCTTTAGGGCGAATAAAGATGAATATGGTATCAGAATGTTTCTACAAGATGCTCATCATCCTATATGAGCAAGAAGCATGCCTGCTAAGTTGCTTCAGTCGTGTTTGACTCTTTGCAACCCTATGGACTCTAGCCTGCCAAGCTCCTTTGTCCATGGGAATCTCCAGGCAAGAATACTGGACTGGGTTTCCATTCCCTTCTCCAGGGGATCTTCCCAACCCAAGGACCCACCCTGGGCCTTCTGCACTGCAAGCAGATTCTTTACCTCTGAGCCATCTGGGAAGCCCATGAGCAAGAAGGACTAGCCGCAAATAACACTAACACAATAGAAAAAGTAAATAACTATAAATGTTACCATACAGACAGAAGACTATGGCAGCAGAGAGCAGGAAAACAGTGGGTGGTATCTGAGTTGAGCTTGATGGATAGGAGGATTTTGATAGACGTAATTAGGACAAAGGCATGTGTGCATGCTCAGTCACTTCAGCTGCGTCTGCCTCTTTGCAACCCTATGGATTGTAGCCCGCCAGGCTCCTCTGTCCGTGGGATTCTCCAGGCAAGAATACTGGAGTGGGTTGCCATGCCCTCCTCCAGGGGATCTTCCCAACTAAGGGACTGAACACACATCTCCAGCGGCTCCTGCACTGCAAGCATATTCCTTACTGCTGAGCCAAAGGGGAGGCCCTGAACAAAGGCACAGAAGGCAGGTGTTCAGGCTGCTTTCTAGGAAGGAAGGAAGAGGAGAGTTAAATGAATTCAGCCCTGAAACACTGGGCTGAGCCTTCTCAAAAGCAGATCAACAGAGATCAACTTGACATTTTGCTGACACTGCATCTATAAAAGGCAAACAGAAGGGCAAAATAACAACAACAATAAGAACAAACTAGTACCATGGACCTAATTCTCATCTGCTAGTGCCAACTAAAGTGAACAGAGGCTTGTTAGCGGCTGAACTGCGTCTCCCCTGCCCTGCCAAAAATCGCTCAGTCGTGTCCAACTCTTTGCGACCCCATGGACTGTAGCCTACCAGGCTCCTCTGTCCATGGGATTTTCCAGGCAATAGTACTGGAATGGATTGCCATTGCCTCCTCCAGGGGATCTTCCCGACCCAGGGATCGAACCCAGGTCTCCCGCATTGTAGACAGATGCTTTACCCTCTGAGCCACCAGGGAAGCCACTGTTTAAGTGCTAATCCCTAACCACTCAGCATGTGACTGAATTTGGATATTGGCTGCTTAATGAGGTAATGAAATTAAAATTAGTTCATTAGGCGGAGGAAAATCCAATCTAACTGGTGTTCTCCTAGGAGGAGAAAGTTTGGACATAGACGGTGACAGAGGGGAGACCAGGAGAAGACACAGGGAGAAGATGGCCATCTAAAAGCCGAGGAGAGAAGCTCCAGAAAAACAACCCTGTGAACTCCTTGATTTTGACGTCTAGCCTCCAGAACTATAAGAAAATACACTCCCATTGCTCAAGCACTCCTCGGTCTGCAGGACCTTGTTGTGGCAGCTCTAGCAAACTAATACAGGGCCCCGGCATCTCCGAGTTTCTGAGCATAGGGAGAAGGGAGGACAGTGAGACATGCAGACCAGGTGTTACAGACAGGCTTTACAGACAGCAGTAAGTTCACAGTAGAGGCAGCATGACGCACTTTCTAAAACTATACAGTTCTGCGAGCCTGATGAGGAAGAAGGGGAAGAGACAGCAAAGAAACTGCATGGGCAAGCTCTACCTTGCCGCACCCCTAGCCCACCCCCGAGCCTGTATTTTAAAAGATATGTACGAAATACACAGAGAAAGACATACAATCAAGGAAAGGTTTGTGAAACCTTTCAAACTAGTCAGAAACCTGAGAAAAACCAGAAGGAATTGAGGCATCTAAAAATAAAACAGGGACTTCCCTGGTGGTCCAGTGGTTAAGAACCGCCTTCCAATGCGGGGGATGTGGGTTTGATTCCTGGTGGGGGAGCTAAGATCCTGTACGCTGCAACAAAGAGCTTGAGGACTGCAACATTCTGTGTGCTCCAACTAAGAGCCAACACAGTAAAAAACACAT
The DNA here is from genome assembly GCF_016772045.2 of Ovis aries. Taxonomy (NCBI): domain Eukaryota; kingdom Metazoa; phylum Chordata; class Mammalia; order Artiodactyla; family Bovidae; genus Ovis; species Ovis aries. The sequence continues at coordinate 20,062,420 of NC_056061.1, forward strand.
GAATAAATAACTCATTTAAAAAATAAACACATAAGAATAAAACACTAGAGCGGATGCCCCCACACTAAGGGAGGCTGGAGCCCAGGCTGGGCAGGTGCTTTAGTGTGTCCAAACAGGAGCTGTACAGCAGAACTTTCCGTTCACCTCCTGCTTCGGTTTTTGTCAGTGAGGAGCTTCCATGGAAGAGACAGGAGTGATTCCTGGTAAGACGAAATCGTCAAGGAAGGGAAGTGAAGGATGGTGAAAGAGCATGTGCTGCTCTAGGACAGTTCAAGTATAAATCTCATCTGGAGGTGACTGCAGAACTTGCCCATGGATGGCTGAACTGCTGACATTAACCTCTGAGAGAGCACGGAAAATGGAAGAGGAAGCCATGAAGGAGATGGGCATATGCTGACCTGACTGTCGCTGAAAAGGAAGAAAAAGAGGCCAGCAAACTATAAAATGAACAGTTTGACAGCAGTCTCAGAAGAAATTTCTCAGCTGGGTGGATTATGAGCATTTAAGAAGGGGAAATTTGACCTTTAGCATAGATGTACCACAGAAAAAATCAAGAATTGTAGAATTTCAGGACTGGAAAGATCCTTCAGGGTGACTTAGCCCCCAAGTCCATCAAATGCTTAAATTTCCACAAGTTTTGTGACTCAGCTTACATCTGAACACCTCCAGTGGTTAGAAACCCATTGCCTTTCAAGGTGACTCATTCACACAATCATATTGGACATAACCATATGAATTCATCCAGGGAAGTTATAAGATCAGTATATTAGTATTCAGCATGACATATTAGACAGCATATTAAAAAGAATAGACATCACTTTGCTGACAAAGGTCCATATAGTCAAAGCCATGGTTTTTCTAATAGTCACATACGGATGTGAGAGCTAGACCATAAAAAAGACGGAGTGCCAAAGAACTGATGCTTTCAAATTGCGGTGCTGGAGAGAACTCTTGAGAGTTCCTTGGACAGAAAGGAGATCAAATCAGTCAATCCTAAACGAAATAAACTCTGAATAATCTTTGGAAGGACGGATGCTGAAGCTGAATCTCCAATACTTTGGCCACCTGATGCGAAGAGCTGACTCATTGGAAAAGACCCTGATGCTGGGAAAGACTGAGAGCAGGAGGTGAAGGGGATGACAGAGGATGAGATGGTTGGATGGCATCGCTGACTCAATGGATATGCGTTTGAGCAAGCTCCAGGAGATACTGAAGGACAGGGGATCCTGGAGTGCTACAGTCCATGGGGTGGCAAAGAGTCAGACACAACTTAGTGACTGAACAACATCTTCTGTAATAGAAGTTGTTATGTAATGAGCGTGTCCCTCCAAAATCCTTATGTTGAAGCTTTAATCCTCAGTGAGAACATGTTAAGAGGTGGGGACTTCGGAAGATAATTCATTAAGATGAAGTCATGAGGGTAGAGCTCCCAAGATGGAATTAGCTGTTTTATAATAAGAGGAAGAGACATCAGAGCTCCCTTGCCACCATGGGAGGATATAGCAAAAAGGCAGCTGTCTACAAGCCAAAAAGAAGGCTTTCATCAGAATATAAAGCATTCAGAAGAAACTATTGTGTTTAAATTATTCTGTATCTCTTTTGAAGAGAAAAGAGAAAATACAGTACACATTAGAAAATACAGTAGGGATACAAGAAATTCAGAGAACGGCCTTGTATTGTTTAGAATCTTTTAGAAATGTCCGTAAATGTATATGTGCAAAACTGCAGCTAAAATAAGAATCAACATCTATGACACCTTTTAAAGTATCTATTACAGCTAAATATAAAAAACTAAATGTGGTTTTAGACAAGGCAGAGGCACCAGAGATCAAATTGCCAACATCCGCTGGATCATCGAGAAAGCAAGAGAGTTTCAGAAAAACATCTACTTCTGCTTTATTGATCATGCCAAAGCCTTTGACTGTGTGGATCACAAGAAACTGCAGAAAATTCTGAAAGAGATGGGAATACCAGAGCACCTGACCTGCCTCTTGAGAAACCTGTATGCAGGCCAGGAAGCAACAGTTAGAATTGGACATGGAACAACAGACTGGTTCCAAATAGGAAAAGGACTACGTCAAGGCTGTGTATTGTCACCCTGCTTATTTAACTTCTATGCAGAGTACATCATGAGAAACGCTGGGCTGGAAGAAGCACAAGCTGGAATCAAGATTGCCAGGAGAAATATCAATCACCTCACATATGCAGATGACACCACTGTTATGGCAGAAAGCGAAGAGGAACTAAAAGCCTCTTGATGAAAGTGAAAGAGGAGAGCGAAAAGTTGGCTTAAAGCTCAACATTCAGAAAACTAAGATCATAGCATCTGGTCCTATCACTTCATGGGAAATAGACAGTGGAAATAGTGTCAGACTTTATTTTTTTGGGCTCCAAAATCAGTGCAGATGGTGATTGCAGCCATGAAATTAAAAGACGCTTACTCCTTGGAAGGAAAGTTATGACCAACCTAGACAGCATATTCAAAAGCAGAGACATTACTTTGCCAACAAAGGTCCATTTAGTCAAAGCTATGGTTTTTCCAGTAGTCATGTATGGTTGCGAGAGCTGGACTATAAAGAAAGCTGAGCACCAAAGAATTGATGCTTTTGAACTGTGGTGTGGAGAAGACTCTTGAGAGTCCCTTGGACTGCAAGGAGATCCAACCAGTCCATCCTAAAGGAGATCAGTCCTGGGTGTTTATTGGAAGGGCTGATGCTGAAGCTGAAACTCCAACACTTTGGCCACCTGATGCGAAGAGCTGATGCATTTGAAAAGAACCCTGATGCTGGGAAAGATTGAAGGCAGGAGGAAAAGGGGATGACAGAGGATGAGGTGATTGGATGGCATCACCAACTTGATGGACACGAGTATGGGTAAACTCTGGGAGTTGGTGATAGACAGGGAGGCCTGGCGTTCTGCAGTCCATGGGGTCACAAAGAGTCAGACACAACTGAGCGACTGAACTGAACTGATGGAAAACAATTGAGTTGGGAGAGTATGTATGATTTGTGTGGCTGGATTCCTTCGTGTAATTTAAGAACTTTAAATTTATTCTAGTTTTTTCTTTCATACAGTTACAGGTCAAGGAGAAAGGAAGAGAAGAAAGGGCCTGGGATCAAGAAGTTGAGCTTTGAAGCCAGACATAACTGGGCTGGAATCCTGGTGCCAGAATTTATTAGCTGTGTGACCTGAGCAAGTTACTTAAACTGTCTAATATGAGAATTAAATACATATACAAAGGGCACCTATAACACAGCTAGTGCTCAAAAGACATTATCATTATGCAACCACATGTGAAGAGACAGAAAATGGCCAAAGCTCTAAAATCCATCCAAATAACCTCAGTATAATTGGTGAAACCTTAAAACAGCCGAGTGTTTGCTTGTGAAGCTGAGAAAGATGCCTTTCATAATTTGAAGTGTCAATAATAACTGCCCTTAAATGATGCTAATTAGTTATAGCTAAATTGCAAATTGTTGTTGATCTGTGCCAGAAGCCAAACATATACTGCCAAGAACCAATCAAGATCAACCACAGAACATTTTTAAAGGGCACATCGTATAACAGAGAACCAAATACTAAATTATTTTTTGACCTTGACTTCTTAACAGTGACACGAGAGCATCACTCCATTTAGTAATATGGATCCCCTTAATTATTTGCTTTTAATATCAAAGGGAAGTACTTCAGGGGTGATTTTAATGATTTTTGAATTGAAAATATTTTCATCATTTCTTTTCTTATAAGCATCACTAAATAGATTTTGGAAAGCTGTGGGCAGCTCAAGTTCAAGGTCATATTCTCAACACAGGAACACATTTGCATGCAAATATATTGCAATAGCAAAATCCTTATTACTTTACCAGTTAGGTTAGCCCGTTTATCTTGGAAAGGTTTATAAAGTGCCTTTTTGCTTATCCGTCTACACATTTGTATACTTCATCAATTCAGTTTGATAATATTAAATGCGGGAAAATTTGGTTTCCATTTCAGCCACACATCCTTCCCAATGGACCATTAAATATACATAACCTGAAAAGAAACTTATTCTCCTTGCCCCAGGAGTGTCTGATGAGTGACTCCACACAGACTACAAAGTTGAGCGAACTCTAGAGCTTAGGACAGACAAAGCAAAAGCAATTGGTTTGTTCTCTAGAGGACAGCTGTTGGCTTTCCCCTGCCCCCAAATTCTTTCCCCTTCCCTTCTTTGGGGAGTCAGTGTATTCCACTTTCAGGGTCCTGGGGGACATGCTGGTATCCCCAACTCTAAAGGGGGATGTGTCACAGGCTGACCACGTGGCCACTCTCCTTCCCCAGGCCAGGAGGACAAATTCAGGGATGGGTCAACAATTCAGGCAAGGCCCTTCAGTGTTTTCCTGGAGATGTGAACTATGGATACCGCAAGAGGGAGAGAGACACTCTTTCCTTTTGGATTACTTAGTGGAGTAAGCTTGAGACTGTCAGTGGACAGTCCTGTCATTTGTAAAGTGCTTGCTTGAGAATGAAGCTAACACAGAGAGAAAAACAGAGATGAAAGACAAAGAGAGTTTTTGACCTCCCCTATATGTAAAAACAAACAAACCAAAAAACCAAAAACAAACACAAAACAACTCCTTGCTGTTTGGAGTTGTGTTTCTGTTACTTGTAACCAGAAGACACCTGACCATAATTGTTTAAGGAAAGGCCAGACTTTACAGTTTTATCTTAATATTCAGTGCTTCTTTAATCTCCTAAATTCAAATTCTCCTTTTCTTTCGTGGATAAGCTCCGGGCCTTATTTGTTCCTATTGTTTTCTAAAACAGTTCCCCAAATTCTTCAAATTTCAGCAACTTATATCACTAGTTACTGGCATCTTATGATAAAGACATACATATAGTTTAAATAAGACATTTCCTAATGTCTTGAACAAGAACAAACTATGCTTTTTTCTTATCTGTACAGAATGGTTCAGATCAGGGAATCTCACGCAGGACTGGCATATGAACCAGAAATATCTATCCTGTTTTTAAGAAAATTATGATTGCCTAAAACTAAGATCATGGCATTTAGTCCCATCACTTCATGGGAAATAGATGGGGAAACAGTGGTAACAGCGTCAGACTTTATTTTCTTGGCATCCAAAATCACCAAAGGTGGTGATTGCAGCCATGAAATTAAAAGACTCTTACTCCTTGGAAGGAAAGTTAAGACCAACCTAGACAGCATATTCAGAAGCAGAGACATTACTTTGCCAACAAAGGTCCGTCTAGTCAAGGCTATGGTTTTCCAGTGGTCATGTATGGATGTGAGAGTTGGACTGTGAAGAAAGCTGAGCACTGAAGAATCGATGCTTTTGAACTGTGGTGTGGACAAGACTCTTGAGACTTGGACTGCAAGGAGAGCCAACCAGTCCATTCTGAAGGAGATCAGTCCTGAGTGTTCACTGGAAGGGCTGATGCTGAAGCTGAAACTCCAATACTTTGGCTACCTCATGTGAAGAGTTGACTCACTGGAAAAGCCCCTGATGCTGGGAGGGATTGGAGGCAGGAAGAGAAGGGGATGACAGAGGATGAGAAGGCTGGAAGGCATCACCAACTCGATGGACATGAGTTTGAGTGAACTCCGGGACTTGGTGATGGACAGGGAGGCCTGGCGTGCTGCAATTCATGGGGTCGCAAAGAGTCGGACATGACTGAGTGAACTGAACTGAACTGAATAGTGACCTGGGTGAATCTGATGACCGTTCAGGTGTAAGAACTATTGGATTAAGTGACAGAACCTGCATGAATCTGTGTTCACAGTCATTTCGCAGTCACAGAGCAAAGAGTCTCTGAAGGGATAACACAGGCTGAGAATCCCTGAGATCTGGAAGGCTTTGGACTGACCAGCATGTATCTGTACAGTGACATGTTGAGCATGGATAAGCCATGCTAAAAGATGCAGCCAGGTCATGCCATCCGCAGAACAAAAACAGGTCTGGTTGCCTTTGTTGTTGTTGTTCAGTCACTCAGTTGTGTCCAACTGTTTGCAACCCTATGAACTGCAACACACCAGGCTTCCTTGTCCTTTACTATCTCCTGGAGTTTGCTCAAACTCATGTCCATTGACTCAGTGATTCCATCCAACCATCTTATCCTCTGTCGTCCCCTTCTCCTCTTTCCTTCAACCTTTCCCAGCATCAGGGTCTTTTCCAATGGGTTGGCTCTTCACATCAGTTGGCCAAAGTATTGGAGCTTCAACTTCAGCATCAGTCCTGCCAATGAATATCCTGGGTTGATTTCCTTTAGGATTGACTGATTTGATCTCCAGCCATTAGCAATCAATAATCACACAAAACAGTAGTCTGAACTGACTTCTGTAATTCTTTTCACCATGCTGCCAATTTATTTTTCTTTACCTCTATCATATTACTGTAAGATATATGTATTAAAACTTTAGCTAGGCTATATTCTGATCTGACAATACTCACCATATCTGAAAACAGACCCTCCATGCATATGCTGCTGCTAAGTCGCGTCAGTCGTGTCTGACTCTGTGTGACCCCATAGATGGCAGCCCACTAGGCTCCCCCGTCCCTGGGATTCTCCAGGCAAGAACACTGGAGTGGTGTGCCATTGCCTTCTCCGACGCATGAAAGTGAAAAGTGAAAGTGAAGTCGCTCAGTCGTGTCCAACTCTTTTGCGACCCAATGGACTGCAGCCCACCAGGCTCCTCCATCCATGGGATTTTCCAGGCAAGACTACTGGAGTGGGTTGCCATTGCCTTCTCCGATGCATATGCTAATAAGCCATTTAAAGCCTCTCTCCAGAACTCAACAAGTCAAAGGTGATCCCACTGGCCCCACGCCGCAGTATGACATCACCAAATCAGGACTGAGCTTGTAAGACACAGGAACAGAGCACAGGAGAGACACTGACCAGAAACTGGCTACATAGATGGTGTTGCTAAGTAATGGTGACAGTAGTTTTGATACATTTCACTGACGTATTTTTTCCTACCCTGCCGTTTCCCCATTTATTGAACAGACGGCACTTAGTATACTTCAGAATTCAGTCAACATCATAAACAGGAAACATGTTAGAGCAGAGCTTTAAGTCTCAAGCTAAATTTTTGAATGTTCAGAATGATGCAACAGATTTGAAAGTTTGATTTTGTTGAAAAGAAGAGGCTTTCTAAATTCCAAAAGAGTTGCTTTACATATTAAAAGCTAAGTTTGAGATGTACATGCTTTACTGTAAGTCTTAACAAAGAAGGTCAGAGGATATGATGCTGGGAAAATTCTTGACAACAAGGAATGGAAATAGAAAATCCTCTGGTACTGAAGAACAAGACAAAGAGAGAAGGTGAAGATCAAGTGATGAGTGTGAGTGCCTAGGGTCACTTCCTCTCACAGCTGAAACCTCAAAGCAGAGAGGCTGGAAGGAACCACAGAGCATGGAAGTTGTCCCTTTATTCAGTGACTATTGTGCATCAACAGTTAAGTCTCCAGTTCAGCCAGCACCAGGGAAATACCAGAGAAAAACAGCCAGGCCCACAGACTTGAGGACAGTCTCCCAAGGTCCTGCCTCCCTCGGTGAATTATGGAGGAAGAAGGTGAAAGTTCTCAGATCTCCAAAATTTGGAGATACCAAAAATCACTAAGATAAAAAGTAGACCAATCTCCAGCAATTCCACTCCTGGGTATATACCTAAAATAACTGAAAGCAGGGACTTAAACAGATACTTATACACTCCTGTTCATAGTAGTATTCTTCACAAAACCTAAAATGCAGAAATAATTCAAATGTCTATCAACTGATGAATGAGTAAATAAAATGTGGCATATACAAACAATGGAATAATATTTAGCCATAAAAAGAGATGAAATTCTGACTCATGCCACAACTTGGCTGAACCCTAGAGATATCATGCTAAGCAAAATAAGCCAAACACAGAAGGACAAATGTTATTTGATCTCACTTATATGAGGCACCTAGAATAGCAAATGCATAGAGACAGAAAGTAGAAGTTACTAGGATCCAGTAAGGAGAGGAGAATGGGAATAATTGTTTAAAAGGTGCAGAATTTATGTTTGAGATGGTGATAAAATTCTGGAAGTGAATAATGGGGATGGTTGCACAACACTGCAAGTGAACTCAATGCCACTGAACTGTAGATTTAAAAGTTGGTAAATTTTACATTATGTGTATTTTACCACTATAAAAAAATTGCTAAGTGGACCCTTAGTGGCCTGGCCAAAAGACTAATAGTTACACAGTGTTCAAAGGCCACGGCAGGGACAATAGATTTCAGTGGTGAATGCCCATAAGTCACGCCAACAAACCAGCCCCAAACACCCATGACTCAGGTTGCTCATCGTTCAGGCTGCTGAAGTGCATTTCCATGGAGGCCAGAGAAGACTCAAAAGCCAGCACCAGGGCCAGAGGGATATTAGATGTCTCCCTATCAAGCTGCACCAGCTAAAAGGATACACAGGCTTCCTCCTGCACCCTGATGCCACTGTGAGCTGAAGAAGTGCTTAAAGGAAGGGAAAAATGTGATAGAAAAAAGGGAAAGAGTCCTGACAGAGCTACTAAGCTCTGAATTAATTATTACCAAGTGACAAAGTTTTAACCAAGATTGTATTAACTGAAAAAAATCAGTGTAATCCACCACCAGAATAATAAAGCTTCATGGGGCTTTATTATGAGATCAGTTTTATTATACGATCAGCTTTGTGATAAGATCAGTTGTATAAATTTATCTACCTATCTTCTATCTATCTATCTATCTGTGTGAGCACCAGTCTCCTACAGAACCTGGTACATGAGGCCTGTGGTCCTCAGCCTGACATATCAATAGGGTAAATATTGTTATTCTCTTCCTCCAATTTTCCAATGCATTCTTCTAAAAATTTTTACAATATTTTGTTGTTGTTGTTGTTCAGTCACTCAGTCATGTCTGACTGACACTTTGTGACCCCATGAACTGCAGCACACCAGGCTTCCTTGTTGTTTACTATCTCCTGGAGCTTGCTAAAACTCATGTCCATTGAGTAGGTGATGCCATCCAACCATCTTGTATCCATCATCCCCTTCTCTTGCCTTCAATCTTTCCCAGCATCAGAGTTTTTTTATGAGTCAGCTCTTTGCATTAGGTGGCCAAAGTATTGGAGCTTCGGCTTAAGCATCAGTCCTTCCAATGAATATTCAGGATTGATTTCCTTTAGGACTGGCTGGTTAGATCTCCTTGCAGTCCAAGGGACTCCCAAGAGTCTGCTCCAACACCACAGTTCAAAAGCATCAATTCTTCACCACTCAGCCTTCTTTATGGTCCAATTCTCACATTTATACATGACTACTTATAGCTTTGACTATATGGAACTTTGTCAGCAAAGTAACACTACAATTTTAAACAACACAAATAAGACAGGTGAATGTGCTCCTGTTTCTGAATTGCTGCCCACAAATTCCACCCATTCTTCTTTTGTCCTCCAAGGATACTTTCCATCTCTTTGTTCCTTCACTACATTTAACTTCAGCTGTCCCTAGATTAGGACATACCTTTGGCCTTACATTCTTCCTATTAACTTTGGATAAAAATACAGAAAGAATGAGTATTGGGTCTTTCTCTCATCCATGAATTTTAAAAGTACTCCACCAATTATGCCAGGACTTTAAGGAGACATTACTGAAACGAGACACCATGTTAAAAAGAAGAAGAGAAAAATAAAAAAGTTTCTACTGCTTTAGTTTTCGCAGGACATCAATTAATGAAAGATAACTGCCTTCTGACAATTTTTTTTTTGAACCTCAAGAGTCAGAACTTAAACTGACTTGCAAGCTTAACCCTCTACTGAGAAAAACTTAGTGAGACAGAAAATTAAAACACAGCCCGCCTAGGTGAAAAATGGTGTAAGTAATACATTTATGACTGGATGTAAAGATCTTTATACTGTAATGTCTCGCTGTTTCAGAGTTTTCTGGGAATTTTCTCCCTCTACTACTAAATGTAGTTAATTTATTTCCCAGTCTGCTGATTCTGCCTGTCACAGGACTCTCCAGGGGTAGCTGTATGCTCTAAATTGCCTTTGGTATGCTGACAAAGCTTCAAAATAAGACTGTCTTAAGTCCTCAATCGATTGTCCAGCATTTAGATTATATATTGCTTTGTTGAAGTTGAACACTTGTTATCACGTTCTACATTTACTATAAGTAAACTAAAAGTCCCCAAAGTTTTATAAGATCTTCTACTGCTGCTGCTGCTACTGCTGCTGCTGCTGCTAAGTCACTTTAGTCATGCCGACTCTGTGCAACCTCATAGACGGCAGCCCACCAGGCTCCTCTGTTCCTGGGATTCTCCAGGCAAAAATACTGAAGTGATTTATAAGATCAATTAGACAAAAATATTTCTGCAAAAACATTGATAGAATTTTATCCATTCCATTTCCAGCAGTGACTCTATAAACTGACTGAAATTCTCAAAGGGCATTGTGCTATCTCTCTTACAGACTAGTCAAATGTTATGTCTATTTTTAGGCTTGGCCAAGTGATATATTGGAAAATGGCGACATGACAACAGAGTTCAAGAGTTCCATGTGTCTCCTCTCTGTTCATGTGCGTTCCCGTCTACCCGTAATCTCGACCCACAGAAATCTCCCTGCAGAGCCTTCCCAGGACAATGCCGCCTGAGCGTCCCAGCCCTGTGCACTCTACACTGAATGTTTTTGAGTGTCTAACTTGTTGGTACCATTGTCTGGTTGCAGTGAAGAAAATGTTAGCGTTTTATTTACAGCCACTGAAAACTGGAAGATATCAGTTTTCCAAAGACTAATCCATCAGTAAGATTTCAATTTTTGATTTTTAAATAAAGCATTTGGAAACACTATCATAGGTGAAGGAAGGAAAGGGGGCTTGAAAAATCATTCTAAAGTAAACAAAAAATGATTGTACAAAAATAGGCAAGAAGGTTTCAGAAAGAGACATGAGCTCATTCTATATATAATAAATATGGTAAAGCTTGTAAGCCTGTAGCAACAAAAACAGTATACCTATAGGAAGAGTATACCTAATTGTATATAATAACAGTACACAATAAAGTGTGCATGCTCAGTTGTGCCTGAATCTTTGCAACCCCATGGACTATAGCCTGCCAGGCTCCTCTGTCCACGGGATTTTGAAGGCAAGAATACGAGAGTGGGTTGCCTTCTTCCTACTGGAGTAGGAAGTTGCCTACTTCCTACTCCAAGGGATCTTTCTGATCCAGGGATCAAACCTGCATCTCTTGGGTCTCCTACATTGGCAAGCAGGTTCTTTACCACTGCGCTACCTGGGAAGTGAAGAAGAGGAATAAGGAATACATTTCCAAAATTGAACAATTTTCTTTAGAAAAGTTTCAGAACCGAAAGAAAAAGAAAAGCTATAGAGAAAGTAGTTGGAAGGTCCATTCATAAAACTTTTATTCCACTTACATGAACTTAATACACATGTTTTGAACAATTATTCTTGGATTATTCATAAAAATCTCAATAAAGACATTATTTTAAATTCACCGTGAGGATATGGATTATCTAGCAAACAGTGTTGGAAACAACTGGCAAAAGTTCCCACCTCACACCTTAGATTAAAGGTTAGTTCTTACTGCATTAAATAAACCTGAGAATAAAAATACCATAAGAAAATACAGAAAACTACTTATATAATTTGGAAGTGGGAAACATTTTCTAACCATAACACAAAAAGCCAAATCTATAAAGCAGAAATCATAAGCTGAAATAAGTACAGAGGCCAAACAGATGACATAAATGACCAATTATCAGACTAGATAAAATCATTCTGCTTTTTTTTTAAAAAATTATATTCTCTTGCACATAAGAAAGTCATAAGCATGTATATATAACATATGTTTTTAAGTCTATATACATTTAAGAACCACAATCAACTCCAAACAGCAACCAGGTTATTTCCAAAAGTAAAGTGATAATAGGTCAAAAATACTGTATTTGGATACCTCAACGACTAATGTGCAAAGAAAAATACAGATGCAGTTTTAAATATTATATTAGTCAAGGGTTACTGCTATTTGTGAATCTAATTATAATATTTGTCCCCTTAATATTTGCATTAGGCTCCCAGTGCATCTTGGTTTGCAGTTATGAAATGTTTCTAGAAAAAAACTGGATGTGTGACCACAGAACCTGATGGACTATTTTGTAATGCTAAAAAGGTGCCAATATAAGATTAATTACAGGGTTTCTTTTGGAAACAACACTAGTTTCCATTTATCATGTAGATTTAAGCCCTTATTGGATTGCTATTAATATACTATGACAATGAATGCAAAACCACTGGAGAAACTAAATCTTCTCTGAAGCATAATTAGAAGTGAGAAATGTTCTGAGTCCCAGGGTTTTATTTTCTGACCATTTATATTCTGTCCAACATAAAAAAGATCCTGACTGCAGGTTCAAGAATTCAACTAATTCAACCAAACTCTTACAGATTCAACATTCTCACTAAATAAGTATCATGTTGTAAAACCGAACATGCCTCCTCATCATTCATTCAGAAGGCATACAAAGACAATGGGCTACAAGAACACTGTACAGTAAAGGAAAGCTTTGGCACTTAGGTAGACCCTCTGCCCCACCCCACCTATCTACTTCTTAAATCTCAAAGTAACTGGATAATTAACAAATCACTCCTCTGTACTGTTGAACCACCAGAACGTCAAACTTGGTTTCAATTATGAAGAAGATATGAATTGAGAAAAAAGAGATTGCTGGATGACAAATGGTATCAGCTAAGTCAAGCTGATGATGCACTTTTGAGGAGGGCATGGCTGGGTACAGAGGTTTTTACAGAGCTGCTCCAACAGTCAGGCTAATTCAGTCAACTCTCCATCCTGCGAACACGACTCTATTGAATTACACAACCTGAATGACCCTACTTCTTTCCCACAGGTAGGAATGGTATCTGTGCAAGCTTAAGATGACTGTAGTGAATTTGAAAGAAGCGTGACTGCCTTGCGTTTGCCTTAAGGCTGTACACACATCAGGGAACAGAAAGGATATACTTAGAGGCTGCAGTATAAACAGGACTGGACCTAAGTTTTCCAACGTAAGGTACAACGCTCCTTCTTTACTGCAAGGCATAATTATAAAAACATGCTACAACAAGCGAAAAAAAAATTAGATAGTCTATGAAGAAAAGCTAACGGATGTGGATTTACATGATCAGCAGGAAACACTTTTCAGTTTTGACAAGCAGCTCTTTCCTGAACTTGCTGACATCAGAACAATAAAATAGTGGGCCCTATTTCTTTCCTTAAATTTTAATATGATAAGTGATTTTTGTGTCATTTACATTATAAATCAATTTTTAATGTATGGACCAATCTGACAACAAAAGGCTAGTTTGTCTTATGTTAAATAAATCATTAGGTTGTAAATGGTGTTCTTAAAATACAACATAAGGCTGCAAGTAAAAATATACATTATTCATTATTCAAAAAATAAGGCAGGGAATTCCTTTTTAATATTGACATGTCTGTCCACATATATGATATAAATTTAGCTTCATGCATAAACCTCATTTTAATTTTAGGTTATGTAGCTAAATATACTGAATTTTATAACTGATTTACTCATATCTAAATTTATGAAAAGCATTTTATTTATTCTTTGTTCCTTGCAATTTCATGGTAAAGTGAACAGATACTTTAACAATAAATAATAACAGTAAATAATCATTAAGTGCTGACTATGCACCAAGCATAATACTCAGCTCTTTGCAAGCATTATCTTATTTTAATCATCATTATCACCCTATTAGGTGGTTGTTATAAGTACACTCAATTTAAAGATAGGCGACTGAACTTTGGTGAGTTTCAACCACTTTCAAAGGTCATTCAGCTAGTAAAATCTAAGCTGTCTGACTACAAAGGCAGAATTCTTAAACTCTAGGGTACATTTTAGTCTTTTCCATAGAGAATAAGGGCTTCCCAGGTGGCTCAGTGGTTAAAAAAAATCCTCCTGCCACTGCAGGAGATGCAGGTTTGATCCCTAGAGTAGAAAATGGCAACCCACTCCAGTAGTCTTGCCTGGGAAATCCCATGGACAAAGGAGCCTGGCAGACTACAGTACATGAGTTAGCAAAGAGTAAGATAGGACTGAGCGGCTGAGCACACACACACACACACACACACACACACATAGAGAATAAAATTCAAGGTGCAATTAAGTGTTTCTATTTCATATCTCCATCTCCTCTGAGCCACTGTCTATCAATGTGCTCTCCTCACCTTAGGTCAGCAGTTCACAGATATTAGCAAAAATCCTCCTGAGAATCTAATCAAAAACAGAGCCTAAGACTTCGCGTTAAACATGAAGACTTGACCAATGCAGCAAAAACCAGAGAGAAGCAACCCTGATTAAGGCTGAAAGATGGTGGGATAAGGAAAAGGAAAAAAAAAAAAACTCTTAATAGAATGTCTGACATGATGAAACTTTTGTGAAAAAAAGGTAAAGATACCATAATAGGGCAAGAAATAAAGAAAAGTAATTAGAAACTCCAAGAAAGCAAGAGATTATACAGACAGGAAATGTTATCATAGTACACTACTGTGTGGGCAGTATTTACAAATATTGCTATTGTGACCAACAGCCACAGTGTAAGCAGTAATAATCAATTTTTTAAAACAGAAAGTAATATGACTATATTGAGCAGCTGGGAGATGGAAGATGAGTTACTGTATAAAAATCTAAGTCTTTGTCTACCATAATAAGAAGTTAGTAGATGTTTAAAATTTTCTTAAAAGAAAATAGCAAAGGGGAAAGGCAATTTATTTAGAGAAATTGAAGTAAGTATCAGAAGAAACAGTTACAGCAGTTTAAAAGAAATTACTTGGGAAGCAGGACTGAGTGTCGGTGGTGAAGCGGGAATATGGTGCAATAGGATGCAATTATAAAAATCTGAGGGCTTCCCTCGTGGCCAGTGGTAAAGAATCCACCTGCCAATGCAGGAGACACGGGTTGATCTCTGATCCAGGAAGATCCCACATTCATTGCTGTGGAGCAATGAAGTCCATGCACCACATCTATTGAACCTGGGCTCTGTAGCCCAGAAGCCACATCTTCTGAGCCCATGTGATGTAACCACGGAAGACCAAGCACCATACAGCCTGTGCTTGGAAACAAGGGAACCCACCGCTGTGAGAAGCCTCTGCACTACAACTAGAGGGTAGCCCCCACTCTCCAAAACTAGAGAACAGCCCGTGCAGCAGTGAAGACCCAGCATAGTCAAAAAATAAAATAAGTACAGAAGTATTTTTTCAAAATTTCGATACTATTCAATTTTTAAAATATGTATATACATGTGTGTAGGTAGGCATGTGCATGGACACCCTTTTCTCATGAGACTTGACTAGCTGCTGTGTTTAACTCCTATCTAAGAGTATAGGGCTGACTGTCATTGATTAAAGTAGATTCCAGCTCCCTGATGCAAGATTTATGTTCCTATACCTACTCTGCCACAGAAGAAACATAAATGCCAGTTGGAAGTAAAACTCATTTGATAAGATTTAGTGTAGGCTGCCTTTTCTCTAAAATTTGTCCTTACCTCTCTCTGAAGAGAGAAGTGTGTTTTTTTTTAATCCTATTTTAGATTTCCTTAGCTTTCACTGCATAATTTATAATGCAATTAAATTGTTCTTAATTAAATGAACATTCTTGCATAAATGATCTCATTTTGAGTAAGCAGCTAAATATGGGAAATCTCTGTTTTTTCAGACATATAAGTGCTTTACATTGGGTACACTGTACTTTCTCTATCATTCAGAACTAGTAAATAAGTATAATTATTTCTGCTGCAAAGAATAGTTTAATAGCTAGATATTAGCTAGAGAAGCCAACAATGAGACTGGCTAATCATTGCTTTGACAATCTTTTGCTTTATTTTCATATGTATCTCATAAAACTGTCAAAGTTGAGTGGCAAGCTGGAACTTGGAGAAAATGAGTCTTACTAGCCCAGGTGGTTTTAGTAGAAAGGGAATGTTAATAGAAAACATCTTATCTCTTTGGACCTGATCCTAAATACATTCCAAGGGGAAGGGGGCTGACAAAAAAGGTATTAAATAAGACATCTCATTCCTCTCTCTCTCTCCCTTTCTTCTTCTTCCATGACCCCTATCTGATTCCATGGAACATGAGTTTGAGCAAGCTCCCAGAGTTGGTGATGGACAGGGAAGCCTGGTATACTGCAGTCCATGGGGTCACAAAGAGTCAGATACAACTGAGCAACTGAACTGACTGATTGACTGATTCCTTCCCCTTCTCTCCTCCTCTTCCTCTTCTTTCTTTTCCCTTTTGTTCTTCTCCTCCCCTCTTCCAAGGATATACTGATCTTCAGGTGAAGAGCCACAAAAACTTTCATAATGTCCTTGGCCATTCTTAAGATGGAATCTGAGGATGTTGTCAAGACTAGGTTTGACATGTCTTACAAGGCAATTTTAAGGTTACTTTGACACGATGGGGAAATTATCAAAAACTCTAGTGGGATCAAAGGAAGAGTTGCGTATGATGCAAGTGAGATGGCTAATTAATATCCACAAGTATTAAATGGCCTCAAGTATATATGATAAGTGACCACAAGTAAATACAAGCACTTTATGTACATGTACCTGAAATCATGACTAAAAACCTTGTCAAAGGGAAACTATTTTATAACATCCTTGAATCCTCTTAACTAGAGTAAGTCCCCTACATATGAACCTTCAAGATTCAAACTTACAAAGCTGCATATGTTCGTTCACATGTCCAGTCATGTAAGTTAGTTCACATGTCTGGCATATATTGTCACAGGCATGCATCCACTACAAGTGCTTTTGTGTGCTTTTGTGTACTTTGCTGTTTATAGGGCACAGTAGTACAGTATCATTATTTCAAGCCCAGGACGTCTGGAAGCAAGCGCAGACACATCAGTGATGTAGCTGGTACTGCTAAAGAACCGAAGCGATTCATGACACAGGAAACACCAAGGGAATTTTCTTTAGTTGAGGAGGCGCTGTTAGTAAGTGAGGCACAGGGCCTGAACGTAGGATGGTACACGAAAGCTGAAGCAGCCATTCACGAACGGACAAGTGAAGGCATGTTCTCATCTTTAAAAGCTCACAACTTACAGGTTCGTATGTTAGGGGACTCGGGCTTCCCCAGTGACTCGGCTGTAAAGAATCTGCCTGCAATGCAGGAGACCTGGGGAGGTAATGGCAGCCCACTCCAGTATTCTTGCCTGGGGAATCTCATGGACTGAGGAGCCTGGCGGGCTATTGTCCGTAGGGTTGCAAAGAGTCAGACATGACTGAAGCGACTGAGTCTGCACACACATGTAGGGGACTTACTGTATTGGCTGAGCTGCACTCTCATTTGGAGCCTAAACTAGGGAGAAACTATTTCCAAGCTCACTTAGGCTGTGGGCAGAGTTCATTTTCTTGTGATGTGTGGCTGAGGACACTGGCTTCTTACTGACTACCAGCTGGAGCTTGCCTTCGGGTGCCAGAAGCCACCTGCGGTTCCCTGCCGCTTATAGTTCAAGCAGTGATAAAAGAGGAAATTTAGTCTTTGTCCTTTAGATGTTCTGTTGACATCAAATAATGGAGATTTTCTTTTTGAAGATGCTGTGAATCTATATTTCAACTGAGTTGCCTAGTCATTAAATGATTTAAATATTATAAATAAGCCAAATCCCAGTGTTATAAAAATATTACTTTCAAAGTCTGGAACACTCTGGATAAGACTCTCCAGGCTGTTAAAAGTGCACTTTCTAGGGCTACACTCCATCCCACCCCCCTACACCCCCCCACCCACTCCCCACCCCTGGTTTCTTATTCAGTAAGTCATGTTTAACAAGCACACCAGCTGAATCTAACTCAGATAATCTAAGGATCACACTTTGGCAAACACTACTCCATAGGACATAAAGAAAAATAAACACATGTAGGTTTAAATGTCTCATTTTTGATAACAAACAAAATCCCCTAACAAAGATATAAAATTACCTACAAGAGGAAAAAAATCCTCCAGTTACATTAGTGATGTTTCATCTACTTCCAAAATCAGGCAAAAATGAATAGCTCAAATTAATAACATGATTTGACAAATCAAAGATATTCTATGATGATAAATCACTATCTAATATTTATTATTATGAATTATAACATAAAATTCCACTAAATTTAATTAGCTAAAAAATGTCAACCAGTTTTATGTAAATCTTCCAATAAGGAATCAGTTCAATCTTTTCTTTGCTCAATAGCAATACTTTTATTTTTAAAATTTTCCATTTCCTATTCAGAATGCCTTTTTGTTGTGAGTAGGGCCTGACTGAAGAAACACAGTGCTGCATAAATCTGACAATCACTAAACATCAATGGCCCCCAAAACCCTATAAAATCACGTTTAAAATTAATCCAGCTCTGTCTTTGAGTATCTCTTAATTTTTGCAGAAGACATTATAGATTATTGGAATATAAATTCATGTTTAATTTACTATCCTGTACTGAAATATCTGAAAGCAAGATTTTTTTTTTTTCTGCTCTGCTTACCTCGGAATCTCTATGTGATACATTTAGTGGATACAGCACTAACCTAGAAGCTAGATGTACAGCTTCGATTTCTTTGTATCCCATTATCAGTCTCTAGTGAAGGATCATGCAATAATTTAGGATTCTTCCCCATGGTAAATCCAGCTAATTCAGGTAATATGGTGACCTTCCTCTCACTTCCACCCCAAATTAAATTAGCTGTGTGATTGTTCCCTAATACACCAATCAGCGGTGGAACCTTTCATTCGGTTTCCTGTGCTTTGAGTTATTCAGTTCAGCACATCTAGGTCAAGTAGCCAATAAGTACTAGACACTGAGGGGGATGGAAAATATATAGAAGACAGCACCCCTCAGCAACCAGGAAGAGCGGAAAGACATGACAACAGGCAAGCAATACGTATGTGGGATAATGCAGAAAGTGGTAAATTCTCAGAGCCATTACCAAATTCAGAAAACAAGCTCAGAATCTGGCTTTCTCGTTTTTCACGGAAAACTGGGTCTGAAATTTCTAGGCACTCTAGGGGTCTGACAAAATTCAAGGAGACCTGAGTCTTGCTAACAGAAGCATTCACTATGCACTCCCTGGGTCAGCCGAAGCCCAGCTCGGGCCACTCACATTTGTCTTTGACTTGCCCTCCTGTCACCTGCACAACGGATGAGGGCTGTTTGACTGCCGGTGGCCCAAGTATATGGGGACCCTAGACAACTCTAGGTGTGATGGCTTCAGCAGGTGTGCTGTGGTTTTGAATGTATCGACTACTATCTATGTCAGGCTATGATGCAAAAGTAACCCCCTAATCCTACAAGAGCCATTAAATTAAAATGATCAAAACCTGTAAAGAAGCTATTGAGTGTGCTTCCTCCAGCCTTGGCAGACATTTTCTTTACATGATTTAATCATGTCACTTTGGTGTATTATTACACCAAAGTGATACTTTTTTTTAAAAAAGAAGTTGATATTAAGTTTTCAATAAAGTTATTCCAAAATCATCCCAAGTTTCTTTTTAGGTATTTGTTGAATACATCATCTGATCTCAGAGTGGAATCAAAAATACTGGACGCATGAGACCACTGGATGAAATAGCAAAAGATGAATGTTATGTGCATCAGTCATTTACAATAGCTGCTGCTGCTGCTGCTAAGTCGCTTCAGTCGTGTCCGACTCTGTGCGACCCCATAGACGGCAGCCCACCAGGCTCCCCCGTCCCTGGGATTCTCCAGGCAAGAACACTGGAGTGGGTTGCCATTGCCTTCTCCAGTGCATGAAAATGAAAAGTGAAAGTGAAGTCACTCAGTCGTGACTGACTCTTAGTGACCCCATGGACTGCAGCCCACCAGGCTCCTTCACCCATGGGATTTTCCAGGCAAGAGTACTGGAGTGGGCTGCCATTGCCTTCTCCGTTACAATAGCTAATCCTCAGTAATTATTTTGAGAAGGAAGAATGACTTCACTGAGTGAGAATGCTGCAGGCAGCAGTACACAAAGCTTGGATACAGGGGGGTGGGGTGGGTTTGGGTGTGGTGAAGGATGGCTTTTGACCCATTTCTGAATTTCAGAAACAATCAGCCTTTTATACAGTGAATAACTGAAAACAATGTCAATAAAAATACAGACAAAAAAATGCACACATATTACATAATTTCCTTTAGGGACACTTTGTCTATTTGTCTGGTTCTGGATCCTTAGCTATAGAATAATCCCAAAGGGGAGTCTTGAAAGGCAGTGAACTGGTGTGAGGATGGTAGCATTCACAGAAAGGAAAGAAATGAAATCTTTCTGCTAATTAAAATTTTCTCTCCTCTGTTTTCAAAATCTTCTATAATGGAGTAATAAACTTTACTTCACTGAGAACTTACGGTAGAAAAAAATTTAGAATATTTCTGTGGACATTTGATGACAAACTAAATATGAAAAATGTATGGGAAACTATAAGATAAGTAAGAAAATTTATGGGAAGTTTCACCCAAAATAGATTGTTTCCTCCACTCCTGATTATAGACTGTAGCTCGCCAATCTTTTGGTGACTATGTGACAACATGACATTAAAATTTAGCTGCTTTTTCACTTATAATAGCCAAGACATGGAAGCAACCTTCCAAGATGGACATGGAAGTGTCCATCAACAGATGAATGGATAAAGACGGTGGGTGTGTGTGTGTGTGTGTGTGTGTGTGTGTGTGTGTGTGCACACACACAGGAATATCACTCAGCCATGAAAAAGAGTGAAATAATGCTATTTGCAGCAACATAAATGGACCTAGAGAACATGATATTGCTTATATGTGGAATCTTGAAAAAATGACACAAATGACTCTATCTACAAAACAGAAGCAGACTCACAGATATAGAAAACAAACATGGTTGCCAAAGGGGAAGATGGAGGGAGGGATAAATTAGGAGATTAGGATTAAAATATACACACTACCACATATAAAATAGATGACCAAAAAGGACCTATTATATAGCAGAGGGCACTATACTCAATATCTTGTAATGACCTATAATGAAAAAGAATCTAAAAAAGAATACGTATATTCTTTTACATATATATTTTTTCCGTGCGTATGTGTATACATAAGGATCATTTTGTTCTTCACCTGAAACTAACACAACATTGTAGATCAACTATATTTCAATAAAATTTTGAAAAATTAGCTGTTTTTTCCTACAACATAAACATGAGAGACAGGAGAATTATATGACTTCCATACCCCCAAAATCCATGCATTAAAAGATAAAATGCTTTCTAAAAGCACCCTAAAGCTCCTAAAAATTATTACATTTTGCTGTAATTTTTTAATTAAGGAAAGTATCAAATAATATTGATTCAGTGAAACTTTAGGAGTCGGTAGGGTTTTTTTCTCACTTCTTATCAATTATTTGACACCATAAACAATCAGTAACTTTATTAATTAAAATCAGAACACCTTTATGTTATTTTTATGGGGTGAAATTTTTCTTTCAGTATCTTTTCATTTAGCACTGCTGTTTTGCATAAAAATCGTAATATTCATGTTTAACATATATTTTTAATTTTCAAAAATCTCATTTTGATTTTCCTATTAGATAAAGAGTTCAAGGGCTCTAGTATCAGTTTTTAAAGGACATGTTTTGCTCAGCTTAATGCAGTCAGTTGAGTATTTTGTTAGGCCAGTAAACCTGAAATAGAGACAAATAACAGGCAAAGCACAATTTCATTTAAATTTGTCTCTTTTTTAGATTTCATTCTGAGTATATGTGATCTCAGGATATAACAGCCAATCAGCCCTCTGTTAACAATGACAAGCGATTTGGTTTCTTATAACTTAAAAGGTTTTTTAACTGAAGTTTGGGCACGTTTTTGAAACGACAAATTCTGCAGACATTTAATCATTGGTAGGAAGCTCAGTCTTCAAAAAACACTCTTAGTCGTACAGATGGATTCTTTATTTCTAGTTACTTTTTCTAAAAATAAGAAAAGATTACGTACTTATTGGAAAATTATGAAGAGAAGTCCTAAGTCATACATACTATTGAATAACAACATAAAAGACATAACAAATACATATATGCTGCTGCTGCTAAGTCGCTTCAGTCATGTCCGACTCTGTGCGACCCCGTAGACGGCAGACCACCAGGCTCCCCTGTCCCTGGGATTCTCCAGGCAAGAATGCTGGAGTGGGTTGCCATTTCCTTCTCCAATGCGTGAAAGTGAAAAGTGAAAGTGAAGTCGCTCAGTCATGTCCAACTCTTAGCGACCCCATGGACTGCAGCTCCCCCTCCCTGGATTCTCCAGGCAAGAACACTGGAGTGGGTTTCCATTTACTTCACCAATGCATGAAACTGAAGTCGCTCAGTCGTGTCCGACTCTTAGTGACCCATGGACAGGCTCTTCCGTCCATGGGAGTTTCCAGGCAAGAGTACTGGAGCGGGTTGCCATTGCCTTCTCCGAAATACATATATACATAAATGTAATTATGTGTGTGTGTGTATATAATATGTCTATGTCTGCATCTGTATCTTTATATCTATACATAATTGGTCTTAGGACAATCATCAAACATTCAGTTTTTCAATGATGGCATTTGTTTAAAGCTATCAAGTAAGCTATCTTTAGGAGCTCATTCTTGATCTGGAATTCAGAAAAAGAAGCAAAACCCATCAACCAAAAGCAAGTTTAGAAGGATAAAAATTGGGGCCAAACAGGTTGTACAATCTATTTCCTCTGAAAATAACCAACAGAAGGTCTGGCAGCCTGTCTTAGTTATCAGCAGCTTCCCTTCATTAAATCTAATTGCTATGCTGTGATCATTTCAATTGATGGATACAAAAAGCAATGTCAAGTCCATGATGGTGGCCTCCAGCCTCTTTAGGGAGCAGATTTGGCCCATCTTGCTCCTTTTTTATGTTCTCCTTAGTATGGGAAGGCAGCTGAGATTACTAACGCCTGTCCATTCTGTTACCATCACTTGGCCTAAACTTGTCGATAAGTTTATCAGGAAGCCTTGCAGTATATCTGGAATTGTGAAATGCAAATAATTTTACTAGAGAGAGAGAGAGAAGAAGAAGAAAAGTGAATGAATGAACAAAGGAACGAGTGAGTGGCAGAACTATGGTGCCTGAGGTTGTGCTTAAGGACCACACTGCACTGTTTCAGCCTGGCTCAGTCTCTTATTCTCTGTTCAACAATGGACAAGCCACTTAATTCAGTGTCCATGTCTGCAAAATGTGGAACAGAGGAGCACCTGTCTTCTTCTTGTGAAAAGTATATGAGTTAATCCATGTTAGTTGTTGTCTCTGTTTTACTGAAAATCTTCAATTCAAGCTTGCAAAATTATATAGTAATTACTAAATTACTAAATTTAGTAATTTAGTCTTTTTGTGATGTATTCATATGTTCACCTGTTTCATGTTGTCTCATTTTAAGCCTCTTTTGCTTATGAAAGTTGACAAAATCTTATAAAGTGAGTCAAATGCTTAAGGTTTCTAAATATTTCAAGTAAATTTAAATAATAAATAACATTAGCCACTGCAAAGTAACAAGCACAGTAGGAATGTGGATATTCTTTGTGTAGTGGTAGAGGGACAATTTTAAAATCATTTAAAAAATACATTATCATTGAAGTTATTTAAAAGAAAACAATGACATCAGATATAGACTTGGATTTATATTCCCTAAAAATAGAAAATATTATACATGATTAAACTCATTTATTAAGAGCCTGTCTACATGTATGCTGTGTTGAAGCAAAATACTTTATATGTTAAAGTGTTATAATAATATATATCATTGATCAAGTGCCTACTGTGGGGCAGGCACTTTACATTTGGCATTTTAGCAATCCTCACAATAACCCAATGGCGCAGACACTATTCCCTGTTTACAGACACAGAGAGGTTAAATCATACAGCTGCTAAGAAGGACAGAACATGCAAACTCAAGTTTAAAGTACTTGTTTTTCTTTGTTATGTTATTTGGCTTTTATCCTTATAATTTAAGATATTTCTCTCTAACCAGATATCATTATCTAGTCTTATATAATTATATGCTTACCTCCCCTTTCAAATGCAAAGTATTTAAGAGTATAAACAATGTTTTTAATATGCAGCCCTAATGCTTATTTTCTAAACCTTATGGTACACAGTACAATGTTTTTTTTCTTCCATCTCTCTAAACATGATATCCTTAGCAGGCATGCATGCATGCTCAGTCACTTCAATCGTGTCCGACTCTGCGACCCTGTGGACTGTAGCCTGCCAGGCTCCTCTGTCCATGGGATTCTCCAGGCAAGAATACTGGAGTGGGTTGCCATGCCCTCCTTCGGAGGATCTTCCCAATTCAGGGATTGAACCTGGATCGCCTGCATTGCAGGCAGATTCTTTACTGCTGAGTCACTGGGGAAGCTGATATCCTAAGACTAGTAATATACTGATATCCTTAGACTGGCAGTGCATCTTTCAATCACTGGCCCCTGGGATTGTCACTAAGGCTGTCTACATATGCTGGGTTTCTTCCTCTGGTATGGGGTAGAATTTTGTAACCCTTGGCTTGCTCAAAAGCAGTGTGCCCATAGTAGAAATGATGACTGCAAAATCAGCACATGACTCTCCATATTCTTTTTCTCCCTACCTCAGCACTTGTGATCCAAAACAAAGAAACTGACTACAGCATCTTAGAGGGTTTTGCTAGAATGAGTTATGTGTGTGCGAGGAGCAGGATAGCCAGGACATTGGATTGGTGAGCCACTGAGAACAGTTTTGATGAGATTGAAAACTGATTATACACAGCAGAACACTGAAAATTGAATCAGTCTATTAAGGATATTCCTTAAGATTCCAATTTTTTTTTTTTTTTAGTCACTGAAGAATGTTTACTCAAATGAATTTTTACCATGTTAAGTAAAACACAAACCTAACAAGATATAAAAGAATATGATCACAATTTTGCTTAAAAGTTAAAACTCTACCACCACAACAAAAGAAACCCCAAACCAGTAATAATATGTTTATGCACACATATATAAAGGATTAAAGAAATAACTCAGAATGTTAATATAAGGTGTGGTGGGATTATAAGTGGCACTAAGTTTATTTGTGCTTTTAGTATTTAAAGATTTATATAAAAACATGCACTGCTTTGTCATTTTAATGTTATTTTAAAAGCATTCCATGGAATAAATTAGCATATAAACATACAATGTAGTGCAGGTTATTAAATTATTTAGAAGTGAAAAATCAGAAACCATAGAATAATGAACAAATTATTAATATATTTTTACATGATAGACTTATGCAGCCATTACAAATGATAAATATATAAGGTGGTTTAATGAGAGGAAGTGATCAAAATTATATAAATATAATTTTAATTATATTAAAATATCAATAGGAAACAAGGCAAAATTTTTGTCAAATGAGTGATTTTTCTTTTTATAATCTCAAAATTTTCTACAATTATAAGCAGGAAAAAATAAGTTTAAAACATTACTGAAAGTACATTTAATACATCAAAATTGTTAACAGTGGTGCTTTACATGGAGGAAGAACAGAACTTTGGGGAATGGGGTTTATTCTACAGTATATTTACTCATGTAATTTCAGAAATAAGAATTACACTTAAAAAGAGTGTCATGTGAAAGCCATTAATTCACTGCAGTCTCCTCTTAGGAAGCATGTTCTCCAGTGACACTCACAGTGTCTGCAGTGTGGGAGCCGGGAGGGGACATGTGAGGGACCTTAACAGGGAGACAGTGCAGGGCAATCACTGCAGTGCAGCACGGGGCGTGCTGGCTTGTGCTTTAGTTGCTTAGTCATGTCCGACTCTTGCGACCCCATGGACAGTAGCCCGCCAGGCTCCTCTGTCCATGGGATTCTCCAGGCAAGAACACTGGAGTGGGTTGCCATTTCCTTCTCCAAAGATTCCAATTTAACATAGAAGAGAATAAAGGACAGAAAATTTACCATAGTCCTTCATAAGTATTTGCAGTGTGACAGTCCACAGAATTAGCCTTCAGCTTCCTTAGGTTATATTCTTCATCCATTTCCCCCTTTTGTGCCACTGAAGCATAAGCATGAGGGTGAGGCTGGAAAGACACTGTGGACATTATACAGAAGCCATTCTCCTAAGTAACATGACCTACTATTTTTGTTGTTGTTGTTATGAATCCACAGTTGACAAAAGTCCCAGCTAAGGTATATTCTCTATTCTGTTGCAGTGAGTATGACCGGTAACTCAAATGCATGGAATGCATTTTTCCTGGACTCAGTGATTAAATATTGTGGTGTATGCCTTCTCACATCCTGAATAACTAATTAAATTATATTCTTATAACTATGAATTGCAATAAATCATCTCACCAAGGTTAACTTCGAGATGTCTTTCATTATCAGAAGAATATTTTTAAATCCCCACAAATAATTTCAGTGAGAAATGAAATATTTTGTTATATCTTGAAAAGGTGATGAATAGCTTTTGGTCCTGACAGTGAATTTCTCCAGATTCTACATTCTGAAGTTGAGGTTTTCATTATATTTTCATTGTACTGAATCTAAATGAAAGCTGATCTTATTATAGAAAAAGAATTGTGTTCTATTTTAAGAACTGTTCTTGTAATTTCAATTTATTGCAACATCAGAGGCCAACAGGAAAACAGCAAAGTAAAGGTTTATTAGAAAGAAAAATATGATTATCAAGACAAATAGCACTTCTAATAAGTTGACTATTTCAAGCTTCTTAGAGATCTCACAATAAAAGTTGCTTTGCAAAGTCCTAATACCTTGATGAATAATGTATTCTCTAAAAGAATACTTTCAACTTTATTTATACATTCCCCACCTTGTTTCACAAAAATCTCAAGGTGGCCTGCAGGGATGTATGCAGAGCAATGGGATTAAAAAATAGAAATGAAGAAATGGGGTCTGTGAAATACAAATATATGAAAATAAGACAAGAATCAGAATAGCTGGCAAGTTAAAACAATAATTTATAAGATGCACAGGCCCTATATAATAAGCTACTATATATATATCCTGGTTTAACAAGTCACCAGCTTCTAAACAACTGATATCCACACCTCAGATGTCTCTTCCTCCTGTGGTGTACAGTCGTCTCCATGTCTCAGATTTTCCTGTGAAGAGTCAGTAACTTGTTTTACCAACACAGTGTACTGGACACAACAACCAGACCTCTTCCTCTCTTGATTTTTCCCAGAACCTTCAGGATTGAGATTTGTCCGGTATTCTACTTCCACCATAGCAACCTCTCACCACGCTTCAAAACCTCATTTAACAAAACATGGAGATTTAGGCAATAGCTTTTTGGCAAGTTAATAGCATATTAAATTAAGAAGAGGAATTTTTTTCTTTTTACTATACTTTGTTAGATGGTTAGTTACAACTTCACCTTCCAGCCTTACAACTCATCGGCTAGAATCCCACACTGTACAGCGCTCTCCTTAGAATTCCATAGCATCCCCTCCTCCTGCTAGGGGTGATCAAGGTCACTGCTGTCGTCAGAAGAATCCTCTAGGATTGGCACGTGTGACTTTATCCAGGTAGGATCTCATGTCCATGTGGTCCCACCACCATCTAATCTTACTATCAAAGCCTACTTTAAAGAGCTTGAATGGCAAGTTGCAAACATCTCTAACATGACCCTGGTACAACAATGCTGTAAATACTAATCAGACTAATTCAGTGTCTAATTTTATTTGCTCCTGCTAAATGGCTCATGCGATATGGCAACCTTAAAGGCAGCCTTCTCATACACTCTGGAGTTTAAATTTACACGGGGCAGAGGTAATCACTCCCAAATGCAATTATCTCCTTATCACCAAATCTATATGTGGAGGAAAAAAATCAGGACCAGCACACTTTGCACCTTTAATTTCTTACCACCCTGATTTGCTTGTTCTTTTTAAACAGCTATGACCAACAAGGTAAAAAGATTAAAGTTGTCCTACTTGTCAGTGCTGCCAAACAAGTTTTATAAACAAAACAAGGAAAAGCACTCCTTTTATTTTTGTTTTCCATTTCTCAAATGCAAAACTGGAACAATATAAAAACCAATTCTCTACTACCCTGGGGCATTAATCATCAAGACAGTGATCATCAAGCTCAAGGAAATTCCCATAAAAGCCTTTGTATAAATACAAACCATTTTTTTCTTCCACACTTGAACACACATACTCTTCTTAGGTCCACTGAACTAGAATACAAGGTATCAACTTCACCATTGATTATGATAGAGTTGCCTGTGGTTATCGTCTGCCTGAGAATGCAGCCAGATTTGAGTTGCAAAACTGACCTCTATCAAGCCTTTATAGATTGATATAGTGTTGGCTGAATATTCATAGATTCAAAGCGCCATCCAGAATATGAAAGAGGACTGCCCTCCTCTGGGAATTTATGATCTATTGAACTAAAATATGAAAATGACTTCTTTTATGTTTTCTTAATCTGAAATATTAAATAGAAGCTATGAGACTAGCACAGCTTTTCAGATGTATATCAATGTATCCACACTGAGTCAGGATTTATTTCTTAAGAGAAACAGTATTAATTTTTCATGAAAGAAGAAGGATGTTATAGCTAAAAGGATTTAAAATGAACAAAACTGTTTAAGAATGCCACAAAAAGAAAATTATATTAAGCAAAAGACATTTTAATAATAAAATAAACCCAAAATAATTTTGCATGTTAGAGATAACACGTATAATATTAGTACTACCTAACAGAGGATGAGATGGCTGGATGGCATCACCGACTCGATGGACATGAGTTTGAGTGAACTCCGGGAGATGGTGATGGACAGGGAGGCCTGGCGTGCTGCGATTCATGGGGTCGCAAAGAGTCGGACACGACTGAGCAACTGAACTGAACTGAACATTGTCTGAGTTGACGGAAAATCCTTAATACCTTGTTGCCCAACAAGAGGTAGCGGTCAACCCCAGGCCCCCTCTTGAAAGCGTTCTTAAGCCAGCACCTTAGGAATTTCTCCAGACCCCACCTGCACTGGAGGTTCCTGGTAATCTTGTCCTGTTTTGATGAAAATCAGAAATCTGAGGTTTCCCCTCATACTACCCTCTACTCCAGTATTCTTGCCTGGGAAATCCCATGGACTGAGGCAACCAAGCGAGCTACAGTCCATGGGATCACAAGAGTTGGCCATGACTTAGTGACTAAACCGCTGCCACCACCACCACCCAGGTCCCATCCTTCAGATCAGCCCCTCAGTTCCATCTGGGCTTTTGGTTCCATCTGGTCTAGTTTCCTGGCCTCCCCTGCCTCCTTACTCTGCAAATTTCGTAGAGAAGAGGTAACCCAGGCCTTGCCCTTAAGCTCCTTCCCATGTAGAAAGAGACTCTAGACAGAAATGACAAGGCTTGAATAACTGAGGACACACTCAGAAGATTAAGACCCATTCTGAGATATTTAATCTCAAGGACAATCCCAGGGATGAGGTTGCTGAGGAGGAGCTAAGTCATTCCAGAGAAACGTCATACGGATTCTCCTTTTTCTGGAAGCCACCAAAGTGGTTTCTCATAGGTGTGCCTCTGGCCCTGACTTCTGACTATGAACCAAAGTCTAGCCTGTCAAGGATGCAAAGGCAAACTTGACCCTTGTTTGGGACCATCCCTCAGCCCACTCAGTTTGGTCACAGATGCTGTTGAATGACCAAGGTACTGCTCCCTCCAGGGGCCTTCTTATCCAAGCACGTTTTTTGGCTCAAGTCTCATCCATCACTTGCCTCTAACTTTGCTTCACAAACTACAGTTCTGGCTCCAACACTGGATGATAGGATGCTTTACCACCCAGCCTCAAGGCAACATTTCTAAGAATAACTTATTGGATTAAAGATGTCTCCCAGCATTTTACAAGATAACCAAGCATTATCACGATTCATGCTGTTATTGCCAATTTA
Organism: Ovis aries; assembly: GCF_016772045.2. Lineage (NCBI taxonomy): Eukaryota > Metazoa > Chordata > Mammalia > Artiodactyla > Bovidae > Ovis > Ovis aries. Next base: position 20,092,380 of record NC_056061.1, read on the forward strand.
ATTTGAAAAAATATAAAAAAAAACTTAGTCACTTTAAAAATAGATTCCTTCCTAAATGACAGTTCCTCTTAAAGTACACATGAGAGGCCAACAGCAATGACTTTCAGAGGCATTCAATATCAGAGACTTTTCTTCCAAATGTTCCCTATCCTATCAAAACCAGGTTCCTTAAATCAAAAGCTGACTACATAAAAAAGTTACCAACATTGAAAACAATGCTTGTATTATAAATATTTAATCAATGAAGCCATTGATAAACCAACCAGAATCACATTACGATGCTTCATGACTCATTGTTTAAACACAACAGCCTCAAGAATACAAAATTTAAAGTAGAATCTAGTAGCAAACATACCTTCAAACACCAATAAAGTAACATCTACTAATATTCCAAACCAGATGTTAACATCCAAACACTCTTTAAATACCCAGACATATTCATCAATTGATTGAGAAGAACGGAAGATTGACTCACACGGCTAATCCAGCAGTAGGCTTCTCGCATACAGTTGGAAAAATGGAGCATGCTAGCATGTCAAACCTGCTACCCATCAGTTCTAACAGATTAGGGTGAATCAGTGTCAGAGAGGAAATGAAGTGCCAGGTAATGTGAAATATCACCAGGGGAAACAACTCCTGCAAAGGTCTACATCATCTCTGATGCCAAGATGGCATGAAAAAAAGAATGCAAGACTCTGGAAAACGATCGCCTCTCTCTAATCTCAGGATGTAACTGTGCCAAAAAGAGGGAATTATATTCCCAGATGGAAAACAATCTTTGTTATCCCTAAGTAAAACATTTCAATCACACAGTCAAAAAGATTCTTTTCAGGATTCTGAAATTGTAGTATGATATGTGAGTAAGGCAGTATCCTTTTTATTTCTGTTCACACAATGGACAGACACTTATTGCAGAGAACTCTATTACCACGCTGTCTTCCCCTGGCCACATAAATTCTGTTCCCAGCGCTCCCTCTCTCTGAATGCCTCATTGTCTAGAAAGTGCTTTTTCTGCCCCCAAAGCCTTGCTTATTGCCTACCAATTGGAAAAAGTTGTGATGATAGCCAGAAAGAAATCAAAACTCCAAAAGAGAACTCAAGGCATGAAAGTCAAGTCTCCAAAGATAAGGCAGGAGAAATGTTCAACAAACACAGCTTACTAATTATCAAATAAATTTACATTAAAATAACAATCGTGTACTGTTGAGCATATATTAAAATAAGAAAAAAGGAAAATTCTCAGTGCTATCAATGTGGCATAACACAGAAATATAATGCTGTAAAAATAATGATGTATTAACTAGATTTTACTATTTTAGAATGTTATATGGTATTGTATACCCAGAATCATAAAAGTGTTTTTATACTTTGACCCAGTAATTAGAGAACTTATCCTAAAAAACTCTCAATCATAAAAATAATACTTGCATGAAGATGTTTATTACACATTCATCCGTTCTTCTCCTGAGTTCAGTAAATCATTACTTTTATGACCGTTGCTTTAAGTTATCAAGTAGGTTGCTTCTCTCCATTTCATTTAGTTCCTTTTCTGAGGTCTTGTCTTGTTCTTTCGATTGGAACATATTGCTCTGTCTCCTCGTCTTGACTAATGTTCTGTTTGCTTCTATGCTACAGGAGACTGGGGTTCGATCCCTGGGTTGGGAAGATCCCCTGGAGGAGGGCACGGCAACCCACTGCGGTATTCTTGTCTGGAGAATTCCATGGACAAAGGAGCCTGGAGGGCTACAGTCGATAGGGTCGCAAAGAGTCAAACACGAATGAGTGACTAACACACAGGCACACAGCTATATCAGCTCTCCCTCCTCATCTTGAAGAAATGGTCTTATTAAGAGAGGCCCTGTGGAGCTCAGAAGCGCAGTCCTGCCTGGCCACCAGAGCCAGGAGCTCAGAGGCTGTCCCCTCTGTGGGCTGTGTGCACCCTGCTCTTAGGGCAGGACTGCAGCTGCCGTGGGGCACCGGTGGACAGAGCTTAGCTCCACTGGCGGTGAGACCCAGTTAAGGGGAGCTAACAGGTTGGATGGAGAATTCCAAATTGGTGCCCCAAAGCAACAATACTGCCAAGGTAGCCTGAGAGGACATAACTGCCTCCTGCCAGTGTCTCAGTCCCCAGGGAAGCATCTCACCTGGTTCCTGCCCCTCCAGCAGACACTTCAAAGTTAATATGTGGGTCCCCTTCATTTACGGTCTGTACACTTCTCGATCTGGTGCTTTCGCACTGATTTGGGGGACTAGTGAGTCCGTGCATGAGCCCTTTGAGAACAGGATTTCTGTTCTCTGCAGTTCTATAGTTTTCCTGGTCATATGTCCCATTGGTTTTCAAAGGCAGGTGTTTGAGGGGGGCTCATCTTTCCTGAGCAGGATCTAGGTGTTGGGAGTGCCTAAAGTGGAGCTCAAATCCCTTGCTCTTCAGGGAAAAGATCTGCATCTTTGTGGTTTCTCCCAGTTGCGGCTGACCGCAGCTGGAGTGTGCTTTGTTCTGCCCTCATAGTGGCCATATTCCTGCCTTTCCTGCATGACTCGATGCTGTCCAGGTTCTTCTCATCTAGTTTTCAGATGGAATTATTCCACATGTACTGGCAGATTTATTGCGTCTGTGGGAGGAGGTGAGTTCAGGTTTTCCAGTGTTGCTGTCTTGAACTGCCTCATGCATGCCTGCATGTTCGTGCATGCTAAGTTGTTTCCCTCGTGCCCAGCTCTTTGGGACCCAATGGGACCCGCCAGGCTCTTCTGTCCATGGGATTCTCTGGGCAAGAATAGTGGAGTGGGTTGCCCTGCCCTTCTCAGGGGATCTTCTTGACCCAGAGATCAAAGCTACGTCTCCTGTGTCTCCTGCATTGGCAGGTGGGTTCTTTACCACTACCTGGGAAGCTCTCTATCTGACAGTAATTATTTTTGTGCACCACTGATTTAGACAAGGTGCTTTGAGAAAAGGACAAACATTCTTTTTGAACATAACAGAGTTTATGGAAAAGATTATCTCATCTAAATGTTCTCCTCCCTACAAATACAAAATAGGAAAGAAATTTCTTTATTTTCTGAAAAAGATGTTAGCTGATATTCTGTACTAACCCAGGATAAACTAGTTTCTCATACAATTCTAATTCTTGTGCCTACCTCATATAATAAAAAGAACATTAATATTTAAATTCTTGGGTTTTTCATAACTATTCTCTTAAATAAGAAAAAACAATATATAGAAATAACTATACACATTAATATATTTAACTGATAATAAACTTTTCCCTTAAACTTTATCTTTGTTTTTCTCACTGGTCAGATATGGAAGTGATTTGAAAAGGAAATAATACTTGATAATGCTAGCTAATAACTTATATTAAATTCTCTATGGTTTCCACTTATCTAGAAACATATTTTTCAGACTTCTTTTAAATTTGCCCCTCAAGTACTTCCCACCTATAACTAACTTTGTTTTGGAGCATCCTTGTTCAATAGTAACTAGATATTGAATTTATTCACATAAAAGAAACTGAGGTAAAGTCTTAGAGGTAGTAATAGTTCAGACTCAGAGATTTTGTTTCACTGCCTCAGCCTATTAGCATTTAGGGAATTCTGTTTTCTTTTTTTAAGTTAAATTCTATTTTTTATTCTTTTCGATTTTAAATTCTGTTTTAATTCTTTTAATGGTTTGAAATTGTGTGTAAACAGCATCTGGGGGAGGTAAAGTTGCATCTCGTGCCATGGATTATTTACAGGTAGTGTTTAGCACCAAATGTCTCTCATATTTACCAAATGGTGAGGGACAGAGGGAGGTGGTTGCACGTCATCTCTCCAAGCATCATATCTAGACTTGGGAAGGCTTGCTCTGCTAGACAAACGGCCTCAGGCAGTGTGTGAAACTGGACTTCCCAGATGACTCAGCAGTAAAGACTCTGCTTGTCAATGCAGGAGACATGGGAGGCCTGGGCTCTAACTCTGGGTCAGGAAGGTCCCCTGGAGGAGGAAAACGCAACCCGCTCCAGTATTCTTCCTTGGAGAATCCAATGGACAGAGGATCCTGGGGGTGCTACAGTCCGTAGGGTTGCAAAAACCGGATGTGAGTGAACACGAACACGGACACACGATGAGTGAAATGTGAGGAGGCGGGATCGATCTCTAGGAGTCACGAAGTATGGCAGGCTGGAGACAAGCCTGGGAGTGATGGGCTCTTGATAAAACTAGGAAGGCGGTTTGGATCCAAATCATGGCAAAGCAAAATGTTAGTGCTTGGTCCTGGATGAGAAGTATACTGAGACCATATATTTAGTTCCTGATCATCACCACTCTGTTCTCCTTGGCACTGTGATAAGCATCACGATTATTTTCACACATAAAACCTTCCCCGGCAAGACAAGCTATTAACACCCCAAATCGGCTGGCAAACCACACTGAGTATCCTTCCTGCACACTTCCGTAATGATTCTGGCTCTTTCTGAGGTCTTCCTTCTTTACACCTCTATCACTTTTTATGTTGTTTCAACCATAACTCTCAGCTCTTAATATCTGCCATCTATTATTCCTCATTCCTCCCATGTGTCATCTGGTTCCTCGTCAATACTATGAATTACAAGGTGCTGGTATAACATACTTTACACTTGCACATGGCTGTATGGTCAGCAAATGACAAATTTATACTTGGTATTAATTAATTTTTCTTCTAATGACAACAGTCGGAACATTCTCCTATTTATCTTTTTTCTTAAAACACACACCACATCACACTCATTACAATGTATAATTAGAAAATTACTCAATTATTCAGTGAGGTACTGAGCAACAGTCAAGTGCAAAGCTGTCAACAGGGCTGACTCTACAGTGGGTCCTTGGAAAGAATCAGTGCATATTAAATAGAGGAACAAAAGGAAATATACTCGAAGCTTCTTTTTTTTGAAAATTAAATAATATGTTTCTAAGAGAAACAGATTCATAATGATAATTAAATGGGTACAATTCTTAAACAGACAAAGCTTTTATAACAGTAAGATACAGACAAACCAGACAACTAGGAAACTTAAAGTACATTTTAAATCCAGACTGCACAAATTCTTCACATGAACAATTCCTTTAATGAAACGTGTACACTATTTCTATAACTTAATTTGACAGTAGAAGGGGAAAATCTTCTAGATGTCAATGGACTCATCTGTCAAGTTAGTTACAGAATGAGGGATTGCCCTTTCACAGAGGTTTCATCAGCTCTGTGAAACCTCCAGCTGATCCTCACTTTAATGCCTTTTCACTCTGCTTAAGACACAGGCCAAGCTCCAGAAACATGGTTCATATAATGACCTGGCTGACCCCATCTTCTCCTTCAGCTCCTGGTCCCTAAGCCCCTGGTCCAGCTAGGATTCAATAGGGAATTTTGTTCAGTTCCTCAAGCCTTATGCTTTTCTCCAGCCCTCTAAATCCATTCTTTTCTCTGCCTAAATCATTCTTTCTTGCCTTTCTCCCTTTGACTGGAAAACTTCCATTCTTCCTCAGCCTTAAGAAGTCTTCCCTCGTCCTGTGCCTTCCTCTCACAGTCAGGGTTAGCTGTGTGTGTGTGAACTGCTTCAGTAGTATCCAACTCTTTGTGACCCTATGGATTGTAGCCTGCCCAGGCTCTTCTGTCCATGGGATTCTCCAGGCAAGAATACTGGAGTGGGTTGCCATGCCCTCCTCCAGGGGATCTTCCTGACCCAGAGATCGAACCCACATCTCTTTAGGCTCCTGCATTGACAAGCGGGTTCTTTACCACTCGAGCCCCCTGGAAAGCCCCAAGGTTAGCTGCTCCCCTCTTTTAGGCCTTCAGTGTCTCTGGACTTCTATCACTGCACTGCTGCACTGTAATACAATTGTCAGGTTTTTTGTTTTATTCTGGTTTTTTGCCTTTATCCCCCCCAATACATGGGAGAATTCTTTGAAAACAGCTACCATCTTGTTTATTGGTATGATTTCCAGTGCAGGTTGTAAATCTTAATTATTAGAATTACCCATAGATAAGGCTTCTGAAGTCTGTAAACTCGCATTATTGCAAGAATAGATGTTGTGGTGGAAGACACCATGTGTATTTGCTAATAACGTCCAGGAAAAAAAGAAACATTTGCTTTCAGAGGCACAGCTCAGTCTTTGAAGAATTCTTCATGAAGTTTGTCAGCCAACTTTATTTTTACTTGGAAAGAGTAAAAAGACAACTACGAAAAGTTCGTATCTGCTAAATATTGCTCAAATGCTTCACATAAAACCTAATACTCTAGAAACACTTAGTAATTGCAGTCATCCCTCAAGGGCTCAAAGCCAATACAGAGAGCACCAAATTTATGAGATGAATGCACAGATTTTATATCTACAAACATAATTCCCATTTGAATTGAAGAGGATGTTATAAATTCTTTGTGTCTAACATTTGTAAAGATAAGAACAATAGAAGAAAAACCGCCACAACCCACCTTGACATGTCTACAATAGAACTACCCATCAGGCTGAACTGATGGCGAGCAAAACAGCAGAGAGTTTCAGGAACTAAAATAGAACGTGGTTTCTTTTTGTTTTTGTTTTTTGTTTTTTTTTTTTGGCAAAGCTTCTTGCCTTCCTGTGTTCAGCTGAAAAAATATGTGTGTAATAATTATTAGAATTTCTGAGAACACATCTTTTCCTGTTTTTTTTTTTTTTTTTCCCAAAGCTTCCTTAATGAAAATTCGTTCAAGTCTCCAGACTTAGTTTAACGAGTGCCTTTTCTTCTAGGTCCCAGTTACTCTTGTATTAATACCTTGAGACTAAAATTGATGTCAGAAAAAGTGTTTTTCAGCATTGAACTTTCATTTTGGAAATCATTTCATCACAGGATCACAGATTGAAGTGATCTAAAATCTTCAGTTCAATTTTACATGGGACAAAGTCAGCTGCTGGTGGGACTTTGGTTTGTTCCTCCCCATGAACTTTAGGTCTGGGTGCAATCAGTGAAATTCAGGGCTATGAGCTGCAGCGGCTCAGCCAACTGGATTTACATCCTGGTTCCAGTAACAGCTATTGGGCCTTGGACAAGTCATAAACTCTGTGTACTTCCATTTCCTCTTCTAAAATGTGGGTCATGATGGCAGCCATCTCCTTTTTATTCCTTTGAGAACTAAGTAATACAATTCTTGGAAAACACTTAGCATTAGTTCCCATCCAGATGACCAGTGGGCAAATATGGCCCTTCAGTTCAGTTCAGTTCAGTTCAGTTCAGTCGCTCAGTCATGTCCGACTCTTTGCGACCCCGTGAATCGCAGCACATATACATCTTTTATTTGATCATTTTGGGTGATAAGAAATTGGCTTAGTGGCCAATTTAAAAATCGAGGAATTTCCCATAAAAAGTAAGATTTCTGGCTTCTTGTAAAAGCAAAAGGTCAGGTAGCAGATACTGTTAGTTGGTGACCACCCATATACCCACTGCATCTGCTATGGCTTACAGGGGCATTTCCCTTATTAACCAAAAGCTCCCCACTTCAAGCTATCTCCCTGCGTACAGTTATCACTGCCAGCCTCACAGTCCTCAGGAGCATGATTCTGGGTCATGCCATAAGCAGTCTCTCAGGAGGTTCTCAAGGCTGATTAAACCTAGGTTGCCCACACGCATTAATACACTTTAAAAAACAAAATTTTATTTTTGACAGCAGCTTTAGGTTCACAGCAAAGTTGATCAGAACTGCAGCGAGTTCCCTTATACTCCCTGCCCCCACACGTGCATAGCGTCCCCTTCTATCAACACCCCCCACCAGAGTGGTACCTTTGTCAAAATCAGTGAGCCTATATCGACAGATCATTATCACCCAAGTCCATAGCTTACACAAGTGTTCACGCTCCATGGTCTGCATTCGATGAGTCTGGACAAACATACATACATATATATATATATATATATATATTACTAACAACATGTGTCCATCATTACAGTATCACACAGAGTGGTCTCACCCTACAAAATCTTCTGTGTTAATGCACCTTTTATTAGTTTTCATCCCTCTCAGCTGCACTTCGCCTTTTCCTCACTATGCTTCCTGGGACCCACTCCCAAATAAACTAACAGCACCCAAATTCTGCTTCCCAGGTGGAGCAGTGGTAAAGAATCACCTGCCAACACAAGAGACACAGGAGACGCAGGTTCAGTCCTTGGGCTGGGACGATCCCCTGGAGCATGAAATGGCAACCCCCTCCAGTAGACTTGCCTGAAGAGTCCCATGAACAGAGCAGCCTGGACAGTTATAGTCCACGGGGTCCCCAAGACTTGGACACGACTGAGTGAGCACACACACACCCCCAAACTCTAACCTCAGGATCTGCTTTTGGACAGATCATGGTCCTCTCTTCTGGATCAGCAACGCCTGGAGCTAATAAGCAGATGCAGCCCCCAACTCCTCACAGACCCCACCACTCACACTACTGTGCACAAGCACTTTCCCTTGGCCCACTGTGTCCACACAAATGACCTGCCTGTCTGTGGACCTCTGAGCTTGCAACCCAAGAGCCGGACCAGCCCCTTAATTTCTCAGAGAAAGCCACTGAACACAAGCAGGAGCAATGACTTGCCCAATTAGATAGAATTTCAGTCTGGGCTAGAACCCAAAATCTATGGCTCCGAGTCCTGGGCTCTCAGATGGCCCATTTCCCCTGAAGCAGATGCCACTTATCATCAGCCTAAGAAATTCCTGTTTCCTTGTTTATCAATATTTTCTTGTCTTGGTCACTTCCAATGCCCTCCTCTTCACTTGGATTTCAAGTGGATGAAGCTTGGGATTCCAGAGGAGAGAATTTCCCTAGGCAGGAGAGGCTTCACCGCTGAGCACCCAGTCACCTCCCCACCCCTGCACTCCTGAGGGGATGCTGCTGATTCAAGCAGAAGAAAAGAGAGGGGTCAGATGGCAGCCCCAGAGACAGGACAGTGAGAGATCAGATGAAGCTCTGGGAACCTGGAGGAGAAAACAGGGAGGAAAATGGATAGAAATTCTTTCCAATGAGATCATAAAATCTAATTCAACTTCCTTCCTGTCTCAAAAATCCAATTGAAAAATGTGGATAAAATCGATCTTGATATATCTTCAAATTGGAAAATGTGAGTCAGAGATCCTACATGGAGGCCAAGTTCTACTCTCTAAATTGCTGTGTGACCTTTGGCAAGTAGCAAAGGGACTTTGTTTCCTCATCTGACAGATGGGTGTAACGGTAATCCCTGCTTACTGCTCTACTAACTCCAATCATATGTGAAGTACTCACAATATTCTAGGCACTATACTGGGAACTTTACGTATATCTTCTGGTTTATTCTCAATTTTGAGACTGGTTGTTATTGCCCTAATTTATCCTGTAAGGAAACTGAAGCTAGAAGGCTTAGCCACACACCCGCAGTCACATACCTGCACCTGAAATTCAAGCCCAAGCTGATCAGCTTCACAGCCTGTGCCCAGATCTCCATGCTACCTTTGAAAAAGAACTTTGTAATCAGTACTACATTATGAACCTCACATCTGAAGTGTCATTAATCAATTTGAGAATAGACAGGAATGCAAAGGAGTCTCATTAATAGAACTGGTATCGGTTTCATGGTACCATGAAATTTTAGCCACTATCACATTTTTGTCACTGATTGGTGACATGCCACAGTTCAGTTCAGTTGCTCAGTGGTGTCTGACTCTTTGTGACTCCATGGACTGCAGCACACCAGGTTTCCCTGTCTATCACCAACTCCTAGAGCTTACTCAAACTCAAATCCATCGAGTTGGTGATGCCATCCAACCATCTCATTCTCTGTTGTCCCCTTTTCTTCCTGCCTTTAATCCTTCCCAGCATCAGGGTCTTTTCCAGTGAGTCAGTTCTTCACATTAGGTGGCCAAAGTATTGGATTTTCAGCTTCAGCATCAGTCCTTCCAATGAATATTCAGGACTGATCTCCTTTAGGATTGACTGGTTGGATCTTCTTGCAGTCCAAGGGACTCTCAAGAGTCTTCTCTAACACCACAGTTCAAAGCATCAATTCTTTGGTGCTCAGCTTTCTTTATAGTCCAACTCTCACATCCACACATGACTACTGGAAAAACCGTAGCTTTGACTAGATGGATCTTTGTCAGCAAAGTAATGTCTCTGCTTTTTAATATGCTGTCTAGATTGGTCATAGCTTTTCTTCCAAGGAACAAGTGTCTTTTAATTTCATGGCTGCAGTTATCATCTGCAGTGATTTTGGAGCCCAAGATAATAAAGTCTGCCACTGTTTCTACTGTTTCCCCATCTATTTGCCATGAAGTAATGGGGCTGGATGCCTCTATAAACAAAGCTAGTGGAGGTGATGGAATTACAGTCGAGCTATTTCAAATCCTAAAAGATGATGCTGTTAAAGTGCTGCATGCAATATGCCAGCAAATTTGGAAAACTCTGCAGTGGCCACAAGACTGGAAGAGGTCAGTTTTCACTCCAATCCCAAAGAAGGACATGCCACAGTCATTACTCAGTTTTGAGGAGAGTCAGATTGGAGACAAATCACATTTTACTTTGCGATGAACAGTGTATGAAAAGGCATTAAGTTAGTCACAGTGTTAAAGATGTTATACTTTGCTTACAAAGCCAATACATTTTCCAAAAGCACATGTGTCTGTAGATTCCTGCAATATTGTAGGAAAGTGCTCACAGATTTCCTTAAATGCCTGTGCATTTGAAGTATTTGGCTTCAAATAATTCAAGTACTTTATAACATAGCAGGTGTATGATTATCTTGTTGAGCCACAATGTCATGAAAAAAGTATCTTGTCCAACCACCTATTTTCTCATCCACTAACTGACCTGAGTATCAGTCCCAGATAAAACAGACACCTAGGAAAATGAACAAATGATGACAATGTCAAGAGAAGGAGAAAAATGAATCAGGCCATATGATTACGGCATCCTGCTGCAGTTCCTCCAATATATGTCTCACTGGAATAAAATCATCAGCATCATCTCTAAGTATATATCTAGGCTGTTGGGGGTGGGCCCCATGCACTGAGACATTGCCCCTTCATCCTCCTTTTAGAAGCTCATATACACCCAGGCAGAAAATACCCAGTGAATTCCAAAGATACAGGAGTCAAGTGTGAGGGTTTTTGTGCAAATGTGATTGGGAAAAGAAAGAGAAATGTGAGAGGCGACTTCAGAAATTAAGACAAAGAGCTGTGGGAGCTAAATGTCCAAAAGTAAATTTCTGGACTTCAAAGCTTCTCTATCAGTTCAGTTCAGTACACATCCATCAAGAGCTTCCTATAAGGCAGGCTCTGTGCTGTGCCCTTGCTGCCCCTCGAGCCATAAACAGCATCTATCTAGTGAATTTGATCTTAGACCTTCTTAACTAAGACAACTGACAAACTGCTATGTTTATAGCTAGCAGCCCAGGAACTATTGCTTTCTTATATGTTTTTCCTTCTTGGTGGCAAAGCATATCTTATTTCAAAATCTCTCCATGATGAGCGATGCAACCTGTGATGGAAGACACAATTCCAAAATGTGAAATTTCACCAGTTCTAATGTCACAAAGCCAATCATTTGAGAGTAAATATGTCAGAAAAGGAGTCAGTTCTCTGACAATTCATATTTTGCCTTTGAAAGAAATGGCATAACAAATAATCTGGAATTGTTTTCTTGAAAAACTTTCTTCTTATCTAGTAGTGTATGCAAGACTTCATCTTGAAGTATTTACTTAAAACAGATTGCTGTATTTTATAATAGTACAAAATTTATCACATGAAGGATGTTCACAAGCTTTCTTTCTCCAATAGCTCCTAGCTCCCTCTCTTTCTTCCAAAATTAGAAGGAGAACATCTTGTGGAAAGAAAGGTTGATTCTGCTTCATGATAAAGTGCCAAGAAAGAAAAGGGTGATATTGAGGAATAAAAAAAGTTTAATTGAATGGGGAAGAGAACAGTTTGGGGTGTGAAGAGAATGGACAAAAGTAGAAAGAGGATTTTTTAAAATGCAGCTGTGAGCTGTGTTGCTTTTCCCTCCTTCAAAAACACCTGAGTAATTCTCAACTATCTGGGCTATTAAGGGTCAATTCTTTTGTGCCCCACGAAGGCTGATCCAGGTGTGCCTGAAAGAGAAGCAAATGTTCGGGGTCTCCTGTCAGAGCCTCTCAGCTGTTGGTGACTCAGAAAACACCTTCACTGATCCAAAAGGAAAAACCCTGGAGAAGAATTTCAGGCCACTCTCATGGAGGTAAAAAGAGTTTGGAGAAATGGAAGGAAAGCAAAGAACTGTTTAGAGACAAGAAGAAAGACGGGAAGACCAGGTGGCAGGGAAGGACAAGACAGGCAAAGGAGAGGAGCCCCGGACGGCAGCCCTAAGCGTGGAGCTGAGGCTCCTCACACCCTGGAACAGCCCATCATGGCCACGGATGACAGGCAGAACGGGAACCCGCAAGAGTCTCCTGTGCGCGAAGCATCGGGACCAAACTGAAGAGAACATTGTTTTGTGGCTGCCCAAGGGCTTCCCCGGCACATCCGGGCAGGTGGCAGGCCTGCACCCGGCGGGGGGCATCCTGGCAGCCCACAGCGAGTGGCCGGCTGCTGCATTCAGGGCAATCAGGACAGCGCGGACCATCCTCGCCGCCCTCGGCTGTCAGTAATCAGCACGGACTTGTCAAAACCAAGGGGAACAGGTCAAGCCTGTACAGACAGTGGAGAAAATCAGATTCTCCCCAAAGGCCTCTTGTAAAAGCAATTCTGAAAGCAGTGACAGAGGAGAAAAACAATTTTTTTCTGTCGACCTCAACAAAGGACTTTAGGATATATCTTCACAATGCCTTTCTGGGAGAGCTGACAAAGGTCAGAAAGTGAAATTTCTAAAACGTTCCAGAGCTGTACAACACATTTGAAGAAGTTTCAGAACAAAAGGAGGATTGAGTGTGAGCGAATATGTCTAACACCCTTGATTTCAGGTTTAGATAGAAATACCAATTAAATATGAAAACCTCTATGTTCATTCACTAATGTGTTAAATGGGGGCTTCCCCGGTGGCTCAGTGATGAAGAATCCGCTTGCAATTCAGGAGACCAGGGTTCAATCCCTGGTTCAGGAAGATCCCCTGGAGAAGGGAATGGCAACCCACTCCAGTATTCTTGCCTGGAGAATCCCATGGACAGAGGAGCCTGGCAGGTTATAGTCGATGGGGTCACAAAGACTTGGACATGACTGAGCTACTAACACTTTCACTTCACTTTCAATCTGCTAAATATTTAATAACGTTTATACCTCTAGATACCAGGTAAACAGTTGAAAATAAGATAGACATGATCCCTCCCTCTTTTTTACCTGAAACCTTGAAGAGGTACCATTTACATGCCACAAAATGCCATCACCTTCTCCTATACAAATCATAAAGAGAGTCCATTTAAGGAAAATACAAAGGCCCATTCAGAGTTCTCCTCTGTGAAAGAGCTACTGATAACACTCCCTCCGTTTTCCTATCTCTTCTTTAAATTCATTTTTGATTGGAATGTAATTGCTTTACAATGTTGCGTTAGTTTCTGCTGTACAACAGCGTGAGTCAGCTATATGCATATATGTATCCCCCCCTTTTGGGGCCTTCCACCCATCCCCAACACCCCACCCCTCTAGGTCATCACAGAGCACCTAGCTGAGCTCCCTGTGCCATATACCAGCTTCCGACTAGCTAGCTATTTTACACAGTCACCCACTCTTTCTAATTCAGGAGTGAAGGTAGACACAAGCAGAAACCCAGGCTGGCACTTAACCAGTGAGCTTAGTTAATGTTCTGTTAGTGCTTAAAGGTCCAAAATCACAGGTAAGCAAACTTGTAAGAAAGAGGCATCAATGTTACAATTCTATTTACTTATTCTTTAAAATATGTATTTATTGAGCACCTGTTAGGGACAGGCCACGTGTGTACTGCTGAAGAGCAGGCTGGAAAGTCAAATACATGGCTCTGTTCACTCACGGGCACCGTTCCGCCTAGTGACATAAGTCATCCTTATCCACAGAACACTAACCACGCAGCATACATCACAGCAGATGCCAAATAGCAATTGAGCTGCAAACAAAATAAGCAAGATCGGTATCTGGGGTATACTGCAAAAACTGCCAACATAACCTTTCCAAGTGAAACTAATTCTTTCTCCTTTCACAATGCTCCTCCTCTGTTTTCTATTTCAGTTAACGAAGGCAACTTTCTCCCAAGCCAGCCTTCCAGAGCTTGCCTTTTCCCAAATGTTCCACATTTCAGTTGGTCACCAACACTGATAGTTTCTAAGGCAGAACTGTCCCTTAAGTCAGCCCCTCCTGTTCATTTATTCTGTCACCACCTACATTCAGGTGCTTATCATCATCCGTTTGGACTCTTCCACCAGACCAACATGACCCACCATCTTCTTCCTCTCCCTGTCTAAGAGCCTCCTCCATACTGCCACCAGGTAACATTCTCCTCATTTCTTCCTCCTGAAGCGCTGAAGTCTAAACTCCATGCAAGGCGTGGGAGGCTCTGTAAAAGCTCCTGCAACTCAGGGCCCAAGCGTTTGGTGATTTCCATCACCTGATTTCCATCACTGATCGAACTCACCAGGTTTACTCCTCACATTTTGATGTCTCTGCATATTCACACATGGTCTGAAATAGCCTTCCTCAACGTCCCCTCACGAACTCCTACTCATCTTTTGAATCTCTACTCAAGTAGAAGTAGCTGTTTCTTCTTCTGTGCCCCCGATCAACATGTTCCATTCTCATCAGTTATGGCACTCATCATGCTCAATCATAATCATCTGCTCATATGACTATCATCTTCACTCAATAATGGGCTCTGCAATGGCAGGGATAATGTCTTACTTATCTTTGTATTCCTAATGCTTACCACAGTGCTTGGTACATAGTGAATGTTCAATGAATAACATGGCAAGTTTTCAAAACATGAGTGGATGGATGTATAGAGGGGAAAAAAATAAACCCTATCAGAGCAGTCAGGAAAGACAAATTCATGAAACTGAGTAAACCTCAAACAGAATAAATTAAAAGGATACTATACTTATATACATCATAACCATGTGACTGAAGATTAAAAATAAAGAAAAACTCTTGAAATGAGCTAAAGAAAATAAAATATTACATAAATGAAGCAAACATTCAGATAATCATGGAATTCTCATCAGAAACTATGGAGGTCAAAAGACAGTATAACAACATTTTTTAAGTGTTAAAGGAAAAAAGCTGCCAAACCAAAATTCTATATTCAACAACTATATCATTCAGGAATAAAGGCAAGATAAAGACTTCTAGAAAACCTAAGGAATCTAAAAAAGAAATCTATTATACCTAGTCAGTCGAGACAGGTTGCATGATATAATATCAATAAACAACAATCATTTTTTCTATATACTAGAAAAGAATAATCCAAAAATGAAATTAAGAAAACAATTCCATTTACAATAGTTTCAAAAGGGGATAAACTTAGCAAAAGAAAATACATGTAGATTGAAAACTACAAAGCAATGTTGAAAGAAATTCAAGAAGATTTAAGAAAATGGAAACACACCCCATGTTCATTGATTGGAAGTCATAATATCATTAAAATGCAGTACTCCCCAAATCAATCTCCAGATTCAACACAATCCTGACCAAAGAAAGACATTTTTAGATAAAGAAAAACTGAAACAAATTTTGTCAGGAGTTCTGTTTTACAAGAAATGCTAAAGAAAGTTATTCAGACTGAAGAGAAAAATAGAAGGAAACTTGGTTCTTCAATAACAATAATAACAAAAAAAATTAGAAATTGAGAACTGTCTAGAAATATATTAAAGACTGGATTTCTCCACTTAAATTCTTTAAAATGGTCTGCTTTGTGTAAAAACTGAAACATTTTCCAATGGGTTTTCAAGTGTAGATTTAATACATATGACAACCATAAGATTAAAAAAATAGCAAAAGAGCACGGTCATGGGATCTATCTGACAGCAAGATTTCTATATTTCACCTGAAGTGGTACAATATTAACTCTAAGTAAACTGAAAAAAATTTAAAGCAATATAGCAAAAAATCAGAACATAATTTAAAATTAAGTACCAAAACACACTCAAATAATCCAAAAGAAAGCAAAAAAGGGGAACAAAGGAACCAAAAACTGAGTGATAAAAAGAAAAAAAAATGGTAAAGCAATATCCCCAAAATACCTAATATTATGTTAAATGCCAATGCTCTAAAGTCCCTAATTAATAGGCTGCTGCTGCTGCTAGGTCACTTCAGTTGTGTCTGACTCTGTGCGACCCCATAGACGGCAGCCCACCAGGCTCCCCCATCCCTGGGATTCTCCAGGCAGGAACACTGGAGTGGGTTGCCATTTCCTTCTCCAATGCATGAAAGGGAAAAGTGAAAGTGAAGTCACTCAGTCGTGTCCGACTCTTAGTGACCCCATGGACTGCAGCCCACCATGCTCCTCCGTCCATGGGATTTCCCAGGCGAGAGTACTGGAGTGGGGTGCCATTGCCTTCTCCAATTAATAGGCAGAGACTGACAAAAAGTGGATTAAAAGCAAGACTCAGCTAGATATCCTAAAAAAAAGCCATACTTTAAAAAGTAAAACAGAAAGATGGAACAAAAATGGATGGTAAAAGTATAATATGCAAAATTAACTATATGAAGACTATAGATGGTATATTAATATCAGGTAAAATAGACAGCAAAACAAATGCATTACCAGACATAAGGAGAAACGTTTCATGATGATAAAAAAAAAAATTCATCCAGAAAAACAATTATAAATGTATTTGTGCTTGATAACAGAGGTTCAAAACACACAAAACAAAGATTAACAGAATTAAAGTGAGAATCAAGTCACTCCAAAAAATCGCACTTAAAATTCATCTCTCAGCAATTAATAGACACTCCCCATAAAAAAAATCAGCAAAGACAAAAAATCTGAACAACACGATCAAAAATCTTGACCTTACTGACATTTGTAGAATACAACATCCTATAACTGCAGAACACACGATTTTTTACAAGTGTACGTATGCACTTACCAAGACAGGCCATAAACTAGGTTTCACCACAAGTCTCAAGAAATTTGAAATAAATATACAAATATATTCTCTGTTCACAACTGAATTGAATTAGAAATTGCTAGTATTAAGGCATTGAAGAAAACCTCAACTGTCTGGTAATTAAACCACATTTCTTAATAATATATGTATTATGATCACAAAGGAAAGCATAAAATACTTTTAACTGAGTGGCAATAAAACCCCAAATATATCGAAATTTGTGGGATATAGCTAAAGTAGTGCTTTTAAGAAAACAGAAATGCTACTATTGGACAAGAAGAGAAAACTAAAATTAATAACCTAAGGTTCAACCTTAAGAAGCTAGAAAAATAAAAGCAAAGTAAACTCAAGGGAGAATGAAGGACATAACAAAGGTAAAAGCAGAAATAAATAGAACAGAAAACAAAAGAGAAAATGAATAAGGCTAGAAGTTGATTCTTTGAAAAGATCAACAATTGACCAATTGAAAATTGACCCGTTTCCAGCTACACTGATTAAGGAAAAAGGAGAGGGAACAGAAAGCTCTAATAGGAAAGACTTATCAACACATATCCTACAGACATTGAAAGATAATAAGAAACTACTAAGAACAATTTTATGCCAACACAACTTAGATGAAATGGGCAAATTTCTTGAAAGTTACAACTCAGGGAAGCTGACACAAAAGAAATGGCAACTGAATCGCCTTGTTTCTATTGAAGAAACTGAACTCTTTATCAAAATTGCCCTCCAAAGAGAACTTCAGGCCCAAGTGTTTTAACTGTTAAATTCTAAGAAACACTCAAGAAAGAAATAATACCAATCTTTTACAAACTTTTGCAATTAGGAGCATGAGACACTGCTCAACTTGTTTTACAAGGTCAGTATAACCCAACACCAAAATCTGAGTAAGAAGATTACAAATTATATCTTAATGAAGTAGTAAAATTTTTCTAAAACGTAGAGTGCTATTATTTTTATAATCCTGTAACAGTCTTGGACTACACACAAATGACTTTCGTTATAGAAGGGCCTCGAAGGACCCGATTATAATACAGCCTCCGGTGAAACACATAGTATAACATGTACTCTCTGGATAATTTTTATAATGATTTTGTTCTATAGCAGAGAAACTACAACCTGCAGGTCAAATTCAGCTCAGGTTCTTTTTTTTTTTTTTTTTTTTTTTGGTAATGCCTGCAGGCTAAGAACGATTCTTACATTTTAAAAGTGTTGTTTAAAAAAAAGAAGTGACAGCATCTACATGTGGCCTGCAAAACCTAAGATAACTCTTTGACCTTTACACACAAAGTTTGCTATTCTTGTTAGAGTAACAAGTTTGTAACAGGAAGTAATTTTATCATTCTACTATCAGGAGGTGAGTGTAGCCAACAGTGCTTAGAAACCAGGACACCTGCAGGCCCTCCTATCTTCTTCCCTACACTTAGCTTCCGCTCCCTATTGATTCATTCATTCATTCAAAAAATATGTGCACGCTCAGTCATGTCCGACTCTTTGCAACCTTATGGACTGTAGTCCATCAGTCTCCTCTGTCCATGGGAATTCAGAGTTGGACATGACCGAGCAAACAATTGCACTTCACTTTCACATACATACACCATATTACTATATTCATTAGTTAGTTTTGCCACTTTTATTTTTCACTTTTTTCCTTTCTCTCTCCGCTCCAGCCTGCCCACCCCCTTTTCTTTTTCTGAGTCAACTGACAGCAACTTTCAAACATCAAGTCACTTCACTCCTAAATCCTCAAGCATTTATACGCTAAGAAAAAGGATATCCTCCTAGAAAAATCTCCATATCATTATCAACCTCAAGAAGTTTAACATGATACAGTATCATCAGCTTCTCTACCATTCACTTCCCAATAATTATTCATAATTATTCACATTTCCCAATTGCCCCAACTATACTGTGTATGTGTGTGTGTGTGTGGTAAGTCCAAGATCCATTTAATAATCACATTTAGTTGTCTTGTCTCTTTAGTTTCTGTGCTAGCGCTCAGTCATGTCCGACTCTTTGTGCCCCTTTGGACTGTAGCCCTCCAGGCTCCTCTGTCCATGGGATTCTCCAGGCAAGAATACTGGAGTGGGTTGCCATCTTCTTCTCCAGGGGAATCTTTCCAACCCAGGGATCAAACCCAGGTCTCCTGTGTCTCCTGCATCGCAGGCAGATTCTTTACCCATTGAGCCATCGAGGAAGCCCAAATATGTCAGTTCAGTTCAGTTCAGTTCAGTCGCCCAGTCGTGTCCGACTCTTTGCAAGCCCATGGACTGCAGCACGCCAGGCCTCCCTGTCCATCACCAACTCCCGGACTTCACTCAAACTCATGTCCATTGAGTCGGTGATGCCATCCAGCCATCTCATCCTCTGTCGTCCCCTTCTCCTCCTGCCCCCAATCCCTCCCAGCATCAGAGTCTTTCAGATGAGCCAGTTCACCTGGGTTCGATCCCTGGGTCGGGAAGATCCCTGGAGAAGGAAATGGCAACCCACTCCAGTATTCTTGTCTGGAGAATCCCATGGATGGAGGAGCTTGGTGAGCTACAGTCCACAGGTTGCAAAGAGTTGGACATGACTGAGCGACTTCACTTCACTTCACTTTTGCATCAGGTGGCCAAAGTATTAGAGTTTTAGCCTCAGCATCAGTCCTTCCAATGAATATTCAGGACTGATTTCCTCTGTGTAGGGCCAGTCCCATTATTTATCAGTCACTACACCATTATATATACTGCAGTATAATGATGTAGCAGATAAGCACGCCTGCCCTCAATGCATCCACAGGTTCTACAGAAGAGGTCTCAGTGCTTATTCGATGAATGATTCAATCGTCCCAGCCCTGTCTTACCAGACTCATGGGAGCAACAAGGATTAGATGTGCCCATCTCCTTGCTGCTGGGGCTTACCTTACACTAGGCACTGGGTGTCATGCTTCTCTGAACCTGACATTTCTCATCATTATAATAAAAAGGTAATAATACATTTCAAAATAAAAGGTGAAAAAATTAATGTGAATGTATACAGATACAAATATATTATTGTAGCCTTATCTTCCTCAATTGAGTGTCTCAAAATGGTCAGTCCTTCTCCCAAACGGAACCTCCTTTATAAATCTCACATTTAAAATAAAACTAACACAGTTGAACATTAGGGAAAGATAATGCTGAGGAGGTCTTGTTAATGTATCCAAAAATAACATGCTATTTTAAAGTTAATGTAAAAATCTCCAGATCCAAAGGATATGCATCTTAATGTGCTAAAAAGCATTAGCTAACATTTACTTTGCCACTGATAATTATTTGGGTTCTAAATCCAGAAGGTGTGAGAAAGATTGTCAAAAAGAGTCAAGGGCAGCATTAATATGGGTAAAAAATGAAATATAATTCAACAAAATGCAAATGAGAATATTTTTCTGGATAAAGTGGTGGAATCAATTATTTATTTAATGAAACAGAAAAATTTGGTGATCCATCAGAGGGAATACATATTTGAGAGAGCTGAATGAGATAACCATGTTTATAAGGCAACATGGTGACCAAAATAACCAGAATGACTTGGAAATGGAGAAAAAAACACCAAAAAGAGAAACAAGACTAATGGCACATCACCTACAAACTTCAGTTCCCAGTGGATAAATTTTTAAAAAGGTGAGAAAAGCTAAATAGGAACAATTATAAGACTTAAGAACTTAATTAAAGGAAAGGGATTCTAAACTATGAAAAATATAGATTGAAAGAGTGAAAGTCAAGGAACTGAGCTGGCACCTGAAAGGTATTTAATAAGTAAAGTCCTTTAAAGCCGATAGCTTTTCTATGTTATAGGAGAGCACGATGATAAATCACAGCCTAGGGAAAAGAAGTAGACTGAATAATATCAAAGAGTTTTTTAAAATACCCACAATAACCTTCCTAACAGTCATTTTTATTACACTGGAGTCACTGGGAACTGTTACTAGGAGAGAAACAACCTACATTGCATGTAAATTGTATAAGGTCTAAAATTGTATAAGGTCTAATCCCTGTTATTACTTTATAGCCATAGAGGGAAGAGAAAAAGGCAAAGGGAGGGATGGAAAGAGTAGGGGATATCTGAAGTTGAGGCATCTATTTCTACTCCACTTCACTGAGGCAGGAGCTTGTGACATCCTGATATGTCCAGCCCCAGTAAATGATTAATGTTTATCACAGGACCTCAACAAATCTCTCCTTTTTGAGGACATCTTTAGCCAGATTGCAGTATCCTCTACTTGGCTTCTACTTGTTTCTCCAAAGCTGCACAAAATCACACCCTACTCAGAAGAGATTAGAGCAGAAAGCATTCTGGCCAAGGCTCCTCCTATGGCCATGAGCCACTAGCCAAGATGAGAAGCAGCGAGGTAAGATACTGACCTGCTGACAGTGATGGGAAACAGAACCAAACCCCAGGCTAGATTATCCCACGTCAATGTCCCAGGCCCAGGAATTGCACACCGTCAAAGCATCGCCTAGAACAATATCAGACACACATCTCTGACCACATCTCCGCCCACTCTCCCCTTCCAGCTTTACTTGTCATTCTGCAAGCGTGTTAGGCTGCTCTAGCCTCTGCAGTGCTGCACTTGGGAATGTGATTCCCCCAGAGGGAAGCATGGTTTGCCTTCTCACCTCCTCCTAATTTTTAATGTCATCCTTCCCTGGCCACCCTTAAAATGGACCTCTTCCACATATGTATGCCCTGTCTCTACTTTTATCCAAAATACTTTTCACACTAAATGTACACTATAAAGTTTATTGGTTTATTTGTTTACTTTCTCTCTCCCCTCACTGGAAGAAAAAAGAGGAAGAAGGATACAAAGACCAGTAAGTAGGAAAAGTTGGATAGTATAATCCTCTTCTTTAGAGCTCAGTCATGCACATTAACTAAAGTGGTAAAGAATCCACTTGCCAACGCAGAAGACTTGTGTTCGATCCTTGGTGGGGGAAGATCCCCTGGAGAAGGAAATGGCAACCCACTCCAGTATTCTTGCCTGGAGAATCCCATGGACAGAGGAACAGTCCATGGCGTCGCAAAAGAGTCAAACATGATTTAGAGACTAAACAACAACAATTCACATTAGTATCTTGAAGGCTGCCAAGTATTACTAAAAAACATTAATCCTTTTCAGTAAAGAAATATTTTTAACTTTGTTAAACTTTTGTAAACAAAATATTTAATCCTGTAGCATTTATTAATAGCTATCAGAACACACGAGCTAGGGAACACAGCTAAGAGATGGTGCCTCTGTTTACTTTCTTTTTCCTTCTAGGAAAAATGATCAAAGTCATTCTTCTAAATGAATATAATTGTCTTTTGCAGACCCTTACTCTTCTTGATCACTACTCTGTATCTAAAGCACTTCCTGAAGCATCTCCATCTGTTTAATGACCGCCTGCTCGTTTCCTCTGCTAGTTCTCTCAATATTCTTTCTTTGTTTTCCTCAGTTGTTTCCGATCTACCCTCTCATTTTTAACTAGATACACTTCAAAAGTTAAAGTTTCTTTTTCCACTCTTCTTGTCCTCAGATTGATCTTTTATTTTCAATCTTCACAGCTGTAATGATCTCATGACTCTAAACTAAATCCCAAATTATATTTCCAAAGACCAATTTAGATGGGGCCAATTGCTACTTTTTTGCAAAAGAGTATAGTTTAAAAATCCAGCATCTTCATCCTCTTAAACTGGGTTTTCATCCCCACCCCTCCCATTTCTGCCCCCTAGACATACCATTTTCCCTGTCGACAAAACTTTGAATGTTGGCTCTATCTTTACCATTTTCTCTTTCTTCTCTATTTTCCTTCCTACCCCTGCTCTTCAGTGTTTTCACTGTTGCTCACTCTTTCCATGGTTACTGTGTTCTTTTGGCCCCTCTCCGTTCCCTATCCTGCTTTTCTTCCCCCTGTGGAATATAACGACAACCTGACCAACCCGGTCTCAGTGGGGTGGCTCTACTATGGTCCTTTCTAATTTGTCCTGTGTATGCAAGCCAGATTCCTTGAAATATAAGCTTCTCTCCCTCACCTAAATTCTTACTCATCTGTGTTAATCATCTCTATTTCTCTTTGTATTCCACAGTTATGACTATCCCTCCAACAACTTATCTTCACTGATCTCACTAGACTCTTTCCAGAGCCTTTGAGTCTTTTGAAAAAGACTAAAACTGAAAGATAGAAAAAGTATTACAAATAAAGTCTCACTGATATTAACTACAGTGGAAAAGAAGAAAAAACAATATAAGAGATGGGAAACAGAGACATTTACCGCTGAAGGTGTGCTGTCTGCCAGTCCGTATATTCCAATCAAACTATCACATGAGTTAACAGAATGGAGCCGGCCATAGTATATAAGAAAATTTAAAAGTCAGGTATAGATTTTGGATTTTGGATTTGAATATAAAATCTGAGAATTAAAAAAAAATATGAACATAAAACTATAACTTTGTACCACATTAAACAACACTGAGTCAAAATGGACATAAAACTAAGTGTAATTCTACACCTAAAAGTAAAACTTCTAGAAGAAACAATGGGAAAAAAATCTTTGTGATGTCTTCAGGTTGGGCAAAAAACTATCATAAAAGACATAAAAAGTGTGGGCCATAAAAGAAAATACATAAATTTGACTTTATCAAATCAAAAACTTTTGTTCTTTGAAAGATAATTACCATGTGACTAAAAAGACAAGCTACATTCAGACTGAGAAGAAAAACTGCAAAACACATATGTGATAAAGAGCTTATGCCTAGATTACATGAAGAACTCCTACAATCCAATCAATAAGAAGATTTTTAGGTGGGGCAGGGGACAAAAGATTTGACAGCTATTTTGCCATAAAGGAGAAACAGGTGGTCAATAAGCAAATGAGAAGATATTTATTATTATTAACTTATTAGGAAAGTGAGATACCACTACACACCAATAAGAAGGGTAAAAATTTAAAAGACTCACCATCCCCAGTACTGGTGAGAATGTGGAGTAACTAGAACTTTCATGTACTGCTGCTGAGACTATAAAATGCTACTACCTTTGTGCAACAGTTTGACAGTTTCCTACCAAGTTGAACAAACATGTGCCATATGATACAGCAATCCCATGCTGAGGTATTTACCACAGATGGGGGGGGGGGGGCGGAAAATACATCCATTTAAAGGCCTGCTCATGAATGCTTCTAGTAGCTTTTATACAACTGCCAAAACCTGGAAACAAGCCAATGTTGATCAGCTGGGTTGAATGGATAAACAAATAAAATGCAATACTTCCATGATAAAAAAGAATAAACTGTTGACATATGCACCAATAAGAACAAATCTCAAAGCATATTCTATTTATTTCATTCTGGAAAAAAGCAAAGACAGAAATCTAACCAGTTGTTGCCAGGGTCAGGCAGTGGGGCTGACTACAATAGGGCACCAGAAAGTTTCTGCAGTGTTTTAATGCATTCACTCTCTCTCCGTTGTGGTGGTTGCACAACTGAATACTTTTATCAAAACTCATTGAACTTCATACCTAAAAAGGGTGAATTTCACTGTGTGTAAGTTGTACCTCAATAAACCTGGCTTTTTAAAAAAATAATCAAGATGTTTTAAAAACCAGAAAACAGAAGGTAATTTTTTTTATTTTTCTCATCCCAGCCTCCTTGCTAACTTCTGTCCCCAACCATCTTCATACTAAAAATATTTTTCCAAGCCAGGCTTCAGCAACACATGAACTATGAACTTCCAGATGTTCAAGCTGGTTTTAGAAAAGGCAGAGGAAACAGAGATCAAATTGCCAAAATCCGCTGGATCATTGAAAAAGCAAGAGAGTTCCAGAAAAACATCTATTTCTGCTCTATTGACTATGCCAAAGCCTTTGACTGTGTGGATCACAAGAAACTGTGGAAAATTCTGAAAGAGATGGGAATACCAGACCACCTGATCTGCCTCTTGAGAAACCTGTATGCAGGTCAGGAAGCAACAGTTAGAACTGGACATGGAACAACAGAGTGGTTCCAAATAGGAAAAGGAGTACGTCAAGGCTGTATATTGTTACCCTGCTTATTTAACTTCTATGCAGAGTACATCATGAGAAACACTGGGCTGGAAGAAGCACAAGCTGGAATCAAGACTGCCAGGAGAAATATCAATCACCTCAGATATGCAGACACCACCCTTATGGCAGAAAGTGAAGAGGAACTAAAAAGCCTTTTGATGAAAGTGAAAGTGGAGAGTGAAAAAGTTGGCTTAAAGCTCAACATTCAGAAAACGAAGATCATGGCATCTGGTCCCATCCCTTCATGGCAAATAGATGGGGAAACAGTGGAAACAGTGTCAGACTTTATTTTTCGGTCTCCAAAATCACTGCAGATGGTAACTGCAGCCATGAAATTAAAAGACGCTTACTCCTTGGAAGGAAAGTTATGACCAACCTAGATAGCATATTCAAAAGCAGAGACATTACTTTGCCAACAAAGGTCCATCTAGTCAAGGCTATGGGTTTTCCAGTGGTCATATATGGATGTGAGAGTTGGACTGTGAAGAAAGCTGAGCGCCAAAGAATTGATGCTTTTGAACTGTGGTGTTGGAGAAGACTCTTGAGAGGCCCTTGGACTGCAAGGAGATCCAACCAGTCCATTCTGAAGGAGATCAGCCCTAGGATTTCTTTGGAAGAAATGATGCTAAAGCTGAAGCTCTAGTACTTTGGCCACCTCATGCGAAGAGTTGACTCATTGGAAAAGACCCTGATGCTGGGAGGGATTGGGGGCAGGAGGTGAAGGGGATGACAGAGGATGGCTGACTTGATGGATGTGAGTCTGAGTGAACTCCGGGAGTTGGTGATGGACAGGGAGGCCTGGCGTGCTGCGATTCATGGGGTCGCAAAGAGTCAGACACGACTGAGCGGCTGAACTGAGCTGAACTGGTCAGCTTAATGACACATCTATAAACCTTTTGAATAGCAAAATCAATGTTCAGAGTGGTTCTAAAAGTTACCTGTGGCAAACAAAATAGGAGTAAAAATTTTAAACTATAAAATTTCTACAACTCTGGGATTCACAATAACAAAAAATTGAGTAGAACCTCAAGTGTGATGTCAACATTCTTACTAACACATCCTGAAGTCAGAATGACTTTTTTTCCTTTAATAAAAAGTCTTAAGCTGAAAGTGAACTTCATCTATAAATGAAGTATAGCCACCCACTATAAATTCACAATGAAAATAACCAGCAGTTCCAGTCACACTGAACTACTTGCCTGTCTCTGTAGTGACCATTATTTTCCCACCTCAAGTCCTGCTTGCTATGTTCTGTGCACAGGTTGTGCTGTTCTTCCCATTTCGTCACACCTGAATCCTTGCTGTCCTTCAGGGTCCATTTCATGCTCTAAAAAGTTCAAGGTCCTTTTGAACATCCTCTTGATCCTCAGTGGTGTGCTCTGCCTTTTGTGAATTGCCTGGCATCTCTCTTACAATTCCCCAGTTTCTGCAACAGACTTATGTGGGTACTGACATAATTAGTCTACTGGATTGCAAGCTGATGGATGCTGGAGCTTTGTGTGAGTCATCCTCAGACTTCCCACAGCACCCAGTACAGTGTCTTGAAGTAACAGGCACCCAATAAACATTTGTTGAATGACTGAATATTAACAGTAGGTTGCATTTGATGTGATTGCAGAAAATGTGGTGCAAACACCGAAAATGGTCCACTTGAAATTTTTATTGACCTCTGTTTTGTGTCAAGGTAATAGACTTATTCTTATATAAGATATATTCTGGTGTCTTTTGAAAGCATAACACACTTATTTGAAAACTATCAGATCGAATATATGCAAAT
Source organism: Ovis aries (assembly GCF_016772045.2). NCBI lineage: Eukaryota > Metazoa > Chordata > Mammalia > Artiodactyla > Bovidae > Ovis > Ovis aries. Next base: position 20,119,237 of record NC_056061.1, read on the forward strand.
TCAATGGAAAGAGTTCCCAAAGGCAAAAGCTAAAACACTTTGAGCAGCAAATGAAATAAAGTTGCATAGGAATGTAACTAAAATTATAAAATATATATACATACTGACATAAATATATGATTGACTAAATAGAGGGAAGAGAACAATCTCCCACTGCAGAGGAATTCTAAATAATTTACACAGATCTACTGCTATCAAAGAGGTGGAACTTAATCTCCACTCCTTATATGGGCTAAAGTGACTCCTTCCAAAGAATACTGTATGGAAATGGGAGAGGGAGAAAGCTGACAAATACCACCTCAGCCAACTGATCAAGACTAAAATCAATAGTAAGCCGAGTTGAGAGTATGTATCTTTGACATGGCGTGATAGGAATGGCACTTTTCCTTCGCTAAACACATAATCCCAGTCCAAACAGGAGAAAAACATCAGACAAATCTCAGTAAGGAACCTTGCACAAAATACCTGACCAGCGCTCCTCAAATCTGTCAAGGTCATTACAAACAAGGAGTGTATGAGAAACTGTCAGAGCCAGGAGGAGCCCAGAGAGACACGACAACTGTGAGCACAAATAATGTGTTCTCCTGCACAGGACTTTGGGAAAGAAACTATAAGAGAACGGTGTTTAGTTCGTAATCATGTATAATTATCGGTTTGTTAATTATAACATACTAGCGTAGAATGCCCAGAGAAGGCAATGGCACCCCACTCCGGTACTCTTGCCTGGAAAATCCCATGGAGCCTGGTGGGCTGCAGTCCATCGGGTCGCTAAGAGTCGGACACGACTGAGCGACTTCACTTTCATGCATTGGAGAAGGAAATGGCAACCCACTCCAGCGTTCTTGCCTAGAGAATCCAGGGACGGGGGAGCCTGGTGGGCTGCTGTCTATGGGGTCGCACAGAGTCGGACACGACTGAAGCGACTTGGCAGCAGCAGCCGCAGCAGCATAGAATGTTAACCGTGAGGGAACTTGATGTGGAATAAATGGGAACTCTGTACCATCCTTGAAAATTTGCCTGTAAAGCTATAACTGTATAAAATGTAGCTTATTTTTGAAAAAATACACGTTTCAAATGTTAACAAGTTATACTGAAACAAAAAAATATTTCTAGGCAATAAAGATTTAAGTAATATCACATGAGATTCACCCTGTAGAGAAATACTTCCCTCGACATACTGTAGTCCAGGATAAAAAGTGGCAGATAAAGTTTCTGAAAACAAATAAGCTTAATATTTCTAATATCTATTCTAAAATTGTTTTATTTATAATTCAAAAATAATTGCTTCATTATTGCATATGATTTCCTTTATTTTAACTTCACAAAGAAGTAATGTGATTGTATACTGAAAGCAATACTAAAAATGCATAACGTTATTTACAGAAATTCATTCTGTGGTAAGCTTTATCTAAAATAAATTCCACTTTAGAAGATCACTGATTTCTCTTTAATCTTTCCCCCTCCCATATAATGGGCTTCTCTGGTGGCTCAGATGGTAAAGAATCTGCCTGCAGTGCGGGAGACCTGGGATGGATCCCTAGACTGGAAGATCCCTTGGAGAAGGGAATGGCAACTCACTCCTGTATTTTTGCCTCGAGGATCCCATGGACAGAGGAGCTTGGTGGGCTACTGTCCATGGGGTCAGACATGACTGAGTGACTAACACTTTGACTTTCTTCCAAATAATGGGACATTATATTTTGCTCTTAGAAAGAAAGGAAAGCTTCATGTCCTTAATCACAAACATCCTTACAAGACAAATTGGAAAGAAATTTGAAATTGGTAAGATCTTATTTTTTCCCATTGCCAAAATTATCATCTGTTTAAAAAATCCTAATGAGCTTCCTGAATAAATTATTATCAATATTTGAGATACAGTGGTGGAAGGAACCGGGAGAGGGTTGTGTTCTGCATAGTTGGTTGTTGTTTAGGATGGAAGATAACAGAGCATATTGGGATATTGTAAGAGTTCCTCTAGAGTCTCTCAAGTCAATACCTTCCAGCTGACTGATGTGAAGCAAATCACAGCTCTGGGTCTCAGATTCCTCATTTCTAAAACGAAAAGATTATAATTCACAATCACTTATCTCTAAATTCATTCTAGCTAAAAAAAATCTAAAATCTGAGTATAATTTCACATTTGCCTTTCAAATACGGATAGAGAGCTTGACTCCCAGTAACCCGACACCCTCTCAAGGGCAGGCTCTTTGAAATTAAGGGAAATAGGGATGCAAGTTTATGTGTCTGCAATAGAAACTGTGCTGCAGAAACTAGGACTCACTGGGACCAGCATACTTAACTCAACTTTGATTTCAAAATTTGTTTCATGCATTGGTGGTTCAGTGGTAGAACTCTCACCTCCCCAAACTGTTTTTTTGTTCCCTGGATTCTTCAAAAATGCTAGCGAGTAATCCCTCTTTCTTCAGCACAAGCAAGCCAGCATCCAGGTAGATTCATAGAGACAGGAAAGAATGAAGAAGAAAGCTTCATATGTTCCTGAGAAAACAGAGGATTTGAGGGGAAATGTGCTTAAAATGATAACCTTCAAATTAATATTGCTTGAGAACTCATCGGGGCTGTCACAGAGCGGACACAGACAGTGATATAGGGCTTGAGGCCAGAGAGATCAGCTTTTCCATTTAAATAGGCAGAGATAAATAGTGAGGGTCAGCCCCCAAATATATCATGCCAGCGAACTTCCTCCATGTCCATAACCTCCTTAGCATCCATCACTTTTATTACCTTAGTTATTTATAGGTTTGACAAAAGAAGAGGAAGGAAAAGGATGTTCAAAGAGAAATATCCAAATTTTCACAGTGACTGTGTTCTCCTCAGTCTATATCATTTCCCCATTGCCAGGCCAGCTTCCTGAGCATGCGACATGTACAGAAGGGCCCCCGGGTTAGCTCAATGCTTTCTCGCCACCATCCTGCATTTCATAGTTTTTGAAGAAGGAGCTCAATATTTTCACTTTGCATTGTGTCCAGCAAAATATGTCGCTGGTCCTGACTATTGCCTTTTCAGATACCTTATCTTGATCTTGAACTGTGGTGTTGGAGAAGACTCTTGAGAGTCCCTTGGACCGCAAGGAGATCCAACCAGTCCATTCTGAAGGAGATCAGCCCTGGGTGTTCATTGGAAGGAATGATGCTGAAGCTGAAACTCCAGTACTTTGGCCACCTCATGCGAAGAGTTGACTCATTGGAAAAGACTCTGCTGCTGGGAGGGATTGGGGGTGGGAGGAGAAGGGGACGACAGAGGATGAGATGGCTGGATGGCATCACTGACTCGATGGATGCAAGTCTAAGTGAACTCAGGGAGTTGGTGATGGACAGCGAGGCCTGGCGTGCTGCAATTCATGGGGTCGCAAAGAGTCGGACACGACTGAGCGACTGAACTGAACTGAACTGATCTTGATCTTCAGAAATTTCTACCTACACTTCTTTTCCTTACATAGAGCAGAGGCATTTTACCGAATACCTACTGTCAGGGCTGATCCCTGAAATTCTCTCTGCCTATACAGGGTTCCCCCACTATCCCAAAGTAGAGGATTCCCATGAAAACTTTAGTAAGCCGAACTGGCATAAAGCAAAGAAGCAATTACCTTAGGTCATACCTTGCTAACAGATGCACAGATAGATTGAGAGAAAGCCCAGATACAGACACAGTTCAAGACTACGGCGCCTGGATGCTGAGATGCTGAGTGTAGTTCCCAGGGAAGGAGTTTGGTGGTGCCCCCCTCCCTGCTCAGGGTGTGCACTGTCTCTATAACAGCTCATTGCAAAACAAGCACTAAAAGCAATTTTTGCTTTTTTCCTTTTTTCGTCAAAGCAAAAAGCCTTTCAGGTTTCTTTCAGTTATCAAAGCAGGTACTAACACAGGTCTTTCGTGAAAGCTAACTGGTATAAAGTGAACTTTCAAAAAAGTAGAGCATACCCGTATACATTATGGCTTACCATTACTAGAAAAAACTGCTCAACTCGGTAGACTTGAGCCACCCACATTCGTAGTTTCCACTCTCTGCCCAGCACTCTCCATTATCCCACATTTCCCAGTCATCTGTTCCCTTCATTCTCAGCAACAACAACTTTACCAGTTTCCTTAAAACCCTATCAAGCCTTTCATCCTTAGGTGAGACCTTTTCCTTTTCCTTCATTGACATCCTATAAATCTCTCAGATTCAACATTACCCAAACAGCAGTCTACATCTCCCCATCTAAGCCTGCTCCTATTTCAGAGATTATCATGGTTTTATTCTGCATTGCCTAAACAAGAAATCTGATAGTCATCTTCGAGTCTTCTCCACATCAAAATTATTTCCAAGTGTTCCCATCTTAATATTTTTTGGATCTGTTCACATTTGTCCATCCATTTACCACTGCTTTAATTAATATACCCATAACCATTTTCCTGGTTTGCCATAACATCCTAGCTGGTCCCCATGTTTACAGTCTAAATTTTCTTCCTGATCATCAAATGTATTTTCATGCTATAGTCTCAAAGATTTTGTAATAAAAATCTGATCATATTCTGTGATGTACTGGAAAAAAACCTGCCACACATTCTTCCCACTCCTGTCTGTCTGCTCACTGGCAAAGCAGTTCTGGCAACGCTCCTCAAGAGTGGAATCTATTTCTTTTCCTCCTGGATTCTGGGCCAGCCTTGTGACTTTGCTTTGACCAACAGAACGTGAGAGAAGTGTGATATGGTGGGAGTTCTGAACTCAGATCTTCAGAGGCCCTAGGGCCCTGCAAATTCCTGACATCATTCAGCATGCTCTGCTCTGGCTACTAAAGAAATGTTCCCCCGTGTAACTACAGTGCTTGACGAAAAGTTTCACTTGTTCACCAGTTCCTAAAACAGTTCTCCCTTTTCAAAATCCCATATACAGCATCCTTTGCCAGGACCCTGTGAGTTATCTTTGATCCTTTTCGCCTTTACCTTCCAATTCATTTTCTCTAAAATCTCATCCCTGCTTATTTCTAAAGGTCCCTGATCTGTCCTTTCCCCTCAATCCCCGGTGTCATGCTCTCCCCTGAGTCTAGATCCTTAACTGAATTACAGAGCAGTGCCTTGGCTAGACTCTAAGCTCTAGTTTAGTGCCCTCCAAATATTTTCAGTTATAGCATTCTAATTTTCTTAACAAGATTCCTTTTATTTCTCTCACACACAAAAGTCATAAAAATTCCCCATTTCCCATCTCATCAAGTCAATACATTCTTTGTCACTTTCAAGGGCTCTCCCATAATTCCTACCCTCAAGTCTGTCAGTCTACCCAAACTTATCTCCTAATGGGGGAGGGGAGGCGGACGGGAGGTCCAGGAGAGAGGGGATCTATGTATACACACAGCAGATGCTTGCTGTTGCACAGCAGAAATTAATACAACACTGTAAAGCAATTATACTCCAATAAAATAAACAAATAAATAAAAGGACTTCCCTGGTGGTCCAGCAGTTGACTCTGCGCTTGCAATGCAAGGGGTGCGGGTTCAATCCCTGGTCAGGGAACTAAGATCCCACAAACCGCACAACCAAAAATTAATTAATTGATTAATTGAAAAAATAGAAAAAAGAACAGGACCCACACAAAACAAAAACGAATTTATTTCCTGGCAGTATTCCTTGGTGTGTCTCCTCTTCATCATCAGTTGAGTTCTCAGCTGCACAGAGAGTGCTCAGCGGTAACCCCCTGCCCTGAGTCAGGCACGGACGCTCACGCATCTCTGCTTTGCCTTCTGCTAATCCGTTCTTCTGGAACCAACTCAAGTTCTACCTCTGTCAACTCCCTGGATCCTAAATCAAAGACAAGATGCTAATCCTTGCTTTGCCCAAAGTAGTTGTTTGAAGCCAGATTAATGACTTCTGTTTTCATAACTGTACTCTTAGGGGATTGAAGGTTCCAGCTGGAATATTTGAAAATTCACTAATACTTCCAAGGCTCTAATCCAGATCCAGCCCATTCTCCCTGGGCTTGCCCTCCTCCATCCTGGGAAGCACCTGTGTTCCAAATATTTCCTTCATAATCATATACACTCTCCAATCACCTAGGACACGTTAGGGGTTGGGCACCATGTCATATTCTGATCAAGTAACCTGTGATGGCCTGACACATAATTCACAATCAAACTGGTAGTTATGAGCAAATACCACACGGACTTTGCAGCCTGTAAGAGGTGCTTAGTTTTAGTTCAGTATAATAAGTGCACCATACTATGTTCTAATAATGAGGTCTCTGAGAAAGAGGGTATAAATGGAGGCACCATGAAGGACTCATTATGGCTAGCGTAAAAGGAGAAGAAACATCTTCTTTCACTGAATGTTCAAATGTACAAGAGGCCAGTCTCTGATATTATTCCGGATACTGTGACATTTGTCTAGCACTTTTTAAAACACTTCTCACTGAAAAAAAATTACAGTGATTTAGAGCCATCATGATATAAGGTACCACACAAGCAGAAGGAGGGTTTGGTTAAAATGATTTTTCACTGAAGACAAACGGCAACCAAATGGAGCAACATCACCACCATCTAACTATTAATATCACATAAAGGTAGACCTATATTTTTCCCACTAGTGTTGCCCAAGGGGTTTAATCTGAAGAAACAGAGTTAAAATGGATGTTATTAGAGTCACTGAGGATGATATATTATTCTGTGTATTATATAATATAAAACAAGGACTACTGCAAAGAGGTATATAAGAGTAATTTGGGTCTGAAAACTAAAAAACAATATCAAATTGTTAGAAGTTTCTCTCCCTTTTCCCTCTTCCCCAATCCATAATATAGCTACAAAAATGTTTCATCACATAGAAGGTGTTAAATATCCACTGATAATTTAATTGAATACAACTATCCAGAGTAAAAGGAAATCTTTAACTTCCTTCAACTGTCAATTTTCTGTATTAATATATTTTTAATCTTTATTTACACTTATATACAGAAGATGCATTCACACGATCAAACCACAAACATGTTTCATTATGTCACTGAAAATACCACATAAAGATTTTTTTTACCAATTGTATAAAATATGTATGCACATATGGATAAAAGGATGTACTGACGATGTCAAATACAGATATAACATATATTGAAATAGATTCTAATAGCAAGGCTATGTTTCTTTAAATCTAGTCCCAGCAATTACTAAATCTTGGTTAGTTTCACATTATAGAAACCATGCTACAAATTTATACATGCGAAGCATTAAAACCACCCTTTTTCAGGGTAAAACGAAAGCTGTGTGCAAGCAGCAACTCCATTGATCTTGTTTGACCCAACACATTCAACTTAAAGAACTGAAACTGTTTTAAATGATTTTAAGTCTCCTCTGACAGTCCTCATCAAGTGCTATTGTCACAAAGCAAATTGGAATTCTCTGCCTGACATATGAATTGGAACTTCCTCAAACCGTCCGAGTCAAGAAAGAGTCAGTAAAAGGTCAATCAAACTAGAATGCGCATAGCAGGGCCCAACAATACAAATTCAGACACCATGCAGCTGTGACCGGTTCCATTAGCCACACGTCACCAGTCAGCTCCATGGGGTCAACAGAGGAGCATGCGATTTTTCAGATGAGATTTTTCTACACAATATCACTCAGTATAGTTATTCTTAAGAGAAATAGTCAAAGATGCCTGTAAAACCTCATGCCTAAATTCCAAACATAAAACCCTTAGCTTACATCGAAGGGCGTATCTTTTAAAATTTCTATTTATTTATTTACTTCTGGCTTTGTTGGGTCTTTGCTGCTGCACGCGGGCTTTCTCTGGCTGCAATGAGCAGGGCCTAGTCTCTAGTTGCGGTGTGTGGGCTTCCCACTGCAGTGGCTTCCCCGCTGCGGAGCACAGGCTCTAGGGTGACAGGGCTTTCAGTAGCTGTGGGCACGTGGGCTCAGTAGTTGCGGTTCCCAGGCTCTAGAGCACAAGCTCAATAGTTGTGGCACAAGGCTCAGTTGCTCCGAGGCAAGTGGGATCCTCTTGGACCAGGGATCGAACCTGTGTCTCCTGCACTGGCAGCCAGATTCTTTACCACTGAGCCACCAGGGAAGCCCAAAGGGCATATTTAAAATATCCCTATCTAAAGTAGTTTGGCATTAACAAAAATAATAATACCAAAAACAAAGACGTGTAGAATTTGCCCATCTACAAAGTGCTTTGGACTCTGGATAAAGGAATCACACCTACAAAGCAATCATTCACTCTCATAATAACCCTGTAAGGTAAAACTTAGTATGCCCATTTTCAAATGATAAAGAAATGCTTAGAGAAATCGAGGGATTTATGTAGTTGTTAAGTGACAGTGATAAAATTCCTCTCTCGATTGCAAGTCTAATACTCCTTCCACTTAAAGAACCCAGATCCTGATAATGACTACTTATCGAATGAATTGTTACTGTGACACTTTGGGCAAGAGCTGAGGAACTTTAAAGAGCAGTGTAAAGTAATGATAAGGCCCCTTGACTTCTTTGCATGTTTTAAAAAACTGATCTTATATCAAGTTGCCATTAGCTATTCTACAAAAAGGGCCTACTACAGTGCAGTCCCTCACTTATTAGGATGATCTTAGAAAACAAAATTAAAAGGAAACTTAACTTCGAGCACTTTATTTAATGAGCAGAGCTTACATAAGTACGCAGAAATAATACCCTGGAGCTACTTTATACAAGAGCCACAAAAGATCTACCACTGATGAGTGACAGGAACATAATTAGTATGAGTTCACACAGTGGCCAAGTTGCTATTATTTAGAAGAGCCCTCTCTACAAGTTGAGCTTTTGCTACGAGTCACCAGCAAGTGAAGACTGAGAACAGAGGATCCTGCTGTGAATTCTGGGGGAGCATTGCTAAGAGGTCTCTAATGAGAAGCCACATTCCTATACTGGCTGGACTATGAGTCCATAATGTGACCAAAAAAAAAAAAAAAAGACAAAGGAGTACAGTTGTTTCTTGGGAAATTTCACAGCAATGCAAAGGCACCCAGTCTAGTAGGGGCTGGCTGGCCCCTACATTTATACTCCAGATTGCATCCTGTTTGCAGTGTTACTCCAGGCTCAGGAAAGGCGCCAGGGATTCATCCTGTTGAGTCCATTGTGGCCTGTGCCCATGTGATGTGACATTCAAACACTGCTGGTTTATGTCAGTGTTAGAGGTAACCCAAATAAGCAAACGCTGAAGAATTGATGCTTTTGAACTGTGGTGCTGGAGGAGACTCTGGAAAGTCCCTTGGACAGCAAGGAGAGCAAGCCAGTCAATCCTAAAGGACACCAAGTCTGAATATTCACTGGAAGGACGGATGCTGAAGCTCCAATACTTTGGCCACCTAATGCAAAGAGCTGACTCATTAGAAAAGACCCTGATTCTGGGAAAGGCTGAAGGCAGGAGGAGAAGGGGACGACAGACGATGAGATGGTTGGATGGCATCACTGACTCAATGCACATGAGTTTGAGTAAACTCCAGGAGATAGTGAAGGACAGGGAAGCCTGGTACGCTGCAATCCATGGGGTGGCAAAGAGTCAGATACTACTTAGTGACTGAACAACTACAACTAAGCAAGATATTAATTCTATGTTTCCCTCTCCTAGACCGGATCTCAAAGCTATTTAACTTTTCCAGAAATAGTCAAAGGAGTAAAAGACAGGAGAGTCCACAGATCCTCTTCTGGAAGCAGTCCTGTGGGTCTCCAGTTTAGCATAGGGGTGAGGAGATCCAGTCGGCACAATCCCCTCTTAAAAGTCAGCTTCACATGAAGGAAAAACGACCTTGCAAATTTCACTGCAAGAGTCATCTAGAGGGATTTCCCTGGGGGTCCAGTGGCTAAGATTCCACGCCTCCAAGGCAGGGGCCTGGGTTCGATTCCTGGTCGGGGAACTACATCCCTCATGCTGCATGTGTGGCAACTAAAGTCCAGTGCAACCAGGTTAATAAATATTTTTTAAAAAGAGTAGTTCCGAAGTTCAGGGTATTCTTTTTGTTGTTAATGGTGGTGGTAGAAATTGTGAGGGGAGATTGTGAGGAAGAGGTGGGATGGTCTGGAGCCGTTCTTTTAGAAAATATTCATTAGAAGGATGTCTTGTAACCTTGAAAGCAGCATGAGAAACTAAAAAATTCTCTTGGATAAGAAGAACCCAGGATACCAGCAAAGAATCTAGTGCTGATTAATTCAAGCATTAAGCAAATATTAACTACCCAACATGGTGCAGGCACTGATTCCACTGAATCATTTTCACACAATACTTGGAACCTCTATAAAAACAGAAGTTCTTGAACAAAGAATATTTGCAGTTTAACCCTAAAATGTTGATTTAAGAAATGAATTCTATTCAATCTAAAAGGAATAGGACACAAATCATTCTCTTTCCCTCCCACCTTTGCTGATGACCGAGGCTAGGCAAAATAATGTTTTCTAAAATGTTTAAAAAGCTTACAGAATTCAGATTTCTTTGCCTGTGGGAAACAATATCACATAATGAATGATTTTTTTTCTGTATTCAGCATGAAATAGTAAATATTAGGGATGCCTTTTACCCCAACGATTGAAATGACACAAAAGCAGCATGAGTATTGATGGTTGTAGCTATAAAAACACTCACTCAAGACCCATGGGACTTGGTTGCCTGATCCCCTGAGGCTGACTTAGAAACATTTCACAGGAGAAAACATTAATGTCGGGGTTACAGGACAATTCCTGAAAAATACAGCAAACTGATCCTGAGATTAGAAGAAGGGAAGAATTGAATTCTTGAGCAGCAGAACTCACTGACGTAAAACTAGACAAGGGGTGTATGTTTTGGAAGTCAGTTACATCTCAACAAGCAGGTATGATCATTCATAAGTGGTAATGCTTCCTTGATTTAAAAAAAAATCCTCATGGAATTATACTAATGTAGTAAATCATCTTCCAAGAGAGTAAGTACAGATTTATTTAGCAAATAACTGGTTTCCTTAGCTGTTCAGGGCTCTCTGAGAGGCATGGGCTACATCTGGAAAACGGTGCTACGTGCAAGGATGTACTAATACAGTCTTCCTGGGTAACTCAGATGTTAAAGAATCTGCTGCAATGCAGGAGACCTGGGTTCAATCTCTGGGTTGGGAAGATCCCATGGAGAAGGGAATGGCAAACCACTCCAGTATTCTTGCCCAGATAATTCCATGGACAGAGAAGCCTGATGGGCTATAGTCCCTGGGGTTGCAAAGAATCAGACACAACTGAGCAACTAACAGTTGAGAATTCAGGTTGGATATAAAGAAAAAGGCTTGAATTTAGGAAACTACGTGTAAAGAGAAAACATTGAGACCACAAGCGTAGTTGGAGTAGATGGGTGAAAAGTAAGAAGAGTTACAAGTGAAAGTCAGCCTATGGATCAACCAGGACATGAAAAGACTCTTGTTTTAGAGTGGGAAGGAATTTCTAATTGGTCTAAGTCAGCCTGATCTACCTAATTATCATATACCTGCTAACCGATACAGGTAAGCCTCAGAGGGTGGCTGATGCTTAAGGCATTTAAGATGTCCTCTTGCTTGTTCTTTGCAGAAGGCAATGGCAAGCCACACCAGTACTCTTGCCTGGAAAATCCCATGCATGGAGGAGCCTGGTAGGCTGCAGTCCATGGGGTCGCTAAGAGTCGGGCATGACTGAGTGACTTCCCTTTCACTTTTCACTTTCATGCACTGGAGAAGGAAATGGCAACCCACTCCAGTGTTCTTGCCTGGAGAATCCCAGAGACAGGGGAGCCTGGTGGGCTGCCGTCTATGGGGTCGCACAGAGTCGGACACGACTGAAGCGGCTTAGCAGCAGCAGCAGCAGCTTGCTTGCCCATTTTTACCATGTCTGTGACACTGAACGCTTATGCTGTGACATGTATCTACAGCTCCACTTCTCTTTCCTCCAAGTTCAGCATCTCCATGGCTGTCCCTGGGAAGCACACAGTGGCTCTCTTCTTCAGACTTTCGTTTCGCTTCCGACTTGTGCTCCCACACCCTCCATGCGTAGCTTCAGCCCAAGAGAAAGCCAATGCTGCTGCCCATTTTGGCCACACGCACCCCCAAGATATCCGATCACAGCTCGGCTTTAAGGAGATTAAGTGGCAGGTGTCAGTTTGGGCATCAAAATCTGAATGCTACACAATATATGATTTTGGCATTTACCGATTCTCATTTTCAAAATGTTACCATGGTTAATACATCCTGGCCTCTTTTGCAGATTTCTTGTACATTTAGGACCCACCATTTCTCATAGGCCATTAAGAGCTCAAATAAAGAGGAATTTCCATGAATTCCTCCCAAACTACTCCAACTCACAAAGAGTACATTCCTACCCTGAAACCTGAGAGCCCTCAAACCATAGTGCATGTTTTGGGGTCTTCATAACAGTAGGCAACATTTACTGAGCATCCATTCTGCATTACTGTGTTGTATACAATGCTTTATTTTATCTTGATCATGTACCTACAAGGGGCTTTCCTGATGGCTCAGTGGGTAAAGAACCCACACACAATGCAAGAAACACAGGAGATGTGGGTTTGATCCAGGGTTGGGAAGATCTCCTGGAGAAGGAAATGGCAACCCACTTCAGTATTCTTGCCTGGGAAATCCCATGGACAGAAGAACCAGGTGGGCTACAGGCCATGGGGTCACAAAGAGTCAGACATGACTGAGTGGCTAAGCATGCATGCACGCATATTGCTTGGTTAGTAGTACAACAGTTACATGGTAGTAGTATTACACGGTTAGTAGTATTATGTTCATTTCACAAGTGAGGTAAATGAAACTCAGAGCTCAACTAACTTACCTAAGATTTTCTTAGTTAATAAGTGTTGATTCAAAGGATGCCACTTTTCCACTAAGTAGCAATATCAGTCTTATTCTGTAGTCATTTTTGTCTTATAAGTCTATAGACTATAAATTGCTCTTGTTCTCAATTCACGTAACACCCAACACAGTGTTAGGTGTATTGTGGATACCTAACTATTTATGTACACAATATATAATGTGACTGGAAAACCTCTACATAAGGGGAAAACAAATAATACAATTTAATTTCACTTCAATGTTCAAATAGTTGGATGGATTTGCATATAGCCAATGGGGATTGCAGCCATGAAATTAAAAGACGCTTACTCCTTGGAAGGAAAGTTATGACCAACCTAGATAGCATATTCAAAAGAAGAAACATTACTTTGTCAACAAAGGTCCATCTAGTCAAGGCTATGGTTTTCCAGTAGTCATGTATGGATGTGAGAGTTGGACTGTGAAGAAAGCTGAGTGCCGAAGAATTGATGCTTTTGAACTGTGGTGTTGGAGAAGACTCTTGAGAGTCCCTTGGACTGCAAGGAGACCCAACCAGTCCATCCTAAAAGAGATCAGACCTGGGTGTTCTTTGGAAGGAACGATGCTAACGCTGAAACTGCAGTACTTTGGCCACCTCATGCGAAGAGTTGACTTATTGGAAAAGACTCTGATGCTGGGAGGGACTGGGGGCAGGAGAAGGGGACGACCGAGGATAAGATGGCTGGATGGCATCACTGACTCGATGGACGTGAGTTTGAGTGAACCCCAGGAGTTGGTGATGGACAGGGAGGCCTAGCGTGCAGCAATTCATGGGGTCGCAAAGAGTCAGACACGACCGAGTGACTGAACTGAACTGAACTGAATATAATAAAGAAAGACTACAGGATGGTGAAACAACAGAATCAGTCAATTCAAAGAGAAAAAAATGGCAGAGTGGTTCTAAGATATCACATGAATCAAAGATGGATCCTGTTTTGTAATATTTGTTCGTTTGTTTGTTTTTAGATTCCATGTGTAAGTGAATACACAATCCTTGTCTTTCTCTGACTTATTTCACTTAGTATAATACTGACCAGGTCCACCCATGTTGCTGCAATAGCAAGATTTTGTTCTTTATTATAGCCAAGATTCCATTGTGTGTGAATATATACCACGTCTTCTTTATCATTCATCTGTTGACGGATACTTAGGTTGCTCCCAAATCTCAGCTACTATAAATAATGCTGCCAGTAGCATCAGGGTGCATGAACTTCTTTAAATTAGTGTTCTCATTTTCTTCAGCCACGTAGCCAGGAGTGAAATCGCTAGATTGTATGGTACTTCTATTTTCAGTCTTGAGGAACCTCCATGCTGTTTTTCCAGATCAGCTGCACCAATTTACATTCCACCAACGGTGCAAGAGGGTTCCTTTCCCCCACATCCTCATTAACACTTGTTAGTACTTGTCTTTCTGACGGTCGTCATTCTGGCAGATGTGAGGTGATACCTCACTGTGGTTTTGTTTTCCAATTTCCCTGATGATCAGTGATGCTGAGGACCTTTTCAGGTGCCTGTTGGCCATCTGTATTTCTTCTCTGGAAAAATCTTATCCAGGTCCTCTGACCAGGTTTTAATTGGATTAAAATTAATTTTAATTAATTCAATTAATTTTAATTGAATGGTTATTGCTAGAGTTTTGTTTTGTTTTGTTTTATGTTGAGTTAGGCAAAACAGAAACAGACTCACAGATATAAAGAGGAAACCAGTAGTTGCTAGAGGTGAGGAAGGTGAAGGGAATTAAGAGGTACACAGTTCCGATTATAAAATACATACTACAGGGCTATAAAGTACAGCACAGAGAATATAGTCAATAATATTATAATAAGTTTGTATGGTGTATCATCTATAAAAATACCAAATCATTATGCTGTACCCCTGAAACGAATATAATATTATGTCAACACTACTTCAGTTTAAAAAAAATACTGATTCTGTGAGATTTTCTCATCTCAGCTGCCTATGCTGAACCTGGTTTCCTAATTGCATCTCTCCTGACCACTAGCATAGCTTCACAGAAGGTGTGGGAGGTACTGAAAAGGAGAAACACACCTTCTTATTTACAGCCATATCCACCCCAGAAAATAATTACACAAATTTACTTTTAAAACACCTTTATTGATTTGGCTGACTTGAAAATATTATGCTTTTCCTTTACTCCGGGTAAAGGTGATATGCCTCCTCTGAGGGAAATTCAGGCTAAATAGAAATTATGATATCTCACCCCATCTGACCTTGTAATTCATACACTACAGATCAATGTTTAAAGGCCTGCTGCCCAGTCCCCAAGAATGTCATATACACAGAAAGCTGGCACCTGGATAAGCTTCAAAGTCCCCACATGGGCACTGGGGTGAGCTCATCACATCAGGCTAAAAACCAGCCTTTGTTCACTATGTCACATCTTGCCTTAGTAGGAGATGGCCTCCTCACAATCACTTCCATTCATGAGGGGAGAGCGCTGGGGTCCACACTGAACAGCTCTCCATTGAGCCGCAGAAAACGGGGAAATAGCTGCCGTGTTTTCCCAGTGATGTTATTAATATTTAAGTGCTGTTTTCCGGGGGTCTAGGGGGAAGCATAAGAACCCAGCTCTAAGAAGTCTCTGACCCGCTTCCATGATTAGTGCTGCAGCAATGAACTAATTGCTCAAAAAGAAAAAAAAAAAAATCACATCCACAGAAATCCCAAGTAACCACCAGAGAAGGCGAGCTTTAGTAAAAGACACTGCTTGCAAAACTTGAAGCTACTACTGAGGATGACATAAGATTTTAGATCTTAGCAGAGAGCTTAACAGTTTGTAGTATTACAGAAGCACTTGTTTCTATTTGGGTGGTTGAACATGTTATTAATGAAGGATGAAGTTAAGTAATAACAGCGGTAAAATAGCACGTGTCTTTAGATGGAGACCTCTCGCTGTATCTCTCCATTCTCATTGAATCACAGAAAGCAAATAAAGTGACATGTAATCTTACTTCAGGGAGGTTAAGTGATCTGCCAGGAACCGCTTAGGAAGTTGGCAAGTAAAAATATGGACAGAAGTAGCAAGCTCCTTCAATAACTCAGGGTCCATACGCCAAACTTGGCATCTCAGCCCAGGTTTCACAGTCAGGACTAAACTGGCAACAGCTTGTTAATCCCTCCTGCGCGACCACCATGAAGACTCTCATACTCATACTCATGCATCCAAAGGGTTTTTCTCTTCCCTTTAGTTTACTTTGTTTTCTTACCATCATTTATTGCCCCCACATGCTGTCTCCTATGATAGCTCCAAGCTCAGAGCAAAGATCAATGAAATGACAGTTGCTAATGTAGCTCTAGTAAGAACCTGCGGGCTGATGCAGGAGACATAAAGAGACGCGAGTTCGCCCCTGGGTGGGAAAGCTCCCTTGGAGGAGGGCATGGCAACCCACTCCGGTATTCTTTCCTGGACAACCCCATGGACAGAGGAGCCTGGCAGGCTATACAGTTCAAGGGGTCGCAAAGAAGACACGACTGAAGCGACTTAGCACGCACACACAAGCTTATTAAAAAGCAAGAGTAAGTATCACAAGTCTCATTAAATAAATCAGCATACATTTTCGTTTTCCCTCTCCTTTTCTTTTGCCTCCTGCTTCTCCCTCTCCATCTTGGTCACTGATGTTTCAAGTAATAGGGTTATCAGTTTTGATAATGTTAAGACACTTAAAACCGGATGCTTTAATCCTTTCTTTTCAGATTTCTTTCCTTTTCCTAAAAGTCTAGGCAACTTTTGTTAACAACATTTAAATTATTATTTTTTAAAGGATTATGATATGTATAAGGTGTTCATTCTGAGAATTCAGAGTACTTTTTTTCTCTTTCTGATGGGCCTAGAAGAAGCACAGACAAATAAAGATGTATGATCTCTCTCACCCCTCCACCCAGTGCTTTTTCCTCTCTATTAGAGTTTCTCAACCACAGCGCTGTGGATATTTTGGACCAGGTAGTTGGTATGTATGAATCACAGGCTGTCTTGTGTATTGTAGGGTGTTTTTCATCATCCCTAGCCACTACCCACTAGGTGCCAACAGCAATCCCTAACCCCCAGGTTGTTCCAACCAAAAATGTCTCCAGTCCCAAAATGCCCCCCCGCCAGGGGGGATTCAGGGGGCAGAATCAGCCTCAGTAGACAAACACTCACCTAGATGATATCGCCTGGTGTCTGAGTGTTTGTATGGGTTGGAAAGGAAAGGAAGTTATTTTGAGTTTTTGTGCGTGTCTCAGGTATGGATGGATGAAACTGGGAATTGGTAAGGTGAGAGATTATATTTTTAATAATATCTACTCACCTTACATTGGCCTTGAGAGAACTGCTACAGACACCATAATACTGGTTAAAGAATTTTGAGTTTCTTGGGGGGAAAATAAAACGATAATAAAAAGCACTAAGGAGTAACATTTTCTACCCAAGTCCATTTTATGAATGGACTGAGTCTAACAGAACCATATGCTTCTTCTACCTCTTGCATGTGTTAATAAGCCAACATTTTTTGGCATCTACTTACTGATAGGGCCTAATAAGACAGTAAAAAAAAAAAAAAATTGAGGATAAGAGTACATTGTTAGAATATAATAAACCACTTTTATTTTCCCTTATCTTTATCACAGGACTGTATTCATCAGCTCTGGAAATATATTCAAGAGCATTTTATAAACAACGAATTAATCCTTGCAGCACATTAACATTGAAAGAATCAGTATCATCTTTACTGAAGAGGCAGATGTGAAAGCAAGCGGCATTACCATTCTGAAAAAATACAAACTAGTAAGAGGCTCTTGAAAAGATTTGTGTCAAGACATCAGTAAATCTTGGATTCATTATTAGGTTCAGGATATAGAAACCTTCTTGGACGATAAAGGAAAATTTGTTGTGTCAGATTTCAGAATTTTAGCACACTGAACACTAAACTTCCTCTATTTGCTAACAAAATTAAATTTAGTTAGGAAGGATATTTTCTAGTCAATTCCCACTTATACACACGTATCTTATTTTTAAAAGAATCCCAAATGACAATAAAAGTATCACATGTACAGGTGGTTTCCATGTTCAGAGGCCAACTATAAACTAAGCAGTCAATAAATTTCCAGGTGGTAACTCTCCTAGCATGCAAATTTCCTTCTAAGCAGAACAACAAAATTCCTTTATCTGGAAGCCAGATGCCTGAGACTAGGAAAATTTACTCTTAAGGAGGCATAGGTAGAACATAAATCTAAGAGAACATATCTAAAAATACAGTTGGACAGATTTGGAAAAAAAAAATATTTAAAGAAAGTGAGAATAAAATTTATACTAAGGAGCTGAGGTGGTCATTTTGAATATCATTTTACTGAATGAATAATTATATGCACACAAGAAAATGGCAACAAAGGGCAGAAGAGCAGAGGGTGTTAACGTATTTTACGGAGCTGTAGTCAAAAGAGGATGGGACTTGGAGAATTCAAGTCACTATCTCGCCTCTAATTAGCTCTGTGACCCCGGGCAAAATGGCCCATTTGCATTAGTGTGGGGCACAGAAATGCGAAGAAGAGCAGGTAAGAGATCCTGCGTTTCTTCATGCCCACTTTAGTTTTTCAAAACAATTTCACTTAGCTGCCTCCAGACTCAAAAAGAGGGAGCTATGTGACAAGGCTGGACGAGTTGGCACTTTGAAATTTCATGACTAATGTGACTCCGTCCACGGCCTGACCTCAGGTATCTTTCATTCCTTGATGGGCTATCATTTCTCTGTCTGGACAATAAACAGAAAGTCTAATTTTAGAGAATAAAAGAATAGAGTCATCTTTAGGATCTCTTCAGCCTGTCTAACCCCTCAGTCCCCTGCCCTTGAAGGTGAGAGCCAGGTCTGTTTTGCTCTTTGTCATATCTGAGCATGATCACCGTGCCTGGCACACGACAGGCACTCAGAAAATACCTGTAGAATAAACGAACAATCCTGTGCTTTACATCCAAGGCAATATAGCTCTTTAACTTGATTCGTTGGCTGTTAAGCGACCGTGCCTATTTGTTGTGGTCATTGTTTAGCTGCTCAGTCATGTCCGACTCTTTTGTAGCCCCGCGGACTGTAGCCCACCAGGCTCCTCTGACCACAGGATTCTCCAGGCAAGAATACTAGAGCAGGTTGCCATTTCCTTCTCCAGAGGATCTTCACAACCCAAAGACTGAACCTGAGTCCCCTTGCATCTCCTGCATTGCAGGAGGAATCTTAAACCACTGAGCCACCAAGGAAGCTATTAAATAACTATACCTATAGGAAATGATCAGCACAGCACTTAAGTGCCATGAGAACACATTGTTCTTTTTCCCTCTTGGACGCATAGGTGGCAGGCATGTAAGATCTTAGTTCCCTGACCAGGGTTCAAACCCGTGCCTCCTGCATTACAAGCACAGAATCTGGACCACTGCCAGGGAAGTCCTGAGAACACACAGTCTTAAGGGTGATCAGTATTTTAAGTTTCACTATGTGGCATACTCAGTAATTACCAGAGCGCCATCTGAAATTCTTCATATAAGTCTTTGATTCCTATTAATTGAGATGAAAACATTAGCAGAAGAGCTAAATTCTGAGGAAAACTACAAAACCAACTCCAGAAGGAATTTGGACAGTGAAAGCAAAATATTAAAGATTGTTATTCCCCACAGAAATAGGAACACTTTTTAAACTGAGGCTGTTACCATCTGCAGTTGTCACTGGCCATCTGCTTAGGTCTAATCAGGTCTGTCACTAGCATTAAATATAAGTTTAAATTCTGCTCCTCTTAAGTAAATTCCAGAAAAGGTTCCCTTATCCTTTTCTGAACTGTGAGCTAAATTTTTATCCTTGGACTATTTCAGCAGAACATTAAAATGCTCTCATAAGGTCAAGGCGATGGCCCATCCAGCCCAGCCTCCCGTGAATGCCAAGTAAGGGTAGCAGTCTTGCAATTAACCTTCTCAGAGTCTAGCCTCTGCTTCATTTTTACAAATCTAACTTGGAACTAAATTAAATCTTGACCTTAACATATCAATGTCATACATGGGTATTGTAGGCAAAATATTAAAGCACCCACCAGAATACTGGCTCTCTGGCATGTACACCCATCTCTTCCCATGAGTGCAAGTGACTGTGATGGGATAGTCACTCCCCTTAGGTTACAGTTATATGTCTATCATAGCAGAACAGAAAGGATTAGAAGTCAGAGAGATGCTCCCCAGCTGTCTTAGAAGAAAGCAAATATCCATGCTGTGAAAAAGTCTATGGAGACTATAGGGAGTAGAGCCAGTCTCTAATTGCTGCAAGCGGTCCCTTCGGCCAACAGCCAACAATAAACAAGGATATCAATCCTGTCTTGTGAGAACTGAATTGTCGAGCATATTCTGAGAAGAGGACTCTGTAGGTGATAACTTCAGCCTGATCTAGTGAAACCCTGAGCAGGGGACCCAGTTAACACACACCTGAACTACTGACCACAGAAATGCAAGATAATAAATGAGTCCTGTTTTAAGTCACTAAATTTGTGGTCATGTGTTACATAGCAATATAATACAACAGGTAAAGAATCAGAAGCACATTATAAAATCATGAGAATGAGTAAAGTTATAGGAGGGAGTTACATTCAGTGTACAATATGAGAAAGGATGAGCTCCAGTTTACAATGGCTAAAGTGGCCTTTAGCACCAATAATGAATGGTATTACTCTAGAGTCACTACAAGCATGGGGGTCATAGCTGGTGGCTGGCCCAGCATAGGGTGCAACACATAGTAAGTGGTCAATGCACATGTGCTGCTGAATTAATAAATGTTGAATAAATAAGCTTATTAATAAATAAAACCTTCCCAGGTGGCACAGTTGGTAAAGAATCCGCCTGTCGCTGCAGGAGACACAAGAGGCATGGGTTCAATCCCTGGGTCGGGATGATCCCTTGGAGTAGAAAATGGCAACCCACTCCAGTATTTGGAAGGACTGAGGGTGAAGCTGAAGCTCCAATACTTTGGACACCTGATGCAAAGAGCTGACTCATTGGAAAAGACCTTGATGCTGGGAAAGACTGAAGGGAAAAAAGAGAAGGGGGCAGCAGAGGATAAGACAGTTAGATAGCATCACCAACTCAATGGACATGAATCTGAGCAAACTCCAGGAGATAGTGAAGGACAGGGAAGCCTGGCGTGCTGCAGTTTATGGAGTTGAAAAGAGTCAGATATGACTTAGCGACAGAACAGCAACAATAAATAAAATGTTTCAAGAATTAAGAGAATAATGAACATATTTTTTGATGATTCTGCATAAATCTGCAGTGTCTTAAAGTTATTGTCATTTTATCATACATGAAACAGAGCGGTTAAAGATCTATTCATCTCAGGAGTTACTTCTGGGGATGAACTGAGGGGAAGGTGGGTATGGAAGAAAATTTACTTTCTATTGTGTATACTTCACATCCTTGGAAATTTTCACAGTTAAGTGTCAAATTTTTAATAATAATAGATATACTTTAACAATAAGAAGGTTCTATCTAAGAGCATGCCTGGAATCAAACACTTTATAAGATTTACAATTGCAAGGGGAAAATCTTTTCATTGTCCTCTCAACATTTGGCCAGACATATATAGAACTGAGCCAGCCATTCGGTCTGGACAGCACATCTGTGTGTGGGCCTCTTTTACTAAATGCTCTATGGATGCAAAGAAGCCATATCCTTAAAAAACAAACAAACAAACAAAAAACACCCAAAGTGGTTATAACAATAATTATAATTTTTTGAGCCTACTATGAGCTAGGCATTATGCTGAGTGCTTGATGGATTATCTCACAAATTTTCCCCTCAAGGAGCTTAAAATTTGAAGAAATCAATATAATTGTAAAATAACTTAAATAATAGTTAACACTTTCAGGCAGCATATATGGGTCAAGATGGGCCAGGTATGTACATAGCAGAAGCAGCAACTGAAATCGAGAGGAAGTAGTGACTCCTACAGAGGGGACACAAAGGTGGCTCGGTGACAGAGCTGGGAGGAACACGACAACCCTGGCCAGACAAGAGGGTGGGTTTGGGGAGAAGGGAAGTTGAGGGTAGATGATTCACTGGTTGTTGCTGTACCATGGGCTCGGGGAGTCAAGGGAGGAGGTTTATAGTTCATTCCAACACAAGTTGGAATTTGTTTATTTATTGTATTTGGCAGAATACCATGAGTCACAGAAAGATGCTAAAGCTTTCTGCAGCCCAAGTGATTTAAGTAGATGAACTTGCCAGGGTTAAGACAGTGAACAGACTGAAGGAGAGGGGAGGCAGGGAGTGCATTTAGGGGAGCCCCACGGTGGACCCTGCACAGGAAAAATGAAAAGGTTAGCCCTTCAGTCGCGTCCGACTCTTTGAGACCCGCATGGACTATAGCCAGCCAGGCTCCTCTATCCATGAGATTCTCCAGGCAAGCAAACTGGAGTGGGTTGCCATTTCCATCTCCAGGGGATCTTCCTGACCCAGGGATCAAACTTGGGTATCCCGCATTCCAGACAGATTCATTCCCCTTCAGGGAAGACTCAGAAAAATGAGGCTAAAACAGGGCAAAGATACCTAATCTAGAGACACCACGAAGAACAAATTAAAAGAATTAGTAAATGGTTTGGAAAACAGCAGCGATAATATACACACTATGATATATAGATGATTGATACTATGTATAAAACAGACAACTAATGAGAACCTACTGTATAACTCAGGGCATTCTACTCCATGCTCTGTGGTGCCTAAATGGGAAGGAAATCCAACAGAGAGAGAATACACACTTTACTGTACAGCAGAAACTAGCACAACATTATAAAGCAAGTACACTTCAGTAAAAATTGATTTTTTAAAAAAAGACAACATACCTTCAATCTATATAACTAGGAGAAAAGTGGTTTCACTGACAAGGACGGGGAAAACACCTTTCAGTGGCTCCCAAGATTTCTAGAAGATCACGCAAGCTCCTAAGCATCACACTGAAGACTTCCCTGTGGCCAAGCCCCTGTTCTGGCTCTACTCCACAATTCAGCACCGGGCAGACACACGCATGGGGACCACACTATCGTGGTCCCTCCATGCGTTTCCTGGCCATCTTCTAGTCACATTTACATCTTCTCTCCGTGTCATCTGCTCTGGGAACTCCCCCCACACCCACCTGCCTAATGTAGATGACAACTCTCTAGTCGTGTGCTAACCCTTGGGAATAAACACCTCTGTCCTGACGTCCATCACGTTGCTTAAATGTTCCATGTGTGTCTGTTTCTCCATGTTAGGCTTTGAGCTCCCAGAGAGCAAGGACCATATCTTATTTGATTTCGTATGCCCCTAGCAACTAGAACCAGCAGACACTCTAAATGTTTCTTGGACGAATCTTGAATTGAGTTTACCTGGATTTGAGGTGATGATAGGAAAGAAGCTAGGACAATTTGAACTTTGCTTTCCAAATGAATGGTTAGCATATTTCATAAGATTTAGGTTTCAGACAATCAGCAAAATACCTACAGTTCAAAAAACACCTTCAACTAAAACTCACTGTGATAAAATAGAAACTCGGGATGCTAAATAGAATCCCCAAAGTTTCAGGTGATATTACCTCCACAAGAACATCTAGAAGGACTACTCAATTTCAAGATCTGAAGTGAATAAAAATAAAAACTTCAAAACAGTACACTCTAGATATCTGTGCGAGCAGCATCTTTCAAGAAGAAATAAATGCTTAGTAAAAATGTAATGAATTAAAGGTGACCTGGTGCACATTTATCCAGACTGCCTACTGCCTTTGCAGACTACAGAGACTTGCATACAAACACTGCCGAATAATAACACTGATAATGATAACTTAGTGATTTACATTTTTAAAATTTTTTAACTAATTCATTTTTTATTGAAGGATAATTGCTTTACAGAATTTTGCTGTTTTCTGTCAAACCTCAACATGAACCAGCCATAGGTATACATATATTCCCTCCCTTTTGAAACTCTCTCCCATCTCCCTCCCCATCCCACCCCTCCAGGTTGATACAGAGCCCCTGTTTGAGTTTCCTGAGCCATACAGCAAGTTCCCATTGACTGTCTATTTTACATATGGTAATGTAAGTTTCCATGTTACTCTTTCCATACATCTCGCCCTCTCCTCCCCTCTCCCCACATCCATAAGTCTATTCTCTTTGTCTGTTTCTCCATGGTTGCCCTGTAAATAAATTCTTCAGTAGCATTTTTCTAGATTCTGTATATATGTGTTAGAATATGGTATTTATCTTTCTGATTCACTTCACTCTGTATAATACGTTCTAGGTTCATCCACCTCATTAGAACTGAATCAAATGTGTTCCTTTTTACGGCTGAGTAATATTCCATTGTGTATATATACCACAACTTCTTTATCCATTCATCTCTCGATGGGCATCTAGGTAACTTCCACGCTCTAGCTATTGTATACAGTGCTGCAATGAACAATGGGATATATGTATCTCTTTCAATTTTGGTTTCCTCAGGGTATATGCCTAGGAGTGGGACTGCTGGGTCATATGGCAATTTTATTCCTAGTTTTTCAAGGAATCTCCATAGCATCTTCCATAGTGGCTGTATCAATTTACATTCCCACCAACAGTGCAAGAGTGTTCCCTTTTCTCCACACCCTTTCCAGAATTTATTATTTGTAGACTTTTTGATGAGGGCCATTCTGACTGGTGTGAGGTTCTATCTCATTGTAGTTTTGATTAGAATTTCTCTAATAATGAGTGATGTTGAGCATCTTTTCATGTGTTTGTTAGCCATTTGTATGTCTTCTTTGAAGAAATATGTTTAGATCTTTTTCCCACTTTTTGACTGGGTTGTTTGTTTTTCTGGCATTGAGTTGTATGAGCTGCTTGTATATTTTGGAAATTAATCTTTTGTCAGTTGTTGCATCTGCTATTATTTCCTAGTAATTTACATTTTAAAGTTACTTTCACATGCCTTCTTCATCTGAGCCTCACGCTGTCCCTGTGAGGTGGCCAAGACATCACCCTCCCCATTTTACGAATGTAGACGCTCATGTTGGACAAGTCCTGAGCCTCTCCTACCTCACCTCCCGTATGGGAGCACTGACTTTGCTTTTCTCACTTCCATCTGCCAGACAGGGCAGATCCAAGTTCTGTGGTATGTGAAGCTTTAAACAACTTGGAATGCCTCCTTTAAGAAAAATAATTGCAAAGTCATTAATATAAAGTTAGGTGCAAATAGTAACATTAGGACTTTACTTAATCTGAATTTACTTAATTTTCATAGTAATAGGCCCTATGATTATCTCCATTTTACAGATAAGAAAACTGAGTTATGATTTGGGTTTTCTCTATGATACTCTCTCAACATCTGGAAAGCATGCCTTTTGATTATATCCAGAATAAAGGTGCCAGGACTTCTCACCAGAGGAGCATTGCATGCTCCCACTCTCAACCCAGCTGGCTTCCTAGCCTCCTGGATGAGACCCATCCAGGGACCACAGCTTCTGGGAGGTTGCCATGGGAACCAGCCCAGAATCAACCAGAACCTCCTGCATCCAGGCCACTACATCCTATGATGTTACTGTGATGACTATACAGTTCACTATGTCTATAGTGATAGAATCTCAGGAATAATCCTCTTTTCATTATTCTTTGGGTTTTTCATGGTTCTGGGTTTGCTGGAAGAGATATCTTAACCTCTTCAGACATGCCTGAGCCTACACACGCACGGGGATTCAGCTATTCCACCGTGAAGGAAATTTTGATGTGGTGGAGCCCTGAAAGGTCATCCTAAACTATTTTACGCTGAGTTTCAACTGATATAAAACTAAACCTCTCTGGATGTCATTTAAAACAGTCTCACTGCATTTCACACATGGTTCTGTGTCCTTCTGAATGAATTAGCATGTTGTATGTATGCCGGTAGATTTACTGGGTAGAATCTGGATATTGTGTGCAGAGGTGTCAACATTGCATAAGCCTCACTTCATAGCCATGGGGAAGTGTAAAGAGATGAAGTGATGTTGAAAAAGCACAAATAACTGGAATAATATAAAAAGGATTTAATGATACCATCTTTGGAGTTGTAGGAACAGCTGCCAAATATTTTTAAGTTCTCTGATACTACTTTATTCTTATCTCTTACGACTTTTCTTCCACATAGATTAGTAATTCTTGCCTCATGAAAAAGGTTATATTTTTTCATGTCTTGTACAGCAATTAGTCACCTGAGATAGGTCTAATTAGATCTTGGAAAACCATTATTTAAATTGGAAAGAAAGAGGTTCTTTCTATATAGCACAACTGTGCAAGTTTTTGCATTTGCACTAATCTAACTCTCTTGAATTGTAAAAAAATTGCATTACAATCACTGCAGATTCAACACAAATGTTTTCTTTGAACTCTTCATTAAAAAATATAAACACAAAGTTTTTATATTCTTATCTTAAATGTGAAGATCCCAGAAAAAAATCTTGTGGAATAGATAATTATATACACACTAAAAATATAAAGAAAATTGATATGTGTGGTTTATTGTTTGGTATGGTGTTTGGATAGTCTTTTTAACGTTCTCTCAGCCATGGAGAATACCTGTTTCTCCAAAATGGGAAATGGCATTAATGAACTTTCCTACATTGATATTTCATTTAAAATTTATTCAATAGTAATCTGCCTCCTTTTGTGGAATATAAAAAAAAAATATGTACTCTCTTTTCTATACAAGACAATCTATTCAATCTATCAAAATGTCCAAGTAAAAGTATTTGGTCATTTCTAAACCAGAACTTAAATATGTTTCCTTTTGTATATGTGAAAAATACAAATTCATCATCCATCTACTGTTTCATTCATTCAACAAACATTTATCTAGCACCAGCCGTGTATCATGTGTCAGGTTCTAGGCACTAGGTGTACAAGACAACTTCCCTTCACTGAACTTAAATTTGAATGAAATTATCAAAGGTCTTCACTGGTACTTAGCAAAGCATTTGGTTTGTTGTTGTTCAGTCACTTAGTTGTGTCCATGTTTTTGTGACCCCATGGACTGCTGCATGCCAGGCTTCCCCCTCCTTCACTATCTCCCAGAGTCTGCTCAAACTCATGTCCATTGAGTTGATAATGCCATCCAACCATCTCATTCTCTGTCGCCCCCTTCCCCTCCTGCCTTCAATCTTTCCCAGCATTGGGGTCTTTTCCATTGAGTCAGCTCTTCACATCAGATGGCCAAAGTATTGGAGCTTCAACATCAGTCCTTTCAATGAATAATCAGGGCTGATTTCCTTTAGGACTGACTGGTTTGACCTTTTTGCCATCCAAAGACCTCTCAAGAGTCTTCTCCAATACCACAGTTCAAAAGCATCAATTTTTCAGTGCTCAGCCTCCTTTATGGTCCAACTCTCACATCCATACATGACTACTGGAAAAACCATAGCTTTGACTATCCAGAACTTTGTTGGCAAAATGATGTCTCTGCTTTTTAATACACTGTCTAGGCTTGTCATAGCTTTTCTTCTGAGAAGCAAGCATCTTTTAAATTTCATGGCTGCAGTCTTTAAACTTCATGGCTGCTTTTTCATTGAACTAGTACTTTTGTAACAATGTCTGACTAAGGAACTGCTCTAATTTCAAAAAGTTTAAATTTGCTTTGGCTAAAAGCTATGCACGACACATGATTAAGGGTAAAGATTACCACGGGGAGCCATATGTCCAGGCAGTGTTTTGAGGATGGAGGAATAAAGAATGAAGATGATGCTGATGGGCTCCATAAGAACTAAATGAATATTGGCTGTTCCCCAGCTCAAGCCAGGCATGTGGGAGGGCAGAGAGCATGTTTCTGTGGATTGGATCATCAGGCTAATGGGCTGCTGGCACTTCTCTCCCTGGACAGTTAAGACTCCTGAGGCAGACTGAGCAGGACGAGAAAGTTCACAGATCCCTTGAGATAAACAGGGTTTTTGGCTTTTTTTGCATGAACGGCTGCATTATGTGCAGATGTTCAGTGCACTTCCATAAGCTTTTACAGATGAATAAGTGGCATCATTATGATGTGATTTGACCAAAAATGAAGTATGGCCCAATGCCATCTGCAAAAATCTTATCATTCTCATATAGACTGTAGAAGGATGAAGCTAATGTAACTAAAATACTCTTCAGAAATATGGATGACTCTTGGAAAGGCTATCAATTAATCTCAAAATAAGAAATTGAATTTCTCTCTGTACCATGCTAGCTTTAAAATTTTTTCACTACTGACTGTCTCTTCACTGCATTCAAAAACAACCTTAAACCATTCCATTAAGAATTGCTCTCACAGAAAAATACATGGAGCTGACTAGGAGATATTTCTAACATCTACAAAAGTCAGCAATTTCTCTCGGTCAAAAAGGCATATTATCTGCTAAGTAATCAAATTTCCTAATTTGATTTCTCTGTGACCAAGGTCTTCATACCTGTCTGGCTGAGAAGACGACAGATTTTGTATTTTTCAAATGCTAATTAGGGGAAGATGAGAGGTCAAGAGGAACATATATGCAAAGAAGGAAAAAAGGGAATGTTTTGGGGAGTAGATGGAAAGTTCATACGTGCTCTGATGTCCAGCACACAATGCCAAAAGACCAAAAGGAGGATGCAAAAAGATGATCCATTCAGCTGACCTTTTAGATCTTATTTTATCTCCCAAACCCAAGAACTGAACACTTCAAATACCTAGTAAGTAGAAATAAACAATACCTTCTATAAAACAGAAATCAGTCAGAGGAAGTAGAAGTTTAAAAACAAAACAGAGAAATAGTTTTTTAATGCCTAGAAGAAAACCTACTTGGATTTTAGATCTCAGGATGGGAAGGGCTCTCTAAATAGTGAATAAATTCAGAAATACAGATATATTGATAAAATTTAAACATGTCTTTTAATATCAAATATGCCATAAATTTAAAGGCAAGAAAAACAGATAAAATATTTCCAACAAACACAAAAAAAGTTTGATATCCTTAATAGAGACATAGCAGTTACAAAAATTTTGATAGTCATGAGAGAAAAATGTTTAAAGGACATGGGCAGAAATGAAAAGTTGGCCAATAAATATATGCAAACATTTATTCCACTACTAATCAAATAAGTGTAAAATAAAACAAGATACCATCTTTTCTATCAAGTGAGAAAAGTTGTTTATCGTTCCTTTTAAAAATAATACCACTCTGGATCATCAAAGGTACCAAGAGACAGATTTGCTGGCAAGCATATAAACCAGATCTCTGTGTGTGTGTGTGTGTGTGTGTGTGCGCGTTTATACGGCAAGCATATAAACCAGATCTGTGTGTGTGTGTGGGTGTGCGCACGCGCGCACACTCAGTTGTGTCCAACTCTTTGTGACCTCATGGACTGTAGCCTGCAAGTCTCCTCTTGCCATGGGATTTCCCAGGCAAGAATATTGGAGTGGATTGTCATTTCCTTCTCCAGGGGATCTTCCCAAACCAGGGATAGAATCTGCATCTCCAGTACTAGCAGGTGGGTTCTTTACTGCTAAGCCACCTGGGAAGCCCAAACCAGATCTAAGTTTAACACAAATAAAAATCAGAAATGGATTAAAAGATATGTACAGCAGGCTGTTCAGAGAACCTTATTTAAGCAAATTTATAAAATCAGAATCTATCAGCAACTCCTTCAATAGAGCCATGACTTACATAGTCATATTACATATTGAAAGTTTCTTCAAAAACTTCTTGATGGCATGGGAATATCTTCATGATATGGTGAGTGAAAAATCAAGATAAAAAGTTACATATTCAGTACCCAAACTGAATTATAAAATTTGCTCCTATCTATATAAGAAAACTCTAGAAGAATATACACCATAATAGAAAGAATGGTTATTTCTAGGTAGCAGAACAGAGAGGCAGTACTGGGTCACTCAGAAGGTGGCTAAGATACCATGAGAGCAGAGGTAGTAAAAAAAGCTTTTCTGAAAAAAACTTCATGATTCAGTAAGACAAAGAATTAGTCATCATGCAAAAATTGTAACATAGCTGGACTTTTTTACGTTTATTGCACATTATAGTATTGTTTTTATTTTGAAATACAGTGTGGGTTGAGGGTGCTATATTTGTCTATTCTTTTTGTAATGTCTTGATCTGGTCCTAGCTACAAACAATTTTTATTTTCTTCTTTACATTTTCTGAAATTTTCAACAATTTCAGCAATCGGACTGTCCATTCAATTTTCAAATCAGAAAAAAAAAAAAAAAAGAAGAATCACCAAGCCATTCATTTTATAAATGTATACCTTATTTTTGATATTGGGGAGACAATGCATTAAGCCCCACAAATTGGCCAAATTTCGCCAAGTCCTGGTCTTTTATGAGGATGTACTACAGAATCAACAGCAGACCTGGCGGGCGGGACCACATCCCAACCGCAGCTAGTAGAGAGACACCAGCTACCCTAGCTTGACCTGGGCTGCCTCCTACCCCTTCATGCAACTGTTCTCCCATTAATACCACAGACTTTTTAACACTCCGTGAAAATCAAGAACAGCTGTTAAAAGGATGAAAGCCAACTCTTTATCTTGTTTATATGTCTATCAGGGCTCAGCATATAGTAGGCACTTATAAATTGGGTCATTTTAAGAACGAATGAGCTGGTGTGCATCTGATCATTCTGTAAAATACAAATTGTGGATGTGAATGCAACTAGTAATTGATGAGTTCCGCAGTTGTGCTATTTCATATAACGATGTCGTATTTCTTTTGTGAACTTGAAAATTATTGAAGTAATATACTCCTTCAGTTATATGGTGACTTTTTTAAGGCACCATTTCTTTATTATGCTACCGAGTTGAATAGCTTCCCATTTAGAGTATTCATGGCAGAATGTGAGCATAAGGAATCCATTTTTTCTGTATTACAAAATTTCCTTTGAAATATGGTTCAAATTGTATGGCTGTTAGCATAACTGATGCCATCTTGGGCACATACAGATCCTCCTGTCCTTTCGTAGATCCTACCCAGGACTATATTGTGTGGTAAATCACATCTCTGTCATCAGAGGCTTTGTAGTTAATAGATATTGTTTAATAATCATTAGGACAAAGTGGCCTTTATGCTCTGTTAGTCCAAATACAATGAAGAAGACAGTATTCCCAGGGCCCACAGACCATGTGTTGTTGTCATTTAGTTGCTAAGCTGTGTCCAATTCTTTGTGACCTGCAAGCCAGGTTGCCCTGTCCTCCCATCTCCTGGGGTCTGCTCAAGTTCGTGTCCATTGAGCTAGTGATTCTATCTAACCATTTCATTCTCTGTCACCCCTTTCTCCTTTTGCCTTCGATCTTTCCCAGCATCAGGGTCTTTTCCAATGAGTCGGCTTTTCAGATGACCAAAGTATTGGAGCTTCAGACTAGGTATCCATTCATCAATCTTGACTTAGTAATGCACATCCTGTTTCTTAGCATGAGCTCTCATATCCTAGGTAAACTATGAAGTGGCTCAATGGCCCCTCAGTGGTATGGAGTGTAGCTGCGAATGCGACTGGATGATTTCCTCCAGATCTCTACCCACCCTATGAGTTAATTACCCTGTAATAAACTGATCCATGGATTATATGCACCTGTCTGCCTCATTTTTTGATCCCCAGATTCTTCTCAGTTTAGTGGGCACTTTTCATTCCCTCTATCCTCTGGAAAATGAAAACATTAATTGAATTATTTTTAATTATCTTTTCACATAGAAGTAATGTGTGAGATTCTAGGCATAGCTACATCACAGAAAAAGTAACAGCTTTCTCAACACAGATAAATCTGATGAAAACTTCAGTCATTAAAACAGTATGATACTGGCACAAAAGGGGCTTCCACATGGCAATGTAGGAGATGCAAGAGATGCTGTTTCAATCCCTGGGTCAGGAAGGTCCCCTGGAGGAGGGCATAGCAACCCTCTCCAGTGTTCTTGCCTGGCAAATCCCATGGAGAGAGGAGTCTGGTGAGTTATGGTCCATAGAATCATGAAGAGTCAAACACTACATAAGAAAGTTAGCATGCATGCACTCACTGGCACAAACATAGAAATATAGAGTGGAACACAATAGTTCCAGAAATAAACACCTATGGTCAATTAATCTATGAAAAAGCAGGCATAACTACCCAATGGGAGAAAATTCCCTTCAATAAATGATGCTGGGGAAATTGGACAGCTATCTATCTGGAAAAGAATGAAATTAGAACATATTTTAACACCATACAGAAAAATAAATAACAGATTAAAGATCCTACATGTAAGACCAGATACTATGAAACTCTTAGAGGAAAACATAGGCAGAACACTCTGTGACATAAATCACAGCAATATCTTTTCGGACCCATCTCCCAGAGTAATGAAAATAAAAACAAA
Source organism: Ovis aries (assembly GCF_016772045.2). Classification (NCBI taxonomy): domain Eukaryota; kingdom Metazoa; phylum Chordata; class Mammalia; order Artiodactyla; family Bovidae; genus Ovis; species Ovis aries. Next base: position 20,151,426 of record NC_056061.1, read on the forward strand.
AATAACTAATGGGACCTAATTAAACTTAAAAGCTTTTGCATGGCAAAAGAAGCTATCTAGTGACTTCATCAGAAATTTACCACTGGTTAAGCCAGAGAAGAAACTCTACCTGGAGGAGAGAAGAAGGAGCATATGGTACAAACTGCAAATGGGAGGCTGTCTTCTACAACTACTCACACTTCCCACAAGCCTTCAGAATAAGACAGAAGTTCCTGAGTATCCAGATCTAGTTAATTTTTTTAGACTTCAAAGTTCAGGATTCACAATTCTGCACTGAAAATCAGTACAAGTACAATGAGATGAAGAATCTCACCTGTTTGCTTTTTTTTTTTTTTTCCAATAATTCAAGTGCCCTTAAAATGGAAGCTATTCACTTAATCACTTTTAACCAAGGGAAATGAGAACTGTCAACTGCCAATTTGAAATAGATATTCCAGCAGAAAAAAAATTCTGAATTTAAGTGTTTTGCTGTTATTTGCTTTATTTTTCCCCCAATCATTCAAGTGCCCTTAAAATGGAAGCCATTCACTTAACCACTTTTAACCAAAGGAAATGAGAGCTGTCACCTGCCAATCTGAAACAGATACTCCAGCAGAAAAAAAATTTCTGAATTTAAGTGTTTTGCTGTCATGATCATAGGCTAAACTGGACTCAACCCTGCCACCAAAACCAAACCAAACAAACAAAAGAACAAGCTGAACAAAGCAGTTTGCAAAATAGGAAAAGCACTGTCAGTCAGTCCAAAGGAAGTTCGTGTTTCTAGGAAGGCTTTGCAAGAAAATCAAGTTAGGGGCTTTGTTCTAGTAATCTTTACTGTTTTTTTAAATCTTCTTCATAAAGCAAAGCTTTACTAGTGCTGTTTATATTTATCACCTTACTTTATTCTACCTATAAACCAGAACTACACATTTGTATCCATAGTCATTGAAGAAATGAAATCAACCTAACACTAAGTTTAGTCATTATTCCCAATATTAGGATAGTTAACTTTGAATACCATACTTATTGGTTATAATTTTTAATTAATAATAAAGCAAATCATTTGTAAGGTCAGAAATTACAATCCAAGTTCCATTTTGTTTAAACCTCCTCAGTATATCAAAAGGGCTTCAAAATGTCCCACAGTTAAATACCTGAGATAAATTTTCCTCAAAATAAAAACTACCAGTGAAAATCAGACCACAATTTACTTTGAGTGGGAGACCTTTTTCTCTTAGACATGCTACTTCATCTGCAGAAGAATTTCAAATAACCTGACAGGCTACAAGTGGGAAGCGTGTCCCCTACCAGTGTCAGTCTTTTAGAAAGCAGGATGCACGGTTTGACAGTACGAAAAGGCTTCCCATCTGGGAACAGAAAAAGGAATAAAATATGTTCAGCCAGAAATTGTACAAGGATGCTGGTCCTGTAACTGTTATGTCTTAGAGACAGACACCCGTCATATGCTAGAGGTGCTGGGGTTATGGAGTGGCTGGAGGGTAGGGGTCCCTATGCAGTGACCTTTACAGAGATAACCAATAAGCGGTCACTGGCCATAAATCATCTGGAACTTGAACTCATGTTGTCTTCTTGGGTATGAAGAACTTCTTTTTCTACCTATTTTGCTATAGTGATTTCTAAGTATGTTCTATAATTCAGTGACATTAAGTACACTCACAATGTTGTATAACCATCACCACTCTCTGAACTTTTTCATCATCCCAAAGGAAACTAACAACTCCCTGCTTCCTCCTCCTCTCAGCCCTAAGTCAGACATTGATAATAAATAGTAAGAAAACAACTTTACATTATGAAGCTATAACATTTATTTTCTTCAAGGGAAATCTTTTGTGTTGGCACATTACTCAGTATCATGCAAGAAGTCAAACAGAGTTTATGGGCAGCTTGGCCAATATTAATAACAGCTACATCTATCTCTGATAGTCAAATAATACCACTGAAATAACTTTCACACTGCAGGCTTCTCTCCAAAGAAGCATCATCTCCATTGAGGTGATGGGGCTTAGAACTCGGTTCATTTTCTCTGCACAGACACAAATAGAGCTGGGAGATTTGAGAATTTCACTTTATTCTATAGGTTTCCCTTTGGTCTTAAGACAGGTCTTCTATGGCTCGGAGAAATCCTTACATTTCTGATTTGAACTAAATTAAGAAATACAGAGTGAATTATTACATTAAATCACTCTACATGGGTTTGCTGCTCTGGGACAGATGTGAACTGACTACAAACAAAAAAACCCACCACCTTGCGTCCCACTTGGGGATAAAATAATAAGGTAGTGCTGAGTGATTCACACACGAGATACTCATTGCCCTACCCTGTGTTCATTCACTTAATAAACACTGCCGGGGTACCTGCTGTGCCCTACACCTTGCTAGAGGTAGGGTTGGGGAACTAAGCAGCGACCCAGCCCACGTGGTCCCTGGCTACATGGTGCTGCTGGAGAGTGGTGTGTGTCCTCCAGAATGTCCTGAATGGAGGGATGGCGCCTCACAGGGCTGTCCCTGCTGTGGAACTGGAAATCCTGATCATTCCTTTCAGAATGACCACTGGTGGGACATTCAGACTCTGCACCTCAAGCTTCAAGCTTACTGAAATAAAAGCTATTTTGTCAGCTTTAGAAAGAGTACTGCCTGGACTGCAAAAGTTATAATTTTGCATTGCCAACAAAAATTGTCAGTCATTTAAAAGCCATAAAATAATGTGTTTTGGGGAAACACCCTGGCACAAAATGAGTCACAAGCTTAATCTACATGTCTGGGAGAGGACAGCACTTCACTATCCAAGGACCTTTTATCTACAGGCACAATAATTACTGAAATAGTCATCTGTGTTTGTTCTTCCTAGATCCATTCCCTCTCTCTTTTACCCTACTCCCACCCCATTTCTAAGCAGGCTTTGTGATGCCTTGCTGGGACACTGGAAAGTGGAATAAGCTCAGATTCAAAGGTTGTGGTAAAACCTTAAATCCACGCAGAGATTGGGTTGGGTGTCCTGGATTGGGCTGGAAGAGAGAGAGCTTGAACATCTTTTGAATGCAGAAAAATCAAAAGAATCTACTTAGAAACAGAATTAATGAGTGAATGTATCAAAATCACTACAGATACATAGAAATACAAAATAATGACTTTTATGTCTATACTAGTAGCAAATAAAAAATATAGTTTAACAAAGCTACCATTTATAATAATTTTAAAACCCATTATTTATCATTTTATTAATTTTTGAGAGTTTGATATTAGAACTCCAACTAAAAATCTTTATCTACTTAAAAAATAATTGCAATATACAGTGGAACTACATGAGACCTTGTTCTGTATTTTCCAAGTCTTCTGTAAATCTGTTATCATACCTTCATAATTTAAAAAAGGAAAAAAAACTCACATTTAATATTAAAACCCATAATTAATATGTAATGCCCTAGAACAAATCTAATGAAAGGTATTTAAGACCTTACTACTGAAAACTATATGTCTTTATTGAAAACATTTTTAAAAGATTCAAATACCTTGTTCATGGATTGGAAGACTCAATGTTATAAAGACATCAGTTCTTACAAAATAAATTACAGATTCAAAGCAATCCCAATCAAAATCCCACTAGAATTCTTGGTGGAAACTGAAAGGCTGGTTCTAAAATTGATATGCAAATGAACAGGCAAGGCAATCTTGATTAAGCAGGAGGGAAGGGAAGAGAAAGGGAAGGAAGAAGAAAGCAGCAAGAAGACCTACATTACTTGATTGTGAACTTGTTATAAAATCACAGTCTTAAGACAGAAGAGAATTGACACAAGCATGGACAGATGAATGGACAGGACCCAGAACCAAATTCACACATATAGAGTTTTCTGAGTTTTGACAATGGTGCTCCAGCAGGACAGGGGAAAGTAAAACTGAGAAAGCAGTTAGGTGTGAGGCACAGGCTTGCTCTTTTAACACGACTTTTGTAAGGAGCATCACTTCCTTCCCAGTAGTTTATCTGGACGACCTTCCTCTGTGCTCCTTAGTATTCTGTGCATTTTAAAATCAATACACCTATCTAACTGTGGAAATCAATTCTTTACATGTATCTCCAGCACCCTACATGTTGCTGGACACATAACAGGTAAGAAACTGAACTAAGGGTAAGATGTCCAATAGAAACTGCTGGAAATCATCTCCAAGGGTAGGAGTTACCATTGTTGTCAAAAACAAAAGCTCTTTAGAGCTGCTGGAAAGAAATGGCACCTCAGAAATATTTGACCCTTTGTCATCTTTAACAAGTGGGATAAATAGAGAGATTCATCATCTTGCAAAACTCCAGGGTAAAAGGATAAACTAGCAATTTCTGACTAGTGAAGCTGGAAAACCAAACATGCTGTGCAGAGTGGGGTCAGCCATGCAGAGGTCAATTGCCCTCAGAAGCCAGTGGTAGACGTGATCGGGAACAATGCTTGGACATAGGACAGTGGGTGAGCTGTTCCATCATTCAGTCACAAACATCGCAACTGCCTAGACGGCACAGCACATGGAGAAAATAAAACATACAAATACACACACATACACACAGATAATCTCAAACACACACACACAGATAATCTCAAACACACACACACAGATAATCTCAAACACACACACACACAGAGATAATCTCAAACATACACACACACAGATAATCTCAAACACACACACACAGATAATCTCAAACATACACACACAGAGATAATCTCAAACACACACACACACAGAGATAATCTCAAACATACACACACATATAAACACACCCACCTACACACAGATAATCTCAAACACACACACATAAACACACACACATACACACACACAGATAATCTCAAACACACACACACACACACAGATAATCTCACACACACACACAAACACACACACATACACACACAGATAATCTCAAACACACACACACAAACATACACACATACACACAGATAATCTCAAACACACACATATATACACACAGATAATCTCAAACACACATACACACAGATAATCTCAAACATACATACAAACACACACACATACACACACACAGATAATCTCAAATACACACACACACAACACACACATACATACACACCCACACAGATAATCTCAGCAAGTTTTCCTGAGTTAAGCAAGAAAAAGTAAAGCTAATATATAAGTAGTCCATTCATTTTGGGTCTGACATTAGCAATTAGGACAGGTAGCAGATTCATTTCTGAGACTCCACCCAGACTGCCACTTCCTTTTCCTGAAAATTCTCCCTAACCCAAGATGTTAATGGCCATGTTTCGACTATAGGACCTATATACCTGGCCACAGCTAATTGGCCCCAGATCCAAGCTAAACCAGATTGTCTCCTAGACTTTGGGAACTGAGACACTGGTTAGTCTCTGGTGACCTGTGAGAAGGTCATGTTCCAAAATGTAAATGCAGAAGCACGAAAGACTGGTCTGTGGAAGAAAACCCTAAAGAAGACACTAGAAAGACTCGAAATCAAGAGACCCTGACCGAGAGAGAAAGAAAATGAAACACAGCTGCTTACCTTCAAGCATTTCTAGCCCTGCTTCTCTGTGATACTCCATCATACCAAATGCCTTTGGATTCTATGAGATACCCCCAGATCATTTCTATGTTTACAGTTTCCCCTTTTCACTCAAGCTGATGATACGGTCTGCAACCGCTCCCAGCAAACAAAGCAGGCCTTACTTGACGTCAGATACCAACTCAAATGCAGACATATTTACTTCAGTTTTTCTACAAATGTAAAGATACATTAAAAGAAAAAAAGGAAGTAGTTTTATGAACCATTTTCTTTCTTCACTAATTGAAAGACTTGAAAGTCGAAAAGAAATGAATCGATGGATAGAGGTGCTATTCACAGTTTCTTTGAAGATATTTTAACAACATTCGGAGCATATGGCTTAAAATTACACATATAGAGACATTCATATCACTCAACTCCAGGTAGTCAGTGGCCTCAGATGCTCCTTTGTGCTATTTAAAGACTGTCTTGAGATATTCCAATTTGAAATGTATAACATAACGACTTTCTAGTTGTTGCATTTTTCTACATGACAAACAACTGTGCACACAAGTTGAATTATCCACTTGGAGAGTGTTTCTCAAGCACTTTCTCCTTCCATTACAAGAGCCCATCACAGGCGAACTGTGATTCGTCTAATGTTTGCTTTTAGCCAAGTATTACCATCAAAAATAGAGAAACTGAAATGATTACACTTACTGCTCAATTTAAAAAGCTCAAGGTATAAGCATCAAATTCGAAGCACTAGTTTTACTCATGATATCCTCCTTCTGTGGTTCAACCATTCTTTTAGCTTCAGCCTATTCTCACATCTGTTTGTTTGCTCAGCATGTGCTATAGAAAGTCCATCAGATAAGTACGGAGGAAATGGGGGACAAACCACATTGCGTTTTTACTCTCACATCTATTCTACCAAAGGCCCAGTCAACACTAGAGTTTGGCAGATGACTTATTCAATTAAGGAAAATATTTATCAAATTATGATCTGTATTACGCTCAGTTTTACTGAATAACCATGTGCATGCACCAACTCTCCCTATTAATGGTGACAGAATTAAGAAGCAGTGTGGAAGACAGCCACACAGTTGTAGAAAAGGAACCTGTTAGGGAATAATAGAGTCAATTTAGTATATGACAAAAGGCCAGCACTTTCCCATCAGATGAACATGTATTAATTACTCTCAGCTCTGTCATCCCTTAGCTGTCTCACTCTGCTCAATTCACACACACTCTTTAAAGCCTCAATTTACTCATCTGTAGAAAGGAAACTGTAAAGATACACACCAAGTAGCATTGCTGTAAGGATTAGGTGGAACTAGCACCCCACTCCAGTACTCCTGCCTGCAGAATCCCATGCACGGAGGAGCCTGGTGGGCTGCAGTCCATGGGGTCGCTGAGGGTCGGACACGACGGAGCGACTTCACTTTCACTTTTCACTTTCATGCATTGGAGAAGGAAACGGCAACCCACTCCAGTGTTCTTGCCTGGAGAATCCCAGGGACGGGGGAGCCTGGTGGGCTGCCATCTATGGGGTCGCACAGAGTCAGACACAACTGAAGTGACTTAGCAGCAGCAGCAGCAACATAGATTAGAGTATGTGATATAGAGTAGGGGTTGGCAGAGTTTTTAACCACCAGATAGTAACGACCAGAAGAAGTAAAAGTGAAAGTTTTAGTTGCTCAGTGGTGTCCAACTCTTTGTGACCCCATGGATTGTAGCCCACCAGACTCCTCCTCTGTCCACAGAACTTTCCAGATAAGAATACTGGAGTGAGCTGCCATTTCTTTCTCAAGGGGATCTTCCTGACCCAGGGATAGAACCCAAGTCTCCTGCATTGCAGGCAAACTACCATCTGAGCCACCAGGGAAGGATCATATAGTAAGTACTTTAGGGTTTGTGGGTCTCACAGTGTCTATAGCAACCACTCAGTTCTGTTGTTGTACCACAAAAGCAGCCTTTATAAAAATACATGGGCATGGCTGTGCTCCAAAACTTTACTTCTGGACAATAAAATTTGAACTTCGTGTAATTTTCACATCATGAAATATTTTTATTTTGATTTTTCAACCACTCAGAAATGTAAAAACTAGTCTTAACTTGTATTTAAGAACAGAGACCCTGCCCCACAGCCAACCCTGAAAAATATTATGATTACTGCCAATAACAATATCTGAAAATGGAAGAGGAACTGTGTTACCGTCAGATAGAGATATTTTGGGGCAAATGTGCTTCTTTTTTGTACAGTTTAAACTGCAATTGGAAGGCAGATTATAACAGGAATTTCTGGATGGATGCCCATGAGATGATAGACTATATCTCTCAAAGAGTTCAAGAAGGATCAGAGAAGCCCAATCTTCCTACTAGAACTTCCAATTTAGTCTAATTTTATCTGGCAACCTAGACATAGCAGTTAAATGGCCCTACATAGCTAATATTCAAAAATATCAAACCAGTCTCACAATAGAAACAAGGTATCAATATGGATTTTAGTTAAACAGAGAGAAATGACCAATTTGGTTTCACTCTCTCATCCATACAATAAGTGGGTTTTACTATTTTATCTTTAAAGACCTTTCTAGTTCACCAGCAGGATCAGAAAGAGGAAAATTTTGTAGACCAGAAAAAATGTTGCTTGCCTGTCTAAAAGTCATAACCTGGACTCCTCCTAATTGCTTCTGAATCTTTTAGAGCAGTTCAGTTCAGCTCAGTTCAGTCGCTCAGTCGTGTCTGACTCTTTGCGACCCCATGAATCGCAGCACGCCAGGCCTCCCTGTCCATCACCAACTCCCGGAGTTCACTCAGACTCACGGCCATCGAGTCCGTGATGCCATCCAGCCATCTCGTCCTCTGTCGTCCCCTTCTCCTCCTGCCCCCAATCCCTCCCAGCATTAGAGTCTTTTCCAATGAGTCAACTCTTGGCATGAGGTGGCCAAAGTACTGCAGTTTAAGCTTTAGCATCATTCCTTCCAAAAAAATCCCAGGGCTGATCTCCTTCAGAATGGACTGGTTGGATCTCCTTGCAGTCCAAGGGACTCTCAAGAGTCTTCTCTAACACCACAGTTCAAAAGCATCAATTCTTCAGCACTCAGCTTTCTTTACAGTCCAACTCTCACATCCATACCTGACCACTGGAAAAACCATAGCCGTGACTAGACAGACCTCAGTCGGCAAAGTAATATCTCTGCTTTTGACTATGCTATCTAGGTTGGTCATAACTTTTCTTCCAAGGAGTAAGCGTCTTTTAATTTCATGGCTGCAGTCACCATCTGCAGTGATTCTGGAGCCCAAAAAAATAAAGTCTGCCACTGTTTCCACTGTTTCCCCATCTATTTCCCATGAAGTGATGGGACCGGATGCAGGTGAACCCAATAACCCACTGGGACTTGAGGAAATCCACTTTAGTAAGAGCTTTTCCTAGTTGGATGAGCATCAGCAGTTAAGAACTGACAACTCTTCATCAAAGAGTGAACCCACCATCTGTGCAAAGGCATGTGCTTGGGGCTGGATTCCAAGTCCTTAAGCTCTGCTACCACCACTCCAGTGCTGGCTGTCCTCTGAGACCAAGGCAACACAATTACAAGTCTGCTGACAGAAATGCAGTAGGGACCAAATTTACATTTTTATTTTCTTCTAAACTAAGTGTCCCAGAACAAGTCTCTCCAGTTTAATGAATGGAGTCAAAAAAGGTAGATAGATGGAGAAGCATGCAAAATTTAAATGCCACCACTTGCTGACAGAAGAACAGTAGGGAGCAAATTTACATTTCTCTTTTCTTCTAAACCAAGTGTCCCAGACCAAGTCTCTTCAGCTTAATTAATGAAATCAACAAAGGTAGACAGATGGAGAAGCATGCAAAATTTATATGCCACCACTTCGATAAGGTATTAGGGGGTAAGGCTGGGTTATATAAGTGGGCTTCCCAGGTGGCTCAGTGGGTAAAGAATCCGCCTGCAATTCAGGAGACACCGGAGATGCAGGTTCGATCCCTGGATGGGGAAGATCCCTTGGTGGAGGGCATGGCAACCCACTCCAGTATTCTTGCCTGGAGAATCACCTGGACAGAAGAGCCTGGCGGGCTACAGTCCAAAGGGTCGCAAAGAGTCGTCATGATATTAGCGATTGAGCACACACACACTGGATAGTTAAGCTGCTACAGTTGAGAACCTGTGTGCATCCTTAGGCATCTGGCCATGTCTGACTCTTTGCAACTTCGGACTACAGTCTGAAGGGATCCCCTGTCCAGGGGACTTTTCAGGCAAGAATACTGGAGTGGGTTGCCATTTCCTTCTCCAAGGGATCTTCCTGATCCAAGAATCAAAACCATCTCTGTTGTCTCCTGCATTGCAGGCAGATTCTTCACCCACTGACCTATCAGAGAACCTGAAGACACAGAAAAATTAGTGAATGTATTTGTAGAGTGCCTCCCCAGTAATGTCTCAAAATCAAAAAGGTTACTTTGCTGATTTTTTTTTAAGGAGTGGTGATATATAGAAAACTCGGAGGAGAAAAAAAAAATACACCATTTTTTGCTTCAGTTCCATGTTCATTCTCTTTGAACGGAAGTAGCCCAAACACCAGACCAAGTCTTGACCACTTTCCATTCTGGGAAATTCTTGTTGATCATGTTCGTACAGTTCCGCCAGCTGGAAGCACCTTCCAGTCACAGAGCTATCTATTCTAAGTCAGCTCCTCAGAGGTTCCCTTTGCCCACTGGTACATGAATTTTGTTCCAGTTAAATGCCAAGTCATCACCCACATTATTCAGCACAGCTAAGGTTTTGGGTGTTGTGGTCAAAGAAAATTGGAAAAGTTTCTGCCCTTCTGATTTTAATAATGTTTTATATGTAAGGAAATGGAAACTAAGGGCCAGAAAGAATGAACCTGCTTTTCTCTGAAATTATAGGCGTTTTTATTTCTTGTATTACAGATGAAGGTTTCACTGCTAATCCAAATCCTCATTAAATATTGACTTCTTGGTCTCCTCTCCTGCATTTTGCATTTCAGTAATTTTCAAAGATATGCGCTGTCATCTCAGAAGGGAAAGCTAACAAGAAATATGTGTCAGAAATACAAAGAGTCAAGTTACAGTGAAAATAACTTCCTTTTCCTATAACTGATTTTTAAGAGACAGAGTACATCATTGTGAAAAGAAATCAGAAAAGGCTAATTCATTTAGAAAGAAAAACAGAAATCTTAAATATATACTTCAATACAAGTTTGAAAAGATAGATTTAGGGATTGTTATAGAGCAGAGATTAAGTATGAATCTGCTATTTGGTTGTACCCTTAAAAGCGTGACACAGAGCTGCAACCCTGAAAAATGTATATAAAGCAGTACATGGCCTGTCAGACCCACATCAGTACCCTTTCTGCCCATCAGGTCACAGAGGTATCAGAGTTCCACCTGCCCTAAAAAGATCTCTTTCAAAAAAGACCCCCCAAAAATCAAAGAAAAAACAATACTGACAACAACTCTACAGGTTGGAGCTATAAGAGAATAATGTAGGTAGTGGTGTGAATAAACAAACATTTATTCAACCACTGTTATATTCTTTAGCAGAGGTTAGAAAACTTAAAGCCTAAAGTAGACTATAAGAGTAAACATAACCATTAGCCATAATCCACTTCATGTGCCCTATTTCCTTTTCATCACTGCAAAGGAAAGCCTGCACAGTTCAGTGCTCTTATATACACTAGACGCCCTTTGGTGACACCTAGGAATGAACAAGATAGAGGCATCTAAACGTTTAATGTCATCGTTGCAGTCATTCGAGCGAGGCTGATGAATTTCCTCATGACTTTTGATCTAGCTCTCAGCTCCCAGCCTTAACCTCACGTGCCCCTTCATGCTCCATCACCACCCTCGATGGAAGCCCCCCCGTCAGCCTCCCTGCAGTCTTTCTCTTGCTCGTCTTACTGCCCCCCGCCCACATAAATGTTCCAAGGATTCCGCTCTCAGGTTCATACATTTCATTCTTTCTGGGGGAGCTCTTCCAGGACCACAGTTTTAACCAGGCCCTATGTCTGTGTAACTACTACATCTGTGTCTGCACCACCGTCTCTCTCTTGCATGGCAGGTGGGCATTTCTAATGTCTTCATCTAGATGTCCCATCTCTAGTCCAAAACAGCCAAAATATAACTAGTACACTTCTTCCCCCGCTTCTCTCATCCTTGGTTTCCTATATTATTTCACGGCAACTCAAAATACCTGGTTACACTGGACCCCCCAGTGAGAGGGGATCTTCTGCTCCTCTACAGCTAACGGTGTCTCAAATTCCCCTCTTCCTCTCTTTTCCCAGGGTCTCTGCCTCTATTGCATGTGTTTATCATAGCTATAACTGGTCTTCTTACTTTCTGAATTGTGTTTCTAAACTTCAGAACTCCTGATGTCACTTTATTGCTTAAAATTATCCAGGCTTCCCTATTGCTACTGGATAACTCAACACCTCACCCATCCCTGGGTCTCCATTCATATTCCTCCCCTGACTTGAATGGTCTCTGGAACAACTGCTAAATCCTCCATTTCTCTCAAGTTTCACTCAGATGTCACCTACTTTGGTCTCTAAGCATCACTGACTGATTCTCTTACACAGACTCTTCAGTGCTCATATGCTGCTGCTGCTGCTGCTGCTGCTGCTAAGTCGCTTCAGTTGTGTCCGACTCTGTGCAACCCCATAGACGGCCTCCTACCAGGCTCCTCTGTCTCTGGGATTCTCCAGGCAAGAACACTGGAGTGAGTTGCCATGTCCTTCTCCAATGCATGAAAGTGAAAAGTGAAAGTGAAGTCGCTCAGTCGTCTGACTCTTAGCGACTCCATGGACTGCAGCCCACCAGGCTCCTCCGCCCATGGGATTTTCCAGGCAAGAGTACTGGATACTCTGTAAATATGTCTAATCAGCTTTCGGTACAAGATACTCCGACTACACTTGCCACGGGTATCCTTTTTTAAACTGCAAGCTCCCTAAAGCTGAAGGGACAAGCACTAACACAGTGCTAGGGATCCTCAACAATTGTCCAGTAAGTAGACAAATGAAAACGTTTCTGTTCTACTTTTGCTTTTTCCTGAATCTAGTGATATTTCTAGAAAATGTAACATCTTCCACTGAGATATATAACCATTGAATTAGATACCTCAACAAATACAACATTTGAACCAGACATTCAACCTAATTCTCGTAATTCTACAAGGTCATCAAGGTCTCATGAAACGAGAATAATTAGGCTCTTCCCAAGGGTGTTTAGGCCTTCCCAGGTAGCAGACCAGTAAAATATTTGCCTGCCAATGCTGGAGACACAGGTTTGATCCCTGGGTGGGGAAGATCCCCTGGAGAAGGAAATGGCAACCTACTCCAGTATTCTTGCCTGGAAAATTCCATGGACAGAGGAGCCTGGCAGGCTACAGTCTACAGGGTTAAAAACAATTGAACATGACTGAGCGCGCGCACATGACACACACACATACACACACACACACACACACACACACAGGGTGTTTAACGGTGAAAGGAGTTAAGCTGCCCTCCCCCATATTTCTTTCATGATGTACCTTCAAGAATCCCAGACTTCACAGGGGGCTTGAAGGTCACCTAGCCCATTTCATCATCTGCTCCTTGGTGCAAAGGTTTGGTCAGATAGGTTTCTGAAGCTTCCCTCACACATTTTTTCAAAATCAACAGAGACGCAATAAGTGCTTCATAAACAGACACCGTCTTGCTGCTGCAATCACACAGCTGAGGCTTGGGACAACGTGCAGGGCAATTGGCCCCATCGCTGCCATACACACACGCACCAAGGGAAACCCATCCAGGGAGTTCAAAAGAATCTGCAGCTCCAATGTCAGCATAGTGGTGCAAGGAATTTCATAATTGTGCTACCAGCAACTTGTTACCACTGTGAAGGGAAAAAATTCCTGGTAAGTAATTTTTACTGGCAAAGCTAAGAGAAACACACATCAAACATTCCTGCTGAGATGTACGAAAAGCTCCATGTGCCATCACGCTGCGAAACAAAAGGCTCCAGTATTGGAAACCACATCAACTGGATCCATCGGACACAAGTTAAAGGATCATGCGGCAGATCCTGGAGGAAACAGAACTGGATTTTTTTCAGTTCTCTTGCCACAGACCCTCTTACATAACCTTGGGCTAAGAGCCTAAGAGAAGAACAGAAATAATAACAGAATGCTAATGTCTCTGCACTTCAAAAAGAGTGATTTAAGCAAGATTTTCTCTTTTTGATGTAAAGGCAGGGCACAGCAGGATTGGGAACATACCAGTGGGCTGATTGCTAGAGAACAAGCTGCGCTAGTGAAAGAAAAATAACTATTAATACTTTCCAGATGCGGGTAAGGTGCAATGAATGTAACTGAAATCTACTTCTGTTAGAAAAGAGGAAAACAGTGCAAGGCAAAACCAGTCTTTAAGCTTCAAAATTATTGCTATAAACAATTATTATTAAGTATTATTTTTTAAAAGAATTATTACAAAGAAGAATTTTAGAGTATTAGTATGTCTCAAATACTGCATGCAATATACAGAAAAATTATTCTTTGTTTATTTGAAATTCATATTTAACAGGGCTTTGTGTCTATTGTGTATTTTTATTTGCTAAATCTGGCAATCCTAAATGAGAGAAATGAGGCCTTAATGGGAAATGGGGCCTTAAATGAGAGAATGAGAATTGACAACCTGATTCATAACACCCTAATGAAGTGGGTTTCTTAGCACAGAGAACAGTATTAAGCTGTCATAGGAGAGGGACTCTGTTAAAGGTGTGGAATCTGGCCAAGAGAGAACCACTGGTTTTAGCCAAGGAAAGATGACCTAGGTTTGAACCAAGCTGGGAGCCAGAGAAAGAGGCCTGGGAATGAAATACTGTTCAGAGAAAAGAAGTAAGATTTTTGCCACAAGCAAGTAGGTCCCATAGATAAAAGACACTAAGGCTACATGGACCACTATTCATTGTGATGAGATGGAAGGGGACAATGAGGCCAGCCAGAAGAGAAAGGCTAAGTGACAGATCCCCAGGCAGACCTGGACCCCAGTATCTGGTCATCTGACAAGTGTTTGTTCTGGCAAAGTGGAGCAAGAGAGAGCTGGACAGCCAGACAGAAAGAGACTCTTCTCACACAGAAACGTTCTCTGAAAGTAGAACCAAAGAGGAAACAGACCCTTATTTCTACTCTCTGGTATTTCCAAAGCACACAAAAAAATGAGGTACCTCTTTAGTGATTTGGAGAAGATGGGCCTAATACAATAGGAAACCAAGTTCAACCTAGATAAGCATATCTAAAAAGGTAAGACAAGTAATTTACTCTAAAAAAATAAAAACACTAAATCATTCAGTTACACATTCACTCAACAAACATGTTTGAGTACTTTCTATGCTCCAGATACTGTACATCAGAAAACAAACAAATAAAAACAGTTTACAGTCAACTAACATCCTGGAGTTACCGGTAACTGGGGCATCTTTAAAAAACATGACTAACACTTCACAAATAAGTTGTGAAATTTAAAAGTGCCTTGAGGTGAAATCATCCTCATATAATTCTAAGGAAATAGAAGAGTGTAATAAATGCTTGAATTAGCCTACTAGAAGCAGCTCTGATGCAATATGGAACAAAATCTTCCCAAAATCCCAGTAAAATTCTAATCTACTCCAAAATTAGCATAACAATAAATTAGGGCTTTTTATCCCTCAATATTTATTATTTCAACTGAAAGTTAAATTATATTCCTAGAAACAGATTAAACTCCTGGAAATCTTTTGCTAAATGAAGCTAAAATTTAAGCCACAGGTTCTGAAAACCTTTCCCTATCATCAAAGTATTTCAATAAAGAATCTTTTAAATATTCTACACATTAAAAAAATCAGTGACAGAAATCACACAGTACTCAATAGATTTAAACACATAAAAACTGCTCAAATATTTTTCTTAAAATTACAAGCAGTTGAATGGCAAAGTACAAACTGGGAAATACTCCAAATATAGCAGATGAATATATATCACCCTTACATTACTAAGAGCTTATTCAAAAACAAAATTGTCCAAACCATGTAGACAAAAGGCATGAAAAGATAATTCACAGGAAAAAAATGGTCAATGAATATAGAAAATAATTAACTTCTCTAGCAATCAATCAAGTCCTAATCATATCAATCATTAACGCTTTCACCTATCAAATTAGCTATTATTTTTTAAATTAAAATATTCAATATTAATGAAGGTATTTAGAGAGCATCAGATCCTCTACTATTGTACACATTTGTTAAAAAAAGTAATTTAGCAATTTAGCAGTATATGTCAAAAGCCTTATAAATGACCACATTCTTCCACGTATGAATTTCACTTCTAGGAATGTGTCTTAAGGAAGTCATCAGATGTTTCGTCATAGACTTATTACCAAAAATATCCACTATCATATATAGTAGATAAAAAGAAAGCATATAAATGTTCATTGCTGTTTAGTCGATAAGTTGGGTCCAACTCTTTTGTGACCTTTTGGACTGTAGCCTGCCAGGTTCTGTCCATGGGATTCTCCAGGCAAGAATACTGGAGTAGGCTGCATTTCCTTTCCAGGGGATCTTCCTGACCCAGGGATCAAACCTGTGTCTCCTGCATTGACAGGCGGATTCTTTACCACTGAACCACATGGGAAGCCCATGTAAATGTTCATGAATAAAAGAATAATTAAAATGGAATATTGGAGAGGCATTAAATTGCATTTTAAACAGTCTAAATGACCCTTGAAAGTAACTGATATAATTTAAGTTTTCCAAGCGTCATACAAAACTCTATTTTTATATCTAAATACAGCATAATCGCAATTATATATGAAACACATGGAAGAAAATATACCAATATGTCAAACTATGATTAATCAAGTTGTGAATGAGTAATTATTGTTTTCTTTTAACATTTTTTATATCTTCTGCGGTTTCTACAATAAATGTGTACTTCTTAGGCAAATGGGAAAAACAGCAACTAGGTTTACCTAAAAAGCTTTGATTTTTAATAACAAGGAAAACATTAATATGGATTAATTTAAGAATATGTACAAGGCTTAGACTCATATATTAATATCTTGGTATTTACTAAAATACTTGTATTTATAGACTTATAGATTTCTTTATGTCTTGCAACTCTTTATGAACATCTCAACAATATGATAAAAATGGACAAGAATTAAATTGAACTAACAAAACCCTTATCAAAATCAATTTCCCCTCAAAACTTAGTTTTTCACATTTATCTGACAAGTATGTAATAGGTTCTGTTTGTTTTCTTTACAACCTAAGAACTGTAAATTTTGAGATTATTTGCTAAAAGAAAAAGAAGCCAAGTCACAGTTTTCTTGCGGCCAGTGTGTCTCCAGTTTGAGTAAATTTATTCTTTTGCCACTTTAGGCATGAATATGAATCAGCGCCCTCTTGTGAGCAAGGGACGAAATTTTTAAAAAATACCGAGAACTGAAAGAGATTGTTGTATATTATTGACCATGGGAGAAAACATATAACTGTGCTCACTAGACAGAGACCATTCTGTTTGAAGTAAAAATCATCCCAGAATTCTTGATTATTTAGGTCTGCAACATATGGCGCATTTTGGAAAGGCAAATGCCTGATGTTAAACAGAGCCTCTGTTGCTGTTTAGTCACTCAGACTGTCTGCTGACTTGAGGAATCCATGACTATAGCCCGCCAGGCTCCTCTGCCCATATTTCAGGCAAGAATACTGAAGTGGGTTGCCATTTCCTTCTCTAGGGGAGTTTCCTGACCCAGGGATCGAACCTGCATCTCCTTTGTCTCCTGCATTGAAGATGGATTCTTTACCCTCTGAGTCGTTGGGGAAGCCCTATATACAGGGTTGCTGCTGCTGCTAAGTCGCTTCAGTCGTGTCCAACTTTGTGCGACCCCATACACGGCAGCCCACCAGGCTCCTCCGCCCATGGGATTTTCCAGGCAAGAGTACTGCAGTGGGTTGCCATTGCCTTCTCCACATACAGGGTTAGCTTGTCTTAAGATTCATAAGAGGCGATTCTGAAGTGTCCTGAGGGTCTGGACTCCAGCTTAGGAATTCAGTACATGACAGTGTATTTCATTGATTTACTTATTTATGTGAAAATGGATGACACTTGGTGGCTCAGATGGTAAAGTGTCTGTCTACAGTGTGAAAGACCTAGGTTCAGTCCCTGGGTTGGAAAAATCCCCTGGAGAAGGAAATGGCAATCCACTCCAGTATATTTCCTGGAAAATCCCATGGACAGAGGAGCCTGGAAGGCTACAGTCCATGGGGTTGCAAAGAGTTGGACACGACTGAGCGACTTCACTTCACTTCAAATGTTTACCAATTATTTTACTGGGAGCTGGTTTGCTGACAGTATACTCTCCCGGCTTCACTCCCCATTGCAAGCTCAAGACTACCTAGGATTATTGGTGTAGTAGGGTTATTTCTTCACAACTTTTATGACCGAACAAGTTAAGGTAACCAAAAGTTCCAGTCAGTCAAACTTTGTAGTCTAATCTGAAGAATCCAGAAATAAACGATAGACTTGAAGTGATGGTTTCTTCCAGCTCTGCCAGGATAAAGTAACTCCAGCAAATCTGAGTGCTGCTTTGGGTTTTGCTCTAAGTCATATGCAGCTTAGTTCCAGTGTCCAGCTTGGAGACTGTGTGCTGGATGGTGTCACATACGCTGAGGAGGTTATCTGCAGAGATTCTGCTAGTTTAAATCCTGGGTCTGCCACTTACCAGGCTTTAAACTTTGGGCAAATTGCTTAATCATTCTGCATCCAAGCTTCCTGATCTAGAAAAAAGGAATGGTTGTGGTTTAGTCACTAAGTCATGTCGACTCTTACAACCACATGTATTATATCCCTCCAGGCTCCTCTGTCTATGGGATTCTCCAGACAAGAATACTGGAGTGGGTTGTCATTACCTTCTCTAGGGGATCTTCCTCACCCAGGGATCGAACCTGAGTCTTCTGCTTTCCTGCACTGCAGGTGGATTCTTTACTGACTGAGCCACTAGGGAAGCTATAAAAAAGGAATAGTAATAATAATACACAGAATTCGTCCTGGGAGTAAATCAGTTATTCCAGTAAGCACTTAGGACAGCATCTAGCCCATAGCATGTATTTAATAAATGTTAGGTCTTATTATTTACAGGTAGTCACAGATTTTTTTTTTAGTTTGAGATACTGTTTTATTTTCCTAAACTAGCAATTTATGAAACACAGTTGTATTTATATATCATAGGTACTCAGTAGATTTTTGCTCAAATGGTGTAAGAATGATATTTCTAGTTAGTTCTGTACTCAAGTGGAATTTAATTTGGATCCTAAGTAGTATACAGTCAAACTTTGAGGCAAAGCAGAAGGTTGCTTTGATTGTGAAAATTCAGAAAGATCCTTCTGGAGCCTCAGAATTCAATATTATAACTTTTTCATGCTGAGGCAACATAGAGTTCTCTGACTGCTGCTCTTAGGAATTTTGGTCTAGGACCCATGTACATACTTCAGAATTATTTAGGACCCAAAGGGCTTTTGCTAATGTGGATTATATCAATTCATACTTACCACAATAGCAGTTAAAACTGAGAAATTTAAAAATGTTTATGTATTGTCCAAAGTAACAAAATAAACCTATTGTGGGTTAGCATAAGCAACATATTTCTATGGAAAACAACTGAATTTTCCAAAGCAAAAAAAAAAAATTCAGTGAGTAGAGTGGCATTGTTTATGTTTTTGCAAATCTCTTTAATGTCTGGCTTCATAGAAGACAGGTGGAATAACATCTGCTTCTGCATCATCTGTTACAAAATTTGTAAGAAAATGAGAAGGCAAAAGACAAATAACATTTTAGTGTGATTAAGAAAATAGTTTTGACTGTGTAGAGCTTCTGAAAGGATCTCAGGGGCTCCCAAGGCCCCCAGACCATACTTTGATGGCCACCAATCCAAACCAAGTCCTTTAGGCATCCACAACCTCAGGGTTTGCAGTCCTCTGTTTATCAGCAGTAATGATCTCAACAGTTGGGAATATTTACTTTCTTCCATTGATGTATAGAAGAAAGTTGACAAAAATGCTTTTCCATGTCATTCACACACCCTACAGTGATAATGTTCACCCTCAAAGTAAATGAGAACATTAAATAGCTAGAAAAATATTTTTGATAAGGTTGAGACAAAAGATTTGATTAGAGCTAACTGCATTATAAATGCCTTTCCTCAAATTTAAAGTCCTCTAACTGCAAATGGCAATTAAACTTTGACCTGGGAGTGGCAGGCAGCATCTTAGGGAAAGGTGCCAGTGTTATTAAATTACAGACATGGGATCTGGAGTCTTGAGAAATTCTTCTCATTTAAATATGAGCTTCCCACTTTGGTGTATTAGGATTAGCAGTACATCTCAACCTGTTGGTAAGCTGTGGTGTTGCCATGAGCTGTTTTTATTGTTTAGTTGCTAAACTGTGTTGGGCTTTTCTGCACCCCCATGGACTACAGCCCCCCAAGGTCCTCCTTCCATGGATTATCCCAGGCAAGAATACTGGAGCAGGTTGCTATTTCCTTCTCCAGAGGAACAGAGACTTTCAGGGGAATCAGGTCTTCCTGACCCAGGGACTGAATCTGCATCTTCTGCTTTGGCAGGCATCTTCTTTACCACAGAGCCACCAGGGAAGTCAGGTGTTACCACAGCAAAGTATAATAAATATTGCCCTGATTAGAGGGATTGGAAATGTGATTTTGGTAGACGGTGGCTTAAACAACATAAATGTATGTTTTGGAAATGAAAAACATACATCAAAAGGTTCAAAATGTCACTGAATCACTTTGCTGTACACCTGTAACCAACATAACATTGTAAATCAACTATACTTCAACTTAAAAAGTAAAAATAATTTAAAACTCAACCAGAAAGGTTTAAGGATGTCCCATGATGTCATGAAAGGATGCCTGGGCAAGGAGGAGGTGAGAGAGCACAGTTGAACATGGTAAGCAGAGCCAAAACAAGTCCTATTTAGACCCAACCAAAGTGAGGCTCCTCCACGTGTATGCGCACGCGTGTGTGTGTGTGTGTGTGTGTGTGTGTGTGTGTGCGCCCGCGCGTGGATGCTCAATCATTCAGTCATGTCTGATTCTTTGCGACCCCATGGACTGTAGCCTGCCAGGCTCCCGTGTTGGGATTCTCCAGGCAAGAATACTGGAGTGGACTGCCATTTCCTCCTCCAGGGGGAACACAACCTCCTTAGTGAGATTCCCTGTTTAAAACAGAGCCCAGAATCCGTCATTAAAAACACAGAAAATACACAAGACTTGGCAAAAAGATCCTCAAGAAGGTCTTTTTTTTTTTAATTTTTAGAAAGACTCTAGGAGTTTAAAAAGCATCAATGAATACAGTTTCTTTGGTAGCATACACTTCTATATTTTTCTAATATCTCTCTTTTCCCTCTAAAATGGTATGTTATATACATGATTAGTTTAAAAATTAAAAGATTAATTTTATCCTGTATCAAATCATAACATGTTTTCTGTGATCATCTGAAGCCAAGATTAGAGTTTCTAGCATAAAGACCCCCTAAAAGCGGTATGCAGGGGCTTCCCTGGTGGTCCAGTGGCTAAGACTCTGCTCTCCCAATACAGGCGCCCAGGGCTCAATCTCTGGTCAGGGAACTAGATCCCACATACTAAAGAACCCAAATGCCACAACAAGGATCGAAGATCCCGCCTGCCACAGCTAAGACGCAGCGCTGGCAAATCAATCAATAATAAATAAAGCGGTATCACTGAAAACAATTCCTATTGGACAAGTACTGACCATATTCCAGAATTTACAGTGCTAAGAACTTTGCATATACTGTCTTATTAATCCTGACCACACGCCTAAGAAGTGAACTCTATTAGGTCTGTTTTACAGATCCGCAATGATAACACTTGTGCTGGCTACTGAGCCTGTTGTTAAATATTCAGGAGTTTTGCAAGCCACAACCCTTGATAACTGGAAATCGCCATAGCGGCAGCAGTAGAAACTGGCAAAAGCTGCACATCAGAGCTCCTCCCCTAACCCTCTCACCTCCCCCCTCCCCACCCTTCCCCGGCAAGACCCTGAGCCTGTTTACCAGCACAGCACCCTGTGAAACACTGAGGCGCAGAGATCTAAGATAGTCGCCCAGGTCACGGAGCCAGGAAGTCGTGGAGCCAGACTTGGAGCCCAGGTGCCCCGTGTCCCCCAGCATAAGTGGCCACACGCTGTGCATCGGGGCTTTCCCGTATTATGCAAAGTGGGCAAGAGCGGCCTATCGCAATTAAAGAGCTCCCGGCTGATCTAGAGCCCATGTCTCCGCATTTTTCAACATTTCTTCTCCAGCACATTATACCCTGAACACACTTTCTCCTTTGATCACTCAGGAAGGCCCCTGTGAGGAGCCGCTGACAGGAGCTGGCAGCCTCCAGCTTTAGCTCTTGGGTGGGAGAAGAGAGGTGGGCGTGAACATCTTCTGCGCATTGTTGCCCTTCACATCCAAGCTTTGTTTGCAGAGAAAGAGAGCAGCATCTGCGTTCTGGGTGAGCAGATGATTATACAAGACCCCGTGGTTTTACATCAAAGAAGAGTGAATCTTAAAACCTTTTGTGCACTTGTGTGTGTGTGTGAAGATGTTCAAGGTCCTGCATTTTAAAAACCAGGGAAGGGAGGGGAGGGGTCATTTCAAGATGTAAACATGCTTAAAGGGCTACAGAAACAATGGGGATTTTTAATAACTGAAAGAGAAAACAACAATTCTCAATGTCTTACAAAACACTACACCTGGATTTTGGTTTTTCTGTATTAAAATCCTGGGAGAATAATCCATGAGTTATGTGGCTTCCTCACCTATACAAAGTAGTGAAAATGGAGACTTGTAGACTGGGTGGGAAAGCAAACCACCTTTTGCCTCTTTTATGTGGTTACATCTTGGCTTAGCAATGGATTGATCATGAATTCTAAAAAAATGTTACACATCAAATCTCCGAATGGAAACTGAGGGATTCCGTCCATAATACAAGAGTTAGTAAATATCCAAGAGGACAGAAACATAACGACAACACCCTCGACAGCATCATCAGACACTCCTCCTCATATACAGGAGTATACAGGCACTACAGGCATTTATTCCATCTGCAGATGTTCTGGCATCACTGCTTTATCTCACGCTGGCTGAGACTCCTCTTCACATACCGTTATCTGTAATCAGTAAGACGAGCCATTACAGAAGAGATGGAAATGTAAAGGGGGGATACTGATTTTAGTTGTGTCAAATTAGAATTATAGAAAATGAGAGATGTCACACGTTAGTACGGTCAATACTGGAAAGAAATCTCTCATTTTACAGTAGATTACTGGGAAAGATTAAATTTGTAGATGTTGGTTTGGATACCTAAGACAAGACTTCAGACTAATTTTTAAAGAAACGCACAGCTGGGACTTCCTGGCGGTCCAATTGTTAAGACCCTGCACCTTCACTGCAGGGAGTGTGAGCTCGAACCCTGGTTGGGGAACTAAGACCCCACATGCTACATGTCATGGCCAAAATAAATAAAAATTTTTAAATGATCAATAAATAAAATAGAGACTATTTGTTTAAATAGACCAATAGTGGGATCAAGAAAAAGGACAGTCATGTTCCTCAGCAAACTCCATGTACCTGTGCCTTCTATGAACTGGGCACGAAGGGCCGTGAGAGAAGTGGAGAAGGAAGAAGCCGGACACAGACACGGGACTGAGAAGACCTGGAATCACTGGCCCTCTCGGCCTGACCCAACAATGCCGGAGCCTGACAACGGGCTCCCTTCTATTAATCAGCCCTTTGTCTGGCAGCCCGCGTGTCAGCTGGGAAGGAAGAGCTCGCAAGGTTTCCACTTGGCTTTATTAAATGTTCTCATCCTGTGGTGATGACCAGAGTCTTGGTGTCCTGCCTGCGATTGTTCTGGTTTTCTGAATAGTCTCAGTGATAAAGCCAGGGAGAAATGTAGTCACAAGAACTGAATCTGCTAGAGATGCTTTCCTCACCCATTCATTGAGATTCTGTTGACTCATTTCCAAGTGTTTCATGGAGTTCCTTATAGGATTTCCCATTATAAATGAGCAGCCGCCTAAGTACTCAGGATAGGGGAAAAAAAAAAAAAAGGAAAACACTAAGCCTACAAGAAATTTGCAATTCACAACACAGTCTGATCCTTCATTGATTCCCTTGCATTATGTTAGTGAAGACGTGAAGCAGATACAAGGCTATGTTAGGTGACACCAAGTCAGTCAACAATAAGTGACTGGGTGCACGGTGTCATAGGTCATTTTTCTCTTCCTGAGTTCTTAAGTGAAACTAAAAAGCAAATTCTAGGGCAGAGTCTGCTCAGTGCAGGAATGCAAGTTTCATATAGCTATGAAGTAGTAAGAGACAAATGACACAGGGTTTCCTAAATAAGCTCTAAAACTTGCCGTCAAGCCTCATTTTCTCCCTGCCTCTCTGGGCGCCTGAATTTTGTCCCTCTCCCACCTGCACTAATAATCTGTCCCTTCTCCACGGCTGTCACACAATGTTTCTTTCCTGCAAGGATACTTCATCCATACCCCATCCACTTTCTCTGGGAATACATCAGGATTGCTTTCTTGTTCTTCCCTTCCCATTCTATGTGAGCTCCACAATAACAAAACAAATCAACTTCACCTTTACTAGCATCACGTAAGGTGTCTGAAAACTGATAGAATCAGATGTCTTATTTTAACATGAAATACGTTATAACTTAACTAACTTATAATTCTCCCGCTGATCCTTCAAAGTAACCAAGCTGAGGATGAGCCTATAATACTATACATCAGCTAGTCCATAAGCTACCATGTCAGGTGGCAACGGTAGGCAATGGGGGTGAGAATTTAAGGTGCACATACTTTTTGCACAAATAAGAACATTTAAAAATATTATCTTCAAGAGAACAACGTGTCTAAATCATCCTCAAGATAGTGGCAGTGTCTATTCAAGGCAGATATCAAGGAAGGCATAAGAGAAAGAGAAGAGTATATGTAGTTGGTCGCTAAGCGTTGTCATCCCACCTGGACTGTCAGTTTCCTGAAGCATGAAGCACACCTGTCTTATTTGCTTGGATCCCAGTACTTCCTGACGCCTTGCACACAATAGGAGCTGCTATTGCTAGTTTCCCACTGGACTGAACTAAATCATCCTTGACAGACAATACGATTATAGTGCAAGCATGTGGATTCAGATCCAAAAATTTCCAGATTTGAATGCTGCTGTCAATTCTTAGTTATATATACCCTCAAGCAAATCTCTCACAACTTTAGTTTTACTTACTAAAAATGAAAATGGTAACATGGAATTAATAATCTGTGAAGAACATGGAGGAAGCTTATGAAAGTATTTAACATACAGGAAGTGATCAAAAAGGATTGCTTAAATTTATAATTAGTGTTCATTAAATTATATAAATCCAGCATTATACATATTTGAATCTCTCCTGTAATGTTCCTGAAAAACCTCTTGGTTCAGCAAACTATTCTTCAACTGCACACAGAAGACAGGCATTTCAAATGCTGTCATGCTTTCTGTTCTTATTCCATGCATGTGTCAGCCAAAAGTTTGTTTATTAAGTCCTATGTTTTATGTTAATAGCTACATATTTACGTAGGAATCTATTTTACTTTTTTTCCTACATCTCAGGTATGGCAAGGTAGACCAGTTTCTAGATGCTAGAACTGCTTTCCTCGCCTCAATTATGATACATTGCAACCAAAATGGAAAACTCTTAGTTGTAGAATAATCCTGAGCACTTAGGAACTTTGCCTCAGCCCCGCAGGCAGGGATTTCGTTATTGAAATGTCAAAGGGCCCTTGTTACATGGAAGTCTCACTTACAAGTTCCGGATGCAGAGGACAGAATTCAGTTCTGTATACTTAAAGGAACAGGGTACTCAGTCCCCAAACTCAGCCTGGATAATAGAGCTGTTCAGCTGCCCCAGTCTTCCCTGTGGGCAATTCCTTATCCTGCTCAGAGTGCATTTCCATACCCATCTCCAGGCTTAGAATGCTAGGAAACAGCAAACATTCAGAGTGGTTACCTTGTGTCACACTGTTCTACGTGTGCAAGCTCATCCGTCAGTCGTGTCAGACTCTCTTGCGATTCCATGGACTGCAGCCTGCCAGGCTCGTCTGTCCATGGGATTTTCCAGGCAAGAATAGTGGAATGGGTTGCCATTTTCTTCTCCAGGGGGTCTTCCCGACCTAAGGATCGAATCCAAGTTTCCTGCATTGGCAGGAGAATTTTTTACCACTGAGCCACCAGGGAAGTCACGCTGTCTACAAAACATTATTATTATTATTATTATTATTATTTTAATTTGGCGATGCTGGGTGTTCAATGCTGTGCATAGACTTTCTCTCGTTGCAGAGAGCAGGAACTCCTCTCTTAATTGTGGTACATGGACTTCTCATTACGGTGGTTTCTTTTGCTGCAGTGTACAAGTTCAAGGGCATGTGGGCTTCAGTAGCTGCTACACGTGGGCTCAGTAGCTGTGGCTCACAGGCGCCAGAGCGCAGGTTCAGTAGTTGTAGCGCGTGCTTAATTGCCCCATGGTATGTGAGATCTTCCCAGACTGGGGATTGAACTAGTGTCTCCTGCATTGCAAGGCAGATTCTTAACCACTGGACCACCAGGGAAGCCCTGTTCTACATAACAGTATTGAGATCAGCCCAATAAGCCTCAGAACAGCCCTATGAATATACCCACTTTATGGATGAAGAAATGAATGCACAGAGTGGGTAAGTGATTTACCCAGGGTCACGCAACAAGTGCAGAAGTCAACATCTGAACCAAGTAGTCTGCCTCTGAAGTCCATGCTCTAATTCCACTAAACTACCTCTCCAAGGTTGTGAATGATAAGCTCATCCAAGATCTGAAATTCTAGAAACATAGAGTTCCACCAAAAGAAGGCATTTTTTTTTAACCACAGTCTTTCAGTGAAGCACTCTTTGCTGCTAAGAACTGTCCACAAAATGAGAGAAAAACTTAATTTTTAAACAGTATATATATATAAACCGTCAATACCAAAAATTCACAACCCTATATAAATCTTTTAAATTTCTCAGTATATATTCTAAAGGAATAATGGATTATACACCAAAACTATTTTCCATATGCCTCTATCAAAGCTCACATCTAAAATTCAAGCTTTTTTGGATGATTGGTGGAATCTATTTTGAAGATTCTAATACATAGAAAGCACCGCTACAATGCTTTACACCTTGATGCTCTACTTTTCTTTTTTCTTTACTTCTTGTGGCTGTCTCCAAAGCAGAGTCCCAGGATAATATAGTTCAAGAATCACTAACCTCTGAAAATTGAATGTGACCAAGATATTTCTGTAAGGGGTGTAAAATAGCCAAAAAAAAAAAAAAAAGAAGAAGAAGAAGAAGAAGTTAGAGTCAAGAAGTACTAAAATATTCACATGGGCAATTGGGGTCATTCTTTCTCTTGAAATGTTTGTTTGACCTAAAAATATGCCTGGAAAAGGTGGAAGAAAAAGGATGGCACACTGGGTGCAGAGGCATAATCACAAATCATTCAGGGTACCTGAGTCCTGAGGAGAGGTGCTCACCAAGCATGTATCTGAAGGAAAACCTCCCAACCAGGACCAAGAAGGAAATCATTACCACAGGCTTAGAATATTGCCCCACGGACAAAACTGGGGAAAATGTATGTCCCCATTCATCTTCTTCCCTTTTTCAGCTTTCATTTGGATGCCAAGAGTTATGACAAATGCCTAACTTGGAAGTTAGATATTTGCTTAAAATACTGAAAATATGTCCATTAAGGATGGGGTGTCCTTGCCTCCTTAATATCTGCTGAAATGCCAACCCATCAACAGGGGCCTCGGTGACAAGTGGCAAGTCCCAACACTTTCCAGTGAGGAATTAAAAGCTTCCCTTGTAGGCGCTTTAAAATGGCCTCTGCAATGCCTCCGAACACCCAGCGGCTGGGCTGGGCAGTAGCCCAGATGGCCGAGTTGGGCATTAGCCCGTTCATGAGGCCTGGATGCACTTGCACAAAGGAACAGTCATGCTTTCAACCTCGAGTTTTATCAATGAACTGACTAGATTCCAGGCCCTGTCCCCCCGTTGCCTAGTAAAGAAGCACTCATTGAAGGTTTAATCACAGTTTCCCATCCACAAAGGAGGGACCAGTATCCTTCACTGAGCAAGGCAGCCCAACAGCACATCAAAAGACAGCACCATCGCTCTGCACTGCCCCGTATCTGTGCTCTCTGGCTGGGCAAGGCAAAAGGACCCAGCCTTGCTCTGGAAAAGCCCACAGTACCCCAACTCTCCTGTCCAGAGGCACAGTGCACTCACACCAGTCACCGACTAGAGAGAGAGCCTGAGGCGGCTGTATTCTGTCTGCCAGGAAGACACCTTGCTTGTGAACTGGAGAACAGGCATCCGTGAACGACCCAGAGGTGCCCAACACAGATGCAGAAAGAACACATGAGAGTGGGCCCAGAAGCAGAGTCTGCGTTCAGCAGAGTCTGCCTGGAGGCTCCTGACATTCCTGAAAAGCAGATTGTGCAGACCTCCCAAATGGCACGACACCACTCTCCCCACCAGCCAGAGCTCAGCCAGCTGGTTTAAGCCAACACAGTTGCATTGGCAGCTGAAATCCCAGGGTTATAAAATGCTTTTTGGTCCTTAATTCTATGCTACTGTTTCTGCTTTTTATTACCTTGGACCATCCTCAACCAGGGCACTTGAGTTCAGGTATGGAACTTTGAGTTGGGCAAGGCAACAGAGGCAGTAACTGAGTCAACACAGGCATGAATGAGACAAAGTGGGTAAACCTGAACCAGAATTCCACTGAGGAATTCATAGCCCCTACCATTCTCAAATCCTCTCTAGTTGCTGATTACTCTAAGTGCCTTTCTTTACCTTGGGTCTCTGGTGAAGTGGTGAGGTGGGAAAAATTCTTGGACCATTTTGGGAGCTTAGAAGTCTTGTCCATAATTGTCAACTATGGAGCATCAAGACGATGCATGAAGCAGGGTACCCAAAGCCGGTGCTCTGGGACAACCCAGAGGGATAGAGTAGGGAAGGAGGTGGGATGGGGGTTCAGGATGGGGGGACACATGTATACCTGTGGCTATTCACGTTGATGTAGAGCAAAAACCATCACAATGTTGTAATTATTCTTGAATTAAAATAATTAATTAAAAAATGAAAAATAAAAACCTGTCAAAAAAAAAAAAAAAGAGAGAGAGACTCCCCTCATGATCCAAAGAAGCAATAAAGAACTTGAAACCAAGGATAACACAATCCCACACTTGCGAAATTTCACAGAGCTCTATCTTGTGCAAAGCTCCCCCCACCATGTGGGCTGCTCGGTGTGTCGTCACCATAGGCTGGGATGGTCCTGATTCCGAAATGCAGTCCATTCCATTCTCAGGCTACTTGTCATACTATCCTTTGAACAATAGGTTCCAAGTATCACTTTGGAAATAATGTGTCTAGTTTGGGTAGGGAATAAATATAACAAAATGCAATTCAAGTACTAATTTTGCTTGCAGTTCCTAATAGATGCTTCTTCTGGGAACAGCAATTTAAAAATCACTTAAAAATCAGAAGGTATGAATCCTGAGATATAAAATAGCACAAGAATTCTACAATAGATTAAGTGGCATAAATGTCATGTTCAGGTGTTAGTCAACCTAATGCTAAAAAAAAGTACTAGCTATAAGAAAGAATCTTCTCATAATAAATTTTTTAAATGAAGTATTAGCCCCTAGGTGTTTGTCTTGAACTGGATTGCGAAGCTTAATTTAATATTAAGGTTAATGGACAGTCCAAAATAAATTATAGATGAGTTAATATTTTTTAAAGAAGTACAATACGTTTAACATTCCAAATTTTATACTGAGTTGGATATTAATAGTCACTGAGTTAGAAAACCTTGGGGTCATCACTGCGTCTCGTGCACATTTAACCATTAACTGAGGCACAGAGAGTCCGTCTGTGGTAAGGAGCCCTAGACCTTATGAATGCTAAGTCTGGATCAGGAGCCATCAGATGAAAGTATGGACCTATATACTCCTGTATATTCAGATGTTGGGCTGAGCAGAGCATACATCCAGTCGAGAGAATGATTTCTACCTGCCATCTTCACCACCCTCCCCCCATCTCCATCTGAATTTCTTCACTTGTGGTCTTTTAATTCTGCAGATTTAGCTTGAGCAACACTAAGTCGTGTCCAGTTCTTCTGAGACCCCATGGACTGTAGCCAACCAGGCTGCTCTGTCCATGGGATTTCCCAGGCAAGAATACTGGAGTGGGTCACTATTCCCTTCTCCAGGGGATCTTCCCCACCCAGGGATCGAACCTGGGTCTTCTGCACTGCAGCTGATTCTTTAGCATCTGAGCAACCAGGAAAGCCCGTTAGGCCCTGGCTGACCTTTAAATTGAAAATAGCAACAACATATATTTGATGAGGCTTTCTTGATGTCTCTATAAAAAGGATTTTCTTAGAGTTTGGTAAATGGATTTGTATAAAGGAATTTCAGAAGTGCTCTATGTTGCTGTCTACTTAGAGATCTATGTATTTCTCAAAATGAACTATGCAAGAATTATACAAAATGGATTTTATATATGTACATGTGTATAAATAAATAGATATAGGTATGTATATCTATAATGGGGCTTCCTAGATATACATCCATATGTAGAAAGATAAATTCAATAAAATTAAAGCACAGTTCTTAACAGTAATAAAATACATAATGGTAAGGCTATCATGTAACAACTACATAAGAACATTTTCACAAAAAAATGTAAAAGTGAAAACATTTCCATTTGACTTTGAATTTTAGAATGGAAAGGATTTTTAGTTACCATTTATCCCATCCTCTGCCTTTTGTAGCCCAAATTGATGAGCAGAAGAGATATCAGTCAAAGTTATAAAATAGCATTTCTGCTAATAGTGAAAAAGCAGAATAACAATAAAAATGCAAAAATAATAATTACTCTCTACAATAGTTTAGCATAATTTTACCCCCAAACAAATAAATATGCTCTACGAGTAGCTTTATCAACTGCATCCAACAGAGCCTTGTACATGCAGACCTTTGTGAGGTAAGATTGAGCCTCTATCCCACCGACTTATCTCCACCTCAACCAGACCAGCTACAATGGTGTCTGGTTTATCTACGAAGGTTCTGAGTCAGATTTTACTTGAAATTATTTTTTTCTTGAAAACTAGAAACTAGATGATCTTAATGAGTCCTGTAAACCAAACCTTCAAAATAATCTTCAAAAGTTTTCCCCCAAATTAACTTCTCCTTCAGTTCTCTTAGGCTAATGATAATAACCACAGGACCATTATTGACAAGCAAAATAGGATTTTCTCTTTTTCCAAGGATGATTAAACCAAAGACCAAATCAATTGTCTCCTGGTAAAGTATTTGATTTGTCGTTTGGGGTGTTTCTTTCTCTCCTTCGTAATTAAGAAGAACCAGCCTGTAGCTTGATGAACACCACAGGGAAAAGAAATATTGAGGGGGGCTACAGAGACTTTCTCCAGGGAACTGCATCAAAGGCAGAGCAATGGATTTATAGACTGGCCAAGAGGGACAGAGGAGATTAATCAACCAAAGTTAATGTCAAGTGATTAGAAAAAAGGAAAAAAAAATCTGCTTTAATATTTTATTCCATAGGCCTGTACTTCACTAGCACTTCTGGAAAGAAGTGACTCCATCCTTCAGTGTTTCCAAAGTGTATCCAAAGTGTTAGTCACTCAAGTTGTGTCCAACTCTTTGGGACCCCATGGACTGTAACTCACCAGGCTCCTCTGTCCATGGAGTTCTCCAGGCAAGAATACTGGAATGGCTTGCCATTTCCTTTTCCAGGAGATCTTCCCAACCCAGGGATTGAACCAGGGTCTCCTGCATTGCAGGCAGATTCTTTGTTGCCTGAGCCACCCCTTCAGTGTTCAGGAGGGAAGAAAAACAAGCTGCAGAAAGGACATGTAGAGATACCAGCAGCAGCAGTCCAATTGTCCAGTTCTCCAAAGGAAGAGATGATGGAGCATTCCAATTAAAAACCAACCTAAAGCATTAACTTTCTTACAACATCCACCATCTCCCACTGGAGAGAATGCAGACACACACCATCGCTCTGCGTTCACACCACCCCACCCCCTGCAACACACCACACACACACACACACACACACACACACACACACACACACACACACACACACACAGGAGTGCCAGCAAAGGACTCAATCCGTCCATCGGAATGCAGATCACATCACAGGAGCTATTGTTCTGTCAAAAAAGAGAGAGAGAGAGATTCATTCATTAAAGCTGCAGCAGATGGCTGCTCGGCAGAAGGGCACAGCACGAGGCGGGCCACCGGCTGGCAGCCACGCCACGGCCCAGGCAATGTTCACTCCCAGCTGCACTTTAAGGTTCCTTTCAGAAGCTCTGCATTCCACCGGCAGACATTTTGCAGGGAATCCTTTGGATTTAATGGACAACTGTAGACACAGTCCGTTGGCAATCAGGATGGAATCCATCTGTCCCCCTTGGTCTTGCCTTCCACCCGCCTTCTCCCACCGCTGTCATTCTTTGGGCAAGGACAAGCTGCTAGCAAAAAGAGCATTAGTGTGGGGTCCTTGAACATTGGCCTCGGTTTGACCACAGGTCTTTTCCCAGTCTCTTATCTCTAGCATATTTCTTGACCTATGCAAACAAAGATGCAAGTCTGTTTATTCTTTCAAAGAAACCAGAAATTTGGAAGAAAGAAAAATTAAATCATGCCTCCAACTTGCAGAAGTGTTTTTTTACTCTTTCCTTTTGTGATTTTTATGTTTTCTTTGTTATTTAATATTATATCTTATATGTATTTATAATTTTTGTCAGATCATTCAATTCCACTTAATTTGTTTGCTCATTTTTTCTTTATAAAATAAAAGCACATTGTTAAATTTCTAGCAAATGAGTTTTTTTTTCCATCTTTAAGGCATGTCCATATTGTTATCAAGACAAAACTAAGACTTTTAATCTCCCCAGCAGAAAACTCTTTACTCTTTCTATCGTGACTTTCTTTCTTTGTTGTTGTTTTCCTGAGACAGAGCAGATTAATTAAGCCCTTTGTTCTGGACACTGAATTTCATTCCTAAATCTTAGGCTTTTCCAGCTTTGCTCCAAAGCTCCCTCAGTTCATTCTGGACAGATTCTGAGCTCTACACAAATCCTAAAAAAAAAAATCTTCTTTTTCATAGATCACATTCATGCGATTGAAATAAATTCCTTATGAAGAGAAATGTTCCCGTTCAGGTCTAAGAATAGAACATCCAGACATAAGTGAGTAAGAAAGCAGTTCATTCAGATGTGCATGTCTCTGAGTTTTATTTTAGTTTAGACATATTTAAGAATGAATTCTTTGACTATATGTTAAAGAATTTGAAAAAAATCCTTTCCACTTCTTAGAAATATCTGAGACTATTTAAAAGTCCCTTATTTATCAACATTAATGTTGTTTCAACATCTGCTTCCTTCTGTGCCTTAATTGTAATTTAGGGAATTATAATTCTAACACTGCATATTTTCAAGTCAAAGGCTCTGAGGATGTTTACTGCTAATGTTTAAAGCTCATTTAAACTTTAAAAATTTTATCAGATGACTTACCTATATCCACCATCTTAGTTTATGGAAATCCTCTATTCTACTTGAATTTATAGCTATATGTGCCAGGAATGTTTGAAATAAGTCAATGACCATAGTCCTACACACTGGTCCTTGAGTCACTCTACTGGAGAATGAGTCCCTTTGAAAGCGGAGGCCTTTGTATGCCAAGGAGCTTACATGGCATCTGGTACAGAGTAGTCAATACACACTGCTCAATAAATGCTTCTTGAACAAAACTAGAAAAACCAACTGTCCTTAATGTAAAGAACTGGAGCAGTAGCAAAACACTGTAACCAAGAATTCTGCCTCAAGAGTCAAGCCTCTTGAGTTGGCAGTGCATGCCCCGGGATATTAATGACCCTCACCAAGCACCAAACAAAGTCTAGAAGTCAGGAGGGTCCAGATGAAATCTCGGTTCAGCCATGCCCCGTGGAGACATGTGGCCCCCAGTTACCATATTATAGGCTAGGATCAAACTCCTTGCTAGGGAAGAACGTGACAGAGCTGGAGGAACCTCTCTACTACCTTATTAAAGAAGATGAATAATCCCTGGGCAGAAATAACACTCAGAAGAAAAAGAAGAACACGAGCAACATAGAATGAAGACCCAGTTGAAGGGCTGCAAATGGGAGACCGTAATATTGAAGAAAAAGTTACGCCGAGAGTTATTCCAAAAATGTGAGGCTCTGCCCAAGGAGGAAAAGGCCAGACCTGAAAATGAAGAAGCATTTCATTCCACAGAACAGTAAAGAAGACACATTATCAAGTGCAAGGACCCCAATTATCTCCCAGAGAGAGATGTATGTTACTAAATGTGAACCATGTAAATCTATGTCTAATGAGGAGGTGTACCACGTCCCAAGCCACCTACACTACTGTTCACAACTCATTCAGCAGAAACCTACAGCACAGGAAACCAAGAGCCCCAGAGACACAAGTAGACAGATACTATTTTCAAATCTTGTCCAACCTGGAGGCGATTATTACAGGAGGGAAATCAGCACATGTGTGAACAGTAGGTTCCACGGACAGTGTTGAAGGATGGAAGTTTTTCTGAGCCATGGTTTACAATGCCAGGATCAAGGGCTCCTCAACAGGGGTCAGATGGCATATCACATCAACCAAGCCTTAGGCAGGAGGCTTGGAGAAGGAAATGGCAACCCAATCCAGTATTCTTGCCTGGAGAATTCCATGGACGAGCCTGCTGGAATACAGTCCATGGGGTCGCAAAGAGTCGGACACAACTAACATTTTTGCCAACCTGATAAAGGGGCTTTAAATTCCAATTTGTGGAAAGAGGTAAAAAAATCATCAGAAAAAAATGAAAGCCTTTGTCAAATCTGATAATGATGGAGGGTAGTAGGCATACTGTGAAGAAGCAGTGGTAAGTCATAAAGAAGGAGGTCCCTAATAATTCCAAGAAGAAAATAATGAGGAAAAGTGTTAGGACGAACCAACTTACACTTTCAGCATCAGACACACATACTATAAATCTACTCTGGCTTTCGCACATACTATAAATCTACTTTGGCTCTGAGAAATCACTCAATCGCTCTATGCCTTAGGACACACATCAGCAAAAAATGGATTTAATGGATTTACTGTATCACCCCAGAGGGTTGTTGTGAGAATTCAGTGAGTAAATACATAAAAGGTATTAACAACAGTGCTGAGCACAGGCCTCAAAGATGGCTTTCATAACCCCACTCCTGTTAACCATTTTGACTTTTCCTCCACATGCCTTCTAAGCTGTACAAACTCCAGGCTTCAAGTTATCTTGCCCAGACATATACTACTTTCTTGCTTAGAATATCCTTTGCCCTCTTGTTCCCTGGAAAACTCTATTTGATCCTTCAAGACAAACCTTGAGTATTACCTCTTCTGAGAAGCACTCTTCAGTTTTTACCAAGAAGTTGGTTGCTTTCTCCCCAGAATTTCTTTAACAAATCTCCCCTCAACGCTCATGTCCACTACAGCACACATCAGACTACATTATAACTGCTCATGCACACTAGAATGGGAACTCTCAGGAAAGGGAGTTAGCTTGTTTGGTACTTGTAAACTCACAACGAAGCGCAAAGCTTGATACATAATAGTAAAGTCACTCAGCTGTGTCCGACTCTTTGCGACCCCATGGACTGTATAGTCCATGGAATTATCCAGGCCAGAATACTGGAGTGGGTACCCTTTCCCTTCTCCAGGGATCTTCCCAACCCAGGAATCAAACCCAAGCCTCCCGCATTATGGGCGGATTCTTTACCAGCTGAGCCACAAGGGAAGCCCAAGAATACTGGAGTGGGTAGCCTATCCCTTCTCCAGCGAATCTTCCTGACCCAGGAATTAAACCAGGGTCTCCTGCATTGCAAGTGGATTCTTTACCAACTGAGCTATCAGGGAAGCCCAATAGGTTCTGAAAAATGTTTGTTAAATAAATAAATGAAGGCTATGAAGACAAGTCTAGACCCCCCACCAGAAACAAAGATGTTCTTATCCTCAAACATCAGAATAAAAGTATATAACTGAGAATCAACTTAGAGAGAAAACTTAAACTCCCAATATATGAAAAAAAATTAGAGGGCAATGGACCCAATTCCAAGTAACAGAGTGGGTGCTGTCTACCTAGTATCAGTATCCAGGATGTGCATGCGTGGTAAGTCGCTTCAGTCATGTCCAACTTTCTGTGACCCTATGGACTGTAGCCCACCACGCTCCTCTGTCTGTGGGATTCTCTAGGCAAGAATACTGGAGTGGGTTGTCACTTTCTACTTCAGGGGATCTTCCCAACCCAGGAATCAAACCAGGGCTCTTATGTCTCCTGCATTGTCAGGCAAGTTCTTTATCACTTAGCACCACCTAGGAAGCCCAGTATCCAGGACATCAGAGCCTAAATTTTCTTTCAATACCAAGTCAAATCCAAAGCAATTAGAATTGGTATACCTTCAAGAGCAAAGGCTATGGAGTGCGGAATAAGTGTAATTGCTTCTTCATCCTCGACCACCACACAGACTTAGTTCTGCCACTTTATCCACTTAGGATTTATCTTAGTTAAGCCCTGGCTTCCCCAGTAGTTCAGTGGTGAAGAATTTGCCTTAAAGCAGGAGGAAACTCAAGAGATGCATGTTCGATCCCTGGGTTGGGAAGATCCCCTAGAGATGGCAACCCACTCCAGTATTCTTGCCTGGGAAATTATGAACAGAGAAACCTGGCAGGATACAGTCCATGGGGCCTCAAAGAGCACGGACTTTGGACTCGACTGAGCACGCACACACAAAGTCGTGTCCTTTATGAGCAAATCTTCCTGGTTTTCCCCTACACCACTGGCCACTTTTCCAGTTTCCTTTACTGCCACTTGCTTCATAACTAGAAGAAATACTGAAACAAATTAATCTCCTAATATAAAATATGTTTACTTATACCTCATGGATAACTGTTTCTTAGTCTCCTTTGCTGGTTCCTCTTTCCTCTTAGCTCATAATGTAGGAGGGACCCTGGGTTCTGTCCACGGTCCTCTTCTCTCCTTCATCTATATCATTTCCTTAGAGATTTCACCCAGTACGTGGTACAGAGGTTAAAGCGTCTGCCTGCCATTCGCAATTCGGGAGATCCAGGTTCAATCCCTGGGTCGGGAAGATCCCCTGGAGAAGGAAATGGCAACCCACTCCAGTATTCTTGCCTGGAGAATCCCATGGACGGAGGAGCCTGATAGGCTACAGTCCACAGGGTCGCAAAGAGTCAGACACGACTGAGCGACTTCACTCAGTCACTCACTCACTCACCGTGATTTTAAACATCAACTATGTGATCACTCCCAAACATGTATGCCCAGCCAGTCTTTTCCTCTGCTCCAGACTCCTAGACTCCAAGGCCTCATCAACAACCAACATGAATACTTAATACACCTTCCAAATACAACACTAAGCTGCCGGTCTTGCCCTCACCCCTGCTCACTCACTACCTCCTCCCTATCACCAGTGACTGCAATTCTCTCCAGTTTCTCAGGCCAAAAGACCTAATGTCGTCTTTACCTCCTTTCCTTCTTCCACACCTCACATCCAATCAGCCCAGAAATGCTGATGGCTCTCCCTTCAAAATACAACCAGAATTTTACCACCTCTTGTCATCGACACAGCTGCCATCAACTAGCACCTGGATGACTGCCATCACCTCCTAAATGATCTCTCTGATTCTATTCTTGCCCACCTAGGACTGTCGCTTCTCAATGCAGCAGCCAGAATGATCTTTCACAAGACAGCTCTTATAGATCAGAACCCAACCTTACCTTCGCTAAAAATCTCTCATTTCACTCAGAGAAAAGCCGAAGTCTTTACAGTGGTCTGCAGCACGCTTCTCCAAGGATCAGTTCTGTTTTCATCTCTAGAACTTCTTTTCCCACTTTCCTCCCAATCCTCTCCAGCCTCCTTGGTCTCCTGCTATTTCTTGAACATCACAGGCACATATAGTATTAGAATTTGCACTGATTGTTCCCTCTGTCTGGGAAACTCTTCCCTAAACAAACAAGAGCTTGTTCCCTCATATCCTTCAGGTCTTTACTCAAAAGTCAGCTTCTCAGTCAGGCTTTCCCTGACCACCTTATTTCAATTTCATCATCACTGCCATACTTCACAACAGCCCTGCACTTCAGGTTTTACTTTAGAGCCATTAACTTTATCACACATATCATATGCTTTACATATTTATCTTATTTTTGTATGACTTTCTCCAGGGGGTGTAAACTCCACGATATGAGAGCTTTCCGTTTACTTTGTTCACTGCCTGTTCCCCTAAAACCTAAAAATGTGCTTGGCACAGAATAGGCACACAAATAAACACCTGTTATGTGGATGAATGAACCAGGTCATTAAACAGCTTTCCTGCATTCCAGACTGGATTTTGACAATAAAAACAAAGGATACTATTCTATCATTGCTTAAAAAGTCTTCCACAGTTGAAATTCAGTATCAGGTAATCTAAATAATCTTGGTGTCCAAAACGGATCAATAATTTTTAAGGATACTTGTCCCTACTTCTCTGGTAATGTCACAAAGCACAACATTTCCATCTGGCCACTAATGGTTTTCCTCTAGGTCAAATAATTCAGAAGAATTTACACAAAAGTTATCAAAGACCATTTTATATACACCTTGGGCCTGCGTGCTAAACTTCAGTCATGTCTGACTCTTTGCAACCCTATGGACTATAGCCCACCAGGTTCCTCTGTCCATGGGATTCTCCAGGCAAGAACACTGGAGTGGGTTGCCATGCCCTTCTCCAGGAGATCTTCCCAACCCAGGGGTTGAGCCAGCATCTCTTATGTCTCCTACACTGGCAGGCGGGTTCTTTACCACTAGTGCCACCTGGGAAGCTCATATGCACCTTAAAGAGGGATATATTGTACAACCTTTCATACTTATCACAGAAAATTCGGTTTAAAATGGGACAGTCATAGTGATCCGAAAAAGACTGCACCAAATGTCACGTGACCTGAGCTCTCATCCAAGCTCCACCCCTTCAGCAGTTTGTACGCAGAGGCATCAATCTCAAAACCTCTGCTCACTCAGATTTCAACCGAGAAACACAGTATCAGCCCTGCTGTCATCTTACAGTGGTTGTGAGTTATCTGAATGGCACTTTGTAGACTACTTTCACAGCATCATTTGATTTGTGGTAAACTCTACATTTTTGGACGAAGTGCAATCCCATTTATACTCTCCTTTTCTCTTATTCAAATCTCAAATCTTTTCCAAAAAGTCTCAAAATGAGTCAGGACTTGGAAGTTAGGTGTGAGGAGAATGGAGGGAAATGGGTGTTACCAGGGAAACCATCCAGTTCATTTTCTTTCATTCTTGAACCAAAGTCAGAATAATGGAGCACAAGGAAAGAGTCAGAGTTCAGGTTCTTCAATTCTAAACTAACACACTGCAATTTCTTTCAAAAGTGTTTGTAACTCATGGTAAATGCTCCTCATTTTCTCTTTTTTTACACTGGAGTATAATTGCTTTATAACGTTGTGTTAGTTTCTGCGGTACGGCAACGTGAATCTGCCGTTTGTATGCATATATCCCCTCTCTCGAGCCTCCCTCCCTCCCCCCGCATCCCGCCGCCGCTCTAGGGCATCACAGAGCACCGAGCTGAGCGCCCGTGTTACGCAGCAGCTTCCCGCGAGCCACCTGTTTCACGCACGATAGCGCATGCATGTCAGCGCTCTCTCTCAGTTCATCCCACTCTCCTCTTGCCTTCCCCATGTCCACCAAGTCCATTCTCTACATCTGGGTCTCTGTTCCCGCCCTGAAAACACATTAATCAACACCATTTTTCTAGACTCCATATATAGGCATTAATACAGGACACTTGATTCTCTCTTTCTGCCTCACATCACTCTGTACAACAGACTCTAGGTTCATCCACATCACAACAAATGACCCAATCCCATTCATTTTTATGGCTGAGTAATATTCCTTTATATCTGAACCACATTTTAACAACGATCATTTTCTCTCAGGACTGTGGTCTCTCTCCTTGTGATATTTCAGCTCTTCCGAGAGCCATTTCTAAAAGTTCATTTCTGAGGGACCATTATACTGAGCAACTCATCAGTCAGTCAGTTCAGTTGCTCAGTCGTGTCCGACTCTTTGCGACCCCACAAGCCGCAGCACGCCAGGCCTCCCTGTTCATCACCAACTCCCGGAGTCCACCCAAACCCATGTCCATTGAGTCTCCTACTTTTTCCAAAATTAAAAACACCTCTACATTGTGAAAGGAAATGCTTGTTACTATCCAGAAGAGAAATATTTCCCGTGAAGACACAGCAACTCGAATAAGCACGGCATGGATGGTGACAAGGTGGGGAGAGTCTACCTAAACCTGCAGCCTGGAAGCAAGTCTTTACTCGTAGGTTTAAAAAACTAGAGAACAGGGGAAAGGATGCTGCTTCTAACTGTTAAGAAGTGATCATCAAAAATGCTTGCAACACTCTCTAAAGTGATCATGAGCAGTTAGCTTTTATTTTTCAGAAAAGCTGTGAAGAATATATTATCTATATATAAACATATATCATACGAGTTACTCTCCCTAAAGAACGGTCTCCTCAAATGTAAAACGGGGCAATAAATACTGCCTACCTTGTGGGATTTTATGAGGATAACTGAAATAATGTATGTAGCAAGTACTAAATAAATAGTAGTAGATTTGTGACTGTATGTGAAAAAAAAATTAAAACAAGGAGAAATACACCCTCTGTTGTAGTAGATCTTTCTAAACAGGGCCTACCCCATCTATACATGCCTTAAGGAGAGGCAGTAACATACCCTGACTGAGACTGGGCAAGTGCCAGATGACCCGTGGATGGGAACCGCGCTGGCCCCCGGAGCCCTGGCAGCTTGCCCACACTCTCTGCCAAGAGAGATTTCTCTGCACTGCCTTCCAACCTGCTGCAAATCTGCTGTACCTCATCAAAGACAGTTCCAGCTACATTTATGCAAGAATCCAGACCATTTAGAAATATAGTAAAAACACTCAGATTAGACAGTGTAATTGAGATTAAGAGTAGGAACAGCTTCAGACAGAAATAAGAATCACAGCTCGAAAATCGCTTACAAATTACTCTTTAAAACTGGAATCCTGTAAAGTTTAGTTAAATTTGCCTTGTTTGTATGCAGGCATTCTCTCTCCAGAACAGATGCACCCATAAAATGACAGTAAAATAAGTCGAAACAAATCAACAAATACTTATCATGTGCTTACGTTTAGAATATATTCTCACCATGTGTGTGTCTCGGTGCTAGAAGAGGTGGGTCTCAAAAGTTGAAAACTTTTTACAGAAAATAAAACAAAAATAACAACCAGTTTGTCAGGATGTTAAATTTTACTGTGTTTTTTTCTTCATTACATTTTGAACTTTCCAGCTATTCATAGCATTTTCCAATTATAGCCTAGCTCTGAATTTCTGAGCCCAACAACAGAATTTATGCTACATTTGACAGTGAAGTAGGATATTTGCTCTCATAGCTTTGTCCTCAGAGATGATTTGTCCCTTCTCTCACCCAGATCCTTTATAATTTCCTTTTTTAATGGACTCTGAATGGCCAATAATATATACAGACAGTAGACAAGAAGCAAAGTGATAACCAATAGGAAAACTGGTCAAAGTTCAATTATAGAAAAAATTCATCATAATTGCTCATGTTTTGTTTCTGAATAGCAAGCACAAATACAGAACAACAAGACTACCAAATATAATTGCAATTGTGTTGTGATGGTTACTTATCTTCAAAACTAAATAGCAATGAAACCATCCATTTTTAGTGTATTTCTCATAACTGCAAAGCTAGACTTCACATCTCCATGAAGAGACGTCATCTACGGATGGTGACGGAACGTTCTCATGGAGGTATTGTTGCCAGAGTCTGTGCTTCCATGACCAATGCTTATAAAGTTGGAAATACCATCTTTAATTCAGATTTATGTGTATCAGACCACGAGAGGGAAGCAAAAAGGGGAACAACTAGAGCCAGATGTGATGACAAGAAGTGATGTAAATCTAAAGGAACTTCTTCCAGTACCAGCAAAACCAGTGCTCTGACTGACACAACTGAGGCTTAACAACATTTTTAGACCTGCAAATATGGAGAGCTTTTATTTGGTTTGATTCTGGTTAGTAGTCTTTGTGTTCATTGCCACCATCAAATGAAAAAGTTCTTCCTTGGCAGAACATTCAAAATAGAGCCAACTCTTTTGGTTAGGATTTAGGCAGTTTCCATTACAAGATGATTTCAACGATCTCTGATCTACCACCGATGTATGCTTAAACCCATGAAGGCCATTACACAAAATTTCACATTGACATCAATGTCCACAGACTTGAATAAAAGAAAGTGAAAGTGTTAGTCACTCAGCTCTGTTCAACTCTTCGCAACCCCATGAACTGTAGCCTGCCGGGCTCCTCTGTCCACGGAATTCTCCAGGCAAGAAAACTAGCATGGGTTGCCATTCCCTTCTCCAGGGGATCTTCCTAACCCAGGGATTGAACCCAGATCTCCTGCATTTCAGGCAGATTCTTTATCAGTTTAAGAAGTGGTATTAATTCATCTGTTCAATTTTCCATGACATTAAATTTTTTTCAGATATTTTTACAATCCAGTGAAAGTTAGAGTATAGAATGTTAACAGTGCATCTGATAATATTATATATCTAGTTCAGGTAGAGGAGATAGCTGTGTCACTTGCCTAAATTCCAATTTGTAAGCTCCAATTCATTGGAGACCATAGCAAATTAATATATTAGAAAACTACAACCACTTTTAAATTGGTTCAGAAAAATATGGTTTGGGCTACCTCCACAAATCTGGTCCCAACATGAAATATAAATCAGCTATTAAGATCTACTAAATAATTTGGTTAGAGATACACAAAGCACATTCAAATGGAATGTGAAATAAAGTACCCTGTATTTTAGAAATCCATTAACAGGATCTACAGGACTCAAT
Organism: Ovis aries; assembly: GCF_016772045.2. NCBI lineage: Eukaryota > Metazoa > Chordata > Mammalia > Artiodactyla > Bovidae > Ovis > Ovis aries. The sequence continues at coordinate 20,194,165 of NC_056061.1, forward strand.
CCAAAAACGGATCAATAACAAGATTGGTGCATTTGATAGGAAAAGTTGTCTCAGAGGCACTTGACTATTGATTGTGCTAAAATTAAAAGAATTTGAGACTGGCATGGTATTTTGACAAAGGACAATTTGTGATGAGACAAATTTTAATCATAAAATCAAATTTTAATCATGGACTAACTAAGAAAGAAACAAAAACTAACACGTTTCTATTCATTTCTAAATGAATACATTACTGGTAACAATAAGTGGCTTAAAACAAAATTTACCATAGCTTCAGCCACACATGTCATCTTGCTAGTGACAATGATCTTGAAAAATCAGATTTAGTAGAAGTAACCAGCGTGAAACTGGCAATGGCTAACCATTGACAGAAGAATTAAATCTTCCTATTAAAACCTCACTCATGACAGCATTTTACCAAGAAACTTGGGCTTATACTTCAATGATAGAAGCTATAATCATTATCATTTTAATATAGAAAAAATTTTAAAAAGCTGAATAATGTATTATTAAATCATTGTTTTAAAAATTACACCAAATATAAGTGAGCCAATGAAATTAATTTCAGTAAAATAAAAATAAACTGAAAAATGAAATGAGTTGTTCTGAGTAGAATAGAGGTTGCTTCTAGAATAGATTAACTGGTGTTAGTTATTAAAGGTTGAAATTCACAAGCATGAAGTTATGAATATCCTCAGAGTCAAAAGATTCTATTATCAAACTGGCTGTTATCTCTTGACTACACACACACACAAAAAACTATTTTTCCCCCCTGAATATTTAATATTTTTAAGTTTATAATATTCACATAATTCACAGCAACAACACAATTAGATCCAAATTCTATAATGAGTAGAAGGGCTTGGTTGTCAGTGAAACTTGAGTTCAAATCCTTACCACACACTCTCTAGCTGTGTAACTGTAAATAAGTGACCACATTCTGATGGCAAGTATCAGTGTCTGTAAAAAGATGATACTTCAAAGTGTTGTAGAGAGGACTAAACGATAATTCGAATAAAATAGGCCTGCACCGGCCTTTCTATTACTTTACTCTTCTCCTTGATGCTTGTGATCCTAAGAAAGAGGTATGCTTGGCACACAGTAGGAATTCAAATATAAGGTAACTATTTTGCAAATAATAAGATAAAGAAGAAGAAAATCTGCTTCGCCAACTCCTAGAGGATCACCAATATCTACTGAGGAATGTTAATTTTATGAGTATTTTCTAGATATGGATGGGGATTCCAGTTGAAAAAAGAAGTCTGTTTTCATTCAGAAAAGCCTCAATTAAACAAGAAATAGGGTTAAGTATATATATGATTATTTAAATATAGGCTGTTTAAATCTTCAGTGGTACCTGAACAATTCATTCCATGGAATGAATTTGTTTCTCAATCAAAAGCTAATCTGTTGCAATGACATGATACTATACATATAAGATCCTAAAGATGCTACCAGAAAACCACTAGAACTCATCAGTGAATTTGGTAGAGTTGCAGGTTACAAATTAATACACAGAAATCTGTTGCATTTCTATACACTAACAACGAAAGATCAGAAAGAGAAACTCAAGAAACAATTCCATTTACCACTGCATAAAAAAAAAAAAAAAAAGATTCCTAGGAATAAACCTACTTAAGAGGACAAAAGACCCGTACTCCAAGAGCTGTAACATGCTGATGAAAGAAATCAAAGAAGACATAAGCAGATGGAAAGATACACCATGTTCGTGGAGGGGAAGAATCTGCATTGTCAAAATGACTATACTACCCAAGGCAATCTAAAGACTCAATGCAATCCCAACCAAATTACCAATGGTATTTTTCACAGAACTAGAACCAAAAAATCGCAAAATCTGTATGGAGACACAAAAGACCCTGAAAGCCAAAGCAATCTTGAAAAAGAAAAGCGGAGCTAAAGGAAATGGGCTCCCTGCTTTCAGCCTATACTACAAAGCTACAATCATCAAAACAGTAGGTGCTGGCACAAAAATAGAAATATAACTCAACAGGACAGGATAGAAAACCCAGAAATAAACCCATGCAGCTATGGACAATTAATCTATGTCAGAGAAGGCAAGACTACACAATGTTGGAGAAACAGTCTCTTCAACAAATGGTGCTGGGAAAACTGAACAGGCACATGTAAAAAAAAAAAAAGAAAAGAAAAGAAATTAGATCATTCCTTAACTCCATATACAAAAATAAGCTCAAAATGGGTTAAAGGTCTAACTGTGAGACCAGACACTATAAAATTCCTAGAGGAAAACATAGGCAGAACACTCTCTGACATAAATCACAGCAGATCTTTTCTGATCCATCTCCCAGAATAATGGGAAAAAAAGCAAACATAAACAAATGGGACCTACTTAAACTCAAAAGCTTTTGCACAGCAAAAGAAACAATAAACAAAATGAAAAGACAGCCCACAGATTGGGAGAAAATATTTGCAAATGATGTGATGGATAAGGGATTAGTCTCAAAATTTCACAAACAGCTTACAATGCTTAACAGCATCAAAACAAACAACCCACCCAAAAACTGGGCAGAAGACTTGAACAGACATTTCTCCAAACAGGATAAACAGATGGCCAATAGGCACACAAAAAGATGTTCAACATTGGTAGTTATTAGAGAAATACAAATCAAAACTATAATGAGGTAACACCTCACACCAGTCACAACAGCTATCATCAAAAAAATCCACAAAAAAACTAATACTAGAAAGGGTGTGGAGAGAAGGGACCCCTCCTGCACTGTTGGTGGGACTGTAAATTGGTACTATGGAAAACAGTATGGAGGTTCTTTAAAAAGCTAGAAACAGAGCTACCATATGTCTCTGCAATCCCACTCCTGGGCATATATCCAGGGAAAAACATGGCCAAAAAGATACATGCACCCCCAGTGTTCATTGCAGCACTGTTTACAATAGCCAAGACATGGACAAAGAAGATGTGGTGTGTGTGTGTGTATATATATATACACACACACATATATTAATGCAATGGAATATTACTCAGCCATTAAAAAGAATGAAATAATGCCATCTGCAGCAACATGGATGGACCTAGCAAGTGTCATACTGATGGAAGGCAGTCAGTCAGAGAAGGAGAAATATCATAGGACATCCCTCATACGTAGAATCTAAAAAGAAATGACGCAAATGAACTTATTTACAAAAGAGAAACACACAGACTTAGAAAATGAACTTATGGTTGCTGCAGGGGAAGGATAGTTAGGGACGTTGGGAAGGTCACGTACACATTGCAATATTCCAAATGGATAACCAACAAAAATCTATTGTATAGCACATGGAACTCTGCTCAGTGTTATGTGCCAGCCTAGATGAGAAGGGGTTCGGGGAGAATGGATACATGTGTATGTATGGCTGAGTCCCTTTGCTGTTCACCTGAAACTATCACAACATTGTTAATCGGCTACACCCCAATACAAAACGGTTTGGGTGTTAAAAAAAAATTTTTTTTAAGATGTATAATGCTGTCTACTGAAAAAAATACACACAACCTAAAAGTTAAAAAAAAATGGTAATTGCATTACCAATTTGAAATCAAATCAATAAAGGCAAACAGAATACTGAACGAAAGAAAGAAAGAAAAGTCACTGGTTTAAAGACAAAGATTCATTTCACCACCAGATGAACCGCCCTTGACCTCCTATGATTCCTGGTTTATTTGAAAGGTCATTATTGTAGTAGATGTTGCTGCTTTTGCTACTGTTGTTGACTGGTTTAGACTTTAGGGTTTCATCAAGGACATTACTTCTATTCTATAAACCTTCTTACCTTGATTACAGAAATAGAAGAGGGATGAAAACAGCTATAGCTTTACCCTGAATTTAAACAATGTGGTGAGACTAATTTGCTCCTACATGTTTTAAAACAGCAAAACATCTTTCTAATATGTTTTCTCATCTGCAGCATAAAAGCCTAAAAATAATTGATTCTAAATACAGATTTTCCCTCGAGAAGTACTAGAGCTTTTGCTTTAGAAAACACTTCCTTTAATATGGAATTTATAAATCAGAAAGATATGTCTAGATTCTTCAAACCAAATAGGAACAGCATAGCCAACATGTGACCACCAAGCCTTAAAACACTGAAGGAGAGAAACTGTGACCAGCGATCAAATTTGAATTTCAGCCCAGTGAGCACCATATGGGGTACAAATGCAAATTGCCATTACTGTATTTCTAGGAAAAGTTTCAGGGGCAGAAACAAAATCTAAAAAAACCACAAAGGCAATAAATAGTGTCTTAGTATAGATGAAAGATCCCCAGTGAGCCTCAGAGATAAAACTCCATCCTCCACCAACACTTCATCAGAAACTGCCTAGTGCCTTCTGATGGGTGACAGAGGCTACATCCTTTTCCTCTCCCTCTGGGTATTCAATAAATGGATGTATGTGAGATCAAAAGCAATGAGCCTAGGAAAGAGCTCTTGACCCTTATGTATTTCTCTCCTCCGACTACACTCACTTTGAAATGAAAAATGATTTCCTTGTATACATGCTCCATGCCATTGCTCACTTGGTTAAATTGCCATGGCCATTTCCCACAGGGATCTTCAGTCAGCAGATACAGGGAAAAGACTGACCTAAAGGAGCCCCCACCATGTGCTCCTGGTCAGGCCTGGCCTGAAGGTACACGCTCCTTCCTCTTCACTCATTCACTTTCGTGCTGGGCTGCATCCTGAACCGTGGGAACATGTGTCAGGCCCCTCTGCCCCTTTGCCCCACCAAGGCAACACTGATATGATGACTTGTACCCACTGAGCGTGCTTGGGCTTGCCTGTCTGAGCTAATTGAAAAGGAAAATTCTCCTAATTTAAAAGTAGGAAAGGAAAATAATGTGAACATATGCATAAACCTCCACTTACTTTAAAAATCACCTCCTTGTTACTTCTTTTCCTCTTCCATCAACTTCACAGTACGGTTATTTTTCCAGGTTTATGCACTTCGTGTGTGTGTGTGTGCTCAATCATGTCCCCATGATTGTAACCCCATGGACTGTAACCCAGGGTCCTCTGACCATGGGATTTTCCAGGCAAGAATACTGGAATAGGTTGCCATTTCCTTCTCCAGGGGATCTTCCTCATCCAGGAATTGAACCCAGGTCTCTAGCATCTCCTGCATTGCAGGAGGATTCTTTATCACTGTGCCCCCTGGGTTCATACACTTTCAATCCATTCTAACTGACACTTCGCAGGAAATTCATCAGGATGAAGGTCCTTTGTATTCTCATCTTCGAGTAACGTCCAATGAGTGTCAGAAAATTTCACAGATGAATTGGGCATTATGGAGATTCAGGTCCAGAACGCCCACGTAAACTCAGTGTACCGTAATTTGCTGTTTAAACATAAAAATACCAGAGAAAAAGCCCCTGAGAAAAATAAACAAATGGAAAGAGTATACACAGTTCTTGGCCAGGCTGACATGAGACTCAGATCTGAGAGGCAGAGCTAAGGGTGAAAGGTGTTAGTCACTCAGTCATGTCTGACTCTTTGCAACCCCATGGACTGTAGTCCAGCAGGCTCCTCTGCCCATGGAATTCTCCAAGCAAGAATACCGGAGTGGGTTGCCATTCTGTTCTCCAGGGGATCTTCCCCACCCAGGGGTCGAACCCAGGTCTCCCACATTGCAGGCAGATTCTTTACCATCTGAGCCACCAGGGAAGCCCCTTGTTCTTTAAAGTACCTATTTGTATCCACTGATTTACATTAGGGCTAAAAAGTCTTCCTGGGGGAGGCGGGAACACATTTGATTCATGTCTCCGTTTGGTGTTCGGGCATGTACAGCCACATCTGGCAGAACTCTGGAAGGAGAAGGGAGGACACCAGAAAGGACAATGGAGACTTGCTTGCAGAAGAAAATCCATTTTAAGGGCAAAAGCTGTCTAACGTAGTAGGTCAAGGGCCTGAGGGTGGGGAAGAAAGGGAAGTGTGAGTGCGGTATTCATAAGTTGGTGTTGAAATCCAGGTAACAAAGCTACCTGGTGATGTGGATAAATCTCAGGTAGGAAAAGAACTCTCTGCGACATGGCAAAGCCATCATACTCAACTCTCGCACAGTGTGGGCCCAAGAAGCGGTGTTCTGGGACTGTCTCAGTTGAGCATTACCGAGGGGTGGACTCATCGTCCGCTCCACTCCTCACTGGTTGGCCAAGCTGCAGGAACAGGCTGGAGCTTATCAGAAGCCTTCATGACCTGGCAGGACGCTGCTCCTCCAGTTGGGTGAATGCCAGGGCAGTCAAGGGGTGGGGGGCTCCGTGCAGGATGGATGAGGCCAGCAGCAGGGGAGTCCTGACTGGGAAGCAACACTCGAAAGTTTACCAGAAGAAACTACAGCTTCTGTCAGAACAAGCTCAGATTTGAGACTCAGTTATTAATGTAAACCTCTTCTCGTGTGGTATTAACCAAAATCACGAGAGCTGACATTTTCTTCTGCTCCTATAAAACAGACATCCAACTTAATGTCAGTGAGATTTATTTCTCCATAATGCTTCTCAGATGACTTAGACTAACAGATTAGAAATTAGTATTTGGCAGAGATAAAGTGAAGTGAAGTGAAGTGATATTCGTTCAGTCGTGTCCAACTCTTTGTGACCCCATGGACTATACAAGTCCATGGAATTCTCCAGGCCAGAATATTGCAGTGGGTAACCCATAGCAGAGATAAGAACCTTTGAATTTCAACAAATCATCTTCTCCCCTAACTCCACCAAAAAAAAAAAAGTTGAAGAGACAGGAAAGTTGTGGGATATTTCTGAGGCTTGCTTGATACCCAAGGCCTAATTTCCATAGACTTATATTTAAATTATATGTCTTGGATAATTGAACTAGTATCTAAAATGGTTCGGTGACCCACAGACAGGAAATTGTGTCTTCAAAGCACGTGTGGAGACCTAACTCTACTCTTCCAATCAGATCCATAAGAAACTAGAGTGTGGAGACAGTAGGAGCTGTAACACGAGGCCATATTCAGGCCATGTTCTCAGGAAATTTCTATTAAATTTGAGTTCATTCTGATTTTAAACAGCTCAAGATGGAGAAGTTAGAAACTGGGATCTTGTTGCTTTTATTTAAAGTACTCACCATCTCTACAGATAAAAGCAGGGTATTTTTCTGACTTCAGTCCTTAAGTAACTCCTTTATGTTTCTGCAATATAGATGTTGGAAGAATTTTTGAGCTGTTCAGAGCTAGATGCCTGCTGTGTGCAGTATTTCTTGATTTATCTGTTTATGCAAATGAAAAACCCTGGGGAGAGTAGAACTATTTTTCTTAAATAAATGTTTGATTCGTATGCCTTAAATTAGGATGGAATTTTTTTAATGGTTGATAATGACACTAAATTGATCATTAATTTATTTTAGAAAGATGAAGTTTTTAAATAGTTACTCCTTCTAACATGGAGAAGAATTCGGTAACAGGAGGCTATAGCATATGCCAAAATGTTTACCACACGGTTCCTCCAACGTAGATCCCCTTTCTCATAACTTTCCCATCATCCACATTTTCATGCACACGAGAACATGAACAGAAAGCTGATGATCAGAATCATGGAAGCAGTGCCAGTCTTCCTAAGAGTGTGATATCCAGATGAACCTGGAGCCAGAGAGCAGGTAGGTCAGGTCCAGTATCTCTACTTCCTTGGGACCTGCTGGAAAGTTAAAGCCACTGAACCTGCTTCCTTCTCCTCCAAATGAAAATGACCCACCACTGCATTATAGGATCTCTGTGAGAAGTACATCAGATAATGAACCATAAAGTGCCTGGCATCACTGCTTTGATACCAATGTTAGAGCACAGAAGATACTCATATAAAAATATGATGAATAAAGTGTATTTGAATACTTATGAAGATAAAAATGATCCACACAATAATAAATACAACCATTAACAATAATAAATTGAAATCTACTAATATGTTCTTACAGATGCCTACGCTGTGCTATGCTTAGTTTGCTCAGTCATGTCCAACTCTTTGCAACCTCACGGACTGCAGCCAGGCTCCTCTGTTCTTGGGGATTCTCCGGGCAAGAATACTGGAGTGGGTTGCCATACCCTTCTCCAGGGGAATCTTTCCAACCCAGGGATCGGACCTAGGTCTCCCACACTGCAGGCAAATTCTTTACCATCTGAGCCACCAGGGAAGCCCACAGATGCCTATATAAGTCATCAATAAAGAATTCCATGTAAATCCTGCCTTGAAATCTGGAATCGAGACATTTTTGTCTGGAACATTTGAAAAATACAAAGTTTTTTTTTATTTTTTTAAGAACGGTATTATTTTTCTAATTAGAATAGTATGGAATTAGATCAAAATGACAGACTAAGACTTTATGCCTATCTACTCCCACCTCCACTTCCTAAAAATATCAGAAAATCTGTCTCTAAAAGGAATAAATTCACAACAGTGCTGGAAAACAAGAATGGGTGGAATTGATGGACGGCAATTTTGAGGATTTCCAGAAGTAAGGAAGAATGACGGAATTACACTTGATGGGGAAAACCACAACCCAGATCACATGGAGGAACCATCAACTGCAAAGGTGGGAGTAACTCTGGAACACCCAGAAGCCAGACAAGGCAGCAGGTGGGAGTCCTGAGGAAAGTGTCTCAGGAACCAGCTGGTGAACGACCCAGGACACCCTGCTCTCCCACCTTGCACAACTCCACCACCACGAGCTGCAGCAGCTGCGTTACCCACCCCTTGGCCTAGGCATCATACGAGGACAGCAGGCTGGAGACGGACGTGGACTGCCATCGCCAGAAAGAACAGCAAATCCCCATTTCCAGAAGAGGAGCGTATGAACACAACCCCTCGGCAGCACACCCCAGCTCCCCACACCCAACAGAGAAGATGGATTCTGATAAGGGTATTCACAGAGAAGCAAAGAATCTCCGATATAAAAATGAGCACACACAAGAATTACCAAATCTTTCAAGAAAATCAACCCCTGAGACCAGGCACCGAACTCAATGAAGGAAACCTCAAACATCTAAAGAAATAGACTTTAAGAGAACAAAAGGAAGGTGACTTTGAAAGAAGTATAGCTGATCTGCACTATTTGTAGTTCCCATACTCGTGAACTCACCTACTCGCTAAAATCAATTTGTAACCCCAAATCGATCGCACTTTCAAGGTCAGTCAGGACATGCATGGAGCAGGGAAATTTTTGACGCGTCTGATCTGCACATTCAAACAAGGTGAAAACAAGGGAACGCTCTGCCTTCTTGTCTCAGCTCTCATACTGTAAACAGGTGTCTTTTCTGGGGGCATATTTAGTGGCGTGGTTTTCACATTTTTTATGCTCAAGTCCGTTATATAAAATGATTTACAACAGTCAGCCCTCTATATCCTACAATTCCGCATCTGCCGACACAGAGAGCCGACTGTATATTAAATAAGGTGCCTACAACAAAAACACACATTACAAAAGGTCATGTGTTGGTACAGAATCCGCTCAGTTGATAAAGAAACTGCCTGCAATGCAGGAGACCCCGGTTTGATTCCTGGGTTGGGAAGATCCGGCTGGAGAAGGGATAGGCTACCCACTCCAGTATTCTTGGGCTTCCCTTGTGGCTCAGTTGCTAAAGAATCCATCTGCAATGCAGGAGACCTGGGTTCAATCCCTGGGTTGGGAAGATCCCCTGGAGACGGGAAAGGCTACCCACTACTCCAGTATTCTGGCCTGGAGAATTCCATGGGGTTGCAAAGAGTCAGACATGACTGAGCGACTTTCACTTTCACTGTTTTATTTCAGTTGAATAAAATGTTATGACCAGAAACTCACAGGCAGCACCTAATGTTGTATTTCCCATAGGATCAATGCTTCAATAGTCACTAATTCAGTATTTGCTAATTTATTAATTCACAGAAAATTTAATAGATCATAACTACTGTGAATAATGAAAACTGATTGTACAGTTAATACCCTTATATGGGGTTTCCTGGGCTTCCCTAGTAGCTCAGGTGGTAAAGAATCTGCCTATAATGCAGGAGACCCCAGTTTGATTCCTGGGTCAGGAAGATCCTCTGGAGAAGGGAATAGCTACCCACTCCAGTATTCTTGGGCTTCCCGAGTGATTCAGACAGTCAAAGAATCCACCTGCAAGGCAGGAGACCTGGGTTTGATCCCTGGGTTGGGAAGATCCCCTGGAGGCACGGCAACCCACTCCAGTATTCTTGCCTGGAGAATCCCATGGACAGAGGAGCCTGCCGGGCTACAGTCCACGGGGTTGCAAAGAGTCGGACACAGCTGAGCAACTAAGCAGAACACAGCACTGCACAGGGCTTCCCAGGTGGCTCAGCAGTAAAGAATCTGCCTGCCAATGCAGGACACGTGGGTTTGATCCCTGGGTGGGGAAGATTCCCCTGGAGGAGGAAATGGCAACCCACTCCAGTATTCTTGCTCAGAAAATCCCATGGACAATGGAGCTTGGCAGGCTACAGTACATGGGGGGTCACAAAGAGTAGGACATGACTAAGCAACTGAGCATACACATGAATAGCAAAGGCTATTGCATCTAAGAATATCAGATTGTATGAAAAAATAACTCGAGATTCTTAGGAAATAAATATGTGATTGTAGAAACTGCAAAATCATTGTATATACTGGATAGCAAAATGGACACTAGCTTTAGACTAAATTAGCAAGTTGGACTAAGCCAAAATTCTCCCAAAGATACCACAAAGGGACCAAAGAAAATGCAAAATGAGTAAGAGAAGTTTAGAATTAGAAGTATAAAAGTTCTGACATCTAGCTAGTAAGAGTTTCAGAACGAAAGAAGACAGAGAACAGAAACATTTCTCAAAATCAAAGAAACACACCTTTTCAAATCGCCAAAGCTTACTAAGTGCTCAGCAGGATGAATTTTAAAGTCCACAAGGGGGTACACTGTGGTAAAACTCAACACCAAGGATACAGAGAGGCTCTTAAAAACTTTCAGAGAGAAAACTAGGTTTCCTGCAAAAGAACAAGACTCATTTTAACCTCAGAATTCACAAGGACAACACTAGATGCTAAAAGAAAATGGAATAATATCTCCAAAGTTCTGACAGTAAATAAAGCTGAGCACCAAGTCAGATTGGTGGGTAGCCTGTCCCTTCTCCAGCCAAACTAGCATCCAAGGAATTTTTGTGTTTAATGCAAGGACTTTGAAAGTTTATCACTCATAAATCTACTCCAAAAGAATTATTAATGTACTTCAGCAAAACAAAAAATAAACTCATGAGGAAGACATGGGACACAATTTGATCATTATTAAGTACTATGTTTCCAAATAATTATATAGACATATATCTATGTTTTACAGACTTCTTTAATGACCTCTTATATTTTCTAAGTGGTGACTGCAAAAGTATTACAAGCCCATGAGGGGTCCAGGGAGATAAACATTGGGAAACAGTAAAAAATGAAAGGAAAGCAAGTCACTGACTCCTACAGTAAGATATTTCATGGACTCCACAGGCCAGTGTCCCCCCTGGGAAAAAGCATTGCTCTCTCCTTGGAAAAGAATGCTTTGAAATCCCAAAGCTTAACAAGTTCAAGGGGAAGGTTAGGAAGGGGGAATAAAACGGCAAAAGAGAACTTAAAGAGGGAAACAAGTCACAGTTCTAAAGAAGTGATTTTTCCTGAAATCAGAGCAACAATTAGGAATGCCATCTAAAATTCCTGACTGCCAACTTTATGCTCAAACCCACCCCACCTCTCTAACTTAACTTTAAGGTAACTATTACCGAAACAATTATGATCCTGTCCTGAACTGAATTAGACCGTCCATAGGTGACGCACTAGTAATGAATCTGCCTGCCGGTGCAGGAGAGGCAAGAGACTGGGGCTCAGTACCTGGGTGGGGAAGACCCCCTGCAGAAGGAAATGGCAACCCACTCTAGTATTCTTGCCTCAGAAATTCCATGGGCAGAGGAACCTGAAGGGCTGCAGTCCATGGGGTAGCAAAGAATGGGACACAGTTGAGAGCACACACACACACACAGACACTTCACTGAAGGACTGGTATGGTACAAAATAGGTCAAGCTGAGAAAGGAGACACAAAATATAAAGCCACTCACCAGATGGGAAAACACATTAGAAGTCAAATTCATTCCCTCTCTGGAGACTTGTTTCCTCAATGCTGTGTACATTTACACTGTGTGTGTGTGTGTGTGTGCGTGTGTGTGTGTGTGTTCAGCTCAGTTGTGCCCATCTGTTTGCAACCTCATGCACTGTAACCCACCAGGCTCCTCTGTCCATGGAGTTTTCCAGGCAAGAATAGTGGAGTGGGTGGCCATTTCCTTCTCTGGGGATCTTTCTGACCCAGGGATCGAACCTGGGTCTCCAGCATTGCAGGCAGATTCTTTACCACTGCGCCATCTGAGAAGTTCCACATTTAGACTAGGTCACAGAAACCACTATTTTCACTTGAGATTAGTCAAAAAGTTCAGCTACCTTATTGCACGTTTACCTAATTTTGCAGCCTGTTTTTTAAAAATAATTTTTTATTTATATTTTTTTGGCTGTGCTGGGCCTTCATTGCTGTGCAGTTTTTTTCCAGTAGCTGAGAGATGGGCCTACCCTCTGGTTGCAGCGGGCAAGCTTCTCATCGTGGTGGCCTCTCTTGTTGCCGAGCTCGGCCTCTACAGCACAGGCCCAGTAGCTGTGGTACACGGGCCTAGTTGCTCCATGGCACGCGGGATCATCCCAGATCAGGGATGGAACCTGCATCTCCTGTACTGCAGGCAGATTCTTTACCACTGAGCCATCAGGGAAACCCTATTAGCCTGTTTTAAAATGCGTTTAAGAATCATGTGATTTTCTAGGTGGCAGAGTCTCCCAGTCTCTCAGAACTAGCACGGTTCTAGGCTGGGGCTGGCAGCCTGCCCAGGCACTGGTTACACACTGGGTCCTCTCAGAACACTAGGGCTCTGATGTGACGCTCAGTGCTTCCCACCAATGATGATATGCTTTCACCAAATAATGAAGACAATATATCTGAGGCACTTGGTCTTTTTTTTCTAGCAGTTAGATACGATGTTGTTCCCAAAACAAATCATATAAGGCAAAAAGAGTAATTTTACTGTCTTAAAACACTTGCAAATTACTGCCTGGAGAAGAAACAAGGGCTTTGTAATAAACACAGATCTTGGTTTGAATATCAGCTATCGTATTGTCCACACAATCTTGAACAACATATTTAACTTCTCTGAACCTATTTCCTCATCTCTTGAAATGTAGTGGATACTGACTACCCATTTGGTAACTGATGACTTTCACAAGGCTGTCGTACGGATGAGAGCTACATGCTACAGAGCACTTAGCTGACGCAGATAAAGTGCTGGTTCCTGTAAATGAAGGCATTATATCCACTAGCCACATGGTTAGTGGCAAATTTTGAGGACTGAGGGAGATAGCTTAGCTAACTTTTCAGGGATGTCTATTTGAATTGTCTATTTGGACATTCATAAGCTGTAGGGGTAACTTTTCCATAAAAAATTGATATTCATGTAAATGAAATAAACTCTAATTCTGTTGGCTCTGATCTGAAACACTACAATTATTAAAATCAATTTTAAATTTCTCTCCCTTTCCATGCTTCCAATTTTGCTACTTTATATGTCATGGTTAGAAATTCTAGCATTAACTAAAATACTGAAAAAATAAGAAATCTCTTATTGTATTAAATGTGTTTAATTCAAGGGGTATTTGCTGGAGAGTAAAATCCATTCAGTGGAACAAATTGGTAAGTGTTCTTGATGTAGAATTTGTGCATAAATTACATGAGTGACTGAGTGAGCTTTCATGCCAGAAGGATCTTTAAGGGCTACACAGAATTCTGTATCTTATTCTTTAGTCAAACATGAAAATTTTCATATCTTAAAATTTGTTTTATACAACAGTATCAGAAAAGAATCATTTTCATTTAAATGAAAGTCAAACATAAAAGGTTTTCTTAAATTTTGTGTTTAATATTTACATCTCAATCAAATGTTGTTGCAAAATAATAATTATAATTTTTATAATTGGGAAATGAACTTTTTCCAAACCAAAAGCAACTCCGCATTTTATTCACTTTGACAAGTGACTTTCACACTATCATGTAAAAGGGACATAAACCTGCACATGAATTATTGAGGCTTCTCTTTGTGACTATTAACTCTATTTAAAAATATATCCTTAATAATGATCAGATATTCCCTTATCAAAACTTGTATCCCCAATACTGTCACAGAGTATCTTCTTAATATGATTCCTTGAATTGTCCTAGCTAAAAACACCTGCAGTATATTAACCTGCTTCCATTAACCTTTCTATAAGAAATCCTTTCAATCAGGAATGGCCCTGTACAGCAGCCATACCAGAATGCATCACATTTCTGAAGGATAGACTGTCTTTGCAAGGATTGGAAGCTACAGGTCTTGACCCACAAGGAGTCGGCAGAAAGGCAAATCCTATTCTAGGTGCCAGATGGCACAGCTCAACATAGCTCAAATTTTGGAAATTATCCTTGAGCTGCTCACTCCCTTTTGAGCCCTTTTTTCTGGAGTTCATGAATTTCCCTTCACAATGCTTTCCTCTGTCTCAGCAGATCCCTGCTCAACGGTCAACCCGCAAAATAATTTCCACTTTTGTTATTTCTATTGAATAGAAATCAGTGGTAAATTCCAGCTCAACTCGAAAGACCTAGGTCAGGACATGCAGAAGAGCGCCTGCCAAAGCAGTGGGGCCCTGAGCTGAGTTCTCCTCTCAGGGTCTTGGAAAGTGCACAGGCGATTCAGAATCTGAATGCAGAATATTCATAAAGTGATGGGCCCTGCCATGCCCAAGTGTATTTTGTAATTAGTTATCACAAGAGCCTTCTCTGTCAGTTAAAGTGACTGCCTTCCTGCCCTGCAACCTTCTGGTGCTCTCCAGTGGGAAGGGAGAAGGCCCTTCCAGAGCAACCGGAGCACAAAAGCAGCTTTCTCCCTCCTTTTTCCATGAAAGAGAAAAACATCCTTTTTTTTTCCTGAAATTCCTCATAAACCAACATGCCCAGAGGGCAGTTCTAACCACTGTTTTAGGTGATTTACATGGATTTGTATTCACCATTCTTTTTTGGAGGTGATTAATTTCTATAGCAACCATTACATCGCAAGACATCTATGCTTATTCGGAAATATTGTGAGTGCAGTATATCTTCTTTAAAAGAAAATAATGCTTTAAAAATGGGAATTCCTTAAGTGTGATGTTGCTTTAAGACAACTGGCTACTCCAAAACAATACAATCTGGAGTGCTTTGGGGGCTTGCTTCTGTTGGAAGAGAGAAAACTAGAGAAAGAAGAATCTCAGTACTGAATATGAGACACATTAAAAAATGATTTAAGATACATATGTAACTATGTGTGTATGGGATGGCTGGATGGCATCACTGACTCGATAGACGTGAGTTTGAGGGAACTCCGGGAGTTGGTGATGGACAGGGAGGCCTGGCGTGCTGCAGTTCATGGGGTCGCAAAGAGTCAGACACAACTGAGCGACTGAACTGAACTGATGTATATATGTATATGGGGCTTCCCTGGTGGCTCAGTGGTAAAGAATCCACCCGCCAATGCAGGAGATGTGGGTTTGATCCCTGGGTTGGGAAGATCCCTTGGAGAAGGAAATGCCAACCCACTCCAGTATTCTTGCCTGGGAAATCACATGGACAGAGGAGCCTCGTGGGCTACGGTGCACAGGGTCGCAAAGAGTCAGACATGACTTAGCAACTAAACAGCAACAGATGTGTGTGTGTGTGTGTGTGTGTGTGTGTGTGTGTGTGTGTGTGTACACATGCCATACACATGGTTTATGGTGCCTTACAATGTATTCATGTCCAAGAGGCATTACAAGGAGCAAAAAGTGGAAGAAAGGAACTGGTTACCATGAAGAAGTAAGTGCTGTACCCCCATGCGTGACATAGCTCAACATGCATCAGATTCACTTCACAAGCATCAGGAGATGTCTCTGTGCCATTCCTAGTTATGAAGCACAAAATGCAGAAGTCAAACAAGTTCTGAGCTTTAGTGAGATCAACACAAGAAGCTGATTTTGTTACCACCTGTTCTCTAAGCAGTACCTCTGAGAAAGCCCAGCAGGAAAGTTAGGGAAGTTGAATACAGGGGATGGGCCAGGAGCCAGGGACAAACTGCTGGCTCGTCCAGCTCTGCAACCTCAGTCAAGTAGGTGTCCTGTCTCTTGGATCAGAAGAGCCTCCAAAGCTCACATTTTCTGACCATCTCTAAAGGAAAACTTGGATCAACCTCTGTAAGTCCAAGTTTTAGAAGTCCCATGTGGTTTTTTCATTTCCCCGAAACGTCATATACATCTTGGAACATTACACCACATAGAAAATTTTTAGAAACGAACAGTTTTGAATGTAATGGTCTTGCCAGAAGAAAAGCCTCAATTTGTCTGAGATTTGATTCATCCAGCATTCTCCATCTTGGATTTGGGTATGGAAAATTAATTCATCTGAGCAGAGACCACAGGAGGCTTTATAAAGGTGTTCTTTCGTGCTGTCTTTGTAGGTATACTGTGATGGTTTAGACAGCCGACCCTAAAGTCAACCTGAAGTCACATCTCAGCTTGGCTACTTGCTCTGTTATCTGCAACTCTGTAATGCTTGGTTTCCTTCTCCGTGAAACAAATATAATGATAATTGAAAATCTATTAGGCAACAACAGTAAAAAGCAATAAGGATGTATTTCCCACCTCATCTGGAGGCACCTCTTTATCCATAGTTTCTCAGAATCCAACAGCAACAGTGAAGCAGAAAACTGCCTCAAGAGTTCCTTTGTCTATACCAGCCACAGCAAAGCTACAGGTAATTCTCATCCTCCCCAAGGTGGAGATGCAGAGAGAGAATTCCAGAGAAGTCTGGGCAGCCTCCACTCCCCCTTCCCCTCCCTCTCACAATTAATCACCTCTATCTGCAAAGTGAAATGGGGCTTCCCAGGTGGCTACATGGTAAAGAATCTTCCTGCCAATAGAGGAGATGCAGGAGATGTGGGTTTGATCCCCAGGTTGGGAAGATCCCCTGCAGAAGGAAATGGCAACCCACTTCTGTATTCTTGCCTGGGAAATCCCACGGACAGAGGAGCCTGGCAGCTGACAGTCCATAGGATCACAAAGAGTGAGAGGCGACTGAGAACACATGCAGAGTGAAATCGCCCCCTGGGAGCTCTGGGTGCATTTGGGCCATAAAGATGATTAAATGATGTGCCAGGAATTGACTGTTCCATACGAGAATGAACATAGGCAGGTTTAAATCATTAGTCGACCATTAGCTTAGAAAGAAATGGCACACTCGTCATGAAAGTAGATCTGTGTGACCTAAAGAAGAACATCATTGGGGATCATCAAGATGGGCCAGCTGCAGGCACCTCCCTGGTGGTCCAGTGATTAAGACTTTGCTCCTGGTGGGAGAGCTAAGATCCCATATGCCTTGCAGCCAAAAAGCCAAAACTTAAAAGAAAAGGAATACTACAACAAATTCAATAAAGACTATTAAAAATAAAAAAATTAAAAGAAAAAGATAAGCCAGCGGCAGCTTTATCATGCTGAATTCCTAAGACCAGGATCTTTAGAGAACAGCCTCCTGTACACTAGTATTGTTTCTTGCTTGTGTGTACATCTTTGCAACAGCTTGATGAGATATATACTAGTCTTGTTTGAATAAAAGGGGAAAGAACAAACTTATTTTGAAATATCTCTCTTTACTTTTGCAATGCGAGTAAGAATAGACAGGACTGCTGACCTGTGATAGAGGCACATGATGAGCATAACTAAATCAAATGTTCCCCGGGTTCAAACAGAGCCTGGTAACCTTCTAGTAATCAAATAACAACAGTACAGTTGGGACCTTGAACCACATGGCTTGAACTGCACGGGTCCACTTACACCCAGATATTTTTCAATAGTAAATACTACAGTGTTTGTTACACAATCCACTGCTAGTTGAATCTGAGAATGTGGAACCACAGATTTGGAGGAATCGAGTACAAGGAGGGTTAGCTGAGAGTTACATGTGAATTTTCCACTACAAGGAGGGTTGGCACCCCTAATCCCCGTGTTCTTCAAGGGTTAACTGTAATTACAGGAGCTAATGTTTACTGAATACTAACCATGGGCCAGAAGCTTACAATATATCTTAAGATCTCTACGGTATGTTGTTACAATCTCCATTTGATCAATGACGGTATGAGGTTTAGAAAGTGTCAGGCCGGCTGACCCAGACCAGTGCCCTTAGCCCTGTTCTGTGTTCTGGCCCTTTAAAAGGGTACCCTGGCGAATGCTCGGAGCGCAGCACACAATGGATGGTTTTACTCTATAAAGACTCAGATTCATTCACTTGCTCATAAGCACTTTACTGAGTGCCCACTGTGACAGAAATCTGTGCTAGAACTGTAGGGAGTTACTAAGAGAAATAAGATTGGGCTCTGCCCCCTAATAGCTCACAGTCGAGAGGAAGATAAGATTGTCAGAAGATAAGACAGGAATACAAACAACCAAATTTCAGGGTAGTCCTCGATATGCAGTTAGAAAGGATGAGGCAATATAAGCATCCAGCTGTACCATCTCCTTTCCTAAGACAGCCTTTGAGGTTTAGGTACCTACTGGGAAGCTAATTTAGCATTAAAGCTTGCAAAAACCTTTGCCTGGGTCCTTTGCTTTGAATCAGAGGAAAAAAAATTTAATTCTGCATTTAAATCCTAAAGAGTTTAGGGCTGGCCTTCCTCTCAAATAGACCAAGCAAGTCAAAAGAGTGCTCCCCTCAAAGGGCCTCAAAGTACTTCTGCCCCTGTGTGTGTGCATGCTCAGCCATTTGAGGTGATTCTTCGCAATCCTACGGACTGTAGCCCGCCAGGCTCCTCTGTCCATAGGATTCTTCTGGCAACAATACGGGAGTGGGTTGCCTCCAGGGGATCTTCCTGACCCAGGGATTGAATCTGGGTCTCTTTTGTCTCCTGCATTGGCAGGCAGGCTCTTTACCACTAGTGCCACCTGGGAAGCCCACTTATACTCCTGGGGAATATAAAACTGTCACACCCAGCCCAGTCCTAGGAGGTATCCTTTCCAAGGAGATGTCCACAGGGAACTGTCTTTGGAGGGAGGCCTGAACGCTGCAGGGCCCTCCCACCTCACCTGTTCTATACAGCTAGGCTTTCCATCATCCTGCCCTGCTCCCGGATTCCCAGTCTGCCAGCCCAGAGTTAGATCTGAGAGTTAGGTGCATGTTTGGGACCTAGGATTTAGACCAGAAACAGGCACATCATCCAAGCAAGGCCAACACTGTTTCCTGGAATTGCTATACATCTATGGAAGAGTAAAGCCCCTTTCTACAGTGCTTGTTGAGTTAGAGGATGAGTCCTACCTTCCACATACAGAGAGCCTGTCAACAGAAGAAGGCTAAGAGCAAATAAGTAGGGCCAAGAGATGGAGCAAAGACAAAGTCCTGACAACATCCCTATAGCTCCTGGGTCCAGCTGTGCCCAAAGCCAGTCACCTTAGACTTCCCAAGGATGAGTGAGAGACAACATATTGTATCCTCCAGTTAGGCTTCTGTCACTGGGAGGAAACAAAAAGGCATCAATAAACACTTGCCGTATAAAATGCTACATTATAGCATGGGCTTCAGAACTAAGCCCTAGCAAACCATGCAGTCTCTGTGCAACTCTGGGCAGTTTAACAACCTCTCTGACTCAATATCACCATCTTTCAAACAGAGACAGGTTTAAGAAGATTAAACAGAGTAACACAGAAAGCACTTGGCCCCCAGTGACTGATATATGGTAATGCTAGGCCATCTGAGGGCTACAAACAACACCGTCACAATCATGAAAACCACCAGTGTGACAGTTAATTGCATGTGTGAGCTTGGCTAGGTTATGATGCCCAGTTATCCGGTCTAACACTAGTCTAGGTGCTACTATGAGGGTATTCATAGATGTGTTTGACATTTGTAATCAGTTGATTTTAAGTAAAGCAGATTACCCTTAACAAGGAGGGTGGGTCTCATTATTATCCAATCAAATGCAGGTCTTAAGAGCAAAAACTGAATTTTCCTGAAGAATTTTGTCTCAAAACTACAGCAGAAATCCTGCCTGAGTTTTTTCAGGGTACTGGCCTGCCTTACAGATTTTGTATTTGCCTGCCCCCCACAGCTGGGTAAGTAGATTCCTTAAAACTAACATCGCGGACTTCCCTGCTGGTCAAGTGGTTAAGAATCTGCCTGCCAGTGCAGGGGACATGGGTTCGATCCCTGGTCCCTGAGGATTCCACATGCCAGGGGGCAACAAAGCCTGTGTGCCACAACTACTGCGCCATGCTCTAGAGCTCGTGTTCCCAAACAAGAGGAGCCACTGCAACGAGAAGCCCACACCTCACAACTAGAGAGAAGCGCCCACTCTCTGCCACTGGAGAAGGCCCACACACAGCAACAAAGACCCAGAGCAGCCAAAATTAAAATAAATAAATTTAAAAAAATAAATAAATGAAAACATCTCTTGCAAAATATATAAATCAATCTTTATTTTTATACTATATAAAAATATATTAACATACATGTATTTCCTATTGGTTCAGCTTCTCTGGAGAGCCCTGACTGATACAGTCATCGCAACTTGCATAACTGCTCCCCATCCCTTTGCAGCACCAGTCAGAACACGATCCATAACCAAGACAATGCACAGTCAGCTAGAAACAAGCCACTAGTGTATCTGATTGACTTCCACAACTTTTCTCCAGGAAGCAAGACATTTCCAGGCTGGTCCTTATCAAAGGCTTAAGTATGGCATCTCCCATGGGACATATAAACAGAGAGTAAACTAATATTTGTAGCTTCCACTTTATCCATCTCTGGTATAAATCTAATGTATGACTAGAAATTTATCCTAGAAAATAACTGTTCTGGAGACAGTTCTCATCTTAGAACTATGTGTTCTACAGTTTCCTAGGGATCCATTTTTCAAAGCATTAAGTCATTGTGTTTTCACCAGTTGATTTGAAGGGGATTTGTTTTTAAGCAATGCACAAAGAATACTGATCGGCCCTTCCTAGCTAATACGTATTGACATCTAAAATTATAAGCCAAGACGCTTGGTACAGGAATTGATTGAGAGGAAGCAGGAAGCCATGCGTTATTTCCAGGGATGTAGAGAAGCTTCCTTCACATACAGCAGACAGCAGTGTCTGTCTGCCATCTCCCTCCTTTATGGCATTTCTGTCTTCTCTCTTACTGACTACCCTTTCACTGTGGGGCCAGGTTCTGTGCTAAGCACTTCATATATTTTTCCTTAGTTATTCTTTCCCATAATCCCCTTTCCTACTCAGAAAACACAAAGCGGCATGTTTCTGGAATGGAAGAGAGGAAAGTTACATATTCTGGGTAAAATGGAAGTAGAAGGAAACCCTGCCAAAAGCTCTAAAAAGCTGCAACACCTGCAGACTAAAAATAGCTGCTCACGCAGCCCGAGGAAAGAATCTGTTCTTCTCTCTCCAACTCTGGCCTGAGAAATCTATCTCCATGAATCAGTTCATCAGCCACTGATCAGCTCCGCTAATTAGCTTCTCTAACGACTGTAAGAAAAGACAAGGCTGCTTTGTAGGTGGCAAATGGAGGGAACTCAATCCGGCATGTGCCTAGACCTCAGGCAGAAATTCTGAACCCAGAATTTCGAAGCTTGGTAAAAGCACATCCATCTCTTCATTCATTCATCCGACAAATATTTGTTGACTATAATCGCTACTATATGGCAGCTGTTCTACATGATTAAAAAGAAAAAAAAAAAAGCAGACAAAAGCCCCCGTCCTAAAGAAATACACCTGCTTTCATCTAAACTTCCTGTTGTGTCCTACAGAATATTGTCACTGAAGAGAAACCATGGGTCTTCTGGAAGCCCTTGTTCCCAGCATCTCCCAGATCCCCCAGGACCAAATTAACCTCTCCCCCTGCCCTGAGAACTCGATATCCCTCCCCTCCTCTAAAAATAAGCATACATTCTATTTATCCTTTTTCTTATCTTGATTTCTATGTCTTCTCCATCCAAGAACAATGATTATTAGAAATCTGTTGTCTACACAATAAATATCAATCCTCCTCCCAAAGAAAATATGATAACACCATAACTATACTTGCTTTGAGATTTTCATGTGACTCTCAAGTCCCCAACTACAAAGGAACTCAAATAGAAAGCTCTTCCACTTCCTTGTTCTTCTGCCTCTTCCTTACACATTTATTCATAATTATAATGACTAACGAATTTCAGGCATGGTGTCAAGGACTATAAATATATAATCATATTTAAACCTCCTCCATGACCCTGTAAGGTAGATGTTTTTACTGTAATTTCATAGATGATGAAACAAAAACTCAATTTAGGCAACGCGCCTGAGATCATGCAACTGTCATACCAAATAAAATCGCATACACCTACCATCAAACACGATTCACCTTCTCTTATGTAGTAATTACAATCAAAACCCACAGTTTTAGAAACTAAAGGTTTAGTGTATATCATAACACCACGTCTCACGTCTGCAACCATCTCCTAGCTTGAGACCAATCTTACAGTATTCAAATCCACTGTTTATACTGCAGGTAGCTAGAGCTTATGAAAGGATACATTGGTCATATTATTCTTCTGCTTAGCGTCTCCAATATTGCTCAGTCCTCTTAAGTTGTGCGCACACAACTTAAAACTTCCAAAGCACAGCCTGATCTGAGCCCTACCCGCCACTCCAGCCTCTAACACCTTGCTACCCTTCACATATGCCTGCTGCCTTCAGAACCAATTTCATTTCCCAGAATGCACCGTGGTTCCACTCACAATTTTGTGATGCGTTGTTTCCTCTGCCTAAAACATCATTCCCTATAAACCCTCACCACACACCACACGCCTCTCTTCACTCTAAGTCCTCCCCGTTCTCCAGTTGTTGGCTTAGCTGTCATAGGCTCAGATGCCTTCCCCAGACCCTTATGTCAGTGCCCCATGGGTCTCCCTCATACTCCATGAGATCTTTCGCATACACAGTGCTGAGCACCGGCCTGGCACAAAGCTGGCTCAGAACAGATGCTTATCAAACAAGGGAATAAATGGACGATGTGGTGGTGAACCGACCATCCAGCACTTCCATCCCCTCAACATGTGCCTGATCCAGACCAGCCCGGGATTATCAAAGGTGCCACAGACTCCTATGGGTAATCAAGCCCACTCCTTCAGCTTCTTATGCAACCACATCTTGGGAAAACCAACCCTTTATACCACAGACTGGAGCACACCAGCCTCTGCTCTTCCTTGGCAGAGATATCCAGAAAGAGATAAAAGACATGAAATGACCCTGGCTGGTATTCATCAAAGGTCATCCGTTTCAGAGCAAAGAATGAAAGATGTGTCCATCCATTAAGGAACAGCTCAATGTCAGATCAAACAAAGAGCAACTCAAACTGGCCAAAACGGTTAGGATATTTATAGTTTCATACAATGAAAGTCCAGTGACTTGGGTAAGCTCCAAGCATGCACAATGCAGTCAGTTCCATAACACCTTCAAGGACTCAGGTACTTTACCACTCTCCTCTCCACTGTCCTTGCCATTACTGACATCCGAAGTTGGTTTCCTTCTTGGTCATAAAGTAACGGACAGTAACAGCCAATAGCAAGATGGCTGCTTCTGTGTTTAAATCCAGCAGAGAAAGAGAAATCTCTTCCCTCACCATCAAGGGAAGTCTCTCCCTTCGTTCTGACTGTGCCAATCTGGGACCTATGCTGCCTGCCTTAAAACCAACAACAGTCTGTGGAAGAATGCCAAGAACTCACTGGATTATGCAGACCACCCGGGGTTAGATGGATACACTGGGAAAGACTGATGGCAGGAGAAGGCAGCAACAGAGGATAAGACAGTTGGATGACATCAATGACTCAATGGACATGAGTTTGAGGAAACTCTGGGAAACAGTAGGCTAGGCTTTCCTAGCAGGCTGCAGTCCATGGGGTCACAAAAAGTCAGACACGACTGAGGGACTGAACAACAATGAGGGACCCAAAACAGGCTCTGGAGGACAAAATCTCCAACAAGGATAGAAAAGAAAGAGTAAACTCATTGCCACGTTAACGCAATTACTGTATTTTTTTCTTTCTATTTGCAAAGGCTCCTGAAGTTGTCACATAGAAATACTCCCTATTCCTTTTGAATGTTTGGTTGTATTTCTTCTTGCTGACGTTAGCTTCTCTTCGAGTTAATCATCTTCTTCTGCAGACACGCTTATGTTGAGTCAGCATTTAATATTTAGAGACTTACTGCTTACAGCAGCTATAGAAAACTGCTTCACTCATCCCTTCACAGAGGCAATACAAATGATATCAAGAATGTAAGCCAAATGACTTCATTACTTTTTTATGTATGCAGATCTTTGATAATATCATAAAGTGGAAGTTTCCATCACTCCACATTGGCAAAAACCTCACACCTTAGTGATACAACAAAGGCTGGAGGGAGGGAAAAAGAGGCTGTCACAGTTAGCAACCCTGTGAATCTGTCCTGCTTTCCAAAGTGTCACATTTGTGTGTTCTGGAAAAGCCAATTCGTTTTCAGAAAGAAAAAAAAAAAAAGTATGCTAATGTCCATTCTATTCCAGTGCAGATAACTTGTCAAGTTATCCTGAATTCATCTTTGCGGAGTTTATCTAAGTACACTGAGGTGTCCAAAAATTCCCTGGTTGAAACTCTAATCTAGCACACAGGATCTTTAACTTCTAAACTCTCTGCATAAGCTCTTTGCCCCCAGGACACAAAGACATGGAACCACCACTGAAATGGCTGAGCTGTCATTTTGTTCTGAGGGACCAACACTTAAAGAAGAAAGACTACACATATGCTTTAGAAATAAACAACATTTGATGTGTCAGAAGGCCTTTGGGTCTTGTCATGTATAATCAAATATCATAAGAGCTGTAGAGGGATTTACGGACTGTATATGTCGAATGACTTGTCAGAATTATCACAGCTGTCACACAGACACGTCCTCAAACATTTATTGACCAGTATGCCTCTGAAAGTCTTTGGGTGAAGCTGCTTCTGATTCCACGAGTGGGGAGTCTTGCATACAGTTCAGAGCCTGCACAGTTGATCCTTGGTGGTCTCCCTCACTTGTGTGCTGTTCTCTACCCCAGTAGGCTTATAGCTCTCTAGCGCTACAATCTCCCACTCTGTACAATCATGCCAATGCCTCATGTTCCAAAGCCACCGTTAAGCAGTGCTCCATTCTTTCCTGTGACTAACCTCAGCTCTTAAGAGGGAAGCAATCTAACTGATCAACTGAAATAATAACTGATTATAAAAAACACTGGCAAGCAGAGACCTAACTTCATAGGTCTGCATCTCTTAACCATACTTAGAACTGCTTTCCTTGCAGGGGCTTCGCAGGTGGCGCTAGTGGTAAAGAACCTGCCTGCCAATGCAGGTTAGATGTAAGACACACCAACCAGTTTGATCCCTGGGATGGGAAGATCCCCTGCAGAAGGAACTGGTAATCCACACCAGTATTCTTGCCTGGAGAGTCCCATGGACAGAGAGAGGATCCTGGAGGGCTATAGTTCATAGGGTCGCACAGAGTCGGACACAACTGAAGTGACTTAGCATGGCATGCCCTTAAAGCCGACATGCAAAGGATATAAATCTAATCTTGCTTAATTTTCCCAAGGTGATGTATTTAAAGAAGAAACTTAACTGGAATTTTGAACTGCTATAAATTGTTTAGGAAAATACTTATGAACAGGAATAAGATGTGTTCTCCCTTCCCCCCACTTGCTTTGAGCAGGAATTCTATCATAAAACTCTCCTACCTTTGTTTTCTCAAGACACCATAAGACCACACTATTAATTCATTACACAAGTATTATCAATATTATTATGTCCAAGGGCTATGCTGGGAGCTGGGCAAAAAGCACTAATCAAACCAGACAGATGACCTCCCTGGTGGTCGGGTGGTTAAGACTTCACCTTGCAATGCAAGGGGTGTGGGTTCAATCGCTGGTTGGGAGCTAAGACCCCACATGCCTCAAGGCCAAGCAAAGGAACAAAAAAACATAAAACTAAAGCAATATTGTAACAAATTCAATAAAGACTTTAAAAATGGTCCACATAAAGAAACACCTTTAAAAAAAGCAGACATGGACCCTACTTTCATAGTCTTCTGAGCAATCAGTTTCTTTCTTCCCTATTTTCTCCTGGGATTTTTACCTGCCAGGGATGATGACGGTGATGATGGTTGATATTAATACTGACGCTAATAATAATAATACAACTTTGAGTAGAACTCTCTATACGTCAGATGCTATTCTAAGTGATAGATACAGTCTTTTAGAAATCACAACCTAGAAAAAGAGAAGAAATTGTTTCCAAGATCAGAGCACTCAGGTGCTACAGTAGGTAGTCTAGCCCTATTCTTAACCACTGCTGCCTATAATGAGCTTGAAATGACTTCTATCTGCACTCCTACAACTGATGATCCCACAAGAAATTTCTTGGCAGAAAGAACTGAAAACTTTGGGGAAAGACAGTTGACAGAAATGTGAATTGAGTTGTAAAGTGTAAGTAGAACCTATGTAGCATAGCCAGTGTTTCCCTAACTCTGTCACCATTCAAATTACCCTGCTATACTTTTTCTATACTCCCTGCCTTTCCACAGATCAATTTAAAAAATCTACAACTAAAGTTTATATGGAAACAACCTAGATGTCCATCAACAGATGAATGGATAAGAAAGCTGTGGTACATATACACAATGGAGTATTACTCAGCTGTTAAAAAGAATTCATTTGAATCAGTTCTGATGAGATGGATAAAACTGGAGCTGATTATACAGAGTGAAGTAAGCCAGAAAGAAAAACACCAATACAGTATACTAACACATATATATGGAATTTAGAAAGATGGCAATGACGACCCTGTATGCAAGACAGCAAAAAAGACACAGATGTGTATAACGGACTTTTGGACTCAGAGGGAGAGGGAGAGGGTGGGATGATTTGGGAGAATGGCATTCTAACATGTATACTATCATGTAAGAATCGAATCGCCAGTCTATGTCTGACGCAGGATATAGCATGCTTGGGGCTGGTGCATGGGGATGACCCAGAGAGATGTTATAGGGAGGGAGGTGGGAGGGGGGTTCATGTTTGGGAACGCATGTAAGAATTAAAGATTTTAAAATTAAAAAAATTAAAAAAATTAAAAAAAAAATACTAGCCATGATTACTATTACAGGCAATAATAATAAACACTCTTGCTTTAAAAAAATAAAAATAAAAAAGTGTTTAAAAATGAAAAAAATAAAATAAAATAAAATAAAATTTATTGAGTACCAACTCGATGCCAGGCACTATGGCGCACATTATTTGAGAAAATAAAATCAGAGGACATCAATTTGCTGAAAATAACTTCTGTTTTGAAAGGGCCTCTAGCAGACCATTTGGCCCATCACTCAATGGGCTCAGCATTTACTGAGCACTTACTTTATGCCAAGTTTTATGTAAGATGTTGAGTAAAGAACGCCCTTCTGGTCCTACAACACATGGGGAGCGTTCAGACAAGTAAATAACATAGAATATGAAATGACAGGAAATAGCCAGCACATGGAATGGGACACGCAACCCAGACTTGGGGGTTAAGGGTCCGACGGCAAGGTTTTCAGATGCATCGGTGCCTCTGGGTTTTGGTTGAAGAGTTACAATGTCTCACAGACTGAGCGTCTATATTAGTTCATCTTTGGACTGTACTCTGAAGCATTCATATCACTGCCGAGCAGCACCTGAAGATTGAGGATCAGGGCCCTAACATACCATTCACAGCCTTACTTTATTCATTGCCTAAGTTCAAAATATTTCCACAGAGAGCATTAATACTTCACCAAAATTGGAATTTTTGACATGGGATGAAGCAGTCAATTTTTTTTCACTTTTTTATACTTTGATTCATTCACGTGTCACATGCTGTCTGGGACTTTTTTCTTCATTTGTTCACTTGCTAGCATTTCCCTAAAAAGGGACAGGGATCGATATTTTACACTTTATGAAGCTAATTACGTCAATGATTAAAACAGCAGAGAATATCAGAAATGCAAGGTTAGCTCTGTGAAAGGCTCCCTCATTTCTGTATTTCACTTGAAAATGTCTTTGCTTCTCGTATCTATGTTACTCTCCCCCACCCCCACCATTTGGAAGAGTGTGTGGTAAAGAATAGCAGACTGCAGAAAATTCTTTTTTAGTAAAAGAGTACATTATAGGCTCTGACTCCTTGACCTGCTACTCCAAGAATAACTAAAAAGGACTCTTCCTAAATCCAGTGAACCGCTTCTCGCTGTGACAAGGGGAAAACAGGGAATGGCATTTTTGTTGTCGTACCTCAGTTCACCAACCCACCGCCCAGGCAGCTGCAGTCATGGCCCAGTAGTCCACCCGCACACACTCCCACCTGCACACTTTCATGTCTTTGACAAACTGATATCCTAAAGGAGAAGTCTGATATCCACTGCTGTAAGTGCTTTGGATGGTGCTTTTCTTCTGCCATCTTCAAAGGCATAGTCTCAGGTTGCAATGCACTTTAGGGCTAGGCAGATAATAATTATGGTCTCTTCACACTGGATGCAGATGTGTCCACTTATCAGTATTAGAGTTGCATATGATCAATTTTCTAAAACCAGTGAAAGAAGCACCCTATTACCTACTATACTTCTTTAGGTTTGCACTGGGGAAGGTCAATGCAATCTGCATGGACCCCATTAGCAGCAGGAAACAGATAAGAAGCATTAAGGAAAAGAAGAACTGAAAAAAAAAAAAGAAGAAGAAGAAAAAAGAATCAAATCAAGTCACCAGACTCGTCACCACTTGGAACTGAAGTGTTGTAATGAAACCATATGTGGCTCAGAGAAAGGAGGGGAGGGGGAGACAGAAGCTTTCTGTGCTGACTTGTTCCACAGTTGTATTCACACATTCAGATATAGCTAGCTCATAGGTAATTCCACACTGAATATTTTTGTTTTCTTAAGTGATACCAATTCAGTGTGGTTCCTAAATAAAAAGTCAACACATTAAAAATAAAGCATTCTCCTTGAACCAACTCTGAGCCAAAAAAAAAAAAAGGCATGGTAAGGCAAGTTGAGGACTATCTTCAAGAAGGAAACAAACTATTCCAAATGGAAAATTATTCTCCATCAATGTGTGTGTGTGTGTGTGTATGTGTGTGTGTCAGAGAGAAACAGAGAAAGGTGGAAAGAGACAGATGATGAATAGACAAAGATTCATTACAAATAATATCAAATATACATTATTTGGTGCTCAGTTGCTCAGTCATGTCCGATTCTTTGCAACCCATGGACTGTAGCCTGCCAGGCTCCTCTGTCCATGGGATTTTCCCAGGCTAGAGTACTGCAGTGGGCTGCCATTTCCCCCTCTAGGGGATCTTACCCACCCAAGGATCAAAGCCATGTCTTCTGCATTGGCAGGTGGATTCTTTACCACTGAGCCACCTGGGGATCCCACATTATTTGGGAAATAATATACATATACATACATAACAGATGGGGATTCCCACATGGCACTAGTGGTTAAAAAAAAAAAAAAAACCTGCCTGCCAATGCAGGAGACATAAAAAAAGTCAGACTTCGATGCCTGGGTCAAAAAGATCCCCTGGAGGAGGGCACAGCAACCCACTCCAGTATTCTTGCCTGGAGACTCCCATGGACAGAGGAGCCTGACAGGCTACAGTCCAAGGGATAGCAAAGAGCTGGACATGACTGAAGCAACTTAACATAAATACACACACATCTATGCGATATTATATTTAAGTATTTACATATTCCCAGAAAGATTCAGAAATGAAAATGAGAGATAAAGAGAAGGTCAAGCACCATGGACTGAAGCCTTCATTTGTTGATCTTCTCTGGGAACTCAAACTTCCAGGAAGAGTAGCAAACCTAGGTGTGCTTTGGCTACCCAATCTCTCCATCAGCAGATGGGTCAGTACAAGTAAACACACGATCTTTGGGAATCCTATGTCCTCCTATGCAAACTCAGCTCTAGGACAAGGTCCCTGATCCTACTCCTGACCCCTCCCCACTCGCCATCACTGAATGGAATAATCAGAATGTGAAACTCATCCCAGCACTCACTGGCTGATGGCAGTTTGGATTTGCTTAGGTTTTGTGGTGTTTCAGACTTACTACATGACTAGTTGAAAACCGACCTGCGCTATTTTCAAGGACAGATCACCACCTTCTAGACTGGCTTGAACGTTGCCACTCATCACGCTCCGCAGCACTGGAGGGACAACAGTTCATTCTGTGATGCTGTAAAGGTCGTTCCTGGCTTCCCTAGTGGCTCAGATGATAAAGAATCCACCTGCAATGCAGTTCGATCTCTAGGTCAGGAAGATCCTCTGGAGAAGGGAATGGCAACCCACTCCAGTATTCTTGCCTGGAGAATCCCCACGGACAGAGGAGCTTGGCAGGTTACAGTCCATTGGTTGCAAAGAGTCAGACAGGGCTGAGCGACTAACACAAAGGTCTTTCCTAATTTTCTGACTCCACACACCCTTAGGATAGTGCTCCCTCTTCCCATCCTCCATCCTCCCCACTTATGCGTCCCCCACCCCCAGCCTCCCTGCTTTCCAGCCCTCACCTCACCCTGGGACCTTCTGCAGCCCCTCAGCACCCAGTCCCTTGGGAGCCGTGTGGAGGGCTATCTCTGGAGGAAAGGGCCCCTGTGTGAGGGCACAATGTTTCTCCTGCCTGCGGCAGGATCCAGATAAGCACAGAGCCTCCAGCCATCCGCGTGTCACAAAGAGCTCCTCTGATCCGCGGGCATCTGGGCTTTCCCTCATTAGCACATTAAAGCTGCTCTGTCCCTTCCCTCTGAGCCGCTCTGTCCGTCCCACTGCCGGGCTCTATGGAGCCTTTTAGGCGCACGCTCATTGTGAAATCTCCCTGGTTCAAGAGGCACTAACCCTTTCCTGAAGCCTGTCAGACTCTCCTTAACAAACACAGGTACCTCCGAAGAAACCATCACTCTGAGAGGCGCGATCAGACGGCAGGACAGATGCCTTCTGGCCAAGTC
Organism: Ovis aries; assembly: GCF_016772045.2. Lineage (NCBI taxonomy): Eukaryota > Metazoa > Chordata > Mammalia > Artiodactyla > Bovidae > Ovis > Ovis aries. The sequence continues at coordinate 20,225,307 of NC_056061.1, forward strand.
AGTCTTCCCCGAACTTTTCTTAAAATAAAGGCAAAAGTGTTTTAAATCTATCTAGCTTTCAAAAACAAAAACAAAAAAGGAACACATTGAAGTAAACAGATTTGTGCCTCATTCATGGATGGGTGGGTTCTACTTCAGACTCTCGACCAGGCTCGGGAGGAAAACCCCCGAGCCAGCAGCGCCTGCATCTCCAAGGCCTCCGCGTGCGGAGGGCGCCCATCAGCATTCATCCCGGGCTGGGACGGCGCGAGGCCACGAGAAGCCGGGTTCCCCATCCAATTTTATGACCAAGATAACAGATGCATAGCGCTTGGCAGCTTTCCCAGCCCTCTCCCAGATGTTATTTCATTTAAAACTTCCCCAAATGCAATGGGAAATGGAGGGCTGGGATTACTTTAACCAGTTTTACAAATGAGAATTTTGAGGCCACCCCCCCCCCCCCCAAAAAAAACCATGAAGGTCAGTTCCCTGGGACAGAGCGTCTGACATTTCACATTCTGAAGGGGACGTCATCACTCCAGGGGCCCGCAGAATCTCCAAGGGATGTTTAACCCCTCTTCTCTCTCACACACACCCCACTCCCAAATATAAACAAGCCCCCAATCCTCTCCAGCTCCTCTAACTATGCCCTGCATTAATACCCTGACTTCTTCATAGCTGTCACCAGGGCCCAGGCATCTGTCCTCCGGTCTGATCGAGTCTCTCGGAGTGATGGTTCCTCCAAGGTACCTGTGTTTGTTTCCAAGTTAACCCTTTCCAAGACACACTCTAAATATCAGTAGCTTCTTCCCATCCATCACACTCCTCACCCCTTCCCCACCACAGATGTGAAATACGCACATAAATCCTTAGATCCCATTCTGCGTCTCTACTATGTCTCCTTTCTGACTCTCCGAAATGACGGAGGCTTCCCACTTGCCTCTGTACAAATGCCCTATACCCCTTCCTCACCACCCAGCACCTTCAGTCTGAATTGATAGGATGAGCTCAAAGTTCACAGAAAAAGAAAAGCCTCCATAGAGAGCCCATGGAAATTTGCTGTATGACTCAGGAAACTCAAACTGGGGTGCTGTAACAACCTAGAGGCCGGGGAAAGGATGGGAGGTGGAAGGGAGGCTCAAGAGGGAGGAGATATAGGCACACCTATGGCTAATTCATGGTGATGGATGGCACAAATCAAACCAACATTGTAAACCAATTATCCTTCAAATAAAAATAAATTAATTAACTAAAACAACAACAACAACCAAGAAAAGCCACAGGACAGGAATCAGCTTTTATTCTCACCACCAAATCCACCCAGTTATCTTCATTGATACCCATGCTCTCCCTCTCCTCTCCTGGACCACGGAGTGTCCTGGTTTCTCAAAGCCCACCCCCTCCCCCGCACCTTGGCTCCTACCATCTGAGTCCTCCCAAGCCTTCCTCCTTCCTCCATCCCCCTCCTTCCCCATGTTTCCCCCTCCACCGTATCATATCATCAGCACACAGACCTTTTGCATGATGTCCGCTATGAATAGACTCTTCATTTACTCGGCTCCTAGTCAGAGCAGAGCTTCTCAAAAGTTCTGTTTAGAAACCCCGACCTCACAATCCCTCCCCAAACCATGCCATCCAGACTTCCACTGGCACCACCAGCTGACGCTGTGCTTGTCTGGCCCCCAAGGTTCTCTCTGTTCCTACTCTGTGCCCTGCAGAGCCTGAAGCAGAGCCATGCCAGTGGTCCTGCCACTCCTGCTGAGGCCCCGTGTAACCCTGACCCTCCCTTCTGTCACTCAGACCTAGAACCTGCTCTCTTTAACTTCAGGGTCTCTGAAAAGTAGCACTGTCCACTTGTATCCTATTTCACAGAATTGGGATGCTGCACTGTACCCCTTCTCATCTCTAAATAGTTTCCCCATTCCAGGGGCTCCCTTTTAGGTGACTGGGTGGAGTCCTTGATACTTAACGCAACTATTCTCAGGCCCAACCTGCTGCCTCCTCATCACCCACTGGGATACACAGATTTCCAGGGCCACGACAAGCATCACCCTAAGATGCTATCCTGCCCCACGATGAGACGTACTTCCAGAACCCAGACGCGATGTTGCTCCCTCTTGGATACTGAGCTGGAACCAGTGCTTCTCAAATGATCTACTACAGAATATTGGTTCTTTTTTTCAATCCACTGAAGACAATTCTTTTGAAAAGTGCAGTTCAAAAAATCGACTGCTAGAAAAATAAAATGGCAAAAACAAAAAAAATGAAAGTACATGACTCAGTATTTTAACATTAGAAGAAAAGACATAAAAGTAATCTGTCAAGTTGCTATAGATATTTTGAAAGGCATACTCCTGATCTGTGTCCTCATCTGGTTACACAGATTACACAGTCTGGTTAAACAGTCTGTGAATCAGCACAGGTCCGTGGACCACACTCTAAGTAGCTGGCTGCAGCCCTCAGGCTGACTCTCTAGTTCAGGGTAACACTAGGTCTCTTCTGCCCTAGTGAGCAGATGCTTTCCTTCCAGCAAGTTTATAACCTTTCAACAAACAAGTATTCAACACTCACTATGTTGCAGGCCCTGTTGAGTACTTTCTCAAAAATAATCTGATCTAATTTTCCTCTCTCTGACCCTGGCCCACATGACGCTGTGCCTGTCTGGTAAATTCAAATCACAGCACTTCTGTCTCCATCCCATTTAGACTGCTATCTCCACTTCTCTAAACGGCTACAGTAGACACCTAACTGAATCCCCAAACCCTAGCCCATCCCCTGTCCCTCTGTCCTACAGACTTTACCCAGAATATCACATTCAGGCACATATCTGATTAAGTCCTTTCTCTATTCAAGAATCTAGAGAATAAAGTCCTTTATACACTCCTATAGGAGTGTATAATGATTTCCATTGCCTGACTCCATCCTACAATTCTAGCCTTACTTTACTGCCTTTTTACCTATACATAATACTGTCAAAATGAACACTTAATCCTCCTCCAACCTCTTTACTCTCCATTTGGTTCATCCTTTCCATCAACCCCCTTCTTGCACAAGTTCCTATCTTACCCATCTGCTATGATCAAATGTTTATGTTCCCTCAAAATTTAGGTGTTAAGGCTCAACTCCCTGGTATGATGGTATTTGGAGGCACAACCTTCAGGAGGTAATCAGATTTAGATGAGGTCATGAGGGTGAAGTCCCCATGATGAAATTAGCATCCTTATAAGAAGAGAAAGGATCTCTCCCTCTCTCCCTCTCTGCCTCTCTGCCTCTCTCTCTCTCTCCCCCCACCCCCCTCCACCATATGTGGATGCAAGAAGACAGCTGTCTGCAAGTCAAGAAGGCCCTCACCAGACACACAATATGCCAGCACTCTGATCTCAGACATTTCAGCCTCCAAGAACTGTAAGAAATAAACGTCTGTGTTTAAACCACCCAGTCTATGATATTTTGTTATATCCCCCCAACCTTAGACACCATCTTTCCAAGCCAAGACAAATGCCAAGCCTGAAGCCTCCTGCCCTGTCTCCAGCCTAGTCTCTCCTTCCTCTGCAGTCTTATAAAGGCACTTAGTTGCATGACCATAAAGATTGGTTTCCATATCTATAAAAAGATGATTTTGAGAATAACGTGTAAAATTTCATAATATAAAATGTATGCTTTATAATGTAAAAATTTAAGATCTTGAGCCACTATCTACATGCTCATTCAAACACTCTCATAGATTATATCAAATTCTATAGTAAAGCAATCTAGTACTTCTAACTCATCCTCGTGTTTTTGTCATATTTTACGTTTCTCTTATCTCACAATGCACGAACATATGCCCAAGCTCCCTCAAAGCTGTGTATGCACTGTGAGAATGTTATTATTTCTAGGAAACTCTATTTTCTTGGGTTATACTGGCAATGACCTGGATAGGTTTGCCCTGAAATGGCAGGATGAGATCCAAGTCTCTTCTCCTTTTCCTTCTAACACTTTGAAAGTAGATGAACATTAAGGCCTGTCTTTTTTTTTTTTTTTTTCCTGCCTTTTTTTTCTTCTTTTAAGTCATAAGTGAAGCAAATTTTATTGTATTCATCAAGAAAGATCTGCCTCTGGCTCTTTGTATACTTCAAGTAATTTTATTATGGGTTCAGTCTCCCTTTTGAGTAGTTTTCCTACAGGGGAAACAGCTAAATTATAGGACTTTTAAAAAACAATCTCTGTTAGATCAGCTTGAAAATCTAATCATTTTGAGAAAAGATGTATGTTGTCTTTATTTCTACTTTACTTAAATTGTCCACTTGATGGATAATATTGGAAGAGTAATAACAGAAACTCGAGCAATGCACTCAGGAGTCCACTTCAGTCCACACCTGTCTGGTTCATCACTGTGATCCAGCAGTACTCAATATATAGTTAGCATTTAATAGAGACTCATTATATAAATGACTGACTGATTGAATGAATGAATGGATGGATGAGAAAAAAGAGAATGCAATGAAGTATTTGTTTACACAGTGGATCAGAACATTATACTAACTCTAAGCCAGGAATTATTAGGAATTGGAGCCCTACCACTCTGAATCTGAATATAATTAGCATGATTTGGCTTTTAACCTCCTTTAAATGCATTTTCAGCTGTACTAAGTTTCCCTAATTAATTTGTTTAAAATGGCAGGAATTGATGGTTTTTCTCTAATTAATTTGTTTAAAATGGCAGGAATTGATGGTTCATAATATCAGAACTTGCAAAATGGTATGTAAGGTACTTTTTAATCATCACAGTTACAAAGGTAAATTTTCCTGAGATAGTGTTCAAAATTTTAATCCAATAGAAAACAGTATTTTTAAAATTTTAGTAATAGTATATTTAAATCACGTTCATGTGGTCACTGATTGAGACATGTCATTCTTCTAAGAAAACATTTTCTAAGACATTGATTTCAGTGTTTCACTTGCCATTTTCTGGGAAATTTTTCTCAACTTTTGTGCATTCAGCTAGCACCTGTATAAAACAGAATAAGTTCAATATGGATCACATACAGGACAACTTATTTCTATGATTCTAGCATCTAGACATTTGGAAGCATACAATTAAGCATTAAATATAAAAATTCAGATTACAGATTACAATCATTCACTCTCAACAGCAGTACCTATGCCAAGCTTCCCAGTTAGATTCTGAGGTCCTTCAAGCTAAGAATAATGTTTTGCTATGTATGCGTCCCCCAGAAAATGCCTCAACACACAGCAAGTGATTAAGGACAAATAAATGTACATATAATTAACAGAGTGAGAAGGCAATGAATGGAATGGAAGAAAATATTTGCAAATCATATATTTGATAATGGGTTAATATCCAGAATATATAAAGAAATCCTACAACTCAACAGCAACAACAAAATCCAATTTAAAAATGAGCAAAGTACTTGAATAGACATTATGACAAACACAGTGTGCTAAAAAAGCATAAACATCACTTGGCTGACAAAGGTCCATATAGTCACGGTTATGGTCTTTCCAGTAGTCATGTGTGGATGTGAGAGCTGAACAATAAGGAAGGCAGAGCATCGAAGAATTGATGCTTTTGAATTGTGATGCTGGAGAAGACCCTTGAGAGTCCCTTGGAAAGCAAGGAGATCAAACCAGTCAATCTTAAAGGAAATCAACCCCAAATACTCTTTGGAAGGATTGATGCCGAAGCTGACGATCTATTATTTTGGCTACCTGATGCAAATGGCTGACTCATTGGAGAAGACCCTGCTGCTGAGTAAGACTGAAGGCAGAAGGAGAAGAGGGCGACGGAGAATGAGATGGTTGGATGGCATCATCGATTCAATGGACATGAACTTGGGCAAACTCTAGGAGATACTGAGGGACAGGGAAGCCTGGTGTGGGGCAGTCCATAGGGTCACAAAGAGTCGGACGTGACCTGGCGACTGAACAACAACTTGAACAGACATTTCTTCAAAGAAGATACACAAATAGCCAACAAGTTCATGAAAAGAAGCTCAACATCAGTGATTATTAAGGAAAATCAAAACACAGTGAGGTATCACTTCACACCCGTTAGGATGGCCACTATCAAAAACAAACAAACACACAGTGTTGGCAGGATGTGCAGACACTGGAAAATGCAAAATGGTACCATTGTTATGAAAAATGGTATGGAGGTTTCTCAAAATGTTAAAAAAATAAAAACAGAAATTTAGCAATCCAACTCCTGGGTATGTAACTTAAATTTTTGAAAAACAGATTTTGAGGAGACATTTGCACATTCATTTTCACAGCAGCTTTATTCACAATAGCCAAGAATAGAAGCAACTTAAATGTCCCTCAACAAGTGAATTTAAAAAGTGTGATACAGACAGATATAGAGATACAGATACATAGATATTATTTAGCCTTAGGAAATCCTGCCTCCTGTGATAACGTGGATGAACCTTGAGACCATTATGCTAAATAAAATAAGCCAATCACAAAATACAAACACCGCATGATTCCATTTATATGAGGTATCTATTAATAAAATAACCAAACTCGTAGAAACAGAAAGTAGAATGGCGGTTGCCAGGGTCAGTGGGGAAGGGAAAAGAGGAGCTATTGTTTAACAGATGCAGATTTTCAGTTTTGCAAGGAGAAAAAATTCTAGAGATCAGCTACATAATAATACCCATCAGCTAGGACTACTGTACTGTACACTTAAAAGTGCTTAAGATGGTCAATTTTATGTCAAGTGGCTTTGGCCCTTAAAAGAATAAATGAGTGTATACTTATAGATGCTTAAGTCAAGAAATATACCAAATAGTATGGGGTATTTTTCCAGGTGTTTATTGGAGTTTGACTTCCTAAGTATACATTTTTAGAAACATAATCAAGAATTAATGTGTTTGAACAAGGTACAGTGAATGCTCACTGGCCTGAACTCAAATGAGAAAGCTAAACTAAAACTTGGTGGTAGTACTTCTACATGCTGCATGCTGCTTTTATGAGAAATGACAATTAAATAAGCCATTAATTAAAGCCACAATTAAACAAGCCAAGTAAGTTCTTGCATTAAGTAACTTAGAACTATTTGGGCAGTCGAGTCAATTTGCTATATCATCTACATCTATAGCAGTGTACAGTAAAAACAGACATCTCCCATTATATTCCTGTGACACTGAAATATCTTGAGAAAGTAAAAGGTCACAGAAAAATTACATGAAGATAGGTCCATTTCCTTCCACAGTCAGTTCAGTTCAGTCACTCAGTCGTGTCCGACTCTTTGCGACCCCATGAATCGCAGCACGCCAGGCCTCCCTGTCCATCACCAACTCCCGGAATTCACTCAGACTCATGGCCATCGAGTCCGTGATGCCATCCAGCCATCTCATCCTCTGTCGTCCCCTTCTCCTCCTGCCCCCAATCCCTCCCAGCATCAGAGTCTTTTCCAGTGAGTCAACTCTTCGCTTGAGGTGGCCAGAGTACTGGAGTTTCAGCTTTAGCATCAGTCCTTCCACATTTCTTCCTTGGAAATGCACCGTCTTCATCCAGGGTAAACCAAAATTCCTATAATATGAACATTCATTTTTCCAAGCTCTGTGCAAAAAAAAATATACTGATCTTTTATTTTTATAATATTGTCCTTTAGTTAAAAATAAATGTGTCCTTCAGACATCTTGTGTTTACTACTGATCTCAGAAATGTCTGTTTTTAATTACACCATCCTGTTCCATTTGGAATACTTTGTATCAATTATCCTCAATACTGGTTGGTCTTCCCCTTTCATTCTGACATCTGTTAGGAGAAGCAGCTTGAGGAGGAACCTCTCTATCAATTTTTTAATAAAAACCATTTGATAAATAAGGATCACCTAAGAGATAATACTGTGGTGTTGGAGAAGACTCTTGAGAAGACTCCTTGGACTACAAGGAGGTCCAACAAGTCCATTCTAAAGGAGATCAGCCCTGGGTGTTCTTTGGAAGGAATAATGCTAAAGCTGAAACACCAGTACTTTGGCCACCTCATCCAAAGAGTTGACTCATTGGAAAAGATTCTGATGCTGGGAGGGACTGGGGGCAGGAGGAAAAGAGGACAACAGAGGATGAGATGGCTGGATGGCATCACCAACTTGATGGACGTGAGTTTGAGTGAACTCCGGGAGTTGGTGATGGACAGGGAGGCCTGGCGTGCTGCGATTCATGGGGTTGCAGAGTCAGACACGACTGAATGACTGAACTGAACTGAACTGAAGAGATAATAGATGTCTTCATCAACTGTACTTAACAGGACAAGCATAACCCTGTTCTTGGCAGGCACTCCGTTGGTTCACCATGTTCTCTCCACTTTATTTAATAACACAGAAAAGCTATATATACATACTATTCCATCACATACGGTAACTCCCCACGTGGATGTCAATTCTACGTAGGCTCGCTACCAACTCTTCCATGTATCCTTTAATGCTCCTTATAATTCAAAAAAGTTTCACATATTTGAAAATTAATGAAATATATCAAAATATAACTTAGAAACCAGTTAGTTTTTAATCAGATGAATGGATAACCCAGAGTCACACTCATGGTTCCATTCTAATGATTAAACATCCCCACCACAAGACTCAAAAAGGCAGGAATCCCTTCATAACTTGAGACAACCCAATTCATCTCTTATTGGAGAGAAAATGGGTCAAAACTGGAAAGTCATGATGATTATTATTAAGATCTGAAAATAATATTCAAGTGGGGAAAGATAAAACCACACACAAGCAAAACATAAAACAAGCCATCACTCATTTTTCACAAACATTTTGTTAAGAAATAATTTTAGAGGGGAAAATCTTCAGATACTACCTAGGTTGGTATCTACTCATATGTTCCTAAGAAATCTACTAGGTCCACAGTTTCTGTGAGAGGGTCATCAGTTGTTACCCTTCAAGTATTTTCTTTTTTGTCATACCTTGCTTGCCTATAGCAGGGTAATAAATGTTATTCCACACTCAAGAAACATGTGAATAGGGGTTTGCCGTAATTTTTTTCTTCTTTGAACCAAGATATTATCCTAAATCTTTGGGAATTAAAGAAGTGACAATTATATCAGCATCTAAATCATTTGGTATTTTTTGCACTGACAGAAGCAATTTTTATTAGGACAGGAGAGAAGCACGTGACATATCCCATTAATTGGTTAAAAAAAATTATCTAGCACCTCCTCTTTCACCAAAATCATGGATACTATTATAGTCTACTCTAATGTTTCACAGGGAGTAGCCAACAGTGGGGGCTTCCCTGGTGGCTCAGATGGTAAAGAATCTGCCTGCAATGGGGGATACCTGGGTTTGATCCCTGGATTGGGAAATCCCCTGGAGGAGGGTATGGCAACCCACCCCAGTGTTCTTGCCTGGAGAATTCCATGGACAGAGGAGCCTGGCGGGCTACAGTCCATGGGGTCACAAAGAGTCAGACATGACTGAGCAACTAAGCACAACACAGCATAGCAATCAATCAGTGAGGCAATCTATTTGTCATATACGAAAGGTAACAATCCAACTCTACAAGCCTTTAATGAAAGGGGAAAAGGACTTGGAGCAACACTGTGAAAATAAAATGGTGCAGGACAATGCAAGGCAGACTGCATTAAGGTAACACTGCATTTTCCTTCTAAGATTCTTGAGAGCAAGTACCTTTAATTATTAATTGGTACTTCTCTCTTTACCTGTCCCTAGGTAGACAGGATATAGGTAACATATGTGTTTGCATTTCCTCCTCTGGGTTGGCTGCTGCTACTGCTGCTGCTAAGTCGCTTCAGTCGTGTCCGTCTGTGCGACCCCAGAGACAGCAGCCCACCAGGCTCCCCCATTCCTGGGATTCTCTAGGCAAGAACACTGGAGTGGGTTGCCATTTCCTTCTCCAATGCATGAAAGTGAAAAGTGAAAGTGAAGTCGCTCAGTCGTGTCCGACTCTTAGCGACCCCATGGACTGCAGCCTACCAGGCTCCTCCGTCCATGGGATTTTCCAGGCAAGAGTACTAGAGTGGGGTGCCATTGCCTTCTCCACCTCTGGGTTGGCAGGTAGCTATTATTACAGGCTGTGACCAGTGGCAGGCAGTTCTCCAGGCTTGCCAGCTTGCAATGCTCACACTTTGACCCTCCTCATCCCAGAACATCATCCTCAGTCTCTCGGCACCACCTCTCTGGCCCAGTGGGATGCTCAGAGTAACTAACAGGGGTGCAATGCCCCTTTCAGTCACTGAAGACATTCAACTGGCCAGCTCACAGCAATAGAACACTGCCAGCAGTACATCTCCATGCCAGAAGTTAGAGGGATATTTTTCATATTTGCTCCAAGCTTCCAGATTTGCAACCTTACTTTCTGCTAGCAGCTAAGCTGCTGCAGGCCAGGGAAAGGAAACAAAGTCCAGAAGACAATTAGTTAATAGGGCAAGACAAGTGAAGGAAATACAAATGTTAAGGAAAGAAGAGGAAAAGAAGAAAAAGGAGGAAAAAGTGATCTTTAGCTTTTAGAAAAATGAACAAGGATACTTGTGATATGGCACCCCATGGGCCAGCCTTAAAGCCATTACTGGACTAGTCCAACACACCTGGAGGGTTCAAACCAGAGGGGAGCCACACTGAAGTGCTGGCACAGAATCTCAAAAACTCCACTCCCCACTCCATGCTCTTTTATTTAGAGCTCAACCATTCAGCAGTTACAACTAATGCTGTCGCCTGTTGCCATAACCATGAAGCAAAAGTCAGGCCCATCAGCATGCTAATGAAATTAATCCACCAGGATTTTTATACCTATACTGATTTTTTTTTTTTAGTCTCCTTACCAAAGGTGCTCCTTCTCAAAAGAAATATTTTCTTATCCTTTAAGGATAAGGAAAGACCATTATTTAATGCCAAATATTACATGGAAAATTTTGCAAAACACTGAAAGACAACCAAATATTTCAGTTGAAGTCTAGAGGCTATAATCCTAGGGTTCCGGTCACAGATGTACGAGCCATGGAATGTCATGGACTCAACCCTTCAGTCTAAGCTCCTCCTCTATGAAACTCATGTCATAAATCACTCAAAGATAATAAAACACAACATTCCCCACAATGTCCCATGACTTCAATTCACTAGCTTATGATGTTCCCACCACCCTCCCTTAGATAACAGAATTCTGCTGAACTAATTCGTGTAAAGCTTTATACTTTCCCAAGTCTTTTCTTCTGTATTACCCCATCTATTTCTCAAAACTGTGATAAGAAAGGTAAGACAAGTATAAAACACATTCTATAAGTGACAAAACCAGGGACCAAGATGAACAACTCTGCCCCAAGCCACATGGCAAGTCAGCAGCGGAGGAATGATGACAAACCAAATCCCCTCAGCTCCTGCCTCAGTGATCTTGTTATTCTGGACTCTAAGATTCATGAAATGCCATGAAATAACCTGCACAGAATCAATAATAACTTATAATCAAGCAAAGATAAATGAACCGTAGCACCAGGTTTTTTCCCCAGTTTGATGAGGGAAATTAATAATTAACATATTCTGCATAAAATTTTAAACATCCAATGCCAAGGCATTTATGATTTTTTTAAAAAATCACAGATATTCATAAAGACTAGGAAGCCCGCCTAATATGTACTGAGCCAGTATCTTCTTGATTTATTCTGCTCATTATCTTTTAAATGTAGTATTTTGGAAGGTGTTATCCTAAGCTACCAATCAGAGGAAAGTAAAGACTTGAGTTTCTATCACCATCTCTTGTCTCATTTCAGAGTGAATTTCTTCTCCTTTGATAATAAATGGAAACACACAGAAGTACCCACAAGCTAATATACCTTGTCTTCACAAGGGACTCTTGAATGGTTTGGGATTTCATATAACTAAATTACACGATACTCGGAAAATACGGAGCTTTTCAGGTTTCTATTTCTGTACGTATTTTGTGTTCCCCCTAGCGCTTCCAGCCCCAGAGGGCTCGAGGTGAATCCCTTGTGGGACTCTCAGCTACCCACAGTAGCGCCCTACAAAAACCTGTATGAACAGAGCAACCTTCTGAGTTATTGCCAACAGATGCATAGAAAGGCACACAGGTACCCAAATAAAAACACACAAAATCAGTCCTCTATTTGAATTTTACGGGTCAGTTCTTCAACCGTGTCAAGTTACTTTAATAGAAAAAGTCCCTTTCGCGTCACAGCCGACTCATGGGCGCCAGAGGGGCCCCATTTCACATCAACCCGGGTTCTCATTCTGAACGCCTCACCCTGGCTCCATCCACTGCGCAGATTCCAGCACTGGAGCCGGCCGCCAGCGTTCGCTTCCTCCGGCTTTGCAACACTCGGAGCCTCCCTCCTCACCCCCTTCCCGCAACATTTGTGCACTTTGCCTGGGTCTGACCCAGGCCTCTGTCTCCCCTTCCCAGCTCCCGGCCAGGAAGAGTCGGAGCAGCAACTGGACCACCGGGCGGCAGAAGTGGGTCCCCTCGACCGCCCGCGGGGGCTGCTGCCGCCGTGACCCCATCTCCCTGCGAGGGGGTGCGAGACCTCTCGGCGGACGCGAGGCCGGCGACTTCCACGCCATCCCCGCAGCCCCGCGCCTTCCCGGTCACCCCCGGCTCCTCTCTCTGCCCCGGAGCGCAAAGCTGGGGCCCGGGTGGCAAAGGGAATTGAGGCGACACGCGTGTGCGAGGGTGTGAGCGCGGACAACCGCAACCCGGCAGGCACAACCCCGCCTCTCCCCGAACTCCCGCCTCGGACCAGCCGGCGCCCGGGCGCTCCGCGGCTCCCCGCTCCGGGACAAAGCTGCCGCGCGGCCTCGCCGCCAGCGCGGGGCGCGTCGTCCTCCGCCCTCCCCGGTCTCCCCGCCGCGACTCCGTCCGTCCCGAAGGGCCTCGGGGGCCCCCGGGAGACGGAGGGGGTCCCCTGCCCCGCGCCCCCGCCGCCGCTCACCTGTTCAGCACTTTGCGGATCCTCTGGCGCACGCCGGCCCGGGAGGAGGCAGACAGGTTTCCGCCGCCGCTGCCCTCGGCCGGCAGGTTCTCGATGGTGGTCACCACATGGTTCGGCGGGGCTGGCGGCGGCGGCTGGTGCGGCTGCGGCTCGGGGGGGATCATCGCGGCGGAGGCGGCGGAGCGGCGGCGATCAGAACGCGGCCGGGCGCATCGCGCGCCGGCTCCGGGCCCGGGAACGCGCGGAGGACCCGGCCGGGCGGCCGCGGCCCGGGGAGGCGGTGCTGCGGGCCAACCAGCGAGGCGGGGGAGGCCCCCGCGGCTACGGCCGCCGCCGCCCAGCCCGCGGCTCACTCCTCTCCAGTCCTAGGGCGCGCACTCTGGCTCCGCCGCCGCCACCGCCTCCCGCCCCGGCGCTTCCCCAGCTGCGTCCCCCAAGTCGCGGCACGCCCCGCGAAGTGGCCGTGGAAGGTGTCGCGCGGGGGCGCCGAGCGGCCGGTCAGCTCAGGAGATCCCCGCGGAGAGAGAGGATGGGGCTCCGGCCTCGCCTTTTCTGCCGGTGCCCAGGTTGGCTCGGGGCGAGCGGCGACAGTGGTGCTGGCGCCGCCTCAGCCAGTTCCCCGGCTCGCTCGGAAAGCTGCCGTCTGTGTCTCTCGGAGTGAGAGACCGAGAGTGAACCCGGAGAGCCGGGCGGGGGCGCAGCGGCGGCGGGGAAGGGGGGCCGGGCGGGGCACGCGCGCTCTATTCTCGCCAGAGGGCGCTCCCGAGGTGCCTCGATGCCTTGGTGCTCCCGGTCCCCGTCCACCCGAGGCACCACCCGAGGCGCCGATTGTTCGGGTTTTGTTTTGGTTTTTTTTTTTGTTTAGGCTGGGAAGGGGAGGGGGAGCAGGGAGGTGGAGAGCGGGTTCCCGGCCCTGTGAGGTTAAGAATAGATCCTCCTCTTTAGTTGGCGGGGAATCCCCGCTCCTGCCGAGACGCCCCAGAAACTAGCACCACCTTCCCGGGACAGCGACAGGATGCTGAGAAGAATGCCGCCCCGATTACAAACCCAAACTCGAGTGGATATCCTAAACAATACACCTACAGTTACCATAACGGGCCTAGAGGAAGCTGGAGGAGAAACAACGTCTCACGATCATTCTGGGAACTGGAAAAATGCCTAGCGGACCAACTCAGCGTCTCGGTTTCATAGCGCGGTGAGAGAAATGTAGGCAGATTTGAGTTCCCTTCGTGCCTCTGAAACTTATTAGCAGAGACTCTCTAAGCCATTTACTTGAATTCTGAGACACAGACTCCTTTGGGCTACGAGGCTACTTTGTGTCTCTCTCCCCGTGGAGCTGTAAGAGTTAAATGAGGGGAACCACCCAGCAGGGGACCCTGACAACTTCTTTGGTGGCGGGTTGCGGTGCTCCAGCTCGGATCTCCACTCTCCGAGGGAGAACCCCTGTATACCTGGCTCGGAAGACTTACACCTGCACACCATATTGCCTCCAAAGGAAACTGATTAACTGTCTCAAGCACCTCTTAGACCTCTTGATCCAGGTCCCATTTAATAGTGGACTCCTTAAGAAAGAGAGATTTTTCACATTTTACTTTATCTAGATTCCCTGGATAGAGATTCTACAGTGAAAAATGATACACATTAAATTTTTTCCCATTTCATGCAGTATTTGGAATTATTTGCCCTAGATAGACCCAGGTTCGATCCTTGGGTTAGGAAGATCCCCTGGAAAAGGGAATGTCTACCCACTCTGGTATTCTTGCCTAGAGAATCCCGTGGAGAGAGGAACCTAGCAGGCTACAGTCTATGGGGTTGCAGAGTAGGACAGGACTGAGCAACTAACACTCACTTTTCGTGTCTCTGGAGACATATGCTGATACCACCACTGCCAAATGCACTGAAAACCAGCAAATAAAAAATACTGGTGATAGGATTTGCCACAGAAAAGGGGGTTGTGGAGAAAGCAACACTCAAGAAAGTAATGAATTAGAGTGCCATACTGAGTGAAGTCAGACAGAGAAGGCAAAATATTGTATGCCATCCTTTACATGTGGAATGGAAAAAAATGATGCAAATGTTTACGTACATAACAGACTCACAGACTTTGAAAACGAGATTATGGTTGGGAGGAGTAGGGGGGGAAGGGATAGTTAGGGAGTTTGGGATGAACATGTACACACTGCTATATTTAAAATGGATAACCAACAAGGACCCACATTATAGCAGGTGGAACTCTGCTCAGTGTTATGTGGCAGACTGGATGGGAAAGGAGTTTGGGGGAGAAAGGATACATGTATATGTATGGCTGAGTCCCTTTGCTGTTTACCTGAAACTATCATAGCATTGTTTGCTAATCAGTTATACCCCAATACAAAATAAATAGTTTAAAAGTTTAAAAGCAATTTTTTTTAAAAAGGAATTAACTATCTGATTAACAGAGGGGAAACAGAAAAGAAGAGGATAAAAAGAAGATGAGATTCTTTTTTGTTGTTGTTAAAATGTAAGTTTCCATTCCTTTAACAATATTGGGAGCCCTTTTTAAAACCCATGGAACATTTGAGGAAACAGTCATCTAAAAAAGCTCTCCAATCTGCATTTCAATTTATGTAACTTCCAGTTCCCGCCTGAAATATCCCTAAGGTGTTTTTCTACTAAAATTAACTCAAATTAGAACATTTCCCGCTTTTAAAATGAACACACTGTCCCGTTCTTTCTCAACAGCCTTTCATTCTCAGATTTTTTCCACCTCGGACACTCTGAAGAATTGTTACAAATAAGACCAGGGTTTGTAACTTCATGGGCTTTCAGATTCTAATAGTTCATAATGAGTTTGCCCTTGGAAGACCCACCAAGTGTAGGAGACATGGATGAAACGCACTTCAGCTAAAACAGCAAATCGTGGCTGGAGTCTCTGCATTAAAACAACATTTATGGTCATTTCAGGTGTCTGCCTAGAATGACTGGTTGCTTCCGTGCCCTCTTCCTTCACATTTGGCTTGCTTCCCTTTGACTGTTTTTGGCCCATCACAACTCAGTGCTGTGTCTGCACTCTAATGTCAGCGTTTGTGCCTGGTCATTCCCCTCAGGAGACCGCTGAATACAAATAATCTAAATCTCCAGCGAGTCAGAATGGGAGAAAACCAAGATGGGAAGGAGCAGGATGAGAAATGTAGGATTTCAGTCTCACTATAAAGACCACAAAGAAGCCTCCAGCCTTGTGTTTTTATTATTCTTTATGGTGAAGGGGATACAATGTCAGCTCCCCTTCTTATCCTCCAATTCTGCATTTCATAAACATTTCTTAAAGAGGAGCTGAATTGCATTTGAGAGACAGAAACAGGTACCAAAAGTGCAAAGGCCAAGTGGTGTGTCTAAATGGAATTAACAGAAAAGATGTGGAAAGGCCTATTTCCCTTTTCCCTGCTGCCTCCTTGGCCTCAAAATCTATCCTCTGAGCTGTAAACAAACAGAAGAGGAATGAGGTCTGTTGGATGGGGATGTATGTAGGTTTTCAGTGCCGGCACATGGATGTCAGGGTCATACTTGATTGCTCAGGTTACCTCTCTGACCAGTTGTGGTTAGTGGCACATCACTATTGCAAAATTTTCATTCCAATCTTCACTTACATCTTCTGAGCCTCACTTAAGACACACACACTTCTGTTGTTTAGTCACTAAGTCATGTCTGCTTCTTTTGTGACCCCATAGACTGTATCCCCCAGGCTCCTCTGTCCATGGGTTTTCCCAGGCAAAAATACTGAAGTGGATTGCTATTTCCTTCACCAGGGAATCTTCCTGACTCAGGGATTGAACCCACGTGTCTTATATTGGCAGGCAGATTCTTTACCACTGGGCCACCAGGCAAGCCCACATACTAGACTGCTGAATTCCTTTAGGAAGCACAAGTTGACTCAGCTACACCTTCTCTAACGTTGCTGATTTTGAAGACACTTCCACTCATGTAAGAAAGAGTAGAATTTCGTCTGTGATTCAGATCTCAGAATCACCAGGCGTTTTGACCCATCTGTTTAGCACAGACCACACTTGTGTGTTTATCAAACAAAAACTTCAAAGTCATGCTCCAAAAGTAACTGATGATTCTCCCCAAACTGCTCAACAGTTGTCTGGAACTGCTTGTGCTGCTGCAAATGCCCAGTGCCCATCTACTTTCCTTGCGCTGTTATGTCACTCTTTTCTTTCTCTTCTAAGTCTGGCTGAATCTACTCAACACATGCTACTAAATACATGGCATCTCAAATGATAGAGGTTCAGAGTTTCATTCACGTAATTGAATTCGTGCAAGAGAGAAGAAAGCAAACTGGTGGAAAATTTGTGGAGAGGGTAAAGGGAAAAGAATGGGTAGATCTTAACAGCAAGTAAAAAATAAAAATTTTTAAATGGTACTTAAGAACTCCAGTGGTAACCAAGAGTTGTTCAGGCAGGAGGTAAAATGTAATCATAGTTCATTAATTGTCTAAACTCCGAATAGTGTTTACTGAGCCATAACAGTGCAAACACTGCCTCTTGATCTAGTTAAATTTATAACTAAACCTGATTGATGAGAGAATGGAATGATGCTTATGTATATTTACGGACAGGAAAACAAAAAACTAAACCCACAGATTCCACAGTGAGAAATCAATCAATAAGAGAATCAACTAAGACAGTGGAAAGTGATTGCTTTCAGTGAAGGGGGAAAATGGTGGAAGGGAAAAAACCAAGGTTTTTGCTTAACAAACCTTGTGGGATTGAATCTTGAAAATGTGTACTATGACTGATCCATGTTGATGTATGGCAGAAACCAAACACAATACTGTAATTACCCTTCAATCATAAATAGAATAAAAAGAAATGAACAATGTGCAGATATAAATTTGACAAAAATAAACATTTTTTTCCTAAAAAAAAAATAGTAGGGGGAAATACAGAAGTATAACCCTGACATTGTTTTTCCTCCACTGAATTCTTGGAGTTGTCAACACACCTGCCTGAGCAAATGCAGCTAACAGGGGAAAGAAGGGGACTCTACCAAGAGTGGCAACAATTTCTTAGCTAAGCTAACAAATAATCATCACAGTAAATCTACAGGCAGATTCATTAATTTGCTAATTGTGCTTCCATTCTCCAGAGAGATCTATCCTTTCCTCATTGATAAACCTTCAATTTCCCAATAGATTAATTCAGCTACAATTCAACAATTTCTTGTCTGTAAGGTTGACATAACATGATAGAATATTAATAAATGGTGAGACATCATCTTCTAGTTAATATCCTTTGACAGCAAAGTAGGAAAGGTAGGAAGATGGTAAACATTTTTTTTTAACTTGGCAAATCAGAAGTTAAACATGGTTTAGTTTATCCATTCAATTGGATACAGTAGATTTGTCTTTACCCTTTAAGATTATGAACATGAGTGAGTTGTTAAAGTCAATGGAAATAAGTTATCTCATATCAGGTATTTTTCAACATTAAATTGTCAAATAGTGAAAAGACAAATAGCCTACCTCCAACTCAATAACAACTTTTCTTTTATCTATAAATTCTTTTTTATTTTTAAAGCATTTCAACTTATTTTCCCCATAAATACAAAAGCCTATTTGTGATATTTTTGTTTACTCAGAATCCCAAGTGAGCTCCTAATTTTGTATTTAACTCCAGTTTTTTATTTTGTGACTCACAGTGGAGCCTGCCATATTCTCTACTTGGTAATAAACTTTACAGAGGCCCAAAACCCTGCTAAAGATCAATGTTTCTCCGGGATAATTTAGTTAGGGCTGACTTTGCAAGGTCATGAGACTCTGTGAGCACTAGTCACTTGTATATTGATTCAGTCCTAAAAGAATGTCTCTGTCACCCTGCACTGAGGTGTATTCAGCTCAGAAACAACAAACAGCATCAGTGTTCTATGTGGAACCAGTGTAAGGCTCACAGATTTCTGTGGGACCTCAAAATTCGAGTTTTATCTAGTCTTAGAAGCCAGCTAGTACTCCAAGGTTGGTGCTGTCCGGACAGCAGCTGGTCCTACCATCCTGTTAGAACATATCCAACTGCTAGTAGCTGAAACCCTTGATTCAAACCGGTTCCCACAATAGGAAATGTACCAGATAGTATAACGTTCTCTTTATACAAGAGTTGGGCAAGAGCCAGAATCAGTTAATACAACGTCTCAAAAATATTACTATGGAACTAGATTCTATCCATCTTTCTCTACCAGCCTCAGTGAGTTGGTTCTGCCCTTAACTTGGTTCCTTCAGTGTTGCCAAAGACTGCATTTCTGGGTGTCAGATCGAAATATACCAACATCCAGATAAGAAAGGTGCCATGTCTTCCAGAAACCCATAAGCAGGTCTCTCCTACATGTTATTGACCATGACTAGGCCACCTACCAGTGCTAGACTATTAAGGCAAAAAGAGTGATGTGACCATGATTGGTTAAGGCTAAATACCTGGGATAAAAGGTCATTTAGAATTCAAACACAAAAGCCACTAGCTTTACCTCTGACACTCTTTCTCCAGCTATTTTACTCTTTGACTTCCCAACCAAACTTTTTTGGTGTGTTCTCTGAGAAGAAACGTTATTCTATCATTCCTTCTCAGTTATATTATCTATCAATTGTCTCTTCTCCCTCCTATGTATAACATCTTCCTTGTCCTGCAGATACTCAAACATACTTAAGCCTCTTCAATCTTAAAAAAGTTACCTTCTGTAGATTCCTCATCACCCTCCCATTGCTCATCATCCCCTCAAAGCCAGACTGTTGAACTCATTGATTCATTACCCCAGCTTTCTCACTTTTCCTTCACTCCTTAATCAGTCTGGCTTCTGTCCAGTTACTTCACATAGGAACTTTCACTGAGATTATCAATGATTTCCGTGTTGTGAAACTCAGCACAGGTTTTAGTCCTCACCTTAGCCTTTGATGATACTAATTCCTTCTGTATAAAATTAGATTTCCCAGTGAATGCTATCATTACCCACATGTTCCTGGTTTAATTCTAACCTGCTAAGCTGCTAAGTCACTTCAGTCGTGTCCGACTCTGTGCGACCCCGTAGACGGCAGCCCACCAGGCTCCCCCGTCCCTGGGATTCTCCAGGCAACAGTACTTGCTGCAGTGGGCTGCCATTGCCTTCTCCGAATTCTAACCTAGTAGCTCCCTTCTAGTCTCTTCTATAAACTCATTCTCCCGTATCCAGCCATCAAATGTCAGAATTCCTCAAGTCTCAGTCTCTAGACTTCTTCCCTGAGGTTAATTACAAAATCACAAGCTTTCTGAGTTATAAGCCATCCCCCACACAATGATAGCCATATATCTTAAAATAATTCGGTAACTGGTTGCTGCACAACCTCTCCTTAGGCAGTCTCATATGTTTTTATGGCTTCAATTATCATCTATAGGAAATGACTTTCAAATCATTTTGACATGATTTTTCAGAACAAATCCTTCCCCAGATTACTGCCAACTAACTTTACTTTTTTATCCCACAAACATCTAGAACCCAAAATACTAAGCTGAATTCAGTATCTTTCTCCTGAAATAACTTCATGAATTCAGTGAATGGCTGTGACATTGTGATTTATAAGAAATACATTTTTTATATATTTGATCTTCATGGCTCACAATTCCTAAAATTCTTGGAATTTCATGAGTGTTATTGTTGTTCTCTTTACTGTGACCTTATAAACACTTCTGAATCTGAATTCTTCTGTCAGTGAAAAATGTAATAATTATGTCTTCAGTAAAAAGTAAATGAAATGAGACAGCACATAGGAATTAGTGGCTACAAACATAGAAAATACCAAAATATACATGTGAAACATATGGAAAGTCCTTCTCCGTTCATAGCATGGTTTTCTAACGACATGTGAAGCTGAGATTCAGTTTCCCAATCTGCAAGTCTGCCGCTTCACACATGACAACCTCCTACCTTCCTGGTAATCAATAAACCAACAGCCATCAGATGTCACCTCTGCACCAGACACCAGAGTGTCCATGCGGTCTGTAGGCTTCCCACATTCAAAGAGCTTAAATCTAAATGAATATGGAAGCACTCTAAGATCTGGGTAGCCTTTCTCTTCTCCAGGGGATCTTCCCAACCCACCGATCAAGCCCAGGTCTCTCGCATTGCAGACGGATTCTTTACCAGCTGAGCCACAAGGGAAGCCCAAGTACAGTCATCAATGAGGAAATTATGGCTGCCATCAGTAAGGCTCCAGACAAGCTCTGAAAGTCAAGTCAAGGCCACCACCATCACTGGAAATAATGGTCCAACAGCAAACAGAGAGCCTCAAGGCAGCAGGCAGATTTGACAACATACCGCTGAAACTCTTCACACCTCCTTGTGGACTAGAAAGATTTGAAATGGAGATAGGGGAACCAGAGTTCCAATACTGACAACGATCAAAGTCAAAGCTGGAAACTATGCCTCTGAATTAGAGAATCACATTATCAAAATTTGAAATTTATGAATACTAGTAATAGCTGGACTCATACTTGAGTATATGTCATATTTGGTAAAAGGCCCTTAAAAACACTTGAAATATAACTTGTATATGAATAATTCTTGGACCTTTTAGTTTCAGTTCTAACATGATCTCTCCAAATTTCCACAAAAATATTTATTAAGAACCATAAAGGGATATATAGATTTCTGAGGCTGCAACCCAAAAATGATACTCAGTTGATGCTCAGATTTGAGAGGCGTTTCCTCTAATTGTACAACAGATCAAACTAACTATACAGAGGAGCCGTATGATACCCACATGATAGTAGGGAGTGAGACAACTTTACTACTCCCCACTGTTTAACCACTGGGTCAGAAAAACATCCATCGGAAAACCTGGCAACTTCCCATCTGCCCTGTGAGTGATGCTTCTTGAGAAGTCAGTCTCTTCTCCACCTCACTCTCCCTCAGAAGCTCTTTCTATTGTTTCTCAGGGATAGTTACTCCCAGAAAACAACCAGCACAAAGAAGGAAGGGATCAGAGGTTGATATATGTGGCGGATCAGTTCTCATAAAGCCCTAAGGTAAGGGTGTCAGGCATTGCTGAGGACAGCCTGCATGGGGACTGCAGTTCTTGCATATGTGATCTATTCAGAGTGTTAGAAAGTCAGAAGACAGAGTAAGAAGACTCAGGTCCGTTCAGCAGAGCTGCAGTAGAAGAAAGCCCGCTAAACATCTGAAAAGGGATTGGGATGGAGTATTACCCAACTGTGTCTGAGGAAGTGCTCAAGAGCAGAGTTGAGCCAGGGATAACTGACAAACTCTGTGGTTGAAAATGATGAATCTAGATGGGCTTCCCCTGTGGCTCAGCTGGTAAAGAATCCACCTGCAACGTGGGAGACCTGGGTTCAATCCCTGGGTTGGGAAGATCCCCTGGGGAAGGGAAAGGCTACCCACTCCAGTATCCTGGCCTGCAGAATTCCTGGAGAAGTCCATGGAATTGCAAAGAGTCGGACTGAGCCACTTTCACTTTTACTTTCTTCTTCTCAAAAGATAACGGCTTTAAAAAAAAAATAAAAGTCCAATTCTCAGTCGGGAGTACTAACTTCAAGTGACAGAAATCAAATCTATCTTAATAAAAATTGAAGAGTCACTGCAGGAATGGAGGAGAGAGGATATTTTTCATTCATTCATTTATTCATCCATTCAATGAGCCTTGATTAAACCTCTAGTATGCATCACTCACATACACACACACCACATATATATATACTTAGAATATATTATATACATTGTATATACTAAAGATATATACACTTAGTAGTAAGTTACATGTGTATACACCTAAGTGAAGTCGCTCAGTCGTGTCCGACTCTTTGCGACCCCATGGACTGTAGCCTACCAGGCTCCTTTGTCCATGGGATTTTCCAAGCAATAGTACTGGAGTAGATTGCCATTTCCTTCTCCAGGAGATCTTCCCGACCCAGGGATCAAACCCAGGTCTCCCGCATTGTAGACAGACGCTTTACCGTCTAAGCCACCAGGGCAGTCCCGTATACACCTAAGTGTATATATATTTAGTATATACAATGTATATAACATATACTATACAGTATATAAAAATATACTACACTCTCACTATACTACACTAAATACATATAGATGTGTATACATATAAGTATGTATATGTATATGTGTGTGTTTGTGTACATATCTGTTATAATTCTAGATAGACTTACCCAGACCTCAGAAAACATGCTGCTGAGGAAGGTGATGAATCCTGGGGAAAAAATAACTTCATTGTTATAGCACAAAGTTTCTGAAAGATGGATTCACATGGCAAAGATTTAGAGAGTGTTCTAATGGGGCATCTCAGACTTAAGAATGGTTATCACTAACTTGTCCTTTTTTCCCCCATTATACTATACAGAGAGTCATATTTTGTGTAGTTTTAAACATTTTCCTATTTACAGCATCTTTTTCTTTAGTTTTGCCAAATCCCAATAGGATCAGATAACATAGAGGACGTGTGGAGCAGTGAGGCACTGCGCGGTCAGGCTTCACTTTGGTTCCAGGGAGAAGGAGTAACGTTCTGTGAAACAGACTGTGTCCAGGAGTGTCATAAAGTGACTAGAAGCAAGGTGAGTAGTGGTCCATGGTACAAGTAGGAGTAAAGGGGCTTGATACGACACGGAGGAGCAACTGCTAGGTGGGAAACTCGAGAGGACTTAAAGGCTTTCTTCATTTCACTATATACACCAGACCCAGGTTTTTTCTCCAGGGGCACTTTTGGCAAATAGATGGGACAGTTCTTCCTTTTAAAAGACCATCCTACTTTCTGCAGGGTGTTTAGCATCCCTGCTACTGTTCACTAGATACCATAACTGAGCATAGATCTATTAAAATACCTCACTCCCAGTCACCACCTACTTCACAAAAGACTTCTATATAACAAGCTTTCTCCCCTCTGGGGTTTCACCAGTAACAAGGAGTCTGATCATCTTGTCAAAGTGCGAAGTTCCTATGTTACCATTGTTTACTTGCCAAGAACATCTAGAAAACGTAGATAAGCCAATGATCAGTTACCTAACTAAGTGACAGGGGGAGGACCACTTCATTAGAGCAGTCAAATCAGTACTATTACTGTAGAGAAGATAGGCAGGATCCCGTTGCGGGAGGGCAATTGTAATTGCTAATATCATCATTTTTAAAATAATTGGGGTATTTTTAAGAGGGAAAAGTCAAATCTTTTCAAATGGATTTTTTTTTCAAGTACTAAATACCTGTTGATTGACAAAAGAGCTTACGCAGATGTTGGCTCTGCTGCCTAGTGAGACGGTTATGGAAATGTGCTCAGAGTGTCGATAGCACAGTCAGTTGGCGGGACATGTTAAGGGAAAGAGGAGTGGGGGGGATGAAAAGAAAATGAAGCGGTGTAATATTCCTCTAATAATCTAACCATTTTATCTTATTTCACACACGCGCACACACACACACACACACTCCACATCTTTTTCTCCCCACCAGGAGTAAAAAATTTCTGCTTTTAGAACTTCCAGAAAGAAATGGGTAAAAGAGAGAGGTAGACCTTTAATGCTATAGAATCACCACTGTATTAGGTTATGTTATGTTAGTTTTCTTTTTCTTCAGAAATAGCAATGAAAAATGTTCCCACTGTCCTCTTGAAAAGGCTTTTTGTTCAGTGAAGCCCAACTGGGACTTACGGGATTAATCAAAGGATCATATGGCTACCTCTTTTCTTAGAGAAAACACACGTGTTTGGGCAAACCAAAAGAAGGCGACTAGTCAGACAGAACAGTGGAAATGCTGTGCTCCTTTATTTTGAAGGACATTTCATTCTGTGTCTGCAGAACGACACTAAAGCAGGTGCCTGTGCGAGGCTCCAGTAGCGTGTGTACATTCTGCCCTGTGCACGAAGATGCTGCTGGCTCAGCAATATCTCAGGTACTGCACGTGGACCCACTGGAGGGAAACCCCCCAGGGAAAGTGATCTGTTTCCGATGGTGACTACTGTGGGCAGGAATCCTATTTTCTGATAAGCTACCATAAACATTTCTGAAAGCAGGTGCTGCTGCTGCTGCTGCTGCTAAGTTACTTCAGTCATGTCCGACCCTTAGCGACCCCATGGACTGCAGCCTACCAGGCTCCTCCATCCATGGGATTTTCCAGGCAAGAGTACTGGAGTGGGTTGCCATTTCCTTCTCTGAAAGCAGGTAAGAGGGAATCAAAACGGAAAAGAGCTTACTATCAGAATAGAGAGCAGTTGTACAGCATAAGGGTTTGCTCTTTCTGGAAAAGATGTGGAAAAAAACCCAGTAAATTGCTGCAGGCATGAAAGCAGAGGCAAAGGCTCTGTTTTCTCAATATTAGACCCATGGACCTAAGTCACCTCAGTCTCAAAGTAAAGAGAACCACTGGAATTCCAAGACATTCCAGAGATAATTTAATATATTGATTTATCAAATGCTCACAATTCTTGGGCCTCCAAATTATTTCTCAGTGATTACTGGGTAAGAATCTTTGTAACAAAGAACATATATTAATACTTCATTTACTTTATATCTCTTTCTCCTTTCATAGACAAGGCAAAAAAAAAATACAGTCAATGACAATCAAAAATCTTGCACTGAGCTTTCTCTCTTTCATAATTTCTAAGCTTTTCCTAGAAAGAGAACAATTAACTGTATCAGGTTAAATAAAAATTTCTTTAATATTTGCCAGACTATGTTGATGAGTAAAACTGTTTAGATTGTACAAATATTGACATTCAATGAATTCTTTATCTCCAACTAACATTACTCACACTAGGATGTGATTAATTTCATAAGAAATGACCAAGAATTTTAAAAAACCTCCTAGTTGTACACTGCACTTTGGTTCTTAGAATAAATCAGTTGAAATATATTTCCAGTGATTACATTTGTAAAGGGTTTAATAATTTCCCACAAAATGCACAGGTATGCTTCTAATTTATTTACTTGGAGCAGTCCACAAGTAGATACCAAAGATTCATTACACATAATATTTACTACAAAAATTTGGAGAATTTGGACTTAAAAAATAACATTTGTGGTTTACCCAACCATAACTGATCCGTGAATTTTAATCAACATAGTACATCATTAATATGGATGTCAGAGTTAAGCAAAGAAATCTAGTTAAGTGATTCCCACATCAGAGTGGTGAATTATTTAGGCTGCATTTTTGATAGAATCATTCCTTCTGCTTAAAAACAATATGAGCTTAAAAATAATATGTAGTATCAGCTACATTTTATAACTAAAATTAATCTGGCATCAATGGAAAAGTTTAGTTACAACACAATACAGAAGGCTCTTGTGTTTATTTTGTCTTTACTTGTTTCTCGACAAAAATTAGAATTAATCTCACAATGTTAACTTACTTCTTTTATGTGATTCATTCTGTTAGTAAAGAGCTTTAATTTTGAGAGTATTCAGTTATGTAAACAGCTGACCAGTATTATTTTTTACGTGAAATGAGACAGCCACAAATATGCAACCAACTGTTATAAAGACTATGCAATAAGGGAGAATAAAGAAGACCTAATGGAAAGAGAGAGTTTTGGTAATTTTCTTCTTCCAAACTCTTAGCCATAAAACAAACAGTTTACTCCCGTTGTGATATATCCAAAATCAGCCTCTTCCCTAGCAAGAGAAAGTCCAGAATTTGTCCTACATCCCTAAATCTAGATATTTTAATCTAATCATTTTAAATTTTTTTTCACATGAGCAGCTGGGCTCTAAATATTGTCTTTGTAAATTCCGGCACCCTTATGAGTTTGCATATGGCTAATATTTGAGTTAATATTCTGCAGGTTTAGAGGTATTTGTGTTTGCCAAGTACTACCCTGCTCCAAAATTAGGCTGGTAAATTAAATATACTTCAGTTTGCCTGAAATGAAGTGGAATCCGTTCTAAGTCTAATGGGATCTTCTGTTCTCTATCAGTTCTACAGCAACATTTCAAGGGCAGTTGGTCACAGTATAGAGCTCTGAAAGTCTTTAGAACTGAATTCCTTTTTGAAAAGAAGAAGTCGTATATGAAAAGGGTTAAACTTTTGGAAACAATTCCAGTTACCCCAAGAGCAGGAAAGTAAAGCAGAAATACCAGAGATGGGCATGCACAGGATTCTCCTACCAACTCACTCTGTAACCTTGGGTCCTGCAAATTTTCTAGTGTTTGTTTCCTTAGCTGTGAATAGACAGGATTTCTATTCAATACAGTGGATGAAGTTAATGTGAAGATACACACACATACATAAAAAAGCTAGATAGAATACATCAACTATTTTTTCTTACAGTTACTAGAGTTCCAAAGTAAGATAAAGATGCCCACAGATGCCAGAAACGATGAAGAAAGTGAAAATTGAAGAGGTGACTAAAGCTAAACAGTCCTGAGGAGTGTCAGGAGCCATGAGGTAAGAGGGCAGGATCTGCTGTCTGGCCGCGGATTGTGGTTGAGGCTGCAAACCCTGTGTTTAACGGGGACTGAGCTCCCTTCTTAAAAGATAAAAGTCAGAAAGAAGAGCCCAGTCCATTAAACAGAGAGAAAACTCTGCTCACTAGCCCAAAAACATCATGGAAAGCAGGCTGGCAACACTGAGTGATGAATAGAAGATTTGTCCTCAAGAAACTGATACGAAGAGCTGACTCATTGGAAAGGACCCTGATGCTGGGAAAGACTGAAGGCAGGAAGAGAAGGGGGCGACAGAGGATGCGGTGGATGGCATCACTGATTCAACAGACGTGAGTCTGGGCAAACTGTGGGGGATGGTGAAGGACAGGGAAGCCTGATGTGCTGCCGCCCATGGGGTCGCCAAGAGTCGCCAAGACATGACTGAGCGACTGAACAACAGGAAACTGAAACCAAAATCTGTGCCTGTAAATTGGGTGAAATTTCTCATCACCTGCATGAAGTTTAGAAGCACACATTTAGATTACTCATTTAAAAGGATAAGCTCAAATTATTTATTTTCAGTGTGATACTCTGGGAACTTAAACATTTCCAAATGGTAAACTCTACTCAAGACCCAGTTGATTGGTTACTTCCCCTGATAAGTGGCAAAGGGGTGCTGAGTCCATGAACAGGTTTAAGTAGTAGCTTCGCAAGTTTAACAAGTTCATGATTAGGACCTTCTCAACAGGATAAAAACAAAGATGCATTCACGCCCCACTCTCAGCATGAAGGAAGGACTGGTCCTATTTTTGGTGCTGTAGGAACCAGCCTTCCAGCCAGACACTGCACCATAGTTGCTTTCCAATATGGTAAGACTGAACACAACTTCTCTTTGACTCGACTGTGGTGTTCTTTAAACTCCTCAGAATCCTCATCAGAGTTGTAGCATTTAGCTAAATCCAAGAGGCTCTGGGGTGGTTAAGTATTTAATTCAACCAACTTACCCACCTATTGGGTCTTCCCTGGCAGCTCAGACGGTAGAGAATCTGCCTGCAATGCAGGAGACCCAGGTTCGATCCCTGGGTCAGGATGATCCCCTGGAGAAGGGAATGGTAACCCACTCCAGTATTCTTCCCTGGGAAACTCCACGGACAGAGGAGCTAGTGGTTACAGTCCACAGGGTTGCAAAGAGTCAGACATGACCGAGCAACTAACAGTTTCTTTTTCTTTCACCCACCTATTATTAAGCCTTGCAAGTGCCAAGGCCCGGGATACTCCTGTGCGCCCCCAACACTACCCCTCCCTGCACCAGCTTTTCTAGAACACAGCAGGGAACTCTTTGCATCCATAAAGGAGAAAAATAAGTATCGTTAAGTCCAGGAGCCATAGCTTTTCTTGGACTAGCCTGCAAGTGCTTAATAATGTACCACACACACAGTGACCACACAATTTATCATCCCCAAACCAGGACTCACATGAGAGTGACTGTGAACTCTAACAGGCAGGGTCATGGGACAATGCGTGCTTGTGCAAATCAGTATGGTCCAAACACACCAGAATGCATGCTGTGTGGTCCAGCTAGTATGAACACTGGGTTACTGACAATAATAATACGATGATAATAAGGTGCTTAGAAGAAAATGTGCCCCATGCCATTTCTGCATTGGCATGTGTGCCTTTGAAGCTGCTGTTTATATTTATCCTGTCTCACGCTCCTGAAGTTTAGCCTTAGTTAAGGAAAGTTTTCTGCATGATATAGCAAAATGCCATCCTCAATCACAGGCCCAAGGGACTGTTTCTGTTACTTACTTTCTGGTGAATGCTTTGTCACCAGCTTTCGATTTCATTTGCGAGAGCAACTTGTAAATATAACACCATCTGAGAATATCAAGCCTTTTCTGTTTCTGTCCTCTGAAATTCGTCTATTTCTAGAGCTCAGTCTATAACCACCAGCTTCTCAGTCTAGTTTTTAGCAATCCTTTGCACTGGTGTTGACGTGGAGTTCATGATGAACTGTGACTTTGGATATGCATGGCTGCTGGCTGCCAGCATTTGGGAACTAAGCATCTGAGTCTTTGTGCCACCTCACAAAAGAAACATTCTCCATTTTCAATATTTTCTCTTGGTCAGAAGCTTTTCTCAGACAGTCTCTGTGGTTAAAATAAATAAAATGAAATGTTATATCAGAATGATGCAGTTACATTCCTATCTAGCAACACAATGATTTTTAAAATATCTTATATAATCAGTTCACATATTCAGCACAGGGCTTTAGGTTTAAACTTGGTTATAGATTCATGAACATCTCTCCAGCCAGGATTTACAGCTTCATGATAATATTTTTGTCATTTCGCCACAATGACTCCTCTAAAGGCAGAAAGTAAAGAGGAACTAAAGAGCCTCTTGATGAGCGTAAAAGAGGAGAGTGGAAAAAACTGGCTTAAAACTCAACATTCAAAAAACAAAGATTATAGTCTGGTCCCATGACTTCATGGCAAATAGAAGGGGAAAAAGTGGAAGCAGTGACAGATTTTCTTTTCTTGGGTTCCAAAATCACTGCAGGTAGTGACTGCAGTCACAGAATTAAAAGATGCTTGCTCCTTAGAAAGAACGCTATGACCAACCAAGACAACATATTAAAAAGCAGAGACGTCACTTTGCCAACAAAGGTCCATATAGTCAAAGCTGTGGTTTTTCCAATAGTCCTGTATGAATGTGAGAATTGGACCATAAAGAAGACTGAGCCCCAAAGAACTGATGCTTTTGAATTGTGGTGCTGGAGAAGACTCTTGAGAGTCCCTTAGACTGCAAAAGATCAAAACAGTCAATCCTAAAGGAAATCAAGCCTGAATATTCATTGGAAGGACTGATGCTGAAGCTGAACCTCCAATACTTTGGCCACCTGATGCGAAGAGCTGAGTCACTGGAAAAGACCCTGACGCTGAGAAAGACTGAAGGCAAACGAAGAAGGGGTGGCAGAGGATGAGATGGTTGGATGGCATCACTGAGTCAATGGGCATGGATCTGAGCAAACTCCAGAAGATAGTGAAGGTCTGGGGTGCTGCAGTACACGGGGTCACAAGGAGTCAGACACAACCTCGTGACTGAACGACCTCAGTTTCCTGTCTTGTGGAAGGAGACTTCAACAATACTGTTATTCTCTCATTTTAATAAAACTGGGCTTTGAGACTACCATTTGGGGAGAAATTCTGACCAAGGAAACTCATTAAAATGTCAACTACCATAAACACAGAAATGCAATTCAAAACTCAAAGTGCATTTCTTTTAACTTCCTGGAATTTCCAAAAGATCTGCCCAGCTTTTCTGCTCATCACCTTGGAGAAGGGATCTCAGATCACCCACACCAAACAGAAAGCTGGGAGAAAGTTTAGTGGCCCAACCCAGAGCTTAACAGCTTTGTAATTTCCTTCACTGTGGAGCAAAGAACTTGCAAACAAAGTTGGCAGAGTTCTAACGTGCCAGCATTGTTGGCACTGGGGAGGAAAAATCATATCCAAATTCCACAGACAACTCAGTGCACGTTTATTCAAAGTGTACATAGGCACAATTCTCGACGAAGTATTTTACTTGCGCGGTGTCTGTTTATAATTGCAGTAACATTGTAAACTGAATGAATGCTTGCTCAGTCATGTCTGACACTTTGCGACCCCACAGACTGTAACCCACGGGGCTCCTCTGTCCATGAGATTTTCCAGGCGAGAATACTGGAGTGGGTTGCCAGTTCCTCCTCCGGGGGATCTTCCTGTATAATTAGGCATTATCATTATCCCTATTTTAAAGATTAAGGAACTGAGATGTAGAAGGTTAAGTGACTAGCTAAAGGATACACTGCAAGTAAAGAGTAAAGCCTGCACTAGACTGAGAAGCAATTTACTCCAGATTTCATGCTGCTGCTGCTGCTGCTAAGTCGCTTCAGTCGTGTCCGACTCTGTGCGACCCCAGAGACGGCAGCCCACCAGGCTCCGCCATCCCTGGGATTCTCCAGGCAAGAACACTGGAGTGGGTTGCCATTTCCTTCTCCAATGCATGAAAGTGAAAGGTGAAAGTGAAGTCGCTCAGTCGTGTCCGACTCTTAGCGACCCCATGACTGCAGCCCACCAAGCTCCTCCATCCATGGGATTTTCCAGGCAAGAGTACTGGAGTGGGGTGCCATTGCCTTCTCAGCCAGATTTCATAGTATCACCATTTGTCTTCTTAAGTATATTACCCACAATGCTCAAAACTCCTACAACAGGAACACGTGTAAGCAATGTGCTTTGAATGAAATGGTGACTAATATGATTATGGTGAGATGAGACTAAGAAATATCTGAGTCAGGAAGAAAAATGATCTAGGTAGCATTGAGAAAATAAGATTTGGTTTGCCTTTAGGTTATGATGAGGAAAATGGCTCTATAGATTTTTGAAACGTTATGCTAGTAATATGTGTAAGAAAAGATTTTCATATATTTTCTTATTCAGTCAGCAATTTTTTTGAGTGTCTACTATATGCCAAGGATTGCTTTACATCCTGAAGATAAAGGGTGAAAAGAAATCAAGTCTCTGCCTTCATAAAACTTAAATTCTAGAGAAGGAGCTGGATAATGTATACAAGTAGGCAAATAAAATTATAATTTCAGGCAGTAATAACCAAGAACTGTGAGTGGTCTGAGGTTGTACCCTATTACCCTATTTGCAGGCTAGCAAGTTAGTCTTCCACAGTTTCAGGGATGCTGGCAGAGACCTAATATTATATAGCTAGCAAAGATTTTTTTTAATGAAGCCCAAATAAAAATATTTTCAAATGAATGATAAAGTAAAAAATTTATCAGCAAGAGACCTGCACTAAAGGAAAAACCGAAGGGGTTCTTAAGCCATAATAAAATATGATTCCAGTCCTAGGGAAATGAAAATGCGGGGCCATGAAAATGCGAGAAGAAATAAAGACCAATTCTTTAAAAAGTAAATTTCTGCATAAATGAATACAAATAGATACTGACTATAAAAAACAATAATGCCTTATAGGATTTAAAACATAGGTGCAAACAATATTATAAATCAACCATACTTCAATTTTTTAAAAACAATGTGCGAATAAATACATTGCAACAATTGCACAGAAGGCAGTAGAGAGTGAGCAGGTTGTGTTAGTCCATATCCTCCTCTAGGAAGCAGATGTCAGGACTGGCGTAGCCACGAAGCAGCTGGATGAAGTCAAAGCCTGTGAAGGGACATTGGGAGGGAGCTGGGACAGGACAAGTTTGTCAGCTCAAACTGTACATTCCACGTCTTTCTCACATGCACCTGGAACATTTGCCAATACTGACAATGTATGAGGTTAGAAAACTTGTCAAATAATGGAAACCATTCAGAATGTTTGCTTGATACTATAATTAAAGTGGAAATTGATCACAATAACAACAAAAAATCTCCCAAATGTTAGAAATGCATTAAACAGTGCATTTCTGAAAAATCCATGTTCAAACCAACATATTGGACATAAAATCTTTGAAAGATAATGAAATATTACATATCAAAATGTATGGATATTTGTGGAAATCAACTAGAGTTTTGAGGAAATTTGTTCGATACAAAGTGAAAGTTAGAAGAAAACAAACAAACAAACAATGATTAAAATGTTTTCCCAAGAAGGCAGAAAAACAACACCAAATTAAACCCAAAGAAAAAGGAAGTAAATAGCAATAAAAACAGAAACTAATGTTAAAATACCCACAGGTTAATATATTACAAACAAGTTTGTGTTTGAACCAGAATTTCAATATATGGCGAAATTGACACATACCTGAACTAGCTCTTCTTTGACAGCTGGAAATTGTGCATAATCCCCTTTTCTCTTAAACTTGTATTTTTTAAAATATTTATTTATTTAGCTGTCCCCAGTCTCTGTTGCAGCACACAAGATATTTAGCTGCAGCATATGGAATTTAGTTCCCTGACCAGGGATCGAACCTGGGCCCCCTTCACTGAGAGTGAGGAGTCTTATCCACTAGACCACCAGGGAAACTTGTATTTTAATCCCACTTTCTCCACACAATTTTATTCTAAAATAAAATATTTCATGCTTCATATTTTATTCATCACCTTACCTTACTTCTCAGCAATACACACACACACACACACACACACACATACACGCATCTGTGTTTAAATACTGGGGCTTCCCTGGTAGCTCAGTAGTAAAAAACCCATCTGCCAATGCAGGAGACATAAGAGACATAGGTTCCATTCCTGGGCCAGGAAGATCCCTTGGAGGAGGAAATGGCAACCCACTCCAGTATCCTGGCCTGGTAAATCCCATGGACGGAGGAGACTGGCAGGCTACAGTCCATGGGGTCACAAAGAGTCAGACACAACGGAAGTGACTTAGCATATATGCATGCATGTGCCTTATTATAGAATTCTCAGGACCTGCTCTCTGAGTCTCATGCACGGATCTCAATTAAGATTCATTGGCCAGATCCAACAAGCTAATCTGAGGGTGAAGGACTCAAACAGAGCGGAGTTTTAGTTGACAGGAAATAATATAAGTAAGATACCTGCAAAAATAAGTGGAACCAGAGAGTTATTATTTTTTTAATTTGTTTCCTCTCTCTCTTCTCAAAATCATTGGCTTAAGTTGCTTCAGTAGTGGGACAAAAATTTGGATCTCTTGAATTTCCAGCTATTTTTAAAAGTCAGGTAGTTTATTTAATTACCTAAATAAACCAAATGTCTATGTTTGTAATCACATCTTTACTTTGTCACTCTGGAATAATACTTTAAAAGCCTCTCTGGGTCCTAAATATTGAAACTTTCATTCCAACATAAAATTTTTGATGTTGTGCTTCAAACAAATGTTTGTTGGATCAGAAAAAGTTTTTGTTTTTACTGAGTGTTTCAAGCTTAATTATTATTTCTGGGGTCTGGAAACCGCTCCTGCAACCCTGAAGCACTTTCAAAGATCACAGAACATATAAACAAACAATAGTGACAATACAGCCCAAAGGCCACCCAACTTGGTTTGAGAATGGAACTCAGGTAAACAGTCATTTTTCTTTTCAGCTGCTGGGAAAAGAAGGAAATAATTTTTCATTTCACCCCGAGGGCTAGATTCCAACTGTTTAAAATATCCTTAGGAATTGAAATAAAAACACCATAGGTTCAAAAATGAATCGCAGGTAATTGCTAGGTGCTTCCAGTTTTGTTTCGTTTTGTTTTTTCATTGTATTTGTGCCTGGCTTTTTTTGTCTTTATTAAGTTGATAACTTGCTCATTTGGATCTGATATGAAAAAAAAATTTACATAATGAGTGCAATAGAGTGAAAAAGATGCATCTGTATCATTACAAGCCCTTGATATTATACTAAGGTGTTTCTATGGTGCATATTTTGTGTATTAAGATGTTTTTCAAGATCTTGAAAGTGAAAGTCGCTCAGTCATGTCCAACTCTTTGTGACCCCATGGACTATAGGGTCCATGGAATTCTCTAGGCCAGAATACTGGAGTGAGTATCCTTTTCTTTCTCCAGAGGGTCTTCCCAATCCAGGGATCAAACTCAGGTCTCCTGCATTGCAGGTGGATTCTTAACCAACTGAATCACAAAGGAAGCCCAAGAATACTGAAGTGAGTAGGCTATCCCTTCTCCAGCAGACCTTCCCGACCCAGGAATACCAGGGTCTCCTGCATTGCAGGCGGATTCTTTACCAACTGAACTATCAGGGAAGCCCTTTTTCAAGATCTTGAAAGAGTATCGTTAAGCACTTCACTAGAAGTTGCTTCCATGTTTTATATGTTTGTGTAACACAGTGTCTCTTATTGGGAGGTGGGTGGTGATGTTGTCCCCCAGGGCACATTTGGCAACACCTGGGGACATTTTTGATCATCACAGCTTGGGAAGGCTTATGCCATTGGCATCTAGAATGGAGAGGCCAAGGATACTGCTAATATCCTACAATGAACACAACAGCTTCCACAACAAAGAGTTACCAAACCCAAAATGCCATCAGTGCTGAGGTTGAGAAAGCCAGGTGCAAGCTCACATGTGTAAATTCTACTTGATTTTCTTACAATTCCATATTGTCATTTATATCTCTTTCTCTCAAAATAAACAGAAGTATTCACAAAGTCAGCTTACTTTACTTGTATAGACACATTATCAAAAAGGTCACCAAAAGTAAATGCATTATTTCCAGATTTTCAAGTTTATCAGTATTCTATGTGGGATAAAAATCTGTTCAAGAATACAGGAAAGGGCATATAGAAAAAAGAAACAAAATTTGACCTTCATGCTACCTGGATATAGAAAAGAATTACCACAAAATACATTTGAAATATTAATAATTTTTACTTCTTGATTCTTTAATCATGGCCCATTTTGTAACATCACTTTTTTCCTACCAAGAAATATTTTTAAAGTAAACAAAAATCAAAGATATGTTTATAAAATATACCTATTTATGAAGTTGCTCAGCCTCTATCCTTAATCAAAAATAACTTTCCACAACATTTTGACTAAAGGTCTATAAAAATGGCACTGTAGCAAATGTGGTGCTAATAAAATTGATCAAATCTCCTGTTATTTCTGAAAATAAATACAGACAACTGAATCTCCTCTTTTTTGGTTTGTGAAAAGAAAGCTCTTTTAGAAAATATTATGTAGTCTACAGAATACCTTGGAGTGTCCACGTGTTGGGTTTAAATATCATACAGCCAGGAAGAGAGCAGACGGGAGAAAAGCTGAGAGACAGCTCTGGAACTAAAGGGGAGACACAGCTGCACTGCCCCTCCAGTCTAATCCTGGGATCCCAAGTCAGAAACCTCGCCGTGTCCAACCCAGGAAAACTGGGCACCTCAACCATCAGTCTTCAGGAGACACTCTGTGCACAGCCACCTCCCCAAACCCGTGTGCTCACCGCTTTCTCCAAGTCAAGTGTAGGCGAGCCAACGTGATGAAACCTAGGTAGCCTGGGGGACACTGGTGGCTAGAGAGTGTAGAATGTAGATTTTAGCTTTACAGTCTTTATATTTCTAGAAGTCAAGTTAAAAGTGACTGGAATGGGAGCTGAGTGAGCCCAATTATATTATCAGCTACAGTCACGAAATTATTTTAAGATACATCCACATTTTTAAAAATACTTATTGTATAGCAATCTAGTTAGTTAACTAGTATTAGTTGCTCAGTCATGTCCAACTCTTTGCTACCCCCAGTGTAGTCCACCAAGCTCCTCTGTCCATGGAATTCTCCAGGCAAGAATATTGGAGTGGGCAGCCATTCCTTTCTCGAGGGGATCTTCCCGACCCAGGGATCAAACCTGGTTTCCTGCATTACAGGCAGATTCTTTTCTGTCTGAGCCATGAGTTCTGTAGCTATTCATAATCCTGTTTTGTTTTTTTTTTAATTGTCCGTCACCACTTTTCATGCTTGCATTCTTTCTACAGATGAGTTCTTTCCTAAAATGTTGAGCTTAATTGCCATATCATTTATCTATTCTATCAAAAAGTATTGACAGTCTGCTTCGGAACAAGCATTATTCCATTCTGTGGACATAAACAGTGATTTGAAAAAGAAACATCTTTGCCCTCATGAAGTTCACATTCCAGTGGGAACTCAATAAATCAATGAAGATTAGGGTCAGCTGCCTACAATGACAATGAAACTACCACTGACAGACTTTCAGCTTAGAATTTTTATCTAATCTTTATCTAATTTTGTTCGTCTCAAAATAGTATTTTAAATACTCAATAAAGCATTCTATCTTTTAAAAAATAAGCTAACTTACAGAAGCTTCAACAAGACAGAAGTTTGCTCTTTTACATAAAAGAAGTCTAAAACGTGAGAGATTGCAGAAGTGGCCTCTATTCTCCATTCTTCCCACGGTCACCCCCTTTGTTTTGTAACTTGTCATTTCTCTCACTAAAGAGGTAGGATCCACTCCCTTGAATCTGGGCCAATAGTATGAGGCAGAAGCGCTGGTGTTCCAGGTCCAAGCTTACGCCTTCAGGGACCTTTCACGTTTCAGTCTCTTGAGTGCCTCCATCATGACTTGATAAGGATGTGCTCCAGCTGCTCTGGTGGAGGATGAAAGGCAAACCAAGCAGAGCTGAGTCAAAAATTGCCCCACTCGCACCCAGCCTAGATCAGCCAGCCCTCTGCTGACCCCCAGAAGGGGGCCCAGCCTCAGACCAGCTGAATCCCACATACACGTGAGAGATAGGTATTATCACATGCTGCTGAGGTTTTGTGAACATTTCTTACTCAGCATTACTGTGGTGACAGAGAACTAATGTAGGAACAAAGTGATCTGAGCAAGTGAGAAAGCTCAGAAGTGTTAGGGACCCATGCTCCCTTACTTTGATTCTGCTGCTCTGCATCCTCAGTTTGTGGCTTCTATTTCATGAACCCAGGCTTCCCAGGTAGCTCCAGTGGTAAAGAACCCACCTGCAGATGCAGGAGACAAAGGAGACGTGGGTTTGATCCCCAGGTTGGGAAGATCCCCTGGAGGAGGGCATAGCAGTCCGCTCCAGTATTCTTTCCTGGAGAATCCCATGGACAGAGGAGCCTGGTGGGCCACAGTCCATAGGGCTGCAAAGGGTTGGACACGACTGAAGCAACTTAGCACAGAGCAGATTTCATGACCCAGTATTACTGCTTGGCCATCACATCCAAATTCTGGCCAGTGGGGATAAAAGAGGAGATAAAGAAGGGGACAAATGCTCCTTTTAAGGAAATTTTCTGGAAGTTTAATACAGGAACTTTTTTTTTTTACAGGAACTTATTAATAGTCACATCCAGCTACAAGAGGTGAGGACCAGAAAATGCAGTCTTTATTTCTTTTGCCTGTGCCTAGATAAGAACTGTAGACTCTACCACCAAGGAAAACAGGGTGGATCAATACTAGGGGACAGTTGGAAGCCACCTGGGCCAATAAAACATCACTGACAGAAAAAATATCTATTTCTCCACTTTTATTTCCATGTAAGTCTCTTACCAAATGAAAGCAGTTTCCTAAACTTACCGAACATTTCTTTCTGGATAGATAGTGAAATCACAATATTTTATAATTAAAGAAATATTAATATTCATAAACCCAAAGTAGAATTTTTTCCTGTGGCATTTTACTTTTACGGAATTTAGCTTTTTTTCCAAGTGGACAGGATTTGGGGGGGATAATTCCAAGAGTGTCTAACCATCTAAACAATTCAGCCAGTGTTACCAAGTGTTAGGACAAAGAAGCATTCATTTTTGTCTTAAGTGGTCATCAAGCATAACAACAGATTCCATATGGGGTGAACAGCTAGCTTTTTAAAAACTGGGGGGCTGGGGGGTATGGTGAAAGAGCTAGAAGCAGAAGAAGAATTGCTCAGCACCTACAGGGCCATGGTTCAGTCCTGCAGCATAGAATTTGCCTGACGATATTCAACAATATTTTAAGTGAGGAATTTAAATGTAGTAAGAGAATGCACACCAATAACTTAAACTATGCTAATTTAAACTATGCATTAATAATTCAAGCCATAATTTAAAATACAATTTCCTTTTTCTTGGGTTCTTATTTCCAAAATGAGATTCTTAATGCATTTGAGCAGAGCGATAGGTATTTTTAAGGATGATAAATGAAAGATACAGACTGACTGTGGATGTTTTTTACATGCACGCCCTGCCCACCTGTGCACACACAGATATACACACACACACAGAGCTAGAAATTGGAATCATTTCCTCCCCAACTCCACATCCCCTTTTAGAACCTGCTTATATGTGCTTCTCAGAGAAAGGGTCTTCACAGTGCCTGCAAAGTGAGCAGTGGGGCAAAATACCAACTGTAAATAACTGAAACCATGGTAAACCGCTAACCTCAGATGGGAAAATGGTGTGTTCTCTCTTCCAGAAGTTTATAATTGAAACTGAACAGCAGCTTTAAGCTCTTAGGTTGATGACCTGAAAGAATTACAGTGGAGCCATTTCCTGTCATAGCCCTGCTTAAGGACTGCATATCAGACTTCAAAGAGAATGGAGAATGAAGCAAACAGGGAGAGTTACAAGAAACCACGATGCCCAAGAATCAGAAAAAGAGAAAGAATTATCTGTTTCCGATGACTTTCCTGACTTCAGTCCCTTATGAGGCCAAATCAACCAAACTACTTGCCTCTGGGCCAAATTACTGTCTTCCTTCCTGTTACAAGCTCCTAGCGTCCAGTGAGCAAGCTCCTGTCTAAAGTCAATCTCTCCACTTGTAAATTAAGTCACATCCTCTTACGTCTTAATCGAGGACATCATTCCAGATATTATCCTTAATTTCTCCTGCAACATCAACTTTTTTCTCAATACTAAATCATTTCCCTAGTGACAAAGCAGTACCTGGAACACAGTAGATGCCAAACAAGTATTTGTGGAAAGGACTCA
The DNA here is from genome assembly GCF_016772045.2 of Ovis aries. Lineage (NCBI taxonomy): Eukaryota > Metazoa > Chordata > Mammalia > Artiodactyla > Bovidae > Ovis > Ovis aries. Next base: position 20,264,984 of record NC_056061.1, read on the forward strand.
ACGAAAGAGGGAAAAGCACACTCTAGAGATCAGAGCTTCAGGGAAATAAATTGGCAATATCGCAGTGAGAGAAGGGAGTTGGAAGCAGGATTGGAATGGGAGAATTTCACCATTGAGAAATATTTGGGAAAGTCACAGCGCACTGAAAGACTGAGATTTAATCATAAGATTATAGAATGCTATTTCACTTCCAGGATTTATCACAACACCCACAGGGCTCCAGTTTAGTATCAGTGGATTGATTGCAGCTGAAAGAGCTGTGGGACACAGACTATCTCTGAGGGCGAGGACTTAGGGAAGCCTCAAGTCAGGAAGGGAGATAAGAACAAGGGCACTGAAGAAATATTAAGGCTCTGACACCTGTAGCAACAGAAAACATGAACACAGCCCACCGTCTAGCCCAGTTAATGTAAATCCACCCACTAAGGGCTCATTCATCTTAGTTCCTATTACTTGGTACAAATGTCCAATCTGCAAAAGTAGCCTAAGGAGAAAGGGTGATTAAATGCGATGCAATATCCTGAATGAGATCCTGGAATAAAAAAGGACATTAGGGAAAATTAAGGAATTCTGAACAAAGCATGTACTTATGATAATAATAATATACCAACATTGGTTCAGATGTTGGTATGTGAGATGTTAATGGCGGAGAGAACTGGGAAAAAATTATATGAGAACTCAGTACTATCCGTGTAATTTTTCTGTAAATCTACAACTATTTTAAAATTGTGTTTAAAAATCATTTTAAAAACTGAACATCATTGCTAAGTAATCGTCACTCAGCACCATATTGCTTGCTTCTCTGTTCATTAAAAATATCCTTTCTGGGATCTGGAGATCATGAAGTGTTAACAACAGTTTTCACACAAAGTAAAACATATAGAGGCAAATGTGCAAATAACAGAAAATACTTAGTGTCTGGGTTTTTTTTTTTCCTTTTCCACATCAACAAGACACACATTAAGCCTGACAGTGTCACCTAGAAAAGAAAACCTACACTCCACTGCTATTCTAAAGCCTACTGAAGCTAGATTTGCAGGTGAAAAAAATCAAGAAAACTTATTAACATCTATGGCTGTTGGCTTTGACAGTTCTTGGCATATTCTGTTATTTCACAGAGAATGCTCTCTTTGGGGTAGAGAGGAGATGTAAGCATTTGTGTTGGATATTTGCAGCCCAGGGCAACAGCAGCGAATCTTCATGTAGACTTGTTTGGTTTCCATGCCAGGAAATGATGTGTGTTCTCTGGCCTTCCATGGGTTCATAGACCATAGCAACGCTTGAGCCTCCACTGTCCAAGTTACTTCTGTTTTTGTAGCTCCAACAAACATGCATTAAGTAGCTAAATATAAGGTTATAACGAAGGATGATTTTAAAAGTTTCTCCCCAAAAGTGATAGCTATAACTGATAGCTATAACAAAACATGTAACATTCCATACTATATAGTGATATATGGGGGAGTAAATAAAGAAATTACAAAGTATGATTCCTAAAGTGTAATAGTTTCCGTATTACTTAGAAAAAAAAGAGCACAGAACCAAAATTTGAAAACAATGTAAAATCATATTCACATATTATAAAAGAGTAGCTCTAATGATCACCACCCAGGTATTCAGTTCAGTTCAGTCGCTCAGTGGTGTCTAACTCTGCAACCCCATGGACTGCAGCACGCCAGCCTTCCCTGTCCAACATCAACTCCCAGAGCTTGCTCAAGTTCAAGTCCATCCAGTCGGTGATGCCATCCAACCGTCTCATCCTGTTGCCCCCTTCTCCTCCTGCCTTCAATCTTTCCCAGCATCAGGGTCTTTTCCAATACCCAGGTATTAGTGAAATGCATTTTCTGACTTTCTGATGTACAAACTCTTTCCTGTCATTCTCTCCCTCCAACATTTCTCCCTTCTAATTGGTAACGAGCAGTGCGAGCGTGCTGAGTCACTTCAGTTTTGTCCAACTCTTTGCGACCCCGTGCACTGTAGCCCCCCAGGCTCCTCTGTCCATGGGATTCTTCAGGCAAGAATACTGGAATGAGTTGCCATGCCGTCCTCCAGGGAACCTTCCCTACCCAGGGAGCGAACCTGCATTTCTTCTATCTCCTGCATTGGTAGGTTCTTCGTCACTAGTGCCACCTGGGAAGCCAGGTAGTGAGCAGAATTGACCCTAATAGCATTCCCAAAGATATTTTTAAAATTATTGAAGTTCAGATATGTCCAAAGTAGCATTTACTTGTAATTCATTTTGAAAACTTGGAACCAGTTAATTCTCTTCATGTCACACAGCCTAGTCATCCAAAATGCAAGCCTTAGGGTCCTCCATCCTTCACCCTACCCTCATTTCCACCTAACTGTCTGTCCCTGTTCCTATCTCCTCACCTCTGAATTTCACCTTTACCTGTTCCTTTGTGCCCCTCGAACTCCCAGATCCTCTGTAAATAAACTCTTCTCCTTCCAGAATGTTTCCCATACTCTGTTAATTGTGAAGTCTTTTCTATTGGCTCTTCAGCATTTTCTCAGGAGACGTGGGCTTGATCCTGGGTCGGGAAGATCCTCTGGAGAAGGGAATGGCAACCTACTCCAGTATTCTTGCCTGGAAAATCCCACGGACAGAGGAGCCTGGCGGGCTACAGTTCATGGGGGTCACAGAGAGTCGGACACGACTGAGGGAGCAAGCAGGGACACATTTCTGTGCTCCCAAATTTACTTCCAAAATTTACTCTAGAGTTGATCACTCTGTCCTAATTCTGTTTCGGGTTCGTTTTTTGCATTTCTAAGTCCCTGGAAAGGCCTTACTAAGCATTCACTAAGTGGTTAAAGGAACATTTAGTACTTGCAAATTTATGTGGGGAAAATGTGCGTGCGTATGGTTTAGAAGAAGGGTTGATTGTATTTAGATTAGAGTTAATCAAGCAAAGCTGCAGCTCTCCGTAAGTGAGCTGGAGGATTCATCTTTGAAATTTAACTCAAATCATTTAAAATGAAAAAAAAATAATAAAGGTGATTAAAATTTCCCTTTTTTCCCTCCAATCCTCCTAAGTCCCTAAAGAAATTTAAGAGTATCATCAGATTGACAGCTTCTCTCTATGGACCTTCATACACTTACACATGCGTGAGGGCAGATGAGGATGAGGTAAGAGCCCCCACACAGTCCATAAGAGGTAGTGCACATGTTGGGAGGTGTTTGCATTGCTGCATGGCTAGGAAGAGAAAGGGGAACCAGAATATTAGTGGATGTCAGAGCTTCCTCGATTTCATTAACAAATCAACAAATATGGAAGCAAAACTGTCATATTCTTTTCCTCACCAGAATTTACATTTTGAACAGTGGATGTCCAGTGATAACTCAAAGAATTAAATAACTTAATTCATGTTAGTGGACATTTATAGCTCATACACTCTTCTGTATAAATGTTATATAATTATTTTTTAAGCCGAAATAAATTTCCGTGGCTTAATATTATAGAATGAGGAAAACTCATTTATATAAGAGCCCAAATTAAATTTATCGTTAATAATTATATATGTAGTAAAGGTCAGAGGAATTCTATATTAATAATTGAACTCCCAACAATTTCATTTCAGCACTACTTTTATTCAAATGACTTTGCTGTAGGAAATAACAGTCAGTAATCATATTTACAAATAGGTTATGAGAATAATTCTGTGTTTCTTGGACCTCCTCTCTAAAGCAGAGATGCTTTAAAAGATACTTGTTATAATCAGTACATGAACTCAATAATTTATAATTTATATAATTCTCTCCCACTCGTATAGATTTCTGAGCCACTTGAGAAATAATGCAAAAGAGTAAGCTGCATTAGGGTTAAATATCACCTTTATTAGTCTTTAAGTTGATATGAAAGAATGTGGCTTAAATGTGTAGCAACAATATGTTTCTAATACTGTACCACAGAATTAGATAGACTCACCAATCTGGTCTCAACTGGGCTGAAATTCACAGACCTTCCCAGAGGGTAGTATGGAGGAGCAGACAAGAGTGTGTGTGTGTGTGTGTGTGTGTGTGTGTGTGTGTGTGTGAGTGTGTGTGAGTGTGTGTGTGTGTGTGTGTGTATACACATGTACTTCCATGGGCAGGCACTCCCAAAAAGAAAGGAAGTGGACGGAATGGGACTATATGTGTATCTGTGTCTATATCCTCCTCCCAAACTCCCTAATCAGGTAAAATTGAATGGGGAAGGGTAGAGAAAAAGTGATGATAAACAATAGTGACATCCAGAGACTGGAATAAAAACTGAAAGATGCTGGAGTTATGCAAATTCATGTACCCCAACAAGGATAGAACCATCAGGAGTTGGGAGCCAGTGTTCCTCCGCTCCCCAAAGCTACTTAGCCTTTTGCTGGCCTCTGACTTTGTCACTATTTTCAAAATCTCCTTCTCCACACTCTGTTGTCATAGGTATTATCTTTTTTCCCAACTGGACTAAAAGCTTCATGAGGGGAAGGAATAACGTATCTATACTTACAGCTGTGTTCTCAGCGTCTAATACAGAACCTGGCATAGAGTGAGATCCTCAAGTATTATTTAGTGACTGAATGAATACCAGGCATAGCTCAACAAAATCTCAAAAGTAGTGCACAGGAGCCGCCATTTTTGCAGCAGAAAAAAACAGATTGCTCACTTTGTGTGTGAGCTAGTTAACCTTGGCTCCCGATGGATCTAATCACACTCTCCTGTGTCCCCCTCACACACACGCACACACACAGTAAAATATTTATGGTGGAAGAACAGAATCCCCTCTTGAACACAGCTGTCTCAAGACTGGGTAGCCAGAAGCAGTTTTAGGCCAACAGACAGCAAGAGCACTTGCTGAAGAATGGTGGGCTCTGCCTGAGGTGATGGTATATGGGCCTGTTGAAGATATGAGAAAAATTAAGCAAATGAAGAGAAAAAAATGTAACCAGGCAACAGCTTTTTCCTTTTTTTTTCCTTTTATGTAAATACATTATTTTTCAAATCATAACACTTGGGGAGCACGGCAGGGAGCAGCTGTAAGTATTTAACGTTAAAATCTATTTGTGACGTCTAACAATTGATTTTGCAGTCACACAGATCTCAGCTCTGACCTCTTAACAAGTTACATAATCTTAGTTAAGTCACTTCATCTCTCAACGTTCAGTTTCTCATCTGGAAAATGACAAAAAAAACAAAAAAACAAAAAAACAAAGGCTACCTCATAGAGTGGCTGTTAAGAGTTCAGCTGACTGTAGATGTGATGTATTTAAGAAAGAGCCTGAAAAACAGTGAATAACTGGTAGCCACTGTTATTTTAAATCTCCAAAAGCTTTGCATACCGTAAATCGCTAGCTGTAAGAGATTATTATCATTACTATTACTGTAGGAAATTTCACTGCTGTTTCAAAAACGGCAACAGCAAAATAGAGGCTGCTTTGTTCCATATCTCTATTACACAGAAGCCAACAGCTATGTATTAATGGCTGCCTCCTTCCCCGCTGGGATGTGCACCGTATTGTAATAGAGAAGGTTACATCCTCATTAAGCATATAAGGTGTGTTGTGGAGCAGAAAGGCACACGTCAAATGTGCTCAGCTGTCCTCTATCACGTGTCATCTTGTCACGTTTAAGTCAAGAAATCCATATAAATTCATAACAATTTAGGTGTTGTGATTTTTTAATAACTTTCTTAAACACTTCTTTTAAAACTGGTTTTCATTTGACATCTCTGAGGTTAAATGCAGGATGTTGTCATTGCCATGTACTTCAATATATAACCTGTAATTAAGATTTCAAGTGACTCTTGTTCTGAAGTACATTGCCTCTGCTTTGCATAATGCACAATGTATTCATTGTTGTGGCTTCCTTTGCATAAATCAATCTTATTAATAACTAATTCATCTTCTTGCTTTCCAGAGTCTTGAATCAAATTAATTCTCCAAAGAAGGAAGTGTCAGGACTCAGGCATCTAGGGAGATCAGCATATTTCTAGTTCTGTCTTTCAATAAAAATTCATACTACAGATGGTCATGTGATTTATTAGCAAATTTTAACTCTGCTGCCTCTTTGTTTCTCTAGGAAACAAGAACAAAGATTTGTATCTCCATGTGATGTACAGCAAATTGGAGTGAAAGGGTTAAAGGAAAAGAGTAGGTATCAAAGCTGTGACAATGAATCACAGCGGATTCCCCCCATGATATTTTGGAGGGAATCTCAGTTTGAAAAGAAGAAAAGTGAATATTTTATCATTATGGAAACTTGAAGCAATGAACATTTTATTCTGTTAGCATAAAGTCGAGGTGTCACCATGCTATTCAAAGCGGTAGACTTCCACTGAGGAAATAAGCTTGATGCTGGCCACTCCCACCCTAGCTGGTGACACAGAATGGACCTGTGGGACCCAAATGTAGAAGGATTCCCCCAGATGATCTTGTTTAGACCCAGTTGGGTCTGGTGAGACACCACAAAAAAAAATCCCTCAGAAAACAAGGTGAAAATTGCTGAGAAGGAGAGAGGGTCACCCTCTTCATAAAGCTCCTTGGGAAGCTGATGATGACATCCCCAGTCAAATAAGATATGAGTCTCTTAACAAGTCACCCTTTCTTATTCCTCACAGAAAATTATGTTTCATCTGATCTCAACAACATGGTTGCTTCTTCCCAGCCAAGTCTACCGCAGAAGTCAGTTTTCCCTCCACCTAGAAAGCAGCTTGCACTGTGTCAGTGTTTCTCTGTAGAGGAATCCCCTCTGTAGAGTTTACCAATAAAACAGCTCTGGACACAGAAATATTTCGTTTGCACAAAGTGCAAGCCAACTAAAAATCAGGGAAAAAAAAGTTCCATACCAACACTTAGTACCTTCCACTACTCCTATCTTCCACGTTTATAGTGGACCAATAATGGAGTTGAAGGGTAGATTTTCTTTGAAATCTTAGAAATTTATCTAACAAACATTTATTAAGCTCCAATTGTGCCAGATCTGAACACTAGGAAGGCAAAGTCAAATTCATTCATTTATGCATAAAAATGTTTTGAGTGTTGAACTTCCACTTTGGGCTATGGTGGAGTAAGTGCTATTGGAATTATTCTCTTACCAAGAACAACTCTAAACCAGGACGAATAAGTGGAAACACTTTTTTCAGGAGTTGTATGATAGCCGTGGTTTGATGGTTGAAAGACAGGAAACGCAACGTGAGCTGCACACTGACTACAGTTTTATTCCTTGGGGCAGTTCCCTCACCACCCAGAAAAGTGGAACCTGGGAGGAGAATAAAGATCTGAGCGATCCGGGGAGGCAGAGTACGTGGAGGCTGCTCAGGTGGCTGGAATGCATATGTGATGGTACAGCTGAGAGAAAGCAGTACAGAGGGGTCCCCAGATATTTGTATGCTGAGTGCCCTGGAGTACTTGTCTGAGTGCTGGACACACATAAGCAACGTAAGACTCCCAGGGTGTAGCAGAGAACCAGAACTGGGTGTTGGAGGACTGAATGGAAATACTCCCAGGCTGTTCTTGGAGGAACTGGAATCCAGCCATGCCAGAGTGGAGACCTTGCTGAGCACTGGGCTCTCAAGTACCACGCAGAAAGGCTGTCGAGTACGTAACACTCCCAAGAATGAAAGTCATGACCCAGGGCAAAAGCAAAATATGTCAAAAGGATTCACCAGTAAATTGACCTGCTTGCCAGAACAAAATTTAATATTATTCTGACTCCTCACAATTTGTTACCTAAAATGTCCTGCAGATAATACAAATTCCTAGTGATGGGGGAAGGAAAACGTGACCTACAATCACACAAAAAAGCACACGACAGCTAAAGACTCCAAAATGATCCAGATGTTGGATTTAGCAGATAAAGGGTCTTAAAAGCTACTGTATATTTGTTCAAGAGAATATGGGCAATGAATAACTAAATGGAAAAAGATTTAGAAAAGATAATTCTTTTCTAAATAAATATATATAAATTCTAAATAAAATATAAAAAAGAACTAAATCCTGAAAACAGATAAATGGAAATTATTCAAATTGAAAAACTGAAATAAAAAATATTGGAAGAAAAAGGAACAGAGTCTTAGTAACCTGTGGTATAGTATTATTTTCTTTGATGATTGAAGTCCAGGGGGAAGAGAAAAAGAATAAGGCAGAAAAAATATTTTAAGATATATTGGAAAAAATGTATCCAAATTGGATGACAAAATTAATTCACAGGTAACCTCCAAGCAGGATCACTGGGCCCTGTAAGTTTCGAACTACTGAAAATCAAAGATTAAAATAAAATCTTAAAAAGTATCCAGAGGGAAAAAAAGAAACATTACATACAGGGAAATAATTATAACAACTAACTTCTCATTAGAAAAGATTCAGAGGCCAGGAGAAAAGTGGAACAAGATCTTTAAAGTGATAAGAGGTGTGTTAGTTTGCTGGGGTTGCCATAACGAAGTACCATAGACGGGATGGCTTAAAGAACAGAAAGTTTTTGTCTCACAGCGCTGAAGCTAGCAGTTCAAAATCAAGGGTTGGTTGGTTGCTTGCCAGGGTTGATTGTCTCTGAGGACTATGAAGGGGGGTCTAGTCCAGGTCTCTATTTCTGGCTTGCTGATGACTGCCTTCTCCCGGTGCATCTTCAGAGTGCCTTCCTTCTGTGCTTGTCTCTCTATCTACATTTCCTCTCTTTTTTCAGAACACCATACCACATTGCGGGGGGGTGGGGGGGGTGTTTTAGTCACTCAGTCATGCCTGAATCTTTGCAACCTTGTGGACTGTAGCCTGCCAGACTCCTCTGTCTGTGGGATTCTCCTGGCAAGAATACTGGAGTGGGTAGCCATTTCCTTCTCCAGGGGATCTTCCTGACCCAGGACTTGAAGCCAGGTCTTCTGCATTGCAGGCAGATTCTTTCCCATCTGAGCCACCAGGGAGGCCCATCATATTGGGTTAGGCTCCCTTAATGACAGAATTTGACTTGATTACATCTGTAAAGACTCTATACCCAAATAAGGTCAAGCACTGAGGATGAGAACTTCAACGAAGGAATCTGGAGCAGATAGGAAGGGTGGAGAGACATACAAATCAACTCATAGCAAAAGAACATTTAAAAAACCTTGCAAACTATAGTTATTTTTTTTTCAAACTTTTAACTTTTTATTTTGTATTGGGGTATGGTTGATTAACAATGTGGTGGTATTTTCATCACCACAATATTTTAAAGCAATTATCCTTCAATTAAAATAAATTAATTAATTTAAAAAAATGTTATGGTAGTTTCAGGTGAACAGCAAAGGGACTCAGCCATACATATACATGTATCCATTCTCCCCCAAACCCCCCTCCTATCCAGGTTGGCATGAAACATTGAGTAGCGTTCCATGTACTATACAATAGATCCTTGTTGGTTATCCACTTTGAATATAGAAGCCTGTACATGACCTTCCCAAACTCCTTAACTATGCCTTCTGCCCCGCAACCATAAGTTCATTTTCTTTTTTTTTTTCATAAGTTCATTTTCTAAATCTATGAGTCTCTTTCTGTCAAACTATAATTCTATATCCAGTGAAAATATATTCAAAAATGAGGGTAAAATTAAGGTGGGTTTTTTTTTTTTTCAGATAAAACTCAGGGAACTTTTTTGCAATCAGACCTTTATTTTCAGAAATGCTAAAGGAAATTCTTTAGACTGAAGGGAAGTGCTACATAAAAAAGATCCACAAAAAAGAGATGAAGAACTCCAGAAATGTTCCAACCGTACATAAATATGAGGCCATTTTCTTTTTTCCTAGTTTCTTTAAAAGATAATGTTTATGATATACATAGAAGAAAAATATATGACGACAGCATAAAAGAATCATACTGTTACAAGTCTCTTAAGTGGTAAAGCGGTATGATGTTGGTTCTAAGCAGGCTGTGATAAAATAAGGATGCAAAACAACCCCTAGAGCAACCACTGAAAGAATACAACAGAGTTAGAGCTTAAAGGAGGAACAATAGAACTGCAAACATAATAATAATGACTAAAACAAAGAAAGGCAAGAAAGGTGGTGGGGAATGGGGAGAAATAGAACACTGAAAACAGATGGGATAAATGGAAAACTAACAGAAAGCAGGGGCTTAAACCTCGCTGTAGCAGATGGTACTTTCCATATATTGCCACAATAATATCTCCAATCTTCTGCATGGGTCTGTATTCATTTTCACTTTCCAAGCCTACTATAGCGAACACCACAGACCAGGTGTCTTACGCAACAGAAGCTTCTTTCCTCCTAGTTCTGGTGGCTTCAAGTCCAAGATCACCGTGTCAGCAAGATTTCCTCCTGCGGCTTCTTCCCTTGGCTTGCAGATGCTATCTTCTCCCACGGTATTCATGTTGTCTTCTTCCTCTGTGCATGTCCCTGTCCTAACCTCTCCTTATAAGTGTTAGTTGCTCAGTCATGTCCGACTCTTTGTGACCCCCATGGACTGTAGCCCCCCAGGCTCCTCTGTCCATGGAAATCTCCAGATAAGAATACTAGAGTAGGTAGCTATTCCCTTCTCCAAAGAATCTTTCTGACCCAGGGATCAAACCCAGGTCTCCTGCATTGCAGGCAGATTCTTTACCATCTGAGCCACCAGGGAAGCCCTCTTATAAGGGGTACTGGTTACATTGCAATAGGGTACATCCACAAGATCACATTTTACCTTCAGTTCAGTTCAGTTCAGTTCAGTTGCTCAGTCGTGTCCGACTCTTTGCGACCCCATGAATTGCAGCACTCCAGGACTCCCTGTCCATTGCCAACTCCTGGAGTTCACTCAAACTCACCTCCATCGAGTTGGTGATGCCATCTAGCCATCTCATTCTCGGTCGTCCCCTTCTCCTCCTGCCCCCAATCCCTCCCAGCATCAGAGTCTTTTCCAATGAGTCAACTCTTCGCATGAGGTGGCTGAAGTACTGGAGTTTCAGCTTTAGCATCATTCCTTCCAAAGAAATCCCAGGGCTGATCTCCTTTAGAGTGGACTGGTTGGATCTCCTTGCAGTCCAAGAGACTGTCAAGAGTCTTCTCCAACACCACAGTTCAAAAGCATCAATTCTTTGGCGCTCAGCCTTCTTCACAGTCCACCTCTCACATCCATACATGACCACTGGAAAAACCATAGCCTTGACTAGACGGACCTTTGTTGGCAAAGTAATGTCTCTGCTTTTGAATATACTATCTAGGTTGGTCATAACTTTCCTTCCAAGGAGTAAGCATCTTTTAATTTCATGGCTGCAGTCACCATCTGCAGTGATTTTGGAGACCAAAAAAATAAAGGCTGACACTGTTTCCACTGTTTCCCCATCTATTTCCCATATAGTGATGGGACCGGATGCCATGATCTTCGTTTTCTGAATGCTGAGCTTTAAGCCAACTTTTTCACTCTCCACTTTCACTTTCATCAAGAGGCTCTTCAGTTCCTCTTCACTTTCTGCCATAAGGGTGGTGTCATCTGCATATCTGAGGTTATTGATGTTTCTCCCAGCAATCTTGATTCCTGCTTGTCCTTCTTCCAGCCCAGCGTTTCTCATGATGTACTCTGCATAGAAGTTAGATAAGCAGGGTGACAATATACAGCCTTGACGGACTCCTTTTCCTATTTGGAACCAGTCTGTTGTTCCATGTCCAGTTCTAACTGTTGCTTCCTGACCTACATACAGGTTTCTCAAGAGGCAGGTCAAATAATCTGGTATTCCAATGTCTTTCAGAATTTTCCACAGTTTATTGTGATCCACACAGTCAAAGGCATTGGCATAGTCAAGAAAGCAGAAATAGATGTTTTTCTGGAACTCTCTTGCTTTTCCATGATCCAGCGGATGTTGGCAATTTGATCTCTGGTTCCTCTGCCTTTTCTAAAACCAGCTTGAACATTTGGAAGTTCACGGTTCACGTACTGCTGAAGCCTGGCTTGGAGAATTTTGAGCGTTACTTTACTAGCGTGTGAGATGAGTGCAATTGTGCGGTAATTTGAGCATTCATACAGGCTTCCCTGGTGGCTCAGAGGTTAAAGTGTCTGCCTCCAATACAGGAGTCCTGGGTTTGATCCCTGGGTCAGGAAGATCCTCTGGAGAAGGAAATGGCAATCCACTCCAGTATTCTTGCTTGGAGAATCCCATGGACGGAGAAGCCTAGTAGGTTATAGTCCACGGGGTCGCAAAGAGTCGGACACGACTGAGCGACTTCACCTTACCTTCACCTTGAGCATTCTTTGGCATTGCCTTTCTTTGGAATTGGAATGAAAACTTTTCTAGTCCTGTGGCCACTGCTGAGTTTTCCAAATTTGCTGGCATATTGAGTGCAGCACTTTCACAGCATCCTCTTTTGGGATTTGAAAGAGCTCAACTGGAATTCCATCACCTCCACTAGTTTTGTTCGTAGTGATGCTTTCTAAGGCCCCCTCGACTTCACATTCCAGGATGTCTGGCTCTAGGTGAGTGATCACACCATCGTGATTAATCACCTCTTTAAAGGCCCTATCTGCAAATACCTTCGCATTCTGAGGGGTTGGGGGTTAGGACTTTAACATATGAATTTGAGGAGACAGCTTGGTCCACAATAGAACCTTTGCCACTCACCTCAAGAGGCAGAGTTGTGGTTGGTGGTAGCATGAGGAGGGGAAACGGCTGCTGAAAACAAGCTCAAAGAGCATTTGCCCAAGTGTATTCTGCAGAACTCGCATCTCCTGTGTTCTCAACACCATGTCACCTAATCATGTCACCTGTTAATCATGGGAATAGCAATTGTAGTCATGTAAAAGTCTTTTTACTGATAAAGCTGCTTGAATGTCTGCCAAAATGCTCAAGTTTACCCAAAGAAAGGCACTTTTGGAACGTTAATGAGACCATGATGCAGCCGTCCTTTGGGATTTCTTTTGAATATTGTTATGACCCTTCACCTTTGATCTCCTGCTCTGCATCACCTTGCATAACCATTTCATTTTTTGATTCAATTTCATTTTTTAATTTTGGTGCACAGGCTGTTGCATTTCATCTCTCAAAGTGTAACACGCTGATTTCCTCAAACAGAGATACCCCTTTGAGTGAAAAATTTGCAAAATGCTCTCTTCATTGTGTGTATTAAAATTTATTTCAGTTTTAAAAATGGAAAAAAATGTTAAAAAGAGAGATTTATTTTTCCATCCCTTTCAATCTGGGTAGGTGCTGCTACAGCTTGGACCAGTGAATTATGACAGAAGTTCTGATTTCAAGCATGGCCCTCATCTAACCTGACTGTGCGCTTAAAAGCAATACTGCTGCTGCTGCTGCTAAGTCACTTCAGTCGTGTCCGACTCTGTGCAACCCCATAGATGGCAGCCCTCCAGGCTCCCCCATCCCTGGGATTCTCCAGGCAAGAACACTGGAGTGGGTTGCCATTTCCTTCTCCAGTGCATGAAAGTGAAAAGTGAAAGTGAAGTCGCTCAGTCGTGTCTGACTCTTAGCGACCCCATGGACTGCAGCCCACCAGGCTCCTCTGTCCATGAGGCTTTCCAGGCAATGTAGTAAAAAGGGTTGAACTACCGGGACCTCTCTGGCAGCCCAGTGGTTGAGGCTCCACTTGTTTTCTCTGCAGGAGCTTGTGGGTTCAATCCCTGGTCGGGGAAATTAGGATTCCACAGGCCACAGCCTGGCCAAAAAGACTTTTTGAAAAAGGGGTGGGAGGTTAAACAGATAGACTCAACTCTGATAAACTTCAAAACCAGTATGTTGAAAGAAACCAGAAACAAAAGAATGCATACTCTATGATTTGTTTTATGTGATGTTCAAGAACAAGCTAAACTAATTTAATGTGATAGAAATTAGAACATCGATTCCCTGTTTGGGGGAGAATGGTTTGACTAGAAGGCCTCAGTGAAGGAAATATGATGATGGTGATGGAAATATCTGTAGCTTGGTTGCTTGCATGAGTAAAGATATTTATTAAGACATTGATTTATATGCTAAGATCTGTAAATTTCACTGTTTGTACTAGTTTCCTATCTCTGCTGCAACGAATTGTTGGCTTCCCTAGTGGCTCAGACAGTAAGGCGTCTGTCTGCAATGCAGGAGACCGGGTTCGATTCCTGGGTTGGGAAGATCCCCTGGAGAAGGAAATGGCAGCCCACTCCAGTATTCTTGCCTGGAGAATTCCATGGACCACGGAGTCTGGTAGGTTACCGTCCATGGGGTCGCAAAGAGTCAGACACGACTGAGTGACTTCACTTCTACTGGTTTAAGACAGACAGATTTACTATTTTATAATGCTGGGAATCAGAAGTCCGAACTAGGTATCACTGAGTTAAAATCGGTGTGTCGGCAGGGTTTCTTCCTTCTGGAGCTCTCAGGGAGAGTCCACTTCCTGTCTTCTCCAGCTGCTGGAGGCTGCCCACACACCTTGGCTTTTGTCTCCAAAGCCAGCAATAGCCATTCAAGGCTTCCTCACGCTGCATTACTCTGACGCTGCCTCCCTCTCCCTCATCTGAACCACGGGGATGACTTTGGGTGCCTCCAGATGGCCCAGGATAATTTCCTTACCCTAAAGTCAGCTTATTAGCATTCTTAATCCCATCTATGACCTTGGTCCCCCTTGCCTTGTCAAGTAGCATTCATAGATTCCAGGGATTAGTGCATGGACATTGTTAGGGGGACATCATCTTGCCTACCACACTTTATAGAAATTTTACTTCAATAAAAACTGTTTTTGTAAAAGCTACTGGAAACCAATTATATGCTAGTCAGTCTTCCAGGTACTTAGATACATATCTAGTTACATATTTATTTATTTTTGTCTGTCTTCCCTACTGGAATCTGAGCTTCTTGAAGTCAAAAAGGTTTTTCTGGTTTATTGTGATTAGAATAGTATCTAGCACATAGTAGGGATTCAATAAAAATTTGTTGAGTGAATGAATGTGAACTCATTGATACCTGTTTTTGCTGATTTTATCGATACTGTTGATTGATTTATTGACAGAGCATTGCATAGACAAAATCACAGAAATTAAGAGTTTGCAAACCTCATTAAAAATGTTGTTTTCAATCACTAAATGTCAGTATTATAATAGAACAACACCATCACCTTACAGAACTGCCTAGTCCTAGTGACAGGAAAAAAGGATAGAGTTATTCTTTGAAGGAGTCAGTCTCTATTTCAGAAAATAGAATTTGCTCAGAAAATAATTTGGTTCAGGAGAAATACTCAAGGATTTATTTCCTAATATATATTTTGGTTATTTATGTTGTTATTCCTTGTGAAGCTGAAATATATTATTTCAAACTAAAACATATGCTGTTTGAAATGTCACCAAAGAGAATATATTTCTCAAGTACTTTTCTAAGGGTTTGTAAAAATCACACCAGAAAACATTGTTTTGCACCATCATGTCTAATATTTTTCAACAATTGAAAGATCAGTCTTCAGAACTTCATATCTTCAAATATGAGCACATAAAGTCTTTGGAAAAAAAAACAAAGATGCTGCATTTGACTATACATGAAGGAGAATAAGTGTTTCTTCTTTTTGTTTCCCCACCAAGTTATTAGTGTTCCCTTAGGAAATAAACACAACAATATGCAAATTTACCAACAGTCTCTGAACCTCCCCTTTACTCTAGTTTGTGTTTCCAATATTACTGCTAAAACTCTGAGTCTTTATAACTCTGTCCTTAACTTGTGTTTCCTTGTGCTTCCTCCAGTCCAACATTTCTCATGATGTACTCTGCATAGAAGTTAAATAAGCAGGGTGACAATATACAGCCTTGACATTCTCCTCTCCCTGTTTGGAACCAGTCTGTTGTTCCATGTCTAGTTCTAACTGTTGCTTCCTGACCTACATACAGGTTTCTCAAGAGGCTGGTCAGGTGGTCTGATATTCCCATCTCTTGAAGAATTTTCCAGTTTATTGTGATCCACACAGTTAAAGGCATTGGCATAGTCAATAAACCAGAAATCGATGTTTTTCTGGAACTCTCTTGCTTTTCCATGATCCAGCGGATGTTGGCAATTTGATCTCTGGTTCCTCTGCCTTTTCTAAAACCAGCTTGAACATCTGGAAGTTCATGGTTCACGTACTGTTGAAGCCTGGCTTAGAGAATTTTGAGCATTACTTATTAGAGTGTGAGATGAGTGCAATTGTGCAGCAGTTTGAGCATTCTTTGGCATTGCCTTTCTTTGGGATTGGAATGAAAACTGACCTTTTCTAGTCCTGTGGCCACTGCTGAGTTTTTCAGATTTGCTGGCATATTGAGTGTAGCACTTTCACAGTATCATTCTTTAGAATTTGAAATAGCTCAACTGGAGTTCCATCACCTCCACTAGCTTTGTTTGCTTTCTAAGGCCCACTTGACTTCGCATTCCAGGATGTCTGGCTCTAAGTGAGTGATCACACCATTGTCATTATCTTGGTCATGAAGGTCTTTTTTGTATAGCTCTTCGGTGTATTCTTGCCACCTCTTCTTAATATCTTCTGCTTCTGTTAGGTCCATACCATTTCTGTTCTTTATTGAGCCCATCTTTGCATGAAATGTTTCCTTGGTATCTCTAATTTCCTTGAAGAGATCTCTAGTCTTTCTCATTCTATATTCTTTGCAGCCAAAGATGGAGAAGCTCTATACAGTCTGCAAAAACAAGACCGGGAGCTGACTGTGGCTCAGATCATGAACTCCTTATTGCCAAATTCAGACTTACATTGAAGAAAGTTGGGAAAACCACTAGACCATTCTGGTATGACCTAAATCAAATCCCTTACGATTATACAGTTGAAGTGACAAATAGATTCAAGGGATTAGATCTGATAAACAAAGTGCCTGAAGGACTATGGACAGAGGTTGGTGACATTTTACAAGAGGCAGGGATCGAGACCATCCCATAAAAAAAGAAATGCAAAAAGGCAAAATGGTTGTCTGAGGAGGCCTTACAAATAGCTGTGAAAAGAAGAAAAGTGAAAGGCAAAGGAGAAAAGGAAAGATATACCCATTTGAATGCAGAGTTCCGAAGAACAACAAGGAGAGATAAGAAAGCCTTCCTCAGTGATCAATGCAAAGAAATAGAGGAAAACAATAGAATGGGAAAGACTAGAGATCTCATAAAGCACAAAGCCAGCCATCTGCAAACCAGGAAGAGGTCCCCACCAGAGACCAAGTCTTCCAGGACCTCGATCTTAGATTTTCCAGCCTCTAGTAGTGTGAGAAATAAATGTCTGTTGCTTAAGCCACTTTGTCTATGGCATTCTGTTATAGCAACCCAAGCTGATGAAGACGGCATCTTGGAGCCTTGAAGAAATGAAGAGGCAGTGGAATTTGGTAGAGTTTGAATTCTAAAGGAAAGATGCAGATACATTAAAACGTGCAACTAAGAATGGACTGAATGCAAAAAAAGAAAACAGAAACATTGCAGAAATAATTTTCTAGATAAAGAAGGAACTGCAGACTCTCTGTGGGTAGTTCTGTACATTTCAAAATTAACCGTGGACTGGAAAATAGAACTGATCTGAAAAAGCTACATGGCACTGAAGAAGTAATAATAGATCAGATAATGATAACAGAGAATTTTTAATTCATCGTAAGAGATTGAATAGCAAAGCTAGTAAAAGACAAAAAACTGTCTTTTAGCACAAGTCTTTGAAGCCCCCAAGAAGACTGGAGATAACCTAATACCACCTCTCAAAGTCCTGGAATAAATATAGACCAAGTGACAAAGTAATCAGACCTGGGAGTGGGGTGGGGGTGGAAGAGCATCATAGAGAAGAAAGTGCTCTTTTAAAATGAAAAGATGGCCAAAGTGAGAAGAAGCAAAAACAAACTAGATGTTAAGGCACAACCAGAAATTATGCAGAAACCAAAAGAAGGAATTCAAGGACAACCTTGCAAAGAATGAAAATGCATGTTTTAAACTTCAAAGAAAGGTAACCAGCTTCAAACTCTGAGAGAATATTTCATAATCAGAGAGCAAAGGCTGCAATCAGGAGATTTAAAAGCAAGAAACAATGTCTTTAGTTGCTTAGAGCAGTTAGCATAATGCCTTGAATAAGAGGAGCATTCAGTTTTAAAAATGCATCCATTTGATATTCTTTTCGTCTTTACCTTGGGAAAAGGAAGATTTCTACTTTCAATTGCCTTTTGAAGGAAATAGATCAAAGATAATACATCAAATAACAGTAATAAACACTAATATTCTATATCTAATTAGGAAATATTAGGAAACAAAGTAGAGATGAAAAATAATCTGTGCTAAGCATTTTTTTAAAGATTTTTTAAATGGGGACCATTTGTAAAGTCTTTACTGAATTTGTTATAATATTACTTCTGTTTTAGGGGTTTTGGCCACAATACATGTGAGATCTTAGCTCCCCGAACAGGGATGGAACTCACATCCGTGGCTTTGGAAGGTGAAGTCTTAACCACTGGATCACCGAGGAAGTCCCTCTGCTAAGTTGACGAAGAAGCTTGAGAGTTTAATCATGGAATCCTTGGCAAAAAGTGAAACTTAGAATCCATAAGATCTTACTCATGGCTGAGGTCTGATGAATTGCCCTGAAAATTCATCTACATGAAAGATTCCAGAGGAGATTTTGGGTTCTAAAGTCAGTGGATTTCATTTGCATACTGATGAATAAGGTCTCTGGACAAATGAGTAAACATCCAGTGGGGAAAATGGAAGCTGTTTTTTGTTAGCAAAATCCTTCCTGGCTGATCAAATGCCTCAGGGCACTTGAAGATATTCTTTTCAAACACTGATCCAATGAAAATATACAAAGTTCTTTTTTTTTAAATTTATTTTATTGAAGTACAGTTAATTCACAACCTTGTATAAAGTGATTTGGTGATGCATATATATACTTTTTCATACTCTTTTCCGTTATGATTCATCATAGGATATTCGATTTAGTTCCCTGTGCTGTACAGTAGGACCTTGTTTAAAAATGTACAAAGTTCTTAACTGCACGTTACTAAACTCAGTTCCACATATACAGAGATTTTAATAGACAGATAAGGCTTTTAATCCAGCCTAAGCAAGACCCTAAGGCACCAATCTGAGCCTTGAAACTTCTATCCATTTGTTCTTTCCTTCACATGTTGATTTCTGCTTTGAACTCCACATCCCAAGTACCTCATCCCTTATCAACAAGGCATCTGAAATAGTTCTAAAACAACACATGGTCACCGTTGCTAAGATATTCAAAATGATCACCCTTTTAAAATCACAAGCCTGGAAATGAGACTTATGGAATGTCCAAATGAATAAGATAAAAAAGAGAAAAATGAATTTCAAATAACTTGTTTTCTACCGGCACAACAATGCTTACATTAAAGAACGTCCTTCGGACTTCCAGACTAGGAATATGAAAAATTAAGCAGACTTGTCCAGTTTGAGTCATTGACAATTAAATAATCCATTGATTGTCCCCATTCCTTCTGCACATCACTGAGGACAGTTTCAATGCCTGACAACTCTCTGTCGTGGTTAACTTGAACCATCCTCCTGCAGTTCAGGAACTCACAGTAATGAATGATTGCACCAGGGAGGGATTCAGAGTCTGAGACTAGCGGATGCAAGCTATTATATATAGCATGGATAAACAAGATCCTACTGCATAGCGCAGAGAACATATTCACTGTCTTACAACCACAACTGAAAAGAATATGAAAAAGAAAATATATCTGAATCTCTTTGCTGTACACCAGAAATTAACCCAACATTGTAAATCATTAAAAATAAAGTGTAGTTGCTCAATCGTGTCCGACTATTTGAGACCCTATGGACTGTAGCCTACCACACTTCTCTCTCCCGTGGAATTCTCCAGGCAAAAATACTGGAGTGGGTTACCATTCCCTTCTCCAGTGGATCATCCCAACCCAGGGATCACACCCAGGTCTCCTGCACTGCAGGTAGATTCTTTACTGTCTGAGCCACCAGGGTATTCAAATCAGCTATGCTTCAATAATTTTTTTAAAAAAATAATTATTTCTTTGCATGAAGAAAAATCGCAACACCATGTTGGAGGCTCTTTACATATAGTTCATTAGTTTAATTTCATGTATTTACATGGTTTGATTTTGTTGTTGGAAAAAATTATAGTGCAGTTAAAAAGGACTGCTTTTCCAGTCTGAAATATTAATGAAGACACAGAACAGATTGTTACATTCAGAGCAGGGCCTCCCAAGTTTGACAGCGACAATTAGAGATCTCAGAACTATACATTTCCTCCCCACCACCTGGCTGCCAGGCTGTATGTTAAATGAAAACAAGTCAGACTAAACTGTGTCACACACAAAAAAATTTGTCTGCAGGCAGGTACAGAAACAGTCATACAACTTGTTCTTTTAAGCTTAATAAACTTTTCTCTAAAGTACCCCTGGTATGGAGTGAATGTGTCTCCCCACACTGCAAATTCATAGTTGAAGCCCTAAGTCCCAGTGTGATTATATTTGGAGTTTGGGTTTAGGAGTAATTAAATTTACATGATTCACAGGTGATTCCCATGACGGGATTGCTGCTGCTGCTGCTGCTGCGTCACTTCAGTCGTGTCCGACTCTGTGCGACCCATAGACGGCAGCCCACCAGGCTCCCGCATCCCTGGGATTCTCCAGGCAAGAACACTGGAGTGGGTTGCCATATCCTTCTCTAATGACGGGATTGCCCTCCTAAAAAGAGAAAGAGACGCCAGAGCTCTTCCTCTCTCTCTACATCCTGTGAGGACACAGCAACAAGGCAGTCACCAAGTTAAGAAGATGGTTCTCACCAGAACCCAGCTCACACTGGCACTCTGACCTCAGACAGCCTAGCTTCCAGAGCTGTGAGATATAAAGGTCTGTTGTTTGAGACACCAAGTCTGTGGTATTTTGTTATTACAGCCCACGCTAACACAACTCGACTCGGAAAAGCATCCTGTAGGAAACTACAAAGCAGATCCAACAATATTTTGAAAACAGGATCAATAAGCCTCTTAGTTCTCCATCGCAGGAGGCACAAATGACCTAAAGGAGCTCTACAGCTAAGGCCTCACTCAGTTTATGCTGCTGTGTTTGCAAGATGTTTTCTGGGTGCTTGATTTCTTTGTTTCTTCGTAAAAGGATAAAGATTGGCTGTACAGTCGTTCTGGCTAACCATACACTTTTAAACACTACTCATTTCTTCAGTGAGTAATTATTTATAACTTTCTTTTGGCTAAATAAGAAAACCCACTGGTGCAGATTTAGATAACAACAGGTAACTAGTTACCTCTGGGATATGGACTCCTAATTAGCATTTTTTAAATGCTAATTAACCAGTCTTAAGTAGACTGTATTAATAAATTATGTACCATATATATATATATATATATATATATATAATAAAGGCCAAGCTACTTTCATTTGCTTACAAGGCTACCATTATATTAAAAATATGAAATTACAAATTTCTATATATTTCAATGAATGTTTTCATTTAATAAATAAGTTCTTTGATATAAAGTATATACAATAGAGGGCTTCTCTGGTAGCTCAGCTGGTAAAGAATCCATCTGCAATGCAGGAGACCTGGGTTCGATTCCTAGGTCGGGAAGATCCGCTGGAGGAGGGCATGGCAACCCACTCCAGTATTCTTGCCTGGAGAATCCCCATGGACAGAGGAGCCTGGTGTGCTACAGTCCATGGGGTCACAAAGAGGCAGACACAGCTGAGTAAGCACAGAACAGCACATATACAAGAGAACATTAATTCATCGTCAGTGTAGTCTAGGAACAGGACACAAGTGGAAGTTGGTAATAAATAGCTTCTTCTCACTGCTTCAACTATGTCTCATGAGAGTTGGACAGCCTGATTTGGAAATGACATCAAAATCTGAAATAGAAGCCCTTCATATGAAGAAAGTTAGGCCTGGTCAAATAACATGACCTGTTATTTGACCTCAGAACCTAATGTGTAAAATCCTAATGGCTTGGAAGTTTTCCCCAAAGGGTCTGCCTAAATCAAGGTCAAAGTGCTTTCAATCCCCTCTTCCTGCCTCCCACCTGAAGCCACTCCTGGCACCGCTCTAGGCTCAACTGTCAGGCACGTGCCTCACCACGCATGTAATCTGACCCAGGATGGCATCTCTCGTGTACACAAATGCCAGTTCAGTTCAGTCACTCAGTCGTGTCTGACTCTTTGCAACCCCATGTACTGCAGCACACCAGCCTTCCCCGTCCATCACTAACTCCCAGAGCTTGCTCAAACTCAAGCCCATCGAGTCAGTGATGCCATCCAACTATATCATCCTGTGTCATCCCCTTCTCCTCCTGCCTTCAATCTTTCCCAGCATTGGGGTCTTTTCCATTGAGTCAGTTATTCACCTTAGGTAGCCAAGGTATTGGAGGTTCAGCTTCAGCTTCAGCATGAGTCCTTCCAATGAATATTCAGGACTGATTTCCTTTAGGATTGACTGGTTTGATCTCCTTGCAGTACATAAATGTAGTTCTTTTTTTACCATTTTATCAGCTAGATAAATGGTACATTCACTGCATTCAAGGCCAATCTGAAGATACCAGGTAATAATGAAAAATTCACCAAAATTGGATGAATATTTTTTAGTTCATTCACAAGTGGAATGAGGTAGACATATTTTAATTACTGACCCTTTTTAATATCTGCAGTGAGTTGTTAATGAGTTGCCAACAACTAATCTCAAGTGAAGAAAACCCTTTAGGATTTGCTGTAACTAAGATGAAAGTAAATCACATTGAAGAGCTAAGGAATTAAAAAAAAAAAAAAAAAGAGCTAAGGAATAAATCTTTCTCACTTTTATAATTATCTCAACACATATGCCATTACTCTGTTAGTAATTAAACTACAATGCTAGGGCATCTTCTAAAAATGCAAGTAAGTTCTCAGCAATGACCTGGAACTCTACTTATTAATAAAACAGTATCAGACACCAAATCTTACAGCAACAATAGTATTTACATGGGGTCTATTACCACAAATGTTCATTGGACTGTACCTACACACAGGTGATAAGAAATGAACAAGAAGCATGGAGGAAAGAGAAAATGAAAGAGAGAAATAACACAAATGAGTTTTCAGTTATCCTCCAAAGTAAAGAGAATCTTCCTTATTCTCTAAACTTGCTTCTACCCTCCTGCCCTTAATGCTCATTATGAAGCTCTAGGTTTGGTCCCCCTGGTCTTTATGAAGTGTTTACCCTTTCCTGGTGGCTCAGACGGTAAAGAATCTGCCTGCAACGTGAGGAGATCCAGGTTTGATCCCTGGGTTAGGAAGATATCTTGGAGAAGGGAATGGCTACCCACTGCAGCATTCTTGCTGGGGAAATCCCATGGACCGAGGAGCCTGGTGGACTACAGTCTGTGGGGTCTCAAAGAGTTGGATACAACTGAGTGATTAACACTTTTAATGGAAAAGTAATATGTTCCTACTTCATAAGGCCTTGGGTTTCTTCTACTATGTCTGGTGTCTTGCAGATGCACAGTCTAATTCAGAAGTTTAACTGGGCTGGCTTAAGTCCTACCCAGGCTTACAGAGCAAATTTCCTCTGGTCACTGTCTGTCAGAGGGTTCACCTGTTGGGACTAGCAACATTCCTATATGACTTAACTCTGCCTTAAGAGGTGCATTAGAACCCTTAGCAATTAATTCACCAACTAGCTCCATTTCTGGTTGAAATATGTCCAGAAAATTTATAGAGACTTATTACCCAAAACAGGCTAAATGTATTATATTTTATGCCAGGTAGGTCTGCTACTCAATTCAGCTTTAGTTATGCTATGTTGAATTGAGTGAGACCAACGGTTGTGTAGATTACTTCGGGTCTCTCCTATCTAGTTCAGTCGCTCAGTTGTGTCCGACTCTTCGCGACCCCATGAATTGCAGCACACCAGGCCTCCCTGTCCATCACCATCTCCCGGAGTTCACTTAGACTCACGCCCATCAGGTCCGTGATGCCATCCAGCCATCTCATCCTCGGTTGTCCCCTTCTCCTCCTGCCCCCAATCCCTCCCAGCATCAAAGTCTTTTCGAATGAGTCAACTCTTCGCATGAGGTGGCCAAAGGACTGGAGCTTCAGCTTCAGCATCAATTCCTTCCAAAGAAATCCCAGCGTTGATCTCTTTCAGAATGGACTGGTTGGATCTCCTTGCAGTCCAAGGGACTCTCAAGAGTCTTCTCCAACACCACAGTTCAAAAGCATCGGTAAGAGCTTTGTATATGGGTTTTACTATTCAGTATGTATACGAGATTTTAAAAGAGTTTTATAAAACACTTTTCCTTGAATTAACATTAAAGGAAACACATATTCTCATGTATTCCCTTTGGGTGCAGGAGTCCTTTGCATTTCTATGAAATTAACTCCATAGATGCACAGAAAGCTCAGTCACTGGTATACTGCACTCTCCCACCACATCGGTAACTGTGGGCATGTTGCTCCTTCCAGTAAGTGCATGGCGAATGAGAAAGAAACTGCCAGAAAATTAACCTTATAGGGTGGCCCAGTCATTCCACATTAAGGCTGGCTGAAGCACTTTCAGACATAAACCTATCCAGGCAAAACCTCCTTTAGAGATTCCCAGTGAAGTAACGGCAATCTTGGGAATACAGAACTAACTAAAGGCACTCAATCTAGGTCTCTGTTTCAAAGGCCCGTATGAGAAACAACTTGAACAAGTCATTAACTTCAGTTAGATTTTTTAAAGTCAAATTTGTCACAGAGATAAATATACATAGGAAGACCAAACTACACACCCCTCAGTTAATTTATGTGTGTATCTGTGTGTCCAGGTTGCAAGGTAATATCTTCTATATTCATTATAATTTATTCATATATCATAGTGATATCTTAGTCATTACCCTAGTTTCAAACAGAGACAAGCAAACTGGAACAGAGGATGGAAAAAAAAATTCTTTGACCTTTTTGTTCATATGTAGCTATTAGTTAACTCAATACCATTTGCATGTGGTGCAAATGGATGTTGATTTTAAATGCTAAGTGTGTAGATCATAGTTAAAAACAAGTGACATGACTCATTGATATAGAAATTAAATGTCAAATTCTCTACAAATTTCCTGTTTAAAATTCTGTTCTGAATACTTGGAAGCAGCTACACAGATTCCAAACCTCAGACATCTCATTTTCCAAGAGATGAAAAAAAATCTAGGTTTGTATGCCCTCCTCCTTTGTAAACATACATATTGAAGTTATGGGCAAGGCACCGAAAAAGATTTCCTATTAGCTGACACTGGAATTCACAGACTATGAGAATCAACACGACAGACCAGAAATCGTATTCAAGTGATGTTAAACATTCACTTTCAAATGCAATATCCTGAATGCGAAATGGTACGTGCCAGTTCCACTAGATTTCTTCAGGGACAGCGCCTCCTGCTGCTGTGCAGACGAAAGCAAAATTCAGCCCTGGTGCGAGGAGGAGCCTAAAATGTTAAATGCTGTTTTAAGATGAAGTGCTACTTATTTTAAAATGAAACAGCATTTTCAAGACTTGTCAGGGAGTTACGCCAGTGTTTGCACTACTAGCTGTGCGTAAGTACATCCTACGTCTTCCTAGAGAGAAAGGAAATCTGCTGAACTATCTATAGAATGACAATGAAAGTGCCCCTTCTGGACGGCAGAGCACAGACCAATCTTTCCTAATTCAGCCAGGGAGGAAATTCACTTCACTTACTTTTTGGCTTACTGGAATGGTCATCCTTGAGACCCTTCTGTTTGCTTATGTAACAGGCAACCTGAGTGCTGGACCCATAAGAGCCAATATTTATAAAGCATTTCTCATGGTGTCTGGCACTGTTGTATGTGTTTGTTATGTGTTAATCAATTTAATTCTCAAAAGAACTTTATGGGGTAGATTCTACTATTGCCGTGTTATAGGTAAGGAATCAGTGAAAGCGAAAGTTGCTCAGTCGTGTCCAACTCTTTGCGACCCCATGCAATAGTCCATGGAATTCTCCAGGCCAGAATACTGGAGTAGGTAGCCTTTCCCTTCTCCTGAGGATCTTCCCAATCCAAGGACCAAACCCAGGTCTCCCACACTGCAGGCAGATTATTTACCAGCTGAGCCATCCGAGAAGGCCAAGGGCAGAGAGAACTTACGTAAATTGTGGTGTGCTGTGCTTAGTCACTCACTCGTGTCCGACTCTTTGTGACTCCATGGACTATAGCCTGCCAGGCCCCTCTGTCCATGGGGATTCTCAAGGCAAGGAGAATGGAGTGGGTTTCCATGCCCTCCTCCGGGGAATCTTACTTGCCTAAGGTCAAACAGCAGAGTGTAGGGTGCAAACACATGTGATCTGGCTCCAGTCTCTATTCTTACCCATTACCTTGTTCCTGTGGATTCATAGAGCGACTTTTGCTTTCTCAGTCCTGCCTCTGCAAATCTGTTATCAGCTCCCTCTACACATAAGGGAGCCCCACCTCCTCCTTGAATGAAATCCCAGGCAGGTCTCACAGCCTTTCTCCTAGAGAAGAAAAGGTTTCCAGTAACTTCAAAGCAAAAGAACAGTCACCATTAAGTAAATAATAGATGAGGTATAATGTAATATTAGCTTTTAATGCTCTAAACAAGCATCTTCTGGCATCTAGCACCTGCCAGCTAGTGGCTGTCACAGGCATCGTGCTGGTGGGGAGAGAGGCTTGGCGGGCTTCTCACCCCTTCTAGCTAGCTGTGGGCATTTGGAAGAGAAAGAAAAGTAAATAAGAGAAGGCTGGAGGGGGGCACCCTCCAACAGTGAGCTAGCATTCGCTCCCCAGAACATACTGATGTTTAAAGCCAACCTGGCCTCAGGAACAGACCTCAGTGAGCTACTGGGGAACCCCCATCACCGGGTTGGCACCTGCAGTTCCATCACCGGGTTGGCACCTGCAGTTCCCGGCGTGGGGTATGCTTTCCTATTAGCTTCTTAAAACTCCCCTCTGGTTCTGACTTTCAGTAATATACTATGCTTTGCTATGCTATGTCCCTTCAGTCGTGTCCAGCCCTTTGTGACCCCACGAACTGTAGCCCATCAGCTCCCCTGTCTATGAGACTCTTCAAGCAAGAACACTGGAGTGGGTTGCCATGCTCTTCTCCAGGAGGTTTTCCCAACCCAGGGATCAAACTCATGTCTCATTATGTCTCCTGCATTGGAAGGTAAGTTCTTTACCACTAGTCCCACCTGGGAAGCCCTCTCTCAGTAATCCACCTGCATAATTTTCCCATTTTAATCTCCCCTCCTGACAGCCCTCTTGTGCCAAGTGCTGTCTGAAGACTCCAGGTCAGTTCTCTCTCAAGCCCATCGTGGAAAGTGTCCCTGTTTGTCCCGTTACTGGTGGGATTTCTGTTTCCTAAACCGCAGCCTTCTGCTCTGTGGCCTCAGGCTGATTTCTAGCCTTTCTTTGGCAGGAGATGTGACCCAGCTCTTTGGGTGGTCCCTGGAAGCCACTGTCACTTTACTGGAAGGTAGGGGGGCAGTAATCTCCCTTCTTTACACCACATATTAACCATTTTCTCAAGACAATGCTCCAGTCTCCAAACTTTAGCCTCTTGATGAGAGCTGCTTACCATGGTCAGCTTCACCATGTATAGAGTCTTAATTTGCTTAATTAAGGTGGACACGCTTCTGTTCTATCAGCTCCAGTTATACTTAAGAAAAGAATATGGAATGTGGAAGGCAAGAATCTATTTCTCTTTTTATCCTGAAAGGTACTGAATATGCTCAGTTGGTTCTAAGGGGATCAGTAAGCTTTGTGAGATATGGAGGTCTCTGTACAGTCAAATATCCATTTCCAAAAACTACGGAGGACAAAGAGAATCCACCCAAACTGCGGGAAAGCATTAAGCTAGTTCCTATCACGGTGAGTTGCTAGCACCGTCAGCACCGGCACACCTCCCTCCGTACTTCTCTTCCTCTTTCCTGCTGTACTGGAGAGAAACTCGCAAATCTCATACACTGTTTGAATGGAAGTAGATGAAGAATAGGGCTTCTATGGTGGCTCAGACACTAAGGAGTCTGCCTGCAATGCAGGAGACCCAGGTTTGATCCCTGAGTCAGTAAGATCCCCTGGAGAAGGGAATGGCAACCCACTCCAGTGCTATTGCCTGGGAAATACCATGGACAGAGGAGCCTGGAGGGCTACAGTCCACGGGGCAGCAAAGAGTCAGACACAACGGAGCAACTAAGACTTTCACTTTCACTTTTCAGATGAAGAATATATCACTAAGAGGGGAGAGCAACTGCTAAACACAGAGTATCCTGTGTTATCAAAACAATTTTTATTCTGTTTCAATATTATGTTTATAGAAACTGGGTTCACGATATAACCAAGTTACTTATTACCTGTACTTAACTGAAGACAGATTGACACTAAGTAAGAGATCCAGGCAGTTCTGAGAGTGACTTCTAAGAGAGCTGGGCTTTTAAGCATATTCAGAAAAAAAGAAAAAAGATCATGCCAGGGCGGCATCAAAGCCAGCTAGAGCTCTGATTTCATTACAAGGCCAGCTCCAAACCTGAGAGCCAGATGGGGATCGAGGAGAACACTGAGAAAACAGCCTCAGGTACCTACTTCCCCGGGTCAAGAAGAGCCATAAACTTTACTTTTCCATATGTTCAACTGAGGCACCCAAGCTGTGAGTATGGAAACAAGTAAAGTGTCAACTCTTCATTTTGAGCTATTTATGGAAAACCAAAGGGGTAGCTAATGCTGAGTGAGCAGGTGGATTTTAGTAAAATATTTCCCTGGCTGCTTTAACTTATGCAAAATCCAAACTGAAGAAAGCAACATAATGCTAATTAAAGCTGTAGCTCAGAGTTTGCCAAAACTGCTGGCTTTGATGAATAATCCTTTCAAAGACTCCCAAGCTCATAGACGATCTACCAGCCAGCATTTACCTCATTCAAAGACTCCCTAATCAAAGAGTCTTATTAAGTCACTAAGGGATAAATCCTAATTTATTTTAAAAGAATAGCAACAACAATTACTATTTAACATTTACTTTTGAAGACTCAAAATATTCTAGACACTCACACAAAATCTTTCCAAGGTGTAGAACCACTCCAGACTTTCTCTTTGAGTCACTGTTGAGGAAAATCCTAGTAACCTCTGCTCCCATCTGCTGATTTTGTGAAAGGAACAGCTGGTCTCTATAAAGGTATTCAAGGCATTTGATCTAGTCATTGAAGACCAAATGATGGAGGGATCCAGGTAAACTGAACTTGATTTTCAGATCAAGAGGGGGAAAAAAATACAATATAAGGCTATTAATTCTGAAGCTCTGGCTACATTTAGCCCACCGGCCAAGTGTGAGAAACATCACAAGTGTTCACCACAAGCAAGCCTTTCCCAGTTTCTCCGCAGGTGGGTGGGGTCAAGTGACTAGTTCTAGCCAGTGAAATGTGAGCAGAAACCATCTGTGCCATTTCGGGGCTGAGGTGGTAGAAAGGCCACTGGTGTTTCTCCTGTCTTGTCTGTCTGCTTCTGCAGCAACAGAGGAGCTGTGTGGTCCAGAGGATGCAACCACAATATGACTGAGTTCCTGTCCACCCAGATCCTTATTTCCCAATTCTGGATCCCCTTCTCTCACCTGCATGTAACCATTATCTTGAAGTTGGTAATGTCCTCCACACCTGTTTTTATAAGTTTACACCATTTATATTTGCCCATAAACATATCATAATGTTTTGCATGGATTTAAACTTTAAACAAATGAAATCTTATTGTATAGGTTTAGCAATATGTGTGTTGCTTTTCAATTAATATTATGTGTTTGACATTTTCCCATGCTGTTACATGTAATTCTTTTAAGGTTGAATGAACACACCCAATTTACTTATCTATTTTCCTCCTACTCATTTGGATAGTTTTTGCTGTAATAAACAATACTGCAAGTACAAGAGTCTCTTAGGAATTTGCACTTCAAAATCCAGTCATCAGATTGAAGTATTTGAATGACTGTTTACTTTGGATATTAGCATCATTAGTTAACTTCTAGTTCTACTTTCAGTTCAGTTCAGTTCAGTCACTCAGTCCTGTCTGACTCTTTGCGACCCCGTGAATCGCAGCACGCCAGGCCTCCCTGTCCATCACCAACTCCCGGAGTTCACTCAGACTCACGTCCATCGAGTCAGTGATGCCATCCAGCCATCTCATCCTCTGTCGTCCCCTCCTCCTCCTGCCCCCAATCCCTCCCAGCATCAGAGTCTTTTCCAATGAGTCAACTCTTCACATGAGGTGGCTGAAGTACTGGAGTTTCAGCTTTAGCATCATTCCTTCCAAAGAAATCCCAGGGCTGATCTCCTTCAGAATGGACTGGTTGGATCTCCTTGCAGTCCAAGGGACTCTCAAGAGTCTTCTCCAACACCACAGTTCAAAAGCATCAATTCTTTGGCGCTCAGCCTTCTTCACAGTCCAGCTCTCACATCCATACATGACCGCTGGAAAAACCATAGCCTTGACCAGATGTACCTTAGTCAGCAAAGTAGTGTCTCTGCTTTTGAGTATACTATCTAGGTTGGTCATAACTTTCCTTCCAAGGAGTAAGCGTCTTTTAATTTCATGGCTGCAGTCACCTTCTGCAGTGATTTTGGAGACCAAAAAAATAACGTCTGACACTATTTCCACTGTTTCCCCATCTATTTCCCATGAAGTGATGGGACCAGATGCCATGACCTTTGTTTTCTGAATGTTGAGCTTTAAGCCAACTTTTTCACTCTCCACTTTCACTTTCATCAAGAGGCTTTTAGTTCCTCTTCACTTTCTGCCATAAGGGTGGTGTCTTCTGCATATCTGAGGTTATTGATGTTTCTCCCAGCAATCTTGATTCCAGCTTGTGTTTTTTCCAGTCCAGCATTTCTCATGATGTACTCTGCATAGAAGTTAGATAAGCAGGGTGACAATATACAGCCTTGACGTACTCCTTTTCAGATTGGGAACCAATCTGTTGTTCCATGTCCAGTTCTAACTGTTGCTTCCCGACCTGCATACAGATTTCTCAAGAGGCAGGTCAGGTGGTCTGGTATTCCCATCTCTTTCAGAATTTTCCACAGTTTATTGTGATCCAGATATTGACAAATAAATATGCCCAACACTTATAAAGTGTTAATGCTGGAGAAGGAACTATTTAAAGCTTTTAATTTAATCTTCACAAAAACTCAGTGAGGTCCCTTAGAACAGGGCCTGGTTTAATATAAGGAAGCTCTCTTTACATTTGGCTATTTCTGTCATTTGTGGTTCACAGATGAAGCAGCTGAGATATGGGTATTTGAAGTAACTTGACCATGTAGCGAGGGAGACAGGCTTCCTCGAAAGTCCACCCTTTTAAATACTAAGCTCTCCTCCCCTGGATTGCAAAGGTCCTGGAAAAGAGTTCTTATTTCTCCGAAGATTTCCAGAATTTGCTATATTAAGCATTTCCATTTTTGCCAGTCTTAGGTATTTAAGATATTATTTGACTATTGTTTTTTTCCAAGTTCCTCACTAGAAATTGAGTGGTTTTTCATCTGTTCACTGGCCAGTCGGGTGTTCTCTTTGGCCAGTGATTGGCTATTCACACATTTCTTTTGCCCATTTTTATGTTGGGTTGTTGCCTTTTGCTTATTGATTCATTGGTGCTTTAATGAATTCGTTGCCAAATATATTATTTCAAAGATCTTTCCAGTCTGTAGACTGTAACTGAGCCCTTTAAAACCTTTTATAATGAAAAAGTTTTACAATGCTAATATAATTAAATTTATCAGCCTATTTGTTTGTGCTTTTCAAGTCTTTTGTTCAGTCGCTGAGTCATGTCAGACTCTTTGTGACCCCATTGACTTCAGCATTTCAGGCTTCCCTGTCCTTCTCTATCTCCTGGAGTTTGCTCAGACTTATATTCACTGAGTAGGTGATGTCACCCAACCATCTCATTCTCTGTCACCCACTTCTCCTCCTGCCTTTAATCATGTCTGCATTTATAAGACCCTTCCCTATACAGAGATTATAAAGATATTTATCTATTTTCTCTTCTAATAGTTTTAAAATTCTGTCCTTCATATTTGTCTAATCTTCCTGGAATTTATCTTTGACTTTATCTAGCATTATTATATTATACAGACATTATTTAATAAGATCCATCCTTTCTCTGCTGATTTATGATGGTATCCCTATCATGTATCAAGTGCTCATATGAGTGTGGGCTTTTGCTGAGCTCTATTTTCTACCAATCTGTTCCATTAATCTTTTTGTTTATCTCTGGAAAAAAGCACCACCTTGTGTACCCTAGCTTTATAATTTGTCCTTATATCTGAATGGCAAGCCTCTCTTTCTTGCTTTCTTGAAAATTGTCTTAGCTTCTTTTGCCCCTTTATACAAAAGGCCTCTTAGCCTATTTCATATGAATTTCAGGATCCGTTTGTCAAATTTCATAAAAAACTCTATTGGGATTTTATTGGAATGTTATTGAGTTTGTAAGTTTTTTCAGGAAAGAAATAACATAAACTACAATATCAAGTCCTTTTATCTATTAACAGAGTATATACCTCTATCCGTTCAGTTTTTTCCTTAGGTCCTTCAGTAATGTATTTTAATATTCTCCATGGATAAACTGCACGTATTTTTCTGTTGCTCTTAGAATGACATTTTTTTCCTATTTCTATTCTTATTTGCTTATTGCTGATATGGCAATATAAATTATTTTTGTATGCTAATCTTTTACATAGAAAATTTGCTGAACTTTCTTATTATATCTAAAATTTGTCTTTAAAGTCATTTGGGTTTTCAAAATTATAATAGAGTTCAATTTATATGGTAGCACCAGTGGTTAAAAAAAGAAAAATCCACCTGCCAGTGCAGGAGACATGAGATGTGAGTTTGACCTCTTAGCTGGTAAGATCTCCTGAAGTAGGAAATGGCAACCCACTCCAGTATTCTTGTCTGGAAAATTCCATGGATAGAGGAGCCTGGAGGGTCATGGTCCATGGGGTCACAAAGGGTTGGATACGACTGAGTGACTGAGCATGCGCATGCTCAATTTATATAGAAAATGTCTTTTTCTCATGCTTATCCTGTGTCTTTTATGTCTTATAGCGTTGGCTGGAACTCGCAATAAAGTCTTAGGCTCACAAAGAGAGAGGGACATCCTCCAAGTTACCCAGCTGGATAATGCCAGCTAACCCAATGTTGAATACCCAAGTCATGTCTCTTTGTCACTCTATAAGCATTTTCTTCTGAAGGAGATTTTCCCCTTGGTCTTCTGTTAGATTATTAGATCAGTTTTAGATGACTTTACACAATTTTTAATTAGGTAAGGGGGGAAGATGCAATCACACAAACAGGAAAACTAGATTATGACGTAGTAAACCTAAGACAGTACTTTTTTACATTTAAGTAGTCATGGGAAAGCTTCATTACATACTTCAAGTTACATCGCTTAGCAACAGCTCTTCAGAAATTTCAGTTATCAGCATGATCACTAAAAAGAGAATAAGCTGCAAAGCTAATCTAAAAAATGAGATACAATTGCAGCTAGAAATAAATGAGTAAATATCTAATTGTGTTTCAAAATATGGAATGGTCCTTTCCGGATCTATCATTTTTGAGGCATTACAACGCTAATTCTTCCCAGCATGGGTCATTTGCTTTCATTTTCTCCATTCATATACAGCATTATATATGGAGACCGTGGCTTTAATGTTTCGGTCTTCACTTTCCAAATTTGGGGACCGACCCCTTTTCCTTGACTTGAAAAACAGCAGGGGAGTCCAGTGTTTTGACTAGGGGAGTCCAGTACTTCCCTTCCGGGGAGCTGCTTTTGGACTAATGCTGGCATACCATTAGTATTCACACTGGACTGAAGAGAGCAAGATTGCATGTCTTAATCTTCCATGGATCCAGCCTGGGGTGCATTTTGGAAGAAAGAGAAAAAAGAAAGCCAGCTGTGTTTGCTTTTGTTACCATTTTAGTGGCCACTTTCTAGGAGTGTCACCTTTTGTTCCAAGGCACAAAGAGGAACAAGAACTCTCCCTGCCTCTCATGAGCTACAGATTTAATGAAGGAGTTAGTTCCTGAAGCTGTCCCTACTAGGCTCAAGCATTCTAGTGGATACATATCCAAAGTACCACAGAAACAAAGAGGAGGCACCACCCAACTTAACATGTTCTCTCCAAGAAGACTGGGGCTGCACGAGAAACTAACCCTCAATAAGCTGGATAAAGAACCCTGCAATAAGCAAGTAACTTCTACAAATACAAACCACTGGTGCTCTTGCTATATAAAAACTCTTCCATGTAAAAGATTAACTTTGCCTATCAACAATAAGCAAAGTACATGCTCAAGCAATTAACAAAGTATGAAATACAAGTGGTCAATAAGCCAAGGAAAAGGTGTTCAGCCTCACTAGTCATTAGTTAAATACAGAACAAAACATCAATGATGTTATCTTGCAGATTGACAAGTATTCAAATGATTGTTACTTGGCAATAACAAGGATATTGGGAAGAGGGTCCTCTTATTCATGGTATATAAGGGTGCAAATCAATGTAAGAGAAATTTGCTGATGTGCAGTAAAATTTTTAAGTACTTTGAATACAGTCATTCCACTTCTTAGAATATATCCTCAGAAAAATAATCAGATAAATACATAAGGATGTAGGTATGTAGAATGTCCCCTATAGGTTTGTTTGCAACAGTTTTTAAAAAGTTCCAAAATTCTTCCTTTTTGGTTAAATAAAGTATGGTATATGTACCCATTGGACAGTTAGGCATCTGTTTTAAAAAATGAGGTATGTAATTTTTAACTTGGAAAGATGTTCAAGATATATATTTTAAGTGACAAAAGCAGTTTATAAACAGTATGTTGAGTGAGATCCCATTTATACAAATATATTATGTATGCATAAGAAATGGGAAGTCTGCACAAAATAGTAGCTGTGGTCTGTAGGAGGCTAAACTGACGGGAAAATTCCACACTATACATTTGAACATCTGAACGTGGAGTTTGAATTGTGTCACGGAGCATATGTTACTTTTATCCTCAAGATGAATAAGATAGATCTCTTAAAAGGGGAGAAGATGGCTTTACAAGTTTACAGGATGTTATTGCAATGGTATTTTATATAAATCATTTTTTAAATTCATTTGTTTTTAATTGAAGGATAATTGCTTTAAAATTTTGGTTTGATTTCTGCCATCCATCAACATGAATTAACAATAGATATACCCTATTATCATATGTGAAACAGATCACCAGTCCAGGTTCAATGCATGAGACGGGGTGCTTAGGGCTGGTGCACTGGGATGTCCCTGAGGGATGGGATGGAGACGGAGGTGGGAGGGGGGTTCAGGATGGGGGACATAAGTACACCCATGGCTGATTCATGTCAATGTATGGCAAAAACCACTACAGTATTGTAAAGTAATTAGCCTCCAATTAAAATAAATAAATTTAAAAAAAACAATAAATATACTCAAGTCCCATCTGTCTTGAACCTCCCTCCCACCTCCCACCCCATCCCACCCCTCTAGGCTGTTGCAGAGCCCCAGTTGGGGTTCCCTGAGTCATACAGCAAATTTCCACTGCTATCTATTTTACATATGGTAATGTATATGCTTCCATGCTATGTTCTCCATTCATTTGTGTAAATATTTCATTTTATGGAATATCATTAGTTTATAACATTTTCTAAAACTTCTTGTTAAAAATGTATATCCAGTTAGGTTATTTGAGCAAAAATTCCAGCAGCTTCACTGCCCATTCTTTACTCTAAAATATGACAAAGCTATCAACACACAAAAAGGTTTTTAGAGTGGTTAAATAGAGGTAACCAGCGTCTTCCTCCAGGAAGCCTGTTTCCTTTTCTCCCAAAATACATAGTTTAAGGTTCCTGGTGAATTTATGTAATTCTGCAAAATATTTTCATTGAAGAAGTATGGCTCCATGTGTGGGTGGTAACTTGTAAGCTTACACTGTTAATCAGTCTGTATTTGAGATTTTCTTTCTTCCCACTTCAAGTAATTAGCCACTGGGACTAGCAAAACAGTTTTTGCGTCGTGTGCAGCAGATTTCAAGAATTAAAGAAAAAAAAAACAGGATGGCAAAGAAGCACCGTAAAAGCCAATATAAAGAAAAAATATATAACCATCATTAAGATATCATTTGGATTTTTTGGAACATTGTTTGGTTCTCAGGTTTGTTTGTTTGTGTAGAACCAGTTACTGAGGTTATAGCAGCAAGTGTGACCCTGTCTGCAAGCAACTAAAAATAACGTAAGACTCTCAGAATGAGAATCTCTGTTGTCCCTACACAATTGTGTGAATAAACTTGTTACCTGGAGATGCGGCAGGATCAAGAGCAGTCACATTCTGCTCCATTTTCTTCCAAAGAGATAGAAAATATCTATCAATAGAGTCAGACTCCTTTGCCATTTATTATAAAATACAGACCAGTACAAAGAGTAAAATTAGGAAAATTTGAGATCAACACTTAACCAGAAATTATCAACCAGATCTTGTACTAAATTATCTCCTGACTAGACTATCAAACTGCACCCAGATAGAATCAGGATCAAAGCAGCATAACAAATTAGCCTCTTCATTATTATCTCACTTGGCAAAAATTCTGAAGGTAGTCACTTTCGGGGTGGGGTCAGTGGATCAATGATGTAAGAGCTCTCCATGTTCATCTCTGGGATTCTCTTGACCTCATGGTTGCAACACGGCTGCAACATCTCCAAGCATCTCAACTCTACATGAAAAGTTCCAAAGCAGGAAGGATGGGGTGACTCTCCTGCAGCAGAAAGGAAGGTCTTTCCCAGAAGCCCCCACCTGACTTCTTGTGCCATTGGCTAGACCCCTAAACCAAGTGTTGGCAAAGGGGAACAGGATTGCTCTAGTTGACTTAGTTCATTCACGCCTCATGATTCATGAGAAGCTATAGTCCAGATAAAATTGTATTCTGTAAGCAAGGAGAAGAGGAAACAACCACTGAGTAGGCCATCAGCACTGTATGACATAAAAAACAAAGTTCCCACACAATAGGCCTGGAAGCCCTTTGACCATTCTGGTGTTCAAATTTTTCTTTACAGAATCTCTCCTAAGAATGATCCCTGGGAGTTATGGCCCCAGAAACAACACTAGTTTTATGGAGACTTTCCTAGAAAATTGTCCCCAAAGTCAAAATGTGCACTCTGTTGAAAAAGTGGAACATATTCATCAGCAATCTTTTACCATAACCATCTTTTCCATAACCACATTTGCCTTTTGGGAAAAATCTTTGGATGAAACACGCCCAGAGTACACTTAGGTTCCTTCGTGCTCTTTCCTGAATGATCAGTCATCACTGTGGCTGGCGGAAAAAAATGGGCATTTTCTCCTCTAGTCCTGAATGCAGACCTCTGGGCTTGTATCTCAGGTGGAAAAGGCACAACATTCAATGACACAGCCTGGCCCTGGCCCTAGCCCTGGCCCAGGCGATCTTGCCAAAGTTTGGTGGACTTGGTTAAATCACGAATTTACACATCCATGTTTTTAAAAGGTATACCTACAAGTAAAACGATTTTGAAAAATTAGGAACATATTAGCTATTTTTGAGGGTGTTTGGAGGGGGGTTCAGGATGGGCAGACACATGTATACCTGTGGCTGATTCATGTTGATATATGGGCAAAACCCATCACAATATTGTAAAGTAATTATCCACCAGTTAAAATTAATTATTAATTTAAAAAATAATAGCTATTTTAAAAAAATTGAATACTTACTTAC
The DNA here is from genome assembly GCF_016772045.2 of Ovis aries. Classification (NCBI taxonomy): domain Eukaryota; kingdom Metazoa; phylum Chordata; class Mammalia; order Artiodactyla; family Bovidae; genus Ovis; species Ovis aries. Next base: position 20,302,617 of record NC_056061.1, read on the forward strand.
CATATGCCAGTCACCAGGCTAAGTGTTTTACCGATATACATAGGTTATCTCACCTAATCCTGTACAAGAATCTTCTAAAGCTGTTGCTGACATTTTACCGACACCCCAACAAGAAAACTGAGAACTACTAGCCATGTATGGAGGAGCTGGGTTCACTCAGATGCGTCTAACTAAAACTTGTATGCGTATCTGTCATACTTCCTTGTACTGCCAATGTGTTCAAAATCAAGAAATCACCTCCAAACGACTCTTATAACTGATCATTGTAATCACAAATACCCAACAAAGTGAAGCCCATAAACTCCCAGACCTGTCTGCCCTGTCTCCTCACCAGCAGTTAGCAGACACCCTTAGATTCTGGATTCCTGGTCACCGGAATGTATGTGTGGCTCCACAGTCTGATGCTCGGCCAGTGAGATGGGAGCACAGATGTTTTAGAGATGGAGCGTTAGAAAGATGACCAAGTCTTTGAATCCCCAAATCCTGTCATTTCAGTCAGGGTTGGTTTAGTTGCAGAGAATAGAAATCACTGTGTAAGCAGAAAGTTTAGGCGTAGGAAATTTGATATCTCCTGAATAACTGAGAAAAACGGCTGGAGGAGAATGTTTAGATAGAGGCTTCAAGAATGTTTCCTAGAACAGCTCAGCAGAACTGTCTGCGGGGGGACAGCATTCTCTGCCATAGTTGGAAGTAAAGAGTACCAGTCAGGTTCAGTTGAGGGAAAGAACCCCACATTTCTCTTGACATTTCAAACAGAGGAAATTTAATACAGGTGTTGGTTACAACAGTGTTGGAAGGCCTGGCAAGATAAAAGAAGGCTCTGTGCGTGCACGCAGGAGTGTGTGCTACGTCGCTTCAGTCGTGTCCAGCTCTTTGCAACCCCATGGACTGCAGCATGCCAGGCTTCCCTGCCCTTAACTATCTCTCAAAGTTTGCTCAAACTCACGTCCATTGAGTCAGTGATGCCATCCAACCATCTCATCCTCTGTCATCCCCTTCTCTTCCTATCTTCAATCTTTCCCATCAGGGTCTTTTCCAGTGAGTCAGTTGTTCACATCAGGTGGCCAAAGTATTGGAGTTTCAGCTTCAGCATCAGTCTCTCCAATGAACACCCAGGACTGATCTCCTTTAGGATGGACTGGTTGGATCTCCTTGCAGTCCAGGGGACTCTCAAGAGTCTTCTCCAACACCACAGTTCAAAAGCATCAATTCTTTGACACTCAGCTTTCTTCACAGTCCAACTTTCACATCCATACATGACTACTGGAAAAACCATAGCCTTGACTAGATGGATCTTTGTTGGCAAAGTAATGTCTTTGCTTTTGAATATGCTGTCTAAGTTGGTCATAACTTTCCTTCCAAGGTGTAAGCATCTTTTAATTTCATGGCTGCGATCACCATCTGCAGTGATTTTGGAGCCCCCAAAATAAAGTCTGACACTGTTTCCACTGTTTCCCATCTATTTCCCATGAAGGGATGGGACCGGATGCCATGATCTTCGTTTTCTGAATGTTAAGCTTTAGGCCAACATTTTCGTTCTCCTCTTTCACTGTCATCAAGAGACTTTTTAGTTCCTCTTCACTTTCTGCCATAAAGGTGATGTCATCTGCATATCTGAGGTTATTCATACTTCTCCCGGCAATCTTGATTCCAGCTTGTGCATCCTCCAGCCCAGCGTTTCCATGATGTACTCTGCATATAAGTTAAATAAGCAGGGTGACAATATACAGCCTTGACGTACTCCTTTTCCTATTTGGAACCAGTCTGTTGTTCCATGTCCAGTTCTAACTGTTGCTTCCTGACCTGCATACAGACTTCTCAAAGGCCTAGAGGCCAGAAATCTGCAGTCAAGGTGTTGCAGGGTTAGTTCCTTCTGGAAGCTCTGCGGGGAAACCTGCTCTGTGACTCTCTCTAAGCTTCTGGTGACTACTGACCACCCTTGGCATTCCTTGGCTTAAGGTTGTGTGCGTGTGTGTTAAGTCACTCAGTCGTGTCCGACTCTTTGTGACCCTATGGACTGTAGCCCACCAGGCTCTTCTGTCCATGGGATTCTCCAGGCAAGAATACTGGAGTGGGTTGCCATTTCCTTCTTCAGGGGATCTTCCCAACCCAGGGACCGAACCCACATCTGTTACGTTTCCTGCATTACCAGGTGGGTTCTTTACCACTAGTGCCAAACACTGAATAAGTGGTCCACACCATAACAATGTTAATAATTATTGTCATGATTATAATTACCATGTAAAATGAAAACCCAGTATTGAAACTATCTTAGACCATTATACATCAAAAATAACCACTCTCAAATCATTATCAAAAGTAGTATTCCCAGCTCATATAAAAGTACTATTGATACTTTCTTGTGATCATAATGATTGAAATCAGAGTTATGGAGAGACAGTATGTAAAATGGATAAGCTTGTTTTTTGGGGTTTTTTTCTGAAAAGCAAATATCACAGTGGAAGCCTGCCACTGCCTCTGCTTATTGTCTTCTGAACTTAGCACCCTAAGAGTTAAACATGAATTAAAGGAAGCCTCGCAAAGACGACAGTGCTCTGTCATTGGTCATTTGTATTTTAAGGCCCCAGGAGCTAACGTTGTCTCCCAGGAAATAGATTCAGTGACATTTAGCTTTTTCACCTTTCAAAGAAAGATGAAAGTGAAAGTCACTTGGTTGAGTCTGACTCTTTACGACCCCGTGGGCTATACAGTCCATGGAGTTCGCCAGGCCAGAATACTGGAGTGGGCAGCCTTTCCATTCTCCAGGGGATCGTCCCAACCCAGGGATCGAACCCAGGTCTCCCACATTGCAGACAGATACTTTACCCTCAGAGCCACCAGGGAAACCCTTTGACTTTTCAAAGGAAATGACAAAATCCGCCCCCAGAATGCTCTCTCAACCTGATTCTCTGCTTTTGCTGATGTGAAGTTATTTCCCACAGCCATCATTGACAGACTGGAATGGGACCATTCTCTCACCCACAGACTGTTCATTTGTTCACATACTCATAAATAGTCATTAAGCGTCTACCCTGTGCTGGGCACTGGGGACACCCTGGTGAGCCAGACAGACCCTGACTCACAGAGCTCACAGGACAGCAGGAAAGACAGGCAAGCAAATGAGAGAGTCGGGATGAATCTCAGTCCTCATCCTTGGTGGTGACAAACACACACTTGTTTTGCAAATCAAAATGACAGTGAGATACCATCTCACACAAGTCAGAATGGCCATCATTAAAAAGCCGACAAATAACAAATGTGGGAGAGGGTGTGGAGAAAAGAGAAGTCTCCTACACTGTTGGTGGGAATATAAGTTAGTGCAGCCACTATAGGTACCAGTGTGGAGGTTTCTCAAAAAACTAAAAAGAGAATTACCATATGATCCAGCAGTCCAGCTTCTGGGCATATACCCAGACAAAACTATCATTCAAAAAGATACGTGCATCCCTATGTTCATAGCGCTATTCACAATAGCCAAAACATGGGAACAACTTGACTGTATATTGACAGATGAATGGATAAAGAGCATGTGGTCCATATACACAATGGAACACTACTCAGATACAAAAAAAGAATAAAATAACGCAATTTGCAGCAACATAGATGCAACTAGAGATTATCACACAGAGCGAAGTGAGTCAGAAAGAGAAAGGCAAATACCATATGATATCACTTATGTCTGGAATCTAAAATAGGGCACAAACGAACCTATCTAGGAAACAGAAATAGACTCACAGACTTAGGGAACAGTGTGGTTGCCAAGAGGAAGGGGGTGGAGGAGAGCAGACTGGGAGTTTAGGATCACAAGGTATAAACTATTATATACAGGATGGATAAACAACAGGGACCTACTGTATAGCATGAGGAACTATATTCAATATCCTGTGATAAACCATAATGGAAAATAACATAAAAAAGAATGTCTATATGTGTATAATTGAGCTACTTTGCCACACAGCAGAGATTACATGAACTATACCTCAAGAAAAAAAATTTTTTTTTAAATACACATTTCGGAATCTTAATCTGCAACCTAACCTACTTTCTGGTTCAAGCTCCCACTCCCCCAGAGTAGCAGAAACATCATCTCAGCGCATTCGAGGCCTCCTCTTTCCACAGCTTGCATGTGATTTTGGAGGTGGGTCTTATAAAGTGTTTAAGAGTCACTAGGGAGGGGTTGGGAAGGGCAGCTCTGTCCTTGAGGTCACCTGTGATTACCTGCCCGCTTGCATCTGCTGAGACATCCAGCATTCCACCTGATGCTTGGTGTCAGCCTCTGCAGTCACCAATGACAAGTGGTGGTCATTTTCAAAGTGCCTGATAAGGAAACTCCAAGCTGGTAAATGTGCCATTATGTATAGTCCCTATACTTGTAGAGACACATAGGCAGCCCTGACCAACCACCTGGAGATGTTTGTTGAGGGCTCACTATATACCAGCATTGTCCAGCCACTCTAGGTGAATTTTTAAAAAGATAAAATCTCGTAGCCAAAGTTCTTGCACTTGTAATTTAGTTGTAGAAATACTGCTAACAATCACTTAACTTTTATCTCACAGTTTCCACTGTGAGGTCCTGACGAAAAGAAGATCAAAGATAACAGTAAGCAGAGAAAGGTTTCATTGAAAGGAGACAAGCTCACCTCTCAAAAGAGAAGGGTGCAGGAGGGGCAGAATCAGCTTCTAGGAAACGGTTTCAGTGGACGCCAAGTTGCAAGGGAACACAGTGGCAAGAGGGGAAAATAAGGTGGGAACGAGATAAGGATTGATCAGACCCCTCATTCATCAGGGCCTCTGTCCCACCGTCCAGTATCCTGTGCCTGAGCTGGGCTGCATGGTGTTTGGGGGCTCCAGATTCACTCCAAAAATATTCCTTTTGCAGAGTTCTCTTACCAACCTGGTCTCCACGTTCGTTTTGTATCAGGTCTTTCTGTCCCCCAGCTCATCCTCCATCCCCTCATTAGACAGTTCACTGGAAGTGTGCAGCAGCAAGTCTCTCACGTGGTGATTTAGGGAACTATTCTCCTTCCCTTTCATGGCTCCACCATCCTCTGGGTCTTTAGGGCCCTCTCCATGCAGCCAGCAGAGGAAGAGAGATGGAGCCTGGGGACTGCTAAGGAGCTCTCCACAGGCCAGGTATGGAAGAGGCCCGTATTGTTTTCATCAATATTCCATAAGCTGGATTTAGTTATGGTCTCATCTGACTCCAGGGGAGTCTGAAAAACCTCATCTAGCTGTTGTGTCCAAGAGAAAAATGAAATGGGTTTTGGTGAGTATAACAGCAAATTTCACTATAGGGGAAGCCCTTCTACTTCCAAAATGTTGAAGAGGCCTTTCACTTTCTGCTCTCTACACTGCTCCTCTGAAGCAATGAGCATCTAATAGTTTCCTAGAGAGGCTGTGATCTATTATCCAGTCACACACATAATTTAAATGGTTGTAAGTGCTTTGCTAGCAGAAGTATGGGATGCTCTGGGAGCACACACAAGCCTTAGAAAATTTCAGCAAGTGAAAATGGAGAAAAGGCTGTGACTGGGTTGGGTGGCACAAAGCAGATGTTGGGCAAAGGACAGGACTTGTTTAGGACAGAAGAACAATAAGGCTCAAAAGATCACTGAATAACTTGAGCCCTGGCTTGATTTACATCACATCATCTAACTAACTTGATGCTAAATGACACCAGTGTTCCTCAAGTTAAAGAGCCTTTCCTCACTAAAGATTCTTAATCTGCATGTGCCTGGCAGATGGCAGGCCTCACCTCATTTACTGGGTTGGTCATTTTCAAAGTGCCTGACAAGAAGACCCCAAACTAGTAAATGTGCCATTTTGTATAGTCCCTGTTTTTGTAGAGACACACAGGCAGCCCTGACCAACCACCTGGAGATGCTTGTTGAGGGCTCACCATATATCAGCACTGTCCAGCCACTTCAGATGAGTTTTTAAAAGATAAAACCTCATAACCAAAGTTCTTGCTCTGGTAATTTAGTTGTAGGAATACTGCTAACAATCACTTATCTCACTGTTTCAACTGTGAGGTCCTGACTAAAAGGAGTCAAAGATGACAGTAAGTAGAGAAAGGTTTCATTGAAAGGGGAAAAGCTGACCCTCAAAAGAGAAGGGTGCAGGAGGGACGGAATCAGCTTCTAGGAATTGGTTTCGGTGGACACCAAATTGCAAGAGAACACAGTGGCAAGTAGAGAAAATAAGGTGGGAAGGAGATGAGGACCGATTGGGAACAGAGTTGGGATCATGTCAACTACTCCCAGGTGGCCTAGTGGTAAAAGAATCCACCTGCCAACACAGGAGAAATAAGATCGCAGGTTCGATTTCTGGGTCGGAAGGAAATGGAAACCCACTCCAATATTCTTGCTTGGAACATTTCCATGGGCAGAGAAGCCTGGCAGGCCACAGTCCATGTGGTCTCAGAGGGTGGGACACGACTGAGTGACTGAACACACACAACTACTCCATAATCTGTGCAGAGAGGCCATTCGTTGGTACTGGCTTGGCCAAAAAGTTTTTTTGAATTTTTGTACAACATCTTATAGGAAAACTTTAACAAACTTTTTGGCCAACCCAATGCATTTTCCTTTGGTAAGCTAGAGACTATTTTACAAAACTCTCAAACTGGGAATATAGAAAAGAAGAATCCTCAGTAGAAAATGTAATTGGGTAAATATTCTAACTTATCAACAAAACTATCTCTAATTTCACATGCATGTCCACATACGCATATATGTACGTAGAGTACCCTCCAAAGCAGTTTACAAGAGACACAGAGAATCCACTGAGAACCACAGTGAAACTTTTAAGACAAAAAAACGTCAATAGCAATTAAAAAAGAAAATAAATACTAAATTTTGTGGCACTCCCTAGTCACAGTAAGATGTAACCTTGTATAGAAGAATAATCACGGGCTTCCCAAAGCAACCATAATTGAATTGAACTCCAGGTCCCCCCCCCACCCCGACTCTGTTGTCTGTTGGTCAAATCAAATTACTTAAGCTTTCCGAACCCCCGGTGCACTTATCTAACAGGATGAGAATAATCTCTTCATCACTAGATTATGATGGGAATTAAAACAGGATAGCACATATAAAGCATTTAGTTCTGTCTTAGTACTCTGTGTGATCAATGAGAGCCAGTTTCCTGCATTCCTTAATAATATGAAATGAACCAACACCAGGCTTGCCATTGCCAACATAACACAAGGTCTAGTGGTGAGACCTAGTGGAAAGAGAGAATATGAGAATGGCCTGACACAGATAACAAGTTCAGGAAACCCTAGCTAGGATCCAGGATAGAAGAAGAGTTACTCTGCATTTCAATCACAAGCCAAATTTAAATTACCACCAGGTGGTATTTGTCTAACAAAAATAAAATGCTCTGATACAATAAGCTGAATTTCTATGTTAAGAATTTGAGAAATTCATTTTCCCCACTTGTGAATCTTCTTTGGGGGGAAATGATGAGATGAAATAAAAATACAAGAGCTAGGGAGGAAATATTTTAACCACACTTTGGACAATAATTTAGAAGACAACTCTGAAGAAAGGGTCCTTTTACTGGTGTGGAGGTTAATATGCTCCAAACAACTTTGCCTCCTCCGCTGACTAAAGGAGACCTCTTGCTTTATTACTCACAGATTGTGTTTTCCCCACATGCTGGCCACCATCCCCATGTCACCAGAGGCGCAGAAGCTTGGGTCTCTAGGAAGTGTAGCATCTGTCTCTAATATTGATAGCTTAAATCAAATGGTTACAGGCAATGCAGGATCCAGAAAAACAAACTAAATGGCAATTTATGTCTAGAACATACTTTTGATGTAACAAAGTTACAGGGCAAAAGAGAAACATATAAAAATAAATAACTTCATTTTACTGAAATGACTAAAAGAAGGGCACTAAAAATATCACACAAGAGGAATGTGAGACTGTAACTTTCCGCCGTTCTGCTGTTATTTCTACTCCAGGAAAGAAAAATCCAGAAAGGAGGACAGAGGCAAATGAAAGGAAACTAAAGCAGATGGGCATGTTTTGGCAAAGCACAGAGAAAGGTAGAGTCAGTCAGTCAAGATTCGTTCAGCATCCACGGGTACCAGGGGAAGGCAGCAGAGGTTCACAGAGCCCTCCAATCGATTTTAAATTCTCAGGAACTCCCGAGGGGCACTGGGTGTCTCGATACTTCCCCTAAACACTGAACAAAGCCCAGGTAGTGTTCTCAGCATCGCCAGTTTCAAGTCTTTTCAAATGATAAGCACAATCTATACAGTAACGATGAACACACCCAGTGTGCTAGTGTTCATCATTTACAGTCTTCCCGCTTGGGGTGATCAGCCCTTCAGATCTGTAGACACTTGCCGAGCTTCTACTGAGTGCCAAGCACAAATCCAGACTGCCTTCAATGGCTTCTTGGTGCAGGGAAGAGCTAGAGAGGCAAACAGGGAGAGGACACAGTATCTCCTGGTGAGCGGAATGAAAGAGGCAGTCATGAGGATGAAACCGGGCGGAGTCCACTTAACCCGCAGCTGCACAGTGGGGGTCTCAAGAAAGTCTTTCTGAAAGAAATGTATATCTAGTTTTTAAAGCTAAGTAAGAGCTATTCCAACAAAGAGGTCAGGGTGAGTTGGTGATGATGACAACGGACCAGGAAGGCTAGAGATGCTGTGGAAATGGGCAAGACACAGTTAGCATGACTTCAGTACAGAATCTGCGTGCAATGCAGGAGACATGGAGAAGCAGGCTTGATCCTTGGGTCGAGAAGGTCCCCTGAAGGAGGAAATGGCAACCCACTCCAGTATTCTTGCCTGGAAAATCCCATGGACAGAGGAGCCTGGTGGTCTACAGTCCATGGGGGTCACAAAAGAGTTGGACACGACTGAGCGACTAAATCACAGCAACAAAACATATGGTACCCGTCATTCAGCCCATCCCAGTCAGTGTGCCCACTTTGATTTATGAAAGAGGTTTGGGATAAGAGGCACTGCCCAGGGACAAAGATGACTGTGGATGCCCCGGAGGCAGGACTAGCATCAGCTGGTATGCTCTGGCATGGCTAAATCTGATGCTTATGGCCAGCATCTGTTCTGTCAGTGCCCAATGGTGCCAGCTGTTAAATATTGTGACTCTGACCTCTATATGAGATGATCCGGAATAACAAGAGGAAACGGTGGAGGACAGACCCCTGAAAAATGTTCATGTGTTTATTGGAGGAAAGGAGAAGCAGAGAGAAGAAAGAGGAGGGCGAGGAGAAGGAAAGGGAGTTGGCAGAAGGAGTGGGAGACAAGGAGGGAGGAGGGGAAAGGAGAGAGAAGGAAGAGAGGGAAAAGATTTATAGCAGGAAATACCAGGAGATGTGTTTCAAACAGAGAACACAGCCAATAGTGTCCGGGGAAGGGGATCAGCTGAAGGAGAGAAGATCCTGAACACGTTTGTATTTTGAAAGAGACAGCAAGTAGGTGGAAGAAGGGTAAAGCCACGAAGAGAGCGGGGATGAACAGTGGAATGACATCCCTAAGGAAGGATGGGGTACAGAACCTTCTGCTGCAAGAGCAAGTGGATCTGTACCTTTGGAGGAGGAGTTGGGAAAGGACCGAGATGCTGGATGTAACAGGAAGTGAAGGAAACTTCTCTTATGATGTAGATGGCAAGAGTGTAGGAACTCAGAAACTGAGCAGGAACTTTCAGAGAGGTGACCTGAAGGAGGGGAATGTTGTGGGTTGAAACATAAGGCATGGCCCAGGCAGCTTCCAGGGTAAGGCTGAAGACCATGAACCTACAGATCCCCACTGAAGTGCAATTTCATTTTTCTAACAACTCTCTGGAAACTGGGCATAAAAACAGAAGAGGAAATCACCTGGTTTGACTTAGCACTAGGGATTTTGCTAAAAAGATGGAGAGGAAAGACGAGCAAGCAACTATCAAAGAATGTTGTTAACAACACCATGAGGTCTGAGCTTCTTTGAAACATAAGAAAAGAGAGGGCGGAGAACAAGGAGGAATTGAAGATCAAGGAAAGTTGAAGAACAGAGAAATAAGAGGGATAGAATAATAGAAAAATGTGGTGTAAAGAAGGTAGATTTTTTTAGGATCTTGCAGGAAAAATGATTCAGATTGCTAGGGTGTAGCCCAAAGCTGAAAGTGGCTGGGTGATGTGGAAGCTGACTGTCGACATCATAGCAATCCTCATAGGCAACATTTGTTTATCAGTTCCTATGAGTTGTCCACTGTGATAAGCAATTTACACATCTCCCCACCTTATTGAAATAAGCACCAGTATTATGTTTTACACGAGAAACTAAGGATCAGAGATGTTATGCAATGCGCCTGTGGTTACACACTTGGTAGAGGGTAAAGCTGTGTTTTAAAACCACTTCTCTTTGATTCCAATGCTTGTGTTTCTTTCAAGAATGATGGTGGGGCCTGGGATGGAGAGAAAGATGTGATCCGCAGTCCACAGTCATTACTGAGTGTGGACGAGTGACCAGCTAAGACAGCGATGAAAAGGAGAAAGATGAAAGGCCTGAGCTTTCAAAGAGAAAGGCTTGCATGCGAGCATGCAGCCACGGTGCTTTTACTATGGTGCTGGGGATCCAGAGAGGGTCCTTCAGCCTCTGGGGCTCTGGGACAGAGGACAGTGTGGTGGTCAGGTTCTAAATAGAGTGTTGGAAAGAAATTATTGTGTTGCCTCCAAAGAAACTTGAGTCCAGATCTGAAGGCAGAAATGAGCTTGGATGGTTCTATAAGCTGAACCAAACTCTGCAGATATCTGGAGTCTCCAGGAAATAGAGAAGGACTTAGGTGCTCTTGTTGAAGTTCAGTCACCAAGTCGTATCCTGCTCTCTGCGACCCCATGAACTGCAGCATGCCAGGCTTCCCAGTCCTTCACTACCTCCCAGAGTTTGCTCAAATTTCTGTCTATTGAATCGGTGATGCCATCCAACCATCTCATCCTCTGTCATCCCCTTCTCCTCTTGCCTTTAATCTTTCCCAGCATCAGGGTCTTTTCCAATGAGTTGGCTCTTTGCATCAGGTGGCCAAAGTATTGGAGCTTCAGCTTCAGCATCAGTCCTTCCAATGAATACTCAGAGTTGATTTCCTTTAGGGTCTTTTTAGAAGTGGCCAGTTGTGGCCTAAATGATCACATTTCTGAGGGAGTGGAATAATAGCTTGAAAAATAAAAAAACAAAGGCAAAAATCAAGGAAGCTACTGTGCAGGCTCCATAAGGAGAACAGGCTTGGATTCCTGGGTAAATCGTTCTTATCAGTGAAGATTTTTGAAGACTTTGCTGATGACTTCAGTCATCTTGATTGCCATCCTTTCGGTTCCTACCGTCCCTGGTTTTGTCTTCTATCATGCTGTGTATTATTCATCGTTGTATATTTACCATTATGCAATGCCTAAATAAATGATTTATTCAGCCTAGTCAAGTGCTAAGTGCACTGTAGGTGCCTAATAGGCATATCTTTCACTCTCTGGAGAAAGTGATAAAAGCTCTAAGTGTACCATTTTGTGTTTTTGTCATCTCTTAAGATACATTTCTATGGCTTATACATGGTCATTTTTTCCCCTGAAAACTTAAAGTCCGTTAGGCAGGGTGTGCTCTGAGAGAACTATGTAAGTTAACACAGAATCTCCAGGAAAGGTAACCTAAGCGTGGCCTCAATTCTGTCTGCCATGCAGAGACAGCTAGGAGAAACAGTGCCATAGGGAAGGACCTGGGCCCTACAGACTGCACAGACCCAGGCTCTCAGACACGACCCGAAGTCAAGGAGAGGGTAGAGTCCACTTTCGTTATTTAGCCAAAGGGAAATGATTTGCTATGCTAACACAGAAATTCCTTTTTCCAAGAGCACTGAGAATGATTAATAACTCTATTTTCCGGATTTTGAAAATGGTGTATTTTTATCTGGGGGGTGGGGGGGAGGGGCACATCATCCAGCATGCAGGATCTTAGCTCCCCAGCCAGGGGTCCAATCCATGCCCCCTGCAGTCGCAGTGCAGAGTCTCAACCCCTGGACCACCACAGAAGTCTTCATGGTGTATTTATGAATCAAGAAGATGCATCTCCTTTCTAAGGACATGGCCAATGGGGGCTTCCGAGGTCGTTGTCAGGAGGCTTCCAAGGTCGTTGACGGGCAGGTTATTTATGAAAACCAGAAGATTTCTACTCCTGAGGACTGGTGAGTTGAAGGAGAGAGAATTTAATAACGAATTTTCCTTGGGTTCACAATCACTGTCCAGTTCCTAAATACCAAGACATATCTGACCTACAAGTGTTACTGCTAAACTTCAGCAAACAGATAAACATTATCAGTCTTCTAAATCTCAACAAAAATTAGCTGAACAGCCAAACAGGTCATCTTTACTCACCTTGGAGAGAAGCAGAGAAGTCTGCATTTATCTGCTTCCCACACAAGGTTCTTAATTATATTCAGTCATTTGACAGAATGAACGAGAAGCTAATACATGAGACAGAACCTGAACGGATCCAAGCAAAAGCTTATGGGAAAATGCATCTATTAAAAATAAGCAGTATGCACGCTTAGACCACCTCGGGGAGATTTGCTTCTTTTTTTAAACTCATTTGTTCACTTGTCAGTGTGCTTGACTCATCTGAACTAGGCTCCGGAGTTTAGTAACTCTGAGGACCAGAACAAACTGCAGACAGAGTGCATGAGGGGTGAGTGGAGCTGACACCGGAGGGCTGGCTCGGGATTGCTAAGAAGTTTCTGCTTTATTCAAAATTGGGTGAGAAGCTGTGGGTGGGTCTTGAGAAGGGACTGGGGTGATCTGACTTTATTTGTTTGACAATCACTCTCCTGCAGTGCAGAGGAGGGGCTTGAGGGTCAGGAGTGGCACTGGGGGCGGGGCTGTGGGGGCGGGGCTGTGGGGGCGGGGCTGGGGTCGGGGTGTTGTTGGGAGACTGGCAGGAGTGCAGCAGAGACAGACACAGTGTTGGCTCCAGCCAAGATGGCAGCGGTGGGAATGGAAAGATGGTTATGAGATCCAAGACAGAGGAAACAAGAGTCAATGTTGAGTACCTACTTTTTTTTTTTTCAAATGGAAGGAGCCATAGAATGAAGAATGAGGCACGGATGTATCATTTTTGTTCATTTTACTAAGATTTTATCTCAAACTTGAAAATGTTTGTAATATTTTTATCTTCCAAGTCCAATAAATACCATATTCTGACAACTCAAAATAGCAAATGAGCAAAAATTCATTTGTTCTGGTCTTTTTACAGCATTTCAGGTATTGGAAAATAATTACGAAAAAGAATATTAAGTCTGGTGGAAGCACTGATTATTGTTCTGGAACTAATTCTACCTAACATGATTTAATAGGCTTTACAGAATTCTACAAACAACCAATTTAAATTAGACACACCAAGATTTAAATCCATAAACGCAGTTAGTTTAAAACATCGGTATTCAGTTCAGTACAGCCACTCAGTTGTGTCCAACTCTGCGACCCCATGGACTGCAGCATGCCAGGCCTCCCAGTCCATCACAAGCTCCTAGAGTTTACTCAAACTCATGTCCATTGAGACAATGATGCCATCCAACCATCTCATCCCCTGTAATTTCCTTCTCCTCCTGCCTTCGATCTTTCCCAGCATCAGGATATTTTCAAATGAGTCAGTTTTTTGCATCAGGTGGCCAAAGTATTGGAGTTTCAGCTTCAGCATCAGTCCTTCCAATGAATATTCAGGACTGATTTCCCCTAGGATGGACTGGTTGGATCTCCTTGCAGTCCAAGGGACTCTCAAGAGTCTCCTCCAACACCTCATTGTTATTAGTCCCCTTTCAATCCCATATCTACTCTTAAAATAAGTAAACAATGACAAATACCATGAGTAACTATGACTCTCAGTCCATAAATTTATATAGGTGTGTAAGAAATACTCATTTATCCTTTAAATGTACTTAAAATCAACTCTGATCCCTCACTCCATGCAAACTGAGGGCAGTAGTTCTCAACAGGTTCCTTGACTTCCCATTTCTCTTCTCCTGTGGCAGTCTCTCCTACCCCCACTTCATCGCTTAAAAAACATTCTCTTCTCTTCCTCTCTGTCCCTCAAAGTAATCAATTCAATATGGTCAGACTGGGACTTCCCTTGTGGTGCAATGGATAAAAATCTGCCTGCCAATGCAGGGGACACTGGGATCAATCCCTGGTCAGGGAAGATCCTATATGCTGCGGAGTAACTAAGCCCATGCTCCAAAATTACTGAGCCCACACTCTAGAGACTGTGAGCTGAAAATGCTGAAGCCCCTGTGTTGAGAACCCATGCTCTGCAACAAAAGAAACCACTGCAATGAGAAGCCCATGTACTGCAACAGAGCCCAGCCCTTGCTCACTGCAACTAGAGAAAGCCCAGCAATAAAGACCCAGCAGAACAAAAAATAAATTAATAAGATTATTATAAAAAAATAAGGTCAGACTTTTTGCCAGAGTGTAAAGTTATTAAAAGTGACTTCAGTTTTCACCCCTAACAATGATTTCTCTTAAGGGCTGGACCTAAAGACTTACAGAATATCATAAAAGTGTTAGGACATTACATTATAAAAATTTGTGACTTCTGTCTCGATTAAGTTACAGAAGAGTGTGACTTCACCCTTGCCGGTACTCCCTGGCCCTCCTGTCTATCTGCTCTGATAGACACTAGCTGCCGTGTTCTGAGCTCCTGCAGAGAGAAGTCTGTGTGGGAAGAAACTGAGATCAGTCTCCAGTTAACAGCCTGTGAAGAACTAAGGCCCTCAGCCCAACGACCATGAAGGAAGTGAATCCTGCCAACAACCACCTGGGAGATCGGAGCAGCAACTCCGCCCTCCCCACACCCCTGACAAACCTGTGAGAGACTCTGGAGCAAAGCACCCAGATAAGCTGCATCCAGCTCTCGACCTCCAGAAACCAGGAAATAGGGATGCTGATGTTTCATGCCACTAAGATTTGGTGGATTGACTTGTTATATATCGATGACTAACACAAATTTCCAAGCATTTGTGGTACCCTTGTCAAAGCACGAAGTTCAGAGAGTCAGTGAGAGGGTCTTACACTGTTTGCACACTGTACCTACCAAATGTCCTATTCACTATAAGTATTTAAAATATTGATTGATGAATGATTGAATAAATATAAACAAAACAAAGGGACAGACACATCATACCCAAAGATCTTAAATAGGGTTTTTTGGTGTTTTTGGTTTTTTTTTTAATAAATTGATTTAAAACATTTTTTTAAATTCATTTGGCTGTGCTGGATCTTAGTTGGGCACTTAGGATCTTTGTTGCCTCGTGTGGGATCTTCAGTGTGGTGTGCAGGATCTAGATCCCAGACTGGGGATCAAACCTGGGCCCTCAGGAGTGAAAGCACAGAGCCCTAACCACTGGACCACCAGGGAATTTCCTTTAATAAGGTCTTTGAGACAAATGATGATGATATGTTGAAATGTATACCAGCAATTAAGCAAAATGCCATATTAAAAATGAAGTAATTAAATGATCATTTATCATCAATTATCAATAAATAATAATAAGATGGTAATGTTAGTTCTGTTAACATCTTCCTAGCTGCACTTGGAAGAAACCCACCAGGGCTGATAAAGAGAAGTTTCTCTAAGTGACAGACAAACAATGGGAAGGGAATCCATGTTTTAGGCCAAGGCAGACTTGCCCTGTGGAAATGTGACTCTGGAATCAACCACATTCCTCATATGTGTTTGACCCTAGAGCAAAGTCTGTGCTACCAATGACAGTTAATGGCCCAGGGAGTAGTTGTCAGACAAAGCAAAAATACACAATGCCTCATTAAATTTTAAACTTCAGATAAACACAAACAGCTTTTAACGTAAGTTTGTTTTTCCAGTAGTCATGCACAGATATCACCTGGACCATAAAGAAGGCTGAGCGCCAAAGAACTGATGCTTTTGAACTGTGGTGCTGGAGAAGACTCTTTTTTTTTTTTTTTTTTTTGGAGAAGACTCTTGAGGGTCCCTTGTACAGCAGGGAGGTCCAACCAGTCAATCCTAAAGGAAATCAACCCTGAATATTCATTGGAAGCACAGATGCTGAAGCTGAAACTTTGACTGCCTGATGTGAAGAACTGACTCATTGGAAAAGACCCTGATGCTGAGAAAGATCGAAGGCAGGAGGAGAAGGGGGCAACAGAGGAAGAGATGGTTGGATGGCATCACTGACTCAATGGACTTGAGTTTGAGTAAGCTCCGGGAGACAGTGAAGAACAGGGAGGTCTGGTGTGCTGCAGTCGATGGGGTCACAAAGAGTCAGACACAGCTGAGCGACGGAACAACAACAAATGTTCCTGCAAATCAGCATTATCTACTTGGTGGAGAAGAGAGGAGTTTCCCAGGAGAGGGTAGACCAGTCAGTGAGGAGACCTGGGGGAGGGTTGCTGAGTGAGAGGGCTGGAGAGGAAGGCAGAGGATGAGGAGGCGTCCGTAGGGGACACTCTGAATAACTAAGTGGGGAGGCACCAGTGTTCCTTTATGAAGCATGAGACAGTCATTTATATTCAGCTATAAATGTTTAACCTCTGATTTTGCTGTGCTTTGAGTTATTTACTTCAGTTCAGTTTAGTTCAGTTCAGTTGCTCAGTTGTGTCCGACTCTTCGTGACCCCCTGAACCACAGCACGCCAGGCCTCCCTGTCCATCACCAACTCCCAGAGTCTACACAAACTCATCTCTACTGAGTTGGTGATGCCATCCAACCAGCTCATCCTCTGTCATCCCCGTCTCCTCCTGACCTCAATCCTTCCCAGTATCAGGGTCTTTTCCAATGAGTCAGCTCTTTGCATCAGGTGGCCAAAGTATTGGAGTTTCAGCTTCAGCATCAGTCCCTCCAATGAACACCCAGGACTGATCTCCTTTAGGATGGACTGGTTGGATCTCCTTGCAGTCCAGGGGACTCTCAAGAGTCTTCTCCAACACCACAGTTCAAAAGCATCAATTCTTCGGTGCTCAGCTTTCTCCACAGTCCAACTCTCACATCCATACATGACCACTGGAAAAACCATAGCCTTGACTAGATGGACCTTTGTTGGCTAAGTAATGTCTCTGCTTTTTAGTATGCTGTCTAGGTTGGTCATAACTTTCCTTCCAAGGAGTAAGCATCTTTTAATTTCATGGCTGCAGTCACCATCTGCAGTGATTCTGGTGCCCCAAAAATATTTTCTTCAGCCCACATCTAAGTGACACCATTCACACTGGAGACCTAAAAAGTATGTTGCTTACTACAAGTTTCCAACAGAGGGCAGTAAAATGTCCTTGAGGAAGGAGCAGGTTATCAGCCAGGCACCTAATATAATACTGCACACCAACTATATTTCAATTTTAAAAAATGTCATAGACCCCACCTTAAACCATTTAAATCAGAGTTCCTGGGACTAGAGTGCTGACATCAGTGTTTTTAAATCCTCCCCAAGGGAAGTGAGAAAAAAAAGTATTACTCTAAAACTTCTTATGAGTAGGAGCAATGCCTTATATATTTTATAGCTCATATATTTTATGTCATATGTACAGTTCAATATTTAATTGAACTAATGAATCAAATAGCTAAAAAGGATAATTAATGAATGGGAAAAATTATAAAACCATATTTTGATTATACAACTTGGAAAGATTTAAATGAAAAATAAAAAAAGAATAGTTTCCTTAATTAATGCTTTTTCTCTCTGAATCTGTAAAGGGCATAGGACCCCTATACTTTGCTCAATTATCAGTGCACACTGTTTTTCTCAAGAACCGCATATTCAAGTAAGTGTCAGGAAATGGAGCAACATCCATCTATATCCCATGAAGAGCATGTGCGTTAGAGGCAAGACAATCATGGACAGGAAGACTTCATGAGAGGGCATCACCAGCATGGCTGCACCCTGACTGTGACCTGAGCGGTGGGAGAAATTGCAGTAAACATGTCTGGAGTGCCCAGAATGGGAGCACAGTCCTGGGGCTGCAGAGAGACAAAACACCGGCCGAAACAGTAGAGGAAGTGTGGCCACTCCCCTGTGCTCTGTACACTTCCTGACTGCCTAGCTTGAATAAACCTGTAATGTGGATCTGGGCTGAGCTAAAAGGATTTCAAGAATTTTTATGGGGCTTCCCTGGTGGCTCAGTGGTGAAGAATCCACCTGCCAATGCAGGAGACACAGATTTGATCCCTGGTCTGGGAAGATCCCACATGATGAGCAGTAACCAAGCTCATGCACCACAACTTTTGAGCTTAAGCTCTAGAGCCCGGGAGCTGCAACAAAAGAAGCCACCGCAATGAAAAGCCCACTGTAGCTAGAGTAGCCCCCACTCACCGCAACTAGAAAAGAGCCCGGGCAGCAACAAAGACCCAGCACAGCCCATAAATAAATAAATAGATTTTTAAAGTAAAGAGAATATTTTAAAGAAAGTATGTTTATGAAGTAGTGCGTTTCCAAGTCTGTGACATTTATTTTCATGAGATGATCTGAGTGAGGAAGGGGCAGGTGGAGAGCATCTGCTCGAGAAGCTTGCCCTAGGGGGCCTCGAGAGCGAGAAAGAGCATGTGTCTGTCAACAGGAGGACAGGAGTCAGAGCCCAGAGGAGAGAAGACGTGCAAGGGCGAGAGCCATCAAGACCTGGGTTATGTTTCCTGATGGAGCCTGGGTAACACACTCACCCCACCTGCAAAACTCTGTGATTTAAATACGTGCAAAGATGAGATCCACCTTTTTAGGACAACCTAAATATGACCAGCTAAGCTCTTTAAAGATGAAAATAAGTAAATGAAGAAATTGGAGTTGGTGAAAAATTAGGCTAAAAATTATAATATGAAGGCAGGATTGATTCTCAGACTCAGTAGAAGTGAGGAACATTCTAAGCATCGTAGTAATCAATGTAGAGAGAGAAACAGGATCTGCAGCCTGAACATGTATGACAGGAGAAACATCGACCAAGTAACTCAGTCTGACCACAAATTCTTCACTCCAGAAGCCCCATACCTGAATAGTCTCAGGAGACACCAAAGGAAGTTTTTCAGTCCTGTGAAGTAGGGGTGTATATGTCCAATACATTTCTATGTTCTGATAGAAGAATTCAGTTCAGTCGCTCAGTCACATTTAACTCTTTTGTGACCCCATGGACTGCAGCATGCCAGGCTTCCCTGTCCTTCACTATCTCTCAGTTTGCTCAAACTCATGTCCATCAAGTCAGTGACCAACCATCTCATTCTCTGTCATCCCCTTGTCTTCCTGCCTTCAATCTTTCCCAGCATCAGGGTCTTTTCCAATGAGTCAGTTCTTTGCATCAGGTGGCCAAAGTATTAGAACTTCAGCATCCATCCTTTCTGTGAATATTCAGGACTGATTTCCTTTAGGATTGACTGGTTTGATCTCCTTGCTGTCCAAGGGACCCTCAAAAGTCTTCTCCAACATCACAGTCCAAAAGCATCAACTTATTGATGCTTTTGATGAAGACTTAGGTTTTTCCTATTTCATGTAACATATGCAAGAGAAATATGTTTTTTTCTCCAAGTAAACTGCCCTTAAATTATGTGGTGGTGGTTTAGTCACTAAGTCGTGCCCAACCCTTGTGACCCGATGGAATGTAGTTTGCCAGGCTCCTCTGTCCATGGGATTCTCCAGGCAAGAATACTGGAATGGGTTACCATTTCCTCCTCCAGGGGATCTTGACGACCCAGAAATCAAAACCAGGTCTCCTGCACTGCAGGCAGATTCTTTACCAACTGAGCTACTAGGGAAGATTAAATCATGTATCTGTCCATGAAAATAAAACAAGAAAAATGAACCACGATGGATATGACTCCACCCCTAATGAAATAAAGAGGCATGAAGGTGACCCCAGAATTTTATTGCAGTTGACTGATTTGTCAAATGCCATTTTGACACAATATCACTGGGGAAAATAAAGAAAATGTTAATATTCACTACACAAAGACTAGCATATTCAAACCTTGTTAGTTTTGGTCTGATAAAGATCACTAGGAAATGACTCTGCTGCATGAAGAGCCAGATATGCTTAATAACCACTTTGTTGAAATCTGCTGACGCTGCAACTCTTTTTTGAGGAACGGGATTTATAAAAACAAGCCATGGATAGCAACAACATTACTGCACCGAAAATTGGCCCTTATTTCTTCTATTTTTAAAGCAGGTTGAAGTGATGTCAGCAAGATGGTGCGACAGGAGTTTCCAGAACTGGTCACCTCACAGAAACATCAGTTTGAACAACTCACAAAAGTACCTGCGCAAGAGCTAAGGATTCAGGTGAGAGATTACAGAACCTGGATGGAACAAATACGAAAAGATGCACTGAAGAAGGGAGGAAAGACAATTTCACATTTCACCCTTCACCCTACCCCAAACCCAGGCAGCACGGCAGAGTCATCCTCCCATGGGGGAAGGAGAGCGAACATCGTGGTGGAGCCCAGTACCTGCTCTGGTGAACCAACAATTTGGCACCTTCAAGAGACTCATTTTAATGTTAATGACACACTGAAGCCTGAAAATGAAGGGATGGAAAAAGATATTCCAAGTAAATGATAAACAAAAGAGAGATAAAAGACTATACTTATGTCAGATGAAATAGCCTGTTAAGTCAGAAAAGACAAACAACATCACTGTGCAATGACAAAGGGGTCAATTCATCAAGAGGATATGATAATTGTAAATATATATGCACCCAACATAGGAGAACATAAATATATAAAGCAAATATTAACAGGACTGAAGGAAGAAATAGCAATACAATAATTGTATAATTATATTATTAATTTGATTACATCTGCAAAACCATTTTTCCAAATGTTAAGATAACATTTATATATTCCAGGGTTTAGGACTTGCTATCTTTGGGTGGCCATTATTCAGCCTAGAACACCATCATAATCTGTTGCGAAATAGTACTTTTTAAATGTCCATTTCCTCGGCATGTTATAGGAATACCAAAGACAAAAGTGCCCAGTAAAAGAAGAATGACACATTCAGCTTAAGGGGAAATTGAGTTCAAGGAAACGATGAACCATACGTAGTGTTTTAAATTCTCCTTGAAAACAGAATGGCCAGATCATGTTGAGTCATACAGTGTTGTTGGTCTCTATTTATATCACAGATTTGGTTCCAGCAGACACATTCAAAGAGGGATTAAAGTTGCCCAGGGACAGTCATTCATGTTATTTACTATTCCCCAAATACCCACTATGAGCAGGTTACTGCTATGGGGTGGGAGATGGTATAACAAAAAAGGACAAAAGAAAACAACAATGAAAATATCAAGCTCTTTCCTGTTGGCTCTGACGGTGAAGAATCCGCCTGCAATGCTGGAGACCTGGGTTCCATCCCTGGGTCAGGAAGATCCCCTGGAGAAGAACATGGCAACCCACTCCAGTATTCTTGCCTGGAGAATCCCTATGGACAGAGGAGCCTGGCAGGCTACAGTCCACAGGGTCGCAAAGAGGGGGAGACAACTGAGCAACAAGCACAGCACAGATTTCTTTTTAAACCATTGTTAAAAAAAAAAAAATTAATGCAAACCTCAGTTGAATAGAGTTGGGAGACCAGAAGGGGGAGCTCTCATGCCCTGTAACAACAGCGGATCAATGGAAAAGAAAGACTCCTTTCCTGACAAGGACTCAACCAGTAAAGAGCCATGGGCTCTCTGTTACCACAGCCCTACCAACTTCCTTTTGCCTCTCTGCATAAGCATTCTCCTTCCCTCGCTGTGGGGGGACTAGCACAAGGCTCACTGGCATTGCAGACTCAGAACTGCAACTCTCTGCTGATCCCACATGTCTACCTTTGCTGGAGAAATATTCGTCAGTCTATTTATTTCAGGTCAACACTGTCAATCAAAGAAAAAAAAAAGTCATGCAAAACATTTTAAAATGAAAAATATTATACATATATAAACTCTATATAAGTAAAATTAAGTATATCCAATGAGTGCACACGTGTGAAGTCACTTCAGCAGTGTCTAACTCTTTGCGACCCTTTGAACAATTGCCCGCCAGGCTCCTCTGTCCGTGGGATTCTCCGGGTAAGAATACTGGAAGGAGCTGCTATGCCCTCCTCCAGGACACCTTCCCAACCCAGGGATCAAATCTGCGTCTCTTATGTCTACCCGAATTGGCAGGTGGATTCTTTACCACTAGTGCCACCTGGGAAGCCCATGCACATAAAATATAAAACCTCGGCTCTTCTAATATAAAAGTTTATTCTATATAGGTGTTCATTTATAAAAATAATACACATTATTGAAAACCTAGGAAGCATGAATTTGGAAGTCTTCGGCAAACTGTCTCCACGTGAATGCAGAGACTTACCAAGTAAGATATACCAATATATGTAAAGAGGCTTCAGTTCAGTTCAGTTCAGTCGCTCAGTCCTGTCCGACTCTGCGACCCCATGAATCACAGCATGCCAGGCCTCCCTGTCCATCACCAACTCCCGGACCAACTCCCAGAGTTCACTCAGACTCGCGTCCATCGAGTCCGTGATGCCATCCAGCCATCTCATTCTCGGTCGTCCCCTTCTCCTCCTGCCCCCAATCCCTCCCAGCATCAGAGTCTTTTCCAATGAGTCAACTCTTCGCATGAGGTGCCCAAAGTACTGGAGCTTCAGCTTTAGCATCATTCCTTCCAAAGAAATCCCAGGGTTGATCTCCTTCAGAATGGACTGGTTGGATCTCCTTGCAGTCCGAGGGACCCTCAAGAGTCTTCTCCAACACCACAGTTCAAAAGCATCAATTCTTCAGCGCTCAGCCTTCTTCACAGTCCAACTCTCACATCCATAGATGACCACAGGAAAAACCATAGCCTTGACTAGACGGACCTTAGTCGGCAAAGTAATGTCTCTGCTTTTGAATATACTATTTAGGTTGGTCATAACTTTTCTTCCAAGGAGTAAGCGTCTTTTAATTTCATGGCTGCAGTCACCATCTGCAGTGATTTTGGAGCCCCCCAAAATAAAGTCTGACACTGTTTCTACTGTTTCCCCATCTATTTCCCATGAAGTAGCTTAACCAACTACTTATTTTTTTCCATATAGTTTAACAAAGTAAAGTCCAAGCTTATGCTGTATCCAAGAGACATCCCTCAAAAAAGTGTAAAACTATAGAAATAGGCAGAATAGACTCAGCAACTGCAAACAAAAGGAAAGCAGGGTTGTGAACATAATATCCAACAAGGCAAATTCAGGCCCCAAAGCATTAATCAAAGAAAAAGGACACTGTGTAACATGAAATTCATAATTCATAATGAAAATATAGCAGTTTTGAGTATCTCTATACCAAATAATATCACAGCCACCTTCATAAAGCAGAAACTTCAGAAGATGCACAAATTGACAAGATAAATTAGTAATACATCATTATTGGTCCAAGACAGATAAAGCAAAAATAAATACATGTAAGTATGTAAAAGTCCTAAATATTAACATACTTAATAAAGTAGGTACTTATATATATGAATTTATATAAAATTTGTACTATATTAAACAATCTATCTTCTTTTCAAGAAACATGAAACATTTGAGAAAACTATTTATTATGTCAAAAAGAACATTTCAAAAAGTTGTATAAAATGGAAAGCAAAAATGAGCTTCTTTGATCACAGTATCAGTTCAGTTCAGTTCAGTTCAGTCGCTCAGTCGTGTCTGACTCTTTGTGACCCCATGAATCGCAGCACGCCAGGCCACCCTGTCCATCACCATAACAAAATTATCAGACAATAAACAAGTTTTTAAGAGCATAAATGTCACTTTACAGGAGAACTTTAAAAATCACTTATTAAACAACTTACATAACAGCAGAAAAACAAGCCAAAATTGCCAGATTTCTTTAAAAACTATAATAAAAACATCACATTATCAGGATATGTAGGATACAACTAAATCAGTGATGGATAGACAATTTAAAGCTTTAATATAAAGTATATATATACATGTATATATGTATATATTAAGAAAAATAAAGGATAAATATACTGCATTAAATACCCACTTCAAAAGCTATAAAAATAACAACAGAGAAAGCTGAAAGAAGAAATGCAATAAGAAAGATAAGGTACAAATAACAGTTTAGAAGCAAAATGAAACATTAGAACTAACAAATTTAAAAGATGGTTTTTAAAAATTAATCAACAAAATAATTCAGGGGACTAGATAATTAATCAAAACAGAAACATAAATACACAACATAGAAATGAAAAGGAAAAAAATAACTTGGAAACAAAGGCTGTATTTAAAAAAGAAAACACTGAAACATGATTTAGTTCATGTCTTTCCAAACAAATTTGAAAACTTGAATGACTATACTAGGAAAATATATTTTACCACATTTAGCATCTATTCAGATAGAAAATATAAACTGAGATTAAAAACTTATCAAAGAACTAACCCCAGAACAAGTAACAGGTCTGGGTGATTTCAGACGGAAATTCTATCAAATCTTCAAAGATCAAATAATACCACCCTATTAAACTGTTCTAAAAGAAGAAAAACATCCAGTGTATCCTTGTAAAATATAACATTGATTCAAAACCCTGAATTATACTGCAAAGGACAGAAATCTTCAGACCTATTTATAAACATCAATGCAAAATTTGAATTAAAATATCAGCAAATAGAATCTAATAGTTCATTTGAAAAAAAAGGAATAATGTATCTCAATGTGGTTTATTCCAGGAATACAATGATGATATTAGGAAACCATTAGTATAACTCACCATATTAAAAGATCCTAGAACTAAAATCATATGATCTTCCCTATACATTCTAAAAAGCCTTGAACAAAATTTAGCATTGATTCTTGATTTAATATTTAATCAATTGTTTAACTAGGAAATGAAAAATATTTATCATAATTTATATATATATAAACATATACATATGCTTAGCTTTCAAATCAGCACATGATAAGAGGGGAAACAGTAGAGGCATTCTCATTGAAGTCAGGCTTAAAGCACAGCAAAAAAAAAAGCAAAAAGGCTGTCTGAGGCGCCTTACAAATAGCTGTGAAAAGAAGAAAAGCGAAAAGCAAAGGAGGAAAGGAGAGTATACCCATTTGAATGCAGAGTTCTGAAGAATAGCATGGAGAGATAAGAAAGCCTTCCTCGGAGATCAGTGCAAAGAAATAGAGGAAAACAACAGAATGGGAAAGACGAGAGATCTCTTCAAGAAAATTAGAGATACCAAGGGAACGTTTCATGGAAAGATGGGCTCAATAAAGGACAGGAATGATAGGGACCTGACAGAAGCAGAAGATATTAAGAAGAGGTGGCAAGAATACACAGGAGAACTGTACAAAAAAGATCTTCATGACCCAGATAATCATGACCCAGATCACTCACCTAGAGCCAGACATCCTGGAATGTGAAGTCAAGTGGGCCTTAGAAAGCATCACTATGAACAAAGCTAGTGGAGGCGACAGAATTCCAGTTAAGCTATTTCAAATCCTAAAAGATGATGCTGTGAAAGTGCTGCACTCAATATGTCAGCAAAATTGGAAAACTCACCAGTGGCCATAGGACTGGAAAAGGTCAGTTTTCATTCCAATTCCAAAGAAAGGCAATGCCAAAGCAAGGAGATCCAACCAGTCCATCCTAAAGGAGATGAGTCCTGGATGTTCATTGGAAGGGCTGATGTTGAAGCTGAAACTCCAATCCTTTGGCCACCTGATGTGAAGAGCTGACTCATTTAAAAAGACCCTGATGCTGGGAAAGATTGAGGGCAGGAGAAGGAGACAACAGAGGATAAGATGGTTGGATGGCATCACCGACTCAATGGACATGAGTTTGGGTAGACTCCGGGAGTTGGTGATGGACAGGGAGGCCTGGCGTGCTGCAGTTCATGGGGTTGCAGAGTCGGATGCAACTGAGCGACTGAATTGAACTGAACTGAACCCATTATCTCTACCACTTATTACACTGGAGGCACTAGCAAACATAATTAGAAAAAAACAGTTAAAAGAATTGGAAAGGTAGAGGTAAAATTATCTCTATTTGGTGATGATATGATAGAATATCTAAAAAACCTAAGAAAAACTAAAGTAAAACTACTATAAACAATATGAGAATTCAGTGAGGTAGAATATAAAATCAACATACAAAAATCTATACAAAAGAAAGTGAAAGTTGCTCAGTAGTGTTCGACTCTTTGTGACCCCGTAGACTATACAGTCCATGGAATTCTCTAGGCCAGAATACTGGAGTGGATAGCCTTTCCCTTCTCCACGGATCTTCCCAACCCAGGGATCGAACCCAGGTCTCCTGCATTGCAGGCGGATTCTTTACCAGCTGAGCCACAAATACTTGCATGCGAAGTTAGGAATCTGCAATACTTACATGAATAAAATTTTAAAATAACCCTGAAGGATTAAAAAAACTCAGTTAAACAAATGAATGATGTCCACTGGACCTGGTCAATTCAACAGCATAAAAATATCAATTCTCTCCACATTAATATGTAAATTTAACCTGAAACAAAGAAAAATAACAAACAAAAGTTTGGATTAAAATAAGGTCTACACAAGGGAACTGACTGATGTCTTTTAAATCTCCATTTATAGCCTCTCTTAAGCCTCTCTCCTTCTCTCCTCCTTTCATTGAGAACTTCTCCCCTCTGTGAAGAAGGCTGAGCGCCAAAGAATTGATGCTTTTGAACTGTGGTGTTGGAGAAGACTCTTGAGGGTCCCTTGGACTGCAAGGAGATCCAACCAGTCCATTCTGAAGGAGATCAGCCCTAGGATTGCTTTGGAAGGAATGAAGCTAAAGCTGAAACTCCAGTACTTTGGCCACCTCATGCGAAGAGTTGACCCACTGGAAAAGACCTTGATGCTGGGAGGGATTGGGGGCAGGAGGAGAAGGGGACAACAGAGGATGAGATGGCTGGATGGCATCATGGACTCGATGGACGTGAGTCTGAATGAACTCTGGGAGTTGGTGATGGACAGGGAGGCCTGGCGTGCTGCAATTCATGGGGTCGCAGAGTCGGACACGACTGAGCGACTGACCTGACCTGACCTGACCCCTCCACCCACAGGTGGTCTCTCCAGTAAGACAGACAGACAGACCTCATTATGTGATAGTTCAGCACTCTGAGAAAAAGGAGGAAGAAGCAAGATCTTTAAGATGCAGCCCTGCAAGCTGAGTGTCACTTCTGACACATACACTAACCACAGTCAGTCACAAGGTCAGCCCAGATTCAAGGAACAGGGACACAGACTATCTCATTACGAAAAACTGGCAAAGTAACATAGCTTAACAGTACATGGGGGGGAAAAAAAGCACATGGAATAGAAACTACTCTTGTAGCCATCTTTGCAAACACAAGCTACCATAAAATGCAAACTAAAAGCACACACACAAAAATTCCTGTCCATCAAATCGCAAAAATCTAAGAGTTGACAGCAGCAGACTCTAGGAAACAGGCAATCTCATACATTGCAAGTGGAAGTAGAACATGGTGTAGGTTCTATGAAGAGGAATTTGCCAATAACTGGTGGCTCAGAGGGTAGTGTCTGCCTGCAATGTGGGAGATCTGGGTTCAATCCCTGGGTCAGGAAGATCCCCTGGAGAAGGAAACGGCAACCCACTCCAGTGTTCTTGCCTGGAAACTCCCATGGACAGAGAAGCCTGGTAGGCTACAGTCTGTGGGGTCGCAAGGAGTCGGACACGACTAAGCAACTTCACTTTCACTTTCACCGTCTGACACAAAAATCAATCACAATCTTACTTCTACCTGCATGAATAAAATATGTACACACGCTGGTTGTGTTAACTTCACTTTTCTTCTTTTCCTGGGCCGTAAGTAGTAAGTCATGATTTTCTTTTAAAACAATTAAAAGCACCATCAAATTGACATGCTGAGTATCATGGCTGGTCTTGCATTCCATCTGGTAAGCTGAGGACTTCAGAGTGTAACTGAGAAGCACTGATTTTGCAAACTTATTATTCTTTGTATTTATATACAGATGAACTTCACTATTTTCATGCATACATACATCTCATGAACACCCAAACACAAGCAGGTCTGTATCTCTATAATTATCCCTCAGAAAAGTTCTGCGTCCAGGCCAAGCAAAATCTCTTCACAAGGAGCACTCTCAATTATTTATTTGAATTGCAGGTAGTATTTGGGCAAATCATATTAGACTGAAGCCACTTCTATCACTGTTATTTTCAGAGGGCTAAAAAAGGTAAATTATTTAAAAACAAAGAGGTAAAGAAATATAAAACCTACTATTATTCTTGGAGACAGGATCTCAAAAATAAGCGTACAACGTATATACAAGCATTTTAAAGATAGTTTTTTGTATGGCTGAGTCCCTTTGCTGTTCACCTTAAATTATCACATGGTTAACTGGCTAGACCCCCAATACAAAATAAAAAGCTTAAAAATACATATAATGTTTAATTTTTGGAGATAAATTACCTACAGGATGCATGAAATTGCTAACTTGTTTATACAATGAGTCATTTGAAGCATTAGATTTCTTACAATATCATAGCTGTGTATAACACTACTATCTTTCAAAAAACATGACTTTCAAATAAATTTAGACAAAAGCTGACAAGCTTTGGAAAACTGGTAGGTATCTCAAAATGTCAAAGATAAATGTAAAAATAATGAATAGAACTCATGAGTGGGAAAGTTAATATATCATCATATAATTAAAATATGCATATAAATATTTAATCTCTAAACTATGATCTATGGACTCAAGTCTAAACAAATTGTTTCCCCCACAATTATGTACAGCATATTT
The DNA here is from genome assembly GCF_016772045.2 of Ovis aries. Lineage (NCBI taxonomy): Eukaryota > Metazoa > Chordata > Mammalia > Artiodactyla > Bovidae > Ovis > Ovis aries. The sequence goes on from NC_056061.1 coordinate 20,331,384, forward strand.
TAGGCAACCCTCCTCAAAGATTCTGAGCCTCAGCACTACTGGCCTCTTCTTGTAAGATCCCAGTGCTCCTCTCCTCCCCCAGCTGTGACAAACAAAACTGCCTCCAGACACTGTCAAATGTCCAGCAGTGGGCATAACCACTCCCGCTGGAGTAAACTACATCGCATAGATGCTGTCAAGTATCTCTAGTTGAGTCAAAGTCCACATTTTGTTGTCCCACTTTCTAATTATCTGAAACCTAATTAAAACATAGGTTCCTCTCTGGGGAAAACAGTTACTATTAACATTACCTGTTACTTCTCTAGTGAATTCTGTACACGTTATCTTTAGGCAGTTGTTACATACAGCTGTTACTAGGGAATGACATGACAAAATATACTTATCAAAATAGAGGAATGGTTCACAGACCAAATTTATAAAAGATTTAGCAGTTAAAACCAATCATCAGAAAGGAAGGATATACTTTATACAAGTAAAACTATTATGTTGACACTTAGATATCATTCTGATTTCATCATTTTGGTCAGGTTTTCCTTCCCTGAGACAGATTTTTTCCCCTGTTCTTACAAGGGCAAGTTAAATTATTAGTGCTAATGAAGAAAAGTATAAAAATGGTCAATAGCAGATAATCCAAAGTTTGACCTGGGAGTACATAAAGGTTTTACCTTTTTTTGCATCATCTGGATGCTAAATCCAGATGCTTAATTTATAGTACTCGAATCTCTAGAAGATAGAGGGAAGAGAAACGAGTATAAAATTTCTTGAAGATTCTGGACCAAGGCTAAGTGCTCATTAAGGACAACTCAGTGTGGACTATAATTTTTCAACCATTTTATTTTCATGTGATGTAACTGTTTATATCCAGACACAAGAGCCAAACACAAAACAGAATGCAACACTCAATTTGGGGTTTGTAGTTTAAAAGGAATTTCTTTATTAAACCTGTTACAGTAAGATCCATTTAAATATAAATACCAAAAAATTCTAGGATTGTCACCAAAAATGTAATCAATGAATGATGGTATTAGAAGTTTTTTCCTTTACATTTGCTTCTCTGCTTTTTTTTTTTTTTTTTTACAATGAATGTATTTTTTTAAAGTTGCAAGCAAATTCTTTTTGCACTTCCCTTTTCCACCAATTTTATCAAGGATATGGCCTATCAACTAGGATTCTTGGACAACTGTTGACAGCATCCTTATTTCCTGGGTTTTATTTCAAACTTTTTTGAACTTCCCCTACACTAGCTTTTGTTAACGGCATTTCCTATTAAGTTAAAAGGTGACTTTTGAGAAACTTGATTTCAGATGAAAAGTATGCATAAAAAGTCAACTACCTTACAATTAGATTCTCAAGTTAGAAAGTGAATACGCAACATAAGAAAAACCATAGCTCTTACCCTTCTATTTTCTGGTTTGACGAGAACTGTCAAATTCCTTTCTAAAAGAGTACACATATACACTTTCAATTTGGCATTCCATATTCAGTAAAAAAAAAAAAAAAAAAAAAACCTATTCCAATTTTACTTATTCTGGAATTTTGACAATTTTAGCAATAGCAAAGCTCAATTTCACCTTACTTTTACCTAGCAAAAAGCAAATTAACATTTAAGTTTCCAAATGTTTAATCTGGTAAAAATGAGAATATACTTCAATCAAGAACACACCATCTAAAAAAATAGTATTGCTGTCTTGTCATGAGTTTCTCATTACATTTCTGCAGTCCCTACATGTTTAGAATAAATGTAGCATTCACATAATACTATAGTCCATGAAAAGAGTATATTCTTTTATTGTTTTTGTTCATACACATCGTTTCAACCTTCAATAATAAAATTCAATAAATTTGATTCCTTAATCATAAAAACTTTACACATTATTTACATGTTGCCAAAGTCTACGCCATACAAAACATCACAAGGATTTGACTACGCACGGTACCATCACACAGGAAGAAGAGGGGGCTAATCCAGGAACATACATTCAAAGATTAACTTGTAGCTGTGCACAGTGTATTTGGCACTGTTCATCAACATTATAACACATTCCTCTCTTAAGACAGGCACTATTCAGCCTTAGTCACAATGTATCAGAATTTGCTATTCACATCAAAACCAGCTTTCAAACTTTCTAACAATAATCAGTGTTAAGAAACAAAACACCATCAGAATTGGGAATGGAATTCAAACCTTCAACCTCTTGCTGGGCTCCAAGCTGCCATCCGTAAGGTAGGCTTAATTTGATAATTTTTCCATTGCGGAGAGTGTCAAGAAGAAACAATATACTCTTCAAAACACGTAAAGACAAACAACACTTTAAAGTTTTCAGTTCTTCTTGGGAGTGCAAAGAGAGCCCTGATAATGATAACTAGTAGGTGATTTTGGCAGGAATTATAGAATGGTTGATGTCACTCAAATTGTGGAGACTGTACTGGCAGTTAACCTCATGGAAAGAAACTGGAATGCCTAATCTGAAATCAGAATCCTTAGCAACTTGTTTTAAGGGTTTCTTCCCATCTAGGACAATAACAGACTCATGTCAGATTATAGATTTACTCTGATAGGTTACAACACTACACTGCTATGAAATATAAGGACAAAATAAAAATACAAAAATCTCAACTGTTAAACCTGTAGGGCTTTGGCTATATCCTAGTGGGTAATTTGACTAACTTCATTTCAACAAATATGAAATCCCTTCACTTCAATTGGGCCCATTAAATTTAATTCATTAAAAGCAAATATATTCCAGAATGTTTAAAAAAGACACATATATAAAAGGCATAAATTCAGTCTTCAACTAAGGCCAAAAAGCCTCAGTAGAACATGGATGACAGTACAGGGGGACAGAAATAAAAAAATCTCTGGTAAAGTTTAGAGATATGATGTCGCATCACACAAGCTTTTAGCAATAAATTAAGACTTGAAAAAAAAGTCTCACAATGTACAAAGAACTACAATGTGCAAAGTAATGTCGCTGAACCAAAATTTAGTTTATAATCATTTTATTTCAAGTGTATTTTTAAAATCATAAACGGAGTTTTGGAATCCAAAGTCAAAACATTTATTCTTCATAGACTCAGAATCTGACAAGCAATTCCAGACCTTGCTTTCCAAATCCAGTGTTCTCTGCTGTTTTTCAGACTGAGACCTAGTATTTAAAACTACTCCGTCCTAAATGTATCATTCTGGATAACTGTTGTGCACTTGCTGTTGATAAGATTCTTCTGAAAACAGCCCATCAAATATATAAAGGATGGTTTCTGTCCAGGTATCAGCAGAGAGGGGAGAACTACTAAACACCTATCAAAAAATCATCTATTCATTTAAAAAATAACAAAACCAGTGCTGTTCTCTGCCATGAGAGAGAACATGCAAAATTAAATTACTTTTGTAGACTGTGGCAATATTTTATTACCTACACAGGCCTCAATCTCACTCAAAGATCTTTCAATACAAAGTCACCATCAGGATTTACTCAGTAAAAATCCTGGGTACTAACATGGCCCTACATGTGCTATTCCAAAGAGGAACAGGTTACTTTTGAGGAAAAGAGCTGCCTTGGTAACTTCCCTCAAATGCTTATTTTAAATAAACATAGTTAATGGAAATATTTTTTAAACCAACTCTGGGTACTATTTCGCAAACTGCCCACCAAATGGAAAAGGAAATCAAAACTTTCTCTACTTATTTGGGAAACTTTCCACCTTTACTTTTCAGATTATGACTTTTTACCTTTTTTTTTACTGTCTCATACAATATTTAAAAATTTTTAAATTGTTTTCCAATATAAGTTCTTTTTCAAATGATCTTCATAACCCAGAACACAGACAACAGAGCAACATTTTCAAGTCACATTGATAATAATGAAGAGATGAAAATGGACGGATGTCTGAAAACAGGTATTCCCTCTGCTCCAAAGGTGAGCAAACTTTTAACATGTGAACAACACGGAACTCCATCCCTCAAACTCAGAATGCTTCCATTTCATATGTCAATATATTATTCTTAAAACTTAAAGTTTGGTCACTTGGAAAAACTGAACAAAAATTACTCCCCGACCCCCCTAAACAACAAAATACCTTTAATTACCCCTTTCTCTCCCCAGAAAAACAGGGAAGTAGTTAGGGCTGAAGCCTTTAAATCTGAAATTTCAGCTCCTAAAACATTGCTGCAATCTGCTCAAAGGTACAAGCTCACCATGTCTCCTTCTCCACTACTTCCTCATTTATAAGTTTATTTCCACACACACATGCACACACACACGCGCGCACACACACACACTCGCTCACACATACTCTTACTCTCAAGTAAGACACTTTTTTGTGTTTGTTGATAAATTATGAGGATTATGAACTAGGTGTGTACAGGGTTTCATAGGTGCTTTGTAAACATCAGAGTCACTTGAGTCCTTTTCTCCAAAAGCCTGAAATCAAATCACACGACCAGCAAATCACTATTTCCCCAGACGCTGTTCACAGGCTGCATACTGACGGAGGGCAGAGAAAAAGTCCTCATAACTGATGTTTAGGTGGGAAGGCAAAGAGCTGGAAAAAAAAATCAAAGGAGGAAAAAGCAATTAGATGATACGCTATAATTTGGAGGAGGGAAACCAGAAGGGTAATGACCAAAAAGATTAAGAACCGAAGAAAGTAAATTACAAGCATAGAGTACATCAAACTAGTTCTACTAAATGATTATTAAACTCACTGTGAAAGAGTTCAAATAAAAACTAACCCCTGTATACATTTTTTTTTGACATTTTAAAGGGACTTGTAAAAAATAATTTTAATCTTAATCGAGTATAGCTGACTTACAGTGTTGTATTAGTTTCAGATATACAGCCAAGTGATTCAGTTATACATACACACATTCCTTTTTAGATTCTTCTCTCATATACATTATTACAGAATATTGGGTAGAGTTTCTTGGGCTACACAGTAGGTCCTTGTTGGTTTACATTCTACACTTCCTAGGTACTGCTAAGTCCCAAAGATCGACCCTTACTGTGACTTTCCATCCAAGCACCAATCTTACATCGTCATCTGCCATCTTAAGTCTAAACAGACCATGGCCTCAAAATCTTATTCTTGAATTCAACCTGTTTCCTTCAAAATCAGTGGTTCCCTGACTTTCCCATTTGTCTCAATGACACTGTAACTTATCCAGTCACTAAGGCTTAAAAGCTCGGGAGTCATTTCATTTCTACTCTAGTTTTTATTGCAATTAGTAAAGTGCTAGGCCTGCAAGTAAACTTGGTAATTAGTTCTCATGAATAAGAGAATTCATAGTATGTTTCTCCTAGGACCCAAAATTAAAATATATTTTTAGGTTCCTAAGTTTCTCTCTTTTATTTAATTTCCACATGTGCTTTATCTCATGCAGCAAATTCTATCAACAGTATTCCACGGTGTGTATTCTTTTATTTATGTCTGGGCTTTTTTTCAATCAATATAATGTTTGTGAGATTCACCTGTGATGCGTATTTTTAAAATTTGTTCATTTTCACTTTTATCCAGTTTTCCCTTCTATAAATACTCCATAAAAGCGGCATGGGATACCAGCCAGAGCACTATCCACCCCAGATGGAGGTAAGAAGGAGGTGAAGCATCTCATCATCTCTCCTCCTTTTCTATCCAATGGCATCCACTTTCATGAAATAAGTATAGCTTTCAAATGTATCAAACAGTGCATATTATTTTGCAAACTTGTTTCTTTCACTCAGTCATATTTTTGAAGGTTTATTCAGTAGATACATGCGGCTTCTACATCCGGTATATTCAGTTTAAGTGTTACATATATCTCACTGCATGCGTGTGCCACAGTTTAACTATTCTACTGATGGACATTTGGTTCTTTTTTAATATTTATTTTTATTTATTTTGGCTGTGCTGGGGTCTTAGCTGCGGCATGTGAGATTTTCATTGTGGCATGCGGAATCTTTAGTTGTGGCACCTGGGCCCCCGCACTGAGCTTGGAGGCTTAGCCACTGGACCACCAGGGAGTCCCATTGGGCTATTTAATTTTCTTGTATTCCTCACTGAGCTGCCCTTCTCTTTTATTTTAAGTCAGGGGTCTGCAATTACAGTCTAGGAGACTGCCACCTATTTTTGTAAACAAGGCTTTATGAGACCATGGTCACACACATCTGTTGACATAATCGTCCAGCTTGTTTAGCTATACTGGCCTGTGTTTAGTTGCAACAGAGAACAGCAGTTCTGAAAGAGACACAGCTTCCGAGATCTAAAATATTTAGCCTCCGGCCCTTTATTCAAAAAGTTTGCCAAATTCTGTTCTAAATAAGCAGTTTCATTCTCATCCATGTACTCGCTCATAAATTACAGGTATGGACCCTTCAGTTGTCATTTTAGCTCATTCTTACCCAGACCCAATCTACTCTAAAACATAGTTGTGAAACAAATCTTCCAAAATCACCATTCCCACTGATTTCCTACTGCCTTTCTAGTAACTACACACATTCCTAATGCTTATATTTAAAGCATTCTCAATGTCAAAAGTCCCAAACTATCAGACTTCACCATATACTACTAGACTCCAACACTAAGTCTCTGCACCGGTGTGGCCAGTTACCTATTTCCTTCTAACGTGACGCTCATGTCTTGCCCCCTAGGTTTTCTTTGTTCCCTGCAGCTCAATCCCTACACTTTCTACCTTTTCTCTAATTACAAAAATTCTACCCCCTTTACACATTTTGCATTAAGTTACATCTCTTCTGTAGAATCAACAACTCTGGCCCACAGAGATCACTCCTGATACCCTATGATGATTAGTTTTAATACCAAATATCTGCACAACCACAAAAACTCTTGTGTCTGAGTCATTTATATAGGTTTTTATTTTACCACTGATACCGTCAAACACCTGAGGGAAAGGACCAGTATTACAATAATTCTTTGGGAATGCCCACCACATCCAGTATGATGCTGGGTTCAAGAAACACTTGCTGGACTGAACCAAAGTCAGTACACTTTTAACTACTTACATAATCTCAGTCAACCTGATGTGCCAGGGAAGAAAGCCTAGTGTGCTGTCCACAGGACCAAACTTCAATACTAAATCAGGGTCAGGGAAACCATTTGAACCTTGGAAAGAAAAAACAACACACATAGGAAATTAATACACACTGCTTACCAAAAAATGACCTACAGCAAAATCTGTTCATCAAATTGGTTTCTTATGTTTTCGTGTATCTGTTCTCTTCAGAAACTTTATTTATATGTTCCATACCCCAATTTCTTGGCACAACATATACTTTTATATCTGTTATTTCCAAATGTGGAAATTTTCTCTAACGGCTGTTTAACTGGACTGATTACCTGACAAGGAGGGGTATCACAACTCCCACCCATTCTACAGGTAGTCCCCAAATCCCATCTATCTTTCAAGACTAAACTTATGTGTTCTCTTGGCATCCTGAGACCCACACTGCTTTAAGGACTCAAATACTTATTCTGGCCACAGAACCAAGTAACTTCAGGGATGAAAAGCAACTTTAAAAGCTGTCTATTCTCCTTCCCTCCACATGCGCCGATTTTACAGGGCAAGACCAACTCCTAGCTATACAGTACAAATGGTCTCAGGATTCCCTAGAGCCCAAGCTTCCCAGGACGGGAAGAGGAGACTGTACACCTGCCTCAACCAAGATCTAGCCATTCTTTGCTCTAGCAAGCTGCTTTCCATATGAGATCTGGCTTGAGAGAAAAAGGGGATAAAAAATATTTCAACTACTAAAAAATAAAGTGAAATAAATCTAAATATAAATAATCAATGATATAGCAGAAAAGATGCTATAATCAAAGGGACCCAGGTTCTAAGAGTTTCTAATAATCTCAGTTCAGCCACTAACTTTCTGGTCACAAGGTAAATGGAGAATTTATCTGAATGAATGAAAAATACATTTGAAATTGTATGGCTATAAAAGCTAACAATGGACATGAATTTATTAAAATTATTGCCTTTCTTCAAAAGGGTTAAGGATAAGGCTAGTAAGCAGAAGGACCATAAAGTTAAGGCAAAAAGTTCCTAAGGAACTCTGGAAAGAATAAACAAACTAAAGGTTTTTATAAGCAATTGAAAAATAGATAAAATATAATGTTACATGTAGCATAAGATGACAAAATCAGTGGTATAGCTGGCATAATAGAACAGAAGGAATACCAACAAAGGAGTCGCAGATGATAGTAGTAGCATATTCCCGGGACTGCTTCCTAAATAGCTGTTAAGTTCAGACTTAATATTCAAACTTAACAGACAGTTCAAACTAAGAAGAAAGAGGAATGTTGCATGTCATTTTATCTAAATAAAACTGAAAGATAAAATAAGGCAAAATACATTTTAAAAGAAGGAGGTAGAAGTTCTATTTTCAAGGACTGCCCCCCAAATCCCTTTAGATCCCTTCCTTTACCAGTAATTCTGAAAGCAAAGGAGGTGACTACAAATTTTATTATCTCAAAACTATGTGGGTCTCTAAACTTTAGAAACATAATAAGTACAACAAAATCAGGCTTTATGGTAAGAATGAGACATAGATATTCTCCTTCATACAGCATCCTTGTGAGACAAAACTAAAAACAAACATACACGACTTACTAAGTAAACTGTCTAACATATCTACATCCAAATCTGTGGATTTCTTTTGCTGCTGGGCTACTAACTGGCAGAAGTCTTGAGCAGCTCTTACAATATCTGCTTTTCCATCTTCTGGGGACAGCACCTTCACTGACGACTGGCAATTTAAAACTGGAAGAAAAAATAAGATATTAAAAAAAAATACCCTCTTCCAAATATACTTCAAAATCAGTTTCAAGAAAAAGTACAATTCTTACAGTAAACAAGAATCTTTTACGCCCTTCAATTTTAACATCAAAGCATACCTAGCTACTTTGCTCCGAAAGAACCTGTACATAACATTTGTGTATTTATTTACATACAGTCTTATCAAAGTGCTCAGAATGACCTTGTATCTGTGAATAAATCCTCTAGAAAACAGAAATTTTAGTTATAGTTCAGTTCAGTCATGTCCGACTCTTTGCATCCCCATGAACCACAGCACGCCAGGCCTCCCTGTCCATCACCAACTCCCAGAGTTCACCAAACTCATGTCCATTAAATCAAGTGATGCCATCCAACCATCTCATCCTCCACTGTCCCCTTCTCCTCCTCCTCTCAATCTTTCCCAGCATCAGGGTCTTTTCCAATGAGTCAGCTCTTCGCATCAGGTGGCCAAAGATTGGAGTTTCAGCTTCAATATCAGTCCTTCCAATGAACACCCAGGACTGATTTCCTTTAGGATGGACTGGTTGGATCTCCTTGCAGTCCAAGGGACTGTCAGGAGTCTTCTCCAGCACCACAGTTCAAAAGCATCAATTCTTCGGTGCTCAGCCTTCTTCACAGTCCAACTCTCACATCCATAACATGACCACTGGAAAAACCATAGCCTTGACTAGACAGACCTTTGTTGGCTAAGTAATGTCTCTGCTTTTTAGTTATAGGGTAACTTACAATTTCTGCTCAAAATGCCACCTACAATCACAGCATAGTTAGCAACAACACAGACAGAAGACAGAAATGAAGGCTGGAGGAAGAAAACAAGTTGCTTCAATGGGAATGAACTGTCTATAGCACACGGGTTTGCCTTTCCAAATTCTTATTCTGTGGAGCTGTTTTACATTTGATAGGATTCTAGATAACTAATAGCTCTGCCTAATTCTTGTTTATAGATATACGATTCTTTGTCTGGTAGAGATTCAATTATATTCATTCTAATCCTGTAGAAAAACAAGTTTTGTCTCTACTCATGTTATTTATTTTAATATTTTTGATCTATAAGTGTGTCCACTCTTTGGATTCTCTTTGAACAAGCTATAAAATCTACTGATTCCTGGTTGTTTGAGTTAAGTAAAATCTTTAACATGTGTTTATTTTTTAATATGTATGACTCATGATTTTCTTTTTCTGAAAATTATCTTTTAACCAGATGAAGAAAGAAAAGTCTAACCCTGATGATTAAAGGTAGATAATAAACACTAGGGATAATAAACACTAGGACAAAATGAATAAATAAAGGAGTAATAGAATCTGCCTTGAAACACAAAAAACTTTATCTGCATATGTTAGGTATTCAGTTTTACACTCACGCTTACCTTGATCATCTTTGTCATTACTATTTGCAAACTCTGGTGAGTATTTGGAACAATCTAAGCCCAGAAGTTCCTGCTGTTGTTTTAAAATTTCATCCATCAATCTGGAATTATTTCTTTTGAAAATACCTTAAAAAGAAAAAAAAAAAAAAAGAAGTACATGTCAACTAGGTTAATTTATCCTCATCAATAATTAATGGATGCTTGTTATGAAAATAATACTGGATCCAGAACTGAAAAAATTCCAAATGAAGCAATGATGACTAATCCTAAACTAGAATCTAAAAGGAAAACATAACAACAAAGCTGTTATTTTAAGAGTCTGGCCTCGGACTAAAGTCAAAAAAAGGACAGGAGTAACAATTCCGTGTCAATATGAATATGAGAGAAATTCAGACCTATAAAGAACTTTTCAGAGACCATTCACTTGACATCTTCATTTACAGGTTAAGAAACGAAGACCCAAGTCTCAGAAAGACCCTTAAGGGATTTGTCCGGGCGTTTAGAAACTGCAGCAGCGGTCCAAAGTTTCTACCTTCCTCTCTCCCAGACTACTTTCCTTACAGATTCACTCTGTGCATGCGATACTGTTACCTCAATTTGATTAGTTTTTTTTTAACAGTAGGAATAATATGAATTATGTAAAAAGGAGAAAAACAGAAGGCGCTGAGAGCCTGGTGGGCTACAGTCCATGGGGTTGCAAAAGAGTCAGACGCAACTTAGCGACTCAACAACAACAAAGAGAACAGACAAAAGTGCAGAAATCAAAATTTAGTAAATTCAAGTAAAGCAGGAAAATATACTACATAAAACTCTTTCTGATCCTCCAACTATGCACATGAAAGTAAAAACTATAGTTACTATCGAATCTCTGAGAAAGATGAAGGAACTATTAAGAAACAATTAATATAGAGAGCTCTAATAAAAAACGATTTGGCTATTTTCAGAGGCCAGCCTTCTAGTGGCCACTGCCTCTTAAGACCTTTATCAAAGGCTCCTTCTCTGTACTCTCAGTCAGCTCTGTCTTTAACAAAACAGCTCAAAGGTCAACTGGGAGAGACAACATAATAAAAAAAAATATATATATATACACAGTAACACAGAATCTGCTGAATATGCTGTATAATGCCAACTTGGTTGAGTATGTGTCTATCAGTAGTTCAAAGATAAAAGCAGTCTCTTTGGTTAAGAAAAGGTTTTGTAAAACAAGCAAGACTTGAGCTGAGCTGACCTCAGAAAGTTAAGAGAGAAGAAAATGGAGAAGATAGATCGTGAAGAAAAAAAGCACTGAATGCTCAAAAGACAGACAAATACTACTTTTGATTTGAGAAAAGGAGCAAGGGAATGGGCCTAATTTTTACTTCATTTTGCCTACCCAATGGGTAACCAACCTTTTCTGGGCAATGTATAAACGTGTCGAAATATTCATCTTTAGGAAAACCAACCTGGCAACAGTACAGAGAAGGACTGGCAGCAGACTCCCGCAGCAGTCCACACCTAATTTGATAAAGCAGTGAAAAAGAATTCATTGTAAAGAGCTGAGAGAATAAACAACAGAGGCAAACACAGAAAATTCCATGGCTTCAATCCTGGGAAACAGAAGTTGATAATATTTTTTTAAAGTAGGGAAATTCTACAAAGAACTGGTTTGAAGGAAAAGACTAGTTTTAGACAGCTGATGATGGACGATATAGGTGGGGTTACTGTCAAAGCGATTAAAGACACGGGGAAAGGGTGTTCACGACAGGGGTAGGTCAAACAAGCCCTATGGGTAGGGCTCTTACTGTTGCACCTACAAGAGGCTAGCGCAGGGCCAAGCACAGAAAAGTGAAAGTCGCTCAGTCACGTCCGACTCTTTGCGACCCCATGGACTATACAATCCATGGAATTCTCCAGGCCAGAATACTAGCGTGGGTAGCCTTTCCCTTCTCCAGGGGATCTTCCCAACCCAGGGATCCAACCCAGGTCTCCCACATTGCAGGCAGACTTTTTATTTTTTTTACCAGCTGAGCCACAAGGGAAGCCCAAGCACAGAACAGACACTGAACAAATAAAGGTCTGCGGAAAGACCATGACAGGTCAGAGACCTTCTTCCTTCTCAAAATCCTATCTTCGTCCCAGATTGCTTGAATTATCTTCTGGATCAATTCCCAATTTACTCCTTGAATGGCCTCTTCTCACTCTGCACTGAATCTTTTTCCTCTTTCCATCCCTAAATGGAGACGACTCCTCAGCGTTTCTGCCTCAGCCCTCTTTCTGTCCATGTGCTCCTCCTCCTCTGGTTCTTTACGAGACTTTAAATCCCAGCATCAGGACCAGGGTAAGATGAATGAGGCAAAACCGGGGGCAGCAGGCTGTGCGTTGCAAAAATCCTAGTAACTAAAATTAATAATAACTTAAGGTAATACCTTTCAAAAATTAAAAATAATGCAAAACATCCATGATGAACAAAATATTAAAATTTTAAGTAAAAAAACGGATCGGCATTTGGTTCCCAACATTTTGAGTTTATTCAAACATTTAATCCCACCTTGAAGTTCTGTAAGCATCTGAAAATGAACAAATCTAAAACTTGGTAGCTTATCTTTCAAAAAAGCTCTCAAACACTTACATTGCATCAAGTTAAAGGAAAGAAATAGTACTAAAGTGTAAAACTTATATGTACTTAGGGACAAAGCCTAAAGGAGAACAGTAAATATGTAAGGTTGATAGGACAGTGGGTGGTTTAAAACCACAACTGCTATAAACAGCTGCTCATATAATTTTAAAAAATCACCACCAACACCAACCAAACTTTAAAAAAGCCCTTCTTGTTGCTGTTTTCCTTCTAATAACATCATCAATAGCTAACCAGACACCCAGACATGGTCTCTGCTCTCTGGCATTACCACCACCAGCCCTATCAGAATGCTAACCCTTGACTCTTCTACAGCAACGCTCCCCTGAACCAATTTCCCTTTGTCCACTGTCCCCACTGTTTCAAGCAACAGTCTTCTTTATAATATTACAAACACTCTCTGATAGGTCTTCTGCCCCTTCTAGTGAGTATCACTACAGACATCTTCCTTGGGTACATCTGTAAGCCCGGCACATTCCAACTTTAACCTCTTAAATGGCTCCCAAAATGCTTACAAAAATCTACAGTATTAGGAACAAACTGTGCAGATCCATGTTAACATTCCATGTTACGCTTCCACACTGGGTAGGTGGAAACAATTTATGTTTGTAACATAACTGAGTCTTCCAATTTTTCTATACTTCTCTACCCAGCAAATCTGATTGCTTTATATTGCCCCCAAAACACCTGAAGTGACTCTCACCTTCAACCTTTGTTACCTCCCCAGCCCCACATCTGTAAAATTCTCTTAATTCTTCAGGCCAGCTGAAATGTCATTTACCCCCAAGAAGCTGCTCTCTCTAGCCAGATATGCCCAATTCCTCCTCTGACATACCTCACTCTTGCAAATACAAACATCTGCTCAAACTCCTTAACAAACCAATATTCTACTTTTATTAGTTATAGCTTAACTCTTCCCCACCCCCACTGAACTGTAGTCTTACTTGTGAACTTGGGTCTTATTATCTCTTTTCCCCTAAGGTGCCTTCCACGTAGCAGGAGTTCAATGTTTATTTAATAAACTAAATTATCAGTCCACAAAGTGCCACCTAATAACAATGAAACCTAAATGGACATGACACTGAATGGAATTTTTAAGAAGTTTCCAGGAACCTCTCACAATAAAAGGAGACACTTCCTTATTGCACACAGGCAGATATGCTGTTAAAAAGGAAAATTATTACAGAGAGATGCAAATACTTTTTATAAAAAAGACCTCCAGAAAGTTATTTTAAACTGAACCTTTATCTTGACTGATTTGGATGGAAGGATGAAATTAAAAAGTAGTTTCTGAAAAGTACTAAATGCAAAAAAAGTACTAAATGCAAAGACAGATTACCAGCAAAGTAATTCCTGATATCCCGCAGCTTGATCGCCATCCAGAAATCTGATTACACTCTATGGTTCTTATCTTACTAACACTTCCCATAAGCAATATTCTTGGGCTACAGTTTTCTTCAGGATTCAAAGTCTACACACACACACTTCATATAACAAGATCTGCGACAAGATAGAAGAATGCCTCTGACTGAGACAGGCAATTCCTCTGGCAATACTGTAATATATGTGGAGAGCCTTTTCTCATATCATAATTCATCTTGTTTGCCTTCACAGAATCTAAACTAAAGCCAAAATGATATAATAAAAATAAAGAAACCATAATAAAAGTCCTTTTATGCAAAAGGGAGCAGCACACACTTAGAAATAACACTAGCAAATACTCAAATTCATGAGAACCCTGTGTTTTACAGAATTATATAAAAATGAACTGCAAGAATTATTTTATCCTGTCCTTTTACAAAGGGGGAAACAGACCCAGCAAGGCCAAGCAATTGCCCTTGGTCAGGAGTCTAAGCCTTTGGATTGAAATCCAGGTCTCCTGACTTCCAATTATTCAATTCAGTAACTATGTAATGCTGATAAACAGCACTAAATTCATCTTACTATTAAATTCTGAACTTCCCTCCCCCAAAAGTTAAACGAAAGTTGGCCGTTTTACAAACGAACAGAATCTTTAAAAACAAAACAAAACTAACACTAGAGCTCTTTTTAAGGTTTTTAAGAAGTTACAGGGTAACAGATACTTGATCTTTAAAGATGACTTAGGAATCTAAAGTTAGGGTTTTGCCATAATGATTTAAAGACTTTTACATTATGCTTGTTGCTCTACAACTGTATCTCATGCACAATTTCCCTCAAGTAAACTATCTGGAAATATATATACATAGAAAAGATATAGGGAAGAGCCAAAATTTTTAAAAACACACACGAGCACACACCGGAAAGTCTACAATTTCCATGAAAGAATAAAAGATTATGCTAGGAAAGCAGACCTCAGAAAGACAACAATGTTTTTGGTATTTTTGATAAACACTAAGCGAAATGTAGATCTCTTCTTATATCTTAAGAAAGAGCCTTTTTAATTCTAGTATTAAAAACTGTGTAAGATGTTCAAAGTGTAGACAACAAGGAAATGTCCCATAACCATCCATCCTAACAAATTGAATGTCCCTTAATCTCATCATCATACAACGACTATTTCTGGTTTTTAGTATTTCCCAGTGGTCATGTATGGACGTGAGAGTTGGACTGTGAAGAAGGCTGAGCACTGAAGAACTGATGCTTTTGAACCGTGGTGTTGGAGAAGACTGTTGAGAGTACCTTGGACTGCAAGGAGATCCAACCAGTCCATTCTGAAGGAGATCAGCCCTGGGATTTCTTTGGAAGGAATGATGCTGAAGCTGAAACTCCAGTACTTTGGCCACCTCATGTGAAGAGTTGACTCACTGGAAACTGGGAGGGATTGGGGGCAGTAGGAGAAGGGGACGACCGAGGATGGGATGGCTGGATGGCATCACGGACTCGATGGACATGAGTCTGAGTGAACTCCGGGAGTTGGTGATGGACAGGGAGGCCTGGCATGCTGCGATTCATGGGGTCGCAAAGAGTCGGACACGACTGAGCGACTGAAGTGAGTGAGTGAGTGAGGCATACCTGTAGCAACCCACTCCAGTGTTCTTGCCTGGAGAATCCCAGGGACGGGGGAGCCTGGTGGGCTGCCATCTATGGGGTCGCACAGAGCTGGACAGGACTGAAGCGACTTAGCAGCAGCAGCAGCCATACCTGACCAAGCAATTTTGTATCCTGCTTCTCTCACGTGTACAACATGTATCCTTCTTTGGTGCTAATCTCATGATTATTTTAACAATTGCATTATTTAACAAAAAAGGCCTCTGAATTCAGTAAACATTTCAAGTACAATGGGAAGCCACTGGCAAGTTTTATTTAGAGTTTGAATAATATTACCAAAGAAGTTCACGTTGTTGATGGGTAAAGAATGGATTATACAGGGGCCAGAACAGAACTGAAGAGAAATTAAGAGGCCACTGCAGCAATAATCCAGGTGAAAAATAATGAAAACTTGGGTGGCTGCAATGAAGAACCACAACCAAGTGGCAATCGGAATATCTTCTAGAAGATCAAGGAGGCCTGATGACAGACGAGAGGTAGAACATATCAATTTTTAGCTTGAGCAGTTGGCTGGAAGGTAGTGGCTTCCCATTTTCTGAGATGAGAAATAAACCAAGCAAGGCAGGGTCTGGTGGTGGGGGGCGGATTCAAGAGTACTGTTTTGGACATGTTAAGCTTTTGAGATGCCTAACAAAATAAACATGGAGATGTTAGGTAAGGAGTTAGATACAGGAGCCTGGAATTATAGAAAACATAAGGACTGGAGAGTCAAACCTGAGTGTGAGCATACAGATGATAATTAAAGCAAAAGGATTGGGAAAACTATCTGGGTCAAGAGTCAGCAAACTACTGCCACTGGAACACAGTCACACCATTCATTTACGGCCACTTTCTGACTGTAGTGGCAAAGCTGAGTGTTTGTGACAGGGACCATATGGCTCACTAAGTCTAAAATATTTACTACCTGGCCCTTTAAGAAAGTTTTCTGACCCCTGATCTAGGAGACAGGGTGAACATCAGAAAGACAAGGGCATACACATAGCACAAACTTCTAGGATATCCCAACTTTTAGAAGTGGAGCAAACAAGCCAGAAGGAACAGGCAGTGAGACAGGAAGACATCCAAACACACATGATGTCATGGAAGCTAAGAGGGAAAATATTTCAAAGACAGTGGAATTAAATATGCCCTACACAGGTTATGAAAAGCTATAACCAACCTAGACAGCCATACTAAAAAGCATTACTTTGCAGACAAAGGCCCGATTAGTCAAAACTATGATTTTTCCATTAGTCATGTATGGACGTGCAAGTTGGACCATGAAGAAAGCTGAGCACCGAAGAATTGACGCTTTCAAACTGTGGTGCTGGAGAAGACTCTTGAGAGTCCCTTGGACTGCCAGGAGATCAAACCAGTTTATCATAAATCCTTAGCACGTTAACCAGTCTAAGAAACTGAGAGTCAGAAAACCAGGAACCCACGTATAGTAAGAAAAGAAAGTGAAGTCACTCAGTCATGTCCAACTCTTTGTGACCCCATGGACTGTAGCCTACCACACTCCTCCATCCATGGGATTTTCCAGGCAAAAGTACTGGAGTGGGTTGCCATTTCCTTCTCCAGGGGATCTTCCCAACCCAGGGATCGAACCAGGTCTCCCTCATTGTAAGCAGATGCTTTACCATCTGAGCCACCAGGGAAGTCCTTAGACCACATATAGTAAGGGACAGATCTTAAATATTGCTTCTTCTAAAATTTATATGAACTGAATAATCAATTCTAGAAAATGAGACTTTCCAAATACACATGTATATCTTTTTTAAATCTGAAATCTAAACTTTTGCTGTGACTATTGCTTCTCTTCAATAGAAACAGATTTTTAAAGCAAGTGTTTATAAGGACACGATAAAGAAAGGAAAGAAAAGCAAGATAAACACTGAACCAATCTCGTTACAATCTCTCATCTCACCAGCTAAGGAACTAAAGTAATACTTTTTTTTTTAAATAAATGAATACCCATCGTTTGAAATAGTCTACCTTTCTTTTTATTTTTTATTTATTTTTTTCTACCTTCCTTTTTAAATGAGACACCTAAGTAAGTTATCTGGTGGTTATCCTCATTTAATTTTCTAACAATCCAATTATAACACTATTAGAGGCAATCTTCAGAGAAGAAAACATATACTTATAGGACAATTTTTTTAATGTACCAATAAAATTTTACATGACTGAAGTACTCAGAACAAAATAAATCTCATAAGCCATTAAATAATTTTGTTTCAAGAGAAAGCCCCATGATACCTCATGCTGCTGCTGCTGCTGCGCCGCTTCAGTCGTGTCCGACTCTATGCGACCCCGTAGACGGCAGCCCACCAGGCTCCCCCGTCCCTGGGATTCTCCAGGCAAGAACACTGGAGTGGGTACGGTACCTCACAGAACAACAACTATCCTGGAAGGAGCATGCTGCAGCAAGGGGAGAGATACATGGGACAGTGACACAGTACAGAGTGAGGGCTGGGTTTTAGCTCCAGTTCTTCAGCAAGAGAGAGAGATAGAATAAACAAGCTATGTGGGTTTTCTAAGCCTCGGGCTGTACATCTTAAAAATGAGATTATCTTCACAGACTCTGCTCATCTGACAAGGAAATAGTTCAACAGAGAGCAGGAGCTTCATAAAATTAAGTTCAGTTGATTAAAAAAGAGTCAAGTGTGTCCTACAACTCACAGCATGATCGTTCATATTAGTGGATGAAGAAAACTCTAAATACCTAAATACCCTTAAATACCTTTTACAAATTATCTTTATTACCTCTAGATAAGTAACACTTTACCAAGGCTTTAGGATGACCCAACATAATCAGGAAGAGTACTAACGTGCCTGGATTATGGTTATATTCTCTTATTAGTGGAAGTTGGTACAGCATAATGGTTAAGCACAAAAGCTTTGTAATAAAACCTGGTTCAAATTCTAGATCTGTCTCTTACTATATGTGGGTTCCTGGTTTTCTGAATCTGTTTCTTGACAGGTTAATGTGCTAAGGATTTAATGCACTTCTTTGCATAGCATATGATGCATAGTAACAGTGCAACAAAGAATAATTATTACTATTAAGGAAAGGTTTGTTTTCATACATAAATCCAATACTATGGTTAAATAGAAAGCTACTCAGAAAACAAGGTCATTTCAAAAACAGGATAGAGCTTTTCAAAGACAAAGCAAAACTGGGATAGTCAAGAGAAGCCACCTAGCAGCTAATAGTGAGAATGATTTACAAGGATCTATTGATAGCTTTTGACAGGTTGCTAGCCCTTTGTAGAAAAAGGGAAGAGGACATCACAGGATGTTAAGATAAATGTGAAATTCTGTATTATATTTGCAATGTACTATACAAAGGTGAAGATTAGAAATAGAATCCCTTCGAGAGAAGACAAGTACCCTAGTTTGTACTGTCTGTGTATCAAAATTTAATCACATTTATATTCAGACTTTCAACACTTCTGGCAACTCCGTATTTCAGCGTAAGGAGCACAATACTTGATAAATTTATATTTCCCAACAGCATCTGTGTCAGTGTGCCAAATAAGTAAACTAGGGCAAACTATGTTCATTTCCCTCTCACTATTTTAAGGCTTCTGGGTATTGGTGCTAGAAAACAAATTACAATTCATCATCCTTACCTACAAAAAAATCCAGCCTCTTCTTTCAATTCAAGGAATACCTACTGACCTACTCATTACATGCAAACACCAACCTGAGGATAGATACCATCTGCGGAGCCTACAAGCTAGTACAAAAGTTTGAGCACGTGTACATACAACTACTACTTCCCCAAATGGAGAACTTGGAGATGTACAGCATTTAAGGAGATTCAAGGATACAGCAAGATCAGGAATGGAATAGCTGAGAGAGAGTACCACTTAAAAGAGCAATGATAGCTTTCTGACAGATAGCCATTTGCCAAGAAAAGGAAAAGAGGACACTCCAGAAGGAGGGGACATCAAGTACCTGGTCATGGATACAGTAAAAGGCATACAAAAGAATGAGAAAGAGGTTGGGAGGGCTGGAAGTGTACAGGGCAGATTGTTTTTAACGCTAGTGTGAAAACTCTGAGCCACAAAACCGTTTCACAAGACATCGAGTATGGCTTTACAATCATGGAACTAACACTACAGAGAGGAATACAAAAGATCTGTTTTGTTGCTAAATCCTCACATAGACGCAAATGCCTTATTCCAGATCACTCCAATTTATAGCAATAGTAAGTAATAATTCACTGCAGCACTATTTACAATTGCCAAGACAAGGAAGCAATCTAAATGTCTGTCAACAGAGGAATGGTTACAAAGAAGATGTGGTATGTATTATATACAATGGAATACTACTCAGCCATAGAAAGGAAAGAAATAGTGCTATTTACAGAAACATGGATAGACCTAGAGAGTGTCATATTGAGTCAAGTCAATCAGTCAGAGAAAGACAAATATGATATCACTTATATGTGGAATCTAAAAAAAAAAATGGTATAAATGAACTTATTTACACAACTGAAGGAGAGCCACAGCTGTAGAAAACCAACTTACAGGGGGAAGGGTGGTGGGAATGGATAAACTGGGAAACTGGGATTGACATATACACTCTGCTATATATAAAACAGGTAACTAATAAGGACACACTGTGTAGCAGCAGGAACTCTGCTCAGTACTCTGTAAAGACCTACATGGGAAAGGAATCTAAAACAGAGCGGATATACGTACACGTATAACTGATTCACTTGGGTGTCCACCTGAAACTAACATGATATTGTAAATTACTTATACTTCCAAACAATAAAGCAGAAAGAAAAAATATTAACTAATAATTAAGACCCACCCAAGATCATCCTCACTTACGGAAAGGAACATAAAAGACGAATGCATAATCTGATGCAATGTAACTGGCGGCATGTCCTTTCATCTGTGGTAGAGTCAAACTTCAATGTGTAAATGTACCATGTAAGTAGCTTAATAAAAATAGAGTTGCTCAGGTCCCATTCGCCTAATTTGATCTGACCAATAACTCTGCTGAATCCACTTTTTATAAACACTCCCAATGACTCATTCATAGATGGCCCACAGACCATGTTTTGAAAATACTGCCCTACAGCAAGGCTATCAGCATGGCACCAATACAGCTGAGCAACAGGAACAGGTTCCATCCCTGAAGATAATGATACATCTCCAGGTAACTTGGATCAAGGCGTACTTTAACAGAGATCCAGGCAAGTATAGCCTCCCTAAAGCTAAAGCACCAAAAGCTCCAAACTCCAATTTTTGTTCCAACCCAATTATGGTCATTGCTTAAATGATAACAGTGTACACAAAATTGCCAAATTACCCTTCTAGAATTCTGAGCTCAAGAAATTCCTGAGAAAACAACTCAAATTTCTGACAGGTGAAAGAATTATTGTAGAAATTCTTGATTATAATCAAGAAGCAGTGCAGGTAAATGGAAACGAAAAGATCAGTGTGTTTGCAGAGTCAAACCATGGTAAGTATTAATGAATTTTTTTGTCTAAGGATTAAATACAGGCTAGATCTAGCTGTAATTAGAATGAATGTATATAAGTGTTAGTCGCGTCCAACTCTGCAACCCCATGGGCTGTAGCCCACCAGGCTCCTCTGTCCATGGAATTCTCTAGGCAAGAATACTGAAGTGGGCTGCCAATCCCTTCTCCAGGGGACCTTCCAGACCCAGGGACCGAAGCTGGCTCTCCCACACTTGCAGGCAGATTCCTTACCATCTGAGCCACCAGGGAAGCCGAATTAGAATGAAGGGATACAAGACAGGGAAAAATTTAAGGTGGTAAAGTAGCTCATCTCCAAGATGGCAGCCATCATCTCCACCCCAGCCCCACCCCTTCTGCATAAGCCATTTTCTCACTGAGGTCTATTTCTCCTTTTTTTTTTCCTCTTGATTTGGGGGCTGACCTGTGGCTTCTCAGACCAACAGGATACAGTAGAAGTAACACTACATGGTTTCCTAAGTTAGGTCATAAGAAATCCAGTTGTGGCCTTTGGCTAATTCTTTGGGAATAACTATAAAAGAAGTATGACTACCCTAAGGCCACTGTTAAATGAGGAAACTTAAGCTAGCCCTGTGAAGACAGATGACCAACCATCCTCATCTATGCCAGCCATCACAAACCAGGTACTGAATATATGGTGTGAAACCTTTTACATCCCAGCTACTATCTGACTGCAACCTTATGATTAGAATAGACATCAAGAAAGAACTGCCCACCTGAACTAAGTCAACACATAAATTGTTTTAAAACACTATGCTCTGGGGTAGACCACAAAGTTAGAGATAACCAGAACAGCTGCCCAGGTCTTTATTCCACCTCATTTCTCAACTTTTCATTACATAAACTTACCTATCATATTTACTGATTTCAACACACTACTATCACTGTCGTTCCAGCTTCTCTAATGGGAATGCTTGACAATAAGGGATTCCCCATTCTCTGCGTGTGTGTCACACACTGACCACTGTACTGATTATGGTAATCCAAATTCTACCTATTTTTGCAAGGTCTATCTCAGATGTCACCCCCTTCCTTACTATGGACGGGGATAAGGAAGTACCGTGTTCTTGGGAATACTTCTTAAGCATGGATGTTGAGAAGCAACTCTGTTCCTCATGGATTTTTCTCTCTTTAAAGTCTCTGTCATCCACTAGCATTAATACATTAGCTTATAATAATCTTTAGTAACTGTCCCTGACTTTAGAATAAACTCTTTAAGAGACATAATGTCTGGTACTTCTTTGTGTCCTAATGCTTTATATCACAGCAAGTACTCAATAAATGTGACATTAAAGAGTATGTCAACAGGCTTTTTAAAATAAATTAGATATTTACATAGAAATAGGCTCAAGTGAAAGTTTGAGAAAACTGAATAGAGCTTAAGTATCTAAACAGTTCCCCAGAAAAAGGATAAGTTTTCTTACATAACCATATGACTTGCTCACTGACCTCCTTCATGTCTACTCAAAAGTCAATGAGGCTCAAGAGGAAGGGGACACACGTATACTTATGGATGATTTGGCGGCCCACGCCAGTGCTCTTGCCTGGAGAATCCCATGGATGGAGGAGCCTGGTGGGCTGCAGTCCATGGGGTCGCACAGAGTCGGACACGACTGAAGCGACTTAGCAGCAGCAGCATGTTGATATATGGCAGAAACGAACACAATACTGTAAAGCAATTATCCTTCAATTAAAACCAAATTTTTAAAAAGTCCATGAGGCTTTCTTTGGCCACTCTTTTTAAACCTGTACCCCCTAGTCCACCGTTGACTTTCAACATTCCTCTCCCCTTCCTCTGCTTCACTCTTCCTCACTGCCTTTATGGGCTAATACATTCTCCTCATTTATACTATTTGCACACTTCCACCAAAATGTAAGTTCCACGAGCATAAGAATTTTTGTCTTTTTCACTGGCCTAGATGCCTCATGCCTAGAACAGTATCTCCCAATTTGTCACCTGTTAAATGAATGAATCAATCAGTCAATACCAAGGAAGAGTGAATTCAAAGTCTCTTATTTCAAACAATGAAATTAACCCCTATCCCATTAAAAACTCATCAAAATTGCTTTTACAGTAGGACAAAAAGTGCTGAGTCTGTGCACTGCAAATGCTCCATAAAACTCTTTTTGATTATCAGTTAAGACTTGGTTAGCTTGACTTCTTCCTTTTCACCACTAATGGTTTCTTTGGCAAATATGATAGGATATTTCTGAATCACACCAGCAATTCAAGAACAGGAATTTCCAGAATAAGGAAGTGTGGCAATACTATAAACTGCATTCTATTTAATTATTTATTTTTCTTCCCTACTAGAACATAATGGTACTTGCTTTATAAGAATTACTTGAATATAAGTGATTCACTTAAAGCCAACTTCACCACATTGCTCAATGGCTTTAATTAATTTCCCCTCTGCTTCACTTACTTTTGCCTCAGACAGTATTTCTGTTGCATCGCTCAAGCAAAGACTGTGTTGCCTTATTACAGTCTTGTGATTTCTACTGATCTTTTGGCAAGTTCCATAAAATCTCAGTACCTAAGTATTTTAACTTTAACCTTACAGGGTAAACTATCATTTGATGATGATGGGCTGTGAGTCACCATGTTCCTTGCTGGCTGCAAGGAAGGTGATCAGCTGATCAAAGACAACTCTAATACCCTGCAAGAGTTGCTGTCTGACCTCAACCTACCCTTTCTGACAAACCGTCACACTTAAACCTGCCTATGTGGTAAAGATTTAAATGCTAAAAATCAAGTTGTAGTTCCTGTGAGCATACCATTAATTTAAGGTATTGAACAGAGACTAAAATATTAGTTTTCTTTCCTTCATACCAACATTATTCAATCATTCTTACTTGGAAGGAAATGCTATTGCTTTTGACATTTGACTGAGACCCAAATAAAACATTTATCTCCTACTCAGTCCTCAAAGCCTGGCTTAAACACTATCTCCTCTGCAGGAGCTTTGGGAGTTCCTCCAATCAGAATTTCTCCTCCTAAAGGAGATCAGACCTCGGTGTTCCCTGGAAGGACTGATGCTGAAGCTGAAACTCCAATACTTTGGCCACCTGATGCAAAGAGCCGACTCATTTGAAAAGACCCTGATGCTGGGAAAGATTGAGGACAGGAGGAGAAGGCCATGACAGAGGATGAGATGGTTGGACGGCATCACTGACTCAGTGGATATGGGTTTGGGTGGACTCCGGGAGTTGGTGATGGACAGGGAGGCCTGGCCTGCTGCGGTTCACGGGGTCGCAAAGAGTCAGACACGCTGAACGGAACTTCTCACAGGAGTTACTAACTCTCAACATCTGTGGCTGTCTTTGCCACTCCTGCGAATGTGTTTATCCCAACAAGCCTGAGTTTATGCAACTAAATGTTAAGAATCCAAAGAATATGCCTATCCAAAGAACTGCGCTTTAACTTTGTAGCTATCCAATAAATGTTCAAGTTCTGTACCTACAAAAATTCTCTACCGTGAAAATTTCCTCAATCAAAACTTATGGGAGGACAAGTACTGTGTTGGCCCCTGAGGATCAAGGATCGCACAACATCCCAGGCAGCTGAAAACAGAAGGCGACCACTTTCCTGGCCGCCTAACCAGGCTCTCAGGTACTTTTCATAAGCCTACTTCAAATGCCATTTGTCCCCAGCCACTGAGCTGTGACTTAAAAACAGTGCTCTGGGCCTCTCTGAGGAACCACTGCGGTGTAACAAAAAGGTGAACCCGAAGGAAAGTTCAGACTGGCTAAAATATCAATCCTCCTCTTACTACCTTTCAAACTTTGGACAAATTTGTAAATGTTAGCGACCTCAGCTCCCGCATTTGTGAAACAAGGGTATACAAACACCATCCACTTTACTAGGACGTGATAACGGGTAAGAAATATTTTTAAGTATGTACAAGGCGATGAATCGAGGTCAAAGGTTTAGCAGGTGTTCAATTAAGCCTATCTCCTCTCCTCGAAAGAGCTAGCACCGTAATTTACACTTAGGGCCTCGGGTCACAGAAACTCGCGGAGCCGGGAGGGCTGTGCCGAGAGGCGCGCCCCGGTACACCTGCCGGATGTGCGGGCCCCGCGGCCGGAGAGGCCCCGGTCCCCCGACCCGCTCTGGGTCTCACCTTGATGGTCGTAGACGCTAATGTAAGAGATGCCCACGGCCATACACCACACCACGAGGCTTGCGATGTCCGAGAAGCTGGGCTCCTGCTCCTCCTCCGTGATCACCAGGCCCATGTGCACAGGCAGCTTCTCCAGGGAACGGCCGTCCGCGCGCCAGCGTAGTCGCCGGTGGGCGGCGGCCGGGGCCGGTCCCGCGCGCGGATGCCGGTGGTGACGGCGGTTCCTGCCGACAGCCGGGGGCTTGCGGAGCGTGAAGCCGAGCGGCGCTAGGACCGCGGCGGAGGCGGCGCGACAGCAGCGCCGCCAGATCCAGTTCCAGGTGCCGAACCGAACGCGGAGCCAGGAGGTGAGCGTGCGGTGCAGGCAGAGCAGAGCGTGCAGCACCCGCCACACCAGCTCGTACAGCCCCGTCATACTCTCGCGGCGCCCGGGCGCCCTCCTCTCTCCCTCCCACACCCGCGACGCGACCGCTTCTTATCCGGCCCTGCGGCCGGCGCGGGCCATCGCTCCGCGTTCCCCCGCCCCCAGCACCCGATCCCCTTTCTACTGCCAACACCTCACCTCGCCCCCGCCGCCATCTTCCTCCTGCCTCGGCAGCCCCGCCCCCGCTAGTACATGGACAGTCCTGATTGGTCGACGTGGAACTCTGACGCGGCCTTTGAGTCCGAGGATGTGGCCCAACCCGGCGCGAGGGAGGGTATGGGCCTGCGAACTAACTGGGCCGAAGACCGAGGGCGCCCCCTGGTCTTGCGGAGGCCGAGAAGCAGTCGCCCGCCTGGCTCGCGTCGTCTTGATTGGAATGGGCGATTCCTGGAACCCCGCGACCTTCGGATCTTGGACGTCTTGTGCGGTCTGTCTCTTCTCACAGCCCCGCCAGAAACGGCTGCCAAAGAGTAAAAATGGCCCAAGTGGATTGGAAATTACCAGAAAGAACCTAGGGGTAGAAAGTAGCCCTCAGCAAGTGTTGATGCTGGAGGTCAACCAGGGTTGCCAGAGGGAAGTGCCTGAAGAGGCTGAAGTGTGCCCCATAGAGAGGTCTGGCTATTGTACTTCGGTCGTCTTCTAGCTGAGGCTAATCCTTCCAAGAGGGACAATGAGGATATTTAGTAATGTCCCTGAAACTCAATGCTTTCTGCCCACTTATTCCTCTCTAGACTCTATCCTTACAGGCTGTTCATTGCTTGCTGCTGCTGCTGCTAAGTCGCTTTAGTCGTGTCCGACTCTGTGCGACCACATAGACTGCAGCCCACCAGGCTCCCCCGTCCCTGGGATTCTCCAGGCAAGAATACTGGAATGGGTTGCCATTTCCTTCTCCAGTGGATGAAAGTGAAAAGTGAAAGTGAAGTTGCTCAGTCGTGTCCGACTCTTAGCAGCCCCATGGACTGCAGCCTACCAGGCTCCTCCTTCCATGGGATTTTCCAGACAAGAGTACTGGAGTGGGGTGCCATTGCCTTCTCCGAACAATACATAAAAGAGGCTCTGTCGCCTGGCACTCCGGTCATTTTTTATTCATTCATTCATTCAACGATTAACTACCAGCACAACTGAGGTCAGTCACCACCTCTATTTGCTGTGAACTGCCCATGCAGCAGGATCCTCCCGTTCACACAGGCAATCTGGACTACAGAGTGTTCCTCCAGGCCAGTCCTGTTCTTCCTTGCAGCTCTCTGTACCATTTTTTACCCCTATTGTACAAGCTCTTCCCTTCTCCTGAATTCCTGTTTTCCCTGTTAGTCTTGCCTAAATCCCAACCCGTTTCACAAGTCTCATCCTCCAAGCCGCCTCCTCAGTGAAACTTCCCTGATTCCCTAGCTTTAAGTTCTCTCTCCCTCCTTGTAAATCTCAGGGCTCCTCATAAATTTTATGGCTCTATTAATAGCACTTCTCATTCCTATATGTGGGTCTAGATATAATATTATTACATGTTATGTATTATGTAATTGCCTAAAGATTGCCGGGAGGAATATCAATAACCTCAGATAGGCAGATGACAGCATCTTTATGGCAGAAAGTGAAGAGGAACTAAAGAGCCTCTTGATGAAAGTGAAAGAGGAGAGTGGAAAAGTTGGCATAAAGTTCAACATTCAGAAAACAAAGATCATGGCATCTGGTCCCATCACTATATGGGAAATAGATGGGGAAACAGTGGAAACAGTGTCAGACTTTATTTTTGGGGGCTCCAAAATCGCTGCAGATGGTGACTGCAGCCATGAAATTAAAAGACACTTACTCCTTGGAAGAAAAGTTATGACCAACCGAGATAGCATATTCAAAAGCAGAGACATTACTCTGCCTACAAAGGTCCGTCTAGTCAAGGCTATGGTTTTTCCACTGGTCATGTATGGATGCGAGAGTTGGACTGTGAAGAAAGTTGAGCGCCGGAGAATTGATGCCTTTGAACTGTGGTGTTGGAGAAGACTCTTGAGAGTTCCTTGGACTGCAAGGAGATCCAACCAGTCCACTCTAAAGGAGATCATCCCTGGGTGTTCTTTGGAAGGAATGATGCTGAAACTGAAACTCCAGTACTTTGGGCACCTCATGCGAAGGGTTGACTCACTGGAAAAGACTCTGATGCTGGAAGGGATTGGGGGCAGGAGGAGAAGGGGACGACCGAGGATGAGATGGCTAGATGGCATTACCGACTCGATGGACGTGAGTTTGACTGAACTCCGGGAGTTGGTGATGGACAGGGAGGCCTGGCGTGCTGCAATTCATGGGGTCGCAAAGAGTCGGACACGAGTGAGCGACTGAACTGAACTGAACTGACTGAACCTGGGTCGGGAAGCTCCCTGGAGTAGGCAATGGCAACCCACTCCAGTATTTTTGCCTGAAAAATTCCATGAACAGAGGAGCCTGGCGGGCTACAGTGCATGGGGTGGCAAAGACTTGGAGACGACTGAGTAAATAAGTGCACACACACGCGCGCACACACACACACACACACACACACACACACACAGAGCCTATATATGAAATCAAACAGTTGCATTTTTGTGATAGCTACCTAATCTTTGTTCTTTCAGGCCCCCTTTTCCTACTGGGAAACATCTGTTAACATCTTGGCTTCATGACTTAATGTGTCAGTCATTGTCACTTTTTCAGAATCTCATTTTCATTTCTAAGACTCTCTTCATCTTATTTTAAAACTTGAACCTCCTATTCATCTCAGAATTTTCCTCCCTGTGGCAGCTCAGCCCAAGGAAGTGAGGGCTGGGCAGCAGGCACTCCCTGCTTTGACGTTTCTTGGTCTCTGCACCTGCTCCTCTGGTGATGCGCAGTGAAGAGGGAGCGGGGAAAGCCTACAGTCTTCTTCCTCACTGGCTGTGCTGTCGGCTACGTGCCTCCAGGGTGCTCTGCTAAGGAAGCTGTCCGTGCATCAGTGTCCCTTTGAAATTTGGCTACATGGTTCACAGGACACCTGCCACATTTCTCTGCTGTACCCACCTTTTTGCCCTACCGTTTGCTGCTTCTGCCAAGGTGAGAGCCATCAGTCTCATCTCCCCATGGCCAACTCAGGTGTGAAGGCCCAAACAGGCTGCAACTTCTTGGAACTGAAAACCTTAGCAAACTGTCTCCATCTGACAGTACCCCCTGCCACCGCCCCCAGTATGCAGGTCCTGCCGTCTCTCCTGTTGTTTGTTTCCTCCTAGAGAAGCCAGAGGTCGGTTAGCAGGTCTCCTGGCTTAAGGGGTGTTCAACCACCTAAGAGGAGGTGGGAAGAGAGGGAACCCATTTCTCTCTTTGGCACCTTTTAGTGGGCTAAGAATGAAGGTGCCCGGTGGTTACTCCCATTTCTGGCTGCATTTCTGGAGGTAGATTCAATGGCATTTTCAGACACAAGTCTAGGACACAGTCCTATTATATATATATATATAAATATATATAATATGTATATAAATATATAATATATATAATATATATCTCCAAAGAAATTTATGAGCTTCTTTTCTAAATGATTTATTTTGAAATTTTCCTCCCAAAAAGGGGTAAATATGGCACTTTCAGAATGTGAAGAGTTCAGAATACAAATTCTGGGCTTACGTATATCTAAACTCAAATTCCACCATGGAGGAAAAAAAGGCAGAAAGAGTTCCACAGCCCCAGAAAGATGTTAACTCTCAAGTATTATGGGAACAGTATTTGATTTCTTTGCAGTTAAAAAATACATATTTTAAGTTTAGCTTAATCTTCACAACCAAACAGATGATCTGTGTAAGTCAGGTAGAAGCATCTCAGTTTTACAGAAAAACTGTTAGAGATGAACAATTCAGGATAATGTGTAAGAGGCTGGGCTCTAAGGAGGGTCCTTTCGGCTTGCTCATCCTCTTTCTTCCTTCACTGCATCTTAGGTGTAGTGTGGCTGTGGTGCCATGGAAGTGATGCTATTCCAGTCCTCATTTGATTGTTGTAAGGATCAGAGCAATAGTGTCCTTGAAGGATTTAGCATCATGTCTGGTCAATAGTGAGAGCTCAGTAATTTAATCTACTGTAGAAAAAAAAATCGAGACAAAGGTTTGATTTCTTTTTTTTTTTTTTAGAAAGAACATTATCATTTACTACATTTTTCATTATTGACAGTTGTCACCTTATGGTAGAGCTCATACAAATAGCCCTTTAGATTATTTTCTAATTAAAAGGTGAAAGCCTCTTTAAGTAAAAATACTGAGGCGTAGTCCAAGTTCAGCTGCTGGATTTTGAAGCATAAAGAATGACAATATTAAGAAAAAAAATATTGACTCAAAGGGTAAGCTTTGATTTCCATTGAGTCACATTCCAAAAAATAGAGCTAGATACGAAAATTTTAAGTGAAAATTATTTTAAAGTATATTTTTGTCAAATACGTGCGCACCAAGAATGAGACCCTGAACTTTAAAACATATTTGTAATGATACTTTGCAAACAAAAGTTTAAAACCTTCAAAAAAATACTTGGAAGCATGCTGAATTTGTCAATAAGTTTCTCAAAATTAAAGGAAAGAAAAAGACAAATAGTTATGGGAACAATTTCTTAGCCATTCAAGAGAAAACTTTAATATCGCCACATATTTGGTAGCATATCTGTTATAGAGCAAGAGAGAAAATGATCTATACAGCATTGGAAAGTTATTCTTCAAGCAGTTATGGATCCAGTACATAGAATTTATATGATCAATCAACTGATAAATTAAAAATTAAATCTGTTCAACTGAAGAGCATTTAGAAGCAGTGCTTAACATTCCATTAAAACCTATTATGGAGAGTGCAGACTGACATGACAGAATGGGTTTTGCAAGCTGTATAACATTTCAATTTATGTCAGATAAAAGAATGTGGCAAGGCATTTTTATATAAGATGATTATGTTGTCTACATTTAACCCCACATCCAACTAAATTAGATATATGTGTTTAGCTTGAAAAAGCACACTGTAAGTACATATTAAACTGAAAAAAAAGTAAGGAAGTTACAAGTGACAAAGAAGCAAATATGACTGCAAATGTAGAATAGTGGCGTTTGTTTAGCTTTTACATGAACAATTTCAAATATGTTAAAGCGTGATGAACTTCCATATAGCATCACACAGCTTAAACAGTCACTGATTCATGGGCAAACCTATATCCTCATTCACTTCTCCTCAAATAAAAAGTTAGTTCAGTTCAGTTCAGTCGCTCAGTCGTGTCCAACTCTTGGCAACCCCATGGACTGCCGCACTCCAGGCCTCCCTGTCTGTCCATCACCAACTCCCGGAGTTTACTCAGGCTCATGTCCATTGAGTCAGTGATGCCATCCAACCATCTCATCCTCTGTCGTCCCCTTCTCCTCCCACCTTCAATCTTTCCCAGCATCAGGGTCTTTTCCAATGAGTCAGTTCTTTGCATCAGGTGGCCAAAGGATTGGAGTTTCAGCTTTAGCATCAGTCCTTCCAATGAATATTCGAGACATTTCCTTTAGGATGGACTGGTTGGATCTCCTTGCTGTCCAAGGGACTCTCAAGAGTCTCCTCCAGCACCGCAGTTCAACTTGAAAAACCATAGCTTTGACTAGACGGACCTTTGTTGGCAAAGTAATGTCTCTGCTTTTTAATATGCTGTCTAGGTTGGCCATAGCTTTTCTTCCAAGGACCAAGTTTCTTTTAATTTCATGGCTGCAGTCACCATCTGCAGTGATTTTGAAGGCCCCCAAAATAAAGCCTGTCACTGTTTCTATTGTTTCCCCATCTATTTGCCATGAAGTGATGGGACCAGATCTTATTTTTCTGAATGTTGAGTATTAAGCCAACTTTTTCACTCTCCTCTTTCACTTTCATCAAGAGTTAAGTCCCTCATAATATTTTAAAACAAATCCTACACATCATTAATTTTCATCCTACCTCAAATAACAAGCTCTTTTCGAATCTGTCACCATAATAGATTATCATACTTAAAAAGTTAAGAACATTTCCCAAATGTCATTAAATATCAAATCAGTGTTCAAATTTTCAACTGTTTCTATAATCCTCAAATTTTTAAATTTTTTGTATTTTTGCAGTTTGAATCAGGATCCATGTGAGATCCACATTTTGTATCTGATTGGTAGGTCTCTTGGGTCTCTTATCAGTCTGTTCATCTCATCTCCTTCCCTGTTTTCCTTTCCGATTTATGTTTGAAGAAACAAGAATGTCCTGTGGAGTTTCCTGCTGTCTGTATTTTGGTGTAGTTTTACAGGTTCCTCCGTTGTCTGTAGGATTTTAACAATTTTGACCAAGGGTCAATAAACCATGACCATGGACCAAGTCTGCCCGATTCCATGTTTATTTCTTTCTTTAATTGACTATAGAGTAATTTTAGGTTCACAGCAAAATAGAGCAGAGAGTACTGAGGGTTCCCTTCTCACTTTAATGTGTTTGAAATAGTCTATGTAAAAGGTAAAATAACAGCAACAACAACCTCCATTCCTTCTGGCATTCCAGATGAATAATATTTCATTATTTAGTGACAAATATTTTATTTCCAACATAATGTTTTTGAGCATGCCTTTTTTTCAGAAACGTATTGCTTAATTTCCAAGCATTGGGAACAAAGAAAAAGCTCCCAAATTCTTGCAAATTAAGCAATGCTTGCATGCATGCCAAGTCGCGGCAGTCGTGTCCGATTCTTTGAAACCCCATGGACTGAAGCTCGCCAGGCTCCTCTGTCTATGAGATTCTCTAGGCAAGAATACTGGAGTGGGAGGCAACTTAATTACCACGTTAAGAAACACATTGTAATGATTTCCGTGATCTGACATGCTTTGACCTAACATGTAGTCAATCTTAATAAATATTCTGTGTGCATGTGTGAAGCACACGTGAGATGTACACTTTGACCCGACAGCTCTCCTGTCCTTCCCCAGCTTCCTCCCTATGTCCCCTCACAGGCCATGACCTCACGGTTCTCCAGCGTGGCTACTCCGGTCTCATGATCTGCTTTTAGAGGCCCTGGACTAACATAAGCCTGCTCACCCCCTCCTGCCTTTCCTGCAAGTGTGCAATGCATTTACTTGCACACATGTTTTATATCCCATAAGAGATTATTATATTTTGCATTATTATTAAGTCTATTTTTAGGGCAGTTCTAGGTTCCCAGCAAAATTGAGAGGAAGGTACAGAGATTTTCCATCCCTTCCTGCACGCACACATGCACAGCCTCCTCCAACAGCCTCCTCCATGACAACAGCCCAGCCAGACTGGTCCATTTGTTACCAGTGATGAACTACGTTACCACCCAAAGTCCATAGTTTACATTACAAGTGGCTCTTGGTGTTGTACATTCTGTGGGTTTAGGCAAATGAATAATGACTGTGCCTATCATTATGGTATCACACAGAGGACTTTCACTGCCCTAAAAATCCTCTGTGCTTTACCTGTGTATCCTTCCCATCCCCCACCCTCAGCTCCTCAAAATTGCTGATCTTTTTACTAGCTTTATCAGTTCAGTCGCTCAGTCATGTCCAACCCTTTGCAACCCCGTGGACTGCAGCACCAGGCTTCCCTGTCCATCACCAACTCCTGGAGCTTGCTCAAACTCATGTCCATAGAGTCGGTGATGCTATCCAACCATCTCATCTTCTGTCATCCCCTTCTCCTCCTGCTTTCAATCTTTCCCAGTATCAGGGTCCTTTCAAGTGAGTCAGTTCTTCACATCAAATGGTCAAAGCATTGGAGTTTCACCTTCAGCATCAGTCCTTCCAATGAATATTCAGGACTGATTTCCTTTAGGACTGGGTGGATCTCCTTGCAGTCCAAGGGACTCTCTCAAGTGTCTTCTCCAACACCACAGTTCAAAAGCACCTATTCTTCAGGGCTCAGCTCTCTTTATAACCCAATTTTCACATCCATACATGACTCCTGGAAAAACCATAGCTTTGACTAGATGGACCTTTGTTGGTAAAGTAATGTCTCTGCTTTTTAATACGCTGTCTAGGTTGGTCATAGCTTTTCTTCCAAGGAGCAAGCAAGCGTCTTTTAATTTTATGGCTGCAGTCACCTTCTGCAGTGATTTTGGAACCCAAGAAAATAAAACCTGTCACTGTTTCCACTGTTTCCTCATCTATTTGCCATGAAGTGATGGGACCGGATGCTGTGATCTTAGTTTTCTGACTGTTGAGTTTTAAACCAGCTTTTTCACTTTCCTCTTTCACTTTCATCAACAGGCTCTTCAGTTTTTTGCTTTCTGCCATAAGGGTGGTGTCATCTGCATATCTGAGGTTATTGATATTTCTCCCAGCAGTCTTGATTCCAGCTTGTGCTTCATCCAGCCCAGCATTTCACATGATGTACTCTGCATATATGTTAAATAAGCAGGGTGACAATATACAACGTTGACCTACTCCTTTCCCAATTTCTTATCATGTGGTAAGAGTATCTCCAGCTTTGTATCTTCCAAAGTGGCTGTACCATACTGCATTCCCATCATTTAAGATTGAGAGTTGCTGTTGCTCCACATTCTTTTTCTCTTTTTGGAGTATAGTGGATTAAAAATGTTGTGTCAGTATCTGATGTACAGCAGTGTGATTCAGTTACACATATAGATATTCTGTTTCATACACTTTGCTTTTGGATTATTGTAGGATGAATCTGGTTCCCTGTGCTATACAGTAGGACCTTGCTGCTTATTTATTTTATATATAGTAGTTTGTATCTGCTAATCCCAAGCTCCTAATCTATTCTTCCTCAACTCTGTTTCCCCTTTAGTGACCATAAGTTTGTTTTCTGTATCCATGAGTCCATTTCTGTTTCATAAATGAGTTCATTCGTGTCCTATTTTAGATTCCACATATAAATGATATATATGGTATTTGTCTTTCTCTTTCTGACTTATTTATTTAGTATGAAAATCTCTTTAAAAAAAGAGAAAATCTCTAGGTCCATCTGTGTTGCTGCAAATGGCATTATTGTATTCTTTTTATGACTGGGTAGTATTCCATTGTGTTTATCTGCCAATTATTTTTTTTATGGATGGATCATAGGGTTGTTCACTATCTAAAAAGTCATTGCCATACACAAGGTTCACTATGTTTTCTCTTATGTGATATTCTAAGCATTTCATAGCTTTATGTTTTAATTTCAGTTTATGGTATATCTTGAGTGATTCTTGTGAAGGCTGTGAAGTCTCTTTCTGTATTCGAATTTTGCATGTAGGTGTCCTATTGTTTCAGCACCATTTGTTAAAAAGACTATCATTTCTCCATTGAATTGCCTTTCCTCCTTTGTCAAAGATGGGTTAACTACACCGATTTATTTCTGAGTTCTCTATTTTGTTGAAGAGGGGAATGGCAATCCACACCAGTATTCTTGCCTGGAGAATCCCATGGACTGAGAAGCCTGGCAAGTTACAGTCTGTTGGGTCACACAGAGTCAGACACAGCTGATGGACTAACACTTCTCTATTTTGCACCACTGATCTACTTGTCTATTCTTTCATGATTGCCAAACTGTCGTGATTACTACTGTGCTATAAAACTGAGTGGTATCAGTTCTTCAGTTTTGCTCTGCTCCTTTAATATTTAGCCGGTTATTCTGGGTCTTTTGTCTCTCCATATAAACTTTAGGATTCAGTTCAGTTCAGTTCAGTCCCTCAGTTGTATCCGACTCCTTGCGACCCAATGGACTGCAGCAAGCCAGGCTTCCCTGTCCATCACCATCTCCCAGACCTTGCTCAAACTCATGTCCATCTAGTAAATACATATTTGGATATATTTTTATATCAAAAAAATGACTTCCAAGCATTCTTACTGGGATTGCACTGAATCTATAGATCAACTTATGAAGAACATCTTAACAATATTGACTCTTGCTGTACAAAAATCAGAGATATTACTTTGCCAACAAAGGTCCGTATAGTCAAAGCTATGGTTTTTCCAATAGTCATGTATGGATGTGAGACTTGGACCATAAAGAGGGCTGAGCACTAAAGAACTGATGCTTTTGAACTGTGGTGTTGGAGAAGACTCTTGAGCGTCTCTTGGACTGCAAAGAGATCCAACCAGTCCATCCTAAAGCAAATCAGTTCTGAATATTCACTGGAAGGACTGATGCTGAAGCTGATACTTTGGCCACCTGGTGCTAAGAGCTGACTCATTGGAAAAGACCCTGAGGTTGGGAAAGATTGAAGGCAGGAGGAGAAGGAGATGACAGAGGACAAGATGGTCGGATGGCATCACGGACTCAGCAGACATGAGTTTGAGCAAGCTCCAGGAGATGGTGAAAGACAGGGAACCCTGGTGTGGTGCAGTCCATGGGGTCATAAAGAGTCGGACATGACTGTGTAACTGAACAACAACAACAATACATGGACACGGGATATATCTCCCCATTTATTTAGTTCCTCTGTTTCTTTCATCAGTGTTTCGTAGTTTCTCTCATAGAGATCTCATATGTACTTTGTTAGATTTATACCTGAGTATTTCATTTTGGGAGTACTAGAGTGGGCAAGAGTTGGGTAACTCATCCCTCAATATCCACGGGAATTTGGTTCCAAGACCACGTGTGGATACCAAAATCCTCAGATGCTCAATCCCTTATATGGAATGGCATGGTGTAACCTAAGCAATTCTCCCAAACACTTTCTCATGTCTAGATTATTTCTACTACCTAATACAAAGTTCAGTTCAGTTCAGTCACTCCGTCGTGTCTAACTCTTTGCAACCACTTGAATCGCAGCACGCCAGGCCTCCCTGTCCATCACCAATACTTGGAGTTTACCCAAACTCATGTCCAGCAAGTTGGTGATGCCATTCAGCCATCTCATCCTCTGTTGTCCCCTTCTCCTCCTGCCCCCAATCCCTCCCAGCATCAGAGTCTTTTCCAATGAGTCAACTTTTCACATGAGGTGGCCAAAGTATTGGAGTTTCAGCTTCAGCATCATTCCTTCCAAAGAACACCCAGGACTGGTCTCCTTTAGAATGGACTGGTTGGATCTCCTTGCAGTCCAAGGAACTCTCAAGAGTCTTCTCCAACACCACAGTTCAAAAGCATCAATTTTTTGGCACTCAGCTTTCTTAACAGTCCAACTCTCACATCCATACATTACCACTGGAAAAACCATAGCCTTGACTAGATGGACCTTTGTAGGCAAAGTAATGTTTCTGCTTTTGAATATGCTGTCTCAGTTGGTCATAAATTTCCTTCCAAGGAGTAAGCATCTTTTAATTTCATGACTGCAGTCACCATCTGCAGTGATTTTGGAGCCTCCCAAAATAAAGTCTGACACTGTTTCCACTGTTTCCCCATCTATTTTCCATGAAGTGATGGGACCAGATGCCATGATCTTAGTTTTCTGAATGTTGAGTTTTAAGCCAACATTTTCACTCTCCTCTTTCACTTTCATCAAGAGGCTTTTTAAATCCTCTTCACTTTCTGCCATAAAGGTGGTGTCATCTGCATATCTGAGGTGATTGATATTTCTCCAGGCAATCTTGATTCCAGCTTGTGTTTCTTCCAGCCCAGCGTTTCTCATGATGTACTCTGCATAGAAGTTAAAAAAGCAGGGTGACAATATACAGCCTTGATGTACTCCTTTTCCTATTTGGAACCAGTCTGTTGTTGCATGTCTAGTTCTAACTGTTGCTTCCTGACCTGAATATAGGTTTCTCAAGAGGCAGGTCAGGTGGTCTGGTATTCCCATCTCTTCCAGAATTTTCCCCAGTTTATTGTGATCCACACAGTCAAAGGCTTTGTCATAGTCAATAAAGTAGAAATAGATGTGTTTCTGGAACTCTCTTGCTTTTTCCATGACCCAGAGGATGTTGGCAATTTGATCTCTGGTTCCTCTGTCTTTTCTAAAACCAGCTTGAGCATCTGGAAGTTCATAGCTCATGTATTGCTGAAGCCCGGCTTGGAGAATTTTGAGCATTACTTTACTAGTGTGTGAGATGAGTGCAATTGGGCTGTAGTTTGAGCATTCTTTGGCATTGCCTTTCTTTGGAACTGGAATGAAAATTGATCTTTTCCAGTCCTGTGGCCACTGCTGAGTTTTCCAAACTTGCTGGCATATTGAGTGCAGCACTTTCACAGTATCATCTTTCAGGATTTGAAATAGCTCTACTGGAATTCCGTCACCTCCACTAGCTTTGTTCGTAGTGATACTTTCTAAGGCCCACTTGACTTCACATTCCAGGATGTCTGGCTCTAGATTAGTGATCACACCATCGTGATTATCTTGGTTGTGAAGATCTTTTTTGTACAGTTCTTCTGTGTATTCTTGCCACCTTTTCTTAATATCTTTTGCTTCTGTTAGGTCCCTACCATTTCTGTCCTTTATTGTGCCCATCTTTGCATGAAATGTTCCCTTGGTATCTCTAATTTTCTTGAAGAGCTCTCTAGTCTTTCCCATTCTGTTGTTTTCCTCTATTTCTTTGCATTGATCACTGAGGAAG
This sequence comes from Ovis aries, assembly GCF_016772045.2. Taxonomy (NCBI): domain Eukaryota; kingdom Metazoa; phylum Chordata; class Mammalia; order Artiodactyla; family Bovidae; genus Ovis; species Ovis aries. The sequence continues at coordinate 20,369,682 of NC_056061.1, forward strand.
GCTTTCTTATCACTCTTTGCTATTCCTTGGAACTCTGCATTCAGATGCTTATATCTTTCCTTTTCTCCTTTGCTTTTTACATCTCTTCTTTTCACAGCTATTTGTAAGGCTTCCCCAGGCAGCCATTTTGCCTTTTTGCATTTCTTTTCCTTGGGGATGGTCTTGATCCCTGTCTCCTGTACAATGTCACGAGCCTCTGTCCATAGTTCATCAGGCACTCTGTCTATCAGATCTAGTCCCTTAAATCTATTTCTCACTTCCACTGTATAATCAAAAGGGATTTGATTTAGGTCATATTTGAATGGTTTAGTGGTTTTCCCTACTTTCTTCAATTTAAATCTGAATTTGGCAATAAGGAATTCATGATCTGGGCCACAGTCAGCTCCCGGTCTTGTTTTTGCTGACTGTATAGAGCTTCTCCATCTTTGGCTGCAAAGAATATAATCAATCTGATTTCGGTGTTGACCATCTGGTGATGTCCATGTGTAGAGTCTTCTCTTGTGTTGTTGAAAGAGGGTGTTTGCTATGACCAGTGCATTTTCTTGGCAGAACTCTATTAGCCTTTCCCCTGCTTCATTCCATACTCCAAGGCCAAGTTTGCCTGTTACTCCAGTGTTTCTCGACTTTCTACTTTTGCATTCCATTCCCCTATAATGAAAAGGACATCTTTTTGGGTGTTAGTTCTAAAATGTCTTGTAGGTCTTCATAGAACCATTCAAGTTCAGCTTCTTCAGCATTACTGGTTGGGGCATAGACTTGGATTACTGTGATTTTGAATGATTTGCCTTGGAAATGAACAGAGATCATTTTGTCATTTTTGAGATTGCATCCAAATATTGCATTTCGGACTCTTTTGTTGACTATGATGGCTACTCCATTTCTCCTAAGGGATTCCTGCCCACAGTAGTAGATACAATGGTCATCTGAGTTACATTCACCCATTCCAGTCCATTTTAGTTCGCTGATTCCTAGAATGTCGACATTCTCTCTTGCCATCTCCTATTTGACCACTTCCAATTTTCCTTGATTCATGGACCTAACATTCCAGGTTCCTAGGCAATATTGCTCTTTACAGCATCGGACCTTGCTTCTATCACCAGTCACATCCACAGCTGGGTATTGTTTTTGCTTTGGCTCCATCCCTTCATTCTTTCTGGAGTCATTTCCCCACTGATCTCCAGTAGCATATTGTGTTATGTAAATAGTTGTGAATACAATTTAAATGCAGTGTAAATAGTTGCTGGAGTGCAGCAAATGGTCAAGTTTTGCTTCTGGGACTTTCTGAATTAAAAAATATATATATTTTTTCCATCTGCAGTTGGTTAAATTCATGGATGTGGAATTGGTAAATACAGAGGGCCAACTGTATTTCCCTTCCTGCATGTGAAAGGCTGGAGTGGGCTGGAGTTGAGTATTTCCCTTCCCCTAGGTCAGTGAGGTTCTGATAAAACCCCAGCAGTTTAGGCTCTGGCAAAATAGCCTGTTGAGAGCAGGTCTTGTTAGGAGTAGAATTTCTGGCGCATTTCAAAATGGTCCTTTCCTCCTCCTCTTGCCAGAAGTATGAGGGACTATTCCTCTAGTATTCAGTTGTGAGCCTGGTTGAGTTCCTGATGGTAAAACTCACAAAAAGAGGGGCCTCTGTATATCTGGGCCTCCCCACCCAGAGTTTTTAATTCTCAGACTTGTCCACTCTGAGCCTCCAGCAATTCATCAATTACAGGTCAGGTGTTCCTACCAGAGCGCTGGCTCCTGTGGAGGCGTCAGCCCTGATAAATTGTAATTCTCTGTTTTCTGCTGTCTGTCTCTTCAATTTGGGGGCAGCAGTTTGCCCTGTGACCTCACTGCTCTTGTGGATCTAAGAAGAGTTGTTGATTTGTTCAGTTTGTTTAGCTTGTCACTTGTGGTTACAACGTCCACATGCCTTGTATGCTGAACTGTAAACTGGAAGTCTACCACCATTTTTATTGTTGTTTTATTGGAAGGTAGCCATGTCCACTCATTTATGAATCATCTCTGGCAGAGTTGAATAGCTGCAACAGAGACCATATGGGCCACGACATCTAAAATTTATACTCTCTGGTCATTTACATGAAAAGTTGGCCAACACCTGACTCAAATCATAAACTCTCTTAAGTAAAAGGAGCTTTATTCTGATTGGTTTACAGAGGCTAAGAAGTACTTACATAAATCTAATATTACTAGAATTTCCAGAACATAAAGAAAGTGAACTATGTACTAGCTTTTGAAGGGGGAAAAAAATCACTTTCTCAGAGAAACTGCTAAATCATAATCATTTTTATACAGGAATCCAAAATCCTTGGGGAAATTATCCTTGTTTGACAGTTTGGAATTTTTTTTTAATCTGTAAATTTATTCCCTGGATTTGTCTTCTCATAAAGAGACTAGTTAATCTGAACTTCCTGAACTTTTTATACCATGTTATTGATTAGATAAGTTTACCACCACATAAGGTGGAAATCAGGAAAAATGTAAACTTAGAACTCAAGTCATCTCTCACTATCCATGGGGGATTGGTTCCGGAACCTACCATGGAAACCAAAATTTGACAGTGTTCAAGTCCCATAGTTGGCCTTCCATTTCCATAGTTCCACATCTGTGGATTGAACCAACCACCAGTCGTGGAGTGCTGTATATATTTGTTGAAAAAAATCCACATCGAAGTAGGTCCACACAGTTTAAACCCATGTTGTTCAAGGGTCAGCTGGATATAAATTCTGATGAACTTACTATGTCAGCATTTAGTGTGTCATTTTAAATAGAATTTCTAAGACTCTTAGTTAACTCTAGCAGTTGGAAATAATATTAAATAGGGTTAAGTGATGAATCCATTTGAGTTCCATAGATAATTTCTAAGTAATATAGAATACTGAAATATAGGTCACTATGTTTCATAGTAATAAGCAAGAGAATTCCAGAAAAACATCCATTCTGCTTTATTGGCTATGCCAAAGCCTTTGATTGTGTGGATCACAAAAAACTGTGGGAAACTCTGAAAGAGATGAGAATACCAGACCACTTGACCTGCCTCCTGAGAAACCTATATGCAGGTCAGGAAGCAAAAGTTAGAACTTGACATGCAACAACAGACTGGTTCCAAATAGGAAAAGGAATATGTCAAGGCTGTATATTGTCACCGTGTTTATTTAACTTCTATGCAGAGTACATCATAAGAAACGCTGGGCTGGAAGAAGCATAAGCTGGAATCAAGATTGCCTGGAGAAATATCAATCACCTCAGATATGCAGATGACACCACCCTTATGGCAGAAAGTGAAGAGGATTTAAAAAGCCTCTTGATGAAAGTGAAAGAGGAGAGTGAAAAAGTTGGCTTAAAACTCAACATTCATAAAACGAAGATCATGGTATCTGGTCCCATCACTTCATGGGAAATAGATGGGGAAACAGTGGAAACAGTGTCAGACTTTTTTTTGGGAGGCTCCAAAATCACTACAGATGGTGATTGCAGCCATGAAATTAAAAGATGCTTACTCCTTGGAAGGAAAGTTATGACCAACCGAGATAGCATATTGAAAAGCAGAGACATTACTTTGCCAACAAAGGTCCATCTAGTCAAGGCTATGGTTTTTCCAGTGGTCATGTATGGATGTGAGAGTTGGACTGTGAAGAAGGCTGAGTGCCGAAGAATTGATGCTTTTGAACTGTGGTGTTGGAGAAGACTCTTGAGAGTCCCTTGGACTGCAAGGAGATCCAACCAGCCCATCCTAAAGGAGATCAGTCCTGGGTGATGCTAAAACTGAAACTCCAGTACTTTGGCCACCTCATGCAAAGAGTTGACTCATTGGAAAGGACTCTGATGCTAGGAGGGACTGGGGGCAGGAGGAGAAGGGGACGACCGAAGATGAGATGGCTGGATGGCATCACTGACTCGATGGACATGAGTTTGAGTGAACTCCAGGAGTTGGTGATGGACAAGGAGGCTTGGTGTGCTGCAATTCATGGGGTTGCAAAGAGTCAGACACAACTGAACAATTTCACTTTCACTTTTCACTTTCATGCATTGGAGAAGGAAATGGCAACCCACTCCAGTGTTCTTGCCTGGAGAATCCCAGGGGTGGGGGAGCCTGGTGGGCTGCCATCTGTGGGGTTGCACAGAGTCAAACATGACTGAAGTGACTTAGCAGCAGCAGCAGCAGCAGCAGCAGAGAGTATATCATACGAAATGCCAGGCAGGATGAAGCACAAGCTGGAATGAAGATTGCCAGGAGAAATATCAATCACCTCAGATATGCAGATGACACCACCCTTATGGCAGAAAGTGAAGAAGAACTAAAGAGCCTCTTGATGAAAGCGAAAGAGGAGAGTGAAAAAGTTGGCTTAAAACTCAACATTCAGATAACTAAGATCATGGCATCTGGTCCAATCACTTTATGGCAAATAGAAACAATGGAAACAGTGACAGACTTTATTTTTGGGGGCTCCAAAATCACTGCAGATGGTGACTGCAGCCATGAAATTAAAAGATGTTTGCTCCTTGAAAAAAAAAAGTTATGACTAACCTAGACAGCATATTAAAAAACAGAGACATTACTTTACCAACAAAGGTCCATCTAGTCAAAGCTATGGTTTTTCCAGTAGTCGTGTATGGATGTGAGAGCTGGACTATAAAGAAAGCTGAGAGCTGAAGAATTGATGCTTTTGATCTGTGGTGTTGGAGAAGACTCTTGAGTTACTTGGACTGCAAGAGGGTCAAACCAGTCAATCCTGAAGGGAAATAGTCCCGAATATTCATTGGAAGGACTGATGTTGAAGCTGAAACCCCAATACTTTTGCCACCCAATGTGAAGAACTGACTTAATTGAAAAGACCCTGATGTGGGAAAGATTGCAGGTAGGAGGAGAAGGGGATGACAGAGGATGAGATGGTTGGATGCATTACTGACAAGATGAACATGAGTTTGAGTAGGTTCTGGGAGTTGGTGATGGACAGGAAGCTTGGCGTGCTGCAGTCCATGGAGTCACAAAACAGTCGGACATGAATGAGTGACTTAACTGAACTGAAGAGTAAAATATCTAATTAACCAAGTAATGAATGGTATAACTGAGCCATGACTCCTGGTTAAGCTGCTGCTGCTGCTGCTGCTGCTGCTGCTGCTGCTGCTGCTAAGTCACTTCAGTCGTGTCCTACTCTGTGCGACCCCATAGATGGCAGCCCACCAGGCTCCCCCATCCCTGGGATTCTCCAGGCAAGAATACTGGAGTGGGTTGCCATTTCCTTCTCCAATGCATGAAAGTGAAAAGTCAAAGTGAAATCACTCAGTCGTGTCTGACTCTAGCGACCCCATGGACTGCAGCCCACCAGGCTCCTCAGTCCATGGGATTTTCCAGGCAAGAGTATTGGAATGGGGTGCCATTGCCTTCTCTGCCTGGTTAAGCTAGAACTTTACAAAAATTACTATTATTATTCAGTTTCTCAGGGCTGGTGAGTTCTATATAACCTATATATAAAAGGGATGAAACAGTCAAATGTCAATGGATGCCCATATCCAACCTTCACCACCTACACACACACACACACGGCTGTTTTATGAGAAGGAATATTTTTGGCTACAGCCTCAATACCAGAGCATTTTTTTTGATGATGGGATCTAATAAAACAAACAAACAAACCTTTAGAGAAAGAAAAGGACACCTTCAGAGGAGGAGGCTTCCCTGATAGCTCAGTTGGTAAAAAATCCACCTGCAATGCAGGAGACCCTGGTTCGATTTCTGGGTCGGAAAGATCTGGAGAAGGGATAGGCTACCCACCCCAGTATTCTTGGGCTTCCCTTGTAGCTCAGCTGGTAGAGAATCCACCTGCAATGTGGGAGACCTGGGTTCAATCCCTAGGTTGGGAAGATTCTTTCGAAAAGGAAAAGGCTACCCACTTCAGTATTCTGGCCTGGAGAATTCCATGGACTACAGTCCATGGGGTCGCAAAGAGTTGGACACGACTGAGCAACTTTCAGAGGAAGAAGGGTTTTCTCAGCATCAGCCTTGAAAACGTGTGTGTGTGTGTGGGTGTGATAGTCTCTCAGTCATGTCTGATTCTTTGCAAAGACTTTAGCTCACCAGGCTCCTCTGTCCATGGAATTTCCCAGGCAAGAATACTGGAGTGCATTGCCATTTCCTTCTCCAGGGGATCTTCCCGACCCAGGGATTGAAGCCCGGTTTCCCACCATGCTGGTGGATTCTTGACCATCTGAGCCACCTGGAAAGCCCTAGTTCCTGTCTAAAACCAGGACACAGTTCCCGTCTCAAACCAGTTTCTCCATGAGTCTCCTGCTTTGGAAGTGAGGGAGGCATTCACAGATGTAGCTGAACCAAAGATTTTTGAAAAGACTCGTGAGCCCCTTTGCCATGGCGTAGACTGAAATCCTACACATCAAAAGAATACAAGTCTACACTTTCCTGCTATTACACATATGGCATAACGGAAATTTATAAAGTCTGAGAGGAAAAACTGTAAAGTTTATGAATTCTAAGCAATTCACAGTAGAAACTAGACATAGTCCTGAATGAAAATATCAGCTGTGCTAAAACGCAGTATATTCACGTGTGACCTTGTGAGTGTGTGTCAGAAAGGAGAAACTGGTGCCCTCTTTCCCTCATTTTCAGATTATTCACTTCAGTCTTTCCTTCTCAGGTTCCAAACTAGGATGAACTTCTCACCGCCTTCCCCAAGGGCTGAGTGGGAGACTGGTCTTTCATCCAAGAACAGTCAAGCCCTTACCAGATGCATTAAATTGCACCTTTGCTGCTGCTGCTGCTGCTAAGTCACTTCAGTCGTGTCCAACTCTGTGCGACCCCATAGACAACAGCCCACCAGGCTCCCCCGTCCCTGGGATTCTCCAGACAAGAACACTGGAGTGGGTTGCCATTTCCTTCTCCAATGCATGAAAGTGAAAAGTGAAAGTGAAGTCGCTCAGTCATGTCCAACTCTTCGTGACCCCATGGACTGCAGCCCACCAGGCTCCTCCGCCCATGGGATTTTCCAGGCAAGAGTACTGGAGTGGGTGCCATCGCCTTCTCCAAAATTGCACCTTTAAATAGGCTTTATATAGGCTGCCACCATGATTTGTATTACTGAGGGAGCAACCAGTAGGAGGAGTGTGATTGGGCAGTGAGCGGCTTGGTTCTGAGGCTTGATAGGACTAAACAGGTGTGTTTTGAATTGTTGGGAGGATTTAGTGAGGGAAGAGAAGGGCCTGCATTATGGATACATGCTGGCCACTGCAAAGCCCTCATGGACGGATGCCATTTACAAATGCCACCATATGACTGACAGTTGGGGTACAGAGCAAGGTTTCCATTTGTAGAGAGAGGCAGATTTGCAAATTATGGAAATATCTTTCTTCCATATATTAGGTTTAATTCGAAAGAACTAATTCTGGGAGGTTGTATGTAATCCCCATCTTATGCATGAGGAAACAGGCACTGAAAATTAACAGAGTAAAAACTGGTCTCTGACAGTTTATCTACCTTCATATACCATGTAATTCTCTCCTAGGCATTGAATGTACCCTGTGCTAGGATGACCACCCCTTGTCCAACTCCATTTACATTCACCTTCCAGTTGAAGCAGTCTCTTATATTCCATATTTCATCTTTCCTTCCCAATTTCACTCATCTAATATCTCAGTCCTGGTCACTAGCTGTTTTCCATGATTATCCATAATTGTCTGATCTTTTAAAATGTGTACATTAAGTGTAAATGTGTAATAATTGGGCCTTAGAGTTTCCCTTTCTTGGCCTTTCAACCTTCTATCCTTTTCTTTTTTATGTTAATTCATCAACAAACTTAATCAAGAGTCAGAAATTGAGATAAATTGATATGTAGGTAGGTAGGTAGATAGAAAGTTGAATAAATGGACTGAATTGTGTCCCCAAGTTTCCTTCATATGTTAAGCCTTAACCTCCAATGTGATTGTATTTGGAGACAGGACCTCTAGGGAGGTGGTGGTGGTTTAGTCGCTAAGTCGTGTCTGACTCTTGCGACCCCATGGACTGTAGGCTGCCAGGCTTCTCTGTTCATGGGATTCCCCAGGAAAGAAAACTGGAATGGGTTGCTATTTCCTTCTCCAGGGGATCTTCCTGGCCCCGGAATCAAACCCAGGTCTCCTGCATTGCAGGCAGATTCTTTTACCAACTGAGCTAAGAGGGAAGCCCTTAATTACTGTTAATTGAGGTCACAAAGGTGGGGCCTAATATAATAGGACTGATGTCCTTAGAAGAAGAAGAGATGTCAGAGATCTCTCTCTTCCCATGTGTGTGCACACAGACAAGAAGCCACGTGAGGACACGGTGAGAAGACAGTCCTCTTCAAATCAGGAAGAGACACCTTACGAAAACCCAGCCCTTACACCTTGACCTTGGGCTTCTAGCCTCCAGAACAGAGTTTCTGTTACCTAAGTCACCTAGCCTGTGAGATTTTGTTACAGCTGCCCAAGCAGATGAATACAGATACTTTATTGAACCTATTACCACTCGAGACACTGTGAGTAGAATGTGCTAAGGGAATCTTAACGTAGTTTTGAGTGCTATAGTCGAAAGGGTACTGGACTTAAGTCAAAACGCCTGGATGCAATCAAGTTCTGGTTCTCCCACTTCCTATATGTGTGAACCCAATAGTCACAATGGCCATCTTATGTGAAGAGCTGACTCATTTGAAAAGACCCCAAAGCTGGGAAAGATTGAAGGTGGGAGGAGAAGGGGATGACAGAGGATGAGATGGTTGGATGGCATCACCATCAGTAGACATGGGTTTGAGTACTCTGGGAGTTGGTGATGGACAGGGAGGCCTGGTGTGCTGCAGTCCATGGGGTCGCAAAGAGTCGGACATGACTGAGCGACTGAACTGAATAGTCACTTCACCCCTGTAAGACTGAACTCCCTCCCCTATACAAGACTAGGTTCTTTCTCAAGGTCCTCATTGCGTGAGATGTCTGATTATCAATATCCATGCAGTCAGCGAGTATAAATCATTTATAAATCATACACATCATTACACATACAATCATTACACATCATTCACCTTTGTTAGATCTTCTAACTCATTAGAAGAATTGAAGCTCCACACAATAGCAAGGAAAACCATATGACTTCCCTGATTTCTGCACATCTGTGCACATGCATTTGGGATACTTGTCAATGTGCCAAGGAGTACTAGAAACGACAATATTAGTAGGCTCTTCTCCAAGGAATATCAATGTTATAAAGATCTGGGGAGAAGAAAATACGGATATAAAGCAAGTCATGCAAAATTTGCCAAAAGATTAACTTAAAACATAGCATTCTGGAGAAAGTTTTAGCTTCTTACGGGCATCTTTGTTCATCCGCTCAATTGCTACAGTTTCTTTCTTTGTCATTTTGATGAAAATCTTTGTGGAACACTATAGCTGATAAATTTTATTGTTTAGAGCAGCAGCTGATTTTGATGGGGTTTTAAATTTATTTGCAAGTAGGTCATTTTCACAAGTCCCCAGAGGAGGAAATGGCAACCCACTCTATTATTCTTGCCTGAAAAATCCCGTAGACAAAAGAGCCTGGCAGGCTACAGTCTATGGGGTCGCAAAGATTCAGACATGACTGACTGACTAAGCACACAGCACATTTTCACAGGTAGGTTGATAGAAAATTATCCCACAGTCACACCTATATCGTCTGTCAGGCAGCTCTCAAACGCATGCAGTTAATCACAAGGGAGGCACAGCAGAGGCTATGGTCCCTGGAGAAAATTGAATGTAACTAAAGCATGCTCTTTTCAGGAAGCCTGGTATAGGAACATCTGCGGTAATTACAGTGCCAGTTTATATTTCCCTTTCTGATTTCCCTTTGGTCTTGGGGAGACTGTCAAAGTAGCCTTGGCTTCTGTCCCTTAGTTAAAGGCAAACATGTGACTCAAGCTAGAACAATTAGTCTCTCCCTCTGAGGATGTGACTCTTGAGAAGAGGGGAGCTATTAATAACACTGATAATAGTGGAACACTTGGTTCTGCAGAGAGAACCCTGAAAAAGCTCAGGGACTCTCCATTACGTTTTTTTTCCTTGGGGCCCTGGGGGTAGACTTGATCTCCATCCTTACCATATGTTTCAGTTTTTCCTTTGATTCTGTGAGCTAGTCCCAATCTTTCCAATAAATTCTTTCCTGCTTGAAGTTAGAGTCAGTTTTTATTTCTTGTAAGCAAAAGTGTATAGTGTAGGCCTTTAGGTACCAGCTTCATATATGAAATCATCACTTTTTATTTGATAAAACAATCTGCTCAATTTGCAGGAAGTTAGATGGTGGTTTTATTGGGCATTACTGTTTGTCTAGGTTTCAGAATAAAACACAAATTATTTTTAACATGGTAGGAACTTATACCTTCTTTTCTACGTTACTCCTCCCACCTCAACTTAACTGTCATTTCAACTTATCTTAACTGTCATTTCATTCATTAAAAAAAAAAAGAAAAACTTACTTAAAAATATTGCATCTCTAAATGTATTATATATTTCTGCTTAAGAGATTGAACATTAAAAAGCATTTTTTGTGGAGCAAAGAGGACTTTTAGGGCAGTGAAACTACTATGTGTGATACTATAATGGTGAATACATGTCATTACATATTTGTCCAAACCCATAGTATGCACAGAAGAATTGATACTTTTGAACTCTCAAAACAGGTCTTCTCTCAAGAGAAAAACTGACTCATTGGAAAAGACCCTGATGCTGGGAAAGATTGAAGGTGGGAGAAGAAGGGGATGACAGAGGATGAGATGGTTGGATGGCATCACTGACTCAATGGACATGAGTTTGAGTAAACTGGGAATTGGTGATGGACAGGGAGGCCTGGCGTGTTGCAGTCCATGGGGTTGCACAGAGTTGGACATGACTGAGCGACTGAACTGACTGATGGTACGTACAAAACCAAAAGAGAACCCCAGCGTAAACTGTGGACTTTAGGTGATTATGATGCGCTGATACAGGTTCATCAACTGTAATAAGTGTTCCACGTCTGGTGGGACATGTAGTAATGCGGGAGGCTATGTCTGTGTAGGGGGAGGGGGTATACAGAAAATTTCTATACTTTGCTCTCAATTCTGCTATGAACCTAAAACTGCTCTAAAAATGAGGTCTACTATTAAGAAAGAAGGAAACAAAACCTTTTCCTAAACTGCAAACAAAGCTCATCCTTAATCTATCTCATAATCATAGTAATCATCATCCACATTGATTCTGATGCTGGCGTGCTCCTCCAGCTTTGGTTTCTTTTTGGTCTCTTTGCTTTTCTCAGTCAGATGTAAGTGATGCTCACATTGCTTCATGATCTTCTTGGAAGACATCCAGCTCTCCCCTTGTCGTTCAGCTGGTGCCACACACTGTCCTCCCCTCACATCTGTGCCCTTGGCCTTCAGGACCTCTCTGGCTCTCAGGAGGCTGCAGGTGCAATTCCACGGATTTCCATCCAGATACAGGTGCCGGAGGCGAGGCAGCACCTCCAAGGCTTTGAGGTCTAAAGCAGAAAGCTTGTTGTTCCTGAGGTTTAGAACCTGAAGCTGCTTCAGATCCTTGACCTCCCTCTCAGCAATGTCCTGGATGGCATTGCCTTTTAGGTCCAGCCTGGCTAAGGTTCCTGGGAGCCTGCAAAAGCATGGGAACAGGATGTGAGAGGAGGCTGTGACAGTCATTCCAAACTGCCGAGGCAACTCACACTGAGCAACGTCCACCTCTGCTGTACCGTTCTGTTCCCTCTGAAGCTAGAAAACAGGCTTTCTTTTGAAAAGTTAATTTAAAGTACAAACCGCAGTCTTACCTATTGGCCTTTAACCCTTTCTCATAGGACTTATTTTCTAACCTTCTGATTTCTTCTATTTTATATTCATATATTTTTCTCCTCCAGTGAAAATCTTGAAAAAATGGCTAATTCCAAGTCTGGGGCAAAGTAAGCTAGAACAACTGAACCAGAATGCAATGAAGTGTTCAGAGATTAGTGGAACACCCATCATGATGGCTGCTATCCAAAATACAGTGCTAACAAGAGTGTGGAGAAATTGGAACCTTTGTGCATTGTGGATGGGAGTATAAATGGGACAGACGATATGGAAAACAGTATGGTGGTCCTCCCTAAATTAAAAATACAATTGTCATATGATCCAGCAATTCCACTTTTGTGTATATACTCAAAATAATTGAAAGGAAGTTCTCAAAGAGATACTTATGTACCCATGTTATAGTCCCATGTCAAATTCACAATAGTTAAAATGTGGAAGCAATCCAAATGTCCATTGATTGATGAGTGAGTAAGCAAAATACGAAATATAAGTACCTACAATGGAATAGTATCCAGCCTTAAAACAAAGGAAATTCTGACTCATGCTACAACATGAATAAGGATACTATGCTAAGTGGGAAAAAAAAGCCAGTCATAAAAAGATAACTTCCCTGGTGGCTCAGACGTTAAAGAATCTGCCCCAGTGTAGGAGACCCAGATTCGATCCCTGGGTCAGGAAGATTCCCTGGAGAAGGGAATGACAACCCCCTCCACTATTCTTGCCTGGATAATTCCACAGACAGAGAAGCCTGGTGTGCTATAGTCCATGGAATCACAAAGAGTCTGACATGACTGACTGACAAACATTTCACTTCAAAAGATAACCACTGTATGATTCTACTTATATAAGATGTCTAGAGTAGTCAAATTCATAGAAACAGAAAGTAGAATAGTGGTTGTCAGGGATTTAGGGGAGAGAGGAAATAAGCTGTTTAATGGGTACAGAGTTTCAGTTTCGCAAGATGAAAAAGTTCTGGACACTGGTTGCACGACAATGCAAATATACTCAGTATTGAATTGTACATTTTAAAATGGTTAACGTGGTAAATTTCATGTTATGTGTGTTTTACCACAATTTTTCTTTTTTTAAATAGAGATAATGGAATTGCGTCTCCAGCTTGGAGAGGCTCCTACTAATGAAATTTGAGGATCAAAAGAGACTAGCAACTATAAATAACCATAACTCACTGAATGAATTAAGATCTCTGGGTCCATAGTGATATTTATTAAAAAAAAAAAAAAAGAAACAGAAAAAGAGAGAGAAAAAAGCTACACAATAATGTTAAATGGGGAAAATAGAAGACAAAATTGACTGATCTGAAATACATAAAAACAACTTATGGCTAGACATGGGTTGTTTTTGAGCAGTTATGGATGACTCCTTTATTTCTCAGCACACAAAGTTTTCAACCTTGAACAGCTATTGCTGTATAATCAAGAAAAAAAAAATTTTTAACTGTGGATAACAATTTGAAAAATTTCATGCTAACGACTGTTGATAAAAATAAAAAAGGATCACAGTTGTGAACTGAAAATCTTTCTGTGAATCAACAACTTTCCGTTAAGCGCTATTCTCTTTATGAAGTGCAATAAGTGAAAAAGTTTTATGGGAAAAAAGTCCCGCAAAATACCACCCAAATGCTATCTTCATGCCATCTGAACGTATTCTATTTCATGCTTTTTAGTATTCACTGGAATTTTTTATGGTGGTCTCAGTCATATGATTGCTATGCCAAAGAGAAAGAAACAAATGAATTTAACCATATTTTACAACAATATTACCTTTTGTTTTTTATAGTGTTATTTTTAGATGAATTTAATTCTAAAAAGTTAATCTTTTAGGTTACTGGAATTGGTAGCCATTTTCTTCTTCAGGGGATCTTCCCAACCCAGGGCTCGAACCCTAGTCTCCCGCATTGCTGGCAGATTCTTTACCATCTGAGCCACCAGGGAAGCCCACGGTTACTGGCACTTAGCCCAAATTTTGCCCTTGATTTTTTTCTTTGATATTTACATTTTATAGTTGTATATATTTATGTTTATGTATTTTATATTTGTATTCATCTCTTAAACCATATAATGCATATACATACAAAAGTGTTTGTGCTTTTGAATATTTTAAAGTCATGCTTGTTTAAAATGACTTTTTTTTAAATTTGGAATTAAATTTACCTAACAAAAGAGTAACCTCTTACCAGGGAAAATCACTTCATACATTTTAACAGTGTGGTATAAGCTTCTGCAAAGACATTTTCTCTTAATAAGTTTGTTGTTAATACAATTAACAATTTTTGAATTGATATTCACAGTTAAAATTCAGTTTGAAATTAATCCCTGAGAGGATGTAACTTTGTGCACACACCAGCTTATCCAGCTTACATCTCCAGAAGTTAGACAGAAAACCTGTGTGTAGCTTTTTTTTTCCCCAAGAAAAAAATGCACTGTTAATTAGTGATGAAGCGGCAGCCAAGGCTCTGTAAATATTGAGGGTACAAGGGGCACAGCTGAGGAAAGATAGGGTAAACTCAAGAGTCAAGTCTCCTTATTAAGACTTTAAGTTCTAACTTTGGCTATTCTATCTACTAGTATGTGACTTCAGGTTAATTATCCAGCTCTTTTTTTTTGGCCGCATCCACAGCATGTGGGATCTCTGTTCCCCAACTAGGGATTGAACCCAGCCGCTTGCATTGGAAGTGGAGTCTTAACCACTGGGCCATGGGGAAGTCCCAGTTATTTAGCTTTTTAAAGCTTCTGATTTTCCAAGTATTCACTGCACAGAAGTCACATAAAAATGTTAACTAAAGAAAATGAGCAAGCCAAGCTTTTCTTTTAAACGAACACAGTTATTCAGTTATCAGCTGGGTAGCCAAAAACTGTACCTGTTCTTAGGACTCTTTTTTTTTTCTTTCATGTTATTATGGATAATTAAAATGGTATTATAAAAGAAATCGGTAATTTCCTTCTTTTGTGATCTTTTGGCAGTCATTTATTTCTTTGATATAATTTGTCTTTATAAGTCTGATTTCTATAAAAATATAGCCCTGATTTTAAGACAAACAAGTGTCTAGAAATGCTGTTTGTTCTTTGGGCAGTATCCCTTTTTAGAGTAAAAAGAGGCAAACCCCCATTTTGTCAGTAGATGGCACTTCAGTGTAAGAGAAAATGCTAACTGGCTTTACTACGTTGTAGAAAGCTATTCTGGATTTGAATTATCCAAATTGTGAATAATGAAGGAGTGGTGTAACTTATCTTTGTTCCCTGAGATGCAGACTGGTGAAATGAGAAGCAGCAAAAAGTGAGACCCAGGTTCCGGGTAGTCTAAATTCTAAGTTGTGGTTGAGTCACTCAGTCGTGTCCAACTCTTGTGACCCCATGGACTATAGGCCGCCAGGCTCCTCTGTCCATGGCATTTTTCAGGCCAGAAAACTGGATTGGGTTGCCATTTCCTCCTCCAGGGGATCTTCCCGACCCAGGGATCACACGCACATCTTCTGCATTAGCAGGCAGATTCTTTATGGCTGAGTCACCAGGGAAGCCCAAGGAATAGATAGTATTGTATTTTAATTCTTTACAGGAGGGAAACCATGGAAAAACTTTTTGGGGTCCTTCCAAATTTCCAGTTCAAATACAAATTGCAGAGTAGGGGTTTGGTGGTCCTGATGGGGAATTTAAAAATCACTTTCTATAAGAACACAGGCCAAGTTCTCTGACAGAGTAGAGGGCTGGGTGGCTTCATTTATGCCTCATGGGCATATACCCCCTGGTAGCTCACTACTTGCCCCATTGTCCTTTCCCAGTAGTTCTCAACCTGGGCTACGCCTTAAATTCATCTGGGGAGCTTTTTAAAAATACTGATGCCTGGGGTAAAGACATAATTGGTTTGAAGTGAGGTCTAGGCATGAATGGGCTTTTTTAAAGTTATCCAGATAATTCAATTGTGAAATCAGATTTGAAAATTAGGGTTAGCTCAGGATTGCAATGGCTTCCCTGGTGGATCAGTGGTAAAAAAAAATCTGCCTGCAATGCAGGACACCTGGCTTCAATTCCTGGATTGGGAAGATCCCCTGGAGGAGGGCATGGCAACCCACTCCACTATTCTTGCCTGGAGAATTCCATGGACAGAGGAGCCTGGCAGGCTACAGTCCATAGGGTTGCACAGAGTCGGACAGGACTGAAGCGACTGAGGAGCAGCAGCAGCAGGCTTCAGTTCAGTTTAGTGGCTCAGAAGTGTCCGAGTCTGCGACCCCATGCACTGCAGCGCGCCATGCTTCCCTGTCCATCACCAACTCCCAGAGTGTGCTCAAACTCATGTCCATTAAGTCAGTGATGCCATCCAGCCATCTCATCCTCTGTCATCCCCTTCTCCTCCCGCCTTCAATCTTTCCCAGCATCAGGGTCTTTTCCAATGAGCCAGTTCTTCACGTCAGGTGGCCAAAGGATTGGAGTTTCAGCTTCAGCATCAGTCCTTCCAATGAATATTCAGGACTGATTTCTTTTAGGATGGACTGGTTGGATCCTCCTGCAGTCCAAGGGACTCTCAAGAGTCTTCTCCAACACCACAGTTCAAAAGCATCAATTCTTCGGCACTCCGCTTTCTTTATGGTCTAACTCTCACATCCATACATGACTACTGGGAAAACCATAGCTTTGACTAGGTGGACCTTTGTTGGTAAAGTAATGTCTCTGCTTTTAATATGCTATCTAGGTTGATCATAGCTTTTCTTCCAAGGAGCAAGTGTCTTTTAATTTCATGGCTGCAGTCACCATCTGCAGAGATTTGGGAGCCCAAAAATATAAAGTCTCTCACTGTTTCCATTGTTTCCCCATCTATTTGCCACAAAGTGATGGGACCAGATGCCACGATCTTAGTTTTTTGAATGTTGAGTTTTAAGCAGCAGGCTTGCAAACCCATTATACACTCTGCTGGGTAAAAGCATTGTGCTTTCTGTAGTCACTTATTAAGGCACAGATACTCTGTCAGAAGTAATTAAGAATAATTAAGCTACTTTTCACTCATTAAACTTAGCAGGATTACTTCTCCAAATGCTTTCTAAAAGTCACCTGAATAGAAAAATTCACCAAGTTCACAGTTTTGTCCATGGCTGTCACAGCCCGCTGAGAATCCTTAGGTGATATAGTCACTCCCTAACTTGTTTTGTGACTTTTTACTTTCTGCATATTTTTTTGAGGAGCATGCAGTAATCAAAAATGTAATAGAGAAATTATTAAAATAACAAGAATGTTGTTGTTCAGTCACTCAGTCATGTCTGACTCTTTGCAACCCCATGAACTGCAGCACACCAGGCTTCCCTGTCCTTCACTATCTTCCAGAGTTTGCTCAAACTCATGTCCATTGAACCAGTGATACCATCCAACCATCTCATCTTCTGTCATCCCTTTCTCCTTCTGCCTTCAATTTTTCCCAGCAATCAGGGTCTTTTCCAATTATCAGTTCTTCACACCAGGTAGCCAAACACTATTGGAGCTTCGGCTTCAGCATCAGTCCTTCCAATGAATATTCAGGGTTGATTTCCTTTAGGATTGACTTATTTAATCTCCTTGCAGTCCAAGGGACTCTCAAGAGTCTTCTCCAACACCACAGTTCAAAAGCATCAATTCTTCAGCATTCAGCCTTCTTTATGGTCCAGCTCTCATATCTGTACATGAGTACTAGAGAAACCATAGCTTTGACTATACAGACCTTTGTCAGGAAAGTGATGTCTCTGCTTTTTAATACGCTGTCCAGGTTTGTCAGAGCGTTTCTTCCAAGGAGCAAGCATCTTTTACTTTCATGGCTGCAGTCACCATCTGCAGTGATTTGGGAGCCCAAGAAAAAAAAACCTGTTACCATTTCCATTGTTTCCATGAAGTGATGGGATAGGATGCCATGATCTTGGTCTTAAAAATGAGAGTCGTGAAATACTGCCCACATGCTCTAGCCTTAGAGCCTTTGTACTGGCTATTGTATCTAGAAAACTCCCACCCCCGCACACCCTGCCCACCACCCTGCAAATTGCATTATGGCTAAATCTGTCAGCTTCTTCCAGTCTTTGCTTAAAGCTTACCTTTATAAGGGGAGTACCCTTCTTACCTTATTAGAAATTACAACCAGCTACCCCTACTCTTTACAGTCTTGAACCTGGTAACCCTGCTTGTTTTTTGTTGTTAGTTAAAACACCTAACAATATCTAAATGTTATATAGTTTACTTATATATTATGTTGTCATTCTTTCATTGCTAGAATTTAAGAGCAAGAAGTTTTATCTCTCTATTAGACTGATGTATCCCAAGTGCCTGGTAAAGTACCTGGCACGTGGTGAATGCCAAAACATACTTGTTGAATTAAATTGATTGTATATGCATGTTTATTCATTAAGAGAAATTGATTACTTTCAAATCATTCTCAATATAGAATTTTAAATACAGAGTTCAGTTTGAAAAATCACTTTTTGATGTTTTGCACTGGGGATAGTTAACATACCATATACTTTTTAAATCCCTTTTTCAACTAGAAAAAAAATGAACATCTGTCCATATAAAATATAATTTTATTCCTTTCTCATTGATAAGAAAATTTATCATAATGAACAATGACAATAAGTAAATCTAGTGCTACAGGATCCTACAGAACCAGAAGTTGATATATTAATTGTGAGGAATTTAATAATGATAATAGGGTAGGAAGCCTTTTTTCTATAAAGTGCTGAAAAGAAAAAGAATCTGCTGATAGGCACGCTTAATAAACAATGTATCTTTTTAGGAGAATAATAGTACTTACTTTTCTATTTTTATTCTACTTTAAAATGTGAAACATGGGATAAAAGTTAAATAAATAGAGTCAATTAACATGAACATATTAGTAACAGATTATGCCTTTGGTTAGAGGGGAACAAGCACAGTGGGTTGGGGATAGAAGTAGGGATATTTGGGAAAAGATTATGAAGGGCCAGAGGATGAGGATATATGTGTGTTTGTGCGTGAGAGAAAGAGAATAGAAAAAACAACTGGAAACACAAAGTAAGACCAACACAAACTGACTCACACACTCACAGACAGGCCCACAGAAAATTGAGCAGCACCCCGCAGCACTGAGAAAAGCATGCGGCTCCTAAACACGTAATTCAAATTAAATGCAATGTTAGATTGCAAGGTTTTGATTTTTCAAAACCTTATGTACTATTCCAATGCTTTTAAAAATATAAATGTCTTACTACATTTCCCCGCTCAGTTTTTCCTGGGGTCCTCGCTTTGCTAGTGGTTAAACACATGCCTTGCTTCCCAAATGGTGCAGTGGAATCTGCCTGCCAGTGCGGAAGATGCAAGAGACACGAGTTCTGTCCTTGGGTCGGGAAGATGCCCTGTAGTGAAACGGCAACCTGCTCCAATATTCTTGCCTGGAAAATTCCATGGACAGAGGAACCTGGCAGCTACAGTCCATGGGGTCCTAAAGAGTCAGACAGGACTAAGCATGCACCCCCTTAAGCACATGCCTAGTGGGCCTGCTGCTGGATCCAGGCCACAGTTTAGAAAACCAGAACACATTTTTACAAGCAATAGCCCCCTGTGATGTTCGTTAGCATACTTCCCTGAAGCTGCAGTCACTTCTAATACAGATCTCCTGTTGGTATCTTGTCCCACAGGCAAGGCAAGTTAGTGTAGGAGTCAGCTTGAGGGCTTGAGATTCCAAACCCTTGTTTAAAACTTCTGCCTCTGAACTCTTGGATAGCTTTAATTAGATAAATTACGTTTACTTGGACTACTTTTCTTTCTTTTATAATGTATTTAGTTGCCCCCATCTTTGGAAGACTTGTCTGGTAAGTTCCATAGATGATAAAGCTCACTTACCGCAGAGGTATAGACAGAAGTTGGTTCTGCTCCAAGGCCAAATTGGAGAGCTGGGAACACTTCTGCAGGGCTCCAGCTTCAAACAAGCTGACAATGTTGTTGTCCAGAAACAAGTGTTTCAAATCTCGGAGGTCCCGGAAATCTTGCGCCGTAACTTTCCGAATCAGATTATTGCTGATATCCAGCTTTTGTAGCCGGGCTGGTAGTCGGAGGGGCAACGTCTGAAGTTGGTTTTGGGACACTTCAAGGGTGGTTAAATTGGCAAGGAGCTGTGCCCCCTCGATGGAAGAGAGTGAGTTTTCTGACAGGTAAAGGTGGGAAAGATTCTCTAAGTGTTTCATATCTCGAAACCTCACCGCTTTGAGCCGGTTTCTCTCCATTTTTAAAGAGAGCAAAGATTTGGGGAGGTTAATAGGAATTTTAGTCAGAAAGTTACTACTGAAACTGAGAAATTGCAGAGACTGAAGGGAAGTGAAGAAGCTAGCTGGTATGAGATGTAGCTTGTTATTCTCCATGCTCAGATGTTTCAGATGGGGAAGTGCCAGCGGTCCCTCCACATTCTCGATGTTGTTGGCGTCTAACATCAAGCTTTGCAGACTGACAAGGGAGGAGAGCATACTGGGAGAGACAGAAGAGATCAGATTGTTTTTCAGTTCAAGGATTTTTAATTTCTTCAGTCCTTCAAAATCAGATCCGTGAAGGACATATATTGAATTATCATTTAGTTTTAACACTTCAAGACTGGCCGGGAGAGCACGGGGGACCCGTCTTAACTTATTTTTCCAAAGTTCCAAGGTCTTCAAAGTACTCAGAATTTTGAAAGTGTCGTTTTCTACTGACTCTGTTCCACTGGCCAGCAGAAGAAAATCTTCTAGAGCTAACATTTGGGAAAAGTTAGATAGCTATTAAAAACAAACAAACAAACAAAAAAAAACCAGGGATGGGGAAGAGAGGAGAAAAGCAGTAAATTAGGATGATTATTTTTAAAAAGGCATATACGTTATCATTCAATACCAATGATACTTCAGCTTTTTCCTTCAGGATCTTTTTTTTTTTTTTTTTTTTTGACCAGAATTACTTAAAACTTGTTTTAATTGGAGGAAAGTTACTTTACAATATTGTATTGGTTTTGCTATACAACAACACAAATCAGTCATAATTATATACATATATGTATATATACCCTTCCCTCTGGAACCTCTCTCCCCACCCCTTTCCCTCCCTCAAGGTCATCAGAGCACGGGCTGGGCTCCATGTGGTTTTAAATTATCTCTTGGAAAAGGATAGAAACTCAGGTCCTGACCGTTTTTATTCACAACTGCTAGCAGTGTAAGAGGTCTAAAATATTTTAAGAACTTTCATACACTATTGGTAGACATAAAATTGGCCAACTTTTGCTGTGTATTCTTTGACCCAGCAAGTTTACTTCTAGGTAGAAGTGCTTACAAATCGCACAATGATGTGTGCGACAGGATCGACAGGATGTTCTTTGTTGCATCATCTTGTAACAGCCAAAAAGGAAACAATCTGGAAATTCCACCAAGCTGTTAACTACAGTTGCTAACTCTTAGGGGGTAAGGTTATAGGGAATTTTCATTATCTACCTACATTTCGCATTGTTTAGATGTTTAACGTTTTTTAATTACATTTAAACAATTTTAAGCATTAAAAGTAAAAAAATATTAATGTCCTAGATACTGCTATCAATTGGATGGGCCTATCAGAAAGACATTTTCAAGTATATTATAGTTTGGAAAACTAGTCTCCTTGTTCCCACTCCCCAATTTTTGTTTCATTGATGAAAAAGATTCATGAAGAAACAAATAGGATACATGTGTCTCCATGTCAGTAGAGCAAGGAGTCCTTTCATGCATATACCCCAGACCTAATGCAAATCCTCTCCTCAGTTTTAGGACTCTGATGCACTTTCTCCATGGTTTGCAAGTTCAAGCACCCCTATCTTTCCACATACCCCCCAAACTCCTAGCTTGACATCTGGTCTTTTTTAGGATAATGTAATTTTTGGTATTTGTTTCTCAGAGTAAAATCATGTTTAGGTAAACGAAGAATTGTTCCAGATTTTCCTCAGCTTGATAAATCTTCACAAAATTTTCAACCTGATTTAGAATTCAGGTAAGCTGGAATTTTCAATGCACAATTTTATGTCTTACTGTCTACAGCTTATAAATGTTGATTTAATTGTGCAGTTGAACCCTTTTCTAATACCAGTATATGGTTAATACCTTCAAAGTGGGTTAATTCTGCAGCACATATTTGTTATATGTGATTATACTATAGGAAGACCTGTGATGTGAATTATGGTATATTTCACTGCAGATGGTGACTGCAGCCATGAAATTAAAAGACGCTTACTCCTTGGAAGGAAAGTTATGACCAACCTAGATAGCATATTCAAAAGCAGAGACATTACTTTGCCAACAAAGGTCCATCTAGTCAAGGCTATGGTTTTTCCAGTGGTAATGTATGGATGTGAGAGTTGGACTGTGAAGAAAGCTGAGTGCCAAAGAATTGATGCTTTTCAGCTGTGGTGTTGGAGAAGACTCCTGAGAGTCCCTTGGACTGCAAGGAGATCCAACCAGTCCATTCTGAAGGAGATCAGCCCTGGGATTTCTTTGGAAGGAATGACACTAAAGCTGAAACTCCAGTACTTTGGCCACCTCATGCGAAGAGTTGACTCATTGGAAAAGACTCTGATGCTGGGAGGGATTGGGGGCAGGAGGAAAAGGGGACAACAGAGGATGAGATAGCTGGTTGGCATCACCGACTCAATGGACGTGAGTTTGAGTGAACTCCGGGAGTTGGTGATGGACAGGGAGGCCTGGCGTGCTGTGATTCATGGGGTCCCAAAGAGTCGGACACGAGTGAGCGACTGAACTGAACTGAACTGAACTGAAAGCATCACCTAAAATGGTACATTAGTTGAAGAATCTCATGTTAAAAATTCAGTAAAAAAATATTTTTAATAATAAAAATTTTGGCAGCTGCTTTGGCTTATATATTGCTGCTAACATTTGATATTTTCTTAATGATTAATCAGATGCATTAATTAGTCATAGTCCCAAGAATAATACGGTTTTTTTTTTGCATTTGTTGAGCATCTACAAGTTCCATGTGCTTTTTTTATATGTTATCATTAGTTCTCCTTATATCCCTGCAAGTTTGAATTTCAACAAGGTCTACAGAACTCCAAAGCCCTTTCTTCCTCAACTCATCATTTTCTAATACATTTTCTGCTGCCTGTGGTCTATGAGACACAAGATCTGGACACAGATCATATTTTTAGAAAAGCAGAAATTTTAGAGATTATATAGTACAGATCTTCCATATAATGGATGGTTTAAGGTGGAATCAAGATTGCCAGGAGAAATATCAATAACCTAAGATATGCAGATGATACCCCCTTAAGGCAGAAAGTGAAGAATTAAAGACCCTCTTGATGAAAGTGAAAGAGTAGAGTGAAAAAGTTGGCTTAAAACTCAACATTCAGAAAACCAAGATCATGACAGCCAGTCCCATCACTTCATGGCAAATAGATGGGGAAATAATGGAAACAGTGACAGGTTTTATTTTCTTGGGCTGCAAAATCACTGCAGAAGGTGACTGCAGCCATGAAATTTAAAAGACACTTGCTCCTTGGAAGAAAAGCTATGACCAACCTAGACAGTATATTAAAAAGCAGAGACATTACTTTACCAACAAATGTCCATCTAGTCAAAGCTATGGTTTTTCCAGTGGTCATGTATGGATGTGAGAGTTAGACTATAAAGAAAGCTGAGTGCTGAAGAATTGATGCTTTTGAACTGTGGTGTTAGAGAGGATTCTTGAGATTCCCTTGGACTGCAAGAGGAACAAACCAGTCAATCCTAAAGGAGATCAGCCCTGAATATTCATTGGAAGGACTGATGCTGAAGCTGAAACTCCAATACTTTGGCCACCTGATGTGAAGAACTGGCTCATTGGAAAAGACCCTGATGCTGAGAAAGATCGAGAGCAGGGGGAGAAGGGGATGACAGAGGATGAGATGGTCATGAGTTTGAGCAAACTCCAGAAGTTGGTGGACAGGGAAGCTTTGTGTGCTGCAGTCCATGGGGTTGCAAAGATTCGGACACGACTGAGTGACTGAACTGAACTGAATGAGGCCAAAAAATAAAACTAAAATAAATGACCTGTCCAAGACTCAGGGTGTTTAATCTATTCTTCATTTTAAAGTGCCTTTTTCAGGCTTTCTTTCATATAAAGTCACAAATGACTCTACACATAGATTTGCACCTCTGGGACTGTTGATCTCCCGAAAAAAAGACCTTGATGTTGCAAATGCTTCCACTTCTATCTGCGTGAGGACAGACCCTAAAAAGACTGCTGACTATGCAGCCAGTCTCAGAGATGACATGAATCTGAATAGACAGTTTCTTTGAGGACAAAGTGTGGTGTGGGAGCTTCAATTTGTCTCCATTTTTATTTATATATAGTCGAGCCTACATAGTAAATACTAGTTATATTCTTAACTGAATCCAGGGAATAGTCATTTTGTGTTAATAAGCATAGAGAACTTTTTCCCTTTATCAGGTGAATGCAGATTACTTTTGCCAAAGCCAAAACAACACCCAGTTGTGGATGTGACTGGTGATGGAAATAAAGTCCGATGCTGTAAAGAACAATATTGCATAGAAACCTGGAATGTTAGGTCCATGAATCAAGGAAAATTGGAAGTGGTCAAACAGGAGACGGCAAGAATGAGCATTAACATTTTAGGAATCAGAGAACTGAAATAGACTGGAATGGGTGAATTTAACTCAGATGACCATTATATCTACTACTGTGGGCAAGAATCCCTTAGAAGAAATGGAGTAGCCATCATAGTTAACAAAAGAGTCCAAAATGCAGTACTTGGATACAGTCTCAAAAATGACAAAATTATCTCTGTTTGTTTCCAAGGCAAATCATTCAAAATCACAGTAATCCAAGTCTATGTCTCGACCAGTAATGCTGAAGAAGCTGAAGTTGAACAGTTCTATGAAGACCTACAAGACCTTCTAGAACTAACACGCAAAAAACATGTCCTCTTCATTATAGGGGACTGAAATGCAAAAGTAGGAAGTCAAGAGCTACCTGGAGTAACAGGAAAATTTGCCCTTGGAGTACAAAATGATGCAGGTCAAAGGCTAACAGAGTTTTGCCAAGAGAATGCACTGGTCATAGTAAACACCCTCTTCCAACAACACAAGAGAAGACTCTACATGTGGACATCACCAGATGGTCAATACCGAAAGCAGGTTGGTTATATTCTTTGCAGCCAAAGATGGAGAAGCTCTATATAGTCAGCAAAATCAAGACAGAGAGCTGTTGTGGCTCAGATCATGAACTGCTTATTGCCAAATTCAGACTTAAATTGAAGCAAGTAGGGAAAACCACTAGACCATTAAGGTATGACCTAAATCAAATCCCTTACAATTATACAATGTAAGTGACAAACAGATTCAATGCATTAGATCTGATAGACAAAGTGCCTGAAGAACTGTGGATGGAGGTTCGTGACATTTTACAGGAGGCAGTGATCAAGATCATCCCCCAGAAAAAGAAATGCAAAAAGGCAAAATGGTTGTCTGAGGAGGACTTGAGTATCTGAGAAAAGAAGAGAAGCAAAAGGCAAAGGAGCAAAGAAAAGATATACTGATTTGAATGCAGAGTTCCAAAGAATAGCAAGGAGGGATAAGAAAGCCTTCCTCGGTGATCAATGTAAAGAAATAGAGGAAAGCAATAAAATGGAAAAGAGTAGAGATCTCTTTAAGAAAATTAGAGATACCAAGAGAACATTTCATGCAAAGCTGAGCACAATAAAGGACAGAAATGGTATGGACCTAACAGAAGCAGAAGATAATAAGAAGAGGTGGTAAGAATACACAGAAGAACTAAACAAAAAAGATCTTCATGACCCAGATAACTACAATGGTATGATCACTCACCTAGAGCCAGACATCCCTAGAATGTGAAGTCAAGTGGGCCTTAGGAAGCATCACTTCAAACACAGCTAGTGGAGGTGATGGAATTCCAGTTGAGCTATTTCAAATCCTAAAAGATAATGCTATGAAAGTGCTGCACTCAATATGCCAGCAAATTTGGAAAACTCAGCAGTGGCCACAGGACTGGAAAAGGTCAGTTTTCATTTCAATCCCAAAGAAAGGCAATGACAAAGAATGCTCAGACTACTACACGATTGCACTCGTCTCACACATTAGCAAAGTAATACTCAAAATTCTCCAAGCCATGTTTCAACAGTACATGAACTGTGAACTTCTAGATGTTCAAACTGGATTTAGAAAAGGCAGAGGAACCAGAGATCAAGTTGCCAACATCCGTTGGCTCATCAAAAAAGCAAGAGAGTTCCAGAAATACATCTACTGCTTTTTTACTATGACAAAGCCTTTGATTGTGTGGATCACAACAAACTGTGGAAAATTCTTCAAGAGATGTGAATACCAGACCACCTGACCTGCCTCCTGAGAAATTTGTATGCAGGTCAAGAAGCAACAATTAGAATTGGACATGGAACAACAGACTGGTTCTAAATTGGGAAAGGAGTACGTTAAGGCTGTATATTGTCACCCTGCTTATTTAACTTCTGTGCAAAGTATAGAAGCTGGAATCAAGACACACAAGCTGGAATCAAGATTGCCGGGAGAAATATCAAGAACCTCAGATATGCAGATGACACCACCCATTTGGCAGAAAGTGAAGAAGAACTAGAGATCCACTTGGTGAAAGTGAAAGAGGAGAGTGAAAAATTTGGCTTAAAACTCAACATTCAGAAAACTAAGATCATGGCTTCTGGTCCCATCATTTCATGGCAAATAGATGGGGAAATAATGGAAACAGTGAGAGACTTTATTTTGGGGGGCTCCACAATCATTGCAGATGGTGATTGCAGCCATGAAATTAAAAGACGCTTGCTCCTTGGAAGAAAAGCTATGACCAACTCATACAGCATATTAAAAAGCAGAGACATTACTTTACCAGCAAAGGTCCGTCTAGTCAAAGCTGTGGTTTTTCCAGTGGTCAGGTATGGATGGGAGAGTTGGACTGTAAAGAAAACCGAACACCGAAGAATTGTTGCTTTTGAACTGTGGTGTTGGAGAAGACTCTTGAGAGTCCCTTGGATAGCAAGATCCAACAAGTCAATCCTAAAGGAAATCAGCCCTGAATATTCATTGGAAGGACTGATGCTGAAGCTGAAACTCCAATACTTTGGCCACCTGATGCAAAGAACTGATTCACTTGAAAAGACCCTGATGCTGGGAAAGATTGAGGGCAGGAGGAGAAGGGGACGACAGAGGATGAGATGGTTGGATGGCATCACCAATGCAATGGATGTGAGTTTGAGCAAGCTCCAGGAGCTGTTGATGGACAGGAAAGCTTGGCGTGCTGCAATCCAGTGGTCGCAAAGAGTGGGACACGACTGAGCGACTGAACTGAACTGATTATTAGTTAAAATGGCCTACCATTTTCTAAATATTTACTATGCTTATCTTTTGTCTTTTAATTGAAGGATACTTACTTTACAATTTTGTATTGGTTTCTGCCATACAACAAGTGACGCAGCCTAAGTTTGCTGATGTCTGCCTCTCCTTGACCCTCCCTCCCATCCCGCCCGTCTAGGTCGTCACAGAGCACCGGCTGCGCTCCCTGCGTCGTGCAGCCCCTCCCCACTAGCCATCTGCTTTGCATCTGGTAGAGTATATCTGTCAGTGCCACTCTGTCACCCTTGTCCCACCCTCTTCTTCCTCTGCTGTGTCCCCAAGTCTGCTCTCTACGCCTGCGTCTGTGTTCCTGCCCTCAAATAAGTTCATCAGTACCATTTTTCCAGGTTCCATATATATGTGTTAGTACACATACTTGGTTTTTCTTTCTGACTTACTTCACTCTGTATAACAGCCTCCGGGTTCATCATGTCACTAGAACTGACACACACAATGCTTATGTTTACAAAGCTCTGTGTGTAAACAGGATTACTCCCTTTTCACTGAGGGAAACCAAAGCTCAAGAAGGCAGAACAATTTGTCCAAGTATTTCTTGCTAGAAAGTGGAAGGATTGGGCTTCCAATCCAGGTTTATCTTACCCTAACACGTATATTTTTTAAAGTTAATCTATTTATTTTAATTGGAGGCTGATTACTTTACAGTATTGTGGTGGTCTTTGCCATACATCGACAGGAATCAGCCATTGGTGAACATGTGTCCCCCATCTTGAGCCTCCCGCCTCCCTCCCCACCCCATCTCTCTGGGTTGTCCCAGAGCACTGGCTTTGAGGGCCCTGCTTCATACGTGGAACTTGCACTGGTCATCTGTTTTACATATGGTAATATACATGTTTCAGTGCTATTCCCTCAAATCATCCCACCCTCACCTTTTCCCACAGAGTTCAAAAGTCTGTCCTTTACATCTGTGTCTCTTTTGATGTCTCTCATATAGGGTTGTAGTTACCATCTTCTTTCTAAATTCCATAATATGTGTCAATATACAATATTTGTCTTTCTCTTTCTGACTTATTACACTCTGTATAGCAGGCTCCAGTTTCATCCACCTCATTAAAACTGATTCAAATGTGTTCTTTTTTATACCCCAGTAATACTCCACTGTGTACATGTACCACCATTCTTTATTCATTTGTCTGCCAACAGATATCTAGGTTGCTTCCACATCCTAGCTATTGTAAACAGTGCTGCAATGAACTTTGGGGTACATGTGTCTCCTTCAATTCTGATTTCAATTCTGTGTATGCCCAGCAGTGGGATTGCTGGGTCATAAGCAATGGCACCCCACTCCAGTACTCTTGCCTGGAGAATCCCATGGGCGGAGGAGCCTGGTGGGCGCAGTCCATGGGGTCACTAAGAGTCGGACATGACTGAGCGACTTCACTTTCACTTTCATGCATTGGAGGAGGAAATGGCAACCCACTCCAGTGTTCTTGCCTGGAGAATCCCAGGGACGGTGAGGCCTGGCCGGCTGCCGTCTATAGGGTCTCACAGAGTTGGACACGACTGAAGTGACTAAGCAGCAGCAGCAGCAGCAAGGCAGTTCTATTTCCACTTTTTTAAAGGAATCTCCATACTGTTCTCCATAGTAGCTGTACTAGTTTGCACTCCCATCAACAGTGTAAGAAGATTCCCTTTTTTCCACACTCTCTCCAGCATTCATTGTTTGTAGACTTTTTGATAGCAGCCATTCTGACCTGTGTGAGATGGGACCTCATTGTGGTTTTGATTTGCATTTCTCTGATAATGAGTGATGTTGAGCATCTTTTCATGTGTTTGTTAGCCATCTGTATATCTTCTTTGGAGAAATGTGAACACATATATTTTTAACTTTACTGTTTATAACATGAATTTAGCTGAAGTGTATAGAGTTCTGGTGCCACAATGAGAAAGACACTCATTGATTTTCAACTTATCAGTTGAGTTTGCAGAGCTGACAAAGGCAAAAAAAAAATCTGCCAGACTTGTTTTTTCCATTTCCGTGGGCTGGGAAAGAGATGCTTTTGCCCTGGAGCTAACCTTGGAACTGTTGGCCATTTGTCAACATTGGTTAAAAAGCAAGGCAAGTGTGGCTTGATGTTAACAATTAGGGGTTAGGGGAAAAAAAAGAAAAACAGACTTAGAAAGCTTAGCTAAGTAAAATTCCTGCCATCACAGTTTTACAGTTTGGTGAACCTAATACTTATGGAGATAAAAGTTACCATATAATATGAAAAGTTAAAGAAAAAAAAAAAAAAAAGCAAGCCAAGTAAAATGAAACAGGGCAGAGGGGCCGATTCTGCTGGTCTCTCCATGAAAAGGCTTTGTTTCAGTTTTCAGTTAGCCCCCTCTCCAAGCACTAAAGGGTCACAGAACTTCCTTAGGCTCTGTTTAGGTCAAACGCACACAGGAATCTGACATTCACGGTGACTGCCTCAGACATATGCGAACCAAGCCAGCAATGAGTTTTCTAAACTATGCTGGAATTTCTCCTGCTCATCGAAGCAACATTTGTTCTCTGTGAAAAATTTAAAAATTCTGGAAAGTATGGAGAGAATATAAAAATAATTCATAACCTCTCCCTTGTTGACAAACTTATATATTTCTTTTTAAAAACTATGTATTTATTTATTTGGCTGCAGTAGGTCTTAATTGGAGGCTTCCCAGGTAGGGTAGTGGTAAAGAATCTTCCTGACAATGCAGGAGACCCAAGAGATGCAGGTTCATTCCCTGGGTGGGGAAGATCCCCTGGAGAAGGAAATGGCAACCCACTCCAATATTCTTGCCTGGGAAATTCCATGGACGGAAGAGCCTGGCAGGCTACAGTCCATGGGGTCACAGATAGCCAGACACAACTGAGGGGCAGCACTGAGACTGCAGTTGAGGCACCAGGTATCTAGTTCCCTCACCAGGAATCAAACCCAGGACCCCTGCATTGGGAGCACAGAGTCTTACCCACTGGGCCATCAGGGAAGTCCCTATATATTTCTTACACAAGAAGAATTTGAAGTACCTTCTTCTCTTCCACAAAAGATGTATGAAAATGATTATTCTCCCTGACTGCCACCAGAAAGACATTTCTGTGTGCATGCTAAGTTGCTTCAGTCGTGTCCAACCCTTTGCAACCCTATGGACTATAACCCGCCAGGTTCCTCTGGCCACAGAATTCTTTGGGCAAGAATCCTGGAGTGGGTTGCCATGCCCTCCTCCAGGAATCTTCCCATCCCAGGAATTGAACCTGCATTTTCTGTGGCTCTTGCATTGCAGGCATGTTCTTTACCACTGAGTCACTGGAGAACCCCAAAGACGTTTCTATTTGTCCTTTACATGTTAGAGCTAAACCTGTAAAACTCTTAGAAGAAAATACAGGCACGTATTGTCGTGACCTTGGGTTTGGTAAAAGTTATCTTGGGTATGACACCAGACATGATCCTCTCCAGCAGCACCCGCTGTCCAGGTATAGGAGAAACAAAGGAAAGTGATCATGTTAAATAGAGACTGAGGCTTTGCTGAATAAGTGTGGAGATACTTAATTGTAGGATGCAAAAGGGGAAGGGGTAGGGAAAGAAGATAATAAGAAATGAACTGATTATCAGAGAATGTGGGTAGATCTAGAATTAGAAGTCTTCATGAGGTAGAATGATAAGTACAGCATATGGCAGCTGAATAGAAAGGAGATAATGACAAGAGAGCACATATGGGAATTAAAGATTTTTGATTAGAAAAATTTCAGGTATAAAGAGGATTATTGGAGTGGGGTGCCATTGCCTTCTCCCATGATATAAACAAGAGAGTAGACAGCTGTGGAGAACTGAAAATGTAGATAGATAATTTTTATGAGTTCAAGGAAGTGTGGGACTAGGATATTGAATGCTAAAGGCACCCCCAAAAGATGCATAATTTAGGATGGAGAGAAAGACTAGGAGATTTAGGATGAAAGAGACAGGGGCACAGTATAAAACTCACAGAGGAACAGAGTGTTATTATCTGATGGCGTGCACCTCAAAGAAGTAGGGGTTTTTACAGATAAAAGGATGAATAAAATCCCTCTTTTCTTAAGGGCAGGAACTGTGAATTGTTAATACTTTTTAATTTTTTTGACTGTATCGTGTGGCTTGTAGGATCTTTGTTCCCCGACCAGGGATTAAACTGGGCCACATCAGTTGAGAGCCTAGAATCCTAACCACTAGGCCACTAAGAAACTCCTAGAACTGAATTTTTCATCTTTTATCTGCAGTCTCAACCATAGCATTCACAGACCCAAAGACAATTGAATCATATGAACAAGTAATAGAAACATTTAAAATTGTGGTATGTATACACATACACATACATTATAATTGTATATATAAACACAGTATGCATACATACATATATATGTTATGTATGTGTAGATACATATGTATATGTGTGTGTGTATATATATATATATATAGTTTCTATTGTTATTAATCTGTAGATCCATTTTAAGTCTTTTTGTTTAAAATACAGGCACCCAATTCTATAATTCAAACCAGATAAACAGAATAACATTGCATTCACTAAATGCAAGTAAAATATGGTCATTTAAAGCCTAAAGGATTTTTAAAAGGGAAAAGAGAAGTATTATTGCTCAGAACTTTCTACTTCCTTCACCAAACAGTCCTCTCTTTCTTCAACTTTTCTGCTGCGAACAGTCCTTTCTAGAGATAATTAACTAGGTTAAAGTCAGGGAAGTGGCAATATTGCTATTCAGTGAACCTAAACCAATCAATATTGCTGTTCAGTGAGCCTAAACCAATGACAAATGAACTCAATCAGTAAGTGAATTTGATGAGAGACATAATTTCATCTTACTGACTGCAGAGCAACAGTGGGGGATCATTACCAAGCTTCGCTGACACTCCACCTCTCAGTATCTCAAGTCCTCAGGACAAATATTTAAGCATTTTGCCCTTTAACCAGGTGTCTTGCTTGAATGCTGAGACCTGACAGGCATTAGGCACTACTGGATTAGAAGAGGAAAGTAAACAGATGACGACTAGGCAATGGTGCTTTTTGAACCTCGAAATAAATATCATGCCACATATTTCATACTCCCAGTGTGTGTGTGCACCTACATTAAAATTTCTTGACAAAATAAAACAGGGGGACAGGGAGGTGTCTCTGTTTGAAGGAACAGTACATTCACCTGCTGACTCTTTGCACCTGGATCATAGACAGGTATTTCCTTATCTTAAGGTTTGGATTGATGAGGGAGAAGCAGTGACCAGAGTCAGAGAATTTTCCATCTAGAAAACTCCTGGGATCCCCAATCGAATCCAGCCTTCTCATGTCATAAAAGTAACAAATAAGGTCCAGAGATTTTTTTTTTTAACTGCTTGTCTAAGGTAATTCTATCTCTAGTGAGAAAACTAAAATGAGAACTCTAGTCTCTTGATACCTTTCAAAATACCAAAGGTCAAAAACAAGTTTCTTCATGTTATACAAGTCAGACAGATCTATAGCTCTCTTTTCAAGTGCCCTCTGAATAGGAAAGCATGAAAATAAAAGCCATAATTAAAAGCACACAGATCGACTAAAAATAAATAAATTAAAAAATAAAAGCACATAGAATGAGAATTTCAGTAATGTGGCAAAACAAAAACGTGTATTTCTTCTGTATAAGTTTCCATAAAGACATTAATGCCCAGCTGGTTTGTAGGGTTTGTATGAATAATTCTCACATGCTGTGTTTATCTTGATAACCTTATAATGTTATAAGTATCATCTGCCTTCTATGGCATAAACAAAAGTATGTTCCCCCCCAAACAAGTTCTTTTTAAAACGGGGATATGAAGGAGCCAATGCTCTCAAACTCTTTTTGTTAAGAATCATTACTCTACTTTTACTCTGCAACAACATAATTAAAATTTTAAAAAACTAAAGCAAAATATTATTTTATTATTGGGGGGGGGGGCTCCTTCCCTAAAATGAAATATCCAGAGGCATATACTACACAGAGCAAACAGGTAGCTAGTACAGCGACACAATTTCAAAATCATCGCTTTTAAGTTTCGATTATTTACATTAAGTTTAACTACCCCACAGTCACCTCTTCACCCTGTCTCACAAAATAAAGTTGCAGGAGAATGAGTGATTACCTGAAGGTGTTGAATTTTGCTATGGCTGATGTAGAGCTTCTTGGTGGTGGAAGGAATGCCCGATGGCACCTCCATTAGCCTGTAGCATTGCACCGACTGCTCTGAGTCACAGCTGCATCGTCCAGGACAGCGAGGATCGAAACCATAGCAGAGAGAGAGCAGAGCAAGGAAAGTGTAGAGCAGACACATCTCCCAAAACAGGGCCTCTCACGTAGCAGGCAAGTGTTCAGGCAATGTCTCACTTTTTATACCGTGAAATCTGATCATAGAACCTTATGAATGTGTACTCTGTCAGTGTAAGAAGACAGGAGAGAAAAAATTCCCAATTTTCCTGGGTTAAAATGTTAGCAACTATTACAAAGAGGAAGGCACTTAAACATTGATAAGCTGCCTTAATATTTGTAGGTGAGCAAAACCCTATGTTATTTATGGCTTGAAAGGCTAATCTGCAAACACCTCTATTATCTGTAGTTTCCTTGTTTTGTTAAATGTGACACTCGGGAATTAGGGGGAAAAGACAAAGAGCTGTTTTATGGCGGGCTATAAAACCATTGAATTTTCTGTGACCCTGTATTAAAACCATTTTTGTGGGACTGCAATGGGCAGGTGTTTTCTCCTCACATTAACCAGTATGGGAAAATAGACAGGTTTTCTATTTATTATTGTTGTTTCAGTATTTTATTGCTAGTGAAACAATGGGGGGATACAATGGAGAGATGTTTAGAGCCACAGGTAACTTGTTTGATTCATCTGTCACTTGATCACCCTCATATCACATATAGAAAATATTTTTGTTGTTCAAAAATATGAAAATAAAACATCACACTAGGTCTATTATGTTTGTTTGTTTGTAATAAGGGAAGATAAGTTATTTAGTTTCTTCAGAGGAATTTGGTTGTGAATTCCTACCAGTGACGGAAAGCTTCCTATGTTCTGGGGGCCCCATAGTTGTGACTTCTTGTCTTGCTGTGTTCATCCCTGCTGAAGGAATTTGAAAGCATTTTAAGCAGAAGATTATATAGAGAAACTCTTTCCCCCAAAATGGAAGACCTAAATTTCCCCATGTGGCTTCAGCTGATTGCTCTTAGAAACCCTTTCTGATATTGAAAATCTTCTCTGATCTCCTCTTCAACCTTACTTTGCTATAGTTGTCATTTCGAAGGCAAAAGTTTCTTGGCTCTAATAATCAATTCATTCTATTTCCAGAGTAAGGATTTTGTGTGCTTTTCCCAAAAGACTTTTTCTACTCCTCTTTTCTGTTTGTCCTCTGTTTTCTTTTACTATCAGAGACAGGAAGTGATAAGAGATTTCTGTCAATATTCTGATTTTCAAGAAGCTTTATTATTTATTTCTTTTGTCCAGTAATAAGATTTTTAGAATAGAATAGAATTTTTTTTAATTTTTAGAATTTTCCAATAGCAAAGCAATGCTCAGTAAAAGAAAATTTGGAAAAAGAAGCAAGGAGGAGAAAAAAGAAACTTTAGTCCTATCTCCAAAACAAACCTTTTTTCCCATTTATTTTTTTTGGTCTGCCTAGGCTTTGAAATGGCAAAAAGGGGGGTCTGAATAAATGACAGTTGTGGGACTTCCTTGGCAGTCCAGTGGTTAGAACTCTGTGATTCCCCTGCAGGGGGCACGGGTTCCACCACTGGTTGGGGAACTACAATTCCAAGAGCTGTGTGTGGCCAAAGAAAAGAAAGAAATAGTTATATCTGTTTAGGTTATTAGTTGCAAGCAATGGAAACAAATTCTGACCAATTTAAGAAGAAAAGGAATTATTGAAAGGAAGTTGTGTAGCACAGAGAATTGTAGGAAAACCTGGAGAACCAGATTTTAAAGTGGACAAGAATAAAGGAAGGCTACATACCCAGAGGGCTTCCCAGGTAGCATTAGTGGTAAAGAACCCGCCTGCCAGAGCAGGAGATGTAAGAGACCCAAGTTCGATCCCTGGATCCCTGGGTCAGGAAGATCCCTTGGACGAGGGCATGGCACTGGGTTGCAAAAGTCAGAAACAACTGAAACGACTTCGCATGCACGCATATATTCAGCCAGAATCACACACTGCAGTGTAGTGTCCACACAACATAGATGCCCTTGCTTCCACCACTGAACTGGAACTTGGATATGCTTGCTGACACTGTGGCTACTGCAAGAGGATGCTGCTGCCCTCACCTTATCCTATCAGCCAGAATTCTCTCAATCCCTGCCTCACAATCTGCATGTTACAATTTCAGGTGGATGATTTTTTGGTTAGGTGACCCTGGGTCATATGCCTGTGTTCTAGCTGGCACAGAGCTGGGAAAGTGTTATCTGATGTTTTCAGTTTACTATAGAAGGAGGACTAAACTTCCAGTATTCTAGTCACATAAGGAGACAGTTCCCTAACCAAAGGAAAGTGTTAGTCACTCAGTCGGGTCTGACTCTTCGTGACTGCATGGATTGTAGCCCACCAGGCTCCTCCATCCATAGAATTCTCCAGGCAAGGATACTGGAGTGGGTTGCCATTCCCTTCTCCAGGGGATCTTCCCAACCCAGGCATCAAACCTGGGTTTGATCTGCATTGTAAGCAGATTCTTTACCATCTGAGCCACCAGGGAAGTCCTGGGGTTCAAATATGGACAGCCCCCCATTTTTTAGTGACAAATGTCCACACTGGAAGTCTTTTCACCCTCACTCTTGCTCATCATGACCACAAAAGAGTTTTGAGTGAGTTGCAACCACCTGAGGGTCAAACAAATTATACTTTTAACAATGACTGTGACATGGCTTTTTTCGTAATTGTTTACTATACCTTTTTGACTTGTTCATTTAGAAGGCTATACAAATTCTAATGAGATCGTTTCAAAAAAGTTTGTACTTTTAAATATACATTATAAAAAAGATAATTAACATTAATTGTTCAGAATCCAATTGTTTTGGGTCCCTTTTAGAACGAATCCAAAAGAAATACAAATGGCAGGCTGATGAGGGGGTAGTCTGTCTGATCTGTAAAGTCTGACCATCTGAGATGTAAACAGTAACTTGCCAGTGGATGAATGAGGAAGAATCAGTGATTAGTAAACTCGGATAGCATTGTTGATAAATGGCGGTTTTAGATAGTGCTCACCCAAACCTGGAGCTGTGGGAGAGGGTAAATGAAGAATGTAGATCAGGTAACAGTGGGAAAGCAATTATAGCGAGTCTTTGAGCATGTAAGGGAATAGAAATATAGTAATATGGATTTCTGCAAACTTTATTGAAATATAGTTTATTTACAATGTTAATTTCTGCTGTTCAACAAAGTGATTCAGTTATACCTAAATATATTCTTTTTTCATATCCTTTTCCATTATGGCTTAGCATAGGATATTAAACACAATTCCCTGTGCTCTACAGTAAGAGCTTGTTATTTATTCATCCTATGAATCATAGTTTGCATCTGTGAATCCCAAACTCCCAGTCCTTCCCTCCTCCATTTCCCTTCACCCTACAAGTCTACTCTCTGTGTCTGTAGGCCTGCTTCTAGGTACCTTGCTAGGTATCTTCATTGGTATCATTTATTTTTAGATTCCACATGAAGGTGATATATGATATTTATCTTTCTCTGACTTACTTCACTTAATATGATAATCTCTAGGTCCATCCATGTTGCTATAAGTGGCACTACTTCGTTCTTTTTATGAAGAAGTAATATTCCATTATATGTATGTGTACGTGCGTGTGTGCTGAGTCGCTTCATTCATGTCTGACCCTTTGCAACTCTATGGACTGCAGCCCACCAGGCTTCTCTGTCTATAGGGTTTTCCAGGCAGGAATACTGGAGTGGGCTGCCATTTCCTTCTCCAGGGGATCTTCCTGACCCAGGGATTGAAACTGTGTCTTTTACGTCTCCTGCTCTGGCATTGGCAGGCAGGTTCTTTACCACTAGTGCCACCTGGGAAGCTGTGTGTGTGTGTGTGTGTGTGTGTGTGTGTGTGTGTGTGTATTTGATATATGTATCACATCTTCTTTATTCACTTCTCTGTAGATGGACATTTAGGTTATTTCCATGCCTTGGCTATTGTATTATAAATACTGCTGCCATGAATATAAGGGTACATGTAATTATCCTCAAGTAATAGTTTTGTCTGGCTATATGCGCAGGAGTGAGATTGCTGGTCATATGGCAACTCTATTTTTAGTTTTTTAAGAAGCCTCCATACTGTTTTGCATAGTGGCTGCCCCAATTTACATTTCCACCAGCAGTGTAAGTGGGTTCCCTTTTCTCCACACCCTCTCCATCATTTATTATCATAGACTTTTTAATGATGGCCATTCTGATTCACGTGAGGTGGTACCTGACTGTAGCTTTGATTTACATTACTCTATTTATAATTAGCAATGACGAGCATCTTTTCATGTGCCTACTGGTATCTGTATGTCTTCTTTGGAGAAATGTCTATTTAGATCTTCCAATCTAAATAGATGGCTTCTATTTAGGTTGGATGGCATCACCAACTTGGTGGACATGAGTTTGAGCAAGCTTCAGGAGGTGGTGATGGACAGGGAAGCCTGGTGTGCTGCAGTCCATGGGGTCGCAAAGTGTCAGACACGACTGAGCGACTGAACTGAACTGAGTCATTTTTTTGATTGAACTGTTTTTGTTATTGAATAATTGTATGAGCTATTTGTGAATTTTGAAAATTAATCCCTTGTCATTTGCATCATTTGCAAGTAGCTTCTCCCAGTCTGTCAGTTGTTTTCTTGTTTCACTTAATCGTTTCTTTTGCTGTGCAAAAGCTTCTAAGTTTGATTCAGTCCCACTTTTTTTTTTTTTTACATTTTCTTTTATTTCTGTTGCCTTAGGAGACTGACCTAAGAAAACATTGCTAAAATTTACGTCAGAGAATGTTTTGCTTATGTTCTATTCTAGGAGTTTTATGGGGTCATGTCTTACATTTAGGTATTTAAGCCATTTTGAGTTTATTTTTGTGTGTGGTGTGAGGGTATGTTCTAATTTCATTGATTTGCATCTGGCTGTGCAACTTTCCCAACACTGCTTGCTAAAGAGACTGTCTTTTCCCCCTTGTGTATTCTTTCTTCCTTTGTTGATGATTAATTTACCATAGGTATGTGGGTTTATTTTTAGGTTCTCTATTCTGTTCCATTGATCCATATTTCTGCTTGTGTAGATCTATGCTGTTTTGATTACTGTAGCTTTGTAGTATTGTCTGACATCTGGGAGGATTGTGCCTCCTGCTTTGTTCTTTTTCCTCAGGATTGCTTTGGCAATAATAGGTCTTTCATGGTTCCATATAAACTATCAAATTATTTGTTCTCGTTATGTGAAAAATGTCATGGGTAATTTCATAGGGATCCCGTTAAATCTTTACGTTGTTTTGGGTAGTATGACAACATTAAAAATAATAGGAATTTTTAAAATTACTTTTTGCTATGTTTTGTTTTAGATTTGGGTACACAACGCAAAATTATTATCTTAAAAACTTAAAGTATAGAGTAAGTAAAATAATTATTGAAGCCTAAATTATGCTGGGTTTATTAGTGAAATCACTAATAAACTGTTAAATGAACTTTTCTCTTTAGGTTGGGAAAAATATTCCTTGGATTTTAAAGGAACATATATTTTATAGATATTCCTAACTGTTGAGCTAATATGAAAATATATTTAGTTTTACTCTCTAGCATGTGTCAAAAGTATATCTTAATAAGTGACTGTCTTTAGAATTTTCTAAGTAGACTATTGTAACGTCTCAATTTTTAAACTGACCACACACATTTTCAGCATTCCTACTAGATTCAAGGCCCTGTGTTAGGATCTGGGATTCAAAAATAAGCAAGATACCATTATTGTTGCTAAAAAATGTATGGTAAATGCTGTAACAGGTATTTGCAGAAAACTAGACAGGGAACCGGAGAAGGCAATGGCACCCCACTCCAGCACTCTTGCCTGGAAAATCCCATGGACGGAGGAGCCTGGTGGGCTGCAGTCCATGGGGTCGCTAAGAGTCGGACATGACTGGGTAACTTCCCTTTCACTTTTCACTTTCATGCATTGGAGAAGGAAATGGCAACCTATTCCAGTGTTCTTGCCTGGAGAATCCCAGGGACGGGGGAGCCTGGTTGGCTGCCGTCTATGGGGTCGCACAGAGTTGGAAACAACTGAAGCGACTTAGCAGCAGCAGCAGCAGACAGGGAACATGTCCACAGACCCACATGAGAAAAAAAAGAAGGTTCTTCTTGGAAGAGGTTTCTGAGCTAATCCTACATCACTGCACCAGAATTCTCAAGTTTTAAAAACAAGAGGGCAAACAGTTGTTCCATTTGTATATGAAACAGAAATAACCAGGAGGATGAGGTTAATAAGTCACTTTGGAATGCCCAAACTTATTCAGCATGTGTATCAAAGAGCTTCAGATTATTAGCAAATATGAATAAATATAAATAATACATATAAGTATGTACGTACTTTCCTCCCACTGCTCAAGTAAAATGCTAGTGGATTTTCACCCTTATTCATTATACAACTGTTTCCAGTGACCAATGGTACTTAATACCTTTTTCTTTTCCTGGTAGGATTACTGGAGAATAAATGAAACATGTGAAGCTTACTACAGGGCCTGGCACACAATAGCATTCAATAAATGGTAGTCTCTCTCTACAGTTCAAGGTAGGTTTCCAAGTCCACTCAACTACAGTGCCTTTGCAATTAATGATGTGCTAATTAACGTTTGGGCTTCCCTGGTGGCTCAAATGTTAAAGAATCTGCCTGTTGAAATCCATACTAACCTCACAGCTAATTACCACTACCCATCAAAGAAATCTTTAACATCTTCCCTTTTTTCCCAGTTTCCTCAGTCCCTCACTGTATTCTTAGTAATATCTTATGGTAAAACTCTGTAGGGATAAGTTCTTAAAACAAGACTGTCACATTTAAGTTATATAATAAATTTTTTTTATCACATAAACATGATTCATGAAACAGTTTTTAGAATTTCCTGCCAATGCAATTGCAAATAGAAGTATGAAGATTTTATTACCCCAGGAAATTAAGTCCCACAAATATTGAGTTCAGTTCAGTTCAGTTCAGTTCAGTCACTCAGTCATGTCCAACTCTTTGTGATCCCATGAATCGCAGCACACCAGGCCTCCGTGTCCATCACCATCTCCCGGAGTTCACTCAGACTCACGTCCGTCGAGTCCGTGATGCCATCCAGCCATCTCATCCTCGGTCGTCCCCTTCTCCTCCTGCCCCCAATCCCTCCCAGCATCAGAGTCTTTTCCACTGAGTCAACTCTTCACATGATGTGGCCAAAGTACTGGAGCTTCAGCTTTAGCATTCCTTCCAAAGAAATCCCAGGACTGATCTCCTTCAGAATGGACTGGTTGGATCTCTCTGCAGTCCAAGGGACCCTCAAGAGTCTTCTCCAACACCACAGTTCAAACGCATCAACTCTTTGGTGCTCAGCCTTCCTCACAGTCCAACTCTCACATCCATATCTGACCACAGGAAAAACCATAGCCTTGACTAGATGGACCTTAGTCGGCAAAGTAATGTCTCTGCTCTTGAATATACTGTCTAGGTTGGTCATAACTTTTCTTCCAAGGAGTAAGCGTCTTTTAATTTCATGGCTGCAATCACCATCTGCAGTGATCTTGGAGCCCAAAAAAATAAAGTCTGACACTGCTTCTACTGTTTCCCCATCTATTTTCCATGAAGTGATGGGACCAGATGACATGATCTTCGTTTTCTGAATGCTGAGCTTTAAGCCAACTTTTCGCTCTCCTCTTTCACTTTCAAGAGGCTTTTTAACTCCTCTTCACTTTCTGCCATAAGGGAGGTGTCATCTGCATATCTGAGGTTATTGATATTTCTCCCAGCAATCTTGATTCCAGCTTGTGTTTCTTCCAGTCCAGCGTTTCTTATGATGTACTCTGCATAGAAATTAAATAAGCAGGGTGACAATATACAGCCTTGACATGCTCCTTTTCCTATTTGGAACCAGTCTGTTGTTCCATGTCCAGTTCTAACTGTTGCTTCCTGACCTGCATACAGATTTCTCAAGAGGCAGGTTAGGTGGTCTGGTATTCCCATCTCTTTCAGAATTTTCCACAGTTTATTGTGATCCACACAGTCAAAGGCTTTGGCATAGTCAATAAAGCAGAAATAGATGTTTTTCTGGAACTCTCTTGATTTTTTCATGATCCAGCAGATGTTGGTAATTTGATCTCTGGTTCCTCTGCCTTTTCTAAAACCAGCTTGAACATCAGGGAGTTCATGGTTCACATATTGCTGAAGCCTGGCTTGGAGAATTTTGAGCATTACTTTACTAGCATGTGAGATGAGTGCAATTGTGCGGTAGTTTGAGCATTCTTTGGCATTGCCTTTCTTTGGAATTGGAATGAAAACTGACCTTTTCCAGTCCTGTGGCCACTGCTGAGTTTTCCAAATTTGCTGGCATATTGAGTGCAGCACTTTCACAGCATCATCTTTCAGGATTTGAAACAGCTCCCCTGGAATTCCATCACCTCCACTAGCTTTGTTCATAGTGATGTTTTTTCTAAGGCCCACTTGACTTCACATTCCAAGATGTCTGGCTCTAGATTAGTGATCACATCATCATGATTATCTGGGTCATGAAGATCTTTTTTGTACAGTTCTTCCGTGTATTCTTGCCACCTCTTCTTAATATCATCTGCTTCTGTTAGGTCCATACCATTTCTGTCCTTTATTGAGCCCATCTTTGCATGCAATGTTCCCTTGGTATCTCTAATTTTCTTGAAGAGATCTCTAGTCTTTCCCATTCTGTTGTTTTCCTCTATTTCTTTGCATTGATCGCTGAAGAAGGCTTTCTTATCTCCTCTTGCTATTCTTTGGAATTCTGCATTCAGATGCTTATATCTTTCCTTTTCTCCTTTGCTTTTTGCCTCTCTTCTTTTCACAGCTATTTGTAAGGCCTCCCCAGACAGCCATTTTGCTTTTTTGCATTTCTTTTCCATGGGGATGGTCTTCATCCCTGTCTCCTGTACAATGTCAGGAACAATTCCAAAGACCAACACAAAGCAACACATGTAGATAGAGCACACTGACAACAGATGGCAGCACTAGAACGTCAAACCAGGCCTTTTGCATCCGTGCTAGGCTTGACTTGCAAAAGTGCAGAACCCCAGTCAAGGTGGGCAGAAGATAACATCTATGAAAAGGGTGCTCATGAGCATTTGAAATAGTCACGTAGCACCAAGGAGCAGCACATAGGGATGAGGAAGCTGCTACATAGCATCTGAAGGAGAAGGGACAATATGAGGTGACAGTGTTCTGAGTTACAACGGTATGACTTGTTGGAGTGGTTGTAAAAATTGTACACAGAAGTGGAGTTGGGTTCTTCAGTCCTGAAAATGGCGTTATTCACCAAGGATCAGAGCACTGGATGTACATAAATACTTAAAATTCATTTTGGTTGTACCCATACAGTATGAAGCTGAATTTTTTTAAAAATTAAATTTATTTTCAGGTGTAGTTTATATAAACTAAAGAAAGTGGTAAGCAATAGAATGGGCTTCCCAGGTGATGCAGTGGTAAAGAATCTGCCTGACAATGCAGGAGACACAGGTTCAATTCCTGGGTCAGGAAGATCCCCTGGAGAAGGAAATGGCAACCTACTCCATATTCTTGCCTGGGAAATCCCAGGGACAGAGGAGCCTGATGGGCTACAGTCCATGGGGTCATAAAAGAGTCAGACATGACTTAGTGACTGAACAACAACAGCAAAAAGCAATAGAAAATGAGTATTACACTTAATTTTTGCAAATAGTTCCTATATATTAATGTTTGTATATGGCTTGTAACTGGGAAGGAATTATTAAAAAAAAAAAGCTTTGGGATTGATTTGCCAACTTATTAACTTATACATGAAGAGATGGATTTCTGCATCCTTCTATACCCGATGATTAACAGCTAAGACTTTGGAGAAAAAGACATCTAGATTGAAATCTCACCTCAGTGGATTTTTAGGTATATACCAAGATTCTTAAATTCTCTGTGACTCATTTATAAAAAACTGAGAACAGCTAATTCATAGAATTTTGTGAGAGTCAAAGAAGCAAAGTAAATAACAAAATGCTTAACACATAGTATGTATTCAATAACTAAAAGCTATTATTGTGGTTTCATGTGTACGTGGCCCCTCAACCCCAACTTAACATTATTTTTATACTTTAAATTCCTGGAAATGGGATTGCTAACTGGACTATGAATAGGGAAAATGGCTGGAAACTTGGTGGCTGCAGTAATGATGTTCTTGCAAATTTTGCAGATAAAAATTAAGTTAATTTGGGAGCAGAGATTGGGGGGTGGGAAATGCAAATCTTAGTTTTATATTATTTCTGGGTAAAACCTGTGTGAATGTGCCTAGTTAAGCTCAAGGAAAGGATCTGAGTAGTTTTGCTTAGCCAAGTTTGTTGAAGCCAAAAAACCTTATTAACTGATACGTTGAACAGTCTGCCCTGACCCAGAGGGCAAACTAACACTATGATTTTTTATTCCTCACTGGCATTAGTGAGGG
Organism: Ovis aries; assembly: GCF_016772045.2. Classification (NCBI taxonomy): domain Eukaryota; kingdom Metazoa; phylum Chordata; class Mammalia; order Artiodactyla; family Bovidae; genus Ovis; species Ovis aries. The sequence goes on from NC_056061.1 coordinate 20,413,543, forward strand.
ACCCACGGTGCAGACTTTGATGGAGATTAACTTGGAGAGTCTGTAGTTAGCCAGTGAAATATTCCCTTAGGCAATATCTTTTATGAGAGACAGTTCTCACCAGCCTACCATATCAGATTACTTTCTCCTTCCTTTTCAAGACTAGGCTGGAAGGGGATTGAGAGTGAGTAAATGGAATGGTAAAGAACAGCTGCTCAATACTCCCAATAGTCACATTAAAGTTGTAGCTATGTGCTCTGCTAATGGGAGGGTCACATCTCATTCATTTTTGTGCCCCTGATGCCTCAACAGGGCTCTGCATTCAATCTGTCTATGAATATGTAAATCTTCATAATTTTGTTTCACTGAAATGTCACGTGTAGGAACACTATCCAAGTGTTTTTTTTAATAAGAACATCTTTTTAGGTAGTTGCTTTGGAAATGTATAACCTGTGGTGTGATAATAAGGAATATCAAGTGCCAAGCCGGAGAAGGCAATGGCAAACCACTCTGGTACGCTTAACTGGAGAATCCCATGGATGGAGGAGCCTGGTAGGCTGCAGTCCATGGGGTCGCTAAGAGTAAGACACGACTGAGCGACTTCACTTTCACTTTTCACTGTCATGCATTGGAGAAGGAAATGGCAACCCACTCCAGTGTTCTTGCCTGGAGAATCCCAGGGACGGGGGAGCCTGGTGGGCTGCCATCTATGGGGTCGCACAGAGTCGGACACGACTGAAGCGACTTAGCAGCAGCAGCAGCAGCAGCAGTGCCAAGCACTGCTAAGCATTTTACCTTATTACTGAGCGAAAGAAAATTTGGAAACTGAGGCTTTGAGGTTAAAAAATACAACTAAGATGGCACAGCTAATAGGGGATAGGACTTAAAACTTGAACCCAAGGCTGTCTGACTTTTAATCACAAGAGGAAAGGACTCCTCTTAATTAAGCAACACCTGGTGAGCCGCTGTCCTTCAACTTTGCAGTTCTAGGCATTTCCATCCAGAATTTAAGGCCTGGTTTACCGAGAAGAGCAAGTGTGTCCACCCACCCCATCCGCATCACCCGTAACAGGAACTGGACTGGAAAAGGTAAAACGTGGCCACTGCGCATGCTCACACGGCCCTTTCTCACCCTTCCCACAGAATGTTACCGCGGCAACTTTGTCGGACTACTTTAGAACGGTTCCTGCCCACTATGAAGTCAAAGGGGTGGAAGCTGTTCCTCTCTGCGACGTGGACACCCTTCTCTTCTCCGGGCTTTTCCAACTTGGAAGCCCACACCATGCATCTCCCGTGGATTCAAGCTGGAGTTTGCCAGTTCTCAACATGGCCGTTGACAGGCCGGTCCCAAACGGAGGCTTTTCATAGGCCAAGGTCGCACCCTAGCTCCGCCCATTTCGTCCCTCAGGGCTGCGTCTGCCTAGGTCTTTTCTACGCAGGCGCGGCGGGGGCGGGCCGCGAGGTGGGACGGCCCGCGTCTTCCGTGTGCCACCGCCGCCGCCTCTGCTCTGCTGCTCTTGCCCCTCCGGGGCTTCGTTGCCGGCGTTAGCCACGCGAGGGGAAGAGAGGGGACGGACGGAGCGTGCGTGCGCGGGGCTTCCCGCAGTCCCAGCAGTTCCTCTCGCGGGGTGGACGACGGGGTCAGCAGCAGTCGGGGGAGGCCCTAGACGGCGCCATGTCGGCGGGCGGTCCATGCCCGGCAGGGGCCGGAGGGGGCTCAGGGGGAGCCTCTTGCGCCGTGGGGGTCTCCCCTGGCGGAGTATCTATGTTCCGGTGGCTGGAGGTGCTGGAGAAGGAGTTCGACAAGGCCTTCGTGGATGTGGATCTGCTCCTGGGCGAGATTGATCCGGACCAGGCGGACATCACTTATGAGGGGAGACAGAAGATGACCAGCCTGAGCTCCTGCTTTGCGCAGCTTTGCCACAAAGCCCAGACTGTATCCCAAATCAACCACAAGCTAGAGGTGAGCCTTGAGCCCTGGAGGGGGTGGCATTCAGCTCCAGCCATCAGACTTCATTTAACGCACCGGTGAAAAACTGCCAGCTCGGGTACCTGGGCTTCCTATGTGGCGGGAGTGCGTGTATGTGAAGGAAAAGAGTGAGGTGAGGTGAGAGCAGGAAGAGCTGTGTAGGTTGACATGTAGGTCTCCTGGGGTCCTGAAAGCCACCTGCCTGGTATCTCTATGAGGAGGAAACAGGAACTAATTAGACCTGTCTACTTGTGCCTTTTCGTTAAGAAGCCTAAGACTTCACAGAAGCTCAAAGATGCTCCGTCATAAGAATATTTTAGCTCACCTTTTAACATTTGAGTTTTTTAGATCTAGTTTCACATTGCAGGTTTGTATATGGCCAATCCTGATTATTTTGGACTATTTCAGGTCAATTTTCATTGTTGCACACAGCGCTATTCCTTGCCTGCATGAACTATTTAGGGGAATTTGATCAAAGCTTTTAGGAAAATGGGATAAACAAGATAGGATCAATGTCTGTCTCAGTTTACAGTTAGTCCTTAAATTACAGTCACATACCTCCAGAGCTCCCTACGGTTATTCAGATGACTTCTAATATTGAGGTGTGTCTGTACTTTACTACATTTCCCCAAATCTGGATTTGTTTTTGAAAGTGTGTGAAGAGCGATCATTTGCTTAAGTCTCTCATCTTGGTTGTGGGTGTGAGTGCAGTAGTAGTAGTTCCCAAAAAACCTACCATGTTTTGCAGAAAATTAAATTAGCATATTTTTACAATATTTAGAAATCATGATAGATTAACATTATTATATAAAGAGCATTTTAAATTATATAATGTAAATAAGAGAATGGGTCTTCATTTTAAAGTGGATAAAAATAGGATAATAAACGATATGCAAAGCTCTTTGACATTAGATTTCCTAAGAAATCGTTACTATCAGTTGTGATGATTGAGATTGCCCACGGGATCCAAATCAATATGAATATCAGAAATGCATTCTCTCCTTGCTTAGTAGTTAGCATTCTTTCTTTTTCCTGTCTGTCATGGAAAAGGTAGTATAATTTATCTTTGATGAGCATAGAATTGTATATGGGAGATTTTGTGATTCTTCTTCACTGAAAGAACTGTTAGTTTCTTTTACCCTTTTTGAAAAGGTTGGACGTGTTGACATAAAGCTAATCATTTATTAATCTACATCTGTGAAAATGTCTCTTGATTTCTTGATTCAGCTGTAGTTTCTAGAAGATGGTTATTTATTCAGGTAGTGACATTGCATTTGATGGTCTTCAGTAGCTTTTGCTATTCATCCTATACAACTGAGAGTTTTTACTGAGGACAGAAGAGCCTGGCAGGCAACAGTCCATAGGGTCGCAAAAAGCTGGATACAACTGAGGAAGTATACACACACACACACTGAGGATAAACAGAGTTTTTAAAAATGAAACAAAGTCTAATTCATTTTTTAAGAGACTTACGGAAACTTTGATGTTTTGATGTCAGATTTTAAAAATCTAATTTTGGAGAAATGATTGTTCTGTGAGCAGGTGATGCTCAGTTTTTTCATCTTTAAATATTTTAAATGAGTATTTAGAGTTATATTATGCATTTTCTTTTTGAGAAATCATAATTATGTATTCTGATTCCATGTCCTGGCTTAGAAGGTGGCTTTATTTCTCAAAACAAGAAATGCTAGCCCATCACAATGTAGGCACGTTTTTTTTTAACATCCTTGAAGCTTTTGATTTGAAGAGTTTAGAAAATAGGGGTTGTTTGTGTGTTTTTTCAGTTACAGTTGACTTCTTTGTAAGGTTACTGTTTCTCTGTTTAACAGTTTCTACAGTTTTCATGGAATCCGTTGTGTATTGCTGAGGAGAGAGTCATTGTCAGCAGTGCCTTTCAAAGTAGATCTGCCTTTGTATCATCTGCAGAATTTCAGAGGTGGCCCTGTGTACCTTTAGCAGTCTTTTGAGATCTTGAAATTTTAGCAAAGATTTCATACTTTCTTGCCCTGTTTTATTTTTTAGTAAGTGAATTAAATTCATTTTATTGCTTTAAGGATATGGACATTAAGGCATAATATTTGAGGTCACTTATGGTCTGATGTAGTGCACCAGATGTGCACCAAATTTCGGTTCTTTAATATACTTAAAGCATATTACCATAATAACATATTTTTATAATCAAGAAACAGACACCTCCAAGAGTAACTTAGATTTAAATTGAGCATCCTTCCGGATTGCCCTTCTTCTGCTAAGTTATTGTCTTTAGGTAGTTAATTTAATATTAATATAGTAGTTAGGAAATGGAGAAGGCTATGGCACCCCACTCCAATACTCTTGCCTGGGAAATCCCACCGATGGAGGGGCCTCGTAGGCTACATGGGGTCGCTAAGAGTTGGACACGACTGAGCAACTTCACTTTCACTTTTCACTTTCATGCATTGGAGAAGGAAATGGCAACCCACTCCAGTGTTCTTGCCTGGAGAATCCCAGGGACAGAGGAGCCTGGTGGGCTTCTCTGAGGTTGCACAGAGTCGGACACGACTGAAGTGACTTAGCAGCAGCTGCAGCAGCAGTAGTTAGGAAAATAGTTCTACAAAAAAAAAAAAATCAGAGGTTGCACTTAAAAAAATACATAAATTGCATCTATATGACCGCTTTTTCCCATAAGTTGTATTTGGAGAGAGGGGAAGGGGAGGGCAAAGAATTCAGAATATTTTGAGGTATTGCCATTTTTAATCACTCACCTCTCTCGTATACTTCCCACCTGCTTGAGAGTCCCTGGTATGGTGAGCCACTGGGAACAGCTGTGGGGAGTCACAGGAACTGGCTGGGACAGTAGTAGTGGTAGGAGCCGCAGGAGTGGGTGTTGCAGAACAAAGGTCAACAACCTGTGCTTTATGAAAACTCACTTCTCTGCCTTGAAACACGGCTCTCTGCCTGTTCACCCCTTCTTTAAAACAACAGCTACACCGCACATCTTCTGTCACATCCTCCTTTCCCTCAGCGATTGCTGAGTCAGTATCGGTTTTAAAGTGATTTACTATTCAGAGCCATCTAGAGTTCACTGAAAATGAACTGATATACTGTCTTTTTACTGCTTTAAAGCTATTCCTTTTTTGTTCTTTTGTTTTTAAGTGCATCAGGTTTATTGTAGTTTATTTAACATTGGCTGTTAACTGCTCATGAACAATTGTAGTGCAGTAAAATGGTAGGTTTCAAAAATAGTAACCAACTTTCCCCCTGACCAAAAAATCTTGCCCCCATTCTCACTTGTCCATCCTTGCTCTTTTTTTTTGTTTGTTTTGTCTGCAAGGGATATTAGTTCCCTGACCAGGGGTCAAGCCCAGGCCCCTGGCAGTGAGAACACCAAATCCTAACCACTGGACCACCAGGAGAGAAGGCAATGGCACCCCACTCCAGTACTCTTGCCTGGAAAATCCCATGGATGGAGGAGCCTGGTAGGCTGCAGTCCATGGGGTCGCGAAGAGTTGGACACGACTGAGCGACTTCACTTTCACTTTTCACTTTCATGCATTGGAGAAGGAAATGGCAACCCACTCCAGTGTTCTTGCCTGGAGAATCCCAGGGACGGGGAGCCTGGTGGGCTCTGGCATCTATGGGGTCGCACAGAGTTGGACGCAACTGAAGTGACTTAGCAGCAGTAGCAGCAGCAGGACCACCAGGGAATTCCCCATCCTTGCTCTTTTCAGTAATTACTACATTGATTTCCCTTTGCCCAAGGCCATTCATATTTAGTCTCTAGTACCATATTCCATACTTGGATAAACTGGGCAGCATTCTAGACTAGTGCAGAAGTATTTTGTTTTTAAACAAGCAGTGGGACTGTTTGCAGCATTGAACTTGAATTTTAATATTGATCCAGTATAGATTTATTGAGTGCTATGTGCCGTGTGCTGTGTTGGGCACTTGGTATACAATGGAGAGCAAAAACAGTCATCATTGTTAGGAAACTTGGATTCTCTTGGGGGAATTTTTTGAAATAATTGTCATGTAAATGTGAAATTCCAACTTTGAGGAACATAGAGTAATGAGAACCTGTTCTAGGTGATCAAGGAAGGCTTCTTTGGAGGAAGTGACCATTTGGTTAAAACGTAAAGGATGAGTAAGAATTAATTAGGCCAAGAGAAATAGGAGTATCATTCAACATTTCAGTGGAGAGAACAGGAAATGAAAGCTCTGGTGATAGGTGAGTGCTAATCCATTTGAAGAACTGAGAGTTGATAATGTGTTACAAGCAGAGAGCAAAAGAAGTTTGAACAAGTACCTAGGGACTACATCTTTATGATTTTCTAGACCATGTAGTAGATTTGAGGACTTTATCATAAAAATAGGAAATATTTTAAATTAGGTGGTAATCTCATAGGAATTAGAATAGTTCACTCTGGCTGTGATAAGGAGAGAGTTTGTGGAAATAAAATGAATAAATGCAGAAAACCATTGGGGGCTCTTAATTCTGATCCATGTGAGATGATGGGAGTAGGATAGCAGAGACAGAGGAAAGTGTTCAGAACAAGAGAGATTTGAGAGTGAAAATAAACAGAGTCTAGGGGTGAGTTGGAACAGAGGGATGAGGGAATTCAGAATGATTCTACCGTGTCAGTTGGCTGGATAAAAGGACATGGAAAAAGGACATGAGATATTATCAGCAATGACTATATTGCTAACTGCTGGTCAGTTACTATGGGCCCAGCTCTGTCCTGTGTCTTCTATGTGTATTGATTTACCTATTTCTCAGAAGTCATGTGGGGTGGGTTTATTATTCTCATTTTACAGGGATTAAGTAAGGGGCCCAGGACTACAGAATATGAAAAACCAATCTCTCCAAAAACACATTTATCTCTGGTTGGGAAAGGAGGTAGAGAGAAAAGCAACCAGAAGCAGTTGAGTGTGGCTGGATAGCCGGGAGGGGGCGTTCAGGGGACGTACTGTTTTCACTTTTTTTTAACGGAAAAATAAAGGTAAACATGTTTGGAAGCTAATGAACAGCATCTAGTTGAGGGAAAATCTGAATATTCTAGGGAGAAGAGGGGGATTATCAGTAGCAGTCAGCTTTCTGAATGAAGATGAGGGTCAGAATACAGGTCGAGAGACTGATGTCACATTGAAAAGACAGCTGTTACACTTAAAGGGAAAGGAGAGATCATGAGCACAGAAGTGGGAGGGAGTGTTTTGTGTGATGGTGTCTTTATTCTGTATAGAATAGCAGCCTGGGACAACAACTGGAAGTGGTTGAAAGTAAAAGCCCAAGGACAGTGAGCAAAATCTGAAATAGTAATGAGAGACGGCCATAGCAAGTTGGCCAGTCAAATAGAAGGACTGCCAGGCAGTGCTGAGGCAATTGAGAGTTACCATAAATTCACGGTGCAACCAGCCTGCCCTGTTGTATGACTTTCTGCAGTTATACAAACAGTTCAGTTCAGTCACTCAGTTGTGTCCGACTCATTGCGACACCATGAATCACAGCACACCAGGCCTCCCTGTCCATCACCAACTCCTAGAGTTCACTCAGACTCACGTCCATCGAGTCAGTGATGTCATCCAGCCATCTCATCCTCAGTCGTCCCCTTCTCCTCCTGCCCCCAATCCCTCCAGCATCAGAGTCTTTTCTGATGAGTCAGCTGTTCGCATGAGGTGGCCAAAGTACTGGAGTTTTAGCCCTAGCATCATTCCTTCCAAAGAATACCTGGGGCTGATCTCCTTCAGAATGGACTGGTTGGATCTCCTTGCAGTCCAAGGGACTCTCAAGAGTCTTCTCCAACATACATAGTAATGAGAGTAATAATTGCATTCATCCACTGCCATAGCAGGAAGTTTGCTGTACACACAAGAGTGTTACTGAAATGAAAATGGTATTGGGGATGAAGAAAAGGGGATAATCTTTAGAGGAGTATAACCTGTATTTGATAATCATGTAGATGTATAGGAAGAGGAAGGGTTATGGGTGGCATCCCATTTCTGTTTGGGAAATGTATTAGTTGATACCTGCAGTGGCTTGAATGGTGCTTCCCCCCAAATTCATGTCTACACACAGAACCTCAGAATGTGACCTTATTTGGAAATAGGGTCTTTGGAAATGTAATTAATGTGCGGATGGAGATAAGGTCATAGCAGATTGTGACCGAGTATCTTCAGAGGCTGCACAGAGACTCAGAGAAGAAGGCTATGTGAGGATGGAGTCAGAGATTGAAGAGGGACAGGCATACAAGTCAAACAGCCATGGCATTAGGAGACCGGCATGGGATAGTTTCTCTTTCAGGGTCTCCAGGAGTCATGAGCCGTGCCACTACCTGGATTCCAGGGTCCTGCATTCCGAGCTGTGAGAAAATGAAACTTTGTCCTTTTAAGCCACCTAGTTTGTGGTAATTTGTTATGACACCTGTAGGAGACTGATACCACTCACTGAAGTAAGAAACCCAGAAGACGGAGCAGGACTGGCAGAGAAGAGAATGGGTCGCATTTAGGAGTCTGTGCATTGTTAAGATCTTCATCCTTTTTTGCATATTCCCAACATAGTTTCCTGGGCTTCCCTGGTGGCTCTGACAGTAAAGAATCCGCCTGCAATGCGGAAGACCTGGGTTCGATCCCTGGGTTGGGAAGATGCCCTGGAGGAGGCCATGGCAACCCACTCCAGGATTCTTGCCTGGAGAATCCCATGGACAGAGGAGCCTGGTGGGCTACAGTGCATGGGGTCGCTAAAAGTCGGACACAACTGAGTGACTAAGCACAGCACAGCAACGTGGTTTCCTAATTACTTCTTAACCCCTCCAAATCATCCTTTCATTGCCAGAATTCATTCTAAAGTGATTCATATTAAGGTTCATATCGAAAAAGACAGCTCTGACTCTGTTACTCTCTTTGGATACCTCCTTATCACTGCTTCCCACGTGGCACTAGTGGTAAGAACCCACCTGTAAATGCAGGAGACATTAGAGATGTGAGTTTGATCCCTGGGTTGGGAGGATCCCCTGGAGGAGGAAATGGCAACCCACTCCAGTATTCTTGCCTGGAGAATCCCATGGACAGAGGAGCCTGGCAGGCTACTGTCCATAGGGTTGCACACAGTTGGACACGCCTGAAGTGACTTAGCAGCCACATTATCACTTACTGGCTAAAATTCATACGCTGGCACGTTGATCAGTGCCCAGTCTGTTTGTCCTTATCTCTCCTCACCCCTTGTTAGCTGCTTGTCCCTCAGTCAAACTGGTCTAATTTCTTTTCTCTGAATAGGCCTGCTCTTTCTTGGCATCTGTACTTCGGCATAGACTTTTGTGTATAGTAACTTCTCTGTCCCCTTTGTCTAGAGGATCAAACACCCTCATCTTTCAAGACACCGCTTACATCACCATTTGTTTTGAAGGCTTTCCTCACCCAGCAAGCCTTAGTCATAACACCTTGAAACTCAAGCTGTTATAAGATTTGTTACATTGGACTGTAACTAGTGGTTGCCACATTTCTCTACTTCTGTAAAGTAAGCTCCTTGAAGGTCAAGATTTTGTTATAGGTGAAATTATCTGAACTATCAAATGCTTGTGAAAGCTGACTTTTGAGGGTAACAGTATCCCTGTGTGAACCCATTTTGGTTTCTGAAAATTGGTTGGTAGTTTCTTCTCTGCATGGTTCTTCCCACACCATATTGAGAAGTCAATAACTCTTTTCAGTGTGGTTATCAAATTGACTTATATATGTGGATTACAGAGTTGGCCCCTTTCAGGGGCCAATTTTTGGAAACTTGGAACTCATACATTAAATATTAACCTTCCTGACCTGCTTGTCTCTGTATCTCACCTGCTAGGGGTTTTCATATCTCAGACCTTCCCCTTCTCTGTGTATTAGCTGATCTCCATTCAGCATTCCCTTCTTTCTGACTCCCTTTGTTTCTTCTTGATTTGGTACATCACACATGCCTCTGTACAGGTGTTTACAACACTTTACATCATAATTGGAAATGTATTTTTAATGCCATTCTATTAGACATAAAATCCTCAAGGGCAGAATCCATGTCTTATTTATCAGTTTTTTTCTCCAGATCCTGGTACAGTGTATATACTCTACAAATGTTTATTTGAATGAGTAAATCATTTGAAACAACTTTATTTTGTTCTGCCATGAATCCTCAGGGATTACCAGTAATCATTCTGTAATACAGGTTTCATGAGAGTTGGGATGATGTCTCTCTGGGCAACTCTGCTATCCATTGTGTCTAAGATGGTGCCCACCACATTATTGAATGACTGAATCAGTCACAAAGATATGATTTCTGAGTTACTATTTCATGGTATTCCATTTTAAGAACAAGTTGAAGCTGACTGAAAGTAACTTTAAACATCACTGTATTAGAGTACTGAGTATGGATTTAGTGTACTTGTAATGTTTCTAGTATATTGGGTAGGTTCATTCTCTTTACTCCACCTCCAGTTTGGTCATAGAGCAACTGAATTCTTTACATTAAAATGAAAACTGAAAGCATTTTGATATTGTTTGGAACTTCATTTTGAGGTTTAAAATACTTTAACTTTTAAAAATACACCACAGATTTATCTACTTTCTTCCATTTCAGATCCCCTAACTCTAGTTCAGTCACATTGCCTCCCATATTACACATAGCTGCCTTTTAAAAAACATAAATATGGTCATATCATTCTGTTTTAAATTCCTCAATTGTACTTTGAGTTAATTCAGATTCTTTATCACTGATGAGCTCTCTGGGATCTGACCTCTGGATAGCTCTCCAGTGTCATGTCTTATCATTCTTCCCATTTTTTTCTGTATGGCCCAGTCCACATGGGTCTCCTTTCAGAAACTAAAACAATAATTCTTAAATTTTTTGGTCTCAGGACTCCTTTACAATTATAAGGTCCTCAGAGAGCTTTTTATGAAAAAGAGAAATACAGGTTATATCTACTGGTATTTACTGTATTAGAAATTAAAACTGAGAAAACTAAATATTTACTGCATTGGCCAAAGGATTCAACAAGCCGGAATCAAGATTGCCGGGAAAAAATATCAATAACCTCAGATAGGCAGATGACCCACCTTTATGGCAGAAAGCGAAGACTAAAGAGCCTCTTGATGAAAGTGAAAGGGGAGAGTGAAAAAGTTGGCTTAAAACTCAACATTCAGAAAACTAAGATATGGCATCTGGTCCCATCACTTCATGGGAAATAGATGGGAAAACAATGAAAACAGAGACTACTTGGGGGGCTCCAAAATCACTGCAGATGGTGACTGCAGCCATGAAATTAAAAGACGCTTGCTCCTTGGGAAAGAAGTTATGATCAACCTACATAGCATATTAAAAAGCAGAGACATTCCTCTGCCAACAAAGGTCCGTCTAGTCAAAGCTATGGTTTTTCCAGTAGTCGTGAATGGATGTGAGAGCTAGACCATAAAGAAAGCTGAGCATTGAAGAATTGATGCTTTTGAACTGTGGTGTTGGTGAAGACTTCAAGAGTCCCTTGGATTGCAAGGAGATCATACCGGTCAATCCTAAAGGAAATCAGTCCTGAATATTCATTGGAAGGACTGTTGCTGAAGCTGAAACTCTTAACACTTTGGCCACCTGATGCGAAGAACTGACTCATTGGAAAAGACCCTGATGATGGGAAAGATTGAAGGCAGGAGGAGAAGGGGAGAACAGAGGATGAGACTGTTGGATGGCATTACCGACTCTATGGACATGAGTTTGAGCAAGCTCCAGGAGTTGGTGATGGACAGGGGAGCCTGGCATGCTGCAGTCTATGGGGTCGGAAAGAGCCAGACATGACTGAGCAACTGAACTGAACAGAACTAAAAAGATTCATTCAGTGTTTCCCAAATGAACCTTTGGCCAACCTGGTATTATATCAGTTAAAAGTAGTGACAGGATATAGCACAGGGAACTAGTCAACATCTTGTAATAACCTATCATGGAAATAATTTCAAAGATAATATATGTATATGTATATAACTATATAAACATGTATAATCTTGCTGTGCATGTGAAACATTGTAAGTCAACTATACTTCAAAAAATGTATATATTAAAAAAGCAACAATAAACCCATTGTGTGTTAATATAATTATTAATTAAAATAACTCTCAGTTCAGTTCAGTCGCTCAGTCGTGTCCGACTCTTTGCGACCCCATGAATTGCAGCACGCCAGGCCTCCCTGTCCATCACAATCTCCTGGAGTTCCCTCAGACTCACGTCCATCGAGTCTGTGACGCCATCCAGCCATCTCATCCTCTGTCGTTCCCTTCTCCTGCCCCCAATCCCTCCCAGCATCAGAGTCTTTTCCAATGAGTCAACTCTTCGCATGAGGTGGCCAAAGTATTGGAGCTTCAGCTTTAGCATCATTCCTTCCAAAGAAATCCCAGGGCTGATCTCCTTCAGAGTGGACTGGTTGGATCTCCTTGCAGTCCAAGGGACTCTCAAGAGTCTTCTCCAACACCACAGTTCAAACGCATCAATTCTTTGGCGCTCAGCCTTCTTCACAGTCCAACTCTCACATCCATACATGACCACAGGAAAAACCATAGCCTTGACTAGACGGACCTTAGTCGGCAAAGTAATGTCTCTGCTTTCAAATATAGTATCTAGATTGGTCATAACTTTTCTTCCAAGGAGTAAGCGTCTTTTAATTTCATGGCTTTAGTCACCATCTGCAGTGATCTTGGAGCCCAAAAGAATTAAGTTTGACACTGTTTTCACTGTTTCCCATCTATTTCCCATGAAGTGATGGGACCAGATGCCATGATCTTCATTTTCTGAATGTTGACCTTTAAGCCAACTTTTTCTCTCTCCTCTTTCACTTTCATCAAGAGGCTTTTTAGCTCCTCTTCACTTTCTGCCATAAGGGTGGTGTCATCTGCATATCTGAGGTGACTGATATTTCTCCCGGCAGTCTTGATTACAGCTTATGCTTCTTCCAGTCCAGCGTTTCTCATGATGTACTCTGCATAGAAGTTAAATAAGCAGGGTGACAATATATAGCCTTGATGTACTCCTTTTCCTATTTGGAACCAGTCTGTTGTTCCATGTCCAGCTCCAGCTGTTGCTTCCTGGCCTGCATACAGATTTCTCAAGAGACAGGTCAGGTGGTCTGGTATTCCCATCTCTGTCAGAATTTTCCACAGTTTATTGTGATCCACACAGGCAAAGGCTTTGGCATAGTCAATAAAGCAGAAATAGATGTTCTTCTGGAACTCTCTTGCTTTTTCCATGATCCAGCGGATGTTGGCAATTTGATCTCTGGTTCCTCTGCCTTTTCTAAAACCAGCTTGAACATCAGGGAGTTCACAGTTCACGTATTGCTGAAGCCTGGCTTGGAGAATTTTGAGCATTACTTTACTAGCATGTGAGATGAGTGCAATTGTGCGGTAGTTTGAGCATTCTTTGGCATTGCCTTTCTTTGGAATTGGAATGAAAACTGACCTTTTCCAGTCCTGTGGCCACTGCTGAGTTTTCCAAACTTGCTGGCATATTGAGTGCAGCACTTTCACAGCATCATCTTTCAGGATTTGAAACAGCTCCACTGGAATTCCATCACCTCCACTAGCTTTGTTCGTAGTGATGCTTTCTAAGGCCCACTTGACTTTACATTCCAAGATGTCTGGCTCTAGTGATCACATCATCATGATTATCTGGGTTGTGAAGATCTTTTTGTACAGTTCTTCTGTACAGTATTCTTGCCACCTCTTCTTAATATCTTTTGCTTCTGTTAGGTCCCTACCATTTCTGTCCTTTATTGAGCCCATCTGTGCATGCAATGTTCCCTTGGTATCTCTAATTTTCTTGAAGAGATCTCTAGTCTTTCCCATTCTGTTGTTTTCCTCTATTTCTTTGCATTGATCACTGAGCAAGGCGTTCTTATCTCTTCTTGCTATTCTTTGGAACTCTGCATTCAGATGCTTATATCTTTCCTTTTCTCCTTTGCTTTTCACCTCTCTTCTTTTCACAGCTATTTGTAAGGCCTCCTCAGACAGCCATTTTGCTTTTTTGCATTTCTTTTCCATGGGGATGATCTTGATCCCTGTCTCCTATACAATGTCACGAACCTCATTCCATAGTTCATCAGGCACTCTATCTATCAGATCTAGGCCCTTAAATTTATTTCTCACTTCCACTGTATAATCATAAGGGATTTGATTTAGGTCATACCTGAATGGTCTAGTGGTTTTCCCTACTTTCTTCAATTTGAGTCTGAATTTGGCAATAAGGAGTTCATGATCTGAGCGACAGTCAGCTCTTGGTCTTGTTTTTGTTGACTGTATAGAACTTCTCCATCTTTGGCTGCAAAGAATAAAATCAATCTGATTTCGGTGTTTACCATCTGGTGATGTCCATGTGTAGAGTCTTCTCTTGTGTTGTTGGAAGAGGGTGTTTGCTACGACCAGTGCATTTTCTTGGCAAAACTCTATTAGTCTTTGCCCTGCTTTATTCCACATTCCAAGGCCAAATTTGCCTATTACTCCAGGTGTTTCTTGACTTCCTCCTTTTGCATTCCAGTGCCCTATAATGAAAAGGACATCTTTTTTGTGTGTTAGTTCTAAAAGGTCTTGTAGTTCTTCATAAAACTGTTCAGCTTCAGCTTCTTCAGCGTTACTGGTTGGGGCATAGACTTGGATAACTGTGATATTGAATAATTTACCTTGGAGATGAACAGAGATCATTCTGTCGTTTTTGAGATTGCATCCAAGTACTGCATTTTGGACTCTTTTGTTGACCATGATGGCTACTCCATTTCTTCTGAGGGATTCCTGCCTGCAGTAGTAGATATAATGGTCATCTGAGTTAAAATAACTATACTTCCCCCAAAATTATGAGTAGCATTGTTTTACATTAAAAAAACAATCTGTCTCAATAGATAGCTGGACTCTTGTATCTGCTTTTACATTCAGACAGTTGTGATATGTGGTTTTGGCTCTAGAAAGAAACTTTGACCTCATAGAGATAAGTACTTCGATAAGGGAGCAGTATTTTAATAGCTATTTCAGATAATTATGGATATTCTTTGATAGTAAAAGGTAGTTACTTAAAAATTAGTTACAATGTGGAGTATGAAACTATCAGTGAACTTTTTATATACCGTCACATTAAAATACATTGGTCTATCTCTTGTAGCCTTTGAATGAATCTTTACCAAGGCATGATTTTAACGTTTTGTGTGGTCATTTTGAAAACATTGGTTTGCTGGGTTATCCAGATCTTCCAAATGTGGACACACCTCATAATAGAATATCAAAAAATCTCTCCAGTCACATGAGAAATTTTTGGGAAGCTGTCAGGTTTATGGTGCTGGATTCAGATTTTCCAAAATTCTAAATTTCACTTGAAAGTGTAAATTTTTACCATTGGCAACAAATGCTGTCAGTTGTTTTCCTTGGAATACCAGATTCACTTTATTTATCTTTAAGAACATGTCTGCCAGATATATCAATCTTAACCACAGTTTGTTCTTCTTTCAAATAAAAATGTGTTCCAAGAAAAAAGTGTTCAGCTTTGCAATTTAAGCAGTTGCATAAGTGCTTTTTTCTTAAGAAAAAATAGTTTGATACACAGCAAAGTGAAAATGAAAAGGCAAGTTTTAGTCGCTCAGTAGTGTCTGACTCTGTGCAACCCCATGGACTGTAGCCCGCCAGGCTCCTCTGTTGAAATTTTCCAGGCAAGAATGCTGGAGTGGGTTGCCATTTGCTCCTCCAGGGGATCTTCCCGACCCAGGGATTGAACCCAAGTCTCCTGTATTACAGTCTGAGCCGTCGGGGAAGCATCAGGGATGCTTTATGCATGCTTCCCATTTCATCCCACAGAACATTAAAAACTTACTCAAGGGTTGAGATTTTTAGAAATTGATAATTTTGCTGCTTTATTGGGACATTTTGAAGTGTTTTTTGTTTTGTACTGGGAGTGCATGTTAGTGAAGCATACATTGACTGCTGGTAGTTTGGTGGCACTGCCTTGATGTGTTGTCAGCCTTCTAGTCATTATTGCTTTAACATCTTTGGAATAAATGTCAACACAGTGAAAAGGGCAAATAATGCTTTATTATTATGAAAATAGTTTTGGCTCTGAATTGGTCACCAGTGAGAACTGCTGCTCTTATAATAACTGCAGCTGTTCCCAGAAGTGTTCCCAGAAGGATAGCCATACACTCCCACCCCACTAATTGTCTTTGTTTAGCTCCTTTCAGACAGCTTATTATGGCTTTTAATTATGTATATTACTACTGACTTTGTAATGACCTTGGACAAGTTACCTAATCTCTCTGCTTCACTTACCTTCATACAGAAAAGTATCTTTGAGGATTATTGTGAGGATTAGGACAATTAAAACATGAGTTTGTTCACAACAGTGCCTGGCACATGGTTAATGCTATTATTATATATGTCATTCATTTTCTGTATGAGCCGCCTCGTGCGCAAGGTTTGAATGGCAGGATCCACATTTGTTTTGTCTAGCAGTGTATCCCTTGAGCCCAGCTCACTGCCTGGCATATATTGGTGCTTAATAAATAGTTGCTGAATAAATGTGTGATGATGTGGGAGACTAAAAATGGCTGTAGAATACTTTGGGGAGAAATGATGACAGATGAAGTTAGTCGTCTTTATGCTTGGATTGGAAATTGCAGCAGAGAGGTAGAGTTTTCTCACAGAACTTTGGTAAGCCAAATGAACATACTATTTCAAGAGCTGATATGTAATTTAAAAAGACGATATTATTTCCTATCTTGAGTTAACAGAGCTTCATGTTTAACCTTTGAATATATTTTCTGTTTGGTCACAGTCTTTGCTTTAGAACAGGACTCATTGGCTTTTTATAATCTTGGATATTAGAGCAGCGCCAAGTATCCTGGTCACAGGAAGAAAAGAGAAAATAGAGAAAGAGTCTTTATAAACGTGTGGGTTAAATTAAATGAGCTGTAAGACTTTGTTTGGCTATTTTGAAGAAGTAGAAGAAAAGAAAGAATGAATCAAAATGCTTTCATTAGTAACATTATCCCCTTGATTCTTGTCACAGAGGGGAAAAGGCCATGTGAAGCAATGATGCTCTTGTCTGTCAGGTAGCTTACAACCTTTTGTATAAGAATGATAGATTCTTTTAAAAGTTTAGACCCTGGGGGAAAAAAGACAGTCTTACTGGATAAAATAGCATTGTTTGCTTAAATGAGGCAAGGAAAATTATATAATCTGTAAAGTTTCTCCTATTAATAGGAAGCTCAATATTTAATACTCAATAAACTGTAGAAAGGCTTTTATCTTTACCAGTCATATCCCACCATCAGTGTATGATTTTTATTTTTTACATTTGTTTGATTGATCTTATGAGCTTTAAAACCTTTGAGGAAAGTAGGTGGGTATAGATGATAAATTTTTGGTGTTATTGCTGGAGATTTAAATTCCAATGTGTACTTTCATCCTAAATTGCATTTCCAAATAGTAAAAACATACATTTAAAAGCATAATTGTTTCTTTTTACTGACGTAATTACATTTTATACACATATTTTAAAGCAAAGTATAGAAGCGTTTGCAGGGAAATGTGGTCTTTATCAGCAGCTTTGTATGCTGTGGTTCATAACAGTCAAATTGCTATTTGAAGTCAACTGTTTCCTTTGTAATTCTCACAAAGAACAACTCTGAGTGTGTGTGCTTTTGTGTGCATGCCTGTCCATGCCTGCATGTGTGTTTGTGTGTGTGTGTGGACATGCATTTGGATATTTGGGGGGTGAGGCTGACTATGTGGTGTATGTTCAGAGTAGTTTCTTGCTTAGAGCTCTAATTCTGAGATTTGGGATGTGATCTCGTTTGGAACTCACGGACTCCTTCCTTTCCATTTTTCCTATTACTGCCAGAATTATAAAGGATGTCAGGAGGTCTTGAGTTTTAATCCCATACAGTTTGTAATTTAGGACAACTCACCTAATCTCTTTGGACCTCAATTCTTCATGTGCAAAATAAAAATGTTTTACCAGATTTTTAATTTAGATTCTTAGCTTAGACTTTGTAAAATTTTATCAAAAGAGCTGTATGAAATGCCCAAAGTAATGAATGACCTGGATCAAAGTTCCCTGCTGTTGGATGTTTGCTCATTTCTTGTCTTAGTTTAATCCTCCCCAGAACAGGAGATTTGGGGGGATGCTTAAGGTAAAGTAATTGCCTTTTTTATCCATAAGATAGTTAAATAGAAACTAGCCTACGTCTAGAAATAAAAAATACAGCTGTTGTATGTTTTTACAAAATTGTGTGGACAGAGGATTAAAGTCTAGACAGTGTGGAATAATAGGAAACTCTGAATAAAAAATTGCTTTGCTTTTTGGTGCCACAGAGTGGAATCCAGTAGTTAAGAATTAGAAAGGAATTGAATTGATGGAAAAGAATTTGAGGTAAGAAATAGAATAGTAATGACTACATATACAAATGAATGGTAATGATAATCCTAAAAAATCCTAAAAAGTTATTTAGATACACTGTCTTTCTGTCTTTTTCATTCCTGAGAATACTGCATTCTTATATTGCAGAATATGCCCAGAATTCTCATACATCTCCCCGCTCCATTCTAGCTGATAATGGAGGTCCAGGGACTATATTTGAGAATCACTGCCTTAGAAAATCTCACCATTGGTTGATTTAATGACCTTTAAGTGAAAGTCAAGGACCTAAGGCTTAGAGATCCTCCTAGAGTGAAGTCTTTTTGTTCTTTTTGAGTTCTAGAGAAGGAATATCCTGATGGTCAGCTTTTTTTTTTTTTTTCCCTCCCATGAATGAGTCCAAAATCGAATGCAGGAAAGTGAAAAGAATGAATCCCAAATAAAGTCTATATGTAAGGTAGTCTTTAACTGGTTTTGATTTTGCTTTTTAAAAGATTTTTTTAGATATCAGTGTAGAAATGTAAGAGTTGAAGTTTGAAATCAACTATTTATTTTTTAATTTTCATTCTTTCCTGGTTATTGCATGGCCACGGTTAGTGATGTGAAAGATGCTCAGGTGATTTTTTATGGTCAAGCTAGTTGTGAGTCTTATTTACTAGCTGTGTGATCTTGGGCCAATTGCTTAAACTCTGATTTCCAGTTTCCTTAACTATTAAAAAAGGAGAGAGAGAAAGAATGATGATAAGAATTACAAATGACACATGGTACATGTACACCTGCCATATGGTAGGTAAATGCTTGTTTTGTGGTAACTGTGAATATTGTTAGTAAGTTAAACAGGTATTGTAGCAGTAGAAACATTTTTTCCTTACAGCTAACTGCTTGATAACACATCTGCTTCCTTGCCCCAGGAGTGAGGATTGGGTTCAAAGGGCTGTTCTACCACTGTCTGATCGGATAGCCATAGAAAGAAAATCAGCTGTGATGAGTGTTGATTTTGTTATCTAAATAGTAATCGTCATAATCATAGTCTTTATGTTCTCTAAGATCTCTCTGATTATAAAATCCTGTTGTATTAGGAGGGTAGCCATTTAATAAAATATGGAAATTTATAATCTTCACATAAAATGTATCACTAACTTTTCTTTTTTTTTTTTTTTAGTTTTTTATTTTTTAAATTTTAAAATCTTTAATTCTTACATGCGTTCCCAAACATGTCACTAACTTTTCTTAGCAGCTAAAATGCTTATATCATAGACAAGACTTATTTAAATATTAATAAATTTAGAGTAAATTTGAAACACTCTGAAACAACTTGGGCTTTGAATTTTGCTACTGCATCCTTGCTTTGTAAAGAATTTTTTCCTTCATTTTTTTAAAGTTGAGCAGTCTCTTGAGAAATTATTTCACTTAATGAAGAGTTCATGTTTATAGTAGGCCACTTTCAGGAGACCTCCATACTGCAGGAACAACAGGGCAGTATGGAGGCCTTTTGAATATTAATCTGCTAACCTAGGGCTTCCCCAGTGGCTCAGCAAGAAAAGAATCCGCCAGCCAATGCAAGAGACGCAGGAGACCCAGGTTCTTTCCCTGGGTCGGTAAGATCCCCTGGAGGAGGACATGGCAGCCCACTCCAGTATTCTTGCCTGGAGCATCCCCATGGAGAGAGGAACCTGGCGGGCTGCAGTCCATGGGGTTGCAAAGAGTTGGACACGACTGAAGTGACTTAGCATGCATGCCCAGTATCCCAAGATATCCTGCTAAATTAATTCATGAATACCACTTATGCTTCTTTGTATCTTTATTAATGCCAGAAGTTTTGCTCAGCTATTAATAAATAATGAGGCTTTTGATTTGAAACATGAATCATAACAGGAAAACCAGACAATACATACCTGTTGAAACACATAATGTACTTCTTGCCACAAACATTGAAGTACCATTATTCCTCAGTATTTGTAGGGGATGGTTCCAGGCCTTCCTAGCCTCTCCCCTGCAGATGCCAGAATCCATGGATGCTAGCTAAAGTCTCCTATATAAAATGTTGCAGTATTTGCATATAAGCAGTGCACATCTTCCCATGTATTTTAAATCATTTCTAAGTTAACCTATAATACCTAATACAATGTGAATGCTATATAAATAGTTGCCAGAATGAAGCAAATTAAGTTTTACTTTTTGGAACTTTCTGAAGTTTCCCCCTGCCCTACTCCCAGCAAATATTTTTGATACACATTTGGTTGAATCTGTAGATGCAGAATGCATAGATACAGAAAGCTGACTGTAAACCTGATTAAACCTTTAGGTTTATATTATAAAAATTTATTTCACTTTGTTTAATTTTACTTTTCTAAATGTGGCTACTGGAAAAATTTAAGTTACACATGTTCATATTAAATTTATCTTAGGCAGTACTGATCTAGCCTATCACAGCTTTTCTGTTGCAGTGAAAATGTGAGAGAAAGATTTCTGGTCTGAGAAAGATCACAATGGATTAAGTTTTAAATTTTAAAACACCTTTTGTAAAAACAGAAGAACTAGAATTATGAAAAAAGAAATCCAGTCATAGCCTCTTAAGCAAAACTAGATGAAGAGAGGGTGTCCTATAAGCCCCAGAACATGGGTGGGTTGAGGCAGCAAGTTCAAGTTCAGTCGCTCAGTCGTGTCCGACTCTCTGCGACCCAATGAATTGCAGCACGCCAGGCCTCCCTGTCCATCACCAACTCCCGGAGTTCACTCAGACTCACGTCTATCGAGTCAGTGATGCCATCCAGCCATCTCATCCTCGGTTGTCCCCTTCTCCTCCTGCCCCCAATCCCTCCCAGCATCAGAGTCTTTTCCAATGAGTCAACTCTTCACATGAGGTGGCCAAAGTACTGGAGTTTCAACTTTAGCATCATCCCTTCCAAAGAAATCCCAGGGCTGATCTCCTTCAGAATGGACTGGTTGGATCTTCTTGCAGTCCAAGGGACTCTCAAGAGTCTTCTCCAACACCACAGTTCAAAAACATCAATTCTTTGGCGCTCAGCCTTCTTCACAGTCCAACTCTCACATCCATACATGACCGCTGGAAACACCATAGCCTTGACTAGACGGACCTTAGTCGGCAAAGTAATGTCTCTGCTTTTGAATATGCTATGTAGGTTGGTCATAACTTTTCTTCCAAGGAGTAAGCATCTTTTAATTTCATGGCTGCAGTCACCATCTGCAGTGATTTTGGAGCCCCCCAAAATAAAGTCTGACACTGTTTCCACTATTTCCCATCTATTTCCCATGAAGTGATGGGACCCACACAAATCATGTGACTGAGCACCTGTGTGGCAGAAGGAATGAATAGCAAGGGGACCCAGACACAGAAGTCACTAACAGAGCCCAAAAGGAGAAGACATCCCTTTGGATGGGAAACACAGGGCCTGAGAACAGCTGGCAAAACTGCCTTCAGGTTGCAGAGGAATGCAAAACAACCACGGGGACACACAAAGAAGCTGCAGGAAGATTAGAAAGTACTGGGCTGGACTCAGAAATTTCTAACAAAAATCGCTTTTGAGAAAGAAGGTCCAATTGTAAAGAAACATTGCTAAAAAATAGAATCCTCTTTGTGCAGGGCAGAAACATGAAGTCTGAAGGGAGGAGAGTTTATTTTCATGTTAGGGATGGAATACATACATAGGTGTCTGATTTCAAAACAGTGGTTCTGGCCACAGAGGCCATGGTTTTAAGTTCACTTTAAGACCAGAGGAGGTACCCACTAGCCTGAAGCTAGGAAAGCTACCCATGCTCACCTTAAACCCCAACATGGAAGTCTCCTCCTCCCTGACAAGTGCTACATGAAAACCCATTTCATTTCAACATAAGTAACAGAAAAGGCTTTTCTGTAAACCCCATATAAATGTACTATATGCAAAAAAAGTAGAAATGAATAGAATAATATGTCAGAGACAATGAAAGCGTGTTCGAGAAATAAGGCTACAAACCAATTGGAAACTGTAAAATATAAACTTAAGGAAATTAATATTGTTAATTCATCTATGAATAGACCAGAATGATTCAGAGATAGAAAAACTCAGAAATAAAGTAATAAAAAGAATACTTGCAGAACTTTGGGGAAAAATAGGGGGAAATTATTTTAGAATGGAGCCTAATTTGGAAGGAACATAAAAAAAATAGGCAATACAGTAAGTATAGCAAGAGGAAAACAAAAAGAATTTAAGAGGAAATTGCAGATATAAAAGATAGGGAAAGAGTAATTCATATTAGTATAATTAGAGACCCTGAAGAAGCATGTGAAAATCGCTCAGTTGTGTCCAACTCTTTGTGACCCCATGGACTATACAGTCCCTGGAATTTTCCAGGCCAGAGTACTGGAGTGAGTAGCTGTTTCCTTCTCCAAGGGGTCTTCCCAACCCAGGGATCGAACCCAGGTCGCCTGCACTGCAGGCGGATTCTTTACCAACTGTTGCAAGGGAAGCCCTGAAGAAGCATGAGACAAAACAAATATTTAAAACTTCTGTCCACAAACCCTCATTTATTGCTGGTAGGAATATAAAGTGGTTCAGTTTCTGTGGCAGTAATCAAGAAGTTTTCATTAAAATCACAATGAAATGCCGCTACATTCCTTCCAGAATGGCTAAAATTAAGAAGACTGACAGTACCGAATGAAGGCAAGGTTGTGAAACTATCATACGTGGTAGGCATGTCAGTTGCTACAGTCATTTGGAAAACTGGCCTTTTCCCCTGAGGTTTTACACAGTCATACTCTGTAACCCAGAAGTTTCCTTCCTAGGTATATACTCATTAGAACTGTATTTCATATAAATCTGCGTAGGGTATTGCTAGTGTCCCTGTCTTCACCTCCTTACCTGCAGATATCATGTGGCTGAAATGTCATTGAGAGAAAATGTTCCATGGTTATATGGTGTTGATGGTTGTATAATTCTGTGATTATGCTAAAAATCACTGAATCATATACTTAAAAAGTGATTTTTTGTGAATTATATCTCAAGCTGCTGTTAAAAACAAAAATGAAATGTCACTGGGAACATGTAGTGATTTCCTGTCAGATTCAATCTCAGTTTTGGTTTATCAAAGCCATTTGTTGTATCTAGCCTCACTTTCCTCTCCAGTCTTGTCCAGTCTTTTGTGTACAGTCCACTCAGTAGTCTTAGTCTTGCTGATAACATCCTCATATTCTAGTAAGTGCTTTCATATATATGCTTAATAATATGAAAATAGTCAAAGCATGGGTATTATTCCTATTTTATTTACTTAAAAATTTTATTGAAGTATAGTTGATTTATGTCAATTTCAGATTTCAGCATAGCAATTTGACATTTTTATGACATTTACTCCATTTAAAGGTAGAATATTGTGGATATTCCTTCTTGTTCTACATTATATCCTTATATCTTATTTATTTATACCTAGTGGATACTATACTATTTTAAAACCAAGGAAACTTGAGACAGAATGATTGATCTGAAATCACAAGGCTAGTATTAGAATTCGCTTCAACTTAAAGATGCTTACTGGGCATCTTTCGTATGCTAGGCACTAGCTGGTGCAGTTGGGAGACTGAAATAGACTCCTGTCCTCTGCTCTCTGTCCTCGGGGAATTCACCTTCGGGGCTTCGAGTCCTGGTCTGTCCTTGCTGGTCTTCTCGTCTCGTTTGCTTTATTGGTTCGATTTTGTTCTTGTCCTTTAACTTCAAAGCCCTTCTAAGCTCTCTTTTCCTTACTAACCTTCTTTAAACCTTCCTTTGCTTTTAATTCCTGAGGACCTGACCAATTCTAAATATATCTGTAACTTGCCACATTTTTTTGTTTTGATTGGTTCCAATGCAGATTTATTGCCTCAGTTGATAAGAAAGCTTCTCAAGGGCATAAATAAGTATCACCTATAATTTAGAACATATTCTCCACAGTTTTACCTCATTGGGCCAGCATGCTTCTTGGCTTTTGAGATGCTTAGTGGTAAAGTTTATGTTAAATAGAAAACCAAGGCCATGCTTCAGCAATACATGAACTGTGAACTTCCTGATGTTCAAGCTGGTTTTAGAAAAGGCAAAATAACCAGAGATCAAATTGCCAACATCTGCTGGATCATTGAAAAAGCAAGAGAGTTCCAGAAAAACATCTATTTCTGCTTTATTGACTATGCCAAAGCCTTTGTGTGGATCACAATAAACTGTGGAAAATTCTGAAAGATGGGAATACCAGACCACCTGACCGGCCTCTTGAGAAATCTATGTGCAGGTCAGGAAGCAACAGTTAAAACCGGACATGGAACAACAGACTGGTTCCAAATAGGAAAAGGAGTACGTCAAGGCTGTATATTGTCACCCTGCTTATTTAACTTCTGTGCAGAGTACATCATGAGAAACGTTGGGCTGGAAGAAGCACAAGCTGGAATCAAGATTGCCGGGAGAAATATCAGTCACCTCAGATATGCAGATGACACCACCCTTATGGCAGAAAGTGAAGAGGAGCTAAAGAGCCTCTTGATGAAAGTGAAAGAGGAGAGTGAAAAAGTTGGCTTAAAATTCAACATTCAGAAAACTAAGATCATGGTCCCATCATTTCATGGGAAATAGATGGGAAATAGTGGAAACAGTGTCAGACTTTATTTTTGGGGGCTCCAAAATCACTGCAGATGGTGATTGCAGCCATGAAATTAAAAGACGCTTACTCCTTGGAAGGAAAGTTATGACCAACCTAGATAACATATTAAAAAGCAGAGACATTACTTTGCCAACAAAGGTCCGTCTAGTCAAGGCTATGGTTTTTCCAGTGGTCATGTATGGATGTGAGAGTTGGACTGTGAAGAAAGCTGAGCGCTGAAGAATTGATGCTTTTGAACAGTGGTGTTGGAGAAGACTCTTGAAAGTCCCTTGGACAGCAAGGAGATCCACCCAGTCCATTCTAAGGGAGATCAGCTCTGGGATTTCTTTGGAAGGGATTATGCTAAAGTTGAAACTCCAGTACTTTGGCCACCTCATGCAAAGAGTTAGCTCATTGGAAAAGACTCTGATGCTGGGAGGGATTGGGGGCAGGAGGAGAAGGGGACAACCGAGGATGAGATGGCTGGATGGCATCAATGACTCGATGGACATGAGTTTGAGCAAACTCCGGGAGTTGGTGATGGACAGGGAGGCCTGGCGTGCTGCAATTCATTGGATCGCAAAGAATCGGACACGACTGAGAGACTGAACTGAACTGAAGGCCTTGCCTTAGTCTTTACTTGTGAGCTGGAGAGATCGAAGGCACACAAGGGATATATCCTGTGTGCTATTGTAAAACAATGTGTCAGTTGTGAAAAATGAAAAACTTCAGATTGAATAGCTAAATGGTTCTGATGGGTTGTTCTGCTATCCTGTAACAGTTACGATAGCTTACAGTTAACTCTGGTCTTTGGACCCACGGTAGTTCAGTAGTTTGTACGGAAGCACCGAAAATAACTGCTAGATGGTGATTAGGCTGATTTGAACTAATATTCACTGAGGTGAAGGCAGCACCACAGATTGGGCGCTCCTGTTGTTGTTCAGTCACTTAAGTTGGGTCCAACTCTTTGTGACCCCATTGACTGCAGCATGCCAGGCTTCCTTGTCCTTCACTGTCTCATAGAGTTTCCTCAGTCTCTGTCCACTGAGTCAGTGATGCTATCCAACCATCTCATCCTCTTCCACCCTTTTCTCCTTTTGCCTTCAGTCTTCCCCAGCATCAGGGTCTTTTCTTGTGAGTCGACTGTTCGCATCAGGTGGTCAAAGTATTGAAGCTTCAGCATCTCCTATAACATACTATTAATGTTAATAAACCACTATAGTGGTTTATTGTCTCAGTAGGATGATGAATCATCCCATACCTGTGTATTTTCATAAACTTTGCAGATAAAAGTGAAACAGTGAAAAGCCTTCTTAAAGTGAGCAAAGTAAAATGGAACTAGCATTTTGTGTTATTAAGAGATACTGTTTATGGTAGAGTTCTCTTTCCACCCAAATATCTTACTTGTACTGTTGATTTTATGTCAGTTTAGGTGGATATCCTATAGCTTGGTCAAATAGTGGTCTTCTAGTGTTCATCTATTCATTGCAAATAGTCTCTCTCTGTCATTCTTGAATAATATAATCAAAAATAAAGAAAAGTAAACATACTTAATGTTTTTTATTGTTGCTGTTTTATTTTTAAAATTTTTAAAATTCAGATATAGTTGATTTACAGTGCTGTGTTAATTTTTGCTGTTGTTGCTGGTTTTTAAGGCACAGTTGGTGGATCTGAAATCTGAACTGACAGAGACCCAAGCAGAGAAAGTTGTGTTGGAGAAAGAAGTACATGATCAGCTTTTACAGTTGCACTCCATTCAGCTTCAGCTTCATGCTAAAACTGGCCAAAGTATTGACTCTGGTACCATTAAGGCAAAATTGGTAAGTAGTTTAGAGGATAACACATACTTAACATGCATTTTAGAGGGTGAAAAGGACAGTCTTTAATGAGGCTTCTTAATTATAAAAATTAGTGTGTGCTCCTGGGAAATTTGGAAAATATAGGAAATGTGAAGATGGTCCTAATCATCCTTGATCTCATTACCTGGAGACGACCAGTGACAACATCAATAACCAGTTGGTACTTAGAATAGAATCTTATTCCTATTTTAAAAGATCTATATAAATATAGTTAAAAGATATATGTGATTGTAACATGTAAGCAGGTTTTTTTGTTTTTTTTTTGCCAGTCTACCGTATCAGATAAGATTTAGTTTAGCTACATATAAAACAGATCCCAAGTAACATGAGAATTGTTCTTAAACAGTCCACGTTATCCGTCTTTTCTCTCAGTTGAAGAAGCCTTGAGACAGGCAGTCCAGAGCTGGTAGGGCAGCTCCACAGATACCAGGGATCCAGCTTCCTTTTGTTGTTCTGCTCTGTCACCTTCAGCTCATGGTTTCTGCCGTCAGGATTTCTTCCTACCTGCATTCCGGGATCTTGCATTCCAAGATCTAAGGGCAAAACAGTGCTTCCTAGCTACGTTCATTTTCTTTAATGACCTTTTCATGAAATCCTCCTCAGCTTTTTGCCAATCGTTTAGCTGTCTCACTGGCCTTCCCTAGCTGCATGTCAGTCCCTTGGTTAGTCACATGACCACCTCCAGTAAAATCTGAGTTCTTTTAATAAGGGAGAAAATGGAGGAAAATGGAGTTGGGTGTCAGCCCGTGGCACAGTTTTTCTTTTACTCTTAATATAAGTGTTTTCCCTGCCACTGAGTGTGTTCTCATGTTTGCATAATGCTTGTTTTTATAAGTGTTGCATGATTAACTATTGCCCTCTTAATCAGTGTAGGTTGTTTAAAGAATTTTTCTAAGTCTCCTTTTGATTTAACCTCATATGTATTAAGTGTACTATAGGGAACACAGCAGTAAATAAGATATA
Organism: Ovis aries; assembly: GCF_016772045.2. Lineage (NCBI taxonomy): Eukaryota > Metazoa > Chordata > Mammalia > Artiodactyla > Bovidae > Ovis > Ovis aries. The sequence continues at coordinate 20,441,276 of NC_056061.1, forward strand.
CAGCTTGGGAGAGGGATGAGATAGGATGATGTTGATGATGACAGCAATGCAGTTTAAAGTTTTATTCATTTTCAGTTATTTCTGTTTAATTGGTTGATTAGCTTCTAATACTGGTATGTTAGAATTTATTTAAATGAATATTTACATTCTCTTAAAGTACTTTTAAGTTTTGAAATTCTCTAAATATAAATTGTTGGTGTTTTATTTAACTGAGATGAGTCAGATTCATAACTGCTGCTTTGGAATATTTGATATTAACATTGAGAAACAATGTACATTTTCACTAGAATAGAATTCGTCTGACATGTTAACATTAGTTTTGAAACATGGTGCTTTAGTGGAAAGACATTGAACCAAGTGTGTTAACCAGTTTGGATAAAACAAACAAACAAAAATTAATCCTGTATGGTTACCATTGCTTATGGATTTGCAAATATATTTATTTTAATGAACTTGACCCAAGTGATACTCAACATATAGGAATTTCCCTTGTAATGATTGTACCACTAAATAAGTTTATTTGTTTGATGTTTTTCTAATTATAAAACTTTTTTCTTATATCTTAAGTCTGTCCCCTCTGTGGAGGAGCTGGTAAGTATACCATTTCTGTTTTGCTTTAATATGTTATGCTGAAGTGTGCTTAGTGCTTTTTTTGCATAGTACATGTTGTCACCTTGTACGTATCTGAAAGTGATGTTAATGATGATAATTTTTTAATGTGCCAATACCTGAAAAATTCAGTCAGTAGCCCATTGCTCTTTTCTCACCTCATGTTGTTAAAAGATTTTTCTTTTGTTTGTGATTTATTGCCAGTATTTGTAGAACCCATCACTTTTTGACAACTTCTGAGCTTTGTAATTTGCTCGTACCACTGCTTCAAAAGAACAACTGGTCTTCCTAATGCAGGCCTAGCTCTTTCCTCCTTTTCTATTTGAATTTATTCCCAGAGAAGGAATGTGCCTGTTGGTTTCTTATTCACCCACTGCATGTGTTACAGCTTTTCAGCAGTCTTGAGAATAATTGTGTGGCCTTCGAAACAATTGAATTTTGAAACCCTTTATTTAAATTTACCTTACAGTATAGACAAATTCTTAATATTTTTCCCACTACCTAAGCCTAATCAGGTTCTAAGTTGTCATATGACTTTTCTTCTTTTGGAAATATAGCATGTGGATATCAGAATACAAAATTAACTTCTTTGTTGTTATCTAATGATGAACAGGTTAACTGAAACAAGATTCTTTCCTTTAAATCTAAAAGTGATTAGCTTCAGTGTTCTTAGCCCTGTTTTTGCTTGCATCTGTTCATTTCAGGTTAGAGAGTTGGTCTGATTCACTAGGAGTTTAAATCTTTAAAGCAAAGTAATGACTTAATATGTTTCTCATATTTCATAAATACTGTATAAATAGCTCATTAAAGTGATTATAAGTAGATAATCCTCAACATAAAATTTACTTAGCCCATAAACAATTTTTGGTCTTCTAGGAACTCTTTTTTTCTGAAACAAAAGCATTAAACTCCATAAATGTCATTAAAAAAGACTTTGTGTTGTCCGAACCATAGTTTCTTTTGGAACTGATAACCTGCCTTTTTAGGAAAGAGATTCTGAAATAAATTGAGATTTTTAAGAGTTCCAAAGTTGTTGTAAAAGAAGGATTCTAGATTATTAGTTCTTCAAATTAAAAAGAAAAAATCTAGACAATTGTGTTCTAGTTGTTGTATTTGTCTTTTTACAGAAGTTGAAAAAGCATGCTATTCTGCCTTCTTATCACATACATAATGACAAAAATTTAATCAAGGAAGTGATAAGTATATTCAACATTTGGTAATTGTCATTCATTTTAGGCTATATGTTTTTTTAAAATTATTTTTAAGATGGTGGTACTCACTGCCTTGTATTTGAATATATTGTATATTGATGTTTAAATATATTGTATATTGATATGCTATTGTTAAAACAAATCAAAGCAGACATCAAAATTAGTATCAAAATATATTCCATTAATTGTTAAAAGTTTGCTTACATTTGTTTCTCAGTTTATTATTTATAATAAAAGGGAAATAATCACAGTATTCACTACTCGAACATTAGAAACAATATCCTGTGCCATTCACTCAAGAGAAGCATTCTTCCTGGTGCTGAGGTGGAGCTTTATTTAAATCTCCTAAAAGGGGACATGGTGTAGTGAAAAGTGTCTTCTGCATGTCATCAGTAAATATGACTACATTTTCACAGGATTTATAGATTCTGTAAATTAACAAATCTGTGAAAGTAGTGCTCTAAGTCAGTAAACACTTCCACTCAAATTTGGGATGGTTCTCTTGATCCAAAAGTAACATTTAAAAGATCTCTCAGGGCCCATATCCAACTCAGAAAGGTTTATTTAGTCATACTGTGTGTGTGTGTGTGTGTGTGTGTGTGAGTTCAGATTTGAATCTGACTGTCTTTAGGCAGGATTTTTACCATCTGTTTCCCCCTCCGCTTTCCTTTGTACCTGCCTGCCTATTCTGTGCTTGGATCCCAAAGGTATTTGCGTTTGTAACACTTGATGTATAGGAGTAGGCACACTGTACTTTATACTTTGAAAGTATATTGAAAATTATTTCTCTCACATGTGAGTTGGTGATAAAAACTTGGTGGCAAAAACCTTAAGGTTATGTTCTCTGGCTGACACCTATAAATTCATATATATGAGTTATCTACCAAGTGAAGCAAAGGATAGCATCCTTTTATGAGAGATAAAAATAGATATCTATCCAACCTCATAGTAGGCAAGTGAGGCCAGTATTTTTTCTCAGAAAACAGTTCTTCAGTCACTTTAACATTTGGACGAATAGATGATCCGTTCCAGATCCCAAAGTTCAGTGATAATCTGCACCATGGATGCACTTATCTATAGTCAGTTTTCCCATAAGCTATATTTTTTATTGAAGTATAGTTGATTTACAATGTTGTGTTAACTTCTGCTATACCACAAAATGACTCAGTTATACACATGTATACGTTTACTCTCTCATGTTTTTTTCCATTGTGGTTTATCCCAGGAGGTTAGATAAAGATCCCTGTGCTGCACATAGGACCTTGTTGTTTATCCACTCTAAATGTAATAGCTTGCATCTGCTAACGCCAGACTCCCCATCCATCCCTCTCATTCTTCCCCTCCCTCTTGGCAACCACAAGTCTGTTCTCTATATAGACATTTTTCGATATGTAAATATTTTTAATGCAGTCATTACCAGCATTTCTCCATTACCATAAAATGTTTTTTTTTTAATTGGAGTATCTGTTCTAATTTGAGCATTGTAAGTTTCTTACAATCCTCTAAGATAAATTGGCTATAAAATGTTTCTCTTTGTAACCAAATTTATAGGTTATAGAATTGCTGCATTAAATTTAATGAAATGTTTGGGCACAGTCACCAGAGTGATTATTTTAGTCTAGTTTTAGAGTCGTTTTAGAAAGTAGAGAGTAGATTCAATTATCCATTGAAGCCATTGCTATTAGTATATAACATGTGCTTAGAGAAGGCTACTAATCTTAGTATCCTCAGGATCAGGGTGCCTCAAGCTATGTTATCTTACTTAGAAGTGGTTCTAACACCTCTGGTACTAGTTTTGAGAAAAACTGGATCCAAATCATTGTGCTCCATTTTATAGAAATAAAGTGCTAATTTTTATCATATGCTTTCATTGTTGGTATCATAGATTGTGTGCTTTTGTGTCTTTTAAGGAGCATGGTCTATTGCTAAAGAGTCTTGAAAGTATTTTCATTGCATTTTTAAAAAATTGCAACAGGAGAGAGAGCTTGAAGCAAACAAAAAAGAGAAAATGAAAGAAGCTCAACTTGAAGCTGAAGTGAAGCTATTGAGAAAAGAGAATGAAGCCCTTCGCAGACATATAGCTGTTCTCCAGGCTGAAGTTTATGGGGCAAGACTGGCTGCCAAGTACTTGGATAAGGAACTGGCAGGAAGGTGTGTGGAAAATGGATACCATTGTACCCTTGTGCTCTTAGGTGACCAAGTGCATAGTTACAGAGGTGGACTCTTACCTCTTTTGGTAAACAATATATTAATCTTTATATAAGAGTGATTTTTATGGTTGATTGTAGCTTACTGTTGTTAACTTCATAGCATTACATATTTCAGATTTAGTTAGCCATACTAAATAAGTGTTTCCGGTTGACATACACACTGCTAGTAAATTACTGTGAAATGCTAACAACTCATAGAGCTATACTTTTCACCATTTCCTGTCTTCACACCATAACAGATGATATTCCCATGTACAGCAGGACTTTCATAGGAATTCTTTCTGTGACCATTGAAACCCAGTCTTTCTTGTCCCTCAAAAACATATTGGAATGACAGTGATTTTATCATAATATAGAGTTCTGCTTTCATTAACTTCTATGGTAAATTATTTACAAACTCTGGTGATTCACTATTACTAAATAATTTTCTGCTTGTTGGTTTAATGTATTAAGAACTGATGTGGAGCAAATAAAAATAATTTATATTATCTCAAAGTGCACATTTCTAATAATTTTACCATATTTTAAAAAGCAATCATTTCGTAAAAAGAAATTGTCATTGGAAAAAATGTTTTCTGTGGTTAGCCTCATCTGAAGACTAGTATGATTGCGTGTAAGACATGGAACATGTTGGCATTAGTCTCCTAAATTGTTTCTAAGATGTATATGAGTTAGGTATGTGATTAAAGAAGGTCATAGTCATTCTTTTTTTTAAACTAGTTTTCCCTTGAAGACACCTGTCTTTTTCAGAATTTTCATGTCTTTGTAAATCTGAGAGACATCAGGAAATTCCTGAGTATTAGTTTCATTACTAAATTAAATTTATGTGAAAGCTACTTGTGTTCAGTAATTCTTCTGAATTCTTTATATGTATTTATATATATGTATGTGTGTGTGTGTGTGTGTGTGTGTATATATATATATATATATATGTAATGAAAAACTAACTGAATTAATTCTTCTCCCAAATGAAGAGTCCAACAAATACAGCTACTTGGACGAGATATGAAGGGGCCTGCTCATGATAAGCTTTGGAACCAGTTGGAAGCTGAAATACACTTGCATCGTCACAAAACTGTGATCAGAGCCTGTAGAGGCCGCAACGACCTGAAGCGAGCAATGCATGCTCCGCCAGGCCATGTATGTTTGCTTTGCTGCTGTTTCTCACTCAGTTTTGTCCGTCCTTTAATCACAAGTCCTTTGCATTTTTAAGAATTCTAGTAGAATGTAAAACCTTTATTTAAAAGTGAAAGTGGGATTAAACTTATTTTAGAACAGATACATATTTAAGGTTTCAGCCGCCCATATAGCTCCTACACTAATACCCCAAAAATGGTATTTCTGAAGACAGTGAACTATCGATAGCAGATGCATGTTGCTTCAGTTCATATTTCAGAATTTTCCTGGATCTCGATTAGGCATGTTTACAGAAGTTGTAAGCTAAGCAGAGTGTGTGTGATCCTGTTGTTAAATTGGCAAAAATTGGGGGGTAGTTCTTTATAAGGGGACTCTTAGTAACTAGCTTTATATATTGTTTCCAAGCTAACACTTCTACCTGATTGGTTTTGGATTAAGCTGGAATTTGAGATCTGTGTCCAGTCGTCTGTTTCTGTAGCCACCACTGTACAGGAGCTTTTCTTTCTGCCTACACAAAAATTTATTAACCTTCACTGCAACAGCAGCCTAATGGTGTGAGCCTTAATATAATAAAGTCGTATCTAGTTCCTGTCCCGTGGGTCCCATATTTCAGTGTCAGGTAAAGCCTGGCCTCGAATAGTAAAATTATTTGTTGCCTTTGAAAAGATGATTGTAGAAAGAATTGATACGTATGTGGCGTTCATGGGAGAGGAGTGGTGATTGCAGTAAGCACTCGTGCCATTGTCTTCTTTGGGGTTCTCTGGGTTCCCATTAACTTCTAGGCAGTGGCCAGATGATAAATGTTCTCTTATGCTAAATAAAGGCATTTGCATCTTAACCCGATGGTCAGGGGATTTTCAAATAAAATAGTGGACTTAATAAGATTTTAGCATTTGTTTGACAGTTGCTTTGGGTAGTGAGGAGGATATATTGGAAGAGGGCCTAATTGAAATCAGAGAAATACATTTAGAAAGATAATGAGGAGAAAGGGATCAGAGGAAGAACAGGTTTGAGAGAATTAGAATCAAAAGGAGTTAATGACTAACTGTTTTTGGTTAAGTAGGGTGAATAAGAACGAAAGTCTGAGTTTTGGTTTGGACAATCGAGTGAGATGATGGCATGCATTGATAAACCAAATATAGGGAAAGGAAGGTTTTGGTAGAAAGATGATATCAGTTTTAGACATGTAGTGTTTGAGGTCCCAGTGGGACAGCCAGGTTATATCCAATTATATATACGACTCTAGAATTCTAGAGAGAACTCTTGAGTTGAAGATGACTAGGTAAATCATCTTTTGAAACCATGGGATTGATGAAATCACCCAGGAAAAGTATATAGAAAGTAAAAAGATGGAAGGAAACCACTAAGGAGTGAGGGAAGGAAATGAATCACCAAAGACAGAAGCCTGAGATAGAGCTGTCAGATATGGGCCTTCTAGGCAAGTAGTATAATGGTTCAGTTCAGTTCAGTCGCTCAGTTGTGTCCGACTCTTTGCGATCCCATGAACCGCAGCACGCCAGGCCTCCCTGTCCATCACCAACTCCCCGAGTCCACCCAAACCCATGTAATGTAATGTAATATACACCAAAGTGTAATGGACACCAAAAAAAAGAGGTTTCAGGGAGGGGACTGTGAACAGTATCAGCTTCTGCAGGGTTCAAAAGGGCAGTGACTAAAAAGTATTCATTGGAAGCAGCCACATTGGTTACCAGTGACTGCAGAGAAGACAGCTTCGGTGGAGCAGGTGGAGCAGAACCCTAATTACAGGTTGGAGTACTGAATATGGGAGGCAAGGAAGTAACTACAGTGAGGATTAACTTTGTGTAAAGGTTCAGGAAAGATGGAGGGTGGATAGAAGGTAACCAAGATTGTGGATGGTTTAAGGGTTTTTATATGTTTTGTGTTTGTACATGGTCTGTGTTTTATAGCTTGGTGAGGCTCAACATTTTTTCATTTTACGGAAGGAGTTTGTAGAGAGAGGGAGAAACTAAAGGTACCAGAGAAAGAATTATTGGTGGAGCAAGGTCCTTTAGTTAAGAGGTAGATTCCAGAGCTCAAAGAAATGAAAAGGTAGTTAATGACCAATTGACATTTTGTTTTTTCAGTTCTGTAAATAAGTTGAAATGGATATAGATCTTAAAGCTATTTTCCAGTGAAGATAAAGTTACCTCCTTTTATTTCTTAAAGATATTGTTTATCAGTTCATGGCAGTAGTTTATTTTGTAATGTCATGTATAAATAGTAAAGAAATTAACAAGAAGGTGAGAAAATCATGTACATTCACTATATTAATAGAACCACTATTTTTGCTTTCCCATGTTATCTGTTAATTACTTTCTTAACATTATACTGTGTATCCATTATAGGAAAACAATAAACATTTCTAAAAACAAGTTACTCTATATAGTATATAGTTTAAGTACTACTAATTTTTCTTCTTTTTTTTTTTTTTCTCCAACAAGGATCAAGACTCTTTAAAGAAAAGCCAAGGTGTTGGGCCAATTAGAAAAGTTCTCCTCCTTAAGGAAGATCATGAAGGCCTTGGCATTTCAATTACAGTAAGAAGTAGTGCTTCCAGTCTCCTTTTCTCTACACTTCTCTAGTATAATCACACTCCTTTGTTGAACATCATTGGGAAATAAAGTTTTCTTAATATATTTTCTAAATAACTGAACTTATCCCCATGGGTAATAGCACTTTTGTGTAAACATTTTTTTTTTGGTATGTAAATCTTCCTAATAACTGTTAAGTATTACTTTAAAGTATTTTTCAGTAATCACTGTTTATCATTTTCATTATGACTCACATCATAGTTCTCCTCCACATTTGTGATGCCTGTAAGAGCCTTTGGCATTGGATAGGACTGTTTTCTTCTGTGTTAAATGACCCCAGAGTATATTGTTCTTTTCTCCAGAGTATTTGCTGTCTTTCTCTTGTCTCATTTCTTGGCTGGCAGATTTCACTGGCTCTCGGGTCCAAGTAGTCCTCTTTTTTAATGTTGATTCCTTTACAAACAATTGTCTTGGACGGCCTTTTTGAGAGCAATCTATTTTAAAATACGTATAACTAGAGTAATACATATAACATATAACTAACTAAAATATGTATAACTTTTGCTGTTCAGTGCTTTGTTCCAAAGCAATAAATAACCTGGCTTTCTGTACTTAGTTAGGCACTGCAGAAGTTTATTTACTTTCTGGTATTGTTTACTGTATAATTGTTTCCTATAATAAAAAGTTTATCTAATAGATATTTATTGAATATACCTACCTTTTTGAGTATACGTCCCTCAAAGAGCATAAGTTTAGTAAGAGAAATAAGACACACACATAATTATGATTACAGCTAGAAAGTGAAAGGTACCAACTGCTGTATTTCATTAATTTTGCATTGCATATTTTTTCATATTTTAACATGTATGAAATTCAGATTCATCCTATAGGTTTTTTTTTGTGGAACATAAAATAATGGTTTTTTTCTTATGGTTCATTGGGACTTAGGTTTGATAAAATCTGATAATACTAGGGACTACTAATACATAAAATATTTATGTTTAAGAGAGTTAAGCCAATTGTTCTTTCGGTTTTTCAGGGTTCTTTTTTTTTTTAAATTCTGTAATGCATTTTAAAAAGCATATATGTTATTAATCATTTTACTTAGAGGTAACTCTTTGATATTCATGATAGTTTGATTTACCATTACCTAAATAGCAAATAGGATATCACTCAACATTTATAGAGGCAGTATAGTTGCTTATTGAAATGTTTTTAGAAAAATGTTTTATCAGAATAGTATGCAACTATACAAAGGTAAACTAGTTTGCTGCCTGTTTTTTTTTTTGACTAGGGTGGAAAGGAACATGGTGTTCCAATCCTCATTTCTGAGATCCACCCAGGGCAACCTGCTGATAGATGTGGAGGGCTGCACGTTGGAGATGCGATTCTGGCTGTTAATGGAGTTAACCTACGGGACACAAAGCATAAAGAAGCTGTAACCATTCTTTCCCAGCAGGTAAGTTCCCTTTATATAATTAAAATTGGATCTCTCTGTTCCTTTTTGAGTCTATTGAATAGATGATAACTTCCTGAGGAGGTTTCTCAGGTAGTAAAGTGTATCTGGTACATATACACAATGGAGTATTACTCAGCCGTTAAAAAGAATTCATTTGAATCAGTTCTGATGAGATGGATGAAACTGGAGCCGATTATACAGAGTGAAGTAAGCCAGAAAGAAAAACACCAATACAGTATACTAACACATATATATGGAATTTAGGAAGATGGCAATGACGACCCTGTATGCAAGACAGGGAAAGAGACACAGATGTGTATAACGGACTTTTGGACTCAGAGGGAGAGGGAGAGGGTGGGATGATTTGGGAGAATGCCATTCTAACATGTATACTATCATGTGAATTGAATCGCCAGTCTATGTCTGACGCAGGATGCAGCATGCTTGGGGCTGGTGCATGGGGATGACCCAGAGAGATGTTATGGGGAGGGGAGGTGGGAGGGGGGTTCATGTTTGGGAACGCATGTAAGAATTAAAGATTTTAAAATTTAAAAACTAAAAAACTAAAAAAAAAAAAAAAAAAAAAAAAGTATCTATAGATACTAGTTTCCTTTGACTTGACCCTTTTTTAGAAGACATTCAGCCAGATTTACTGAAAAAGATTTTGTTTGCTCTTCTTCACAGCTGTATAGCTTTGAGCAAGTTCAGTTCAGTTCAGTCAGTTCAGTCACTCAGTCGTGTCCAACTCTCTGCGACCCCATGAATCGCAGCACGCCAGGCCTCCCTGTCCATCACCAACTGCCAGAGTTCACTCAAACTCATGTCCATTGAGTCAGTGATGCCATCCAGCCATCTCATCCTTTGTCGTCCCCTTCTCCTCCTGCCCCCAATCCCTCCCAGCATCAGGGTCTTTTCCAATGAGTCAATTCTTTGCATGAGGTGGCCAAAGTACTAGAGTTTCAGCTTCAACATCAGTCCTTCTAGTAAACACCCAGGACTGATCTCCTTTAGGATGGACTGGTTGGATCTCCTTGCCGTCCAAGGGATTCTCAAGAGTCTTCTCCAACACCACAGTTTAAAAGCATCAATTCTTCAGCGCTCAGCTTTCTTCACAGTCAAACTCTCACATCCATACATGACCACTGGAAAAACCATAGCCTTGTCTAGATGAACCTTTGTTGGCAAAGTAATATCTCTGCTTTTCAATAGGCTATCTAAGTTGGTCATAACTTTCCTTCCAAAGAGTAAGTGTCTTTTAATTTCATGGCTGCAGTCACCATCTGCAGTGATTTTGGAGCCCCAGAAGAATAAAGTCTGACACTGTTTCCACTGTTTCCCCATCTATTTCCCATGAAGTGATGGGACCGGATGCCATGATCTTCGTTTTCTGAATGTTGAGCTTTAAGCCAACTTTTTCACTTTTCTCTTTCACTTTCATCAAGTGGCTTTTTAGTTCGTCTTCACTTTCTGCCATAAGGGTGGTATCATCTGCATATCTGAAGTTATTGATATTTCTCCCGACAATCTTGATTCTAGCTTGTGCTTCTTCCAGCTCAGCGTTCCTCATGATGTACTCTGCATAGAAGTTAAATAAGCAGGGTGACAATATACAGCCTTGACGTACTCCCTTTTCCTATTTGGAACCAGTCTGTTGTTCCATGTCCAGTTCTAACTGTTGCTTCCTGACCTGAATATAGGTTTCTCAAGAGGCAGGTCAGGTGGTCTGGTTACTTCCTTAGTGCTGCAATGTCCTCATCTGAGAGCTGGAAGGATTAAGTATGTTAATACATATAAAGTGTTCAGAACAGGACTTGGTTCTTGGAAAGCAAAACAGCGTTAATGACTAAAACACTATATAGATATGAAGTATTATAGAAAAAACAATGCTAGAAGTGGATTGATTTTGCAGTCATAAATGTTAGAAGTCAAGCATTGTTAGAAATCTTTTAACCAACCCTCTTATTTAAAATGAATGAAATAAAGTTCTTAGAAATTAATTTGCTCAAGGTTGCAGAACAAATAAAGAATTGAGATTCATATACAAGAGTCATATTTGTTATCCAGAGATGTAAAAAATGTTTTGTTTTTTCTTTCAAGAATAGGTTTGAGGGAATTAGAGAGGTGTTGGTTAGTACATTGAGATGTTCATTGGATCATCAGTATAGTATGCCAGAGCAGACTTGAATTTCAGAGTTGAAAGTGAATTTATAGCTCATTTAGTTCAGTTCTACTTGAGGCATAAATAACTACAGTATCACTCAATGAATGTGTGTATGTTGTGTGTTCAGTTGTGTCTGACTTTTTGCGACCCCATGGGCCCACTAGACTCCTCTGACCATGGAATTTTCCAGGCAAGAATACTGGAGTGGGTTGCCAGTTCCTATGCCAGGGGATCTTCCCGACCCAGGGATCAAACCCACGTCTCTTGCATCTCCTGCATTGGCAGGGGGATTCATTACTACTGTGCCACTTGGGAAATAATTGTATTCAGTGTTAAAGGGAGGATTTGTTGGTGATAATGCAGTCTGTTTCATCGTTTTAGACTGTTGATTTTTAGAAAGCTCTTGCTCATATTAAACCTAAAATCTGTTTCTTCATGACAGCTACCACAGACTTGATTCTGTCATCTAAAGAACTTTACTGAAGACCACTATAATGTGGGAGACCCAGGTTCAATCCTTGGGTTGGAAAGATCCCCTGGAGAAGGAAATGGCTACCCACTCCAGGATTTTTGCCTGGAGAATTCCATGGACAATACAGTCCATGGGGTCGTATAGAGTTGGACATGACTGAGCGACTAACACACTGCATTTACCAACTCCCCAGAGTATTATTTTTAAAGCACTGTCTGATGAGGGAGATTTAAGAATGCAGCACTAGTCTCTTTAAGTTGGTGTTTTCTCAGTCCATCTTGGCTCTCATCCTGTAGTGTGAGAGTGGGATGAATGACTGCTGAGGTAAAGGAGACATAAATAGGCAGTTTATGAGCTGCAGTTCATGAGATACAAAATTTTATGGAAATGCTGAACACATGTTAAAGGTCTGAAGGATAACCTTAAACTGCTGGGAAAGAGGAGCACCAAAGAGACTTAGTGGTAGCAATTAAAAAAAAAAACCAACAAAAAAAACGGCATGCTTTCTTTTGAGCAAAGGCAGGCCATAATTTTCAGAGAATTGCAAACACTGGTCTTGTGGTAGTGATTGTAGTCTCTTATTAAGTGACAATTATAGCTCAGAATTTTTTTAACATAAAATCTATAACGTTTTACTTGAACATGAAGTTGTTATTAAAGAATAAAATATAAATATTACACATCTAGTCTAGTATAGGAGAAAGAGCAAGAACTTCGGAGTCAATTTCTGTTTTTCTATTTTACTTGTTCATCTTATTGAGAGTTATCAGCCCTCTCCAGGACTCACTCAGGTTTCTCATTCATGTACAGGGGACTACAACAGAGTTGTTCTGAGAATTGAAGGATATAATTTTGAACAATAAACACAGTAATTGCTATTATTACTCAACAATACCTTGACCAACAACTATGTCTGGCTCTCAGTGACAGTTAAGGAAATCCTCAAGACCTATTGAGTAAGAAACAAGAAATCATTGTGTAGAGGTTTCTTGAATTAGTCAAAGAAAAGTTTGTGTGGTGCCCTTAGGTGCAACTTTAATATCTGACTGTTAGATAGATTTTCTGAATTGCTACTATGTAAAGTATAAAATGACAAAATGACTTTTAAACTGAAAACTTTGTTCCAAAATTCTGTAAATTGAATAATCATCCTTTTTTGTTTTAGGTCTTTTGGGGAAATATTTTGATCAGGAGAAAGATCTGTAATACTGAAAGGAAATTATGTGTACCTCTTGAGAGTCTAAAATTTCACTGTTTGTTATCTCGAAAGGTGCTACATCTGAGGCCCAATCGTTGCTTCTCACCCTAAAGAATTTGGGAATCTTTTAAAGTTACAGTAACTTGGTTTTCTCATTTTCTTTTCCCCATTTTAGAGAGGAGAGATTGAATTTGAAGTAGTTTACGTGGCTCCTGAAGTGGATTCTGATGATGAAAATGTAGAGTATGAAGATGAGAGTGGACATCGTTACCGTTTGTACCTTGATGAATTAGAGGGAAATGGTAATCCTGGTGCTAGTTGTAAAGATACAACTGGGGAAATCAAAATGTTACAAGGTAAAAATCACCATGAATGTTACAATTAATGTATTTACTATCAATAAACTTAAAAAATATAAAAGACTTAGATGTTCTTTGTAACACTGTTTTAATGATGGGGAAACCGGCATTAACAGAGTGGATAGCTTTCCCTTGCTAAATTATAGCTTCATTATACACCAGTAATTATGCCAATATTTTATTTACATGTCAGTTCTTCTGGATTCACCTTGGACAAATATATGAGCAGTTACTAAACTACAGCTAATCCTTGAAATATAAATAAAATTCAAGTTTTTTAGACAGAAACAAAGGCCAACATGCCTTTTAGAGTAGATACATCTTAACATCTTGCTGTTTTAATGCACATTCTTCTCTCATAATGCAGTGATTTCACAGGCTGAATTTGAATAAGTAATTACACTGTTACCTCATGACTGTTATTAGAATCAGGATATGTAATCTTGAGGATTTGGGGTTTAGTTCCTTTGCTATCATCTATACATATTTTAAAGAACAATTCTAGCACTTCTATATGGAGCAGTGGTGCTTAAATTGTGATCCGTAGATCTGTAGGGGACCCTGAGACCTTTCAAGGCGTCCTGGGATCCAGACTTTTCATATTATTAAATACTAAGGCATTGTTTGTCTTGTGTTGATACTTACCCTGATGGTGGTGAAACCATTGGTGCCTTAGTATGAGTCAAGGCAAGTAGCACTGCTCTGCGAGTGGTCACTGTGTTCTTCCTTGTCATCTGCTCAGAATAGAAAAGAAGAAAATGCCAGTTTCTTAAGACTATCCTCTATAAAATAGTAAAAGTTATTCATTTTATTAAATGTTGCGTATATGACTTTTTAATTATTCTGTGTGATGAAATGGTAAGTATGCATAGCACTGAGTTTATATGCTGAACTAAGATGCTAGACTTAAGGAAAAGTACTTAAGTGATTAATTTGCTAGCTGAATTAGCCATTCTTTTCATGGATGACAATTTTTACTGGAAAGAATGACAAATTATGGTTGTTCAGGATATTTGGCAGCCGTTTTTTTAAAAAAATGAACAAGGTGAATCCATCACTTCAAGAACAACTGACAGTATTTATTGCCAGTGATAAAATGTGAGCTTTCAAGCAGAAATCAGAATTTTGTAAAACACATATCAACCACCATGAGCTTGACAGCTTCCTGACACTTAAAGAGCTTTTCTAATAAGATTGGTGGTGATATTGATGAGTATGATTTTTTAATACAGTAAAATGAAATGTGTCAGCTTTTGCAATTGTTGCATAACTCAGGGATCTAATACTTTTGAAACGACCAGCATGTGATATTACTGAATCCTGTGTGGGTGAAAAGAGCCATTCAAAAGTGCAAGATAGACAAATGATTTTAATGCATCAGAGTGTGAAAGTTCATTGATATGGTTTTAGATTCTATATTGTAAAATTTGGTATAATATCAAAGAAGAATATTGACAGTTATTTGAAAAGGCTAAGTTACTCTTCCCTCTTCAGAGTTACACATCTCTGTGAAGTGGACTTCCTTCACATGCTTCTAACTGATTGAGTGAAAGCAGATATGAGGATCTCGCAGTCTTATGTAAAGCCAGACATTAAAGATACTTGCAAAATTGTAAAATTGTGACATTCCTCTAAGTTTTTTGGAAATTAGAGTTATTTTCACTAAACAGATATTTATGTTAACATTCATGGAGTTTATTACCATTTTTAACAAAGTAATTTTTATTTTAGATTTCTCAGTTTTAATCACCAATATAGTAAACGTTAGTAGGTCACTTACTATTAATAACCCACATGAAAAAACACTCTTTGCAGTTCTCAGTTCTTAAGAGTGTAAAGGCATCCTGAAGTCAGAAAGTTTGAGAACTTGCGGCATCGAGTGTTACAGTAGGCTGATGAACTGTTGCCCTTTTGGTGAGCCTGTGTGGTGTGAAGGGTCTGTGCAGAGACGGCAGTCGCATTCGGTCTCCCTCCGCATCTGGAACGAAACCATTGTGTCAGTATGCCAGCACCTTGCACTGCTGAGCTGCTTTTCTTTTGATTTTGTTGTCTTTTACCTTTTCTTCTGTTTGTTTGTTTTTTTGTCGGGATTAGAAGGCTTGCAGCTGAGGCTTTTTTAAAGGGTTTCCCTGTCACCTATATAAATTGCAAACCATTTAAAATGTGACCCAAATAACCAAACATGTATAACTCTTAGGATACATTACTATTAGTGTGTGATTAGTGTGAAGTCGCTCAGTCATGTCTGACTCTTTGCGAGCCCGTGGACTGTAGCCCACCAGGCTCCTCTGTCTGTGCGATTCTCCAGGCAAGAATACTGGAGTGGGTTGCCATTTCCTTCTCCAGGGGATCTTCCCGACCCAGGGATCGAACCCAGGTCTCCTGCATTGCAGGCAGACGCTTTAACCTCTGAGCCACTATTAACTGATCACAAATCACAAGAAATGTATCCATTGGTTATCTTTTTAGCATGTATCCATGTTTCATAGCTCACTAAGCAGATTTCATAGTCAACTTTCATTTATTTGCAAGCCTATTATCTGTTTTGTAAATTAACCAAAATTAGTTTTAAATTTTATCTGGATGTTGTCTTACCAACAGGTTAGATTTAGTAAATAAACTAGTATATGCCTCAGTGAGCTGAAGTTAAATAATTTGAAAGCAAAATGTGAAAGAAAAATATACAGTTCCATAGGTATTTGTGTTAAGTAGAACTAATTGAATTTTGCAGTTGTGTGTATCAATTCTGAATTTCATGAATAATTTGGCAGGAAAGTTTATATAATTTTTAGATAGGTCAATAGATAATATTAAAAACATCTGTACAGTGTTGATGTCTGCTCTAAGGAAACATTCCTTTGTAAGAAATTGCTGTCTTGATTAATCTAGGGCCCCATTATTTGCTTCATATTACTATTATCAGTTACAGTGGACTTTCCTTTGTTATTGCTCAACAGAAGTATGATTTTTTTAATTAGGAAGTATCTGCTTATTTTCTCTTTCAGGATTTAATAAGAAGGCAGTTACTGATGGACACGAAAATGGAGACCTAGGAGCTTCAAGTGAAACTCCTCTAGAAGACAGTGCTTCTAAATTAGATGATCTACACAGTCTGTATCATAAAAAGTCTTATTAAATTGACTGTATCTTCAGACAAGATTGTTAATCAGACTATTCTGAATTTGGGGCACCAGGGAACATGGTGACAAAGACTATACAAGATTTAAGGAGGCTGTTTATTGCCTAAATGAAAGACGGGTACCTCAGGGCTTCATGTGAACAATTCTAAATGCATAAAACTCCCTGTTTTCTGTGGTATACCATAATTAGCTATTGCATGAAAAGCAATTTTGATTTTCTTCAAATTTATAAAGTACCAAAGCATGTGTTTCCCGAAAGGATAGTATTAGGCTCTTAAGTACCAAATAAAGCACTACTGTTTTATTTGATTCCTTTTCCATTTAGTAGAAGGACAGTGCTAACTGGAATTTTTTTTTTTTTAAGGAATAGCCTTTAAATATAAGAGAATAAATGAATTCATATCGTATGTTCCAGAATGTTAAGTGTGATGTTTCAAAGGATAGAACTTGACTCAGTGAATTGCAGAAATGTAGGCTTGACTTAAATTTGTTTTTTAACTGAAAGAATGGTTTCAGTGTTTTGTTTTTTTTTAAATTTAATGTGCTTCCTGATGTCTAAATCAGTTCTTAATGATCATTTATTATAATGAGCTTGCTTTTCAATGTTATCCATGCAGTACAGAATAGTTTTCTTTAAGCAATCCTGTATCAATCAATGCTGCACTAGAAATAGTTTCAGTTATTGTACTTTTCAGGTTTTTTAAAAGAAATGCAGATGAGTGTGAAATATCTGTTCTCAATTATGTTGATTTGTGTGCGAGGTATTGGAGCATTATGTTATTAATGTTTAGTCACAAATGCTTTTTTTCTGGAATCCACGAAAGGCAGTTTTATCCATTTTGAGTTGTTCATAATGTTTGTATTGTGATAGTCCTAGCACTTAAAGGTACATTTTTTTTCTGGCGGTAAAAGCTCAAATTTATTACTATGTCAATGAGATACATTTAATTCAAACAGCAGTTTTCTCTCGAAGTATTGATGACTAACTGATTTGCCAATAATCTATAAATCTGAGGCACTGGTGGTGGGCAGGATAAAGTGAGCACGTTTTGATATGATAATTTTTTGGTTGGCTTTTCAGTGTTAAGTTTGACTAAAGTGCTTTTCATATGCAAACTAGATTTGCTACTTCTTTATCCCAGGAATCAGCTTGGAGTGCCTGCTCCCTTCTGTGCTGTTCCACAGGCCACTGTACCCTGCAGGGGAAAGTGAAGAACATTGCATTTGAAGAGATGATAGTTTTGCCAATATCATTGTTTTAAAGAATATACATTTAAGGGAATATAAATTGGGAGAAGGCTTTTAGAGTATTATCAGTATCTCATTTCTAATATTCAGATGTTATGTGATACAAAACACATTCTCTTGTCTTTCCTAGATGCACTATATATTTGTTCATAGGTAAATCTATAAAATGTATATACTTTATTTGGTGGTTTTGCTATTTATAAATTTTATGTTTCACCTGTTACTCATTTATGGTTTGTTTTGGTAGTTTTGTTCATCTGTATATCACCATGTTAATTTGTAATAGGAAATGCACTTCATAGTATATGTGGTTACTGATATTAAAATACCTTTTAGCATAATATTGCCTCTGAGCAAAAACTAGTATTTAATTGTACAACTGAATAAGGAAGCCACATGTTATTGTTTGCTCCTGACAGGCTAGGACTCTTAAAAGAAAAATATTTCCTCCTTATGCGTTCCCCCTTCTCTAGCACATGCCCCCATGCATGATATGAGATCTGTAAACTGGATTTTAACCAGTATATTCATTCAGTCAAAAAAAATTTCCATTGTCACATATCTGAAAGCTTTTTTGTTGTGACTTGAAACTATGTTATTCTTATCTTTTTAAAACACCATCTAGGATGGGATGGCCTTGCCAGTTTTTCAGAGAGTATCTTTTATCTACTAAGACCGAATCCTTAGGAAATATTAACCAAAGCCTTTTGATTTTCAAGAACTAATATGTCTATAAAGAGTTTTTTTTTTAAGAGCCTTGAGTTGGCATTTCTATGAGGACGCTGTGTAATGTAAAGGGTTGTATGAGGTAGTTATGATAGAAACTCCCTTCTTGGGCTGATAAACAAAAGAAAAAATGTTCCAGTTAGTTTAAAATTACAGAGGTCAGTTCCCATTTCATTCCTGCTTCACCTTGGTTTGCAGCCTATGTGAGAGCACTGTTGCTCAGGGATTACTATGAGGTTCCCATCTGGTGTTTAGAAAGTACTTGGTTAAAAGTTCCTTTTAGAATATATGGTCTTTGGGAGATGAAAGAGAATTACAGACTCTTTCCAAAGGTCTAAATGGAAACAGTTTTTATGTTTTCACATTTGTACGAAAGAAACTGATTTCTAGGACTAAACCAGATAAGGAGAGAACTGTTGCAAAGCCATTACAATTAAAAAGGAAAAAAAAAAAGTATACACATACACAAACAGAATAGCTGAAAAAAATTTCAAGAGTATGAGGGTTGTATGTCTGTGTGTATATATTTACAGTTAACTTCTACAGTTCAAAGTGTCTGTGACTTTGATGGCAAACAGCGTTTGGATTATGAGATTTTAAAATAGATTGAAAAGAGATGAAAATTTTGAGATCCTTGGTAATGCAAACAAATGGTTTTGGCTGACTTAACAGCTGTCAAAAGTTAGCTCAGCGTTTCTTTGGTGCTGGTTCTACCCCCTCTCCCACTCCCCCACTGTAGACTTTGTTTTCATGTTTAGAAACAAAATATATTGATTCATGTGTAAGTTGCACATTTCTGATGTCCTTATTATGTAATGCGCTATCCCAGCTACCCAGTTTTCCATATAGGGTTGGCCTCAAATCTATAGGATTTTTGACAAATGTACCATATCTAGTTGTGTTGTTTTACTATTTTTTTATTAGCCTGTAAATAAAGATGGCATCTCTCCTGTATTAAAATGGTATTAATCTCATTTAAAAATAAACATTTTACAAGTCTTTCATGTTAAAGCTTTTCTTTATTTCCAGTAGCTTCTGTCATTTGTATCAGTGAGTCGTGAAGGCTATGGTTGAGACTTCCATGTTCCCAATGCAGGGGGCTCAGTTAGATCCCTGGCCTGGGATATAGGGTCTCTCATGCCGCACAGTACAGCAAAAAGAAAAAGAAAATTGATAGCCAATGTCCTTGAGGATAACATTGATAAAAATTAAACAATGAGGGATTTCCCTCGTGGTCCAGTTGTTAAGACTCCACACTTCCCATGCAGGGTATAAGGGTTCAATCCCTGCTTAGGGACCTAAGATCCCACATGCCATTCAGTGTGACCAAAAAAAAAATAAGAAGAAGAATAAAATTGTTTCTTATTAGATACTGTGTAAGAGGATGTTCATCCATTTTATCATCTAAGCATATATAATCTAGAAGTTCTCAAATTGTGTCTAATAATTTTTAGACATATCTATAAACTTTGTTCAGTTTGCCCCTCACAAGGTGTATATGTGGTCATTTATAGTCAACCTAAGAACTAGGTGTAAAATATGTAGAAATGCTATTTCTGTGTCAAGGGTATTTGAGGTCAGTCAGGAGGAAAAACTCAAAAATGGCATTTTATTCTTAAGTATTAATTAATGTAAAGCTTATTTCAGAAATTTACTTGCATGATGAACATTTGGGGCTTCCTGGTGGCTCAGACAGTAAAAGAATCTGCCTGCAGTGCCAGAGACACGGCTTCGATTCCTGTGTTGGAAATATCCCCTAGAGAAAGGAATGGCAACCCACTCCAGCATTCTTGCCTGGAGAATTCCATGGACAGAGGAGCCTGGAGGGCTGTAGTCCATGGAGTCTCAAAGAGTCGGACATGACTGAGCAACTAACACTTTCACTTTATGAACATATAAACATATTTATTTATTTATTTGTCATTGAGTAGCTTTGATTCAGTCCTAATACTCTATGCTGTGTCAGCTCCCAGTTTACCAGTTTGGAAAAGTCTTCCTCAAAATTCATCTACATAGGATATTGTTCAGATCATGAAATAAAAAAGATTATTTGCATTTCCATTGTTAATTAGTGTCCTAGATTAGGGGATTTTATAATTAACTTTTTTTTTAAGCTGAGAAGTATTAATGCAAATTATTACATACTGTTGGTGCTAAATATTTCTCTGATAAATCTTTTTCAGGTGTATTTTGAGACCTTCCGTCATGGTCATAGCAGCCAGGAGAATGTGCCTCTCAGCTCTCCAGCAGGAGGGAACATAAGGGACTAAAGGCCCTGCAGCCGCTGCGCTTGGTCATCCCCACCTTAACACACAGTCTCTGCCTCTTGCCAGCCAGGGACTAAGCCTGGCAGGGAGATGACTCCTTCACTTTGGTTTTAAGACTACCTGACGGTCTTTTCCAGACTCCCTTAAGATTGTGTTGTAGTCTCTAAGTCACTTTCACTCAGCCTTTCTTCTTTTATTTACCTGCATCAGGGCCTGGTTGCCTCCCACCAACCCCACTGTTTTTCCTCACCAGTGTTGCCCGTGGCAAATCTGTTCCATAGCTGATCCCTTCTTGGTCTGTGTGTCTGCTTCCTGGAAGATCCAGACTATCGCAAGTAGCCCAGGAGTGAGATCCAAGAAAACCGGTTAATAGAATAGGAGCTGATTCATCTCTGTTCCAAAGAATGAAGAGGATGACAACCTGGCTGGTAAGTGGCGTCCATATAGGCCCAGGCACAAGGTTATATTCAGTTACTAAATATGTCACAGATGGTGTGCAGAAGAGTTGTCAAAGCCGGCCTGAATCTGTTGCCCTTATCTGCCTGAAGTGTTTGTACAGACAATGGGATTTATGTCGAACGCCTGATTTCCTTCTGGGAATCATGCCTTTTGGTACATGTTAGGCAAAGAATGCCTGCTTAACTGGGCGCAATAAGAACCCTGGACTCCTATGCCCAGGCTCAGGCTAATTTCGTTGGTGGACGCTACTTTATACATATTATACATCTTTGCTGGAGGAATTAAGTTCACATGTGACTCCATGGCTTCCTCTAGGCTTTGTTCATGTACCTTTTCCCTTTGCTGATTTTGCTTGGTGTTCTTTTTCTGTAATAAATCATAGTTATGAGCACAGGTCTGTGCTTAGTCCTGTGGGTCCTTCTAGCAAGTTGCTTAACCTGAGGATGTTCGTAGAGAACCCAGACACAGGTGGTAACTTAGGCAAATATCCCCATGGAGAAGAATTCTGTAGAAGTTCAGTGAGACAGGCATTTGATAAGTATGGAAAGAACAGTGTCTCCGAGAACAGCAGAATTGGCTGGTTACTGCTAGGTTGTATTGATGACCTACAGAAGGATAATAGACCCCAGGCTGTTATCAAGCTGTTAATACTGAAATTATAGCCAAAGGACCCCTGGGGAGCTCATAGTTCAGTTTAATTCAGTTCAGCCGCTCAGTCGTGTCTGATTCTTTGCAACTCCATGGACTACATACAGCACGCAAGGCTTCCTTGTCCGTCACCAACTCCCGGAGTTTACTCAAACTCAGGTCCATTGAGTCGGTGATGCCATCCAACCATCTTAATCCTCTGTCATCCCTTTCTTCTCCCACCTTCAATCTTTCCCAGCATCAGGGTCTTTTCCAGAGAGTCAGTTCTTCGAATCAGGTGGTCAAAGTCAGCTACAACATCAGTCCTTCCAATGAATATTCAGGACTGATTCCCTTTAGGATGAACTGGTTGGATCTCCTTGCTCTCCAAGGGACTCTCAAGAGTCTTCTCCAACCCCACAATTCAAAAACAACAATTCTTTGGTGCTTAGCTTTCTTTATAGTCCAACTCTCACATCCATACATGACTACTAGAAAAACCATAGCTTTGACTACACGGACCTTTGTTGGCAAAGTAATGTCTCTGCATTTTAATAAGCTGTCTAAGTTGGTCATAACTTTTCTTGCAAGGAGCAAGCATCTTTTAATTTCATGGCTGCAGTCACCATCTGCAGTGACTTTCGAAAAGTCTGTCACTGTTTCCACTGTTTGCCCATCTATTTGCCATGAAGTGATGGGAAGTTTTAAGCCAACTTGTTCACTCTCCTCTTTCACTTTCATCAAGAGGCTCTTTAGTTCTTCTTCACTTTCTGCCATAAGGGTGGTGTCATCTGCATATCTGAGGTTATTGATATTTCTCCCAGCAATCTTGATTCCAGTTTGTGCGTCATCCAGTCCAGCATTTCTCATGATGTACTCTGCAATAAGCAGGGTGACCATATACAGCCTTGATGGACTCCTTTCCCGATTTGGAACCAGGCTGTTGTTCCATGTCCAGTTCTAACTGTTGCTTCTTGACCTGCATACAGATTTCTTAGGAGGCAGGTCTGGTGGTCTGGTATTCCCATCACTTGAAGAATTTTCCACATTTTTTTGTGACCCACACAGTCAAAGGCTTTGGTATAGTCAAAAAGCAGAAGTAGATGCATTTCTGGAACTCTCTTGCTTTTTCCATGATCCAGCGGATGTTGGCAATTTGATCTCTGGTTCCTCTGCCTTTTCTAAATCCAGCTTGAACATCTGGGAGTTCACAGTTCACGTATTGCTGAAGCCTGGCTTGGAGAATTTTGAGCATTTCTTTACTAGCATGTGAGATGAGTGCAACTGTGCAGTAGTTTGAGCATTCTTTGGCATTGCCCTTCTTTGGGATTGGAATGAAAACTGACCTTTTCCAGTCCTGTGGCCACTGCTGAGTTTTTCAGATTTGCTGGCATATTGAGTGTGGCGCTTTCATAGCATCATCTTTTAGGATTTGAAATAGCTCAGCTGGAATTCCATTACTTCCACTAACTTTGTTCGTAGTGATGCTTCCTAAGGCCCACTTTGCATTCCAGGATGTCTGGCTCTAGGTGAGTGATCACACAATCATGATGATCTCAGTCATGAAGATCTTTTTTGTATAGTTCTGTGTATTCTTGCTACCTCTTCTTAATATGTTCTGCTTCTGTCAGGTTCATGCCATTTCTGTCCTTTATTATGCCCATCTTTGCATGAAAAGTTCCTTTGGTATCTCTAATTTTCTTGAAGAGATCTCTAGTCTTTCCCATTCTATTGTTCTTCTGTGTTTCTTTGCGTTGATCACTGAGGAAAGCTTTCTTATGTCTCCTTGCTATTCTTTGGAACTCTGCATTTAAATGGGTATATCTTTCCTTTTCTCCTTTGCCTTTCACTTCTCTTCTTTTCATAGCTGTTTGTAAGGCCTCCTCAGACAGCCAATTTGCCTTTTTGCATTTCTTTTTCTTGGGGATGATCTTGATCCCTGCCTCCTGTAAAATGTCCCAAACCTTTGTCCATCATTCTTCAGGCACTCTGTGTATCAGATCTAATCCCTTGACTCCATGTGTCACTTCTACTGTGTAGTCATAAGGGATTTGATTTTGGTCATACCTGAATGGTCTAGTGGTTTTCCCTACTTGCTTCAGTTTCAGTCTGAATTTGGCAATAAGGAGTTCATGATCTGAGCCACAGTCAGCTCGCAGTCTTGTTTTTGCTGACTGTATAGAGCCTCTCTCTCTTTGGCTGCAAAGAATATAATCATTCTGATTTCAGTGTTGACCATCTGGTGATGTCCACGTGTAGAGTCTTCTCTTGTGTTGTGGGAAGAGGGTGTTTGCTATGATCATTGCATTCTCTTGGGAAAACTCTATTAGCCTTTGCCCTGCTTCATTCTATACTCAAGGCCAAATTTTCCTGTTACTCCAGGTATTTGTTGACTTCCTACTTTTGCATTCCAGTCCCCTATAATGAAAAGGACATCTTTTTTGTGTGTTAGTTCTAGAAGGTCTTATAGGTCTTCATAGAACTGTTCAGCTTCTTCAGCATTACTGGTCTAGGCATAGACTTGTATTACTGTGATACTGAATGGTTTGCCTTCAAAACGAACAGAGATCATGCTCACAAGGGGATGATCAAAAGGAGCTCACAAGGGGAACTCACAAGGAGGCCTTTTCTCCTGTAATGGAAAGGTTGAAACAGCCGAGATTCAGGTCAAACCTCTAATTGTTATAGTCACAGAGCTTCAGGGACTTGAATGTTCAGCCAAATTTTATTTTGTGAAAATTCAGGGTGCTGTTGGGGAAAACCTAGAACCTTGAAACATGCCATGGGGACAGCTGGATGGATGCCCCTGAGGATGCTGGCTCTGCACTCCCTACTGCCTCCTGTAGTCTTGTGAAAGTAGCCCACCCTTCCTACCAGGCCACCTCAGCTTATGCTAGAAGGTGCTGCAGAGGCTGCTACCCGCCTTCCCTCCTCTTCCCCTCCCCTCCCCTCCCCAGCGCCTCAGAGAGTAACTGCCTGTCTCGTCTCTTTGCTGCCAGGTCTATATTGTTTATAAGGAACACACCTAAGGATACGGAAAGTTTGAAAGTGAAAAGATAAACTGGGTATATAGTCTCCAAAGGCAAGCCGAGATATTTATATTCAGCCTAGAGAGAATAGACTTAAACGATCAAAAGCATTATCAGGCATGGAGAAACTATTTATATTCTCATTGTTTAAAGTATAGTTGGTTTACAACATGGTTTTAGTTTCAGGTGTACAACAAAGTGATTCAGTTATATATATTTTTCCTTTCAGGTAATTTTCTATTATAGGTTACTACAAGACATTGAGTGTAGTTCCCTCTGCTATGCAGTAAATCCTTATTATCTATTTTATATATAGTAATTTGTATTTGTTAATTCCATACTCTTAATTTATCCCTCCCCTTTCCCTTTCCTCTTTGGTAATAACCGTAAGTTTGTTTTCTATGTCCTTGAGTCTGTTTCTGTTTCGTGCATAGATTCGTTTGTATTATTTTTTAGATTTCACATTTAAGTGATATAATGTTTGTCTTTGTTTGACCTCACTTAGTGTAATATTCCCTAGTTTGATTCGTGTTGCTGCAAATAGCAATATTTCACTTTTTTATGGTGGAATAGTATTCCGTTGTATACGTACACCACATCTTCTTAAATCATTCAGTTGTGGATGGGCACTTGGGCTGTTTCCACGTCTTGACTGTTATAAATAGTGCTGCTGTGAATATTGGGGTGCATGTATCGTTTCAAATTAGTTTTCATAGTTTCTGGATACATGCCCAGGAGTGGGGTTGCTGGATCGTATGGTAGCTCTATTCTTAGTTGTTTAAGAAACCTTCATACCGTTTTGCATAGTGGCTATACCAATTTACATTTCCACCAGTAATGTAGGAGGGTTTCCTCTTCTCCACATTCCTTCCAGTATTTATTATTTGTATACTTTTTGACGGCCATTCTGACTGGTATGAAGTGATACCAGTCTGTGTCTGTACATTATGGTTTTAATTTGCATATCTCTAATAATTAGCAAGGTTTAGCATCTTTTCATGTGCCTTTTGGCCATGCGTATGTCTTCTTTGGAGAACTGTCTATGTATCTTTTTTGGAGAAATATCTATTTAACATTTCTGTGCATTTTTTAATTGGGTTTGACTTTTTTTGATATTGAGTTACTGTTTGTATTTTTTCTATTCTGTATGTTGTCTTTTGTTAATGATTTCCTTTGCTATGCAAAAGCCTTTAATTTGTTTATTTTTGCTTTTATTTCTTTTGCCCGGGGAAACTGATCTAAGAAAATACTGCTACAATTTATGTCTGAGAATGTTTCGTTATCCCCTCAGAGTTTTATGGTGTCATGGCAAACCATTTTGAGTTTATTTTTGCATGTGGTATGAGGAAGTGTTCTAATTTCATTGATTTACATATGGTTGTCCAACTTTTCCAACAACCGCTTGCTGAAGAGCCTGTCTTTTACTCATTGTATTTTCTTGTTTCCTTTGTTGTAGATTAATTGACCATAGGTGTGTGAGTTTATTTCTGGGCTGTTCTTTTCCACTGATCAATATGTCTGTTTTTGTACTAGTACCATGCTCTTTCGATTCCTGTAGCTTTGTATTACTGTCTGAAGTGTGGAAAGATTATGCCTCCACCTTTGTTCCTTTTCCACACAGTCGTTTTGACACTTTGGGGTCATTTGTGGTTCCATATAAATTTTACCATTATTTATTCTAGTTCTGTGAGAAATGTCATGGGTGTTTTGATAGGGATCGCATTAAATTTGTATAGTATAGCTGTTTTAACAATATTAATCTTACAATCCAAGAGCATGGGATATCCTCCCATTTCTTTGAATCCTCTTCAGTTTCCTTTATCACTGTTTTATAGTTTTCTGCTTTTAGGTCTTTTACCTCCTTGGTTAAGTTTATTCCTCTTTTTTGTATCCTTCACATTCCAATGTTAATTCTGATCTGTATATACCAATTTAAAATAGCCTCAAATTTTATAAAGTAAAAATAGAACCATAAAAAATAACAAAAATCCATCGCAATAGTGGAGAAGGCAACAAAACTTTAGAAGAAATCAGGGGAGAAGGAAGATTTAAACAGCAAAAGTAACAAGATTGTTTTAAAGTTCAAGAGGGTATTTGGTTCTAAAAGAAAGGCCTCTGGCCTTTAAGTAGGATGATAGATGAATAGACTGTAAGAAGGAAAATTAGATACACAATATGTGAAACAGACAACTAAAACTTAGATTCTGTGCGTTGGAAAGGTAAAATCTGAGGTTTGATAAAATGCCACCAGGGGGCAGAAGATTCCAAATGGGATATTCTACTTCGACCTATTGTTAGAGCTGGAAGGCTTTGAGGATTATCAAATAAAATACTCTTATTATTATGAGAATGAACATACTGAGCACTAGAAAAGATACTACTTTCCAGAGTCATACAGATAGTGTAAGTGTCAAAAGCAGGACTCACATCCCTGTCTTGACTCATCTTTAATAGGCCATAAAAGGAAATACAGATGAAATGACCAATTTTTCAGTCTTGCTCTCCTGACAATTATTCTTATTTTTCTTAAATGGTGCAAGGATTAATGGAACCTATGATTGATTCTACGTTGATTTTTAAAAATGATGGTTGGAAAAAAATGATTGAGCTGGATCTGAGTTTCAGTAGAAATACTTTTTTTGTATGTGAATGACTATTGAATGCAGGAACTCCCTAAAGTTATAAGCAGATTTCTGAATGCTGAAGACTGTAGCATTCTGCCTCCCCTGACACACGGATAATCTCTGCGTGTGCTTATGGTCCCCATATGCTTTAGTAAGTAGTGTTTGTGACATTCAAGGAGGGAGTCGCTGTCACTAGGTGCCTTTCTCTTATCATCCTCACCATAGTTAAGGGGATTTTTGCCTTTGCCTACAGCTGCAAAAAGTAGATTATCAGCTTCTGAAAGCAGAAAACAAACAGAACAACAACAAAAAACAACCTGATTTTTCAGGGGCAAAAGACAATGTACTGGCCATTCTAACCATGGAAAAGAGAGTGCTAAAGGCAAATGTGCAGTGTAAGAAAGAAAGGGGAAATAGCCATAAAAACGGAGGGAACTAAAAGGATAGTGAAAGACTGTTTGTTCAATTCCATGTGAATAAATTTGGCAGCTTTTCCAAAAGAATATAATTTACCAAAACTGAAGTTTTAAAATCTAAACAGATATCCATAGGAGAAGAAATAGAAAAAAATCATCAGATTGGTACCAACCCCAACAAGTTCCCCCCGGGGCAATACTACTAAACCTTTAAAGGGCAGATAATTCTAATGCCTAGCAAGAGAACAACCTAGAAAGAAAAGAAGACTTCTAAATTCTTTTTGTCTAGCTAAAAAAAAAAAAAAAAACAGGAGAAAGATCTAACACAAAGAAAAATGAAAGGGCTATCTTGAAAAAAAGTATTAATGCAAAAATTCTAAGTAAAATATTATCACTGTGATTTCAGCAGCACTTTGATAGACTCATCATACACCATGACCACATGTGTAAGGGCATCAAGTGAATCATTTGGCTGAGTCTAGAGAGGGATCCTAGAGAAGAAAATCATTTGCTTCTAATTCCATAGATGCTGAAAAGGCATTAGTCAAAATTCAACACCCATTCTTGGGAGAAAATGGAATATAGCATAATATACAGCCCAACATAACCTACGCCCCGAAGCCAGCATCATGCTTAGTAGGGAGATACTTCTTGTTACTGTTATTATTTTAGTTGCTAAGTCATGTCCAACTCTTTTGTGACCCCATGAACTATACCCCTTCTGGCTCCTCTGTCTATGGGATTTTCTGGTCAAGAATACTGGAGCACGTTGCCATTTCCTTCTTCAGGGGATCTTCCCAACCCAGGGATCAGACCCACGTCTCCTACATTGGCAGGCGGATTCTTACCACTGAGCCACCCGGGAAGGACCATAAATAAAGGAGGTTGCACCAGCACTGTCTGCATGCATTATGATCACATTTCCAAAAACCTATGTCAACAAAAACGACTAGAAATAAGGAATTTAGTAAAGGAGCAGTATATAAACAAATCGATCTGGACAAAAAAATTAATTCCATATTAAAATATATGTCTGTAACTGCTCATACCAGCATAGTGCTTGTCATGGGGCAAGCCACAGTTCTAAAGGTTTTACATGTATTAACTCTTACGATATTCACTATACTCCATGAGGTATATGCTGTTATGATCTCCATTTGGAAATAAGGAAATGGTATCAGAGAGATGTAGAATGATATTTTTTTGGTCATACAACTAGAACAGAATTACGCTTTTCTCTACAAGGGCCTTATTGATTCCTGATATGTAAAAGGAGGGATGTGGGACCATTTACAGTAACAACAACAAAAAATACCTAAGTGTAAATTAAACCAAAAATGTGAAGTACTTATACGAAAACTATTTAAAATGCCCTTACTTCAATTTGGAGAAGGCGATGGCAACCAGTACTCTTGCCTGGAGAATCCCATGGACGCAGGAGCCTGATAGGCTGCAGTCCATGGGGTCGCAAAGAGTCAGACACGACTGAGCGACGTCACTTTCACTTTCACTACTTCAATTCAGTCCAGTCACTCAATCGTGCCTGACTCTGCGACCTCATGGACTTCAGCATGCCAGGCTTCCCTGTTCATCATCAATTTCTAGAGCTTGCTCAAACGCATGTCAATTGAGTCAGTGATGCCATCCAACCGTCTCATCCTCTGTCATCCCCGTCTTCTGATACCTTCAATCTTTCCCAGCATCAGGGTCTTTTCCAGTGAGTCAGTTTGTTGAATCAGGTGGCCAAAGTCAGCTAAAGCATCAATCCTTCCAAGGAATATTCAGGACTGATTCCCTTTAGGATGAACTGGTTGGATCTTGCTGTCCAAGGGACTCTCAAGAGTCTTTTCCAACACCACAGTTCAAAAGCATCTATTCTTTGGCGCTCAGCTTTCTTCACAATTCAACTCTCACATCCATATATGACTACTGGAAAAACCATAGCTTTGACTAGATGGACCTTTGTTGGCAAAGTAATGTCTACTTTTTAATATGCTGTCTAGGTTGATCATAGCTTTTCTTGCAAGGAGCAAGCGTCTTTTAATTTCATGGCTGCAGTCACCATCTGCAGTGATCTTGGAGCCCAAGAAAATAGTCTGCCACTATTTCCATTGTTTCCCCATCTATTTGCCATGAAGTGATGGTATGGATGTTATGATCTTTGTTTTTTGAATGTTGAGTTTTAAGCCAGCTTTTTCACTCTTCTCGTTCACCTTCATCAAGAGGCTCTTTAGTTCCTCTTCGTTTTCTGCCATAAGGGTGGTGTTATCTGCGTATCTGAGGTGGTTGATATTTCTCCTGGCAGTCTTGATTTTAGTTTGTGCTTCATCCAGCCTGGCATTTTTCATGATGTACTCTGCATATAAGTTAAATTAGCAGGGTGACAATATACAGCTTTGATGTACTCCTTTTCCAATTTGGAACCAGTCTGCTGTCCCATGTCCAGTTCTAACTGTTGCTTCTTGACCTGCATACAGATTTCTCAGGAGTCATATAAGGTGGTCAGGTGAAGAATTTTCCACAGTTTGTTGTGATCTACCCAGTCAAAGGCTTTGGCATAGTCAATAAAACAGAAATAGATGTTTTTCTGGAACTCGCTTCCTTTTTTAATGATTCATCCAATGTTGGCAGTTTGACCTCTGGTTCATCTGCCTTTTCTAAATCCAGCTTGAACATCTGAAAGTTCTTGGTTCATGTACTGTTGAAGCCTCGCTTGGAGAGTTTTGAGCATTACTTTGCTAGTGTGTGAGATGAGTGAAATTGTGCAGTAATTTGAACATTTTTTGGCGTTGCCTTTCTTTGGATTGGAATGAAAACTGACCTTTTCCAGTCCTGTGGCTACTGCTGAGTTTCTCAGGTTTGCTGGCATATTGAGTGCAGCACTTTAATAGCATCATCTTATAGGATTTGAAATAGCTCAACTAGAATTCATCACCTCTACTAGCTTTGTTCATAGACATGCTTCCTAAGGCCCACTTGACTTTGCATTCCAGGATGTCTGGCTGTAGGTGAGTGATCACACCATCATGGTTATCTGGGTCATTAAGATCTTTTAAAAATGCCCTTAAGGAATGTAAAAGAAGACTTGAAACAGTGGAAAGGGCTATTGTAGAAAATAAAAATTTCACTGGAAAAAAACAATGAATGGGAGATAGTTCATTCGCTCAGTCATGTCCAACTCTTTGCAATCCCATGAATCAGAGCACGCCAGGCCTCCCTGTCCATTACCATCTCCCGGAGTTCACTCAGACTTATGTCCATCGAGTCCGTGATGCCATCCAGCCATCTCATTCTCGGTTGTTCCCTTCTCCTGCCCCCAATCCTTCCCAGCATCAGAGTCTTTTCCAATGAGTCAACTCTTCGCATGAGGTGGCCAACATACTAGAGCTTCAGCTTCAGCATCATTCCTTCCAAAGAAATCCCAGGGTTGATCTCTTTCAGAATGGACTGGTTGGATCTCCTTGCACTCCAAGGGACTCTCAAGAGTCTTCTCCAACACCACAGTTCAAAAGCATCAGTTCTTCGGCACTCAGTTTTCTTCACTGTCCAACTCTCATATCCATACATGACCACTGGAAAAACCATAGCTTTGACTAGATGGACCTTAGTTGGCAAAGTAATGTCTCTACTTTTGAATATACTATCTAGGTTGGTCATAACTTTTCTTCCAAGGAGTAAGCGTCTTTTAATTTCATGGCTGCAGTCACCATCTGCAGTGATTTTGGAGCCCCCCAAAATAAAGTCTGACACTGTTTCCACTGTTTCCCCATCTATTTCCCATGAAGTGATGGTACCGGATGCCATGATCTTTGTTTTCTGAATGTTGAGCTTTAAGCCAACTTTTTCACTCTCCACTTTCACTTTCATCAAGAGGCTTTTAGCTCCTCTTCACTTTCTGCCATAAGGGAGGTGTCATCTGCATATCTGAGGTTATTGATATTTCTCCTGGCAATCTGGATTCCAGCTTGTGTTTCTTCCAGCCCAGCGTTTCTCATGATGTACTCTGCATATAAGTTAAATAAGCAGGGTGACAATACACAGCCTTGACGTACTCTTTTTCCTATTTGGAACCAGTCCATCGTTCCATGTCCAGTTCTAACTGTTGCTTCCTGACCTGCATACAGATTTCTCAAGAGGTAGGTTAGGTGGTCTGGTATTCCCATCTCTTTCAGAATTTTCTACAGTTTATTGTGATCCACAAGTCAAAGGCTTTGGCATAGTCAAAGGCTTTGGCATAGTCAAAGGCTTTGGCATAGTCAATAAAGCAGAAATAGATGTTTTTCTGGAACTCTTGCTTTTTCCATGATCCAGCAGATGTTGGCAATTTGATCTCTGGTTCCTCTGCCTTTTCTAAAACCAGCTTGAACATCAGGGAGTTCACAGTTCATGTATTGCTGAAGCCTGGCTTGGAGAATTTTGAGCATTACTTCACTAGCGTGTGAGATGAGTGCAATTGTGCGGTAGTTTGAGCATTCTTTGGCATTGCCTTTCTTTGGGATTGGAATGAAAACTGACCTTTTCTAGTCCTGTGGCCACTGCTGAGTTTTCCAAACTTGCTGGCATACTGAGTGCAGCACTTTCACAGCATCATCTTTCAGGATTTGAAACAGCTCCACTGGAATTCCATCACCTCCACTAGCTTTGTTCGTAGTGATGCTTTCTAAGGCCCACTTGACTTCACATTCCAAGATGTCTGGCTCTAGTGATCACATCATCATGATTATCTGGGTCATGAAGATCTTTTTTGTACAGTTCTTCCATGTATTCTTGCCACCTCTTCTTAATATCTTCTGCTTCTGTTAGGTCCCTACCATTTCTGTCCTTTATCGAGCCCATCTTTGCATGAAATGTTCCCTTGGTATCTCTGATTTTCTTGGAGAGATCTCTAGTCTTTTCCATTCTGTTGTTTTCCTCTATTTCTTTGCATTGATCTCTGAAGAAGGCTTTCTTATCTCTCCTTGCTATTCTTTGGAACTCTGCATTCAGATGCTTATATCTTTCCTTTTCTCCTTTGCTTTTCACCTCTCTTCTTTTCACAGCTATTTATAAGGCCTCCCCAGACAACCATTTTGCTTTTTTGCATTTCTTTTCCATGGGGATGGTCTTGATCCCTGTCTCCTGTACAATGTCACGAACCTCATTCCATAGTTCATCAGGCACTCTATCTATCAGATCTAGGCCCTTAAATCTATTTCTCACTTCCACTGTATAATCATAAGGGATTTGATTTAGGTCATACCTGAATGGTCTAGCGGTTCTAGGCTTAGGTCACTGTTTACTAGAAGGACTTGGGATATTAAGGGAGAATCCTTTTACACTTGTGAGAGATTTGAACACATTTATATAGGTCAAGAGGAAAATATTAGTTCAGAAACAGAAATGAAAGATAAAGGAAATGGAAATAATTGAAGCAAAATCTGAAGTGAGGGAGAAATTGGTGCGTGAAGGTTTCAAACATTTTTTCCATCGGCACAGGAAGAAAGGACTGGAGTAGGTGCAGCTTTTGCGGGGAGAGGATGGACAAGTTGTCAGATCTGATCTTAATGACTTGCGTAGATGAAAGATGTGGCAAGATCTCTAGAGGGAAATTGTGCAGAGTGGCAAAAAGAGATGAGAAAAGAAGTGGATCCAAGATGTGTAAAGGGGTAAGGAATAATGAGCCTGAGGTAATTGGGTTTTTCTTGAAAGGCTCCATGTGAACAGTTATGCCTTGTTCTCCTGCTGCTGATGGAGATGGGAAGATGACATCCTGAAGGGGAGTTGTCACTGGGGGCTTAAGGTTGTCAGTCCTGGAAAGACCATGGAGTGAAGATGCTCAGACAAAAAGTTTAAGTGATGGATGGGGGAGAAAAGAAAACCGAAAAAGTTTTAACACCCAGAGGAAAGTGATGGGATGTGGGCATTAAGTAAATTTTAAATCTCTTGTTGAGATCAGTAAATCCATAGGATGAAAACTAAAGAATGAAGAGAACAGGAGGTTTTGAGCAGAGATAGAATTATTAAGATTTCAGAGCTGGAGTTCTTGCTGATAACAAGTGTGGACATATACGGAGGTGGTCTGAATGAACTGCAGGTTTCTAGAGCAGATGTCAGAAAAATCATAAACGTTACCATGTTGACACTGAACTTTTCCACATGATTTTAGAGAAAGATTGGAGAAGAACCGAGCTAGCTGATGTCCCCAGTGAAGGGGGGAAATGGCTTGGAAGCTATTAGGGGACGCATGGAGAAGAACAGCTGGTAGAGCTATAAAGGAAGGGAGCTTTGCATGGGGCTGAAGGAGAGCATGGTCGGGGAAGTGGGGATCGGGAGGAAGGGGTGTATGGCATGGTTTTTGAAAAGTTAAATCCATCTTGGACAGCAAGGTGGCTGTTACTCCTGGTACTAGAGTTGCCAGATTTAACAAATCCATATTATAGGACATGAATAACTTTTTCGTATAAATCTGTCCCATTGCACAGTACATACTTAAACTAAAAAATTACTTGTTTATCTGAAATTCAGACTTAACGGGGTATCCTTTTTATCTGGCAGCCCTACCTGGTGTACCTGACAGATAGAAATTCAAAAACCCCTCAGAAAAGACATCACAAAGTTTTCACCAGGAGGAAAAAACCCTGCTCAGGGATGACTCACAGAAGTCTGAAGCCGCACAGACACAAACCATCACAAACAAGAGTCGGGGGAAATGACAAACAGGACAGAGCCTCCGGAACTTCTTCAGTCACTGAGCAAATCCTTTTTGAAAACTGTCCTGAGTGCTGGGAATATACGTGGGGAACAAAAGTCATTTCCTTCATGGGATGTGATATAGGGGGAGAGTCAGATAATAAGCAAGAAAATAAAACTGTGCTGGATTAGACAGCGACACATGTCAAGGAAAAAAGTGAAGCAGGAACGGAGATAGAACACGTGTTAGGGGAGCAATGTGCTTTCACTGGAGTACGGACTCGATGGGGCTGAGAGAACCAACTGTGCAGTGGTCCAGGGGAAGAGGTTTCCAGGGAGAGAAGAGCAAGTGCGGAATACGTCCCTGGCACGGGTAGGTGGCAGCCAGGGGCTCCGCGTGGCTGGCCCGGGGTGAACAAGGTGGGGGATGAAGTCAGACAGGTGACCACCCGATGCGGGGTGTCCTGTCCAACATGGTGGTCACATCTGGCTGTCTACATTTAAATAAATGAAAAGTCAACAAGATTTTAAAAAGTTTTCTTCAGTCACTCCAGCCACATGTGACTCGAGTGGTTACCCTACTGAGCAGCTCAGAGAATATTTCCGTTCTTGCAAAAGTTTTACTGGGCAGTGTTGATGGGGCTTTATAAATCATTACACAGACTTTGTGGCTCTTACTCTCAATGAGATGAAGATAACAACAACAAAAAAAAGAATGTAAAATGAGGTTTCACATGATTAAAAGAAGGAATCAAAGCCAAAGAAAATATACCAAGACACTGTAGAAAAGGGAAGACTTGGAAAAGAATCAGTAGACCCTCCAGAAATTTTTTTAAATTGACATTAAAACCTCAATGATTAAATAGCAGATAGCAAAACTGGAAATTAGTAAACTGGAGTATAATATGTAATCTTATACAGTGCTTCACGTGGGTCAGACAGTGCTCTGAAAGCTGCATGTAATACAACAGCTATAGGTAGGGGGAGAGTATATTTTTGCCCCAGGTAACAAGCAAGAAAACAGGTACAGAGAAGTTCTGGTTCCTTGCCCACCATGCACTCAACCACTATGCTATATTGTTTCAGGAATTTACGTGGAATGCAACAAGAGCGATAAAGAGAAAATAAGGGGGAAGAAGAGACATGATGGAATGAGAAGGCCCAGTGAGCGTCCACAGGAATCCCGGGAGCGAATAAAGAAAACAGCAGAGGCAAGTAGTATCGGGCAAGGGAGGCTGAGACTTTTTCATAGTTCATAAAGATGAGTCCTGAGATTCTGGAAGCACAAGTCCCAAGTGAATACAGATGAATTTATAGCAGCCCCAAGTGGTAAAATTGCAGAATACCAAAAGCAGAGTGAAAATCTTTAAAACCTGTCGGGGAATTTATTCCCAGAACAGGGAGAAGCTGGGTGAGAGACCCGCAGCTGGAGGTGAAAGATCAGTAGCGGGCCATGAACACAGCAGTGTGGCTTTAAGAGGGGCACTTCTAGGCGACTGGATGGGCTGGGTCTGGGGGCAGAGACCGCGAGGAGGACTCATTCAGCCCTAGCTTCTCATTAGTGGGGCTCAGCTTCTCCCAGGTCCTGGTGAGAGCCCAAGCTTGTGCTTTCTCTCAAGGGAGCACAGGGTGAGTGTGGCTCTCAGAATCTTAATAGTTGGTGCATAAACAAATGGGAGAAGCATTTTGAGAATAATGAGGCCAAGCTGGTGGCTACACTTGGATTGCTAAATTGATGTATTTATGAAAGGCCTTGTGATGATGTTTTTGTGAAAGGCTGTTCATGGTGATAAATATGATACCAGTTTCTGCTAAGAACCTAAAGCAGTGCAAAATAAGAGAAATGTCTAGTATCCTTTCTAGGCTGATTATAAACATGAGTTAGTGCGCGTATAAATCACAGTAATAGAAGCCAGAGCAGCGTCAGCAACCTCTGTGGATGGCTTAGTCTTGTCTGTCTGAGCAGATATCTTTCTGCCACAATTGTAAGAAGTGATGGACTGCAATTTTTGCCTCCCAGTAGGATTTGATACCATAGAAAAAAAACAGTTGCCTTATCATAGGTGCTAATTTTGCAAAACGGAAAAGAAAAGCATAGTATTTTCCTGCTCTTATCCTGTAGTTTTGGCTCGGCTGTTTTGGGTGTATCAGACAGACTTTTCCACTGACCATCCTGGGCTGTGCGGTGAGGCCATCCTGAGGAAGTGGTGTTCCAAAACAAAGTCCTGTCCTCGCGCTTTCTGTCATTATTGGATCATGTATATGGGAAAGAAATGGGATAGATGGGCACTGCTCCACTGTAGAGAAGTGTGGTTTTTTTGACTAGTATTTTAATGTTAAAAATACATGCAGCCCAAATGTCACTGTTCTTATCTGTAAGCCTTGGAGGAAGGCACACTCACATCGTTTTTATGCATGAGGAAACTGAGGCTCAGGGTTAAGTAATGACAAACTGGATATACAGATGGGTCATGGGCAGACCATAAATAAAACAGAACTCTGGCTGGCAGCCTACAGCAAAAAGCATAGGAAACCAACTCATTATCCACAGTAGCCAATAGAGAGGCCAGCTTGCTGTAAGTCAGGCTTGTAGGAAGTCAGACCACTACTTCTGGAAACAATGCAGGAAGCCAAATTAAAATGCCTGAAACTGACCCCAGATCGCTAGGACTTTATTAATAACTGACAGCTTCCCTCATTTCTGTCCCTATTTCCAACTTAGGACCAACCAGAGGAAGCCACGTATGCTCTTCCCATTGTACCGCTTGCCCTTGTATGGAGGCTGAGCCTCCAGTGCCTTCAGTAGGCCAGCAAGCAGGATACCAATGAGAGGCGGGTATGTACATTGGTTTGGCATAGTTTATTACAATTAGTATGCATAGAAAACCATGTAAACTCACAAGGTAAATGGTTTGTCCTCCATAGTAACCACAGATAGTCTGCTGCGACCTTCCAGCACCTCCATATCACAGAAACTGTCATACAACTAGTATTATACATTTTTAGGGAAAGAATTTTTTGGTCTACATTTTCTATTAAAACAAAAACATACACTTTCCTTTTTGACAAAAGAGGTTAAATTCACACGTGCCCCCCACCCACAGTGAACTTACAAAGCAAACTCAGATAAAACCACTGGACAATGAGGTACAGCTGAAGTCAGGGCCAATCTGGAATTATAGACACCTATTTAAGGGAAAATTTTTTCTTACAAAATTAGCACTTTCCAGCCATCTCGGTAGAAAAAGCCCTATGTAGATTTGGCTTCAGTCACTTTTAATAAGAACACACTTCAAATAACTTTTTTTGTGTTTTCAAATAGTACAATGCGCTGTTTCCGACGAGTCATGAAAACTGTGGGCGTCTGACCTCAGCAGTATTTTTCATCTGAGGCACAAAAGCATCTGACACAGTAATTTAGAGCGTAATTGCTGCGCCACCTTCACTGTGTCTGTTGAGCAGTTTTGGTTGCTCTAAGTCTGGGCATTTGGCTTTGCAGACAGTTTGAAAAGGC
The DNA here is from genome assembly GCF_016772045.2 of Ovis aries. NCBI lineage: Eukaryota > Metazoa > Chordata > Mammalia > Artiodactyla > Bovidae > Ovis > Ovis aries. Next base: position 20,479,363 of record NC_056061.1, read on the forward strand.
AGATTTGCATGTGAAAGCGAGTTATCTGCCAGGCCCAAGGTGAACAAGAAGCAACCTGTCAGGAAGGCCAGCTGCTCAGAGGGCCAACTCCTGCAGGCTGAGGGAAGTGAGGTCCCCTGCAGGCCACGGAGACCTGGTCCTTGGACCCCTTGACAGGCCACTGCACATGCCCACCTGAAGTGAGGTGCCTGTATTTTGTTTGTTCTTTTTAATCTACAATAGTAATTGCAAACAACCACCCTGGTGTGCTTTTCATGCTTCAAGTAATTTCATTCCTTCCAGGAGAAGAATGCTAACAATGCTTTTAGTTTTCCATATCAAAGGAAAGGAAATGAGCCATAATAACAACAAGATTAAGTTTAAACAGACCTGCTGCTAACACAGTATCAGATAAAATATATTTTAAAAGTGAACATACTATTATATGTTTTTGCAACAGCTGCATTCTCCCACTTAACCTCCCTGCAGAACGAAAATCTGCTAAAGCAAATTTAAGTTACTTTAATCTTGTTAAATACAACTCTGTACAGATTGCACATTTTTACATCGAAGCAGCTCAGTATCACAGTTAGAGAAATGAAAACGCCATCTGAAGAATGTTCATTTTTCTAGCCCACAAAACCCAACAGACGCTGGCCCTCAGGGTCAGAACAAACCAGCTGCACAATTCTGTAAACAGTGTGGAGGGGGGCTCCCCGCAGGATCCTGTTCCACTGCGCACACACGCACGCGCACACACCACACTCACACGCACACTCTCCCGAGCGCATCGGCTTCCAGGGCGGCGCGCAGTCCGGCGCTCAGTACCGCAGCAGCAGTTTGATTCACAGTGTGTGTGTTCACAGAAGAGCGGTCATGGCCGTCGGGCTGAGGGGTCTGAGGCAGTCTCTGGGGGCCAAGTAGGCAGGGCTGCTCGCGGGGCTGACCTGGGGCTTCTGATGGTCGGGAGGGGCGCAGCCCGCGGCTAAGCCGCCGCCCTTGGGCTGGTCGTAGCCCGGCTCCGCGGGCGCGGGGCTCGGCGGCCGCTGGTAGCCGGCGGCTGGGGAGAAGGCGCCAGAGGAGAGGGAGTGCTTGTGCGCCGGCCGGGGCCCCGGCACGCGGTAGCCGCTCCGCGCCGAGAAGGTGTGCGCGCGGGCCAGGTGCCGCTCCACGATGGGCGTGGCGTACTCGGGCTCGGGGTTGGTCAAGGGCAGCGCGTACTCGTGGCGGCCGGCCGGCAGGGGGCAGTCGTAGTGGCCGCCGGCCTCGGTACCCGACCCCGCCGCGTCCGCCTCGGTGTCCATCGGCCGGAAGGTGGAGCCCTTCCTGGTGACCGTCTCGGTGCCAATCATGAGAGGCTGCTGGTAATCTGAAACCCAAAGAGTAGACTTTCGGTACTCCAGCCACTCCCCGGCTGTCCGGGGAGGGGGTGCTCTGCCCTGTGCCTGACGTGTACCAGGCGGAAGAGAAAGATGTAAGCAGCACAGATACCACGCCTCGAGAGGCAGAGGTTACCTCTAACCACACCTAGGGGTATGAAAGAACATCTTCATGGAGCTCTTAAACTGGCTCTTGAAAGGCTACATTTTGGAGTTGAAGATAATACTGTCAGGAAAGGGAAAAGTGACTGAACAACGTATTAAACAACCATGAACAAAGAGTGTGGTGTAACCAGAGCATGGGAGATGTGGAGAAATTTAATAGAAAGCAAAGACCAGAGTGATAGGTTGGGAGTTAACGACAACTGGTAATGGTGATCATGGGCCTCCCAGGTGGCACTCCTGGTAAAAGACCTGCCTGCCAGTGCAGGAGACCTAAGAGACGCGGTTCGATCCCTGGGCCAGGAAGATCCCCTGCAGAAGGGAATGGCTACACACCCCAGTAATGCCTGGAGAATCCCATGGACAGAGGAGCCTGGCTACAGTCCATGGGGTGAGAAAGAGCACACAACTGAGCGACTAACAACAACGATAATCATAAAGCTCGCATTTATCGAGTCCTTTCTTGGCGCCAGGCACTATTCTATAACATTAATAAATCAATTAGTTAAATCCTCTGGAAAAAACGTATTATGAGGTAGTTTCCTCATAGTACGTTTACAGACGGGAAACTGAAGCAGAGAGAAATTTAAGTAATTTTTCCAGGATCACACAGGTAGCAGCCAGTGGGGCAAGAATACAAACACATGCTCCAGGCGCGAGTTGTTGCCTATACCCTACATCATGGTGGGTAGCGAGTGCCCTGCCAGAGAGTTCCGCTTAATTGTCTAGAAACCTATGGAGATTCTAAATAAGTGACTGGCAACTAGAGGTAACCCTGGAAGGAGACAGAAGAGGGAAAGATAAAAGTAAAAAGAAAAATGAAACCCAAAAAGTCATAAATTAGGGGACTAGCAGCAGCTTTGGAAGGACCACATATTGGGGACAGGTATCAGAAGAATACGCCCTCCTTCACAGCTCAGTGGGTAAAGAATCTGCCTGCAATGGAGGAGAGCTGGGTTCGATTCGTGGGTCAGGAAGATCCCCTGGAGAAGGAAATGGCAACCCACTCCTATATTCTCACCTGGAGAATCCCATGGACAGAGGAGCCTGACAGGCTACAGTCCATGGGGTCACAAGAGTCGGACATGACTTAGCGACTAAACCACCATCAGAAGAATTGGTCACCAACAATGTAAGTAGGGTAAGAGGAAAGAGGAGCTTTCCAGCTGTTCAGCCCTGAAAAATGGGATGCACAGATGGAAGCCACTTAGAAAAGGAGTTCCTGGAGCATATGGGTTAGTAAACGATTGTTGTGGGACTTCCCTGGTGATCCAGTGATTAAGACTCTGCATTTCCAATGCAGGGGTTCAATCCCTGGTAAGGGAAAGAAGATCCCATGTGCCATAGGGCATGGCCAAAAAGTTTTTTAAAAATTAAAAATTTTTTCAATTTCTTTTTAAAATTTCACTTACTATGTATACTGTATTTTACAAAACTGTTGGTCCATGATGGATTAGACATTTTGAAAAACCAAACAATAGATCCTTCTTCATAAATCCAGTGACTCCACAATGGCTTGTCGAAACCCTGAGGCCATCCTAACAGATTGCTTCATGTCCTTCTTCCTCTTTCTTTAGAGCAGGAGCTATGCTGAATTCATCTTTCTAGTCCCTTTCCTAGTGCCTTAATCAAAACCTTAGTAACAAAAATAGATTAAGTAAGGGCATCCAAGTTTCAGTGGTACTTCAGGACCATCGCTCTGGGTGTCATTAGAGGCCCTGCAGGTGTAAGAGTCTGAGCTAAACGGGGCTTTGGAGAGATATTTCAGTGTTAGTCTGTGACTCTTTACAGAGCACAGTGATGCACCAGATCCTGTCTAAACAAAAGGCTTCGGTCGTACCTCTCTTCCCGGCCGCCCCTCTCCCGTAAGCAGCACCTTACAGCAGCCACGGAGACTTGGTGCCTACCTGCTGTATCACTGGTGACGAGATCCAACTTTTGTGTCATCTCCTTTTCATTATCATAGCTGATGGTAAACTCAGCTGACTGATGCCTGGCAAAGGGATACTTGATCTGCTTCCAACAGTCTGGAATAAAGATAACACGGAACAAATATCTCAGGAGTATAACACACTCACTCCACAACAGGTTCCTCCTAAAGTCAGAGGTCAGGCTGCCTGTTGCCAGCTGACTGTGACACACGCACAACCACACTCTCCAGGTGTGTGGTAGAAACAGCAGCAGCACACGCCACCCAAACCACACTTTCCACCGTGCCTGTAAAATGCACTTGTTTTCCCACTCCAAATGTGTACCCATCGGCCCCCAGATTATCCCCAGTTTAGACTACCCGGGCAAGAACTTTCCTAATCTGAGCTGACAGGGCATTTGTGACCTTGAAGAGTCCACACAGCTGGCGGTTCAGAGCCTTTGAAGGTGGCACCCTAAGGTGGCCTTGAGATTCTCAGGGGTCCTGCCTGCTGCCCTCTCTCTGGACCATAGCTGATCCCGTGTCCTAAGGAGTCTCTGAAACCTGCCAGACCCAGTCCTTCCCTGGATTTCCCAGAATGAAAAACACAAGGCCTGAAGGCAGTGTGGTGACTCAAACTCCAGTTGCCAAAAAATAATTTTGACAAATGATGGGATGATGTTGAACAAAGGTAAAAGTAAACTGGCTGTGAAGATTCTAAATTAAGAGATAGGATACAATATATTCTTTCCTGTTAGATTTGCTAACTTAAAGCTATTAAATCTTACTTCTTTAACCATGTGTGTGGGTTTTCATGTCCTCAAAGACAGAATAAAACTGTAATAATTTTTTCAACCAACCTGTTTTCTGAGTCTTAGATGATCCATAAGGATTTCCTTTCTTCTTCTTCCTATTAAAACAAAAAAATCCCACTGAAAATATTTCTAAATGATAGGTACTACTCATGAAATGATACTTTCTCCCTCTCTCCAACTTGTTTTAAAAGTATAAGTTAACATTTTATCTTGGAAGAAGTGATGCTGCTTTCTACACGTGAACATATGAAGAGCATTAAACTTTTGTGATTGTTGACATAATTAGAATAAAAATGTTTTTAAATGTGAAGCCACATACTTTCTAAGGACTGCAAAGATTCCCACTCCAACAGCCAGCACGAAGAAGAACAGCACCAGTGGAATAACAATAGTTGTGATGTTTAATCCTAAAAAGGGGGAAAGCCACCACATTACAACAGAAATGAAGCACGACCAAATCCCATGATCTAAAACTGGACACTGATTTGAAAAGTCCTCACTGGTTTAACATGTGGGGAAAAAGAATGCACGCTAGACATGTAATGATACTGGAAACCAAAAAGAGAGGACTCAAAATCTCAGCTAAAATTTAGGAAAATAAAATTGATCTCCCCTCCCGCCCCCGCCCCCGCCCCACCAAGGCACTTTCCACTGTTTCTTGGGATTAACATTTACTCTGAATTTGTTGCCTGGATCATATTAGACTAAAAACCAAAATGGCTGGGGAGGTTTACAGCTGGCCTTATTCAGGCAGGTAGATGATGTAAGCCCAGTGCAGAACTCTCAGCGTGGCTCAGGTAAGCATTTCCCCAAGAGGGGGGCAGGTTTGGACCTGTAGGGTAACAGAAGCCCAGGGAACCAGACCTTTGGAACTGTGGACTGAAAGGAAATGCACCCTAACATCAGACCATGTCTTCCCACAAGGGTCTGTTTAAGGAAGAAGGTCACTTTAACAGCCACTGAAGACCCCAAGCTTGTTGAAACTATGAAAACTAAAGGAGAAATGTTTCTTCTTAACCCTTCTTTTTTCTGTGTTCCCGGGGAAGAAAATAAAGGAATGATCAGGAGTGGAAATGTGTAGTTCATGAAACGGAAGACAAGGAACTTAGCAGGGAACAATATTGATGTAAGTAACAGTGGGAATTTGGGGAAGATCTGACAGGTCAAACATCCAGTAACATCCAGGGAAATGGTTAACTAAATGATGGTATGTCCATATGAAGAAATACTATAAAGATATTAGTAACTGTGTTTCAACTATTTAATAGCATTGGAAAATGCTCATAATACAATGTCAAATGAAAAATATATGCTACAGAACAAAATATGCGGTATGCTGCCACTTTGTTTAGAAGTTACAAAAATAAATATAATTGGATACACAGTGGAATACAGTGACCATGGATGTTGATTTGTGGATGATTTTTAATTTCTTATATATATCTCTCAAATCTACCAAATTGTATAAAATATGCAAATTATTTTACATTCTGAAAAAAATAAATTTATTTTTAATGTTTATTATTTTAAGTTGTCAGTGTGTCTCAGAGAACTTTCTCTAATATACTTTTTTATGGTTATTAGAGTATTCCATGGCATGAATGTGCTATTGCTATTTTTTCCTACAAAAGATTTATGTAGTGTTTGAAGGGCACATACTTTTGTTTCCAGTCTGTTTCTACTTACAGCATCGCAATGAAAAGCGTGGATACATATTATCTTATGCTTATGCAGATACCTCTGAACCATCCGCCTCCAGACACTTAGATGACAGAGGAAAAAAGAATGTTGTTGAAGCTACTGTATTATCAGCTAGAATACCAGTTACGTTCCTTAAGAAACCACAAAACGATCCCTGCCGTACCTTTGGGCACTTCTTCAGAGGGGATGGGTTTTGAGATTGTCTTATCTTCTCCTTTCGTTGAACCAACAGTATTCACACTTGTTTTGTGCCACACCAGTGAGTCATTACCTGAGTGAGAAGAGATGTTGGAGAAACTACACTGGTAACAGCAGTTTGTGAAAGGAGGGGACCGGAATTCAGTAACTCCGTCACTCACCCTGAGTCCTGCTTGGTGCAATCTGGCAGCCAAGGAGCTCCACTTTCAAGGCTATCCGCTGGTGCCACGTCTGGGGGATGACCCGCACGTATCTGGCCACAATGGGAGGGATGAAATTGTTCCGCACGGGGTCCCGAAAATTAGAGTTGCCCTGAAACACCTGTAGGAACAAGTAACTTTTACCTGGAGATTCTATTAGTTTCTAGGTCTTGATCAACCCACTCACACCTGGTGATACGAAATCAAAGCCTGGATTCTGTGTCCGCTGCATTTGTATAGACATGCCTGATATTGAAGATACAAGGCTTTGCACTCAAAGGCTAAGTAACTGGATGTGGTACTGGAAACACACTAATGAAAATATCCAGAGGCCCGCTCTCTGACTCAGTTCCTCCCTCCGACTCAGTTCCTCCCTCCAGAGTGTCTCTTACCTTTTCTTCATTATTCACAATTCCTTTATAGGTCTTCCACTTGGAGTTGTTGTTTCTGAAGTTCATTACAAAACTCTTTACATAGAAGTTGAAATTAGACTGTGTGGATCCTGTAGTCCTAATTCCTTGTAAGAAAATATTATTTATGGGTTAGTTTTAAAAATATGTTATCCATAACTTGCTTTATTATTTTCAGGTTTCTTTTCCTTTCCCCCCTCCCCCGTCTGAAATTTCAAATCATTTTTCAGGCCTGCTTTTCTTATCCGCATTTAGAAACGTGATGATAGATGAGTTTTCACACTGACAACACGCCCTAAAAAGGTTTCGCAAAGAGATACCAGCTCTCTTATCCACACATCCATCTGTATACCCTCCACACAGGTTCTTCTCACAGAGACAAGGTGAAGATTTATTACTCTTTTTTTTTTGAAGATTTGTTACTTTTAAACAAAACATGGTATTTTGAGATGGGGACACCCATGCAAATTCAAGACAATTTCAATGGCAAGTCATCTTGTTTCATGAAATTGCAGTTGTGTCCGTACCTGTTATTTTCTTTTTCTCTCCCAAATCTATCCTCAGCCACTCTCTCTGTTTGTGATTCTTGCTCCTGTCTCCTGAAGCCCACGACGGGCCTTGGTCCTGAAGTCGGGCTTGGCCAGGAGACCAGCGGACCTGATCTCCAGTCTCATTGATCCACTCCCAAGAAGAAGAAGCTCTGATTTGCCTGTCAGGTTCTAAAATCAAGGATCCACTGCAGCCTAGGATAAAGGGCAGGAAAAGATTTCAGAAAGGGACACACAATGAAAGCAAAAAAACAAAAAAAAAAAAAAACACACCACCCCATTTCACCTAGAGTCAGTTGATTTACTTCTGTTCTGATACTGAATCAACTGTTTAATTACCCGTTTTTAATGATCCAGAGTTCCATTTGACTTGCTGGTCCTGTGGTGTCTTGAAATTGTTGCTGTTTTTTTAACAGAATGTCTATCTCCTAAAAGTGATATCTCTTTGTCCCCACTGTAGATTTTCCTTTCTATCCTCCTAAATTCACCCTAGTTTCAATGCAGTGCAAGGTGTCTTAAAAGCTTAATGCTGAGGTTCTTCTCAGTTGATTAGAAGGGGGACTTCATGCTCTGTACCCTTGAAGAGCAGATACAGCAGGTGCTCAAAGATCAGTTCATCATACCCAACATCACCCTTAGGTGCTTAACTACAGCAACGCCCAAGACAATGCGAGGGCAGCAGATAAAAGGCCAGTCCTCTTCCTGGGCAGTTCTCCCCAAATATCTTATATGAGGGAGACTATTTCCCTGGAATAAGTTCCATGATGGAGGGGCTAAAAAAGGCCTTTATACTATATATTCATTTTCAATAACTTGATCACAAATACAAGTTGTACTTACTCAAAAGCTTTTTCTGTTAAAAATTGACAAAGGAATTTATCTTAAATGTCATTTTAAATTTTCATTCTTTTTGGCAAAAGTTTGAGAGATTATTAAAAAAAAAAAATTCTTCCTAGTGCTAATTGGGTTTATTCTCTGAGGTATTTTTAAGTCACAGCATATTGGTGCTACATAGCCTGAGGGGAAACAAAAATAATCCTTTAAACTATCTCATCTGAGGGGTATGGAAGAATAAACTACCCCTGAAGATTTTTAAATTATCAAATTCTTAAGGAAAGCATGATCCTTACCATTGGAGGTAAACAGAAAGCGCTTGTCTGACAGGGAACCACTGAAATAATAAACACAAAGATGAGGAGGTGAGTTGCTTACTGGATCTTAATGACTTGTACAGCGCTGCAGCACGGGGCTCAGAGCCTTCCCACACCGCACGTGGTCCTCAGAGCACCTGGCAAGGCCACTCTTCTCTCCGTCACTGGCTTTTCATAGACCAAGAAACTCGGGCCCTTTGAAGGTAAGCAACTTCCCTCAATTCATACAGGTGGCCAGTGGCCAAGACACTCGAGGCACTGCTTGTGAATAAAAATTCCGTGCTGTTTCCATCACGCCACAGTGTACTGGGAAGGAAATGTACACATACACGGTCTCTAGGACACCCTGAAATCCCAGGTAATGAGTTTGTGGTGACGGAGGCAGAAAGGACATGCCCTTTGCTTCAGCAGGCACCCCCACAGCGCCCCACTCACTATCAACCGTCAAGGACCACTATGAAGACGCCTGCTCACTTTTAGAAGAATGAGCATGTTATCTGCTGCCTTTGCTACAGACTTCACTCCTTCCCTGAGTGGCCCTTCTCAGCCTGAGGGACCTCCTCAGCCTGGTCCCTCCAGTCATACTCCGACCTCCTGCAGCAAAGACACCAAGCTGTGAAGCAGTTCCTGCCTCTGGATACCAAGGTGCACCTGGAGAAAACTCAGAGCACCTCACTGACAGGTCCTGAACCAGTCCCCCACTGCTGCTGGACAGTCCCGCACAGCTGGCATTGACCCTTGGGGCTCTGGGCCCCCCAGTTCTATGACTTGTATTACTTTCCTGGCGAACTTATCAAATCAGCCTTGCTCTGCAGTTGTCTCCAGCAGAGAAGAGGTTCCTAAGGCCTACAATCACATTTTTCTTTTTGTAAATCCCTCATCAACTCAATGCTGTGACAGTACAGAGAATGAATAGAAAACTTGAAATTTTCAAGATTCATCTTATATGCATCATGCTTTATGTATTAGATACCAGAGTTAAACAAAAAAGGTAGATATCACTGTCATGTTCAATTTTACAATCTGAGTACTGCTTACAATTTTAGATGTTTTGACTCAATTACTATGGCAATAATGGACAAAGAGTACTGAAATGTGAAATCCACAGAGAACCCAAAAATAGTCTGGACAAGAGTATTAGCACATTCACATCAAAGGTTTTGTTTTTTGTTTTTTTCTTAAGTAACAGGTTTTTCTTTCATAAGTAAGTAACAGGCTTTCCTGGTGGCTCAGATGGTAAAGCGTCTGCCTACAATGCAGGAGACCCGGGTTTGATCCCTGGGTTGGGAAGATTCTCTGGAGAAGGAAATGGCAACCCACTCCAGTACTCTTGCCTGGAAAATCCCATGGATGGAGGAGCCTGGTAGGCTACAGTCTATGGAGCTGCAAAGAGTCGGACACGACTGAGCGACTTCACTTCACTCACTTCACTTTTCTTTCATATTCTTTGTCCACTCTCAGGAAGAGACTCTGTAAGCCTTGGTTTTCCACATTCAGGTTCTATTATGATCCGTGCCGAGTATAATGCAGGGACCAACCATTTCATACATGAGAAAATGCAGGCCCACGTGGATCATCGGACCTCCTTCAGTTCATAGTTAGTGGCTGAGTGGAGGTGAGGACCCAGTTTTCCTAGCCTTTAAAGAAAGGTCCACACTGTTGCAGTTCACATTTTTGCGATTCATATTTAAATTAGTTAAGATGTATTTAGAACCTCTTCTTGATTTTTCCATTTCCTCTAACATTCCTGCACTATTATACTTGAAGTTTGGCCGGATAAGCCCAAATAATACTGCCTCTTCCCTGATCGCCTGGATGTGCTCTCACTGCCAGGAATCATTAAAAGATTTATTCTGTGACTGAAAAAGAGAAGTTAAAGCAAGAAGGTTAGCTTTGGAGTTAACCCAGAGAAGATGATGATGCTAGGGAAGGCTGTGCTTCTCAGATCTCTCTGCTTGGCTCTCCTCTATTATCAGCTGGAATATGTTTTTCCATTTCACCCAATTAAACTAATTAAATACAAACACCTAGAGAATTCTGTAAGTAAATAAGCTGCTGCTTTTAAAAATAAAAACCCCCTAGGGAGGATGGGATTCTGAGGCATTTGCACACTAGGGTGAATGAATCAGATTCCAGGAATTGCCAGCCTTCCCAGAGGGCTGCAGAAGCCATCATGAATTGTCTGATGTAAACACAAAGCCCTCTCTGCAGATGGTCTGAGCCATCGTCCTCTGTGAGGTCAGTGGCTCTTCCTGATTCCATTCTGGTCTCCTCAGATCAGGGAAGTGACCTGACCCAGGATGAATCCCAGAAGAACCCTAGATATTTACTTTAGGGACCCCTTCTTCCTCAGTGGCAATGCTTCCTTCTGTGTGTCTTCCTGAACACCAAACAATCATGCGTGGGAACAGAAGTTCAATGACCGCATGTAGTGTGCTTCCCCAACAGCAAAACACCACCGATCAAAACAGCGGCTCCCTGAAGACCTGGGAATGGAAATCAGTGGAAGGGATGGTGTGAGCACACAGTGTACTCTTTTCTGCTGATCACAAAAAGAAGACCACAGAGCCAGAGGGGAGAAGGGACCTTGATATAGTTCTAGACTTCCGTCTATGCACACCAAAGCAAAAATCATTCAATTAGTTCAAATAACTATATGGATTGTGGAGCAAAACTTTGCTAATTCATTTATGATTTCGATTTCTGGACTCTTACTTTTGCCCTAAAGTTTAATATCAAATTATATAAAGTGACTTCTAATGTAGTAAGTCCAGTTGATGTAGAAGAAGTAATTGAGGACATTATGTCTACTTTTATTCAATAGCTTAAATAACTTTTCTTCAAAAGTAAAATAAAATCCAAGTAATACAAGTTTAACTTTTTCCTATCCCGTTTTTCTAAAAAAGAAGCATGCAAATGTATTCAAACAGGCAAGATATCCAAAAACAACAGACTTAAGGCCAGAGGCCAGTTTTTTGGGCCTGTTTGGAGAAGTCGCACCGCAACAGATCCAGGTCACAGCTGGATACCTTCCTGATAAATAGTAACACAGTATCAATAGAGCAAACCATAAAACACATAAATAGATCAACAGTCAAAGTTGAGCAGACACTTAAAGCTTACTGTGCAGAAGCAATACGCTATGCTATAAATACTATAAATCATGTCTGACTCTGCCACCCATGGACTGTAGCTCACCAGACTCCTCTGTCCATGGGATTCTTCTGTTCTCCTGGCAAGAATACTGGAGTGGGTTGCTCTGCCCTCCTCCAGGTGATTTTGCTGACCCAGGGATTGAACCCGCAGCTCTTTTCCACTAGTGCCACCTGGGAAGTGCCCCATAAATCAGGGTATAAATTTACAAATCAGGATATAAATTTTAATGTCCCAAAGATTTTGAGGTAAATATGCAAGTTTAAAAAAATGTATATCCTTATGTGTGAGCATATATAATACATGTGTACATAATATAAAATGTTATTTATGTTTATAGTTCATATGTATGAGCACATACATGTGTATATACAGTCAGCCATATCTGCAGATTTTGCATCCCCAGATTCAACCAACCAGAGTAAAAATATTCAGGAAAAAAATTCCAAAAAGCAAAATTTGAATTTGCCACATGCAACTCTTTACACAACATTTACAGTAGTATTGACAACTATTTACATAGCATTTACATTGTATTAGGTATTATAAGTAATCTAGAGATGATTTAAAGTCCATGGCAGGATGTGCACAGCTATATGTAAATGTTATGCCATTTCATACAGGGAACTTGAGCAGCCCTGGATTTGGGTATCCACGGGGGTCCTGAAGCCAATCCCTGAGGACGCTGGATTTGGGTATCCACAGGGGTCCTGAAGCCAATCCCTGAGGACGCTAACTGTGTACACAGTGGCTCAAGCAGCACTGCTCCCTCACCAGGTGGCCACCCATTCCAAAGGGAGCGTCCCTCTGGACCAGTCTTAGCTGCCTGCTTATACGGATGGACATCTGGATCAAAAGGCTAGCCTATTTTAGCTATAGCAGTTCTAGTTTTCCTCTCTAGAAGCTGAGGAAACCTGAAAGCAAGAAAAGCTGAGGTTGAAGTGTTTAAAACAACTGACACTTTTTTCGTAAAACACTAAAGGATAACACAAACAGAAGTTAACAGCGTTAACAAAAGCCATCTTTTTTTCACTTCTCAACTGCTATTCATCCTTAAGAGATGGTCTCTAGGGATCCTCTAGGGATTTCTGTGGTTCTGCCTGGATTTATTTCAGTCCTGTGTCTCCTTCAGTATCTTTGGTAATGTTGGCGAGAATCAGCTAGTTTACATAAACAGGAGAAACTAGAGAGGAATAAGCCTTTATTCCCTCCCACCGAAGCACCTGAGAGGAGAATGTTCTGCTGCCCTGGGACTTTAGAAATGTGCCATTTTAACCAACCTGTCAGCATAAACAGCGAACTATTTTATTGCTGCAAGACAAGTCACCTCAATTGTGTCGGACTCTTTACAACGCTATGGACCATCGCCCATCAGACTTCTCTGTCCATGGGATTCTCCAGGCAAGAATACTGGAAAGGGTTGCCATGCCCTCCTCCAGGGCATCTTCCTGACCCAGGGATAGAACCTGCATCTCTTAAGGCGGCTGCATTGGCAGGTGGGTTCTTTACCATTAGTGCCCATCTGGGAAGCCCAAATGGCCACTATAAATACTACTCTAAGCATTCAAACATTTTTCCCAGTTGACAGACCCTTGGTATCACATGCCAGCTGTCTTTAAAAAATTGTGAGCTGATTACATATGCCTGCAGGGTTACCTTGCATTCAGAACTAAAAGCTAAGTACTTACTCCCTTGAGAGAACACCATTGGCCAGGATTCCTTCATATCGACTTATCCCTTTGCGCAGAAACACGCTGATCTGACCACCCACTTCATCTGCAATCACTCCTGCATGGATGGCGGCTTTGCACAATAAAGAGGTCTGAAATACAGCAACATCATCACTTATAAGTGACTCAACAATGCATTTTACATATGGTGGGAGTTTTGTGGTCAGGATGCCTACATGACCCATAATTTGGCTAAATTAAAATTCATTTAAAGTAGAAGGGAATGGAAAAAAGTATTAGATAACCATCTCAGAATGACATTAGAGCCATATATTTATGCTGACTAACTTGGGAACCTTCCCACGAGGTAGGAAGGAAGGGAGGTGGTTTACAGTATCCGTGGCTCTCTAGTGAATAATGCCTCCTGGTGGCCATGCCCATGTGTGGTCACCTCCTACACTGAATCTGAACTGGGCCACATCACTTGTTCTGTTCTGCTGCAGGTAACGTGGCCCTGCCAACTGTCAGTGAGGCCTCCTGAGACTCCCACCCCAGATGATCTATCACACAAATGCAGCTGCAATTCTAGACAAAGGAAGCTTAAGAACCAACCAACCCGCATTGTTGACCCACAAGCTGGTCAGCAAAGAAAATGGCTATCATTTTAAAACATCATTTTAAGTTCTGGGGTGACTTGTTCAGCAAGAATAGATAGCTGCTCAGCTTCTTACAAATCCTGAAAGATGATGCTGTTAAAGGGCTACACTCAATATGCCAGCAAATTTGGAAAACTTAGCATTGGCCACAGGACTGGAAAAGGTCAGTTTTCTTTCCAATCCCAAAGAAGGGCAATGCCAAAGAATGTTCAAAAACTATTGCACAATTGCACTCATTTCACATGCTAGCTAAGTAATGCTCAAAATTCTCCAAGCCAGGCTTCAGCAATACATGAACTGAGAACTCCCAGATGTTCAGCTGGATTTAGAAAAGGGAGATGAACCAGAGATCAAATTGCCAACATCTGTTGGATGATCGAAAAAGCAAGAGAATTCCAGAAGAAACATTTACTTCTGCTTCATTGACTGCTAACGCCTTTGACTGTGTGGATCACAACAAACTATGAAAATTCTTCAAGAGATGGGAATATCTGACCACCTTACCTGCCTCCTGTGAAACCTGTATGCAGGTCAAGAAGCAACAGTTAGAACCAGACATGGAACAACGGATTGGTTCCAAATTGGGAAATGAGTATGTCAAAGCTGTATATTGTCACCTTGCTTATTTAACTTATATGCAGAGTATATCATGCAAAATGCTGGGCTGGATGAAGCACAAGCTGCAATAAAGATTGCTGGGAGAAATATCAATAACCTCAGATATGCAGATGACACCACCCTTATGGCAGAAAGTGAAGGGGAACTAGAGTCTCTTGATGAAAGTGAAAGAGGAGAGTGAAAAGGCTGGCTTAAAACTCAACATTCAAAAAACTAAGATCATGGCATCCAGTCCCATCACTTCATGACAAATAGATAGGGAAACAATGGAAACAGTGAAAGACTTTATTTTCTTGGGCTCCAAAATCACTGCAGTTGGTGACTGCAGCCATGAAATTAAAAGATGCTTGCTCCTTGGAAGAAAAGCTATGACAAACCTAGAGCTTGTTAAAAAGCAGAGACATTACTTTGCCGATAAAGGTCCATCTAGTCAAAGCTATGGTTTTTCCAACAGTCATGAATGGATGTGAGAGCTGGATCATAAAGAAGGCTGAGCACCAAATAATTGATGCTTTTGAACTGTGGTGTTGGAGAAGACTCTGGAGAGTCCCTTGAATGCAAGGAGATCAAACCAGTCAATCCTAAAGGAAATCAACCATGAATATTCATTGGAAGGATTGATGCTGAAGCACCAATACTTTGGCCACCTGATGTGAAGAGCCGACTCATTTGAAAAGACCATGATGCTGGGAAAGATTAAGGGCAGGAGGAGAAGGGGACGACAGAGGATGAGATGGTTGGATGACATCACGAACTCAAAGGATATGACTTTGAGCAAGCTCTGGGAAATGGTGAAGGACAGGGAAGCCTGGCGTGCTATAGTCCATGGGGTCACAAAGAGTCGGATATGACTGAGCGATTGTGCAACAACAGCAGTTTCTTATATTTGCTTTACTAAATACACATTTTGAGGATCATTTGAGAAGGTAAAACTTCCATACCACAGTTTCATTTTAAAATTAGACATTTAACAAGGCATCAAAACCAAAACTCCTTTCTCCAGGGGATCTTCCCAACCCAGAGATTCCTGGAGAATTCCATGGACTGTATAGTCCATGCGGTCACAAAGAATCAGACATGACTGAGCAATTTTCACTTTCAAAACCAAAATGGTAGTATCAGCCACATGGACAAGAAAACAGGATGAAGGTCTCAGAGCTAATGAAGAGCAACCCAGGGCCAACAGCCCCCTTCTCATTTCCTGAATCTCCTTTGAGTGGCTCTAACAGCTGGCTCAGCCCTCCATGGCTGCTGGCTGGGGTGATGAACCTGGAGCAGGTACCTGGCTGCCTCTGATTAGCAGGTGGCCCTGTGATTGGAAGTGCGGCTGGGGAGAAGGAAATGGAACTTTTTCACAGGGCGCCCAGGCCGGTGTGGGAGGGTGATTTGGCCATTAGCCCGGGACTGAGCAATCCAGAAGAATCCTTTCCTGAATAAATTTTAGCAATGCCTCACTTCTCTGCGATGGCTAGTGCCAAAAAGCAGCTCATGAAAATGTGTTTCATAACTGAACTTGGGAGTTTCTCTTTGTGTTAATGCCAACACTGTTTACCTTACTGCAGTGGACAGTTTTTCTTAGGTTTAGGTTATAATACTAGGAGGACCAATGAGAACAACCATATTTTTTGACTAATGTGAAGCCTCTTGATGAGGGTGAAAGAGAAGAGTGAAAAACCTGGCTTAGAACTCAACATTAAACAAAAACGAAGATCATGGCATCTGGTCCCATCACTTCATAATAAATAGAGGAGGAAAAAGTGGAAACAGTGACAGATTTTATTTTCTTGGGCTCCAGAATCACTGCAGATGGTGACTGCAGCCATAGAATTAATAGACGCTCCTTGGAAGGAAAGCTATGACAAACCTAGACAGCATATTAAAAAGCAGAGACAGCACTTTGCCAACAAAGGTCCATATAATCAAAGCTATGGTATTTCCAGTAGTCATGTAAGGATGTGAGAGCTGGACCATAAAGAAGGCTGAACACTGAAGAACTGGTGCTTTTGAATTGTGCAGAAGACTCTTGAGAGTCCTTGGACTGCAAAGAGATTCAACCAGTCAATCCTAAAGGAAATCAACCCTGAATATTCACTGGAAGGATTGATGCTAAAGCTGAAGCTCTAATACTTTAGCCACCTGATAAGAAGAGCCGACTCTGGAAAAGACTCTGATGCTGGGAAAGACTGAAGGCAGGAGGAGAAAGGGATAACAGAAGATGAGATGGTTGGATGGCATCACCGACTCGGTGGACATGAGATTGAGCAAACTCCAGGAGATACTGAAGGACAGGGAAGCCTGGTGTGCTGCAGTCCCTGGGATCAGAGAGTCAGACAGGACTTAGTGACTGAACAATAGCAAAAATGCGGTTGCAATAAAATTCAGAACTTTTGTGATCTTTAGACAGCTCATATTTCCTGAACTAGATTAGATTTGGCAAAGTGAGTCAGTTTTCCAGTGGCTACTACCATAGTGAAAAAAGGGGAGGATTTCATGACAGAGAAGAAATAAGAGAAGAGAATGCTGAAACAGATGCAGATACTACCCCCTTCTTGATTTGGAGGGAAAAAAAGAATTAGAAGATAGTAATCTTTAAAAAGGCAACTTGCCTTTTCATCTTTTATGAATTTTTTTAAGGTGTCTTGGAGAAATATCAATAACCTCAGATATGCAGATGATACCACCCTTATGGCAGAAAGTAAAGAGGAACTAAAAAGCCTCTTGATAAAAGTGAAAGTGGAGAGTGAAAAAGTTGGCTTAAAGCTCAACATTCAGAAAACAAAGATCATGGCATCCGGTCCCATCACTCCATGGGAAATAGATGGGGAAACAGTGGAAACAGTGTCAGACTTTGTTTTTTTGGGCTCCAAAATCACTGCAGATGGTGACTGCAGCCATGAAATTAAAAGACGCTTACTCCTTGGAAGAAAAGTTATGACCAACCTAGATAGCATATTCAAAAGCAGAGACATTACTTTGCCAACAAAGGTCCGTCTAGTCAAGGCTATGGTTTTTCCAGTGGTCATGCATGGATGTGAGAGTTGGACTGTGAAGAAGGCTGAGCACCGAAGAATTGATGCTTTTGAACTGTGGTGTTGGAGAAGACTGTTGAGAGTCCCTTGGACTGCAAGGAGATCCAACCAGTCCATTCTGAAGGAGATCAGCCCTGGGATTTCTTTGGAAGGAATCATGCTGAAGCTGAAACACCAGTACTTCGGCCAGCTGATGCGAAGAGTTGACTCATTGGAAAACACTCTGATGCTGGGAGGGATTGGGGGCAGGAGGAGAAGGGGACGACCGAGGATGAGATGGCTGGATGACATCACTGACTCGATGGACGTGAGTCTGAGTGAACTCTAGGAGTTGGTGATGGACAGGGAGGCCTGGTGTGCTGTGATTCATGGGGTCGCAATGAGTCGGACACGACTGAGCGACTGAACTGGACTGAACTGATTATGGTTTTAGTCTCTTAGGGCACAAAATAGAGGCACTAGCTATAATGGGGACATCCTGAATGTAAATTCAGCAATTTAGCGTACCACCCTGTCTCTGCCTCCAACTCTACCAGATGTGAAGTCATCTTACTTCTCTGGACCCAGCTTCTCCTGGGCAGTGAAAAGGTTGGACTGGGTGATGTCCAGAATTCTAAAGGGCACCCTGTGTACTATTACAGGGTCAATGCAAGGCTGCTTCCCTTTCTCAGCCCAAAATGAAAGGCAGATTGATCCAGGGGTCAGCTGGGCAGCTATTCCCACTGTCTCTGCGATCACCTGGCTTCCTCTGAATTCAGCCTGGGGATGGGATGGTCTTCACCCCAGGATCCCTGCTTGGACAAGGAGGACAGCTTTATGGGCCAACAAGCAATGGGACCTATTGTTATCATTGACAACAAATATTCTCATTTCCCACAGTCCCTAGCATTGACGTACCCAATGGTATGTGTCCCTTTTATGGAATTTATTTCATTATATTACTGCATATTAAATTACATGTATTTGTTTAATATTTTTTCATTATTTTAAAGGCACGACAATAGATACATCCCCAAGAGAATAACCACCAGATCTGGCTACCATAATATCATGATAAAATTGTAAGCCCTTTCCTGGGTTATTTCCAGGAAGGAAGGTTATTTCCTTAAAAAAAAAAAAAAATCACTCCACCAACTTAAATAAAATTGATGTTTTCTAAAGCTGAGGCTTTTTCATCTTGTTGTTCAGTCGCTAAGTCACGTCCGACTCTGTGACCCCATGGACTGCAGCATGCTAGGCTCTCCTGTCTTTCACTGTCTCCTGGAGTTTGCGCAAACATGTCCACTGAGTTGGTTATGCTCTCTAACTATCTCATCCTTTGCCGCTCCCTTCTCCTTCTGCCTTCAGTCTTTCCCAGCATCAAGTTCTTTTCCAATGTGTTGGCTCTATGCAGCAGGTGGCCAAAGTATTGGAACTTCAACTTCAGCATCAAACCTTCCAATGAATATGCAGGATTGATTTCCTTTAAGATTGACTGGTTTGATCTCCTTGCTGTCCAAGGGACTCTCTAGAGTGTTCTCCAGCACCACAATTGGAAAGCATCAATTTTTCAGCACTCAGCCTTCTTTATGGTTGAGCTCTCACACCTGAACCTGACTACTGTAAAAACCATAGCTTTGACTATATGGACGTTTGCTGGCAAAGTGATGTCTCTTCTTTTTAATATGCTGTCTAGGTTTGTTATAGCTTTCCCTCCAAGGAGCAAGTGTCTTCTAATTTCAAGGCTGTAGTCACCATCCATAATGATTTGGAGCCCAAGAAAACAAAATATGTCACTGTTGCCATTTTTTCTATTTGCCATGAAGGGATGGGACCAGATGCCATGATCTTAGTTTTTTTAGTGTTGAGTTTTAAGTCAGCTTTTTCACTCTCCTCTTTCACCCTTATCAAGAGGCTCTTTAGTTCCTTTCACTTTTGGCCATTAGAGTGGTATCATCTGCATATCTGAGGTTGTTGATATTTTTCCAGGCAATCTTGATTCCAGCTTCTGATTCATCCAGCCCAGCATTTCCCATAATGTACTTTGCGTATCGGGCTTTCCCAGTGGTTCAGCGGTGAAGAATCTGCCTGTAGTGCAGGAGCTGCGGGACACGCGGGTTTGATCCCTGAGTTGGAAAGATGCTCTGGAGAAGGAAATGGCAACCCAATCCAGTATTTTTGCCTGAAAAATTCCAGGGACAGAGGAGCCTGGTGGACTACAGTCCATGGGGTCACAAAGAGCCAGACACAACTGAAGCAACTTAGCATGCATGCATGCACTCTGCATGTAAGTTAAATAAGCTGTTAAATGAACAGCCTTGTCATGCTCCTTTCCCAATTTTGAACCAGTCCATTGTTCCATGTCTGGTTCTAACTGTTGCTTCTTGAGCTTTAAAAATTCATATTCACTGAACTGGGATTTTTTAAAATTTTTCCTTTTGAACAACAGATTTATACTTTGTTTTCTAGCTATTTGGGGACCTACACTTCACTGAAATGTAAATACAGGAAAGCCTATATTAATCAGTGATTGCCTTAAACAAAAATATGTAAACATATTTCTTCAGGAAAGGGAATGCAATGGACAGCTGAGAACACCTGCAAGGCTCAGGAACTTGGAAGCTGTTGGACTCAAACATCTCTCAAGTTCCCCGAGCCACAACAGATGACCGAGCAGATCAGCATGAGAAGACTCAAAGAAGTCATCAACTCAGCCCAGAACTGGAGCATTTTCTTAAGTCTTCCTTTAGGAAAAAACAACTTGTACTAAAAAGTATTGACAAAGTATTAAAATTTAATATGAGTAAACGTTTTAGATTCATTTTAATATGAAGACGGCTCCCCTGGTGGCTCAGCGGTAAAGAATCCACCTGTCAATGTAGGAGACACAGGTTCGATCCCTGGTCCGGGAAGATCCCACATGCCATGTGGCAACTAAGCCCGTTGGCCACAGCTCCTGAAGCCTGTGACCTAGAGCCCCGTGCTCTGCAACAAGAGAAGACCCCGCAATGAGAAGCCCATTCACTGCAACTAGAGAGAACAGCCCCCACTCACTGCTACTAGAGAAAGCCCTGGCACTTCATTAAAGACCCACCAGAGCCAAAAATAAATAATTTTTAAAAACCCCAAACATAAGGAAAGCACATGTTCAAAATTATAAAAATGTATTCCTCAGTCTATTCAATGAATTGTTTTAATGTCGCTACCATCTTCATAATTACCATGATAACATTTTCATTAGAAAAGTAATATAAACTTTAGAAAACATGAAAAAATAAACTCACTATATTGTCATCAGCCAGAGATAAGCACTCACCTATACGATATATTTATTTGCCTCTGGCTTTTTCTGGGTGTATGCAGCTGGGTTTCTCCCTTTCTCTGCTACATCAGGAACACACTTTTTGCACTGTCTCCCTGTAACTTACAGTACTTCTTGAATATTTGGGGAGAACGGAGAATTACTAAAACAAGTTAGTTAAGGGATGTGTTCCTCTTAAAAGCAGATAGTACAGTCAGCAGGCTTGGGAGAAGCTGCCAAGAGAAAAACTGTTCTGAGCACTTTTTATTTCTGGTTTCCAGGTGAGGCAGAGCTTAAAGTCTGTATTTCTTATCTGGCATGTTGAGCCTACACTGTACGATGCCTTAATTCACCAGCCAAGGAGACAGAATCACAGAATCTTCAGGATTCTAAATGATCTTGAAAGTTTTCTGCGACACCTCCTAACAGACTGTCCCCTTCTCCACCCCACAGCAGCTTCCCACACACATCCAGGCCACCATGATGAAGGCTGTAACCTCCACACTTGACATTTTCAGTGATTAGGGCCCCACTGTTTCTGGAGACACCCTATCTCATTTTACATTGTTCAGTTATTCTTTACATGCTATGGAAATTGGCCTCCCAGATCTTCTTTCTGCCTTTTGAAACAACACAGAATGAACCAATTCTTTTTTTTTTTTTTTATTGGAGTCAGTTGCTTTACAATATTGTGTTAGTTTCTATTATGCACACCAAAGTGAATCAGCTCTACGCACACCTCCCTCTCTTTTGGATTCCCTTTCCATTTAGGTCACCACAGAGTCCTGAGTAGAGTTCCCTGTGCTGTATACAGTAGGTTCTCACCAGTTATCCACTGTATGTACTGTGTTGTGTTAGTCACTCAGTCATGTCCAGCTCTTTTCGACCCCACGGACTATTAGCCCGCCAGACTCCTCTGTCCATGGAATTCTCCAGGCTAGAACACTGGAGTGGGTTACCATTTCTTTCTCCACGGGATCTTCCCAACCCAGGGATCGAACCCAGGTCTCCTGCACGACAGGCAGATTCTTTGCCATCTGAGCCACCAGGGAGCCCTGTCTATTTTATACATAGTATCAGTAGTGTATATATCAATCCTATTTCCCAGTTCCTCCCTTCACCACCACTTCCCCCTTGGTTGTCCATACATTTGTTCTCTATGTCTGTGTCTCTATTTTCGCTTTGTAAATAAGATCGTCTATACTAATTTCTTTTCATATGGATGGACCTAGAGACTGTCACACTGAATGAAGTATGTCTGGGCCACCAGGGAAGCCCATATAATTATATATTAACTATATGTCAATAACGGAGAAGGCAATGGCACCCCACTCCAGTACTCTTGCCTGGCAAATCCCATGGACGGAGGAGCCTGGTGCGCTGCAGTCCATGGGGTCGCTAAGAGTCAGACACGACTGAGCGACTTCACTTTCACTTTTCACTTTCATGCATTGAAGAAGGAAATGGCACCCCACTCCAGTGTTCTTGCCTGGAGAATCCTGGGGACGGGGGAGCCTGGTCGGCTGCCGTCTCTGGGGTCGCAGAGAGTCAGACACGACTGAAGCGACTTAGCAGCAGTAGCAGCAACATACATCAATAAAATTAAAAAATAAATAAAGATGGTACACAGGAGATGGAAAGAAAATTATCAGGAGGGGAAAAAAAGCAAGTAGCCATGTTGGAACAGTCCACATGGTAAGAAGCTGAGAACAGCTTCCAACCAAGAAGAAATTGAGGTCCTCTGTCCAGCAGTCCATCAGTAACTGAATGCTACCAACACCATGTGAGCTTAGAAGCAAATATTTTCCTAGTGGAGCCTCAGATGAAACTGCAGCCCCAGTGACACCCTTGTGTCACCTCGGATACAACCAGGTGAGTGAGTGTCCCCGAAGCAGAGAACTCAGCAGTGCAAGCTCAAACTCCTGACCACAGAGTGTGAGAGGTAACACATGTGCTTCAGGCTTCCAAGTTTTGGTAACAGTTATGTGACAACAGATATCTAATATACCCACAATATCAACATATACAAAAAAGAGACACTAGTCCGACTTCTTTGAAGAGATGTGTTTTCAAAATACAAATTTTCCTTCCAGATAAAATCATACTGAGAGCAAATGGTATAAAACCAGCTAGTGTGTCAAATGGGAAACCTGTTTGTCAGCATTTCCAGGTCACTACCACCCAGGAAACCATTTACCTGTTACTCTGAAAAGGAGAGCTCTGTCCAGAGGAGGCAAGGTAAACAGCTAACGTAAGAAAGAAACAACGCTATTTCTCTTGCTGCATGGAATTCTTAAGTTTCTTACACAGGACAGGAAAATAATAAATTAAAACTATACATGGCTAGGAAGTGAAAACTATACCTCAACTTTTTTATGTCTTTTGGTTTACTTCCTAAAGTCATTTAGTACTTCAGCCTGTGCCAAGTAATTTTCGAACTGAGGTAGTATAAATCATTTTAAGATTCAGTTTCTAGGCCAAGTAAACATTCTGTGTCAATCTTGTAAATAAAGAAAACACATGAAAAAGGAAACAACGAGCAAAATCACAGACTTGCTGCTTCCAGAAGCAGGAGGTGCTGAAAGCAAAATTAAAGCCCATCTTCCCTCCTCCTGTAGGAGATAAATGATCAAGCTCCTAGAACACGTACGCCTTCCCTGTGCATAAAGACGTGTCAGTAAATCTTAGGACATTTCCATCACTATACAGATTTTCATATTTCTAATAACTCAAGCCCCTTCCCATAAGCTATAAACCCAACCATTTGAAATAGTAATGTAAATTTGTAAAAAATCAGGTATCAGATTTCCAGGATAGAAATCTGTGAATAGTAAGAGATGAAGAATTGTGAATCTGAATGTAAGACATATACTTAAGAAAAAGGATTTCTGGTGAGTTTATTTTTTTCTGGGAACAATGTATATCACCCAATTTCAATAGGCCTAAGAAATTGGGGTGCAAGGAGGGAGGGGAATAATATAAAAGAGCAGGGCAAATGGCTTCATTGGCCCCAGATACAATGTGACTATTCTGTGCTATAAAATGTTCATGTCCTTGGCTGTATTACCTGAAGCAATTGGAGTAGTTAAATCAATAAATAAATTATAACAAAAGGATGATCTCTTACAAAAATCAGATGGAATTATACTCTTAAGTTATAATAAAGGCTTTTGTTTACCATTTCATTTATAGTATGCTTAATTGGAAGTGCTAAAAATAGGAATGCATGAAAAACCTTGATTTTTATACTTATTATTTCATTTATTCTCAGAAAAGAGAACTGTGCATCTATCTACAAAGTTTTACATCTTATTTGACTTTACTTTGTAAAGAATTTAGGCAGAGCAACAAGCACTAACTTTTCAATGTCTTCCCTGCCGTAAAATTACCCTCAATTACTTACGTCTCTATAGCCATCCACCACATTCCCAGAAATATCTCCTGGTATGTCTCTACAACCAGCTGGGCAGAACTTGCTGGAAAAAAAAAAAAATGGAGTATATATTTTATTAAGGTTTACTTAAATTAAAAAGTATTAAATTATACTTAAAAGTATTCTCTCTCCATGCAACATGCAGGAACATCTTCCTCTAATGACAAATCAGAAACTTGATTTGTGAAGACACAGGTTAATCTAAGGGCTTCCCTGGTGAGTCAGATGGTAAAGAATCTGCCTGCAATGCAGGAGACATGGGTTCGATCCCTGGGTTGGGATGATCCCTGGAGAAGAAAGTGACAACCCACTCCAGTATTCTTGCCAAGATCATTCCATGAACAGAGGAACCTGGTGGGCTACAGGACACAGGGTTTCTTTTTTTTTTTTTATTTTTTAAATTTTAAAAACTTTAATTCTTACATGTATTCCCAAACATGAACCCCCCTCCCACCTCCCTCCCCATAACATCTTTCTGGGTCATCCCCATGCACCAGCCCCAAGCATGCTGCATCCTGCGTCAGACATAGACTGGCGATTCAATTCACATGATTGTATACATGTTAGAATGTCATTCTCCCAAATCATCCCACCCTCTCCCTCTCCCTCTGAGTCCAAAAGCAGGACACAGGGTTTCAAAGAGTCAGACACAACTGAGCGACTAACACACACATACGCACAGACTAATCTGTTAATCTGAGGGCAAGTTTTACACAGCAACTATTTGCTTTATATCAGAATTCATTATAAACTCTATGAAACAATGAGCTTCCCTAAAGCATCTTAATTGATTTGAAAATGTCCAAGAAAAAATGTTTTTAAGGAAAAAGATAAAGTTTATAAACACTATATATATAGTGTAATCTTGTTTTTATTAAAAAAAATGTTTAAATAACAACTTTATTTTCTGTGGATAAAAAGAAAACAAGGACGAATATCTCTGGATTCCCTTCACTTTCAGTATTGGTAACTGTAAATTTGGATTCACCCTACTAGCACTATCCAGTTAGAACAGAATGGAAGCCAAACATGTAAATTTAAATATTCTAGTAGCCACATTTAAAAAGTCTAAAGAGACAAACACATTAATACTATTAATACATTCTATTTAATCCAATATATTCAAAATTTATCATTTCCACATGTAACGAACAGAAAAATTATCAAGATATTTCTAGTCTTTTGAAAAAACAAATCTTCAACATCTGCAGTATGTTTCCTATTTATAGCACAACTCAATTTGAACCAGTCAAGTTAAATGTATAGTAATGGTCTACATTAATTACAAATTATTTTTGCAATCAGAAAGAAAGGTGTATTTCTTTCAACTTTATTGGGGTATAGTTGACAAAATTGTAAAATATTTGCAGCGTACATCATGATGATTTGATATGTATATACACTGTGAAAGAATTGTTCCCATCTAATAAAACACAGCAATCATCTCGTACACACACACACACGTGTACATATATATTTTTGTGGTGGGAACATTTAAGTGCAGGAAATGGCAACCCATTCCAGTGTTCTACCTGGAGAATCCCATGGACAGAGAAGCCTGGCAGGACTCCGGCCAGAGGGGTCACAGAGTCGGACACAACTTAGTGACTGAACCACCCCCACCACTCTTGCTGCTGCTGAGTCACTCAGTCATATCCGACTCTTTGCGGCCCCATGGACTATAGCCCGCCAGGCGCCTCTGTCCATGGGACTTCCCAGGCAAGAATACTGGAGTGGGTTGCCACTTCCTTCTTCAGGGCCTCTTCCCAACTCAGGGACAGAACCCGTGTCTCCCGTAGTGGCAGGCGGATTCTTCACCACTGAGCCACTAAGAAGGCCCCTCTACTCTCTTAGCAAATTTCAATTATACAATGTGGTAAGGTCACCATGTTATACATTAGATCCTCAGACCTTATTCATCTTTATAGCTGAAAGTTTATATACCCTTTTATTAGCCTTTCCCTATTTCCCCTAACCCCAGTCCCTAGCAGCTACTCTGTTTCTATGAGTTTGACTAAAATAGGTACATTTACAATTAGGATTCCACTGGCACCCCACTCCAGTACTCTTGCCTGGAAAATTCCACGGATGGAGGAGCCTGGTAGGCTGCAGTCCATGGGATCGCTAAGAGTCGGACGTGACTGAGCGACTTCCCTTTCACTTTTCACTTTCATGCATTGGAGAAGGAAATGGCAACCCACTCCAGTGTTCTTGCCTGGAGAATCCCAGGGATGGGGGAATCTGGTGGGCTTCCGTCTACGGGGTCACACAGAGTCGGACACGACTGAAGTGACTTAGCAGCAGCAGCAAGAGTCATTTTTCAAGAAACTTTCCAGAAGCATGTCATGGCATATGGTCTGGTTGAAGGGGCTTAGGCTGTGGTGACCTGGGCTCTGTTACTACCTAACTAGCTGTGTGACCCAGAGTATTGCATATAATCCCCTTTAAATTCAGTTTCCTCTTCTGTAGTTCCTTCCAGCATCAACATATCAATAGGCTATGAAAGACAACTATTCATCTAAAAAACACACGAAAGGAAACTCAAAACATTACGTGAACACTGACAGCTTTGAAGATGAATGCCATAAGCCCTGGTTGCTATATATACCATATTACAATAATGTTTGTTTGGTTTGCTCAAGAAGAATGCACCAGCCCAAACAGATTCCAAAATAGCAGCAGCTTTTATTTCATTTCCTCTCAATTTCTTCCTGCAGACTTAGCAAGTCAGATGTGTGACAACACCTAATTATCAAAACTACCCAAGTACATGGTTTATAATTCTTCCCCACTGACCTAATGGAATCCAGCACTGCAGCAATAATCAAGGAATTAAGAAACAGAAATAACGGAAATCCTATTACAGGCTTACAGTTCCTTATCCTAGCCCTTAGAGCCAGATATATTGCAGAATTCAGAATTTGAAGGATTTTGGAAAAGTAAAACAGCGCTAACAGTGTATATGACATAAAACCCTACTGAGGTCTGCAAATATTAATCAGAACTTCAATATCTCTACCAAATACATAGATAGTTGTATTGGACCAAAAGGATAAAGATAAAACAGCCTCATGTCTAATTTAGTCCAATTTTGCTGTCAGATGAATCTACGGTCACATTAACCAGGTGCTGCCACCAAATGAATTACAAAAATTATTTGACTTTTCCAACTTTCTACATTTTCTACATTTCATGAGAGATGAAGGATTATGGCTCCGTACTAGTCATCATACCTCATCTTTAACAAAATACTACAAATCGGCTGGGCCACAGCTTAGATGACCTGGCACCATAATACCACACTGTGGGGCTGAGCATATTCCTATCTCTAACCCAAAGGCCTCGGCACCACCGGGGCTATTCACAGATGGCTGGAAAGAAAATGCTGGTGAATGTCCACACAGGATGAACAGCAACTTTAAGGGCAACATGTAATTATTGGTCATTTTTGTTTCTTCTTTTCTGCACTAGACTTCATATTAGTAAACAGTAGGGTTGATTCTGCATATAAAAGAATCTCATTTATTAGAATGTTAGATGGATAGGACCATGGATCCTTGAGCTTGACTTTTGGAGTATACTTATTTATTGTGTAGCTATTGATACACAAAATCCACAGAATTGTACTTGGCACTAAGAAACACTCTAAGGAGTTAAGAGTTGTTGTTAGTGGTTTTTGTTGACAATGACTTCTAGACCAGCGGTTCTCAGCTAGAGGTGATTTCTGCCCACCCGGAAACACTTGGAAATGTCTGGAGATGTTTATCACAACTGGCACACACAGGCCAGGGATGCTGTTAAATATCCACAGTGCACAGAACAGCTCTTCACAAGAACAAATCGTCTAAAATACCAGCAGTGCCAAGGTTGAGAAATCCCCTCTAGGCTCTTGTTTCAGAAATGAGAAAATGTACATCAAAGAGATCAAGTAACTTTTCCAGTTAAAGTAATGCTGGAGTGAAATTTTCATCTCCTATTCTCAGTAGGTCTCTTTCCTGTGGGAAAGAGAAAATGAACCCCCTCCAGAATCACAAAAGTCACTCCCAAATGCTGGCCAGGTAATAAATGTATAGACTCCATTTTGGCACACTGGTACTAGAGTAGAACTCAGGGGTCAGCAAACTATAACCCATTGGCCAAATCCAACCTGCACTTTTTTTTTTTAATAAAGTTTTATCAGAACACAGCCATGCTCATTCGTTCACACTGTCTATGGCTGCTTTTGCACTACAAAGGCAACAGAAACTGCATGAACAGATAAAAAAAGCCTGCACAGCCTGCAAAACCTAAAGTATTTACTATCTGGCCTTTGACAGAAAGTTTGCTGATCTCTGCTGTACAAGAAACCATTTCAAATATTCCTGATTCATTACAACACAGATGATTTTTTTAAATTGATACAAATAAAAGTACTTTATCTGGCTTAATGTCAAGGAAAACAAAAGAGCAACAAATGACTGCAGCCCACGTAGAACACTGTATTTACCTGTATTCTGTCTTCAAATAATGGTTAGCTCGTTCCAAACACGTTATTAAATCTGTCATAAACAAAGACAACTGCAATTAGCAGACTGAACAGAAGTCAGGACACTCATGTTCTAAAGATTTCTTTTAAAATGAAACAGTTTCGGAAAAGTATTTATGTATTCTCTAGTTATCTGAACTTTTCTGTTTAAAAATAAATAAAAACTGATACACTAATCCCAGGATTTCATTAGTTGCCCCTTTGTCTTTCTTTTCTACTATCAATGATGGTTCTTCACCGTTTATCCAGTGGATGGTAACAGAATCTTTTTCCAACCAAAAAACAACGTTGGTTCGTTACTATTGACTACACACCTACAAAGATCATGTACCTTCTACTGGCAGGTAGAAAACAATTTCAAGAGCCCATGTGGTTTACAGAGAAGGTTCAGGAACATTTTGACAGTTTATCTAGTGGCGTTTAGCTGGAACACAAAGTGCCTATCAGCTTTGATCAATGAGGTCCAAAGACTTAAAAGAAAGGTGCTCTCTGAAGCAACTTATAGAACTGAACTTATACTAAGGATGGAAACTCGAAGATGCTGTGGATTTGTGTGCTTTTTGATGCACTTACAATAGTTTCCAAAATATACTTGCTGCAGGAGTTCTTTCCTTAATCTTTTCAGTGGTTCTTAGGAAGCAACCTATGCCAATCACTGGCCACACAGGGGCCTGCTAGGATTGCTCAGATCTGGTTGGCTGAGCAGGAAATAAATGGAGTACCCTGTTCCCAGAGTTCTTTCTGCTACAGGGAACTGAGCAGAAACTGTGGGCACGTCTGAGGCCCTGGAGAGGCCCTGGGCTGCACGGAAATGACTCTGGAGTTGGAGACCTGGAACAGAGGCCATGTTTTCCTTCCCCATCCGTGTTCATGCTCCTTTTCTCTCCCGCTGATGTGCAGCTTGATGAATGGGGCACTCAGTGACAGTGACTTCATCCTTCTCTCCTTGCATGCTCCCAGGCTGGTATGCTGGTGTGTATGAGGGCTGGGGCAGGGGGTATCACTGGTTAAAAGGCTTGTCTCCTGGACTAAGAAGGGGGTTGGGGGAGAGCTCCAGAGAACAGCCAGACCTCAGGAGGGTCAGGTGCATATCCCTAAAGATACACAATCCAAGCTTTCTTGGAAAATGAAGTCAACCCTCTCCCATATAAGTCAGTGATCAATCTAACATGTGCTATGAAAGTATTCAGTTCAGACCTAACTAAATACCTATGAAGATACTGTGTTCCTCTCTTCCCTCACATCTCAATTCTGATTCTGAGGTCACAGTTCTGTCCAGAGATGATGACTAGCAAGAGGAATTCTAAGACAGATAAAGGTTTACAGATTCATGCTGGTTATTCCGCCATACCTGGATGGTCACTGCTCGCATAGGTTAGCAAAAAACCCCGCCCGGAAATGTGGGATCCACTCTCAAAGCGCACAGTTACTTCATTGGTGTTCAGCAAAAGTTCTTTGGGCATAGTCATGCTTCCACAATACGGACCTGAAAACAAAGCATGCTGTTGGCTCATTTCAAAATTTAGACCAGTACAAAGAATTTGCTCATGCATTTCTCTTCCTTAAAGGTCAAATTTACCAAACAACACACACATAGGATTATCATCTTTACCAACTGAAATTTTGCTTTGTACTGAGACTGAGAGGTAGAGACTGATGGTAAACTTAATTATACAGACAAACTGGGGCGGGGACAGTGGCCAACTCTAGATAGGCAACAGACTGGAAGTAGTTGATTTAATCATGAACAACCCGAAGTATAGGTTTTTATTTTTGTAAGAACACTACTAACTAAAATCAAATATATTAGGGGACTTCCCTGGCACGCCAGTGGTTAAGACTCTGTCCTTCCAATATGCAGGGGGCATGAATTCAATCCCTCATGAGGGAACTAAGATCACCCATGCTGTTCAGTATAGCCAAAATAAAATAAATAAATTGTTTAATAAAATCAAATATATTGGGGGCTTCCCAGGTGGTGCCAGTGGTTTAAAAAAAAAAATCCACCCCAACGCAAGAGACGCAAGAGACGCAGGTTTGATCCCTGGGTTGGGAAGATTCCCTGGAGAGGTAAATGGCAACACACTCCAGTATTCTTGCCTGGAAAACTCCACTGACGAGGAGCTTGGCAACTCCAGTCCATGGGGCCGCAAAGAGCCAGACAAGACTGCGCACGAGTGCACGCACGCACACAGATGTGCCAGACAGTGAGGACGGTGCTGTTACACAAGTGATGTTCCAGGGGCCTCTAAGTGTGCTTAAAAGGAGAAACAAAAGAAAAAGTGAAAGCGTTAGTTGCTCAGTTGTGTCCGAATCTTTGTGACCTCATGGACTGTGGCCCACCAGACTCCTCTCCTCTGTCCATGGAATTCTTCAGGCAACAATACTGGGGTGGGTTACCATTCCCTTCATGGGAATCCTTCTGACTCAGAGATCGAACCCAGGTCTCCTGCATTGTGGACAGATTCTTTACCATCTGAGCCACCAGGGAAGCCCAAATTTGCTTAAAGTATGGTCTAAATAATTGTGTCCTAATCAAATTCATATGATGAAATCCTAATGTCTGATGACCTGCCTCTTGAGAAACCTATATGCAGGTCAGGAAGCAACAGTTAGAACTGGACATGGAACAACAGACTGGTTCCAAATAGGAAAAGGAGTACGTCAAGGCTGTATATTAGAAACGCTGGGCTGGAAGAAGCACAAGCTGGAATCAAGATTGCCGGGAGAAATATCAATAACCTCAGATATGCAGATGACACCACCCTTATGGCAGAAAGTGAAGAGGACTTAAAAAGCCTCTTGATGAAAGTGAAAGTAGACAGTGAAAAAGCTGGCTTAAAGCTCAACATTCAGGAAGCGAAGATCATGGCATTTGGTCCCATCACTTCATGGGAAATAGATGGGGAAACAGTGGAAACAGTGTCAGATTTTATTTTGGGGGGCTCCAAAATCACTGCAGATGGTGACTGCAGCCATGAAATTAAAAGACGCTTACTCTTTGGAAGGAAAGTTATGACCAACCTAGATAGCATATTCAAAAGCACAGATATTACTTTGCAACAAAGGTCCATCTAGTCAAGGCTATGGTTTTTCCTGTGGTCATGTATGGATGTGAGAGTTGGACTGTGAAGAAAGCTGAGTGCCGAAGAATCGATGCTTTTGAACTGTGGTGTTGGAGAAGACTCTTGAGAGTCCCTTGGACAGCAAGGAAATCCAGCCAGTCCATTCTAAAGGAGATCAGTCCTCGGTGTTCATTAGAAGGACTGATGCTAAAGCTAAAACTCCAATACTTTGGCCACCTTATGCGAAGAGTTGACTCACTGGAAAAGACCCTGATGCTGGGAGGGATTGGGGGCAGGAGGAGAAAGGGACGACAGAGGATGAGATGGCTGGATGGCATCACTGACTCGATGGACATGAGTTTGAGTAAACTTTGGGAGTTGGTGATGGACAGGGAGGCCTGGCATGCTGCGATTCATGGGGTTGCAAAGAGTCAAACATGACTGAGCAGCTGAACTGAACTGAACTGAACTGAAATGAATGTCTGATGTGACAGTATGGTGAGGTCTTAGGGAGGTGCTTACTTTAACAAGGGCAAAGCCCTCATGAATGGGATTAGAGCCTTCATAAAGAAGGCCCCAGTGAGTTGGCTTGCCCCTTCCAGCAGGTGAAGACAGCAAGATGGCTATGAGCCAGGAACTGGGTTCTCACCCACCACTATACTATATGCACTAGCACTGTGATCCTGAGCTTCCCAGCCTCCAGACTGTGAGAAATGAATGTCTGCTGTGCATAAGCTACCTGGTCTATGATATTTTGTTATAGAAGCCTGGAGAGACTAAGAGAGATAGCAAAGAAAACGGTATCACAAAAATATATTCTAGGGGCCTCTGAGGGCTTCCCTGGTGGCTCAGCTGGTAAAGAATTCTACAACGCGGGAGACCTGGGTTTTACCTCTGGGTTGGGAAGATCCTCTGGAGGAGGGCATGTCAACCCACTCCATACTCTTCCCTGGGGAATCCCCATGGACAGAGGAGCCTGGCAGGCTACTAGTCCATGGGGTTGCAAAGAGTCAGACACAGCTGAGCGACTAAGCACAGGGGCCTCCTAAATTTGTTCAAAGAAACTCACAAATCCCCTTTTTCCAAGAAAGTTCCACCATTGTATAGCACAGGGAACTATATTCAATATTTTGTATTAACTATAACGGAAAAGCATCTGAATAAAAAATATGTGTGCACATAACTAAATCACTTTGCTGTACATTTGAAACTAACACAACAGTGTACATCAACTCTACTACAATTAAAAAACAAATGTACATGAAGAAAAGAAAGTTCCACAATTTAAAGACTGTCCCATACATGGTAAAAATCTATGTTCATGCAGTTTACTGACTTCTCTTTCTCTTCTCTACCACTCTTAACAGTAACTTCTGATTAATGTATATAACTTCCTTTGATTTGTAAAATGAAGTTTATAAGAAAGCAGAGTAATTTCTAAAGGCTTTTGAAATACCACGGTATAGATTATACAATTAAGAGTATAACATATTGTTTCTAGACTATGTTGCTTGAAAAGCAATAAGAAGTTCTATGAACTTTTACGAGACAAAATTAGATTTGGAGCTTAAAAAAAAAGACCTTCCTAAGACTACGCAAGTAGAAGTTTAGTTTGTAAATTGTCATCTTGAGAGTCAAGTATGCAAGACATGATGATTTCTCTGAAAACAGGGATGAGCAAACAAATTTTGAATGGAGGTACTCTTCATCAACTTCTCCCAAAATAGAACAGCATAGAAAGGGCTAATTGCAACAACAATGACTACATCAGGTTAAGGGAAGAAGACATGCCAAGTCAGCATGAGTACAACTGGTCATACCAGCCAAAGCCAATATAGGAACCAAAAATGGCTTAAATAGGCAGAAGAAGATTGTGAACCCAACTCAGCCTTCCTCTCCTGACATAAGCGATCGGATTTCTCTTTGTCCGGTCTGGATGTCATATTCTGAAAATGTGATGAAATGAGAGAGATGTTGTGTGTTTACATGCCACACATCTCTGCTGCTCCCTATTATTAAATGATAATGAAATCCAAATAAAAAAGATTGTTTCTCTCTTTAGAAATACTTGTATATAATTAATTACCTGAGTTAATACTCACAAATTATTTAGAATGGAACCTAGGATATAAAGAGTCACTCATGCACTAAATACCTGTTAAATGAATATACAAAAACAAACAAATAATGCCTGTCTTCCTTTTAGACTATATTCCGTGGGGTTAGGGACTTTCCTATCCATCACTTTCTCTCAGAAAACTTGTACATGTGGCAGCTTTCCAAATATTGTCTGAATCTAAATGAAGTTAAATGTTTTTCTACTTGCAACAGTTGGTTTTTAAAAACAGAACATGATTATAAAGATACATAAAATATTTAATCTTGTCATTACAAAATATCATGAAGAAATAAGCAAGAAAATTATAGAAAAGAAAGGAAAGAAAATCATTAGTGTGGTAGCTATACGGGATTTTTTGATCTTTAAGAGTGCTCATAAGCACAGAAGATAAGCAATTAATACTAAATCCATTTTTGCATAATAAAGTAGAATGAGAAGCTTTTTTCAAAATTAAAGTGAGTCATTACTGTGCTTGACTTTTGCAACTGATTCTCAGTTTTAACTACATTTCAAATTCATTTGTTCTTTGCACAGGTTAAGTGAGATACTTGCTTTGCAAACCTAACAACAAAGATGAAATAACTAGTTACTTGCTGCTATTAATAAGTCAAAATATTTTCCTAACCCATATTTACTTTTTCCAAGAAGAAATAACAACATGAAGGCTTATCCGAACAGTGATGATGACACCATACCAATCTCTCCTTTAACTTCTATTACATTCCAACAAGTTCTAACAAAAACAGTGAGGAAAAGCAAGTCTAAATTGATTATCAGTGGGAAATTGACATTTTTCTCGTTGAAGTATATTTGACATATAACACTAATTTAAGGTAGACAACACGTTAGTTTGGCGTCTTTATGTATTTTAATACGATAGTCATTGTAGGGATAATTAGCATGTGCGCTGCTGTTAGTTGCTCAGTTGTGTCCCACTCTTTGCGACCCCATGGGGGTCCTCTGTAGCCCGCCAGGGTCCTCTGTCCAAGGAGTTCTCTAGCAAGAATACTGGGGTGGGTTGCCATTTCCTTCTCCAAATTAGCATATCTATCATATTACTTATCATTTCTTCTGAGTGGTTGCAACAATTAAGTAGTAGTCTTTCAGCAAGGTGATGATTACAATAAAGTATTGTTGTCTGTATTCACTAAACTGTGCATTAAATCTCTAGGGTTTATTTGTTACTCACTGCAAGGTTGTACCCTGAAACAACATCAATCCTATTTTCCCACCCTCCATCCCCTGGTAGCTACCATTTTGCTGTCTGTTTTTATGAACTGGTCTTTTCTTAGATTCCATATGTAAATGGAGATCGTACACTATTCGTCTTTTTCTATCTGACTCATCTCACGTAGCAATATGTGCTCAAGGTCCATCTACGTTGTTGTAAATGACAGGATGTCCTACTTTCTCACGGTTGAATAATTGGACGGTTTTTTTTTTTTTTAGATTTTCATGGAACAATTGAAAGGAAAGGCTGCAAAATCATAAATACTTTACATGTATAGATAAGAGTGCATGCCATCATGCTAACTTGCTGTGCAATACATATTAATTTCCCAAATCAAAAACACATAGTGAAACTCTAATTTGGCTGCATCCCCCGCAAAGTCCCAGTAAACATTTCTGGAAGAAGTTCAAAGAAAGATAATGTAAACACACACATCCTTTAATCACCCTTAACCCACCGAAACCATCCTTCCCACATTCTCACTGATATGCTGCAAAAACATAACTAAACCTTAGCAGGGATAGGATATGCCCTGCCTATACAAATGCCATCATTAAAAGTTTTTTGATAGGTTCATCAAGGCACAGCCACCACACAGCAGGAGGCAGCTTTAGTCCAGAGCAGGGAACTGAAGCTGGGAACCGGCTGCTCCACTGCCTTTGGCAAAACATTTAAATTATTGCCTGTCTGAAGGTCTGACAGATAAAGATTCCATTTCACAGACTTAAGAGTTAATACCTGCATTCCTGGGGTTAAAAGGGAAAAGTGATGAAAACAGAAAAGTGTGATTGGCAGTGAGAAGGAGAAAGAATTAATTAGAAACCACAGAAGGATCCTAGAAGCCTATCCTAAGTTCTCTCTTTCAGTTTTTTTTAACTAATTATTAATTTATTTTAATTAATTAACTTTTTGGCTGCCTTGGGTCTTTGTTGCTGCGTGTGGGCTCCTTCCAGTTGCAGAGAGTGGGGGCTGCTCTCTACCTGCGGTGCCTGAGCTTCTCACTGTGCGGGCTTCTCATTGCAGAGCACAAGCTCTAGGCTCGTAGACTTCATGAGCTGTAGCTCGTGGGCCCTTGAGTGTGGGCTTCAGCTGCTGTGGCACACGGGCTTAGTAGTTTGGCAGCATATGGCATCTTCTCGAACCAGGGATCGAACCCAGGTCCCCTGCATTGGCAAGTGAATTCTTGACAACTGAGCCACCAGGAAGTCCTACGTTCTCAGTTTTCAGCCAGACTCCCTTGAGGATACCTTTTTCTACGAAAGACTTTCTCCACCCACACCTGCCCCAAAGAGGTATTTACTCTTGGGTACTCTCTGTCTCAATTTTTAAAAAGGATCTACACCTGTATTTGAACAATACACGATGCCAGTGTCATTGGAAATGCATTAAGAGCTCGGAGGTGACTTCTAGCTTTGGCTGTGGTTATATTCTCTTCCTGCGCAGTGTTCCTAGACTGGTAAAACTGCCTCAATTCCCATTCAAGGCTGAACCCTAACCCTCTTGAGTGGTTCTTTAGAACTCTAGCAGACCCAAGAGCAAGCCTCACAATCTGCATGGATGTTTGCTTTACAACTGGAACTGCTGTGTGTTTCACAGAACTTGGACTTGCTGTCCAACTCCGACCTCCTCCCTACCTCTAGCCTTGTCTGGGAAGCAGGTTCCATCTTTGTAGTCACAAATTCCCATCCGACTGGGAGACAGCAGAAAGGCAGTTCATCAAGTAGTAAGAAAATCGCGAGAAATAAATCCTTCTGCCTTTTGTGGTTTGTAGTGAGTCACCCTGGATTGTGGGAAAAGCCATCAGTGATACCAAATGGAGGAGCACTGTGGCGTTTGGCACCAGACATGAGGCCAGGAGCTGGCAGACAATGGACTGACTCCTTGGACAAAAGGAATAAGGGCCAGGAACCCTAGGAGCTGCCTGCTTTGAGCACAGTGGGCCAGTTCCTCTCAGCACATCCCCTGTTCCACAAGCAGCTGAGAGGGGAAACCCTTTATCTTCCCACGTGTGAATAAAAGCAAACTGTCCTACCAGGAAGAATGAACTGTTTGCCTGGAGCCAGCCCTCTGGAATCTCTGGCAACCTGACAACCCGTGCAGCAATTCATCCTCACGCTCCATTCTCCATGGCCTGTCTGCCTAAGTTTCCGGATACAAGGCAGTATTTTGTTTAATAACTGTTCCAAGTCATTTCAGATGGGTTTATGCTTTTAATCTTGAAACTGATGGCACTAAATTATTGTTTCACCTGTGAAAAGATGTGTTTAAAAGATGCTATGCATGCTGTTAAAAGAAACCAAAGAGGAGATCTCTCCCTCTCCAGATCCAGGGGTGAAAACAGAGACCAAATGAAAAACTAACTTGCCGGAGATTTGTCATAAATCAAACCGAACAACCACCACCAAAAAACTCCTAAAAGCCTCCATTAGCCTTATGAGCACCATCTTACTCACACATTTAAGTTTTCATGGCAGATAAGAACATGCCGATGAGATGAAGTGATGCTCCCTGGGCAAGCCACTGGCAGAGCCAGCCACATGGTATGCCATCGGCCAGCTGCCACGCAAGTGGTACCTGATGTGGCCCAGATCTGGGTGTAGAGACGCACTGATAAAACAATCTCCAGGAAAGCTGCAAATGCCACCGGACTTCTGTCCATTTTCCTTTTTTTTTTTTTTTCCCTGTGCAGTCAAATGGCAGGGTTTGTCTTTGCTAGCTAACTGCAATAGGCCACTGTACAAAATTACAGAATTTTCAGGGCCATTTTCTTTGAAAAGGAGGGAAATTTGCATAAAAAAGGGATATTCCTGGACTGTGCCATTAAAACCATAGTCACGTAAGAATGTAAGTGGTATCCCTGGAGAGTTTTGGTCTCTGGTTCCCAGACAAGAAGCAGTGACAGATGACAAATGAACCAGGCAGATTCCTAGACAAAGGTGCAGCTTTCCTTGGGGCTACAGGACTTGGGTCAAGAAGAGCCTTCACTCCAGAACCTACCTAGGTGATCACTTTTCACCAACAAAAGATGGCAATTTGCTGAAATGAATCACAGTGTTTCTCTGGGGAAGTGCTTGAGGAAAAGGAGAAGGAAGAGGCCAATATCTTTTCTCCTTGATGCTTATGGTTATGTTAATGAGACATCTAGCATGGAACATTCTGGCTGACACAACTTTTTAAAAAGATACGTTTTATTTGTATTTTTAAAAAACTTTTGTCCATGCCACGCAGCATGTGGGAAACTTAGGGCCCCAGCCATGGATGGAACCAGCACCCCCTGCAGCAGTGGACTGCCAGGGAAGTCCCCTAACTTTTTCATATGCTTACAATTCTTTCTGAATTCTATCTTGGTATAAAAGGCAAAACAAAGCAAAAGAAAAAGCAGTCCTGCTTAAGCATTTCCACCAAAGCCGCCTCAGTGATAGAAGAGAATGCATTTCTGGGGTGTGGGAAGCCCCAAAATAATTTTCCAAAAGCTTCTTCATAGGCTTTTGTTTTATCTTCAGAGAAGTCATAAGAATTCTGCATTCTCCATAATATGGCTTTGAGACATAAACCATGTATAAAATAGAGGCTGCCAATCTTGCATTTTTCTCTATTTGGAATTTTCTTAAATCAACAGAGAAGTCATAATGATTAGATCTTATTGCAATATGCCAGATACGTATCATTCTAACCTATTATCACAGAAATCGTGTTGTAGTTATGAGTCAAAACACTCAGTATTATTTCCGACTTTTCCCATTTCTCTTGTTCCTGGTGTAATATAAATATTAATGGCTGACTTCACATTGTTGTATTTCTAACTCACTGACAATGGTTAAAAAAATACTGGGGGTGGAGGTGGGAGTACAGGAAATGTAAGAGAACAATTCTGGAACTTCCTGGGTTTTCCATAGCCCAAGTCATTTAGCAACACAGCTAATTTAACTGACTATAATTAGGTTCACTGACCATGATGTCTCCCTTAATTTTTTAACTAAGAAGCGCTTTTTTAAGCCTTAAATTTATACTAGCACTCCGCATGTGAGTGATTTCTCAAAATTCCATTTGGTTCTCAGGACACCCACCCCTAGGGGAAGGCCTGCAGAGGTCTCCATTTCTTCCAGCAAATAATGAACAAGAATTACAGTTCACTTCTGCACAAACCACGAGATCAGATAGCTTTTGTCACCCTGAATGGGAATGGCACGGTGCTTAAGAATGGGGTCCCTTAGAGCCAAATGTCCAGATTTGAATCCCAGATCTCATTAAGCGATTATAAGCAAGTGACTTGACCTCTTTGAGCTTCAGTTTCCTTATGTGCGGATGCTAATAATAGGCCCTCTCTTACAGGGCTATTATGAGGGTTAAGTGAGTAACTCTAGAGCCCCAAAGCCCAGTGTATAGCACAGCTGAACGCTCTATTGCAGGCACCTTCTATACAGTGTCATAGTCTTTTGTATATAATAAGTAGAGTCCTAAAATTGTAGGTAAATCAAGTCTTTCTTTAAATGCAGAACAGATGTTTTTTGATAGAGGAATCTTATTATAAATCTCCCTACAGTGTGAGTAAAGATACTCAAATTTATAAGCTTATAGACTTTTAAATGTATGTTTACCAAAATCAAGCGGCATGCAATTTGATTCATTAAATGTTGACTGGGAGTCTGCAAGTGTAAGATTATGACAAGCAACAGGGGATGTTCAAAGGATGAATCAAATGCAGTTCCTTCTTCAGGAAACCCCATATCAGTTGAAAGGCTAAAATAATGATCTCCACCTGAGACTGGTGCTCCACTGGAAACCAACGTGAGCCCAAGAGGACTATCTGGAGCTGCTGCACATCAGAGGAGGCTCTAGAGCAACTAGCATCGGATTTGCTTTCTCTTCACTGTGTGTGTGTGTGTGTGCGTGTGTCTGTGTCTGTGTGTCTGTGTGTGTCTGTGTGCGTGTCTGTGTGCGTGCCTGTGTGCATGCGTGCGTGTGTGGCACGTGGAACCAACGTGAGCCCAAGAGGACTATCTGGAGCTGCTGCACATCAGAGGAGGCTCTAGAGCAACTAGCATCGGATTTGCTTTCTCTTCACAGTGTGTGTGTGTGTGTGTGTGTGTGTGTGTGTGTGTGTGGCACGTGGAACCAACGTGAGCCCAAGAGGACTATCTGGAGCTGCTGCACATCAGAGGAGGCTCTAGAGCAACTAGCATCGGATTTGCTTTCTCTTCACAGTGTGTGTGTGTGTGTGTGTGTGTGTGTGTGTGTGTGTGTGTGCCTGGCACGTGGAAGAAACGACAGCATCAAATGTACTGGACATGAAACTGTGTGATGTGTTTCTTTGGAAAGGGCATAGAGATGCGAAGACTCAGAGATGTGGCTGAATGTGGGTGGGGAAGAGAGTGAGTGAGCCAGCCTTGAACACCAAGCTAGCAATTATTGTCTGTAGACAGTGGGGCGCACAATTAACCATTTTTGAAATAAAGAAAGAAATTATCACAACAATATTTAACAAGATAATCTTAGATGGCCTGGAGGGAATGGAGACTGGTGAAAGAAAAGAGGAGAAAATTAGGAAGTTTTTTCTATAAGAAATAGACACAAAGATGTGAACTGGCGGTGGCAGTGGGAAAAAAAAAAAAAATCCAAACTGAATGAACTATGGGCTTAGGGAACATGGGTTCTCTGCTCATCTCATGAAGCTGGATGGAGAAAAGCTGTCCATGAAGCTACTTCTGACTCAGGAAACCCCTGCCACAGGCTGGGACTGGTGTGGATAAGCTTGGGTTACCAGGGATGCACCAGGAGGGGTAGATGGCACGTCCTGCTGCAGCTTAGCCTCTTCTGGCTGAAAGGAGAGCGTGTGGAGTAGCAAGAAGGACCGACATGTTAGACAAACAACAGACTGTGTTCTAGCCCACTGAGGAGAAGGAGCAGGTGGAGAGGGAGGGGGGAGGCAGGAAGAAAAGGGGAAGGAGGGAGGGAATGATGATGGAAGCTAACGCTGACTGAATGCTGATTATGGGCCATACATTGTACTTCAAAGTTATATATACAAGTGCTTCAATCACCCATATGTGGCAGATATTGTTATTTTGCCCGTTTTGAAGAAGGGAATATGGAGACACAGAAAATCAAGGCATTTGCTCAAGGTCAAAAAGTCATATATACAAGTGTTTCAGTCACCCATATGTGGCAGATATTGTCATTTTGCCCATTTTGAAGAAGGGAATATGGAGACACAGAAAATTAAGGCATTTGCTCAAGGTCAAAGTAATTTTAAAATAAGCAGCAAAGCAGGAACTTGGAGTTAGGCAGTCTAATTCCAGAGTCTGCACTCTTAAGCCCAAGTGAAAACTCTACACAGAAACAGACGTGTTCATCTCAGTCCATGCTGAAGACCTGGTTTTACTGAAACACAGTGACCTGGGTGTGGAAGTCTATGAAATTCCATCAGAACAAGGTTCTTTGAGATCCCAAGGGACCAATATTCCCACCAAAATTCTTCCAGCAGGTCCTTCAAGGAGTTCAGGAACAGCCCTAAACTCTACCCACTGGAGGAAGATCAACCTTTATGGAAAACTGGGACCTAGTAAATCTTGAAATATCAGGAAACAGAAATGACAGTTTCTCTGTGATCCCCACAAACAGTGGTGGCAGAAACAAACCTCTGGGTGACTTCCTTGTGGTCAGCAAGACTGGAAATGGAACTTAACATTAAGTTCCAATACACTAACTTAACATTAACTTAACCTTAACTTAAGATTACAGGGTGCCCAACAAGTTTTCAAGTTGAGAATAATGATCTTTAGTATGAATCCACAGTCTTCCCTCTTCAGCGTCATGAATAAACAACATGAGACATTTCATATTTTAAATGTAGCTTTACTGGTACGACACAATGCCTGAATCAGCACCTACTCTCCCCACAAGCTCAAGATATTTTAATATTTTATACAACTAACTTATTATTTTATATCACAAATATAAAAGGGAGGAGATTGAGATTCAGCAGCAATCTGAACTGAACTGAATACAACTAAATGCTTCATGAACCCGACTGGATTCTAGACCAGGAAAGGGACATTGCTGTTTCTTCTGAAGGAAGTCTCTGTTACTTTGGCCTCAAACTGAAATGCAAAATGCCCTCAGTAACAGTGAAAAAAAATCTCCAAGAAAAGTATATTACTTCTTAAATTTTTTTTTTTGGCCAGATATTAGTACACATGATCTTAAAAGTCAGTATATATGTTTTATATCCAAAAATGTTTATAAGTTTAAAAGTTTATGTCTAAAAATATCTTGAGAATCATACTCTCAGGTATGGATGTGAGAGTTGGACTATAAAGAAAGCTGAGCCCTGAAGAATAGGTGCTTTTGAACTGTGGTCTTGGAGAAGACTCTTGAGAGTCCTTTGGACTGCAAGGAAATCCAACCAGTCCATCCTAAAGGAAACCAGTCCTGAATATTCTTTGGAAGGACTGATGCTGAAGCTGAAACTCCAATATTTTGGCCACCTGATGCGAAGAACTGGCTCATCGGAAAAGACTCTGTTGTTGGGAAAGATTGAGGGCAGGAGGAGAAGGGGACGACAGAAGATGAGATGGCTGGAAGGCATTACCGACTCAACGAACATGAGTTTGAGAAAGCTCCGGGAGATGGTGATGGACAGGGAAGCCTGGCATGCTGCAGCCCATGGGGTTGCAAAGACTCAGACACGACTGAGCAGCTGAACTGAACTGAAGAATCATACCTCCTTCTTAACATACGTTCTAAAGTAAGGCTGATAAAGTTGTTGATTCCTGGCTGCTTAAAGAGTATTTTAAAAAGGAGAATCAAAAATAAACGACCCAATCAAAAAATGGGCCAAAGAACTAAATAGACATTTCTCCAAAGAAGACATACGGATGGCTAACAAACACATGAAAAGATGCTCAACATCACTCATTATTA
The DNA here is from genome assembly GCF_016772045.2 of Ovis aries. NCBI lineage: Eukaryota > Metazoa > Chordata > Mammalia > Artiodactyla > Bovidae > Ovis > Ovis aries. The sequence goes on from NC_056061.1 coordinate 20,522,517, forward strand.
GAGAAATGCAAATCAAAACCACAATGAGGTACCACTTCATACCAGTCAGAATGGCTGCGATCCAAAAATCTGCAAGCAATAAATGCTGGAGAGGGTGTGGAGAAAAGGGAACCCTCCTACACTGTTGGTGGGAATGCAAACTAGTACAGCCACTATGGAGAACAGTGTGGAGATTCCTTAAAAAATTGCAAATAGAACTACCTTATGACCCAGCAATCCCACTTCTGGGCATACACACCGAGGAAACCAGAATTGAAAGAGACACATGTACCCCAATGTTCATCGCAGCACTGTTTATAATAGCCAGGACATGGAAACAACCTAGATGTCCATCAGCAGATGAATGGATAAGAAAGCTGTGGTACATATACACAATGGAGTATTACTCAGCCGTTAAAAAGAATTCATTTGAATCAGTTCTGATGAGATGGATGAAACTGGAGCCGATTATACAGAGTGAAGTAAGCCAGAAAGAAAAACACCAATACAGTATACTAACACATATATATGGAATTTAGGAAGATGGCAATGACGACCCTGTATGCAAGACAGGGAAAGAGACACAGATGTGTATAACGGACTTTTGGACTCAGAGGGAGAGGGAGAGGGTGGGATGATTTGGGAGAATGACATTCTAACATGTATACTATCATGTGAATTGAATCGCCAGTCTATGTCTGACGCAGGATGCAGCATGCTTGGGGATGGTGCATGGGGATGACCCAGAAAGATGTTATGGGGAGGGAGGTGGGAGGGGGGTTCATGTTTGGGAATGCATGTAAGAATTAAAGATTTTAAAATTTAAAAAAAAAATAATAAAAAAAAATAATAAAAAATAAAAAAAAAATAAATAAAAATAAAAAGGAGAATCAGTGTCTTAACTCAGCCATAGGTATATAAGCACACTCTTCTAATTGACGTTGGATCTGAAATATCAGCCATAATTATAATTCACGACAAACAGAAGAAGAATCATCCCACCTTGTTTGTATCAGGTCTCTTAACAATCAGTGAGCTCAGGTGTATATTTTGCTTGATCACTGTGAAAGCTGATGTGGGTCACACCTGTTTACGGTACATTTTGCTACCATGAATGAAAGCCCTCAAAGTATATGCACCAAACCTTTAAAACAAAATCAGTGTGGGGTGGGCGGGGAGAACCATTACAAATTAAATGCATAATGATTAAAAACTACAACCTCAGCTTATTTACAGCGGTTAATGAATCACATTCCAACTATGTCCACTCTTGGCAGAGCTTCCAAACATGAATGCCAGAAGACATAATTCTCTTTCAAAACATTAACTCCACATTTAAAAGTCTGACAGTGTTAAGTCTTAAAATCTCTTGGCAATGGGTTTTAGCAATTTATTGAAAAAAAAAAATCTGAGCTGGATAAACCAAAACTATTTAGCTGTTTCAGCCACACATGTAGCTGTTAGAGCCCAGTATACTGGAATTGCAGGCCATATTGCAGAGCATGTGTTTCTACCCCCACTCCCCCGCAGTACGCACTCCCCTCCAGGTGCTGTGGGTCCCTAGGACCCTCCCTCCACAGTCTTGGGACCACACTGGCTGCAGAGGGGCCTCACCTCCTCCAGGGAGCGGGACAAGAGCCCCACAGGAAAGCCCACTCCCTCAGCTCACCCAGGCCAACAAAGCACTCCAGCCTCCTCTTCCTTCTTGGCAGATGCCAGGAAGTTCAAACTGACTAGGGGACTAAATTAAAATATAGGTCTAAAGTCAGTGATCTTAGTCAAAGAAAATCTACTTGTTTTTATTAAGAAACAAATGTTTATTAAAGAAAACAAGAGTCAAGGGAAGACAAAACAATACACCAAGTTGAACCTTCTAAAATCCTCCTCCTAACAATTTGCTGCAGTTACGTTCTCACTCTGTTTAGAGGTTTTTTCTATTATTATAACATTACGATGTATTCATGTTTTACCTAACGCTACATCATGGCTCGGCGGTAAAGGATCTACCTGCCAATGCCAGAGAGTCAGATTAAATCCCTGGATCAGGAAGATCCCCTGGAGAAGAAAATGGCAACTCACTCCAGTATTTTTTCCTGGGAAATCTCATGGATAAAGGAGCCTGGTGGGCTACAGTATGTGGTGTCACAAAAGAGCTGGACACGACTTAGCGACTCAACAACATCATCATCATAAGCAGCTTTCCATGCTAACTGTCTTTTTGACAGATAGCTGTTTAATATTGCAAATAAGTATTACATGCTTTGCTTAACTGGTTCCTTGCCACTGAACTTGCCAATTCACATTTTAAACCATTTATTCACAGAGTATCTACTATATTCAGATCACTGGATGAAATATTTTAAGTACAAATATATGAACAAGCAGCTTCTCCGAGAATGCTCTTCAGAATTATTATACAAAGACACAAATATATAGGTGCAACCTATATGTATATGCATGTGTATACCCGCTCTATGTGGCTCTGAGCCATCTAATTCTTTTAAAATATGCTTATAGGATTGAAATATTCTAACTTCCTTTCCATGTATCCCTTTTATTGCTCATTTCTATTATTCTTGTCTACTAGATTTGCCTTAATATGACTGATCAAGAAATCTTTAAAGCAGTCTCAAAATAAACTAATTCTAAGCATCAATAAGTATTTTATTTAAGAACATCCCCAACCCAAAATATTAACTGCACTTGTGTTTTAGGCAAAATTGTTGTCTGATGCAGCACTGGGCAAAGCCGCGTGGGAACGGCAGTAGAGCATGAGGCTTTCTTTGGGTGTTGGGACTTGGTGAGAAAGAGACATCTGGAAACAAATGTCTTGAAACCACAGAGACATAGACATAAATTTTCCTTTCATCCCTTAACTGGCTGTGTGATCTTCAGCATGTTGGTTGAAAAAAAAAAAATCTTGGGAACTCCCTGACACAATGATTAGTGGTTAGTTAGGACACAATGATTTCACTGCCAAGACCCAGGTTCAGTCTCTGGTTGGGGAACTAAGATCCCACAAGCTACACAGAGCAGCAAAAAAAAAAAAAAAAAAAAGAAAGAAAGAAAGAAACAACAAAACTCACCATCCTCAGTTTCTCTGTTTGCAAAAAGAAGTTAATAGTAATAACCTTGCAGGGGGGAATTTGAGGATTCCTGAAAATCTACCTAAGGCCAAACCTATGCCTGGCATACAATGAATATACTTATGAATATATGAGCATATATTGTTTTTTAAAAAACAAACACAACTATGCAGGAAAAAATCTAAAAAGAAAAATGAATTTACTGGGCTTTATTGAAATGAATGGCAATTCATTACTCACTTCCAAGTGAAGTGTCTAACTCTTGAAAATTCAAGAAGCTAGAAAAGTGCATTGGAGTGCCCTGATGCCAACCATGATCACCTTGTAACCCAGCTCCCAAAATGCAGTTAAATGCTCGTCACTCAGTCATGTCCAACTCTTTGAGACCCAAGGACTATAGCCTGCCAGGCTCCTCTGTCCGTGGGATTCTCCAGGCAAGAATACTGGAGTGGATTGCCATTCCCTTCTCCAGGGGATTGTCCCATCCCAGGGATTAAACCTGGGTCTCCTGCCTTGCAGGCAGATTCTTTACCATCTGAGCCACCAAGGAAGTTCTCAAAATACAGTTAAATCCCAGGCTTTTCCTCTTTTCTGTTTGTGAACATACATCAAAAACGCATGGGAAAGCCACATCCATTTTCCAATCGTGCTTCAGGACAATTTGCCCCCCTTTCTAGTTCTCACCTCAGCCAGTAAGCTGAGACCTAAAGCAACAGAGACGATCAGACTGCTGCTCTGTCAGCTGGTGGAATTAACTGTTCATCTTCAAGGAAAGTAGATGCTTCCCAGAGAGACAAGCTGTAAGAAAGCTGTCCTGGCCCTGTTAGCACCTTCCCTCACATTCTACATGGGAGCTCTGACACTCAGTGTCCCCTTCTGAATCTGGAGGCAATGTCCTGGCTAGTGAGGGGTTCCCTAAAGAGTGCCTCCGTAAATTAATACACCTGCCATTACCAGAGTTACTGAACAGTCAGTGCTCCCAGCACCCCTGGAATTTGCATTTTTCCCCTTTGAGTCAAACCGGAATTAAAAACTTGCAACTTGTTAATTGCAATTTAATTTTATGAAAGTCTTTTCACACTGTTCATGGGGTTCTCAAGGCAAGTATACTGAAGTGGTTTGCCATTCCCTTCTCCACTAACTGTGGTGCTGGAGAAGACTCTTAAGAGTCCCTTGGACAGCAAGGAGATCAAACCAGTCAATCCTAAAGGAAATCAACCCTGAATATTCACTGGAAGGGCTGATGCTGAAGCTGAAGGTCCAATACTTTGGCCACCTGATGTGAAGAGCTGACTCATAGGAAATCTTTCCCTGATGCTGGGAAAGACTGAAGGCAGGATGAGAAGGAGGATAAGATGATTGGATGGCATCACCGGCTCAATGAACATGAGTTTGAGCAAACTCAGAGAGATTGTGATGGACAGGGCAGCCTGGCCTGCTGCAGTTCATGGCATAGCAAAGAGTCTGACACGACTTAGTGACTGAACAACAACAAATTTTATGAAATCGACCATCTTTACTGGCAGAGTAACTGAACCATCATTACAACGGATAATATTCCCAGGCATTTAAAAAACAAAACAAAACTTAGGTTTTTTTTCCCTCCATGCTGCTGCTGCTGCTAAGTCGCTTCAGTCGTGTCAGACTCTGTGCGACCCCACAGACGGCAGCCCACCAGGATCCCCTGTCCCTGGAATTCTCTAGGCAAGAACACTGGAGTGGGTTGCCATTTCCTTCTCCAATGCGTGAAAGTGAAGTTGCTCAGTCATGTCCAACTCTTAGCAACCCCATGGACTGCAGCCTACCAGGCTCCTCCATCCATGGGATTCTCCAGGCAAGAGTACTGGAGTGGGGTGCCATTGCCTTCTCCATTTCCTCCATGAGGGCTAGATAAGTTTAGACCTCTGAACAGCCTCTGGTCTGGTCTGGGTTTCACGCTGGGAGGAGGCACCACACTGGGAGGCGTGCAGAATCTCTGGGTGCAAAGGTAAAGACAACCCAGAAAGCTGTGTGCTTGAGAGAAATTACCTATGAAACTAGCAGGTGGACAGAGTTTTGCTTAAAACCTGTATCATTTTCAGAGTTGTACGCACAGTGAATTTCAGAAAAACTCTAACCTCGGAAGAACCTGTATATGAGACTGTTTTTATTTTCTAGTCATCTAAATCCAAGTTGTTTCCTTGGGCTAAGGACTGTAGGGTCACTGTTAATATGAGTTCAGACGCCAATGTGCTAACAGCATATTGAAACCACAAAGAGCTTAATATCAAAAGGTTACTCTGAAAACTGTCCTTTGCACTTGCCATTCCCCTACCCAGGAAACTGACCGTAGACATAGGTGTACTGTGCCTTCATTCAGCCCACTTGGGTCGCTGCTCAAATGCCCTCTTGCGGCAGAAGGCTTCTTGACCATCCCATCTGAACACAAACACGCTCAGAACCACACTCGATATCATCTTAGGATGACTTCCTTTTCTTATTCCTTATTTTTCTTCCTCACTACCTCTCGTATTATAGATGCATTTGTTTGTTGTTTTCCACTCGTCCCTCCACCGGTGCAAGTGCCACGAAAGGAGGAACTCTGTCTTTTCACTGCTATATCCCACCTAGACCTTCACAGAGAACTTAAACACATGACCACTGTTCACGCGTCACATGAATGAATGGACTGCAGATATTTTAGCCAAATGCTGCACATCTCCAGTTCTCCTCCCAGCAAGACATAAACTCAGACTAAGCTCCTGAGACCCACACAAAATGCTAATACTTCCTCAGCTGTCTTTGTTGTGGCTTATGAAGCACGTGTATCCATGTGAACTACCCTGAGTCTACAAAGGGCAAGTTTTTCTTCTGATCTCCCCAGGTTGTAACACACCACCTGCCTCCCCGCCACATCTCAAGTTTTCCCACACTCGCAGAAAGCGAGAGCTCTTTTCTTACCGTATTGATCAGACGAGCTACTGAAGAGAAGGTAGTCAGAGGCACAGGTCTGGGATTCAATATCCAAATCTCCCAACCTCAGAATCAATCTCTTCCCCTTCGGTACTGTGATCGTCTTTTCACAAAGAGTGTGATTGGGGTACGTCCCTGGATAATTTTTAGATGTCATGGTGCCACTGTCCTTATAGGTCACTATGTGCCCACAGCCGTCACCTGGTAAAGAAAAAAAGGATACGAGAAGTAAGTGAAATGAATTCTTACCGAGAGCTGAGAAAGTTCACTATAATCTTCACCTTATGTACTTTATTCCTTCTATGAAGAGAGACAGAAAAGCTAAAAATAAAAATTGCTATTATTACACAGTATCTGTTATTCCAGGTTATTTCATCTCTTGTTTCTCAGCTTAACCTTCTGAACATTGTTGATCAAAATGTTTCATGTATTAGCATGGTAAGCCCTTTGCAAACACATCATTTAATCAAATTACTTTTTCTAGTCATCTATTCATCTACCCATCCACACTTGCACAGTGGGCCCTTGGCATTCACAGATTTGCCATTAGTGGTTTTGTCTATTAGCAAGCCAATGGTATGAAACAATTTGCAACTGAGGGGAAAAAAAATACCACTCATTTTGGGGGTAATTGTCCTGATTTAATGGGGTCAGGCATGTATGGATGTGAGAGTTGGACTGTGAAGAAGGCTGAGCACCGAAGAATTGATGCTTTTGAACTGTGGTGTTGGAGAAGACTCTTGAGAGTCCCTTGGACTGCAAGGAGATCCAACCAGTCCATTCTCAAGGAGATCAGCCCTGGGATTTCTTTGGAAGGAATGATGCTAAAGCTGAAACTCCAGTACTTTGGCCACCTCATGGGAAGAGTCGACTCATTGGAAAAGACTCTGATGCTGGGAGGGATTGGGGGCAGGAGGAGAAGGGGACGACAGAGGATGAGATGGCTGGATGGCATCACTGACTCGATGGACGTGGGTCTGGGTGAACTCCAGGAGATGGTAATGGACAGGGAGGCCTGGCGTGCTGCGATTCATGGGGTTGCAAAGAGTCGGACACGACTGAGCGACTGAACTGAACTGAACTGAATGCAAAATGCTTCTGGAGAATCTGAGACTCATGCTGAGTGGACTATCTTTAAGAGCCTGTCATTCATTGTCCTGTTATTGGGGATTACAATCATCCCACATTCATATCTCAGTAACAGCCACAGATTTGGAGACTTGGAGGCTTCCCAGGTGACTCAGTGGTAAAGAATCCGCCTGCCAATACAGGAGTTGCAGATACAACCCCTGGGTTGGGAAGATTCCCTGGAGGAGAAAATGGCAACCCACTTCAGTATTCTTGCCTGGAGAATCCCTATGGCTAGAGGAGCCAGGCGGGCTATAGTCCATAGGGTCGCAAAGAGTCGGACACAGCTGAGCACGCACACACAGTAGACTCAGGACGTATCGTGAGTTTCGTGCTTGCCACCTGCCAGACATGGCGTCGTTGGAGACACATACAAGCAGCGATGGCTGTTCACCACTCAAAGTGAAATGGAAGACAGTCACATGCTCAGCTAACTGTAATTCTAGGTGCCCCTGCCATTGCAGGAGCTTAAACAAAGTGCCAAAGAGGGCAAGAGAGGATCTATTTCAGTGAGTTCTCACTACTTCACTAAAATAAGTAATTCTCTCAAGGTTTTCTGAATAGGGAAGTTTAATCAATTGACCAACAAGTTGCTCCAGTAAATTAAAGCAACCGAGTTATCCAACAGCATGTTAAACTGGGTGGGCTGCAAGATTCAGGAGCATGCATTTAATTCGAAGCACAAAATGCCTATAATTAGTACACTTTCAGAGAAACAAAGCCAGAATTTTTGCCCTTAGCCAGAGGGAGAGAAAGCAGAAGTCTGTAGGAGAAGAAACTCTCTGTGTTGGTAACAGAAGGCAGACCAAAGCCTCCTATAGCAGAAGACCCAGCTAGGGCATCATGGGAATCTGAAGCCCTAGGCAGCCTTCTTCCTTCTCCAGCCTAGCCCCTACTGCAGGATTCATCTGGGGCCTTCTTTTATCCCACTTCCTTCTTGCCCTGGGGCTTGCAGCCCAAACAGCGATGGTTGCCATTTAGTAGCTCAGTCATGTCCGACTCTGCGACACCATTGACTGTAGCCCACCAGGCTCCTCTGTCCATGAGACTCTCCAGGCAAGAATACTGGAATGGAGTGCCATTTCCTTCTCCAGGGGATCTTCCTGACCCAGGGAAAGAACTCGGGTCTCCTGCACTGGCAGGCAGATTCTTCTACCACTGAGCCACCAGGGAAGCCCAAAATGGGATTGGAGGCCTCATTAAAATAAGGAGTGGCAGAATCTGTGCCAAACCAGCAGTCAAGGTCGAGGGACAGCCCCGCCCAACCGAAGAACTAAAGAGCCTCTTGATGAAGTGAAAGAGGAGAGTGAAAAAGTTGGCTTAAAACTCAACATTCAGAAAACTAAGATCATGGCATCTGGTCCCACCACGTCATGGCAAATGATGGGGAAACAATGCAAACAGTGACAGACTTTATTTTGGGGGGCTCCAAAATCACTGCAGATGGTGACTGCAGCCATGAAGTTAAAAGGAGCAAGCGACTGAACTGAACTGAACTCTCAAGATTCTAAGCTGGGACGCTGGACTGGGGGAAAAGCGTAAGTGTTAGTTACTCAGTCGTGTCTGACTCTGCGACCCCACGGACTGAAACCCACCAGGCTCCTCTGTCCATGGGATTCTCCAGGCAAGAACACTGGAGTGGGTTGCCATTTCCTCCTCCAGGGGATCTTCCCCATCCAGGGATTTAACCCAGGTCTCCTGCATTGCAGGAAGATTTCTTACCGTTTTAGCCACCAAGGAAGCCTTGGATTAGAGGAGAGTTGACCTAAAGAAGCAGGAAGTTAGTTCCAAGGGGAAATGGAGATAGACGGCTAAGATAAAACTACTCTGAAACCTGGAGGTCTAGGCAGAAGTTGTGGAATTTATATGACTATGTAATAGAGGCCCACAGAGGATTTTGAGAAGAGAGATAATGAAAGAGGTATTTGAAAAAGACTCCAGATAGGAGCTAGAATGCAGGAGAACCATAGAGCAGGAGGAGGGTTAGAAATACCGTAGCTGGGATGGGAAGGGAATGAAAACCAGGAGGAAGTTCACAAGAAAAACAATCAATGGACTTGGGTTTCAACCTATTATAATGGGAAAGCCAGGAGGAGAAAAAAGCAACATTGAGATTTTGAGTCCAGAGATGATTGGAACACTGAGGCTGATAAGACAAAAAGAGAAGCCCAGAGGGCAAGCAGGTTTGAGGACAAAGGCTGTAAGTTTGGTTCTTAATGCTTGAGGTGATAGCTGTAAAATATATTTCTGGATGCGGGTTCAATCCCTGCTTTGGGGAGATCTCCTGGAGAAGGGAATGGCAACCCACTCAAGTCTTCTTGCTAGGAAATCCCAAGGACAGAGGAGCCTGGCGGGCTACTGTCCAAAGGGTTATAAAGAATCGGACATGACTTAGGAACTAAACAAAAACATATTTCTGGAGCTCTCTGTCAGTAAGTACAAAATTGTTGAGAGTTAAACGAAATTACACTAGAGCAATGCAGATGGTGCAGAAGCACATAGGGAACGAAGTTTTGATTTAAAACTTGAATTAAAGAAATGAAGTGCCAGTCTATGTTTGATACAGAATACAGGATGCTTGGGGCTGGTGCATGGGGATGATCCAGAGAGATGATATGGGGTGGGAGGTGGGAGGGGGATTCAGGATTGGGAGCTTGTATACACCCGTGGTGGATTCATGTCAATGTATGGCAAAACCAATACAGTATTGTAAAGTAAAATAAAGTTAAAAAAAAAAAAACTTGAATTATTTACCTGCTCTTAAAGGCTTTAGTGTAAAAAAAAAAATCTAATGCATAATTTCTCTTGGAAACCAGAAGACACGGCAATCACACCAGCAGGCACTCTAGCTGTCCTCTCAATAGAGACAGATGCCCTCACTCCCCACCAGGTCCTGTCACTCATTTCCATGGCTCGCCTCGCCGCGGAAGGCACTGATTTTGAGGACTCCGACAAAATAACACTAAGGCAACTAGTGTTGTTGTTGTTAGTTGCTCCATCATGTCTTGTTCTTTTGTGACCCTAGGGATTACAGCCCACCAGGTTCCTCTGTCCAGGGAATTTCCCAGGCAAGAATACTGGAGTGGGCTGCCAGTTCCTTCTCCAGGGGATCTTTCAAACCCAGGGACTGAACCTGAGTCAGAAATATGGCTATCACCTCAAATGTAAGAACAAAACTTGCAGTCTTTGTGCCCAAATCTTCTTGCCCTCTGGGCTTCCCTTTCGGTCATATCAGCCTCAGTCTTCTCATCATTTCTGGACTCAAAATCCCAATGTTGTTTTTTTCTTTTCCTCCTGGCTTTCCCATTATGATTAGTCAAAATTAGAGTCTGCTGGGTTTTTTTTCTTGTGAACTAGTTAGTGTACAATTCTGCATATAAATGTACATATAAATAACGCTAAGCCACCAAGATATCACTGGTCAAACATTTAAATGTCCCTTTTCTTAGTACTATGAAACTCTGCTTTTATAAGAGAAAAGAGAGAATTTCCTGGCAGTCTAATGGTTGGGGCTCTACGCTTCCACTGCAGGAGGCTCGAGCTGGATCCCTGGTCAGGGAAATAAGATCACGCATGCTGCGTGGCACAGCCATAAAATAAATAAATAAGAAAAAAGAAAGTGAAAACTTTTCCTAGACGACATAGCTACATATAAAATGAGGATCAATGTCAGGTGAATCAGCCTGTACACGATTACTGTATTCTAAGTTTTAAGTGACATGTCACGACAAAGGAAAATCCCAGGGGGTCACTTTTAGTCAAGGCTATAATTATGCTTCTTTTTAATGCCTTCTACTTTAAAGCCCGAGAGGAAACTCCTTTCACCCAGTGACTCTGGCAGAACAGGAGCAAGTTTTAGTTTTCAACACTCCCATCATTACTTGACATGGGAGATTTGTGCCTTCTTGGGAAAGTTTTCCCTTTTCACAATCTAGCAGAATGAAACTAGGTCTTTGTTCTCCCAAAACACCCTGAAAAGAACTGCTAAGTCCTAATTCATTAGAAAAGCAAACAACTGTCATCAGAAGTTGCAATCTCACTCTTACCTATGGAAGACTATGTATGGCATTTTCTGGGGCAAGCGCTAATGTAGTAAACGTATTTCATGGATATTGATGACATCAGGAATTTTCAACCGACCGTCTTTCCATAGTTTTGATTACTTCAAAGGACTAGATAGAGTTAACAATACCATAGTATATAATTGGAAGTTGCTAAGAGAGTAGATCTTAGATGTTTTCACCACAAAAAGGAAACAGTAATTATGTGAAGTGGCACCAGTTGTTAATGAATGCTATGGTGTTAAATAACTTTGAAATATATAAATATATAAAACCAACTCATTGTAGACTTAAACTTGCACAATGTTATATGTCAATTATATCTCAATAAAGTTGAGGGAAAAAAAGATATGTCCAAGAGGGACTAGGAAGTGCCTAGGGAGAGACAATGCCTATGGTATCATATATTGAATAAAGCAAATGAGAACAACAGATAAACACTATTCCCACGACCTCATCTTAACACTGTCACTTAACTCAGAACCCAGCTCTAAGAATCACAAACAAGGAAGACGTCAAAAGTTATTTAAAAGTCTACTAATTCATGTTCCATATGTAACGTATTAACTTCAATATTGTGGTCATGATATTATACTACACTTTTGCAAGATACTATCACAAGGAAACTAGGCAAAGGCACACAGCATCTCTTTGTATTATTTCTTACAACTGCATGTGGTCTGTGATCATCTCAGAATAAAAATTTCAATTAAAAAATTGGAGAAAAAAAAACCCAACTCTATCAGTCTGGTTAAATTGGACTGGCAGGGGGTGAAAACAAAGGTGCTTTTATTTATTTCCTATTTCATACTTTTTGATACTGTTTAGATTTTGTGATCCCGTATGCTCTTCTACTTATCTTTAATTAAAGAATTTATAGAAGCTTGCATTAAAAAGATCACTACAGAATAATAACCAATAAAGGAGAATTTTTGTTCTAAAATCTTTTTGTACTAAATCCACTAACCAAGTTCTCATATTTGTCTAAGGAGCATGGAGTGTTGAGTTGGAGAGGGTCGTAATGTATGACCCAGTTCACAGATGAGAACTCAAGATGTACATGGACTTGCCTTAAAGCTATTTAACCAATGGTGGATGCCAGATGACTATTCCAAGATGATCCAATTCTAGAATCTTGAAAACCTTTTTGTCTCACCTCTTTATTTTGTAACATAAGGGTATTTGTGTTTAATTTTGGAAAGCTACCTGCACTGCTATCTTATCAGAGCTCTCTTTAGAGTCTTTCACAACATCTATTATAATGAACAACTTGCTGATAAGATTATCTGGCAATGGTAACAAATAGATGGCAAATCATTGGGTAGAAGGTAGAGGAAGAACTTCAAAATGAAAGAATCAGGCAGGGCAGCATCTAAACTCACTGACGGATCTCAGCATGGCTACATGAGACCATGAGATGTCACAAGTCTCCTGACAGGATTAAACGTGCTCTACACACCTTAACATGTACTCTCACCAGAAAGCAAAACATGCGAATCACTAATTGAATCTCACCAAGACTTTACATCTAATTTCAGTCCACAGGAAACACAGAGGGTAGAAACACAAGTGTACCGACACCATAAGGAAGTCATTAGCTGAATCCAGGCTGCAACATTCTAGGCGCAACTGACCCAGTTTCTTAAACAATGAATTGTACAAAGAAATGTTTTAAAAAGTGTTTTAGATTAAAGCAAACTTAAACACCACAACAACCATGTGAATCTTATTTGGACCATAATTTGAAAAAACCAATCTTACCAAACCATTTTTAAAAGATAACTGGGGGTGATCTATAGATTCAATGCAATTCCTATCAAATTACCAATGACATTTTCCACAGAACTGGAGGAAAAACATTTTTTTTGTTTAATTTGTATGGAAACACAAAAGACCCCAAATAGCCAAAACAATCTTGAGAAACAGAAACAGAGCTAGAAGAATCATGCTATCTGACTTGACTATACTATAAAGCTATAGTAATCAGAACAGTATGGTACTGGCACAAAAACAGACACATGGATTAATGAAACAGGATAGAAAGCCCAGAAATAAACCCACACACTATGGTCAGATAATCTCTGACAAAATAGGCATGAATATACAATGCAGAAAAGACAGTCTCTGCAATAAGTGGTGCTGGGAAAACTGGACAGCAACACGTGAAAGTGTGAAATGAGAACATTTTCTAACACCATATACAAAAACAAACTCAAAATGGATTAAAGACCTAAATGTAAGACCACTCCTAGAGGAAAACACGGGCAGAACATTCTTTGACATAAATCACAGCAATATTTCTTTTGATCCATCTCCTAGTGTAAAGGAAACAACAGCAAAAATAAAGTGTACTTAATTAAACTTAGAAGCTTTTGCACAGCAAAGGAGACCATCAATAAAATGAAAAAACAGCCTATGGAATGGGAGAAAATATTTGCAAATAATGCAACCCCAGAGGTTTAATTTCCAAAATATACAAATAGCTTATATAGCTCAATATAAAGAAACAAGTGACCCAAAGAAAAAATGGGCAGAAGACCTAAAGAAGATATGTGGATATCCAATAAGCACATGAAAAGATGCTCAACATCACTAATTCCTGGAGAAATGCAAATCAAAACTACAATGAGGAACCACTTCACACTGTTTAGAACAGCCATCATTAAAAAGTCTACAAATAATAAATGCTGGAGAGAGTGTGGAGAAAAGGGAAGCTTTCTACACTGTTGGTGGAAATGTAAACTAGTACAGCCACTATGGAGAAGAGTATAGAGGTTCCTTAAAACAACAAAGTTCCCACATGATCCAGTAATCCCAGTTATGGGCATATTAACCTGAAAAGATAAAAATGCTGAATGAAAAAGATAAATGCGCCCCAATGTTCATAGCAGCATGATTTACAGTAACCAAGACATGGAAGCAACCTAAATGCCCATCAACAGATGAATGGATAAAGATATGGTGTGTGTATGGTATATGCATGTGTTTGTGTGTATATATATATATATATATGTATATATATATGAATATCATTAGTTATAACAAAATAAGGAAATAATGCCCTTTGCAACAACATGGATGAACCCAGACATTATCATACTCAGTGAAGTAAATCAAAGACAAATACCACATGATATCACTTATATGTATATCACTTATATGTGGAAACAAAATGATACAAATAAACCTATTTATAAAACAGAAGTAAACTCACAAACATAGAAAACAAACTTAAGGTTACCAAAGGGGAAGTGGTGTTGGGGGATTAAATTAGGGATTTGAGATTAACAGATACATACTGCTATATATAAAATAACAACAAGGACCTACTGTATAGCATAGGGAATTATATTCAACATCTTTTAAAAACCTATAATGGAAAAGAATCTGAAAAAGTATATATGTAGTTGATTTTCAATGTTTCAGGTGTACAGCAAAGGGTGGTTCCATTCCTGGGTCGGGAAGATCCACTGGAGAAGGGACAGGCTACCCACTCCAGTGTTCTTGAGCTTCCCTGGTGGCTCAGATGGTAAAGAATCCACCTGCAGTGCCTGGGTTCAATCCCTGGGTTGGGAAGATCCCCTGAAGAAGGGAATGGCTACCTCCTCCAGTATTCTGGCCTGGAGAATTCATGCACTGCATAGTCCGTGGGGTCGCAGAGGACACACTTGGCTCTGAAAGGCTGAGCAACTTTCACTTTCCAAGTCTTCCTTAAGAAAGGCAAGAGTCATTCCTCACCACCTGCTCCTAATCTTTGACTGAGATGAGAAGAGGACCGATTGTGAAATACTTCTTTTCATTCTGACCCCAGAGAGCTGCTCTAGAAACTAAAACTCGGCCTCAGATGTTAGGGCCTGGGTTCTAATTCTGACACTCACATATAACACGCACTTTGCTATACACCTGAAACACTATAAGCCAACTACAAGTTTAAAAAGTCAGACTTTCAAATGCAATGTATTTCTATTAATAAATGTGTGCTTTCGTGCTCAATCATCACCTCTGCTGCTGCTGCTGCTAAGTCATTTCAGTCGTGTCCGACTCTGTGCGACACCATAGACGGCAGCCCACCAGGCTCCCCCGTCCCTGGGATTCTCCAGGCAGGAACACTGGAGTGGGTTGCCGTTTCCTTCCCCAATGCATGAAAGTGAAAAGTGAAAGGGAAGTCGCTCAGCCGTGTTTGACTCTTAGCGACCCCATGAACTGTAGCCCACCAGGCTCCTCTGTCCATGGGTTTGTGTTCAACTCTTTGCGACCCTATGGACTGTACCCCAACAGGCTCCTCTATCCATGGGATTCTCCAGGCAAGAAGAATGCCCTCCATGCCCTCCTCCAGGGGATCCTTCCAACCCAGGGATTGAACCTGCATCTCCTACATTGCAGGCAGATTCTTCATTGCTGACTCACAGGGGAAGCCCATTAATAAATGTTGCTGTTGTTCAATTGCTCAGGTGTGTCCAACTCCTTGTGACCCCATGGATTGCAGCACTCCAGGCTTTCCTGTGCTTCAGTATCTCCCGGAGTTTGCTCAAACTCCTGTCCACTGAGTCAATGATGGCATCCAACCATCTCATCCTTCTTAATACTGATGCTAATTTTAAAAAAGACATTGGGATGTTAAATACTATCAGGGGAGTAATATTCACTCCTTTGGGTGTGAAAATGGTATTGAAGTTACGTGAGAAAATGCCTTTCTTTTTAGGGATGCCATCAGAGAAGGCAATGGCACCCCACTCCAGTACTCTTGCCTGGAAAATCCCATGGACGGAGGAGCCTGGTAGGCTGTAGTCCATGGGGTCGCTAGGAGTCGGACACAACTGAGCGACTTCACTTTCACTTTTCACTTTCATGCATTGGAGAAGGAAATAGCAACCCACTCCAGTGTTCTTGCCTGGAGAATCCCAAGGATGGGGGAGCCTGGTGGGCTGCCGTCTCTGGGGTCGCACAGAGTCAGACACAACTGAAGAGACTTAGTGGTAGCAGCACTCATCTCACATGCTAGTAAAGTAATGCTCAAAATTCTCCAAGCCAGGCTTCAGCAATACGTGAATCGTGAACTCCCTGATGTTCAAGCTGGTTTTAGAAAAGGCAGAGGAACCCGAGATCAAATTGCCAACATCTGCTGGATCATGGAAAAAGCAAGAGTTCCAGAAAAACATCTATTTCTGCTTTATTGACTATGCCAAAGCCTTTGACTGTGTGGATCACAATCAACTGTGGAAAATTCTGAAAGAGATGGGAATACAGACCACCTGACCTGCCTCTTGATAAATCTGTATGCAGGTCAGGAAGCAACAGTTAGAACTGGACATGGAACAATGGACTGGTTCCAAATAGGAAAAGGAGTATGTCAAGGCTGTATATTGTCACCCTGCTTATTTAACTTCTATGCAGAGTACATCATGAGAAACACTGGGCTGGAGGAAACACAAGCTGGAATCAAGACTGCCTGGAGAAATAACAATAACCTCAGATATGCAGATGACACCACCCTTATGGCAGAAAGTGAAGAGGAACTAAAAAGCCTCTTGATGAAAGTGAAAGAGGAGAGTGAAAAAGTTGGCTTAAAGCTCAACATTCAGAAAACGAAGATCATGGCATCTGGGCCCATCACTTCATGGGAAATAGACGGGAAACAGTGGAAACAGTGTCAGACTTTATTTTTTTGGGCTCCAAAATCACTGCAGATGGTGACTGCAGCCATGAAATTAAAAGACGCTTACTCCTTGGAAGAAAAGTTACGACCAACCTAGATAGCATATTCAAAAGCAGAGACATTACTTTGCCGACTAAGGTCCGTCTAGTCAAGGCTATGGTTTTTCCAGTGGTCATGTATGGATGTGAGAGTTGGACTGTGAAGAAAGCTGAGCACCGAAGAACTGATGCTTTTGAGCTGTGTTGTTGGAGAAGACTCTTGAGAGTCCCTTGGACTGCAAGGAGATCCAACCAGTCCATTCTCAAGGAGATCAGCCCTGGGATTTCTTTGGAAGGACTGATGCTAAAGCTGAAGCTCCAGTACTTTGGCCACCTCATGCTAAGAGTTGACTCATTGGAAAAGGCTCTGATGCTGGGAGGGATTGGGGGCAGGAGGAGAAGGGGACAACAGAGGATGAGATGGCTGGATGGCATCACTGACTCGATGGACGTGAGTCTGAGTGAACCCGGGAGTTGGTGATAGACAGGGAGGCCTGGAGTGCTGCGATTCATGGGGTCGCAAAGAGTCAGACATGACTGAGCGACTGACCTGAACTGACGTATGTAAGGCTGAAATGACATGATGACGTGAAGTACGGGATTTGCCATATAGCACTTCAGCAAAATGGGAGAGAGGAGAAAAAAATGAATGAAAAAGATGGGGAAAATGTTGATGGTTACTATAGCTGGGTGATGAGGTATTCATAGGTGTTTTGGTCTTTTTTTTTATTATTAATAAAATGAAGAAAAATAAAGGTCAATCTTGAAGGGAAAAAAAATACAGTCAGGTTTAGGATGAGGCTACACATGGTATTGGGAGGACTCCAGGACAGTGAGCCACGGTGATGCATTGGTGGGGGGAACAGGGACACTGCCCTACCACCTACCGACCATGAAGGGGAGAACAGGGCAAGAAGGGAGTAAGGAGGAAGTTTGGCCACAGGGAATTTGTCTACTCTTCAAAGCTGTACCACACAAGGCTTATCTTCTTCTTCCTTTGAGCTGTAATTTAATTGCCAAAGCACATGATGACTAAAGTTTGTATCATTTCCTCCTCTCTTTAGGCTGAAAACTTCTCCCTTCTGAAGAATATGTGAAGAGTTCATGAGGGGCCTAAATCTTGGGGTTTGCCTGGAGCCTCCAATCCTCTACCTCCTCAAAACAACTCACACAAATTAAACTGGATGTCTGAAGCTTCGATTTTGGAGAAAGCTGCAAGTACTCATCAATGCTTTATAAATCCCCAAGCAATCTCGACCCCAATGTTAAACATTTTAACTCTAATCTCAATAAGAAGAGTCAAACAATGATATCTTCAAGCAAATTGATATTAAGGAAAAGTTAAGACCATGTTTTAGAAAACTAATTTTAAAACAATATTGAACACATACATAAGTATGAAGGGAATAAAAAGGTTTAAAGTGTTTATTTTTATGGTGTGGGATTAGAATTGATTTCCATTATCTTCTAAACTATGAGTACATTGTATATAAACCAGAAAAATAACATAATTAAAACTACCAAATCCACCTAATGTTCTTTGCAACATTAAAGGCTGTGTTCAGCATTAGTCTTAAGGTATAAGTCTCTGTAAACCAACATACCTAAACTGGCCATTAGAAACTTACTCAACAAACAGCTAAGAACTTAATATAATGTGGTTCCCACTTGAAGGAGCTCACAGTCAGAAGGGGAGAGAGGTGAGTTCACAATAATTCTTGAGAGTCAAGTGACAGATCCAACGGGCCCAATATCTGCTCTCCAAATGCCTGAAATGAATGGATATGCCTCTTTCAGACTTTAATCGGCTACTTAGGAAGTATGGCTATACAAGGTATTTTCTAAATATGCTTAAGACAAATCCCAGATGCTTGTCTACACGAGTCCACCATTTATTTAGTCTACTGTAATTCCAGCCACTAAGAAAGGAAAACAATAACTTCCTTAAAAGACTACTTCCCTTTGATAAGAAGTCACGTTCCACTAACAGCAAAGTGAAATTAAGACCTATCTGATATGGACGAAGTTCTGCGACACTACAAAGAGTGATTCAGGCTTTAAAAACAGTTTTTTGTTTTTAAACTGAATTGCGCTTGTTGGAAAATTATCTGGATGAAATTAAACAACTAGTACAAAAACACCTTTAAGATTAATTACTAACTCGATCACCGAACAAGACAAGAGTCTTCAAACTTGTTTTATTATGGCCCATAGTTAGAATAAAGATTTTTTTCATCACAACCTAAGCAAGCACACATGCATATACCTGCATAAATAACAAAAGCCTAACGTTATAGTACTTTTTATTATATGTAATGAACTGTGATATTTGCTACTCTATTCCATCTTTTTCTTTTTAAAAATTAAAAGCATACTGGTTGTGCCAATTGAACGAAATGTACCACCTACAGATGGGTCCCAAGTTGCAATTTGGGAAAGAATGCTCTAAAATATCAGAAGTGAAACCATTTCTAGAAACATGATTTCATTACAGCTGTATCTTTGCTCTTTGTAATATTCAAGTTACAACAGGTCTCAATGTATACACCATCACCCCTGTGTGGGTGTGAGAAAATTTCTTCCTATGTCTGAGATCAAGTGAGCTCTTGATGACTACAATCTTTTCAACCACAAAAGGGAGTTTGCAATTATTATAGAGCTCTTTGTCTGATGGCAAGGCGAACAGCTTTCCCAAGCTATTACTAATTTCACCGTCAGCCATCCTCTCTCGTAAACTTTGTTACCCTCCAATTGCGCTTAACTTTTTTACTTTATGTGTTGCCTGGAAAAGAATGGAAGAGCAAGGGGAGAAGAGTCTTTTTATTCTTTGTGAGAATAAATAGAGTAAACAGAAGGTACGATGGTAAAACTTCAATTATTCTAAATCTTTAGTTTTCCTGAAAAAATAATGGATGATAGTCACAACCATAGACTAGAAATACGTGACTAACTCTGCAAAACAATTCTGCAAACTTAGACTTTAAGAATCTCCTTAAACTTTATTCTCACTATATATGGAATAGGTGCTACAGGTATAACTATTAATGTAATTAAGATGACACTTTTGTCTCAGCAGATGAAAGGCATATGAAAGTAAAAAAAAAACGGGGAGGAACAGAAGGGACTTGTCCAAAGTCTCTCCATGTGAACTCTCAACACAATGCTTCCTATCAGCTAAAGAAAAAAAAATCACTTAAATCAATATGAATGCATGAAAATTAAATCATTTCAAGAGGTCCTACCCAAGAGTCCCTACATAATGGGAGATTATTTCCATCAGTGTGCAAAGATCAATAATTTTAATATTAACACACTAAAAAGCATCATTTATGCCCAATGGAAATAAAAATCTCAAAACCTAGTTTAATGCTATTCTTTAACGTGGTATAAATAAAATCAGCGACAACTCCATAGTTCTTTAGTCACCCTCTATCTAGTCTTGTGACTCCTACGAAAAGGAAAAAAGATCACTGTCGGGATTGAGGATGTGAGGGGAAGACACATATTGTTTTTCTAATTTTGTAAACTATTTCCATATACTTGGGAAGTGGCAGAGCAGAGTGCACTGGGTTCCTCTGTCCTTGGAAGCTGTGTGGCCTTGAGTGAGTCCCTTTGCCTCTCCAGGAGTCAATTCACCATCTGCAACACAGAGACGATGACAGTGCCCAACTAGGGTTATCGTGAGCATCAGATGATACACTGCTAGTAAAGCCCTGGGCACAGAGGCCAGCATATAGCAAGAATTCAATGTTACAATTACTATATTTTTCTTTTAAAATACTATACACAAAGTATCAAGAATACTGTTTTGAATTAGCTGGCTTCTTCCAAATTGTAACACTCATTGGCTCTATGATTCTAAGAAGTTTGTATCAATCTTCCTTCAAAATGACCAACCAAAACTGGGCATGGTAAAGATGAATAAGGCTGTGTGTGTTAAGTGCTTGAAATTACTGGAAAATCTAACTGGAATGCATTCCTCAAGATGTATGTAGGGCCACTAACTGCCAGCTCAGCATCTGTCAGAGTAGGCACTGTGGATCCCCTGGTCCTAGAAGGTTTACAGAGAGCACACCCATGTCACCGAAAAAAAGTTACAAGGCAAATAAGCTCCCAGAATCCTTTTCTTCACCTCAGGGCAATCTCAAAGCCCTTGCTCTAACAGAACGCAGGCGGTAATACTCCCAAGGAACTCCTTGCTCATTGGGTATCTCCTGGGAGTGGTGTTCTGTGGGACACATGGGCCGACTCCTAGGCACACAGAGGTCCCAAAACAGAGCTTCTGGGATCAAAGATCAGTTCTGGAGAGATGGATCTGAAACTTTAGAGGTCTGAAACCAGAAGCTGAAATGGTAACATCTGACTGATATTCTAAAGTCAGACTTCCCAAAGTTGTTATTAAGTTACAAGTGCTTAAGTTACAAGAGAAATTGGTAACAAACTGGACACACTGAGAGAAGTGTCTCAGTTTCTCAGATGCAAATATAAAAAATAAAACAAAGCCCTTGTTTGTAAAGCAAAATAAACCCAAGATGACTGCTTTATCCCTGTTGAATAGATGCTAAGGATAAGGAAGTCAGAGAAAAGTGGCTGCTGACCTTTACTAATAACATCAGGATGTTGATGTCATGTCCACGCTGCAGCTGCTCAAGCTGAGGATAAATAAGAGCAATCCTTCCCATCTCAGCGGGCTACGTTTTCTAAACTTGGTTCCATGTTAAATATGCATACTACTGATAGTCACATAGATTGTAAGCAGACATTGACTTTTCTCTCAATGTCCAAAAATACCAATATTACCAAGTACAAAGTTCACCTGAGTTTTAGAAGTTAAAACTGTGGATAAACAAGGTCCTACCGTATAGCACAGGGAACTATATTTAATAACCTGCGATAAACCATAATGGAAAAGAATATGAAAAAGTGTGTGTATATATATATATATATATATATATATATATATGAGTCACTTTGCTGTACAGCAGAAATTAACACAACATTATAAACCACCTGTACTTCAATAAATTTTTTAAAATGTAAAATCGTAAATGTTTCTCTCTTGCTCTCTCATACAGACAGGTATTTTCACTTAGACAGATTTTTTAAATTATTAAGCCCAAAAAGTTACAAGAACGGAAAAAAAAAATGATAAAATTAATTGTGAAAGGCTCTTACTAATAGGTAGCATTTATCAAACATCTATTGTAAAAAGTGACATACTGAGTGTTCTAAGGGCCTTTATATTAATTTTATTTAATCTTTAGGATCATATTTGGTTAATATGTTATTAATTCCCTTTTTAAAAATTATAAAACATTTCATACACACAGGCATACAGCTATGTATAAACAGTAAAATCTCAAACATCCAAGTACATACCCCATATCTTTTAAGACAGGACAATTCCAGCACAACCTAAGAAAGCACACAGCATCCTTTCTTCATCGCATGTCCTTCCTATTATCCCTGTTCTATGTGTGAAGAAGCGGAGGCTCTGAGAAGCTGAGTTGTCAGCCCCATGGAGGAGCTGGCATGTGAACCTCACCTGTCTGACTCCAGAGACCATGAAACTCAAGCATTTAGGCTGCAACTGCTAAAGGTGCACATTTTGTGTGTGAGGAAACAGATTTAAGACATGCCCAGGATCACACTACTGCTGCTAAGCAGCGCGACTGGCATTAAAACCCACATTACAATTATTTATTTATAGTCCTTCTCTTTTAGTCTCAAAATTAACATGAGGAAGAGAGCCATATTTAAGTCAGGGTTTCTCATAAAACTTACGAGAAATTCCACCACTCTCTCTTTTAAATTATTTAAGTAAGTGCTTTTTACTAGACTATTAAAGGAATAGTCTGAGAGGTGACTATTTCACTTTCAGCAAAGGTTGTTCTACTTGATTGCATCAGTGTAGCTCCCAAAAGCTGCTCTGTAAATGAAGGTTTCAGTAGATTAAAGTGCTGCTTCTCAAACTTCAGTGGGCACAGCAACCACCTGGAAATCTTACTAATACGCAGGGCCTGAAATTCCTGCATGTCCACAAATCTCTTGATAATGACTATTCTGCTGGTCCTTTTAAGATGTACTCTGAGTAGCAAGAGACTTGGGAAGGAAGTGAAGTATTAGTTGCTCAGTCATGTCTGACTCTTTGCAACCCCATGCACTGTAGCATGCCAGGTTCCTCTGTCCATGGAATTCTCCAGGTAAGAATACTGGAGTGGGTTCCCATTCCCTTCTCCAGTGACTCTTCCCGACCCAGGGATTGAACCTGGGTCTCCTGAATTGCAGGCAGATTCCTTACCATCTGAGCCACCAGGGAAGCCTAAGAGACTTAAACGGCCTTCATTATTAACAGGGATCTTGCCACGAATTTTTCTAAAAATGAAAAATCCTTAACATGTAAGCTTTGTATGGTTTTACTTTAATACCTATTTCTAAAATTGGAACACATCTATTTCCGACACAGACTTACTCTAGATTTCACTTATACACCCAGGACAGAAAATAATAAATTTATATTTAAGCCAGAGTGATATTTCTGACACATGGACAGAACGTCAATTTAGGAATTATTTGAACATACAATGGAAAATATACAAAGAAATAGGATGAGAAGGTTCGTGGGAACACACATGTATGTACCACATACAAGGAAAAAGCAATCAATGTTTACCCACCAAAGAACAGCAAATCTCCGTTGGGAAAGAGATAGCATTTTATCATACATCTAATGAGGCATGAAACGTAAGACTTGTGAAAAAAAAGCAAACTTTATAAAATTCATGTCACACTGCATGGTCGTAAAAATTGTATAGCCATTGCACATTCTGTATTCTGCACTGCTGAATGTACCACAGTGGATAAAAGCCCATGGTTGGCCACTAATTGGAAGTTTTTGGTGGTTCAGATGGCAAAGAATCTGCCTGCAATACAGGAGATCTGGCTTTGATCCCTGGGTGGGGAAGATCCTCCAGAGAAGGGAATGGCAACTCACTCCAGTATTCTTGCCTGGAAAATTCCATGGACAGAGGAGCCTGACGGGGCTACAGTTCATGGGGTTGCAAAGAGTTGAACACAACAGAGTGACTGACATTTTTCACTTACAGGTCTTAATATTTCTGTGGCAAATGTAATCACCTCTAAGAGAAAGCCAAAGGCTATTAATTTAAAACTTTATTGCATAAACCCCCCCTGAAACTGCGTCCCTCCAAGGCTTCCTTTCTTGAACTTGATCCCATCTGGAAGAACATCTCTTGAAGATGAGTCAGGAGACCATCCTAAGGCACTTAAAACTGTAGGGCGTGCTCCCCGAGTCCACTTTAGGCCCAGAAAGTGAATGTGTCTGGAGTAAATGATCCAGTCTCTCTGAATCTCAGTTCCTTCAATAGCTCTCAGAATTGTCAGGACTAAATTAAGTTAGAGGCAAAAAAAAAAAAAAAAAAAAATTAAAAAAAAATACAAAGGTAAGGTTTTTAAATGCCGCAGACTACTTCCAGGTCATATGGGAAAAGGCAACTTTATAACGGAGGGATCAAGTTGTCATTTCTAGAAGTCACTGCTCATTCTAGGCATCATTCAAACATGGGGCAATAAAATAACAGTAATAATAAATGCATCTTGTTGTGATACAATTAGTAGTATATGGCACTCTGAGGCACCTTTATCAAAACATTTAACCTGAGTCTAATCACAGTTGTAGGTCTAATTCAGCTTTATACTTCAGGCGCCGGTGCACGTAAAGGACACACCACTCAGAAGCAGTAAGTCAACTTAAAATGTGAGCCACGTCACCAGATAACTGAATCTGACTTCCTTTCAGGAAAATAAAATGTATGCGGGTGGGGATCAGCCGTAGACTAAAAGTGACTTAACAGATGTAATAACTAACTGCAAAGTGTGAACCTTGTTTGGATCCTTATTTGAACAAACCAACGATAGCCCAAAGGCACGTTCAGGTAAACGGGGGAAATATGACTTGAGTATTAGATGATATTAAGATATTATCATCAGTATTTTTAGGTGTGCTCAAGCCATTGTGGCCATGTAAGAAATGTGAATAGATGCAAATTAAATCTTTAGGGGAGAAATGCCATCCAGTCTTTAATATACTTTAATACCTCACGGGAAAAGCAGTGTGTCTGTTAAGATCTTAATAACATAGCACAGTAACTGTAGCAAAGAGGATGAAAAAGGAAAAGAAGAAAGATGGGTTGGGGGGGAGAAAAAGGAGTTTCCTACCCAAAAGGCAAGAGGGTCTCAAAGATTTTTCGACCCTTCTGAGCTAGCACTGACAGCAGGTACAGGGCCATTTACTAGTTGAGTTGAGTTACCTTCTACTCTAGACTCTTGGCAAAGCAGTGGGTTTCTAGGGGCAACTGGAAAAAAAGGCAGATCGTGGTCCATGTAATTCTCACAGTAAGCAGCCTCCACTCTAAACTCAGGGCAGGAGCAATCCAATAAACAGATCTCATGTTCCAGTGGGCCCATGAGCTATTACGTATCAACAGTTTCCTCCTTGGGACTGAAATTAACCACGCTTCAATCTGAAGTGAACCTGCTTTTGTGAAAAGCAATAAGAAAGCTGCATTAAACCTACTCAGCCACTTAAAATTTAAGTGAGACCCACAGAAATGCTTAACATTTTCCCTGTAGGAAGCTTTATATACTGGCACTCGAAACTGAACTGGACTTCATAACTCATAACCTTTAACATTCACTGGTCTTGATGTGCATCAGAAATAACAGTGTTGTTTTTCCCTTTTCCTTCTTTCGAGAACAGAGTGCTCCATAAAAATCATTTACACACAACCTTTAGGTATATTCATGAAACACTCTCAGTTATGAAATGGAGGCATATAAAATTAAAATGACCATATACAAGCATATACAAGACAAAGACATTTCTGCAAATATGGGGAATTACGTCTTCCCTGGAGATAGTTCATGGAAGCTAGATAAGTAGATTAAACAGAAGTGGCATTAAACAGTCAAGGCATATAGGACTCTATAGCTTGACACAGTGCCAATGTCATAAATACCTAAACTGTCCCCAAATGATCTTCAAGGTAAAGCAGGGCCCTGCTGTCCTCAAGGTTTAAGCACCTGCAGACCTTAGGAGACCACTGACTCACCTCGCCCAAACCAGTATACCACCCGCTCCCCTGCTCTCAAGACTGCCAGCACCTAACATGGCAGCTTTGCCAGTGTTATTTGGAAAGGGGTCTCAGATTCCCAGCCCTTTACAGGGTTGAATTCAGTTATTTTCTTGAACACATGTAAGGTATCTCTAAAGACATCACAACAGTCATGTGTGCAATTTCCTCTGAAAACACTTTAGTGACTATTACCTTTCACCTTATTCTCTCAGACCTCAGCCACAGCATGCATGCACTGACTCAGGAAACAGTTATCTGGAAATAGTTATCAGCTTGGCACTGAACTTGGTGCTGGTGGTGAATAAAAAGGCTTTGTTTCATTCCTGCTTCCATGAATCTCAGACTTTCCTCCTCTTTTTCTCCCATCCCCACCCCCATCCCAAGCCCAGGACTCAGTTTGAATTTATTTCTATATTGGGTTAAAAATCACCATGTGGTTTTTCCCCCTCATCAATTAAGTCTCTTCTATTCCTGAACCCCCTAAGGTGAAAAACTATCTTTTTAAATTTTACATACAAAGCAGAGAATGAACATCTGAAAGATGTTATCAATATGACTCTTCAGTTGCAAAAAGGCAAAATTACCTCTCAGTCTTTCTTACTCCAGACCTGAAAGTCTGGCAATAGTTTTCCTTTCATCTTCAACGCCTTTGAATATACCAGAAGTTCAGTTCAGTCTTGTCGCTCAGTTGTGTCCAACTCTTTGCCACCGCATGGACTGCAGTACGCCAGGCTTCTCTGTCCATCACCAACTCCCTGAACTTACTCAAATTCATGTCCATCGAGTCAATGATGCCATCCAACCATCTCATCCTCTGTCATCCCCTTCTTCTCACGCCTTCAATCTTTCCCAGGATCAGGTCTTTTCCAAAGAGTCAGTTCTTCTCATTAGGTGGCCAAAGTATTGGAGTTTCAGCTTCAGCATCAGTCTTTCCAATGAATATTCAGGACTGATTTCCTTTAGGATGGACGGGTTGGATCTCCTTGCTGTCCAAGGGACTCTCAAGAGTCTTCTCCAACACCACAGTTCAAAAGCACCTATTCTTCAGCATTCAGCTTTCTTTATACTTCAACTCTCACATCCATACATGACTACTGGAAAAACCATAGCTTTGACAAGGTGGACCTTTGTTGGCAAAGTAATGTCCTGCTTTTTAATATGCTGTCTAGGTTGGTCATAGCTTTTTTTCCAAGGAGCAAGTGTCTTTTAATTTCATGGCTGCAGTCACCATCTGCAGTGACTTTGGAGCCCCCCAAAAAATAAAGTCTGTCACTGTTTCCCCATCTATTTCCCATGAAGTGATGGGACCAGATGCCATGATCTTAGTTTTCTAAATGTTGAGCTTTAAGCCAACTTTTTCACTCTGTTTCACTTTCATCAAGAGCCCCTTTAGTTCTTCTTTGCTTTCTGTCATAATGGTAGTGTCATCTGAATATCTGAGGTGATTGATATTTCTCCCAGCAATCTTGATTCAAGCTTGTGCTTCATCCAGTCTGGCATTTTGCATGATGTACTCTGCATATAAGTTAAATAGGAGGGTAACAACAGACAGCCTTGAACCCTTTCCCAATTAGGACATGTTGTTCCATGTCCAGTACTAAATGTTCCTTTTTGACCTGCATATAGATTTCTCAGGAGGCAGGTCAGGTGGTCTGGCATTCCCATCTCTTGAAGAATTTTCATAGTTTGTTGTGATCCACATAGTCAAAGGCTTTGGCATAGTCAATAAACAGAAATAGGTGTTTTTCTGGAACTCTCTCGCTTTTTTGATGATCCAGCGGATATTGGCAATTTGATCTCTGGTTCCTCTGCCTTTTCTGAATCCAGCTTGAACATCTGGAAGTTCATGGTTCACATACTGTTGAAGCCTGGCTTGGAGAATTTTGAGCATTACTTTGCTAGCGTGTGAGTTGAGTGCAATTGCGTGGTAGTTTGAACATTCTTTGGCATTGCCTTTCTTTGGGATTGGAGTGAAAAGTGACCTTTCCAGTCCTGTGGGCACTGCTGAGTTTTCCAAATTTGCTGGCATTTTGAGTGGAGCACATTCATAGCATCATCCTTTAGGATTTGAAATAGCTCAACTGGAATTCCATCACCTCCACTAGCTTTGTTTGTAGCGATACTTTCTAAGGCCCACTTGACTTCACATTCCAGGATGTCTGGCTCTACGTGAGTGATCACACCGTCGTGGTTATCTGGGCCATGAAGATGTTTTTTGTCTAGTTCTGTGTATTCTTGCCACCTCTTCTTAATATCTTCTGCTTCTGTGTGAGTTCCTCTATTCTAAACCTGTATTTTCAGACTTTCTGTTTACAAAGAGCAGTTGCACTAGACATACAACTTCAGTATTTTGTCTTGTTCAGGTTGTGATTCTCAGCTAGACTCAGCTCCGAGTCTTCAATCACAGGGCAGGAACTGGTTCCTCACTGCCTTCTCACCCTATCCTCACTGGGCACCCATTTCCTACTGAGCACCCACCATGCGCTGGCCACTGTTTAGGCACCAGGCTTCTCATGGACCTTGCATTCTTATGGCAGGAAGACAGACAACAAAGAAAAGTATACTCTATTAGAAGATACAAAGTGCTCTGGAGAAAACTGCAAGCAGGGAGTGGGGTTTGTGGAGTTCTGGGGAATACGAGAGGGCTCCAGGTGGTTAGGGCTGGTCTCCTTCCAAAGGCAAGGTTTGAAGAAAGACTGAGGGGGAAGGAATTCGTGTGGACGTTTGGGGACAAGCCTGCTCCAGGCAGACGGAGTAGCACATGCAAAGGCCCTGAGCTAGCAGGGAGCCTGGTACCACCGAGAAACAGTGAGAAAGTCAGTATGGCTGGGAACATGGAGGGTGGTAGAGAATGAGTTCCAAGGGGCAGTGGGGGAGGCAGAACAAAGGGTCTCTGTATGTGTCAAATTAATAGTAATAAACAGTAATGATTAGTAAGGTAGCTGCCATTTATTGGGTTCTCTGTGCTAAGAGCAAGTCCAAATAGGTATTGTGTATTATCTCCTTACCTGGAGGAGGGCATGGCAACCCACTCCAGTAGTCTTGCCTAGAAAATCCCATGGACAGTCCACGGGGTTGCAAACAGTCGGACATCTCCTTAAAATTTCAAAACAACTGGTTACTCTAATATGCGGGGATTTGACTTCATAATTCAGGACAATCATAGCAGAAGTCCAAAACTCTCTAGGAAGTATCTCCCTTAACAAGCCCCTCTCCCCTGACCCATAACCCCACTGCCTTAATATGACTAAAATCTTTGCTACATGCTGCAGTTAATTTCCCCTTGCACCTGAAAAATAAAAATCTACTTTCTCATAAATGTCAAATATCTTGCTTATTTCCAGGTTGTGATCTTTATTATGATTTTCTAGTCTGTTCCAGTACCCTAAGGTAAAAGGGTTCAACTTATGAAAAGTTCGTAAGTACAGTCTGAGACACTTCAGAGTTCAAATCCTGTTTTAATTATATCCTTTGATGTGTTTAATTAATCCTTCAGCATAACTTTTTCTCCCCTGAAATATATGGTATAACTTAATGTTTTAGGGTGCTAGTGCCAAAAGACATATTGTTCTGGTGGCCACCCTCCCTTCTTTCTGCTGCACTTACATTTAGAAGGCATCCTGACGTACAGAAATAAGCATGCCAAGAGAGGTGGGCTTGTGAAACAGAGCTAATTAGTGGAAGCATCAGATGTGCCTTCATAAGAACTTTGATAAACCCTTTATTACTTAGTTTCCTCTAAGGAGGACAATTTGAAAATATCTCCCAAATAAAAAGACACTGTTCAGTTCAACTCAAGAAACATTTATTGGTCCGGTGCTATGAAGATAAAGACAACCCCAGTCACTGCCCTCCAGAACTTAGAGTTCATCACGTTGACCAAATGGCAGACCTTCAAGATGAAGGAAAATCTGGGATAACTGCACGCACTGATGCAAAAGCTGCCAGAAGAAAGTCGGGACTACTTTTTTAAAAGCCACTCACCCAAAGCATCAGACATCAGCTTTCCCTGTTGAACCAAATGTAAAGGACGAATGGCTTAAAAGCAGAACTTCTGAAAGTAAAAAGTTAGAGTTGGGCAGAATCTTATAATCAAATTTTCTGTATCTAATTGTATGTTTACAAGTTTCCACAGAGATTAACTGCTTATTTTTATTCTTCTAATATTTAAATCACAAGAAGGAAATCTTTAATATCCATTTCCAAATATTTTGGTGAAGAGAGAGTCAGAGATTTTTAGTTAGCATCAATTCCTCACATGAATAAAAGGTATTTTATTTCACAAAACTGATAATCAAGGTAAGAAGACCTAAGCCCAAGCCTATGGATTTATACAAACTGAAACAATGCTAATGATCAACATACATGTGACATTACTGTTGTTGTTTTAGTCACTAAGTCATGTTCGATTCTTTTGCCAGGCTCCTCTGTCTTTGGAATTTCCCAGGCAAGAATACTGGAGTGGGTTGTCATTTCCTTCTCCAGGGGATCTTCCCAACCCAGGGATGGAACCCACATCTCCTGCATTGCACCGAGATTCTTTACCGCTAAGCCACCTGGGAGGCCCCAAATGTGATATTATGTAAAGTCAAAATCATGTGAAACAATCTGCGGAAATCCTTAACATTAGTTAAGTGGGTCCAGAGGAGCAGGGCATAAGAAGGAGCAAAAATCAGCCCATATTCTGCTCATCAAGCCCTAATGCCTGGGGCCTGCCTGGCAGTGAATATAGAAGAATGGACTTAAAAAAAAATATATATATATATATATATTATATATATATATATATATCAAAAACAGCACATAGGCAAGCAGCAGTCTTACAAGGAACCAGTATAGCTTCAGAGGTCACCAGACTCTGACTTTTTTTAAGAAATGAATAATTTCATTGACTAGGCTTATAAATATTCAGATTAATTTATCACATTTACTTCCTGAAACAACAGTGAATAAAAGTCTAATATTAAATGGTCTGTGACACAGATGGTAGTAGCACTTTATCATATTATCATTACACAGTATTATATGATATATATAATAATATATATGATATATATAATTAACATTATACAATATCAGATGTTTCCACCATCTCAAAGCTGATTTGAATCAGAATTACCTGCGGGAACTTTTTAGAATCGCATCTTCCCAGGCCCCACCCATTGGGTGTTCTGATTCACAGTATGGGTTTGGGGCTTTACAAAGCTTCTGGAGACAGTGGTGATCAGGCAGGTTGGGAAGCCAAGAAGCACCAGACTAAGCTACCTTCAAAAACAAGGATGGTAAAATGCAATAAACAGAGGCTTCTCAACAAAACCAGATTCATGCTAAGGCACGAGTCTTACTTTTTAAACATTAAGAGTACTAACATCACTGAAGATCACCATACAACTATATACCCAGTAGCATATTTCAAAACCTAAAACGGGTTTGCACACTTAAATTTACGAAAACTTGAAAAACAGGTGATCAAGGGCTAATCCGAAATACCACAGATGTGAGAGATACTCAAAAATCATTGATTATGCCTCTTTACTCAAGAGATAGCAGAACTCGAGTTCCTAGATTTGTTTTCAGTAAATGTGCCAAATCTAAGTTTTACTTCTTTTGTGTGTGAATACCTATGCCTTTATTGGTTCTTTTAACGTCCTAAATGTACAGGATTCTTCATGGAAACATGACATCTTCTTCCAACAATCTTGTGCAATAAATATCAAAGGTGAAGCTCTAGGAATCTAAGCAATCGCACTACTTCCCAGAGACTGCTCTACAAAGCACCCAGTTAACAGTCTGCATGCCATATAACATCTAAAAGAGCTGCATTTGGAAAGATGGTGACAGCTGTGGCCAGACTAGTACAGGAGCACATTGCTGGATCTATTCATAGACGCACAGGACTGAAGGTGCGTCTTCAAACAATGACCTGAGAACCATTTCCTAAGGGCTTAAAACGCCCATGATCAAAACCCTACATATTTAATAAAAGCACACACATTTATCAGTATTTTACAACATTCCTAGCATTCTGCTACTGTAGGGTTTTTTTTCTTTCTTTCCTAACAAATAGGTATGTAATAAGCTAATTTAGGAACCCAAACCAACATCTTGAATATCAGAGTTTCAGACTGAGAATACAGGGATCAGTGACCAAAATGCCTGCCTTTGGTTTAGCTTTGATTCTTGTCCCATTAGCAAATACGGGGTGGGGAGCCGGCAAAATATTCTGGATAGATGCACTGCCATTAAATCATCTGAGTTGCACAGGGGCAAAAGTAAGGCAGGAGGGAAACCATTGGAAAACTCCGCAGAAAGCTGTCCCTCGCGATCAATAAAGAACTAAATTTCAAGGACTTGCCTACAGCTGGTAAAACGGCTTACTGCTTTCATCTGCTGGATAAGCAGCAGTAAACTCGCCGGTGGGCTAATTAGGTCCAACTTGAAGGCAAGGACCAGGTCCAGAGAACGATCAGCCAGGTCGGGAGACTCGCTCAGACACCCAAGAAGGAGCCAAGCCACACGGTTCCAAGTCGGGGCGCAGCAGCACACTCTAGAGGGGCGGCCTGTTTGGGGCTGCCGGCTTCCCAGGGCGGACCTCGGGAAATCATTTCCCCACCATCCGTGCCAGCCAGAAACTTACACGACGCGCAGGGACAGAGGCGGCTGACTGTGGGCAGCTCTGTCAAAAGGTCTGAGAGGCGCCTCCCCCGCTAACACGCTCCCCCTAAGGCTGGGGTCTTCAGCTCGCGACCCCCGGGCCGTGTCACTTCTCACGGGGCCCGCGGAGTCAGGAAGTCTGGAAACCAACTGAGGGGGAGAGAGAAGGCGGGGAGGCGCGAAGTGTCTGCGGGCGAAGGACGGAGTTTGGTGGGGAGCGATAGGAATGCAGTAACTTATTTTTGACCCGAGCCGCCATCGGCCGGAGAGAGCGGGACTCCAGGCGCAGGTTGCGACTCCGACTTCCCCCGCGCGCTGTCCCTCCAGGCCCAGCCCGCCGCCCACCGGACGCGCTCCACTCACCCAGCTCCTCCGCCTGCAGCCAGAGCGGCGCGGAGACCGCGAGCAGCAGGGCCAGGAGGCCGCGCCGGACAGCCCCCGCCCGCGCGCAGCCGCCGCGGGCGCCGGCCACGACGGCCCCGCCGGGCGCCAGCTTGGCAGGCTCGGCTTCCCCTCGGCGCGCGCAGCGCCGCCGCCGCCGCCCCGGCCGGCCGCCTCCTCCGCGGCCGAGCGCAGCGCCTGGGACTGGGCGCAGCCGCGGCCGGGCACCGAATCTCATTGGGGCGGCCCGGGGCCCAGCCCGGCGGGGGCGTCTCCCGCCCCGCCCCGCGCGCCGGCCCCCAAGGAGGAAGTGGCTCCCGGGCGGCGGCGGGCCGCCGGGGTGGAGGCGCACCGGGAGCTCCCAGCGTGCGCTCTCGTTTTCCTCGGCCCCGCCTCCCCGGTGCACGTGAACCTGGGAGCCCGGAGGACTCCTGGCGGGGAGACCCGCCCCGAGCCGCACTGTGCCCGGGGCGTCCCCAGAGTGCCGGAGCAAGGGGTGGGCGCGCCGCCCACTCTCCTCCACGGCGTAGCTAAGCCCACGGGGGAGAGCATGCCATTGACAGTAGCAATGGAGGGCCTCGAAATATTGTCACGGCAGGATGATGGTGGTGACAACATCCAGCTCAAGTTCCCTCATTCATTCATTCATTGAAAAGTTACTAGGTTTCAGAAGTGTGCCTTCCAGGCACGGCGCTAAAACCTTGTGACACTTGGCGGACATTAAAAACAATCAGGCAAGTATGCAAAGCAAATTGCAGTCGTAGACAAAGAGCGCAGTGGAGTACACCCAGGAAGGTCTAACTAGATGGCAGGAGTCGAGAC
The DNA here is from genome assembly GCF_016772045.2 of Ovis aries. Taxonomy (NCBI): domain Eukaryota; kingdom Metazoa; phylum Chordata; class Mammalia; order Artiodactyla; family Bovidae; genus Ovis; species Ovis aries. Next base: position 20,556,429 of record NC_056061.1, read on the forward strand.
TGCAGGTAGGAATTAGACACGAAAGGCTTCACTTAAAAAGTGGCATCTAAGCTGAGGCTCGAGAGTGAATGGGACTCGGGAAAGCTGAAGGCGGGGGACAGGAGAACTTATCTGCTGCGCAGAAGAGCTGAGGGAGGAAAGGGCCTGCGTGGGGGGTGGGGGGCAAGGCGAACACGTGAGTTCAAGCCAGAGTACTGAGCAGGGGCCGAACGCGGAGGGTTTGGAAGGGTGTTTAAACTTCATCCTCGAAGCAAGGAGCAGCCACGGAGGGTTCAGACGAGAGGAATGACATGATCCGATTATCTGGCGGGTGAAGGAGGGTTTGGGGGAGGACAGTTTGAAGAGGGGAGAATTACAAGGCTATTAGCGAATAGCTGGGTGGGGAAGAGGTAGTGGAAGTGAACGAGGACAGATTGAATACACATTTTAAAGACTGACGTCTCCAGATCGCTAGACATCAGCTCTCTACCATAACCTTCTCACTGCCTCTCCGCGCGCTGCGGTTTTCCCGGGTAACAGTTAACACCTGCGGAAGCCGAGAGGCGGAAATAATGGGGCGGGGGTGGGGGGTACCGATAGCCTCTCTAAGGTCCAGTATCGGTCCGTGAAGCGCTTTTTGGATACCCCCGATTGAGTCTGTTCACACATGCATTCCTTTTCTCCGTTGTTTTTTGACTAAGTGAAGTGAAGTGAAGTGAAGTCGCTCAGTCGTGTCCGACTCTTTGCGACCCGTGGACTGTAGCCCACCAGGCTCCTCTGTCCATGGGATTCTCTAGGCAAGAATACTGGAGTGGGTTGCCATTTCGTCGAAACTTCCAATGAGATTATCTTTGGGGCTTTGCTTTCTGGAAGGCAGCGGAACTTAAGAGAAAAGAATTTAGGCTTAGAAATGAGGTTGATCCAAGTCTGGATCTTGGATCAGCCACTGACTGGGACTGATTCTCTCTGGGCTTCTCTTCACTGGGAAGTATAATACCTAACTTTCCTGGTTGTCACAAAGACAAGATAAAATATGTATAAGAAGTTCTAGCATACTTCCCCGGAGAAGGCAATGGCACCCCACTCCAGTATTCTTGCCTGGAAAATCCCATGGAAGGAGGAGCCTGGTAGGCTGCAGTCCATGGGGTCGCTGAGAGTCGGACGTGACTGAGCGACTTCACTTTCACTTTTCACTTTCATGCATTGGAGAAGGAAACGGCAACCCACTCCAGTGTTCTTGCCTGGAGAAGCCCAGGGACGGGGGAGCCTGGTGGGCTGTCTCTATGGGGTCACAGAGTTGGACACGACTGAAGCGACTTAGCAGCAGCAGCAGCATACTTCCCTGGTGGTCCAGTGGCTAAGAATCCACCTGCCAATGCAGGGGACATGAGTTGGCTCCCTGGTCCAGGAAGATTCCACATGCCATGGGGCAACTAAGCCCCGGGGCCACAACTACAGAAGCCCTTGTGATGTGCTGTGCTTAGTCGCTCAGTCGTGCCCAACCCTTTGAGACCTGGTGGACTGTGGCCCGCCAGGCTCCTCTGTCCATGGGATTCTCCAGGCAAGAATACTGGAGTGGGTTGCCATGCTCTCCTCCAGGGGATCTTCCCAACTCAGGGATCAAACCCAGGTCTTCCGCATTGAAGGCTGATTCTTTACCATCTGAGCCACCAGGGAAGCCCAGGAATACTTGAGTGGGTAGCCTACCCCTTCTCCAGGAGATCTTGCGGGACCCAGGAATCAAACTAGGGTCTCCTGCATTTCAGGCAGGTTCTTTACCAGCTACCAGGGAAGCCCCACAGAAGCCCTTGGGCAGCCACAAATAAAGAAGTGAAAAGGGAGTTTTTTGTTTTGTTGTTGTTGTTTTTTTTAAGTTCTAGTATGTAAGTAATCAGTAAATAATAGGTTTAGCATATTTGTATTGAAAGCAAATTCACACCCATGAAAATATTATATATTCTTGCACACAAAACACAAAAAGATACTTTGATACACTGAATCATTTTCTAACTCCATTTTTTCCTTTTTTTTTTTTTTTCTTTCATTCTTGCTAAGAAGGTGGGTATGGGCAGCTTCTGGCTTCTACCAGGTGTGGCTCTGAGAGTAATGAATGAAGATAAACAATGGGAGCATTGTTCACCCTGAGGAATTCATAGGGTGGGGCAGGTGGGCTCCCTTGGGGATCTTTTCTGTCTAAGACAGTACCTTGATGGGAATCCAGTAGTTTATTTTACACCGGAATCCTGAGCTAGATCAGGAATTTGTTGATCAGGTAATGAGAAAACTAAAAGGCCAGGTGGATCCTAGTACTTTTACATGCCATTCTTTCCTTAAAAAAGTCTCTAGTAAAAAAAAAAAAGCATAGTGAAAGAAAAACATGGAAATGCAACAGATTATTGATCATACTTTTGTATATAATACAATAAATAAGCCTCCTTAAAACTGATATACTTCAGCCACACAGACTTTTATGTTAGGCATGTGCGCCTGTTTTATTCTTGAGTTCATACCATTTTGATTTTTCTTTTATAATGCATCCCTGAAGTTCATGTAAAGTTCCAAGATGCTATGAAGATTATAATTGTTAGAATCCATCTACAACATCTCACAAACTAAGATCTAAAACTTACTTGTCATGTGAAACATTTTTCAAAAGGGTCTCTCACAGGCTATCTAACCCCTACTCCTACGTACTATCTAATCTTCCTCTATTTTGCATCTCTAACTATAATTTATGCTTATATTTGCTAGCCCTTCTGTGAAAATTGAGAACAGCTGGTCAGGGCTCCTTTGTTTCGTGTATAAAAAATGTATTCTGTATTGCTTAGATAAGACAGAATTTAAACAGAACTGCAAGCCTAGTTTTATTCTAAAGTAGTTACAGTTCTTCAGATTGTCAGTTTGACGACCTAATCAATTTTGTCCTTAATATTTAGTAACCCTGATTGTCACTCTCTGGAGTAGACCAAATGAGGTATTAGTTTGAAACCTTTACAGGCTACTGCTTCCTTCACACTCTTCCTTTTCTGATTCAACTCAATAAATAAATATATTTTGAATATTTTCTATACGTGAAACAATGTGACAGAGATTCAATTAAAACAAATACAGGTACCTCTCTCCCTCATTCATGATCTATTGATAGAAATTTGAGACAAGTAATTATATAGGTTGATAAGTACAATGAAAGGAAGAGATCAGAGAGGAGAGAAAGGTTCATAACTTGGGAGGACACGAGAGGGGTGAAGATGGGAAACAGGAGAAATAATGTGTGTCAGATGAGAAGAACTTGTGAGAAAGCAGAAAAGTCTACTTGACAGGTGCTTACAGGAATGGAGTCTGATTCATGGGGGCTGGAAGAGTGAGCCTGAGACGGGAGTGGGTGCCTGAAGGCCGAGAAGGAGACAGCAGCAGGCTCTGAGGCTCTGAGGGTTATGGGAAGCGGAAAAACTGGCAGAACTCGTTTAGATTTGCATTTTTGAAAGACCACACTGGCTGCGGCATGGGAAATGGATTGGAAAAAGAGGCAGGGAGACCAGTTAGGAGTTTATACCAATACTCTAGACCAGAGACGATGACACCTCCCCTCTTATACTCTAAGTGCCCCAAACCAACAGCATCTGCAACACTTGGGAGCTTTCCAGAAACACAGACTCCTGTCTCCACCCCCACCAGGACCTCTGAACCAGATTCTGCATTATAATTATATTTCCAAGTCAGGATAGAGCCATGGGCAAATCTGAGCGATAAAGGGTGACAATACAAAATATATATTGAGTCTTAGAATGTAAACAGGGCGGAAAAAAAGAAAGATTAAATTTTGAATGCAATGGCCAAAACAATTTGTATTATCCACATTATTTCCTCATCTCTAACGGCCTATTGACTTTTCAAAAACTGGTTGTTGATGTTCACTGGTAGTTCCAGCAGTAATTCTTAATGCTGTAGCTCACCGTGGCCAGGTCTCACCTTCTGGGCCTCTCTTTTGTGGGCCCAGAAACTTGTTTTCTGTCAGTGTGCTTGCCATGGGTATACTGCTCCATGATTAAGTTAGTCACAGAAGTATACAAACCAGCACCAATGCCAGTATATTAAATATCAGTGAGAACTATAAGATGGTGAGGTACAGTCTCTTCAGCAGAAAACAACTTTGGGAGCCAAACTCCATCAGAGGTTGTTAGATAAACATAAAGAAAAGCAAAGTTGACTGAGGGATTCTGATGTTAGAAGCAACAAAGTAAGGATGCTTGTCCTTCCCACCTCTCAATCCTATTAAAGTACAATCTTGTTCTGACTCTTATTAAAACTGTAAGGAAGACTTTGTTCAGGACTATTGCAATAGGGGTCAAGACTATGGCAACAGTGGAAAGAGATCAAGGTTCACCTCTGAATATGGCAAAGACAGCCGGGGATTTCCAGGCAAGGAGCAGAATGACAAGGAGTCGATGGGACAGTACTAGGAGGAGACATTAATGCAAGGGGGATTCTTGTTGAACCCACTTAACAGGATTCCTGCTGAAGGCAGGTCAAGGATTTATACATCAAAGGCGGAGAATGAGGAACTGGATCAGATATCAGGGGTAATCAGATATTAAGGATGGGGGATTCTCTCTAAACTGACTTAGCAGAAATCTTCCTAAAACTGGACTAAGCAGGTCAGAGAGGACTCAAGGATGAGGCTTAATCAGAAAGGGGGCTTGGCGGAGTCTGACGTTAGTTTGATCAAGGAGAGAGTCTTCGTCATCACCGTCTGTGCAGTTCTGCCACCAGTGCTGAGTGAGTGAGTAAGTAAAAGTCACTCAGTTGTGTCTGACTCTTTGCAACCCCATGGACTATACCGTCCACAGAATTCTCCAGGCCAGAATACTGAAGTGGGTAGCCTGTTCCTCCTCCAGGGGATCTTGCCAACCCAGGGATTGAACCCAGGTCTCCCACATTGCAGGCGGATTCTTTATCAGCTGAGCCACCAGGGCAGCCACCAGTGCCACACAGCTAGAATAAGCTGACCAAATCCTCTCCCAGCACAGAGCTTGACAGAGCACTGTCTAGCTTGCCTCCTAAGCTGGCCTTTCTCTAATTTCTATTTCTTCTTTGGATGTTAATGAGAGAGTCGGGCTTTCTCCTGCTGAGACTTTTTCCCATGTTCCCTTCATTATCTGTTGATTTACAGTGTTAACTTTCAAGGAATATCCCTGCTTTCAAGTTTCTAGCTGCCTGCAATACATTTGCGTAGTTTAAAAAAATAGTTCTGGAAGAACATTCATATACTTGATCTGAGTGGGTTCTTAGTTTACCTACTCTCAGAGAGCCCCTGAGGCTGGAAAAGTTGCGAAGCCAAGAAAATGATTTATTGAAACTATTGTTTCCCAAATGGATTTGAAATTTCATTTCCGTTTCCTGCAGTATGTTGGGAGAGATTTAGGGTAACTTCACAGTTTCTATTTTGTTTTGTTTTTTTTTCCAAACACCTTCAGAAGAGGCACAGGGGGGCAGCTTCCCCCTCCAGGCTTAAAAGAGGCCATGACTAAGCAGTGGCCTGTTTCCACTCTCTTGGGGGAGATTGAGGTGGAGGGGAAGATCACTGTGGATTTCTGGAGGAGAGTTCTAGGTTCTGCTGTCATCACAGTTGCCACCTGCAGTCCAAAGACCTGAGCTGTTTGCCTGGCTGAGAGGCAGGGAGGGGAATTTTGAGGCTGGATCATTTCCACAAACAGGTTGAGCCAGGGTCCTCTTACTTCTCCTGGAACCACATGTCTTTAACAGCTGTCATGCAGACACCCCACTCATAACAGCCACAAACCCTTAACTTGAGTGTTGAAATTTGTCCTGGGCGTTGAATGTCAGGCTTAGCTTATGGTGCTAAGATCAATAGGGTTCTACCCTCATGACCGGAGAAGGTAATGGCAACCCACTCCAGTACTCTTGCCTGGAAAACCCCATGGACAGAGGAGCCTTGTAGGCTGCAGTCCATGGGGTCGCAAGTATCAATATTTTGGTTTTTTGCATCACCAATAAAAAAGCACACATTTAAATATAAAAAATAAAAAATATTGTAATTTCAAAAGTGAAATCATAGAAGGTAAGATGTAACCCAATGGAGAGATAAGAGTGTTCTCATAGAATGGGGGCCAAAATCTAGGAAGAGTTAGTGTGGTCAGCAGACTAGTGCTAGTAACATGTGCTCTAGTAGCCTGCATCTGAGCCACACCCATCCCAGCCCCTCACTAACCCTGACACCAGTGTGATATGGGCAGTTATGTTATAGAGCTTCCCTGGTGGCTCAGCCAGTAAAGAATTTGCCTGCAATGTGGGAGACTGCCTGAAATACACGAGACCTGGGTTCAATCTCTGGGTCAGGAAAATCCCCTGGAGCAGGAAATGGTAACCCACACCAATATTCTTGCCTGGGAAATCCCTTGTACAAGAGGAGCCTGGCAGTCTTGGGTTCACAAGAGTTGGACATGACTTAGCAACTAAACCACTTTATGTTTTAGAATTCTGAAATGGCCCAGTGTCAAATCAACTCATGCTGATTATCATGGGTCCCTGCCGCTAACTAGCTGTGTGACTTTGACTAAGTCACTTAACCTCTCTGGTACTAGTTCCTCTTTCAAAACTGGGAACATTGGAATGGATAATCACGCATTCTTTTCTAGAGCTAACTCTCTAGGGTTTCAAAGTGTACTTTCAAAATTTCCAAGGGCTCTCAGGATGACTAAGATCCCCAGAAGGATCACCAGCACGTGGTCTGCAGAGCCACCATCCCACACACCAGCTCTTCCTGCCCACTTCCATCTTCTCACCCCACGTTCCACACCTCCTCTCTCCTCTGCCCATCCTTCCTCTCTCCCAGTCCTCCCCACACCCCACACTGGAATCAATCAGAAAAGAATTTTAGATATGTATTTTTCTTAACTCACAAACATTGACTGATTACTAACAGTGTTTGTCAAAACCAAGAAAAAGGCTCTATGCCCCTGAAAATGTGTTTGTGCTTCATTGAGGCACCTTGTATATGACTTACCTTAGAACTGTATAACGCTTTGGAGATGCAAAGGTTCTTATGTATAGTATCATATTCCTGATGAGCTTGAAAGATAGGTTTTATTATCTATCTGTTATAGATGAGGAATCCAGCAAAGAAAAATAAAACTACTTGAACAAGAGCTCACAGTTAGTAAATGACAGATCCAGACCTCCTAAATCAAGATCTTCTAGGGTGGGGCTTTGAAAGTATACATTTTTACCTATAATTTTAGTTTCTTAGAAAATCCCCTTCAGATACATATAAATCAATATTATGATTTTTAAAAGAGAAACACTACCCCCAAAAAATCCACTTCAAGAATTATATCCAGAGCATTGTTGTTTAGCCTCTGGGGATAACTTTGATGTTTTATGGGATGTTTTTGTTTGCTCTTTTATTCTCCCAGTGCCACCTCCACATAAGGTGTTCCACAAAGTACTTTTTGAGAAGATAGATGGATAAAAAGAAAGATAGATGCATAGATGGCTGGATATATTAACCAAACAACAAATGAGTGACTGAATTAACGAATGGTCTCAGACTATTTAGCTTTTCAATTATTAATGAGAAAATATTACCACATCTTTGTTAAAGCCATGTATTTAACCAGTAATTTAAAAGCACATCTATCCACTTATTTAGTAAGCATTTGTCACTTTAATTAAGCATTATTAATTGGAAACATAAGATTGAGAATTACTCTCCTACTTTTATTCATCCACTTAATGTGCCAAGAATTTCTGTTGCAAATCAACAGAGATCAATTACCTACCTCTTTAATGGACTGGAAAGTGTAAAATGACAAATTGCTAAGCTTTTTCATCTATCTAGAATACAAAGAGGGCTTCCCTGGAGACTCAGACAGTAAAGAATCCACCTGCAATGCGGGAGACCTGGGTCCAGTCCCTGGGTTGGGAAAACCCCCCGGAGGAGGGCATGGCAACCCACTCCAGTATTCTTGCCTGGAGAATCTCATGGACAGAGGGCTTGGTGGGCTGGAGTCCATAGGATTGCAAAGAGTCAGACACGACTGAGCGACTAAGCACAGCACGGCACAGGATACAAAGAACTGGGTATTGTCCCAGAAGCTTTTCTTGCTTTGGCAGAGGCTTTCATCAAAGTTTAAGCTGCTGGTACTTACACCAGCTGACTTTTTCCATACAAAGAAAAGAAGCAAAAAAAGTAATTTATCCAAGAACTATTAAAAGTAAAAATATATCAATAACGTGAAAGCAAGTTTTACTGGGTGTGTAACGATTTGAGGTAAAGTTGGATTGGGTCACAAAAAGACTGTGGGAACCAAGAGAAACAGGCCTAACCAGCTCTTCTTGTTCCAAAGAATGGAATCTAGAATGAGTCATGTCTAACACTGGGAAGTGATTCCTTAAAGTCCCTATGATAACTTTACAGATAATGAACCAAATTTCATCTGCTTTAAAACATTTTATCTATGTGATGGGCAATATAATCACAAAATATTAGTTACACGTAAATAGTGATGTTCTTGAGGCAAAATCAAAACTCAATTTTGCAAATTCTTGAGGAATTCACACAAAAACCCAACAGTGTTTTTCTGGTGTGGGTGAGGAAAAGGAATGAAGAAGAAATAAATCCTAATTCTGTCCTATACTTCTGGAATGTTTTACCTTTTTACAACAATCACATACTATATTTTAAGCAGAAAAATAATTTAAAACATTATGTTCAGCTTCTGGAGTTTGCATGATCAATAAATAATTCCCACAGATTTCTACTCTGCATTATAAAGATGTTTTCTCATTCATATTGATTGCTTCTAATTCAGTACACACAGAGATTTAAGCAACTGAGTGAATACGAGGGCTGCAAAAATCAAAGTACAGTCACTGCAAAATGTATGTTTCTAGTCCTATTAGAGGGGCTTCCCAGGTGGCACAGTGGTGAAGAATCCGCCTACTGAGGCAGGAGACATTAGTTTGATTCCTGGTCAGGGAGATCCCCTGGAGTAGCAAATGGCAACCCACTCCAGTATTCCATGGAATCATGGACAGCGAAGCCAGTTGGACTACAGTCCATGGGGTTGCAAAGAATTGGACATGACTAAGTGACTGGACAGGTACACACAGTCCTACTAGAAACATTACTGCTGGCCCAGGTTTTCAAACACAGTTTCCTCAAACTTGAACTGAATAAATTAAAAGTTATTATCATTCTAAGTTGGACAGAAAATTTGCAAACCTAGCTACATATGTAATATAAATTTATTACAGGTTACTATTTAACTGTGTGTTTCTGATCAAAGTGTACAATTATATAATGCAAACTATATATGTTGCAAATTCACAACATTCCCTAAAGCAATAGAAAACTTGAAATAAATAATGACAAACTACAGATACCTCTTTTGTTTAAAATTCTTACACGTTTCATTGGCTTTAGGAAAGGACTTGGAACTCATAATAATGAACTTGGATTTATTACTTTGACAACTGTGGAGAAGAATAAGACATACATTTTTAGAAAAGTACCAAGAGTAGACTCTGTAAATATAATAACTATTTTAAAATAGTACTATCAAGTCATAAGTCTTTATCAAACAAGTTTAGGAAATTAGGTGTGGTACACGAGCAATTTTTAAGACAGCTGAAGTCAGCTGTATTAAATAGCATCTTAGTTTTAATGGCAATCTGTTAAAGCTGTAGCAGACATTTTCTCGCCTAACTGAACAGAATATATGGAGAAACACTTCACCTTTGTGCTAAGGTTCAGGGACATCAGGGGCCGTGCTGCGGGAGGCACGCCACGATGACTAAGGGTTTTACACGCTGTCCGGCTCCCTTGTTGCCTCCTTCGCTGCCTGTTTTTCCCAGCATGCCACAGCCCCCATCTCAGGTTTCCTCCTCGTATGCCACACCCTAAGAACACAGTAATAATTGGAAGTAGCCAGCAAAAAGACTGATAAGCAAGCTCATGTAATTTTACTCACAAACCTGAGTCAACAAGCTCTGATATTGAGGTGGGAGATATCCAGGCCCCAGTCTGAGCAGCTGCACCTGGTCCCCTGCCAACGCTTTGAGATGGCTTACCAACAGTGGACCCTGACTGGGTGCATTCCTGTGCATTTCCCTGACACACGCACAGAGAAGGCCCTCAGTCCAGGGGAAGGACAAAAGGAGGGAGAGGCTGGAATCCATCCGGACTGAGAGATCCATGCCCACCTGCCTGCCTGCTCAGTCACTTCAGTTGTGCAGGCGCATGGACGGTAGCCCGCCAGGCTCCTCTGTCCATGGAGATTCTCCAGGCTGGAGTCGGTTGCCATGCCCTTCTCCAGGGGATCTTCCCGACCCAGGGATCGGACCCACGTCTCATGTTTCCTAAATTGGCAGGCGGGCTCTTTACCACCAGCGCCATCTGGGAAGCCCCTCCATGCTCACACCAGGACTAAATTATAGAGGTGACTGGCCAGACACAACCCAGAAAACTGCTCCTATATTAGCAACCTAAGCGGCCCTTATTGTGGGCAACTCACTCTGAGCTCACCTGCATGCTCTTCCACGCACTTTGCTTCTTCCAGACATACTTTGCTTCTAATACATGCTTTTGTCTTTTTCACAGTCTTGGCTGAATTCTTTCTTCAAAGAAGACAAGAACTGAGGTCCGTCTTTCGGTGCTTCACCACTGGAATCAATGTCAAGCTCTGTTAACGGCTTCATTCCTCTCCAATGGTGAGATCATGACCTTTACGACTCAGCTCAGTACTCCATAGCTTTTTGCCAAGTCCATGCTGTATCTTGATCCAGGTTGGTAAGATGGTAGAAAAAATTAGTTGCCAAATAATAAAAGCAATGTAGTTCAGGTTAGTGAGTGCCTATGACAGTCAGTCTCTGGGTCAGCTCCCAATAAATAGTAGCCCTCTTCCCTGTCCCATTTTAAACAATTTTGGAGAAGGCAATGGCAACCCACTCCAGTACTCTTGCCTGGAGAATCCCATAGACGGAGGAGCCTGGTAGGCTGCAGTCCATGGGGTCGCACAGAGTCGGACACAACTGAACGATTTCACTTTCACTTTTCACTTTTATTCATTGGAGAAGGAAATGGCAACTCACTCCAGTGTTCTTGCCTGGAGAATTGCAGGGGCGGTGGAGCCTGGTGGGCTGCTGTCTCTGGGGTCACGGAGAGTCGGACACGATTGAAATGACTTAGCAGCAGCAGCCGCAGCCCCTGTCCCATTTTAAACAATTCAAGTAATAAAGTAAAAATGGAAGCCATTACCAATAGTCCTTGGTTGCAAATGTGAGATCCAACTAGGCCTGCTGACTAAACTACAAAGTTAGGAAAATTTTCCCACCCAATCCTAGACAGCCCAGGACGGAACCAGGCTTACATGATGGAGCCCTCCCTCCCAAGAAAACAGGAAACAGCTGAGCTGTGCATGCCTAATGTGACTTTCTGATTTATCAACTCCACTTAGATGATGTTGCATGAAATCATCTCAGCTTTCACTCTTCTATACAACCAGCCTTCCGTTACTCCGTCATCTTTTCTTCGTTAGTTACCTTAGATTCAGAGGATTGAGCTAAGATACTCATTGCAAGTCACAGTGTCATCAAGAGTCTATACAAAGCCCCTGTATGCTTAGTTATTTATATACCACCCCTGTTTTCTTCCCCACTACAGGCAACAAAACTAATGTAGTTTATATGTGTTCTTGAATTCACATGCAACTTTATAAAAAGCATTGTTGCTTGAGTGTGTGTTTTAAAACTTTATACAAATTTGCACACACAAAGTCCTATTCTGGGTCTTTTCTGTTTTTAATATCTGTCTATGTTGTTATATGCATATCCAGTTTATTTATTCTAAATGTTGCATGGTGCTCCAAGGTGTACAAACACATTTCACTTGGCTCAATCCCTCAAGTGATGGACGTCCTGATTCCTCTACATCCTCATGCCTGTCCCATTTTGTTCCCAGCTGGGTCGCAGAGCTGTGGGTACCTGATCTGATTGAGCACTGCCAAATTACTGTCCAGAATGGCTGCGCCCATCTACACTCTTTTCAGCAGTGCAGGAGGGTCCCTGTTATCCAATGTCCCCACCAAATTTTATATTATCTAACTTTCAATTTTTGCCATTCTCACAGAGTATAAGCTGGTGTTTCTCAGCTTTTAAAATTCATTACGGAGGCAGACATAGAGAACAGACTTATGGACACAGGGAGATGGGATAGATAGGAGAGGGTGAGACTACTGGAGAGAGTAGCATGGAAACGTATACAGTAATATATGCAAAATAGACAGCCAGTGGGAATTTTTTGTATGACTCAAGGAACTCCAGCCGGGGCTCTGTGACAACCTAGAGGGGTGGAACGGGGCGGGAGGTGGGAGGAAGGCTTCAGAGGGAGGGAACATATGTATGCCTATCACTGATTCATGTTGATGTTTGGCCGGAACCAGTACAATATTGTAAAACAAACATCTTGCAATAAAAACTTTTAAAAAATTCATTATTAAGTTTGGACAGCTGTCGATACACATGGTAGGCATTTAGGTTTCTGTAAATGATATGTCATACAATTTGCCTGTTTTCTGAAACAACTCCTAGATTTTTCAGGGTGAGATATATATATATATATATATATATATATATATATATGAATGTATTTCAAATGTTGGTTCCTTGTCTGTGTAGGAGTCACAAATATCTTCCCCTAGTCTCATCTACCAGTATGTCCCGTATGTCCATCTACCAGATTTTGTCCAGTATGTCCTTTGCAAAACAGACATCCTTATTTTTGCTTCAAACTCCTAAATTATTTTTGCTTTATGACTGTGCTTTAGTTCTTTCTGATGAGTCCATATTTGTTCTTATGACAGTTTAGTCTAGGCTACCTATATGTGCTGTTCCCTACACAATCAAGGTGAAAAGATTTATATGACCTGTTTTAGCTATATAAAAATAGTGGCTTTTTGCTTTCAATAAAAAAGCTGTTTTGTTTTAGTATTGGGGTAGTGTGGGCAGACAGACTTGATAAATACAGAATATGAGTTGAATGAAATATCCCCCGAATCCTACAGTGAATACAAACCGAATTACTCCCGCCAATAGATTAATAAGTGGGAAGAGAGAGAGAGAACTGTCTGGACCTGCCCAAAAACTTACAAATCAAGCCATTCCTTGCTAAACTCACCTTTGTGTTCTAGGAAGTTTCGGTAGATTCCTGGGATCTTCCCTATGTGGACAATCATGTTTTCAGCAAACCACTATAATATCGTAAAGTAATTAGGCTCCAATTAAAATAAATTAACTAATTTAAAAAAAAGTTTTCTTTTCTTTTTTTCTGATCTTATGCCCTTTCTTTTCTTTTTGTTTTTTGGTCTTACTGAACTGACTAGAGCTTCTAATGGTGAGAGCAGACATCCTTACCTTGTTCCCAATCTTCGTGGGAAGGCATAAGACTTTCACATTAAATATGATGTTAGCTGTAGGGGTTCTGATAGATTTTCTTTATGAAGTTGAGAGATTTCCTTTCTATTTCTATTTTTCTGAGTTTTTTGGTGAGTGAGTTAATACTGAATTACCAAATATTTTCCCAGCTTCAATTGATATGACCACGTACATTTTCTTTTTTAGCTTTCTAATATGGTGATGACAGTGATTTATTTTCAAATATTAAATCAGCCTTGTAAATCTGGCATAAGCCTCACTTGGTTACAGAATATAATTCTTTTTATACATTGCTAATTCTATATTGTTAGGGATTTAGAATATGTACTATTGAGGAATATTGGTCTGTATGTTTCTGGGATGTTTTTTCTTTGTTTGTATGCTGTCCATTTTGGAGTCAGGGTAAAATTAGCTTTATAAAATAAATTGAAATTATTCTCTCCTTTTCTGTTTTCTGGGAAGTTTGTATATAATTGATATTAATTTTTTAAATATTTGGTAGATATCTCCAGTGAAAGCATCTGGGCCCACAGATTTGTTTTTTGGAGGATTTTTACTTATGAAATGAATTTCCTTAATAGTTACAGGGATCTACAAAGTATTTCATATGGAGTGAATTACAGGAGTCCACATCTTTCAAAAAAAGAGGTTTATTTCATCTAAGTTGTCAAATATATGTGTGTAGAGTTTTTTGTACTGTAAATGTTCCCTTGTGATTCTTTTGATGTCTGCAGAATCTGTGCTCCTATCTTTATTTTCATTCCTAATATTGGTAATTTGTATCTTCTCTCTGTTTTATCAGTTTTGCTACAGATTTGTCAAATTTTGTTTTTTTTCCCCAAAGATCCAACTCTCTATTTTATTGATTTTCTGTGATTAAAAAAAAATTTTGCTATCATTGATTTCTGTTTTCACCTTTATTATTTCCTTGCTTCTTCTTGCTATGGGTTCAGTTTGTATTTACCTGTATTTTTGATTTCTGTGTTCTTCCCTCCCTCCTTATATTCCAGGGTTTGTCCCATTAAAGTTCCCTTTCTGTTTAAGGGATTCTTCAGCCATTCTTTAAGTACATCTACTGGAGATAAGTTCTTGTTTCTCCTTCCTTGGAGAATGTGTTGATTTCATTTTCATTCTTAAAAGACGTTTTCTCTGGGTGCAAGATCCTGGTTGACTTTTTTCAGTACTTGAAAATAGCGTTCAACTTCCTTCCAGTCACCATGATTTCTGATGAGAAATCTGCTGTCATTCTGATATGTTCCCCCATCATAGTAAAGTACTGTTTTCTCTATTTCCTAAATTTTTAAATTTGTCTTTAGTTTTTAGAAGTTTAATTGTGACATGCCATTCTGTAGATTTCTTTGGATTTATAGTGTTTGTGATCCATTCACCTTCTTGAATCCTTTTTTTGTTGTTTTGTTTTTAAAGATTTATTTATTTATTTTATGGCTGCTCTGGGTCTTCATTGCTGTGCACGGGCTTTCTACAGTTGTGGAGAGTGGGGGCTACTCCCTAGCTGCGGTGAACAGGAGCGTCTCATTGCAGTGATCTCTATTGTTTTGGAGCATGGGCTCCAGGGTGCCTGGGCTTCAGTAGTTGCCGGTCCTGGGCCCAGCTGTCCCACGGCATGTGGAATCTTCCCAGACCAGGGATTGAACCTGCTTCTTTTTAAATAACACATTTTGGTAACACAGCACACAGTACATTCTAGAGCAGATTTTCTGCAGAGTAAATTAAGAGGCTTATAGAGTTTCTATAATATCTGAACATGCAAAAGAACAGGAAGAAATAAGCCTGACTGTCATCAAAGCCAGGCAGGTGAAAAAGAGACAGTCTTCTCCAGGGTAATAATCTGGTCAAGCTTGCACACTAACAGAAGTGAGCCACTGACCCAGCATACTGTGCAGAAGCAAGCAGCTGAGACCTCAACAAAACCTTCAGTTCCTCAGCTCGTCATTTCCACTGTTGTACTTCTATTCTTTGAGCATCAAAGCTGTTTTTCACACCTCAGTCAGATGGGCATGAACAGCATGATGAGAACTTGCTGTCCTTCATAAGTAGACCTTGTCCTCAAATCAGGTTGGTTTGTTGACTTGGCTCTGAGACCCTCATCCTGATAGTACTTCTGGCTTTAGTCTTGACTTTTTACTTGGTCTCGGTGATCCTAACATTGCTGTCTTTTGTCTTTGATACTTCCCTGTCATGTCTCCAGCTGGAAATCAGGTCTATTTGCTCCCTTCCAATGAAAAGTAAAAGCAACCTCACTTCCCATGGAAAATTTGGTGACTGCAAGCTGGTGCATTGAATCTCAAATACATTCAATAGAGGAGAAAACTTAAGAATATGGGTGTAAAGATGTGATCGGTCACCCGTCCCTAAATTTGATAAATAGTACATAATATCAAGTCCCACTGTTGAGTGTGTCCTAGTCCTCAAGAGATGCCTTAGGAATAAAGCCAACTGGATTCACCTTCAAGTAGGGCCAGAAAACATTGGCCCAGGAAGTTGAATTTAATACTGTTGTTTTCAGTAGCTCCTATGCTATAGACTGAATTGCTGTGTCTTCCCCAGAATTCATTTTTTGAAGCTCTAATCCCCAGTGTGATTGTATTAAAAGGTGGAACCTTTAGGAGGTAATCAGGTCGTGAGGGTGCTACTGCTGCTGCTAAGCCACTTCAGTCGTGTCTGACTCTGTGCAACCCCATAGACAGCAGCCCACCCCCATCCCTGGGATTCTCCAGGCAAGAACACTGGAGTGGGTTGCCATTTCCTTCTCCAATGCATGAAAGTGAAAAGTGAAAGTGAAGTCACTCAGTTGTGTCTGACTCTTAGCGACCCCATGGACTGCAGCCCACCAGGCTCCTGCATCCATGGGATTTTCCAGGCAAGAGTACTGGAGTGGGGTGCCATTGCCTTCTCCAATGCATGAAAGTGAAAAGTGAAAGTGAAGTCGCTCAGTTGTGTAATATTTACATAGAGGGCTATAGTGAGTACTGAAGGAGAAAAAAGTATGGGAAATAGTCTGTCATAAATAATAGGTCCTCAGTGCAGACCACTTTCTTCATGGAATTTTATCATTTTATAATTTTGTCTCAGCAAATGGTCTTTAATTTTATGAGATAAGGTTCTAGTACATTTGAATTCTACCTCTCTAAGCAACTTGATTATAGATTTATGCAGAAGTGTAAGTTGGCAGGAGAGCACAATGTTTATTTGTATTTACTTTAAATTAATAAATACATTTGTCTGCATAACAAAGGAAATGGCTTTTCACTTGACAGTCTAGGACATGCCTTAGCTGATGATAGTTTTTCTAACAATGCTAATCTTACTTGAGTGGGTACAGAGAAGACAAGGGATGATGGAGAGGTATTTGGATCATAGTATGATCTCCTAGCCTCAGGTCCACACTGTTCAGAAAAATCTACAATTTCATCATTTCTCTCAGTACTCAGTAACACATATGCTATACTCAAAGTTATCAAATGCCTAAATAATGTTGGTTTGGGCCAACCTTTCTGCAACTTAAAAATGTATCTTCACTGCCTTAAAGATTATAGAAGTAACAGATGTATAAACAATTCAGACAAACATAAATAAAGTGGAAAGAACCTTGAAATGGGGCAAGGTTAGGGAAAGATAAAAGTCAGAGACATACATAATAAAAAATAATGTTGCCACTATTAAAAAAAACAGCAAATAACAAGTTTTGGTGAGGATGTGGAAAAATTGGGACCCTTTTGCATTGTTAGTAGGAATGCAAAATGGTGCAGCTGCTACGAAAAGCAGTACAGAGTTTCTTCAAAAAATAAAAGAAAACCCAGAATCACCATATGTTCTGGCAATCCCACTTCTGGGTATATATCCAAAACTGCTGAAAATAGGATCTTGAAGAGATATTCACACATCCGTGTTCATTACAGCGTTACTCACACTAGCTGAGAGACGGAAGCAACCTGTGTCCACCCACAGATAAATAAACTGTGGCATGATGCAGGTATTAATGCTACAGCGAAAGCCATATGCAACATATAAATGTGTCAATCAAACCAACACGTTGTATACCTTAAGCTCACACACTGGTTTTTGTCAATTATATCTCTTTTTAAAGAAAGGGGAAATGTGGTCTATACATATAACAAAGCATTATTTAGCCCTTAAAAAGGAGGGGATTCTGTCATATGCTACAAAAATGGATGAAACTTGAGTACATTGTGCTTAGTAGAGGAAGTCAGTCACAAAAAGACAAATACGGCATGATTTCACTTACATGAGGGATCTAAAATAGTCAGACTCTGAGACGCACAAAGTAGAAGGCTTGTTGAAGGGATTGGAGGAAGCAAAAAAGGAGAGTTGTTGTTTTATGGTGTTTGAGTTTTGTAAGATGAAAAAATTGTGAGCTCTGTTGCACAGCAATGTGCATATAGTTCAGTTGAGTTGAGTTCAGTTCAGTTGCTCAGTCGTGTCAGACTCTTTGCGACCCCATGAATTGCAGCACGCCAGGCCTCCTTGTCCATCACCATCTCCCAGAGTTCACTCAGAATCACGTCCATTGAGTCTGTGATGCCATCCAGCCATCTCGTCCTCTGCCGTCCCCTTCTCCTCCTGCCCCCAATCCCTCCCAGCATCAGAGTCTTTTCCAATGAATCAACTCTTCCCATGAGGTGGCCAAAGTACTGGAGCTTCAGCTTTAGCATCATTCCTTCCAAAGAAATCCCAGGGCTGATCTCCTTCAGAATGGACTGGTTGGATCTCCTTGCAGTCCAAGGGATTCTCAAGAGTCTTCTCCAACACCACAGTTCAAAAGCATCGATTCTTCGGTGCTCAGCCTTCTTCACAGTCCAACTCTCACATCCATACATGACCACAGGAAAAACCATAGCCTTGACTAGACGGACCTTAGTCGGCAAAGTAATGTCTCTGCTTTTGCATATAGTTAGCACTAAGAAATGGTTAAGATGGTAAATTTTATGTTACGTGTTGTTTTTTTTTTTTAAGCACAATAAAAAAAATAGAACCCACATGTTCCTCAAACAAACCCCAGTGATTCTATTTTGATGGAGGGCAAATGTTCTGTCTGAGTAGTTCTGGGGCTGGAGCTAGAGTTCTCCAGCTTTCTAATTTGTGAGATGGAACCTGTGTCCCTCTGCTATGTTGTCTGTTAGGCTAGAGATACAGATGTTTCCCAGGGAAGCCCCGTCATCCTTGGGAAGGAGCCCCTGGACAGCAGAGTGCTGCTGGAGAATCAGCCCCAGCTTCAGAGTACTCTGCACTGAGTACATCTCTGCATCTCTCAGCCTCAATTTCCTGGTCTGTACCTGTGGATAATATTTACTTTGCTCTGTTGTGAGGATTAGACCTTGAGCCTTCCCAAGTGGCTCGGTGGAAAAGAGCCTGCCTGCCAGTGCAGGAGATGAGGGTTCGATCCCTGGGTCTAGAAGATAGCCCTGGAGGAAGAAATGGCAACCCACGCCACTATTCTCATCTGGGAAATCCCATGAACAGAGGAGCCTGGTGGGCTACAGTCTGTGGGCTTGCAAGAGTTGGACAGGACTTAGTGACTAAACAACTTGTTAGCTATTTTGACTGCTACCCCTAGGCTGTTCTAGTTTGATTTTCAGGGTCCCTCTGTCAGCAAATCACATTCTCAGTGATCCAAGCAGGCAGTTCCAGGGGAAGCTCTTAGACACAAACCTTAATGAGCTCGGAAGGGGGGCATTGCTTTCCAGAGCAACCAACAATAGGCAAGTTATCTGAATGGGTCTTTGAAATCTGTTATAAAGGTGAGCAACCATCCCTAAAAGAAACATCAAAGACACAGCTCTCAAAAGCATCATTCATAGCAAACCAGTGCTTATACTGCCTATTTTATCAAACAGGAAGTTGTTATGTAAACTTCAGGATCTATTGAGAAACTGTAAGTGGGAAGGGCCTGGCTTCCTGTGGAAGAGAGTGATGGAACTAACTAATTAGTGGCTGAGCCCCCTACACAGATCAGGCAATGTGATTTAGAGAAGGTATTATTAGCTCAGGACTTCCCTGGTGGCTCAGATGGTAAAGCGTCTGCCTACAATGCGGGAGACCCGGGTTCAGCAATATAATCCATTTTTGAGGAAAGTAGCTCTCACGGCCTAGATATGTACTTAGGCCGCAAAGATCCTCTGCCACAGAGGATTGCCATCCTGGAAGGTACTTCTTAATAATAAAAACAAGATTGAAAACAAAAAATGACTCTATTCAATCTAATTATAGCTATTCAGTGTCCGTTTTTACATGAGCTGTTAAAGTGGGCATTGAGAATTTCCAAACAGAAGTTCATGGACAGAGTAGGACAAGCATTTAAACATTTGCTACCTTCTCTCTTAGAGAGTTCGATAGAATTAGAGAAAATTAGACAGTCACTGTCTACCTGTTCAGATTTCAGCAGTGTCATGATAGATATCTGAGTCAAACATGGGCAAACAAGAGACAAGTAAAATTAGGACTGAAGACTCCTAGAAGAAAACAGATTGCATCACGGGGCGCCCTTAGAGATCAGATTGCTTTTTATGCCATGAACACTGGGACCTGACATTAAAAAGTGAGAGAGAGAATATGTCTCTAGATTCATGTTTAGTCTGTGGGGTTTTTTTTTCCTCCTTTAGTTTTACTCAGTTGTTGAATCTTTAGTGCTGCTTTATTAACAAGAGGTGAACGCTGGCCTGGTGTGTGACTTAGAAACTGTAACAGGGAAATGGCATTTTTCAGTAATTTCAGTGTTGTCTTTTCATCTTGTAAAACAGAGCCCATACCTTCCTTTACCCCTACCTTTAATGATGTGAACAAAGTTTCCAAACTCCAAGGCTGCTGTCATTTGCAGCAAAATGTATACATTTCCTTCTGGACTCCTTTTTTAAAAGTAAATACAAAAATTTGTGAATATCATGTCTGCACCATCGGATTTATGCTAATAAGAGCCAATTCAAACTAAAGGTAATTGTTTTTGTGCTCATTTCCCAGATAACTTTGAGAATGTTCAAGAAAGGGGTTCAAGAATGTTCAAGAAAGGTTGGGCTAGAATTATGTTTCCTCAGTTTAAGAATTTTAACATACCCATGTGTCGAGATTTGGTGTTAAGCACGTAAAAGTAATTTATTTCTAAGAAGCAAGTATTGAAGCTAGTGAATGAGTAAATTAAAAACCAGACAAGATTCAAGATTATCCTTATATCCCTGTCATTTACCTGAATTTCAAAATTCTTCCTTAAATTGAGGGAAAGGAGTGAAATTATAATTCATGAAATGTCAGGGGCATGTGTAGTGTCTGAAAATGTGTTTTGTATTTTCTTGTGGAAAAAGGGTAGAAAACACTGAGTTTTTTTATTTTTAAGTCCCTAAGATTCTAAGATTTTGTCAAAAGAAATTTTCAAGAAAGCTTTAACAAAGGCATGCAATGTTAGCCTTTGAACTGTTTAAGTTTGTATTTCTTCTGCCATATGACCCAGCAATCCCACTGCTGGGCATACACACCAGGGAAACTAGAATTGAAAGAGACACGTGTACCCCAGTGTTCATTGCAGCACTGTTTATAATAGCCAGGACATGGAAGCAACCTAGATGTCTATCGGCAGACGAATGGATAAGAAAGCTGTGGTACATATACACAATGGAGTGTTACTCAGCTGTTAAAAAGAATGCATTTGAATCAGTTCTAATAAGGTGGATGAAACTAGGGCCTATTATACAGAGTGAAGTAAGTCAGAAAGAAAAACACCAGTACAGTATATTAACGCATATATATTGAATTTAGAAAGATGGTAACGATGACCCTATAGGCAAGACAGCAAAAGAGACACAGATGTAAAGAACAGACTTTTGGGCTCTGTGGGAGAAGATGAGGGTGGGATGATTTGAGAAAACAGCATTGAAACATGTATATTATCATATGTGAAATAGATCGCCAGTCCAGGTTCAATGCATGAGACAGGGTGCTCAGGGCTGGTGCACGGGGATGACCCAGAGGGATGGGATTGGGGGGGGAGGTGGGAAGGGGGTTCAGGATGGGGAACATATGTACACCATGGCTGATTCATGTCAATGTATGGCAAAACCCACCGCAATATTGTAAAGTAATTAGCCTCCAATTAAAATCAATTTTTAAAAAAGTTTGTATTTCTTGTTAGGGCTCCAGGGTGGTTTGGAAACATCAATCCTTAACCATCTGGGTCCATTTACCAGCCACACACACAAAAAAAGCCACTGATCTCAGGAGGAGTTGATTGGCCTTTGCCATTTCCCTGTAAAGATAAAGATTAGGTTTTGTTAACACAGGTGCTACTTAAATTCTGTTTGGGTTCATGGAGTGTTACACTGCCACCCTGTGGACATGAGGCTTTTCAGCTTTTGGGGTAGTGGTGCTCCGTCATGTCTGACTCTCAGTGACCCTTTGGACTGTAACTGGCCAGGCTCCTCTGTCTGTGGCATTTTCCAGGCAAGAATACTGGAACCGGTTGCCATTTCCTACTCCAGGGGATCTTCCCCACTTAGGGATTGAACTCATGTCTCTTGCATCTCATGCATTGGCAGGTGGCAGATTCTTTACCACTGTGTCTCCTGGGAAGCCTGTTTCAGCTTTTAGGGAGGTCTTTTAATTACTAACTAGTACCCAGCCTAAAAATATTCAGGGCAAGCAATTGTAACAAACATACCACTTTACTGGGAGACTTTGATTATGGAGGAGGCAATGTATGTGTAGGAGCCGGGGGGTATATAGGAAATCTCTATACCTTCCACTTTATTTTACTGTGAACCTGCTCCCAAAGATAAAGTCTTAAAAAATATCAAACAAGAAAAATAAAAATGTAGGGCAAATAGTATCTATCTACCCACCAGATAAATAGATATGTAGATAAATATGTATAACTTTAAAATAGTATATGTGAAATTGTGAAAATTTGGGGCATTTTTCACCGTGCAGAAATTAAAAGAATAATGGTTTTCTACTCCAATGAAATTATGTAAAACAATAATTACTCCATAAGCCAGTTAAAAAAATACAACTATAACATCACCAGAAATATGTAAAATGATAGGTACCGCAAAAGCCAGTTTAAAAAAATTAACAATACCACCACCAGAAACCATAAAACTCATTCTGGGAAAGTGGGTTTCTTTTCTGAGCTAAGTGCCAGTTGAGATTGGCCAACTATTCTGGTTTGTCCGGAACAAAAAGTTTTCCTAGGATGCAGGAATTTCCATGTTAAAACTGGAGAAGTTCTGGGCAAACCAGACTTCCCTGGTAACACAGACAGTAAAGAATCTGCCTGCAATGCAGGAGACCTGGGTTCGATCCCTGGGTCGGGAAGATCCCCTGGAGAAGGGAATGGCAACCACTTTAGTATTCTTGCCTGGAGAATTCCAGGGTAGACCATGGAATTGCAAAGAGTTGGACACGACTGATTGACTAACGCTTTCACTTCACTTTCTGGACAAACCAGAAAGACTTGATCACCCAGAGTGTGACCCACATATTGCTATCTTGCCCAGGGATTTTAGCCTTCTTTCTAGTAATTTGTTACAGACATAGGGGAGCTCATTGTAATCAGCATAGAGTAAAAGGGGAGTATGGTGAGCTGAAAGCAGATGGAACTAGCGTCATTAACAGCATTATTCATAATCATCCCAAAATGGAAGCAGTCCAGAAGTTTGTCATCTGTTGAATGGACAAATAAAATGTGGTATATTCATACAATGGAATATTATTGCGCAATAAAAATAAATTAAATACTGATACATGCTACAACCCCAGATAACTCTTGAAGACACCATGCTGAGTAAAAGCAGTGGACCTAAAAGGCCACAATTGCGATTCCATTTATATGAAATGTCCAGAGTAGGCAAATCCATAGAGACAGAAAGTAAATTAGTGGTTGCCAGGGGGTGGAGGGAGGGGAATGAAGAATGTTAATGGGTGCGGGTTTCTTTTTTGGATGATGAAATGTTCTTAGATTAGATAGTGGTAATGATTTCACAACTCTGTAAATAGACTAAAAGCCATGGAATATCACACTTTAAATGGGCGAATTGTCTGGTATGTGAATTATATTTCAATAAAGTTGTTTACAAAAGAGAATAGATCCTCAGTGTCATGCTTCCACTGTAGCAGACTGTCAGGAAACAGAATGATGAGTAATATGGAAAAACATGAAAAATTAACGTATATGTAAAAGTTTCCATGATTAACCCCTTTCAGATCTATAAGCTATGGAATCAATTAACTTGCAAATGACTTGAGAGAGTAAGGAAGCCATCAATTTCAGATGCAACTTTGTCTGAGAGATTCAGAGATATATGTATCTGGGTTTGACTCCTCACTGCTCAGGCCTCAGTTTCCTCACCTGTAAAATGGGTTTGATAACGTGTTCACTGAGTTGAGTTGCTGTAAGGCCTGAAGGCAGGTGGGTCTTGGGCAATCTGGTTGGCCTTCTGAGGCACAATTGTCGTGACTGTTGTTCATGCATATTCTATTTTCCTGTTGTCGTCGTCAGCCCAGAAACCGACCAAGTGCTGGGTTGGGTGAACTGTCATTCTGGGTAAACTATTCCGTATACTCAGTGTAAAAGTTAGGGGAGTTTTGACAAGGCATCCCTGGAGAGGAGCTCCTGACTGAGACAACCAGTCATGGTTTTAAACAATTAAAGTCAGTTTAGGAAGGGAAAGTGAAGAAGGGCATCTGAAGTAGGTGTGCGGCGGTGCAAAATCTAGACCCAGTCCTGGTTCCTCCTTCCACAGGTAGGAGGGAAATCCTGCGGAATTCGCCAGTAGGGGCTCCCGGGGGCTCCAGGTATGATCATTTCGGCTGAATCTACGGAAGAATGAAGAAAACTCACGTGAACAGAAAACTGGCCTAAGATCAAAGCAGTAGAGGGAAACTGCTGATGTATTTCAGGTAGGACCCGTGCTTCAGAATTCATTATTTTGTATAACTTTGAAAAAGGTTATACATTATGTATAACTTTGAAAAAAGTTGTACATTATGTATAACTTTGAAAAAAATTTGTGTGAAACCCAATTAAATTTTTAAAATTAGCATAATGTGAGATTTTTAAAATAACATTTAATTCTTTTAATAACAGTTAAAATTAGCATAATTTGCAATTCTTTTAATAACAGCTAACAATTGCTGAACACACACACACACCCAGAAATCCTAAAACCACAGTGACTGTTTTTTAATATGTTTACTTAATAAGTATTTGTCGAACAGGTGTTAGGTTGAATCATGTGAAACTGATGTTCGGATATCAGCCCATTTCACATGCTTGAGCCTATTGGCTAAATTTTAGTTCAAGGAGTCAGCAGTGAGAACACTGCTACTCTCAACTGATGGATAATCTAGGAAGGAATACAGCCTTAACACAAATAACTGAAGAGTAATTAGTTGGCAAATAATTACAGGTGTGCCAGCTATGAGCAGAAAGAGGGGTCCAGGGGACCATGGACTGAGGGAGCCAACTGGGAACGTGGTGGGAGGGATGGGCGAGAGGAGTCAGATGCAGAAAGGGGTGGGCCTTCTAGGTGCTGGAGAATGACCAGGGAAGGCCCGCTGGGGAAGAAAAGACCCAGAAAGCGCTCTGGCCAGTTGGAGGCTGATGTAAGGAGGAGATCAGAGGGAGAGGAGCCGAGCGGGTAGGCTGAGGAGGCCCTCGTAAACCATATTCGTTTTAGGGACTTCTAAACGTTGAACTGTTAAAAGGGTAAACTGCGGCACATTAATAATTTTGAGAGAAAATGTGAGCAAATGCAGATTCTAATGGGGCAGCGCCAAATCAGAATTCGTTAGGAGGGAAGTGGGTAGAAGAGCTCTGTGGACAGGAGCTAGGGGAGAGACTCACACAGCTAAGTGAAGAGGCAAAGCAAGGAAATTATTTATCTGTTTTATTTGGACGTGCCGCCTGACGTGTGTGATCTTATTTCCCGGACCAGGAATGGAACTCCGACCCGGCCCCATGCGTTGGCAGCCAGGGAAGTCCCAAGGAAATTATCTGATTGAGCAGCTGCCTCATTTGGGAAAAGCCCAGGTGGCTGTTCGCGATGGATTGTTCTCAGGTTTTAATTTCTCAACCTCGAGACATTTACAGGCAGGCTTAAGTTTTGGTTTGCTTACCTCAACCACCAGAACATTAGAACCAACTCAGACTAATGGCCTCCCTGTTTAATTAATTAAACAGTCTAAAGGGAAATTGGAAGCCACAAAGTGCTTTAGGTAGGGGAGCAGTTGATTTTTATTAATACATTGTGTATTGGTATCAAATTAGTCTCAGAGACCGTCTAGTTGTCATTTCCAAGTCTGAACAGAATGAAGCATCCAAAGTCTGAATTGCTGTCCAGTCTGAGGAGTGCAGGCTGTGCATCTGTGCCTCTAGAAGGAGTGTCCATTCGTGATGAGGGCAGTGCTTATCCTGATGGGCAGGGAGGCAGTGATCACACCACAGCCCTCACAGCCGGGTCCCTTGAGATTCATTTTCAGGCTCTCTTGTTCCTCTGAGAAACTGTGACTATTCAGTTTCCAGCAGAACAGATGGAAGTTGAGATTCAGAAAGGAGGTGGCATATGGAAGACATCATACTTCTCTTTTACACTTGAAATAAATGGCTTGGGGTGGATTAGCTGCTGAGAAGTCCCTTCAGAACAATTGAGCCAGGGTTTTAAAGTGGCTATTTTGGTGAAAATTCAAGGTAGGTATAAAAGCAACTGATAGGATGCAACATTGGTTACAGTAGTTGATCTGCTTTATACAATCACACTACACATAATATTGAAACACACAGCCATGCTGTCTGTAGGTAGTGCACCGAGTTGGTTGTTCTTTTCCAGTCACTAAGTCATGTCTGGCTCTTTGTAACCCCATGGGCTGTAGCATGTCAAGCTTCCTTGTCCTTCACTGTCTTCCAGAGTTTGCTCAAACTCATGTCCATTGAATCAATGATGCCATCCAATCATCTCGTCCTCTGTCACCCTCTTCTCCTCCTGCCTTCAATCTTTCCCAGTATCAGAGTGTTTTCAACTCTTTGCATCAGGTGGCCGAAGTATTGGTGTTTCAGCTTCAGCATCAGTCCTTCCAATGAATATTCAGGATTGATTTCCATTAGGATGGACTAGTTTAATCTCCTTGCAGTCTAAGGGACTCTCGAATCTTTTGCAGCACCACAGTTCAGAAGATCAATTCTTCGGTGCTCAGTCATCTTTATGGTCCGTCTCATATCTGTACATGAAATGTTAAAAAGAAACTGTATGCTGAAAAAACAGCTTTGACTATAGGGACCTTTGTCAGCAAAGTAATGTCTCTGCTTTTTAATATGATGTCTGGGTTTGTCATAGCTTTTCTTCCAAGGAGCAAGCATCTTTTAATTTCATGGCTATAAGACTGTTTAATACCTGGAACAAACCTTACTAGTAAATAACAGCTCTGTGCTCCTGAAGCTTAATTAGGATCCATTCTTTCCATGTAATTAGGATAAGCTACCAGAAAAAGAAAAATAGAGTTATTGTGAATTTTTAACAGTAAATCTTTTCATGTTTGATACCAATATTATCACCCACAAACATTTTTGTATGACCCGCAAGATGTTAGGCTTCATTTTTATCTGTTATCATTTCATATTCTTTTCATTTTTATTATAGTGTATCACTTTCAGAGACGGCAATGGCAACCCATTCCAGTACTCTTACCTGGAAAGTCCTGTGGATGGAGGAGCCTGGTAGGCTGCAGTCCATGGGGTTGCTAAGAGTCAGACATGACTGAGTGACTTTACTTTCACTTTTCACTTTCATGCATTGAAGGAAATGGCAACCCGCTCCAGTTCTCTTGCCTGGAGAATAATGAGGATGGGGGAGCCTGGTGGGCTGCTGTCTATGGGGTTGCACAGAGCTGGACACGACTGAAGTGACTTAGCAGCAGCACAGTGTATCGCTTTAGAAACTCTTGACTAAGAATCACAGTAACAAATTGAAAATATCTTAAACAACGTCTGAAAGTAGGTGGGCCCAGTGTTAATTCAATAAACTGCTAAATTTGTATGAATTTTAAAGTCAAAACTAGAGATAGAAAGAAAATTTGAGCTCGTAAATGGCTCAAAGCCCAAAACACAAACCCAAGTCCGGAGATGGCCATCATCCCCACTTAACTCATAAATTCTCCTTTGCTGTCAGAGTTCTCCCAGGGAGAGGAATCAAAAGCACAGAACATTGTGATCTTGTGAACATAGTGGTGTTGGTGATTAGAACAGGCCAATGAAGCGTAGTTATCTCACACATGTCAGAGGGATTTAGTGGGTCAGCTTTTCACAGTTCTAGAGATCAGGAAACAATCTGATTGACATATTCATAAGGACATTTTTAGTTCCCGGTAAGGCAGAATTTTGGCCTCTGTGGTGATTCAGGCAGTAAAGAATCTGCAGGAGACCTGGGTTTGACTCTGAGTCGGGAAGATCCCTTTGAGAAGGGTATGGCTACCCTCTCCAGTATTCTTGCCTGGAGAATTCCATGGACAGAGGAGCCTGGTGAACTGTTACAGTTCATGGAGTCACAAAGAACTGAACATGACTGAGTGACTAACACTTACTTACTTAAGCCAAAATTTAGTCTCTTGTCCAAAGCCTATTTAGTCTTAGATCTTTGTCTTGGTAATTCTTTTGAGAAACAGGTAGCATATTTCATATATTCTGAGAAACATCTAGCATAATGTGAGTCTTATATAAAGAATGTTACTATTACAAATGATAATAATATACTTAAAATGTTGCCATTCCTCCAAGAGCTTTATTCAAATCTAAAACTTGAGAAATGATGAGTTATAGCAACAATCAGAAAGTAATATAATTCAGGGATTGTTTTTCTCCTGTTATGATTATAATTGTTTTAAATTTGGGAGTGAAGGTGGGGAGTGGGAACTATTCTAAACTTTAAATTGATAGTGCTAAATAAAATGCATTTCTACCTTAAAAGGAGCAGGACCATTCTATAAATTAGATAGTCCACTTAAGAAAGATAAAAAGATTGCTGATGAGCCACTGAAAACATTATCTGGCTAAAGACAGTTTAATGTCAAGGTTAATGTTAAGATTAAGGTTATGGACTTTCAGTTCAGTTCAGTCGCTCAGTCGTGTCCGACTCTTTTCGACCCCATGAATTGCAGCATGCCAGGCCTCCCTGTCCATCACCATCTCCCGCAGTTCACTCAGACTAGCATCCATCGAGTCAGTGATGCCGTCCAGCCATCTCATCCTCTGTCGTCCCCTTCTTCTCCTGCCCCCAATCCCTCCCAGCATCAGAATCTTTTCCAATGAGTCAACTCTTCGCATGAAATGGCCAAAGTACTGGAGTTTCAGCTTTAGCATCATTCCTTCCAAAGAAATCCCAGGGCTGATCTCCTTCAGAATGGACTGGTTGGATCTCCTTGCAGTTCAAGGGACTCTCAAGAGTCTTCTCCAACACCACAGTTCAAAAGCATCAATTCTTCAGCGCTCAGCCTTCTTCACAGTCCAACTCTCACATCCATACATGACTACTGGAAAAACCATAGCCTTGACTAGATGGACCTTAGCTGGCAAAGTAATATCTCTGCTTTAGAATATGGACTTCAGGGTTAGATAAATATGGGTTTCATTCGCAAATCCTGCTACCTTTCATCTATCTGAACCTAAGAAAGTTTTTTAACCTTTCAGGCCTCAGTTTTCCCAACTGCAAAGTGGATATGCTAATAGTTATTTTTTTGAGTCTTAGACTATAACAAGATAACCCACATAAGCCATTTCTCGGTGTGTAGTACACAGACATTGCTCATTCTGTGTGAATAATCACAACAGCGGTATTTGTGTGTTGATACAAAACTCATGATAGAAGAAAACCACAAGAACCATCCCGAATTATGTGTGTATATCCAAACAGGGAAATTAAACTCTGACACATAAACAAAAACATTCAAATAGCATATTTTCAAAACTCCAATTGCAGACTTTTCCCCTTAGTGATTGCCTTTTAAATGG
This sequence comes from Ovis aries, assembly GCF_016772045.2. Classification (NCBI taxonomy): domain Eukaryota; kingdom Metazoa; phylum Chordata; class Mammalia; order Artiodactyla; family Bovidae; genus Ovis; species Ovis aries. Next base: position 20,585,881 of record NC_056061.1, read on the forward strand.
GAACCCTGATTGAGGCCCGCAAAGCAATTTACCGTGCTCTTGCCAGGCAGAAAATGGACACTCATGCCTCCTTGATGATATGGCAGCTTGGCACTGATCACATATTAGGCTGTTGGCTATTAATGTCCAGATGCCTGTGGTTTGAACTAACCTCCTTCTCCAAGCCCAGTCTTTGAAATAAAAAAGTAAATAATATAGTATTTTAAGTTACATTGTTAAATATATTTTTAGTAATATTAAACTACATTGTTTAATGATATTAATCATATTTTATAATAGCTAATAGTATATCATATAATTACTTATATTTAAAATATTTGATTAAATTTTAAAATTTAAAATATTTAATGGTACAAATCTGTTAATAAGACTTGAATAATTAATAAAATAAATATTAATTATTTAAAACACAAAATTATATAATTATAAACAATTTTAGAGGGGCTTTGCAATCATTTTGTGTTGCAAAATTTCTTTCTAGTGAAAGATTCAACTGGAACGTTTGTCTGAGGTATATGTTGCAATATTTGCAAATGCAGATCCGGTGATGTGATAAACAACCAACTTGCTAAGTCTGAAGTCATGGTTTCCTAGTTCATCATCTCTGAGTTTAAACAGCGTGTCTGTTGTCCACAATAGCAATAAGAGCTTGTGAAAGAAAGTACTTTGCTCTTGGCTCTGATCTTTGCTTGTAAGTGGTTGAAATATTTTTGTTGAAAAATATGTGAGGGGGATGGAGGCGTCTTTTTGCTAAACACAAATAGCTAAAGAAAATAATGTTTGTGCAAATGTTTTTAATTTGTGAGCAGATAACCTTGTTACATGGGACTAGTTCATATAATGGACCTAGTTCACTGTTCCAGTTAAAATCACAATCTTATATATCTTTAAATAATAAACAAAATTATATAGAGTTTCAGTTCAGTTCAGCTCAGTTCAGTCGCTCAGTTGTGTCCGACTCTTTGCGACCCCATGAATTGCAGCATGCCAGGCCTCCTGTCCATCACCAACTCCCGGAGTTTACCCAAACTCATGTCCATTAAGTCAGTGATGCCATCCAGCCATCTCATCCTCTATTGTCCCTTCTCCTCCTGCCCCCAATCCCTCCCAGGATCAGGGTCTTTTCCAATAGAGTTTACTCAGTGCTATAATATCTAATATAGCAACCTGCAAACTCAGCCCTCTAACTCCCCAAATGTGTCCTTTTTCCTCTTTAGAACTTATTAGCATATAATAACTTAGTATGTGTTTTACCTGTACCCGAGTGACAACGGGGATTTTGATCTGTTTGGTCCACTGGTGTTTTCATAGTTCTCTGCATGGTGTTTGGCACATAGTGCCAAATAACTGTTCAAAGAGTCAATTCAGTGACTGTCAAAGAGTCAACGAAGAAGTCATTAGAGCTAATTTAACCTCAACTGGAACAACCTGGGTACCTAGAGGGACAAAATTCTTAAACGTGAAGAAATTGACCAAGATCATACCAAGTGGCAGGTACTAATACACTGTGATTGAATCTGTTATAATCTCCACCTACAGATGAGGAAGTCGAGTCAGACAGAACTGAAGTAACTCCAAAGCTCATAGGCGGAGCCAAGATCAGATACAGGCTAATATAGGAGTCTGTGTTCTAACTACTGTGCTATTTCCAGAACAGGAAAGGTGAGGGCTCTGACGTCAGAGACATGTTGGAGGTGGGGGACATAAGAGAAATAAAGTGCTTTGAAATCTAATACCATGTCTACCGTGATGGTAGTAATAGATCTTTCCCTACAGGCTAAGGGTGAAGAACTGTTTTCCGACATACCAAGAGCCTCTCTTTACCACTGCAGTAATTTCTGAAGCAAAGGAAAACCTGAAAGATTCCTTTTCTTCTCTTTCCTAGGTGAACTTTGGTGGTATTCTTGGAAAGACATTGGTATTTAAAATTAATTGGTTTTGTGCTCAGACTAGGTCATAAATAGTAAACAGCAATAAATGGTGTAATAGAAATAGGAAGGAAGGGGGCAGGGCACAACCATTAAAAGACTGACACAGCTGTTGAGGACAGAAGGAAAACTGGTTAGCATCTACCAGGCGCAAGATGGTGGAAGATTGGACTCGCAGTAGACCCTGAGCCTCATTACACAGTCACTGCAATGCATTAGCAGGCTGAATGACACACGCCCAGGCACCATGGCGGTTCTGAGGCTGAGCAGAAGAGGCCAAAAAATGGGCAGTGCCCCTGTTCCTGGAAATCTCTGCCCATTCTCAGAGATAGTTAGAATATTCCTCCTGCTCAGTAGCCTAAGAAATTACCCAGCCCATAAAAACTATTAACAACCACTCCTGCACCCTGGGGCTGCTCTCACTTTCTGAGATGGACCTTATCTGACTCGGGAATGTGTATTCTCTCTAAATAAACTTGCTTTCACTTTTCTATGGATCGCTCTTGAATTCTCTCCTGTATGAAGCCAGGGACCCTCACTTGGTGGCCCGTCCCAGGAACTCGCCTAAGACATGGGACAGGACCATTCTCTTGATCCCCATTTTCCTGCAACATAATTAGATATTGGGTAAGTTTTCCTGTTTTCCCCCCTCTTTTGTTTCTCAATATCTGTATTAAGGACAATGTTGAAGTTTTTCCCACATCAGTTTAGTTCAGTGCAGTCCAGTCGCTCAGTCGTGTCTGACTCTTTGTGACCCCATGAATTGCAGCATGCCAGGCCTCCCTGTCCATCACCAACTCCCAGAGTTCACTCAGACTAGCGTCCATCGAGTCAGTGATGCCGTCCAGCCATCTCATCCTCGGTCGTCCCCTTCTCCTCCTGCCCCCAATCCCTCCCAGCATCAGAGTCTTTTCCAATGAGTCAACTCTTTGCATGAAGTGGCCAAAGTATTGGAGTTTCAGCTTTGGCATCCTTCCTTCCAAAGAAATCCCAGGGCTGATCTCCTTTAGAATGGACTGGTTGGATCTCCTTGCAGTCCAAGGGACTCAAGAGTCTTCTCCAACACCACAGTTCAAAAGCATCAATACTTCAGCGCTCAGCCTTCTTCACAGTCCAACTCTCACATCCATACATGACCACAGGAAAAACCATAGCCTTGACTAGACGGACCTTAGTTGGCAAAGTAATGTCTTTGCTTTTCAATATGCTATCTAGGTTGGTCATAACTTTTCTTCCAATACTCACAGCTTAATAATTACAGTTATAATCCCACATTTCTTAGAGCGTGCAACTTCATTACAAGATAAAAGTCCTGGGGCTTGGTTCTCATGGGTCAGAGTCGCTGCCTCCCTTACCTGCTCCCGTGTCCCACCGAGGTTCCCTGGCTCAGTGAGCTGCATCTGTGCTTTCCTGTCCTGTGCCCACCTTCTGTCCTATAGCAGTTGCTTCCTTTGCTCTGTTCAAGTATTTCATGCCTGGAGTAGGGTTTGAAACAGCAGCGGTTCTGTTCCAGTGGGGTGCTGGTAGTGTGCATGGCGGTGTGCAAGGTGGTGCTGTGTGACACTGTGGGGTTCCTGGGCCCCAGTGCCATGCTGGTTGGAGGAGCTTCATTAAGAACAAAGGTTGGGACTTCCCTGGCAGTCCAGTGGTTAAGACACTGCCCCTCCACTGCAGAGAGCACAGGTTCTATCCCTGGTAGAGGAACTGGGATCCTGCATGCTGTGGGGTGTGGTCAAAAAGCAGAAAAAAGAAAACAAGAGTTGGGGGCACTCTTGTTGGAGAGGAACCATGAGAACCCTGCTGTGGATTCTGACTCCTCTGATCTGGAGGCTGGGAGAGGAGGGCCTGATTTGGCATTTGAAAACCTCTCAACTTTATTACAAAAGCAGTTTTCACTTTGGGGCTGGCTGTGGGTAAAATATTAAGTGGTCATCCAGTGTCTGGATTCAATCTCTGAAAATATTTTCCATGAAAACACAAGGCCTTTTAGTCTCAATTAGATTGAAAAGGCTCGAAAAGTGCAAATACTTTCAAAATAAAACCGAAAAAAAAAATTGGTAGAAATATATCAGAATATTTTTTCTCTGAGTGGTGAAGAAAGAAAGAAAGGAGAAAGGAGGGAGGGAGAGAGGGAGCTGGTTTTACTTTACATACTTGAGACCAGTCTCAGAATACATATATAATTTTATACACTCCTTTCTACCTAATATTACGGCATTAATTTCCTCAAGCCATTAAAAACTCCTCCTAAGGCAGATTTTTAAGAACCGTTAAGTACCTCATACAAAGAGCAACTGCTTAAAAACTAGCCTCCTAGAACTTTATGAATCTGAGAAAGCTCCAAACTTGGAAGCAGCAGGGAAACAGGCTCTGAACAACAAAAACAATAATAAAATCCCCTGAGCACTCAGAGGTAAATAAATATACGAGACGAGCCGGAAAAAAAAAATGATGCCTTTATATTGTGATTTTTATCTTTTGTTGTTCCGTGCAAAAGGTGTGGCATAATTGATCCCATCTCCACCTTCAAGTCTCAGGGAAGGAGTGTGGAGGACATGAGTGTCTAATAACTCCTCACTTGTGCATTTCAGCCACAGAGGTCCCAGGCTAAAATAGAACTTAAATTTGATAATAATGTAGCAAATCCAAATTGCAGACCAGAAACTGAAATGTGTGTTTCTGGCCTCTGGTCCTCCTGGTGAGGGTATTGGCTGTTGAACCTGAAAAGCTAATAATTTAATATTTTCCTCCTTGACATGCTGTAGCATCACCCCTTTCTTGAGGGGTAAAGAGGAGATGCACTGGCTCTGATGAATGTCAGTGGGGGACCATACCCCCTCAATTGATACCCACCATAGGAATAATTATTGCCTTGGTGATGGCTAGTGTATCTGTCATTTTAGCCAATTTCATGGTTCAGCATATGTGCTATGGCAGAGCGTGATCAGGCTTCTAGTGGATCTGATAAAGTAGTAATGCAGGATGGCAAGGCCATGTGCTGGAGCAAGATTTTGCTAGCATGGCAAACTCTTAGGCCATGAATGTTGACATGGCCTTCTCAAGCCCGGTAGTGTAAAAGGTCCTTCTCTGAGGCTCCTTTTGATGATTGTAAAATTTTATTTCCCTGTAAAATTTCATTCCCCATGTGGTACTGATAGACTGCAACTGAGTTAGAGGATGTACATTGTATATTTTCAACATACATAATTTCAAAACTGAGATGTATTTGATCACATTAAATCTGTTGTTAACCATCTGTAAAGCTTATTCTAACAACATAGGATTAGAGTAAAGGTACATTTTACCAATTTCTCCTTTCCTACTGATTCAGCTATGAACCAGGCCATTGTTTCAGAATGTGATCTGTTCATTGCAGAATTGACCCTATGGGAAAGTCTTATTCTAAGGGATTTGTGGGAGTCTAAGTCTTATTTGCTAGGATAACATTTTTAACGCATTTACAAAAATTTTGTTCAAAGCCATCTTGGAGGAACTTGTTTGGTGTGAACTCTAGTCACGTGTTTCAAGTACCCTATTCTAACTTGAGATGAATTTGGAGGCTCAAGTAAGTCCTATGCTTTCAAATTCTCATTTAGAATATGTTAAAAAGTTATTATTTAAACATTAATTTTTTGAAGCCGTAATATGTACACATGGTACAAAACTCAGACATTACAAATAAATATTAACCTCTTGTCAGATACGTGATTTGCAAATATTTTCTCTCATTCTGTAGGTTGCTTTTTCATTTTGTTGATGAGTTCCTTAGCTATGCAGAAGCTTCTTAGTTTGCTCTAAGTTCTCTTTGTTTATTTTTGCTTTTGTTGCCTTTGTTTTTGGTATCAAATCCTTCATTTACATTTGATTCAAATATCACTTCTAGTTTTATCCGTTTTTATTTCTCTGCTGCAATTTTATCTTTGTCGGCCAATTCCTTTTTTCAATTATCCATTTTTCTAAACATCATTTTGCAAAATGTCATGTGGGTTTATCACTGGGAGACAAGGAGGCAACACGCTGGCTTGCTTTGCTGTCTGTGTAAGAACGGAATAACAGATATACAGTGAGTGGCCAATCACTGATAAACTTTGAAAGAAGCGACACGACTGATATCTGATCTTAATGTGCGTCTGTTATATACATCTGATTTGTGGACTGCAGAGATAGCAGAGAATTTCATATTTAATGCACAGTACTCACAGGTAATATATTGTGCTAGCTGAAGTTTGAACTGTATTAGTAGTTGACTAAGCTGTGGTAATTGAAACTCCTATATTCCAGTCATGACTGCCTGCACAGTGGCAGATTTTATTCCAAAGATGGTGCAATAGTCTCTCCCATCCTACATGTTCTTCTAAGATTTTGCCATTCCCATCTCAAAAGGTAGGGTCTAATTCCCCTTTCCTTGAATCAAGGCAGTTTTATGCCTTTCTGGTAACCAATAAAATGGGGAAAATAGCCTCATTAAAAAAAAATAGCTGAATGATTTCTAAAGATGAATCATGAAAGTCAATACACTTAATACTGGCACACTTTTATCAAAGCTCTAAGTCACCATGTGAGCTACCCAACTGCTTGGTGACTATTGTGCTGTGAAGTCCAAAGAAGTCTATTTGGAGAAATCACTTGGACAAGTTGTGTGAATTAATGGTTAATCCACTATTAGATTATTGAAATTTTAGGTGAAGTCTTTTGCTAATATAATTAATTTTATAACAAACATCTTGGAACTTACTTCATTTTTCACAAGTGTGAATCTATGTGCCAGTTAAATTCCTCAAATCAGAATAAGCACAAATCCTGATACTGAAAGGATACACCAAAGAATTAGATTAAGTGAGAGTAAAGATTATATTTAGGTTTTCAAGGAAGTACTTAGTGGTCCACTTAGCGAAGTAACAGTTACAAATATTACTTGTGCAAATAAGACAGAAAGGGCTAGTGGCACCAGGAAAAGATACATTTCTTTGGGAAGAGAAAATTCCATAGTTTATTCTCTGATTGAAACATACTTTTGTAGAAAAATGGCCATATCCTCTGACCAAGAAATTGGAGAGTTGCATATTCTTTGATCTATGTTCTTTCAAATGCAGACCATGAACAAAACATAAGCAGAGGGTGGGGAATTTTTTCAAGTGACCAGGTTTTAGGGGTCAATATGGAGTCAATACCATTCTTCATGTTGTTCACCAGTTTGGTTAGCATTTACTAAAGGATGCTCAGCTCGAAACAAACCCTCAGGTGGGTGTTCCTCACAATGAGAACTTCACATCATTAACACAAGGGTAAGTTACAACAGTATAATTTATTTAAGAAGACAAGGAAGTTGATTTGAAACTATAGATTGTCGTGAGAAAAAAAATACCAACATGACAATATCTGGCCTTAAGGAGTTAACCCTCAGCAATCTAAAAAGTAGCCATCCAGAATGACTCACTTCTGTACGTTGCAAACTTTTCAAATTCTTTGTTTCGGGCTTGAACTTTTATCTCCATGCTGAGCAGATTGAAATTTGTACAATATTTCCTTTTCAAGACAGTTACCCTCAGACATATCTTAGGTCTCTGTGGTGGCCAGTTTCAGTTCTCTGTCTCAATAGACTTGATGAGGCAGTGTTTTAGTTAATATGTAGTGAAGTTCTGAAAGTGCCTAACAAACTTCTGTGTCTTTAGCTGACCCTCAGAGTACTTATTAATTTCAGGTTTGTTTGCTTTTTCGTTTTAAAGTGTGTATGTTTGGTTTCAAAGGGTTAAGTTTTTCCTCTCTGCTGCATCATCTGATTTGGGCCCTTTGATTTTTTTTTTTAATATTCTTTATTAGAATAGTGTTACTGTTTGCTAAACATGCTTAAAACCCAGTTTCCTGCATAGCTGAACAAACCTCAAAGAAGTGAAGTGGTGGGGGGGTCCACTGAGTCTGATCCCATCTCAGACTGTGCGCCTGTCACGTGCTGGCTGAAATGTAATTTGCGTTCTCTGCTTTGTTTACTTTCCTTGGGAAGCGCGCTCCTAAGACCTAACCTTTACTCAGTGGGTGACTTTCTTTATGGGAGTGAAAGGAAGCCTCCTTATGAAATAGCTGTTACGGGAACGATACAAACTATCTAGGACTCAAAGTTCTAAACATTATTTAAAAGGCAAGGAGATCCCGACACATCAGAACAAGACCAAAGAGTCCACCCGCCACTCTTTCAGCTGCAGTGATGAAACCCAAAGAATTCAGATAGGGAAATGGAGAAAATGAGAAGAAAGTTCATGTGAACATCCGCCATTAGTGAAGTGATGAAGAACCTTCACTGGCTTAGCCTGAAACTTGTCAGTTTTGCAACTCTTGGCTGCATATGGATTTCTGTGGGCCAGTGTACAGTTTTAAACAGCTGTTTAAAGTCATGTGTAACTAACCTGGTAAGTTTTCCTGGTCTAACATTTGTCTTTATAGGAAGCAGAACAGGTAGAATTCAGCTTGTTATATTGGTTAAATTATTTTCTGTTTATGAGAAGTTTTCTCATGAGAAATGATGGCAAGGCAAGAGTCTTTTTCCAAAATAAGTTAGGAACGTTAGTGATTATAGTAAGTAGGGCAGAGCTGCTTCATTTCTTTCAAGTTGTCTGTTCATAGATTATTATTATTTTTGCAACAGGGGGCATGGGATTCGGGCAAAGGAGGTGTAAATGAAATCAATTTGCACACCTTAAAAAATATCAGTTAAATTCATTTATTACAAAATCATTTATATTTGTCTTGAAGCATGAAATAGGTTCAGCCACAGGGCAATGCCTTGTCATTGCAGGCAAAAGTACTATTTATATTGTGGATAGATGATTATATCGGGAGGGGGATGATGAGGGAAGCAGATGTGGATGCCATGTATAACACTTATCTCATTATTAATCATTATATATTTACATGTTATTTTATGTATTATATACTTATATGTGATTATCATTATTAAATGACAGAATTGTTTGTAAATTCCTATCTGTGCATTTATAATATTTTTGGTGAGTTTTTCTGGACATTTATAATTGTGTTCTCATTTCTGGGTGTCATTCCTCCTAAATAGTGTTTCACATCTTTAGAGTTATTGTGACTTATTTGTGCTTACAACAGTCACTGAATCAACTTTAAAAGCCAAATACATTCTAGTCAGGAAAGATGTACTCTCCTTATCTAAAGACAATGTGACAATACTTACAGTCATATCTTTAAAATAGAAAAATACCAAATACTATTCATTATTAGGCTAAAGTATTAGAGATAGAAGTCTGCGGTAGAGTGAAAAAGGAAAGGCATTTGTGTTATACTCTCGGTTTAATTTAAACTATCATTTTAAACACTGCTTACGCTTACTATTATTTCAGCACTTTTAAAAAATATGGTTCAAAAAATAATAAAAATATGGTAGGTATTTTATAAAATTCTTTGCTGAAGATGTCACTACCACGAATGTAGAAATATGTGCTTTAAGGTTTTTATAAACTTAAATATCCAAACTTAAAAATGGAAAACTGGGACTATTAAATATTTTCTTTTTTATTAAATTTTTTTCTCTGATTATAAAAACAATACATGTTCATTGTAAAATGTTTATGATAGAGAAGAATAAAAGATAAAATCCTGTAATTCCACAACGATTGACTTATAATTGTATTTTCTTTCAGTGATTTTTTTCCTCAAGTATGTATATAATTTTTCACACACTGTGCACCCAGATCTTTCATTGAACATTACTTTGTGGATTTTCCTGTACACAGGAAAACAGTTTATTGCACTGTTTGAATGTTTGATGTTTTTATGGAAATACAGTCCTTAATATATTTTAAATATTCCATCATATGAATGTGCCGCTACACTTTGTTTATTAATTTCCCAACTATCAAAACTGATGTTGGCTGTTTCTATTATTGGAGTCTCCATTTTAATTTTTAGCTAAACTTAGTCTTATCTTATTTTTGTGTGTGGGCTCCTTGATTTCAGGGTTTGGCAGAAGGAGTAGACAGTCTGTTCCTTTGCTGAGTTGCCTTCCGTTCACCTCCTACAGAGAAAGGCACAGCTGATATGGTGGCGACTGCAGAAGACACGGTCTGCCAGTTTGACTAGTGATTGTAATCCTGTTCTCCATCTGTTCCTCCCACATCAGGGCAGGGGAGACAAAAGCTAGGTGAAAGAACAATGAACAGAGCCACAGATCAGAGGAATGATATGAAAAGTGCTGGAGTTTATTGCACTGTTTGAATTTTTTTTTTCTATGCTACTGTTTTTAGCTTGGACTTTGCTATGCGGGCCATCTTTGATTTTATTGGGTAGTTCTTTGTGTTAATTAATTTTTTGTTATCATGCTTGGTAAATAACATATAACATACTTACTATAACTGCCAATTCATGTATCTCAACATTTTTAGAAAATTATTAGTCATTATTTCTCAAAAGGTTGCCTCTTCTATATCCTTTTTTTGCCTACTGATACTCTGTGTATGTTCAGTCACTCAGTTGCATCTGTCTCTTTGGGCCCATGGATTGTAACCTGCCAGGCTCCTCTGGAATTTCCCAGGCAAGGATACTGGAGTGGGTTGCCATCTCCTCCTCCAGCGATCTTCCCTACCCAGGGATCAAAACTGTGTCCCTGCATCTTTTGTATTGGCGGGCAGATTATTTACCACTGAACCACCTCGGAAGCCCTGAGACTCAAATTAGATGTATATTATATTATCATTCTCACTGGGTGATTCTTGATATTGAGGCATCTTTGCCTTTTAAAAAGAAACAGAAGTGTCTTGTAGAAAGGAATGTTAAAACTGCTGTCCCCAAATACACAAGTCATAGTTCTCTATTTGAGCGTGGGCTTTACACTAATGGAGGAATCTGTATGTTTTAGTTGAGTGTATTAACTGACCTGATATTTTAAGATTGCATATGCCATGTGCTGCAGAGAGCAAAAAAATAATTATTTTTCAGAACACTAGCATTGTGAGATCCTTTATGAAAAAAAAAAAAAAAGAGAGAGATTCATGGCCAAATAATTTATGGAAATGCTTTTTGCCCATACCCTCTTATTGTAGATTCAACAGGATACAACCTCATATTGATGGCTTTGTTTATTCATGACTTTGTGATCTTCTTGGGCAATAAAACTTTTTCTTTTTAAGTAACAAATCCCAACAGTTGAGGACCTAGTGCTTAGAAGTACTCTTTTAGAAGCCTCAAGTCAATTCAATAAGATTGTCAGAAATAATAAGATTCAGATGGTTGTCCTGTTTAAAAAAGTATATATATATATGTATATATACAATACCTTTCTTATATATCAATATACAACTTTATAACACACATGCTAAGTTGCTTCAGTTGTGTCCAACTCTTTGTGATCCTATGGACTGTAGCCCTCCAGGCTGCCCTGTCCATGGGGATTCTCCAGGCAAGATGCTGGAGTGGGTTGCCATGTCCTCCTCCAGGGGATCTTTCCAACCCAGGGATCCAACCTGCATCTCTTATGTCTCCTGCATTGACAAGTGGGTTTTTTACCACCAGTGCCCCCAAATCATAATTCCAAAATTCCATAAAATATCCAGAAATTAGTACAACATGTACCAATACAGGAATAGGCAAGCCAGTAAAACAGAATATGCTCCAGAAATTATACTATGTACATAAGGGAGTGTGGACTATGATAAAGATGAAAATTCAAACCAAAGTGAGGCTATCCATTTAGAATGAAAAGTAATTCCTTCCCTCAGTAGGTGAAAGAATCAGTAAACTGACAGTTCAGGTAAGGAAATATTGTTCAAAACTATGATAAAAAGAAATGAGCTATCAAGCCGCGAAAGACATGGAGGAAGCCTAAATGCCTGTTACTAAGTGGAAGAAGCAACCTGAAAAGGCTGTGTGACTCCAGCTGTATGATGTTCTGGAGAGGGCAGAGCTGCAGGGATACCGGAAAGGTCCGTGGTTCAGAGCGATGGCGTTGGGCTGTGGGGAGATGGATGGGCAGAACACAGAGGATTGTCACAGCAGTGAAAGTACTCTGTATGGTATTATATTATTATACTTTTGTCCAAATACCAAGACTGAACCCTAAGGTAAATTGTGGACTTTGGGCGGTTGTGATTATCCCACTGTAGGCTCGTGCTTACTAAAAATGTGCTATTCTGGTGAATGGTGTTGATAATGGGAGAAGCTATGCATGTGTGGGAGCAGGGAGCTGATGGGAAATCTCTGTACCTTAAACTCAGTTCTGTCATACACCTTAAGCTAATCTAAACAAAATAAAGTAAAAAATAAAGTACTCCTTTCTTTGAAAAGAAAAGTGAAAAAAAAGATTCAAAAAATTTCAACTCCTATTAACATATTACTACCAGATTAAAATAATATATATAATTTAAATACAAACAGACAACAAAAACAGAACAAGACCTCATCCTATAAAATATTTTGTTATGTTAGGGAAGACTATTTGTATAATCTTGGAGTGGGAAAGAAGTTGGTTTCAAAAACCTAGATTCACTAAAAGAAACTATTAATAAATTTAACTGCTTAGAAATTAAATATATGACAATAAAGAGAAAACAATAAAAACAAAGCCAAAGAATGGAAAAAGTTTTACATATGATAAACACAATTTTACCAACTCTTAGGAGAGTATTTAAATATTGTTCAGAACAAGAAGGCCTGCTTTTTTAATAAAGAAGCATTAATGACTGAAAAATGTGATAGATGTTCAACCTCACAGCAACATAGAATTGCACAGGAAAACCCGTGGTGGATTCATGTTGATGTATGGCAAAACCAATACAATATTGTAAAGTTAAAAAAAAAAAGAATTGCATAGGAAAAGTGAATTATCAGTCTTTATTCTATCAGATTGGCAGAGATAAAGACATCTTATAATTGGCCAAGTTTGGATAAGCTGGAACTTCCATGTGCTTTTCATTAGGATGTAACTTGATAGCATTCTAGAAAATACTGGGTAAATAAATACCAAAATTAAAAGAGAATGCATACTTTTAACCCTGAACATGAAGAAATTTATCTGAAGAGATTATTTCATCACTACCGAGGGAACATTTCATGCAAAAATGGGCTCGATAAAGGACAGAAATGGTATGGACCTAACGGATGCAGAATATATTAAGAAGAGGTGGCAAGAATATACAGACGAACTGTACAAAAAAGATCTTCATGACCCAGATAATCATGACAGTATGATCACTCACCTACAGCCAGATATCCTGGAATGTGAAGTCAAGTGGGCCTTAGAAAGCATCACTACGAACAAAGCTAGTGGAGGTGATGGAATTCCAGTAGGTCTATTTCAAATCCTGAAAGATGATGCTGTGAAAGTGCTGCGCTCAATATGCTGGCAAATGTGGAAAACTCAGCAGTGGCCACAGGACTGGAAAAGGTCAGTTTTCATTCCAATCCCAAAGAAAGGCAATGCCAAAGAATGCTCAAACTACCACACAATTGCACTCATCTCACACGCTAGCAAAGTAATTCTCAAAAGTCTCCAAGCCAGGCTTCGGCAATACGTGAACCGTGAACTTCCAGATGTTCAAGCTGGTTTTAGAAAAGACAGAGGAACCAGAGATTAAATTGCCAACATCTGCTGGATCATGGAAAAAGCAAGAGAGTTCCAGAAAAACATCTATTTCTGCTTTATTGACTATGCCAAAGTCTTTGACTGTGTGGATCACAATAAACTGGGGAAAATTCTGAAAGAGATGGGAATACCAGACCACCTGAACTGCCTCTTTATATGCAGGTCAGGAAGCAACAGTTAGAACTGGACATGGAACAACAGACTGGTTCCAAATAAGAAAAGGAGTACGTCAAGGCTGTATATTGTCACCTTGTTTATTTAACTTATATGTAGAGTACATCATGAGAAACTCTGGGCTGGAAGAAGCACAAGCTTCATTGAACATTGCCAGGAGAAATATCAATAACCTCAAATATGCAGATGACACTACCCTTAAGGCAGAAAATGAAGAAATAAAGAGCCTCTTGATGAAAGTGAAAGTGGAGAATGAAAAAGTGGGCTTAAAGCTCAACATTCAGAAAACGAAGATCACGGCATCTGGTCCCATCACTTCATGGGAAATAGATGGGGAAACAGTGGAAACAGTGTCAGACTTTATTTTTTGGGCTCCAAAATCACTGCAGATGGTGATTACAGCCATGAAATTAAAAGACGCTTACTCCTTGGAAGAAAAGTTATGACCAACCTAGATAGCATATTCAAAAGCAGAGGCATGACTTTGCCAACAAAGTCCATCTAGTCAAGGCTATGGTTTTTTTCCAGTGGTCATGTATGGATGCGAGAGTTGGACTGCTAAGAAGGCTGAGCGCTGAAGAATTGATGCTTTTGAACTGTGGTGTTGGAGAAGACTCTTGAGAGTCTCTCGGACTGCAAAGAGATCCAACCAATGTATTCTGAAGGAGATCAGCCCTGGGATTTCTTTGGAAGGAATGATGCTAAAGCTGAAACTCCAGTACTTTGGCCACCTCATGGGAAGAGTTGACTCACTGGAAAAGACTCTGATGCTGGGAGGGATTGTGGGCAGGAGGAAAAGGGGACGACCGAGGGTGAGATGGCTGGATGGCATCACAGACTCGGATGTGAGTCTGAGTGAACTCCAGGAGATGGTGATGGACAGGGAGGCCTGGTGTGCTGCGATTCACGGTGTCACAAAGAGTCGGACACGACTGAGTGACTGAACTAAACTGAACTGAACTGAACTGAACTGAATGATATGTCTGCAAAAGGCTGTTTATAGCAAATTTGCACATAATATTAATAATAGATTTCTAAGTGCCTGGCAGTGTACTATAATAATGAATATATAATTTAATTTAATCTTCACAGAACTTTGACTGAGTGAGTGAAGTCGCTCAGTCATGTCCGACTCTTTGCGACCCCGTGGACTGTAGCCCACCAGGCTCCTCTGTCCATGGGATTCTCCAGGCAAGAATACTGGAGTGGGTTGCCATTTCCTTCTCCAGGGGATCTTCCCAACCCAGGGATCGAACCCAGGTCTCCCGCATTGCAGGCAGACGCGTTAACCTCTGAGCCACCAGGGAAGCCCCACAGAACTTTAAGCACTAATTATTCTCCTACTTATGTTTCAGATGAGAATACGAAGTTTAAACAACACAGCTAGCTTTTAAAATGATTACATCAGGAGCAAATATCATATGTGGGATTAAAATGCAGATCATTCTGCTCTGTTTCACTAATAATAGAAAGTAAAGAGTGAAGTTAGTTCTGCCTGAGGTGGGCAATATAGGGACGCTTGTGCCAAGAAGTAGGAGTTGGGTTGAGGATCTAAGTTTCTGGGACTGGGACAGTGTCTTTCAAGCAGGTAATTGGAAGAGGTGAGCTCAGGTAAATGAGAACTCTCACTCCAATGTGAGGAATTCGGGACAGATTAGAGGCGGCATCTGTGCTTTGGTTAAGGGCACAGGCTCTGGAGGCAACTAGAGCCCCATTAAAATCCTAACTCTTGGACAACTTACTAGACCTCCCTGTCTCTCAGCCGCAAAATGAAGTTAATGAAAGTATCTCCCGAATAGGGTTGTTGGGACGTTGAATGAGATTCAGTGTAGAACACCAAGAAGAGTGCCTGGAACTTGAGACTCACTCACTAATGTTAGCTATGATTATGGGGAGGAGGGGGATGGAGAGGATGTTGGAAATTAGGGAAGAGTGTTGACAAAATCATCTTCCTCTGAACCTCCTAGACCTGACTCATGAGGCTACCTTGCCTAAGACTGTTCGATGGGCACGCCATTCGGTTTATTAAACTTAATTTTGAGAGCTGCCAACAGAAAAACTCAGTACTATTATGGTGTGACTTAAAGGTCACCAAGAAATGTCTCTGTTGTTTCATTATTTAAAAACTACCCAGGTATTCACTCTTTTGCTTTTATGAGCTAACATTGATTTTTGAAGGGATAGGAAAAAATTCAATTGCAAATTCGCCGTCTTACATGTCATTGTATTTGATTGTGTTTCAATCACATACGGGGGAATCAAAAGCTTCATTTTGAACAAAATTATGAACACAAAGAACTATGAAGCATTTTGTTGCACAATTAACCTAAAAGATACAGTTCTTACTCTCTATGTACTTAATTATCTAAAAACAAAAAATATTAAGCTTTCTTCTCCTTTCTCTAAAAATATAAATGGTTAGGGAATGGAGATCAAAGGAATCTTTATTCACACACCAAATGAGAGGAAAAGAAGTCAACATTTGTCCTTTGGTTCCTATGTCTGATTACTTCTCAAGAAATGAGAGTAATCCCTCATGATCTTAGGCTACTGGGTGATGCTTCCAAGGCACTTCTGGACCCTTCCTGAATAGTAGGCCATCTTGAATTCTTGGATTTATTCCTTCAGCATATAGTTATGGAACACCATTATCCTTTTGGCATTGTTCTAGAGGCTGGAGAGAGTGAGCAGCAAAGTGGATGGTGCTTACATGGAATGGAAAGAGAAGGCTCCAGTGATGGTCATCTTTTTGCTATCTTCTGAAAAGCACAGGCTCTTCCAAAGGCCACAACAGATGCTTAAGCCACCTTCCAAGCCCTTTTAGATTTTCTGTTGTCTCTTGAAACGTATCTTGCTTGTAGTGCTGGGTCACCCCAGGACAGATGGTGTGCTCCTTGCTAAACTAATCACCTCTCCAATTCAATGGCTCAGATTCAGCAACTTTTGAGGAGAGGTTCTGGCCAGTACTGGACCTTCTAAGTGACTCATTGGGAAAATAATTTGCCTGCCAAGGCAGGAGTCACAGGAAGCACTGGTTCCATTCTTGGGTCAGGAAGATCCCCTGGAGGAGGAAATGGCTATCCACTCCAGTATTCTTGCCTGGAAAAGCCCGTGGACAGAGGAGTCTGGCGGGCTACAGTCCATAGAGTCCTAAAGAGTTGGACACGGCTGAGCACAGGCTGGTGCTAGTTAGTGCCAGTTAGAGTTACTAAAAATATTCACTTAGTTCTCCTCTGCCTATAATTCTAAGTCAATGAGTAGGGCGGGTTGACAATGATATCATACCTATGTAAGGTTATTTGGGTGCATACCAGGTTATCATAGACTCAGCATTGCCATCTTTTGTAAGCCTTTCTTCTCAAGAAGGACTCTGCTCAAAAATGACTAGAGAGAGGATGAACAATATACAGACTCTTCCTTCTTAGTTTCCATTTATTTTCCTTCAGTCAAAAAAAAGATCTTAACATTTGTGAAAATGTGAGAAATAAACAGAGGAATCTGCTGTTTCACTGTATGCAATATTCTGAATTTGTATATTTCGCTTTGCTCTTAATAAGACTGCTTTAAAAAAAAAAAGCCATGTGCCCTGAGGTTAGAAGATCTGACCCCTAATTTGTCAGGTAGCAGCTGTTGCGCTTGCTTGCACACATTTATGCAGACACAGTGCCTCTGTGTAAAGTCTCGAATGTGTTTGCAAACTGGGCTTTTAAGAATTAATATCAATCTCGTATCTATCTGTGAGACAAATGAGACTTTAGTTTTTGTTTGTTTTAAGAAAAGAACCCTGGGCTTCAATGAACCATCAGCAAAAAATGTTGAAGCCATGACTATATAAATGAAAATAGGATGGTCTTCAATCAAAATACTGTTAAACCTGCACCAAGCTTGACCTATTGTACTACTTGCAAACAATTTAGAAATTTCTGGGTTGTGATTATATGCTAACTTGATGATTCATGGGAAATCCAGATGGGAATCTAATAATTCTTTTTGCCCAGCATGCAGGATCTTAGTTCCCACACCAGGGATTGAACCCATGCCCTCTACAGCAGAAGGGCGGAGTCCCAGGGGAGTCTGGTGGGAATCTAATAACTCTTGACGACAATGGGTGGTATTCTGTTTCATTTTACAGTAACAGGCTCTAGTAGTCACGTACAAGTTGTTTTGTCTGTGAGATTTAAGCAATGCGAAAGGAAGATGGGTACAGATACTCAAAAGCTTATATACTAAACAAGGTTGATGGCTCTTATGTTTACGAGAAGCTGAGAAAGATGGAAAAAATGTTTAATTTTTTTTTAAGATTGGCATCCAAGTTATAGAGATATGAGTAGAGAAATCTTTTAAATAGGAGCACAATTTTAGACTGTGCCTTACGTCTTCATGCAACTAATTGAAAATGTAGCTCTGCTCTTCATTTAACCATGGATAGTTGACATTTTAAAGGACTGGGTGGCAGAAAATTATGTTTATATAAAAATTGTTTCATCAAATGTGAACACTTTGCTAAGTGGCTTATCATGAAATTTGCCAAATCTCTGAAAAAGCAACAGTTCAAAATGAGGTTGAGAGTGTAATTTGAAACAGGATGTCCTATTTTGTTGGTTTGGCCGCTTTGATTAAAACCTTCTGTGAGGCAACTTTCGTGATCGGCTGAGATGCAAGTTAACGTGACAATATGTTGACCTAGTAAACAAAAAGCACAATGGCTCTGTAACCAAGAACAGATACAGTCACTTCACTGCTTAGTGAAAACAGCACAGCCTAGCCCCTAACCACTGCTCCCTGTCCCTCTGCCCCAAGGGGGGAAAAACCAGTTTCAGCAGTGGCTTCTTCTGGACATATGTAAATCCCTTCATGGAAAAGTTACGAAACCCCAGGAAATCCCACTTGTGAATCATTGTAGTTTTTGACCCAGAAGTTAGTTCCTATAATGCTCATTTCATGAAAAACTTCCCCCAACCCCCATTTCTAGCGGTTAGTTTGCATAAAAAAAGCTCAAGACTATAAACCTGACAAACCATAATTTTCCCAAACAGGCAGGATTTTTAGCAATTAACAGGTTAAGCTCATTATTCAGACAAAGTCTCTGAGTATAATTGTGTGTGTGTACGTGCCTGCTTAGTCCCTTAGTCTTGTCTGACTCTTTGTGACCCCATGCACTGTAGCCGGCCAGGCTCCTCTCTCCATGGAATTTTCCAGGCAAGTATACTGGAGAGAGTTGCCAGGTCCTACTGTGGAGGATCTTCCTGACCCAGAGATCGAATCCATGTCTCTTGCATCTCCTGCATTAGCAGGCAGATTCTTTACCACTGAGCCACCTGGGAAGCCCCATGATGGTATAAGCCACAGATTAATGATTATGCTAATCACTATGCTAATCACACATGGATTATATGCTGTTGTTGTTCAGTTGCTCAGTTGTGTCTGATTCTTTGGACCCCATGGACTGTAGCACTGCAGGCTTTCCTGTCCTTTGCCAACTCCAGGAGGTTGCTCAAACTCAAGTCCATTGAGCCAGTGATGCCATCCAACCATCTCATTCTCTGTCGTCCCCTTCTCCTCCTGCCATCAGTCTTTCCCAGCATCAGGGTCTTTTCAAATGAGTCAGTTCTTCACATCAGGTGCCCAAAGTATTGGAGTTTCAGCTTCAGCATCAGTCCTTCCAATGAATATTCAGGACTGATTTCCTTTAGGATTGACTGAATTGATTTCTTTGCAGTCCAAGGGAGTCTCAAGAGTCTTTTCCAACACCACAGTTTAAAAGCATCAATTCTTTAGCATTCAGCTTTCTTTAGGGTCCAACTCTCACATCTATATGTGACTGCTAGAAAAACTATAACTTTGACTATATGGACCTTTGTTGGCAAAGTAATGTCTCTGCTTTTTAACATGCTGTCTAAGTTGGTCATCAGAGAAGGCAATGGCACCCCATTCCAGTACTCTTGCCTGGAAAATCCCATGGATAGAGGAGCCTGGTAGGCTGCAGTCCATGGGGTAGCTAAGAGTCGGACACAACTGAGCGACTTCCCTTTCACTTTTCATTTTCATGCATTGGAGAAGGAAATGGCAACCCACTCCAGTGTTCTTGCCTGGAGAATCCCAGGGATGGGGGAGCCTGGTGGGTTCCCGTCTATGGGGTCGCACAGAGTCGGACACGACTGAAGCGACTTAGCAGCCTAGGTTAGTCACAGCTTTTCTTCCAAGGAGCAAGTGTGTTTTAATTTCATGGCTGTAGTCACCATTAGCACTGATTTTGGAGCCCAAGAAAATAAAGTTTGTCACTGTTTCCATTGTTTCCCCATCTATTTGCCATGAAGTAGTAGGACTGGATGCTATTATCTTCATTTTTTGAACGTTGAATTTTAAGCCAGCTTTTTCACTCTCCTCTTTCACCTTCATCAAGAGGCTCTTTAGTTCCTCTTCATTTTCTGCCTTAAAGGTGGTGTCATCTGCATATCTGAGGTTATTGATATTTCTCCCAGCAATCTTGACTCCAGCTTGTGCTTCATCCAGCCTGGCATTTTGCATGATAAACTCTGCATAAGTTAAATAAACTGGGTGACAACATACAGCCTTGATGTACTCCTTTCCCCATTTAGAACTATGGTTATATGTGTCATGTGGGAAAAATCATTCAAAGGACCCCAAGGTGATGATGGAATAGGCCTCCGAAACCTTGGGGTGCTTTGAGGTTTTGCATGACACATATAATTGTGTATCTGATTAGCACAGTCATTAATCTATTTCCGGCATGCATACTCTACACTTAGGTTTCCTGATACCACCTTTGTCTCTGTATAAGACAATTTAAGTGACTTGTGTTATAAGGGCATTGCGGCATTCTCCAAGTCATGTGCTTGGCAATTTACTCAAGTAAAGTGGAATACAGTGTTTTTTCATTATCCCTATTTTGGGGAGCTTCCAGGGCTTCCCAGGCAGCACTAGTGATAAAGAACCCACCTGCCAATACAGGAGACTTAAGAGCTGTGGGTTCGATCCCTGGGTCAGGAAGATTCCCTGGAGAAGGAAATGGTCACCCACTCCAGTATTTTTGCCTGGAAAATCCCATGGACAGAGGAGCTTGACAGGATATGGTCCATAGGGTCACAAACAGCCCAGTATGACTGAAGTGACTTTGCACACAAACACTAATTTTTACACCATGGCTTTATACAAAACTGTTTAATCTGTCTTCTGGTTGTATAGTATTTACAACAGAAATATTGTATGTTAAATGCTATACTTTTCAAGCAACCCAAACACCTGGTTAGCATAAATCTTTTAGTGGTAATGCCATTCCATTAGCTCCTTTGTTTCCAGAACTTCTGAAAATCCCTTTGCTAAAGAGTTGGAGACTGACTAGTCATATAAACCTCAAATATTGCATAGCCCAATGGCTCAGCTGGTAAAGCACCTGCCTGCTAATGCAGGAGATGCAAAAGACGTGGGTGTGATCCCTGGGTTCAGAAGATGCCCTGGAGAAGGAAATGGCAACCCATTCCAGTATTCTTGCCTGGAGAATCCCATGGACAGAGGAGCCCAGCAGGCTATAGTCTGTGGGGTCGCAAAGAGT
Source organism: Ovis aries (assembly GCF_016772045.2). Lineage (NCBI taxonomy): Eukaryota > Metazoa > Chordata > Mammalia > Artiodactyla > Bovidae > Ovis > Ovis aries. The sequence continues at coordinate 20,607,152 of NC_056061.1, forward strand.
CAGACATGACTGAGCATGCATGCCTAGACACACACATTGCATAGCCATGAGAACTGAGAAACACTGTTCATATTAGTACATGAGACTTTATGAGGAACAAAATCAAGTTGTTTCTGGGCTTCAGGTTATTAACCTCCTGGTCAAATAGTCTGCTTAGCTTATGATTTTATTTTTCCATTTTTAAATTCTGGATCTAAGGGCACTAATGATATTTGTATAGGAAGTACTTTCTTGGATGGAGGAAAATAGCTTTTCACATTATAAAAACAAATCCAAAATAATAAGCATAGAAACACAAGGAAGAAATACACCTTGAAAAAATCTTGCCTAGGGCAGCTGCTATTCACACATTCACCTTGTGTGTCATGAACAAAAACGTATACAGATTTAGGTTAGAAGATGAATGCACTTTTTGTGTGGTTTGTTATATAATATTAATTAAATGCAGTCAATTGTTGTTTTAGTCTCTTTAAAAAAATGAAAAATGCAAATGTAGTTCATCTCTAGTCTGGGAGTCCTTGATTGGCTAATGTCACAGGCTTATTTAATACTTATTTAATTGTTCTTAACCACTTTTTTTGGCTACATCCTGACTCCCACTTTTATCATTTCTGCAGAATCCTTAGGCATTGCATCTTATCCAGGCACACTTTGTTTTACTGCACTCTTCATATATTGTGGTTTTTTACAAATTGAAGATTTGTGATAACCTTGTATTGTTTCATGATGGTTAGCATTTGTTAGCAATAAAACATCTTAAATTAAAGCATGTACTTTTTAAAAAACAGTGCTATTGTACACTTAATAGATTATAGTATAGTGTGAACATACTTGTACATGCACTGGGAAGCCCCCAGATTTGCTGATTTCCTTTATTTCAGTAGTCTGGAACCAAACTCATGGGGTCTCCAAGGTATTCCTGTTAACTTGCAGAGGCATCTTGTCTGGTTTTATGACTGATTTAATGACTTTAAAACATTTGGCTCCTTAATTTACATTTAGAAAACACTGGAGAGGCAAAAAAAGGAAGCTCTTTTTTTCTTTTTTTTAATGTTGTGGTAGTTACACCGTCCCTCTTTCTTCATTTCAGGGCAGACAGCTTGATGTTGGCACGCCTCACAATCTGAGTGAACCGGTGAGTAATTGCTTCCACTGCCTGGGATTTTACAGTGTTTGCATTGATAAAAAAGGGACAAAAGTCAAGTTTGATTACCGTAATAATAATTCCTAAGTAAAAGCTCATATAATTGTGCCCGATGGAGGAAGCTGGATGGAAAATAGAGAGAAGTCTGCATCACAGATTATTCAAACATGAGTTCAGGCACAGTTCGTTGAAGTGGAAAGAACACAGGACTAAGCCAAGACCATGATTTTGATTATACCTAGCTGTGTTCAGTTCAGTTCAGTTGCTCATCCTGTCCGACTCTGTGAGACCCCATGGACTGCAGAAAGCCAGGCTTCCTTGTCCATCACCAACTCCCAGAGCTTGCTCAAACTCATGTCCATCAAGTCAGCGATGTCATCCAACCATCTCATCCTCTGTGGTCCCCTTCTCCTGCCTTCAATCTTTCCCAGCATCAGGGTCTTTTCTAATGAGTCAGTTCTTTGCATGAAGCAGCCAAAATATTGGAGCTTCAGCTTTAGCATCAGTCCTTCCGATGAATGTGGCTTTGGCCAAATTACTTAAAATTTCTGAGATGTAGTTAAAACTACTAAAATACAGGTGTTCTGAGAGGGTTGGATTAGACAGTGTCTGCTCTTTCCTCTATCAGTTACATTTATAGTCTTCTTTCTTTCCTGCACCTGTATCCATTTACACAACACGTGTTTGGTGACTCCAAGTATAGGTATAAACCAGGCGCTGTGCTGGGTAGTAGAGACTTAAGAATGAGTAAAACAGGGTCTCTGTTCCAAAGGACTCACAGTCTTGTAAGAGAGACAGACGTGTACCTAAAATCATAGCCAGACAGCATTGTGAGAGTCAGAATAGCGGTGGGTGGGAGGAGAAAGAAGAATACTCAGGAGGAAAAGCAGCTTGCTTGCCTGCAGGTCTTGCATGGCTAAAACTAGAAAAACGAAGAGTTTTCTAGAAGGACTAGAGGGGAAAGGTACACTAATCAGAGGGAGCCCTTTGTATCCAGACCCGGAAGTTTGAGACAGCTGAGTTGTGCAGAAAAGGAGGGGTACTTCAGCTTGCTTGGGGGAGTGTGTGTGTGCAGAGACAGGAAGCAGAAGGCTGGGCTGACAAGCTAGGTGGGGCCAGATGGTGGAGAGCTCGGTATACCATGTTGGGAATATTTGGTTTCAATGACACACAGGGTTTTAGATAGGATAAGGATATGATTAGGTTTTGTTGTCCCCCATGAAGCTGTTTGCAAGTGGTGGTGGCCCCAGAAAAACAAGGACATGAGTGAGCAAGGAACCGAGACAGAGTGCAGGCAACAAAGAAGTGAGTCCGTAGAACCTGGTGATGGATTGTCCGTGAGGATGGGGTGGGAAGGCAGTGAAAGAAGGAGAAGGTGCCCTGACTCCTGGCTCAGGCAGCTCAGAAGACTGAAGCGTATTAATAGCAAACAGGAGAGAGAGCAAATTTGAGGGTACAAAGGGAGGAATTTGATGTTTCATATGCGGAATTTGGGGCTTCCCAGGTGGCCCTAGGGGTGAAGAACCTGCTTGCCAATGCAGGAGATGTAAGAGACACGAGTTCGATCCCGGGGTAGAGAAGATCCCCTGCAGGAGGAAACGGCAACTCACTCCAGTACCTGAGGTGTTTGTCAGGACTCAAATGGAGCTATTTAACCAACAGTTGAAATCTGGGTCTGGCGCTCAGGAAGGGAAGTTCAAATTCGGATGGTTGATACTGACAAGGGAGATGAGCTCAGTCTTGGAGAACCTGAAGAGTGAAAAGAGAAAGAGTTGAGGATAGGACATAGACACGAAAGGAAGAAGGAGAGAAAAAGGAGATGGCAGAGCAGAAGGAACTGAGGGAAAGGGGAAGGCGATTTAGGTGTTGTTGCGGCCTGGGCACTGAATGGTCCACGCAATCACAGGCGCAGACAAACCAGGCAAGGAGGCACAAGCTGAATCTGTCCAGTGGGAGGTCAGGGCAGCTGACTTCCCAAACTACCCACCTACCTCGGTTTTGATGTGCTGCCTCTGCTTGAGTCTCCAGCTTTAGGTTTGGCTTGTTGCGTGATACACCCCAAGGACCTCTATGATGTGCTTGACACCATGCTGTTCTGGACTTCCCCTGCCCCAAGCACCCAGTGGACAGTGTGTTCCCAGACATTCCGTTGCTCCCTGGGGTCTAGGCCTGCCCGCCCCAGGCTAGACTCCACTCAGCACCCCTGAGCCACTCCAAGCCCTCCTCTGTCTGTGAATACGACAGCTCTGCTTACACTCTCAAAAGTCCTGATTGCTGCGAGGCCACAGATTCCTTGGCAGATAGATTTCTACTTCGGGAACACTGTTGAGAGCTGCACCTTCAGGTAACTAGAAAAATCACAGTTCTTCAGTCATCACTCTCTCTTACCTTCTCTTATAGTGTATCCAAGGATGTCACTTCTGGAATTCGGCAGATCAGGAAAACTGTGCCTTAAAGTGTGTAAGTATTAATTATGTTTCTGTTTTGATATTAATGTTTCCCTCAAGAGAAACATTCTCCATGAGGATTCCCATGTGAGTTTCCATTGGCTTTTAATTAGCTGGCTTGACTCTAAAGCAAAAGTATGAGTAATACATAATGGAAATGGAGTAATGGAGAAATGAGATCAGTTTTTTTTTTTTTTAAATCAATTAATTTGGCTTTGTGGGGTCTTAGTTGTGGCACCGGGAAGGCAATGGCACCCCATTCCAGTGCTCTTGCCTGGAAAATCCCATGGATGGAGGAGCCTGGTAGGCTGCAGTCCATGGGGTCGCTGAGGGTCGGACACGACTGAAGCGACTTAGCAGCAGCAGCTGCAGTTGCGGCACACGGAATCTTTGTTTGCATCACGGGAGAGCTTTCTCTGTGGTGCATAGACTCTTTAGTTGTGGAGTGAGCTCCGCAGTTGCAGTGTGAGGGCTTAGTTGCTCTGTGGCATGCGAGATCTTAATTCCCCAACCAGGGACTGAACATGCATCCTCTGCATTGCAAAGTGGATTTTAACCCCTGGACCATCGGGGAAGTCCCAAAATCAACATTATTAATGCAACTGGTGAACTGGAAACCAAAAGAAGTTAATGCAAACCATGGAAGCCAGAAATGACCAATTGCTCCAAACTGTAGCGACCTTTTAGTAAAATGTTAAGTATTTGGTAAATGTCCTAGTCCTGTACTTCTCAAATTTTAATATGCAAATATCTGGGATCTCGCTAAAATGCAGATTCTGATTCACTAGGTTTTGTGTGGGGACTAGAAATTCTGTGCTTGTAACACGCTCCTAGGTGATGCAATGCTGGGTGTTTCCAGACCACACTTTGAAGAGACCTAGATCACGTTCAGGGTTTCTCTGTGGGGAAGATGGAAGCAGTCTAACCCAGAGGGCACACACACCTAGGTTTACTTCACTTCGTGTAGGAAATACATTCCCTAATACTTTTTTATTTTTCATTTATCCTGGCTTTGCCAATTAGTGTGTGACTTCGTTAAGGTACTTGGTACTTTACTTTCCTAATAGGTAAATTAAGATAATAAGCGAATCTCTGCTAAGGATAGTACTTGTTACACTATAATTAATTACTTCTATCTCATGGATAAGAGTTTTATAATTTAAAAATGGGTTGCTTTGTTCAGTTCAGAGATTAAATTAGTTAGGATCATGATAACTTAAAGTAATATCACTTCTTGAACTTCCTTGGTGGCTGAGATGGTAAAGAATCCACTTGCGATGAGGGAGACCTGGGTTCAGTCCCTGATTTGGGAAGATCCCCTGGAGGGGTGCATGGCAACCCACTCCAGTATTTTTGCCTGGAGAATCCTCATGGACAGTGGAGCTTGATGGCGTGGAGTCCATGGGGTCGCAAAAGAGTTGGACACGACTGAGCGACTAAGCACACAGAATATCATTTTCTATTAATGACTCAAATTACAGCATGGAGATTTAAAGAAGGATATTAACGTCTTCGTATGTATAGTCAGTCCTCACAGCTTTTCTTGTACAAGTGTCCTCACAGATCTCAGCTCCAGGAGTCACTTACACCCACTCTCCTGCTTGTGACGGTGTGCTTCATAGACTGGCAGTTACCCAAAGATGGAGCAGGTGCTGTTTGGACTTGTGAACAATCACACACTCTAAATACATTTTTCCAGGGACTTCCTGGGTGGCCTGGTGGCTAAGACTCCACATTCCCAGGGCAGAGGGCTGTCGTTTGATCCCTGGTTGGGAAACGAGATCCCACATGCTGCCACTAAGACCCAGTGCAGCCAAGTAAATACACAAGCGAAAAAATAAAAACACTTTCCTTGCCCTTGGGAGCACATTGTCCAGATGGTAGTTTGAATCATTATTTGCCTGGTCACGTGTTTAGTGTCCTTTGCCGGCACGTGGGGCCATCAGGGGAAGACGCTTTCTGTCTTGTCCACACTGTCCCCTCCTCCGAACACAGTGAGGGGCGCGTAGCTAGTCCTCAGACTGCACTGAGCGAGTGAAGGAATGAGAAGTACCATGTGTTGGGGGAATCAGTCCGGCAAGCAGAGTGGATGCTGGGGTGGCCAGTTTGGGCAGAAGAATCTGCTGGCCTTTCCTAACCAGACCTATTGGTGGCTTTTCATTTCCGATTCTGTCTCCCTCGGCACCTACCAACAGCCCTTCATTGTCTAACCTGGTCTATCGCGGATTACTGCTTAGCTGAGATTTTCTAGGAGACATCGTGTGTCCTTGTTTTTCCAGTAATGCAAAGAACATACTTTTTACAGCAGTTTGTACAGTGGCCTTCCTGGACGGAAGGCCCAGCTCTGGAATCTTTTGCTTTGATTATTCTTTATCGATTGTTTCGTCATGTGTTCATGCTCATGCCCCATTGCTCAGCCTTATCCAACTCTTTGTGACCCTTTGGACCATAGTCCACCAGACTCCTCTGTCCATGGGGTTTTCCAGGCAAGAATATTGGAGTGGGTTGCCATATCCTCCTCCAGGTGGTCTTCCTAACTCAGGGACTGAAGCTGAGTCTCCTGTGTCCCCTGAATTGAAGGTGGATTCTTTTACCTGCTGAACCACAGGGGAAGCATTTTGTCGATGGTGGGGCATAAATTAATTTGGCAGAAATGCCTAGCTAAGTGTCATTAAAATTATTTACAACTCTAAAGATTTTGAGTAATTTTCCTTTCCTTTTTCCTCCATGCAGAATGAAACCTATGCTGCAGTTTGTGAGGTGAGTGCCAGTGACTTGCAGAAAAGGTGTCATTAAACCTCACGTCTTTCTCTCTTATCCTTAAAACACTATTAAAATAAGGATAAAGAAGGCTGAGTCATTCTTGGTGCACAGAAATGTTCTTGCTAGGAGTGCTCTAACTCTGGGTGTAAAAATGACTGTGTGTTTCTATCTTTGACTCAAGTACTTGCTGAACTCTACGTATCTATGTGCATATATAAAATGCATACATGAACGTACATAGATGTATGTATGCACTCATACACATTCACACGTGTACATATGTATTACTCTAATCTGGTTTGAAAGGTTCTTCTGCTTCCTGAAGCCTGGGTGGTGGGAAGAGAGGAAAAGGCACAGTGAGGATACCCTCATCTCTGCTGATTTCACCTCTTCCCCCTAAAGCCTATGGGTTATCATTAAATACAGTGCATTCGAAGATAACCTTTTATTTATTTGTTTGTTTATTTTCTCTTTTGGCCACATTCCACAGCAGGGATTGAACCCATGCTCTCTGCATAGGAAGTGCAGGATCTTAACCACTGGAAACTACCAGGAAAGTCGCAGAAGAGTACTCTGAGGTTGCAATCTTCTTCCTTATTCAGCAAACTCCTTTGGCAACACAGCTTTTTAAAATTTAAATTTCAGTTAATTTACTTCTTGCTGTGATAATAAGGGACCTCATACTGACTCTGGCTGACCAGGTGTCTTCCAATTACCCTCTCCTCTAGCCCCACGGGAGGTCTCTCCCCTGCACTTGACCTTCTTCTCCTTCAGTCTTCTTCAATTAAAATTTCCTGTCCAGGATTCTATATCCTGCAGAATTTATTAGTTTATTTGACGATAGGTACTTATGATGAAGCTGCATTATTTCTCAGTTTCACATCTATGCTGTATTCTATTTAAAATTTCCTTGAAACCAGAGAACAGAACTATCCTATCTTGCCTGAGGAAGAGATACAGATGATCATTCATTAGTAAAATAGAAAAAATTCCTTTGAATAGAAAATAAAAGCAAAAACTTAAATTGGAATATTCTCTCAATAGTCTGTGGTGACCCTGTATCTGAGTGATTTTTCCTTGGGAATGAATGGTGATTGAGTTAGGCAAGAAGAAATAAAGGAAAAATTGCTCCTTATGTAAATAGACAAGTAAAGCTCATTCCTGGATGAGATTAAAACAAAAGCAAAAAGACAACTGCCTGAGAACTCTTTGATGGGACCAAAACAAAAGCAGCAGCCAGAATAACAGTCCCGGAGAGGATTGTGTTTAGAAGCCAGAGAGCGAAAGTGCCTGAAGCATCCAAGCAGTTCAGGACTGGGTTTCTTTCTTTTTTTTTTTAAACTTTGTTAATTTAAAGCCTTTTTTTTTTTTTAAGTTGGAGGATAATTGCTTTATCCTGTTGTGTTAATTTTTGCTGTACAACAACGTGAATCTGCAGTATGTATACCTATATCCCCTTCCTCTTAAGCCTCCCTCCCACTCCCTGCATCCCGCCGGTCTAGGTCATCACAGCGCACAGAGCTGAGCTCCCCGAGTTATACAGCAGCTTCCCACTAGCTATTTATGTTACATGCAGCGTATACGCACCAATGCTGTTTCTCAATTCGTCCCACCCGCTTCCCGCCCTGTGTCCACACGCCCACTCTCTGCATGGGCATCTCTGTTCCTCGAGGACTGGGTCTCTAGCGCGATAGTTCACTGTTCATCACTATGCTGCCCAGTCCTGCTTACGTAACACGTACCTTGGCTCTCTGTTGTAACATGTAATTATTCTATTCTTTCCTATTATATTTTGCTACTTTATACATTAAATAATGTAGACCTGAACAGTCATACATGCTCGATAGAGGTGGAGGTAAAGAGAGAGAGATAGAGATAGATATTTTTAACTCAGCTGCTCACACCTGTAGGAAATTTGAACTCCTCGACCATCAACGCTTCCACCTAGAAAGCTTGGGATTTGCCCACACGTTTCTTGGAGGGAATAGTTTTAGAAGTGGTAGCTTGCAAGGTATAATTTGGAAAACGATGTGAGCAAGTAACATGGCTTATCCCTGATAATTTAGAACACAAATTAGATTATCCTAATCTAGAAGGTTCTAAAAACTTATGACTTCTCATTGCCATTTAAGCAAAAGTACAAACTACCAGTGTTTGCTGGCTCATCCACCTCATCTTGCCTCCTGTTCCTTGTTCTCTGCACCAGCCATACTGGCCTTTCCCTCATCTCCGAGTCTATGCGGCATATTCCTACCTCAAGGCATTTGCCCTTGTCCAGGTTTTTGCAAGTCCAGCTCCTTCTGATCACTCAGGTCTTGTCTTGAAGGTCACCTCTGCATGGTTCTTCCTGACCACCCTAACTAAAGTTAGTCCCCTTCCTGTCTGGTCATGCCTTATGTCTTTGACTTTTATCTAAGTCTCCTCATTCATGTCCAACTCTTTGTGACCTTTTGGGTCATAGCCCACCGGGCTCCTCTGTCCATGGGATTCCCCAGGCGAGAATACATTATCCAAGCATACTTTATTTTTTAAGTTAGTTACTTTGTTATTGTGTATTTTCTTCTAAGAGAATATAAATTCCATGAAGTCAGGGAACTTACTGGTCTTATACACTGCCATAGCCTTAAAATCTAAAACAGTGCTTGGCATGGAAAAGGTATCAGTAAATATTTTTTGAATGAATGACTTTTTAGGAGATGAAGCCACAATTCATATGGAGACTCTGCAATAGAGGCATCCAGGGAGGGTGGTGGGGCCTATCCTCCTTGAGCTGCAGGAATAGCAAAAGACAGCAGGTGTGATAGTCAGGGAAACACAGGAGTGGAGCCAGAGGGGGTGATGATAAAAGTCATCTTACTGCCAGGAGAACAGAGGCAGCAGATGGGTGTAGCCCCTGGGAAGGATGAACTTGGCTTTTGCAGTGGGAATGGCAGCTCAGTCGCCTGGAATATGTTGTATAAATGCCGTGTCCAGGGCTTTTGGCTCAGATTCTGTGAACTTCATAAATCCAAATTCCTTCAAGTTCTTTCCAGGGCAACTTGAGTTTGAGAAACACTGGATAACTTCATTTGAAGTCTAGTGTTAGATGAGAGAGAGAGAGAGCAAGGGAGATAGAGGGAGGAAGGCACACAGAAAAAGAGAGGGAGAGACAAAAGAGGAAATCCTATTCAATAGCTTTGCCTCCACTCGAGATAACACTTAAACTCTTTGGAGTACAAACTTCTAGTTATAAGATTAACAAGTTCTGGGAATCCAACATACAACATGGTGATTATAGCTAATAACACTGTATTATGTTCTTGAATGCTGCTAAAGAGTTGACCTTAAATATTCTCACCACAAAGCAGAAATGGTAATTATATGATGGAATGAAGGTGTTAGCTTATGGTGGTAATCATTTATCTTAATAAAGCTGGGGAAAAAAGGCAAGCTTCATTGAAATAAACAAAACATTTAAGCTCCTGGATAGGTCAGAACTAGCTGTGTTACCACATACTCATTATTCCATTTCCTTCCTTCTTCCTCAGTTTTCTTTCTTGAAAAGAAATCCCAGGTTAATGATAATTTTGCTGCCACTTGGTACATTTATTCTCTGCAGTTAATGAATGTGCTGAGTGTATTTTACTGAAACCACAAAGAAGATGTGAAAAATATACTAGACTCTTAAGTTAAATAATCCTGAGCCCAGACTGAGGTATTTAATCCCTAACTAAGCAAACCTGGGCTTATCAGGCTCCACTTCCTTGGAGAGCACAGATCAAATATGGGACAGTTGAGTATTTGCAAATTAAACAGCCCTTCTCTACCTGGACATGCAGAGGAAATGCACTGAGTCATGGTTTCCCTTATTATCATGAGAAACAATAGAATGTTGTCCCAGGAGTTATAATTATAAACTGAATGAGAGTGGGAAGATTGACTGTGGTTGTGTTGTAGTTTTATGCTGCGTGCCTTTTCTCCTTGCCTTTTCTCCTCCTAGCTATTGTTAATGTTAAAAGTCGCAGGAAATTTGTGTCTCAGCCCCCAAAATGTTTACTCTTTTTCAGTTAATGAGATGAGATGTTAAGCACCATTAGGTTTTTGTAGACCTTAAAATTTAACTTTGGCCCTTAGCATTCATTGAAATGTTCAGTTGCTCCAAAGTTTATAGTCCACTTTCAATTTTTCAAGGAAGGCACGGATACATAAAATAAATAGGCTTCATTTTAGGCTAGAGTTTTAAGTAACTCACTAAACCTTCGACTAAGATGCAAACATATAATTGCACTGTTGAGCTCAGTATTTTGTCACTTTGTGGGGTGTCACCCATTAGAAGGTCATGAAATTAACTTACTGGATTAAAGAGTTACAATAAATAAAATGACATAGGATAGAACGTGTAAGATTGCATCACAGCTCAGGATTCCTTTTGGAGATGAAAATGTTCTAAATTCAGATTGTGATGATGATTTTACAATTCTTTGAAGATTCTAAAAACCACTGAATTATGTGCTTTAAATGGGTAGATTTTATGGTATGTAAAATATATTTCAATAAAACTGTTTAAAAAAAAGGGAAAAAAACGACCATTTCAGCAATCTTTTTTCCCTAACTTGTATGCGTGTAAAAAGTTGTTTTGTTAAATGTATTTTGGGATTCAGGACATGGTCAAAAAAGATTGAAAGCTGTTGTTCTAATCCCACTAGCAAATGGGAACTTGAGTATTACAGCTCAAATTCTTGATATACAGGTATAGTTATATATCAGGCATTTCTATTTCAAAATTTGGTTGAAGCTTGTGAGCAAAAGCAGTACAAAGGCTGCGCTGACTGGCATGCTACCTGTCTTCCATAGCGAGAATCCTGTGAAGTCGGCTGCAGCAGCGGGGAAGGCGCCTATGAAGAGGAAGTGCTGGGTAAGCAGACTCACACAACTGTTGCTGAAAATAATCTGCACCACTCCAGGGACCTGTCCTAATGTAGGGGCAATGAGCCATCTCTTAAAATATCTAGACGTCTACGTCTCAGTGTGACACATATATACATACATTTATATAATCAAATATATATATATTTTATTAACTTCAAATGTGTAATCCATATTTAGAGACTCAGCAGAAGTCTTCTTTCAGAGGAAAACAGGGGAAACAGCATATGACATGTTTAGAATTTGAGATTTTGCCCTCAGTTCAGTGGATGCAATCACTTCTCTCTTAATATAAGGGACAAATGTGAATCCTGAGCAACTAGATTATCAGGAAATGCCACTGTTTTAATGAACTGAAAGTGTAGAAATATTTTATTTAATGTAAATTTCATTACTCAGCTAACAGTTTTTCAATTCACTGAGTGCCTTCTATAGTTATGGCTCCTTATAACATATTGGGAAATTTGCAGAATGTATAGAAGTTATGCTTCTCAGTGTTAGATCTGGAGTAAGTAAGGAACTTGACTGTATATGTCTCCAGTTCCCTCTGACTTATTTCAGAGCAGGTTGGGTGTCTTTAAGAGACTTTGCCCGAGTGTTTTAATTCTCTAGTCTAAGAATCAACACTTTGATAAACTATAGCCTATGTTAGCAGCTAGCTTTTCCAGGAATTCCCCAGTTTTTCCTCCCACTGGAAGATAAACAGTTCCTTCCAGAACAAGAGATGATTGGCTTTTCCATAAGCTGCAGTCCTTGTTTCAATGGTTGATGAAAATTGGCAGGTGGATCTTTCCTTGCTATCCTGATTTGCTTCTGAATCAGAGTGGTGAAGAAACCTTATCCTGTAAGTTCAGGAAAAGATGCCTGCTTTTGCCTGCTTTTCTATAATACTGGATGTCCTAGCCAAAGCAAGTAGGCAAGAAAAAGGCATCCAAATTTGAAAGGTGGAAGTAAAATGATTTTTGTTTGCAGATGATATAATCTTATATGCAGAAAACCCCAAAGATACCACAAAATACCCTGTTAGAACTAATAAACAAATTTGGCAAAGTAGCAAGAAACAAAGTTAAAACTAGAAAATTAACTGCATTACTATGCACAAATAATGAACCATCCAAAAAGGAAATTATGATGAAAACTTCATTTACAATAGCATCAATAAAATACTTAGAAATTAACCAAGGAGGTGAATGATTTGTAAAGTGAAATGTTCACCAAACATTTCCAAAACAAATTAAAGAAGGCAAGTAAATGGAAAGACATTCTACATTCATGGATTAAAAAACTTGGTATATTGCCAAGATGTCAATATTATCAGAGCAATCTACAGATTTAATGCAATCCCTATCAAAATTCCAAATACATTTTTGCAGATGTTTTACATGGGATCGAAAGACCGATTCTGCAATTTATATGGAATCTCAAGTGACCCCAAATTCTGAAAAGAACAGAGTTGGAGAATTCATACTTCCTGATTTCAAACTTATTGCAAACCTATAATAATCAAAACAGTATGGTTCTGGCATTCAGAATTCTAACACTTATATAGTGTCTGGGAAGTAGCACCAATAACTGTGGGTACCAATTGTAATGTTGCTAATGCTTAAAAGTCATGAAATATTTCATAATAAAAAAGAGAAGAATATAGGATCCTTTGGAGCTCAGTTACTTGCACATATAAAAATAATGTGTTTGACACAATGGGCTATAGATATGCCGGGGTCCAGCCCTGGTGGATCCAGGGTGATTCGAAGGTGGGGACAGAGTCGGCGTGTTTGGAAATAACTTATTTAATTACAGATAGAGAAGGATTAGAAAACTAGCAGAGCAAAAGAGGTTGAATAACTTGGTTCACATGGAATACCAATCACCACCTACGTAGGCCGCAGGCGTCTTCCCGTTCTCCCAAAGGAGAGGAGGCACTGAGGCCCCCCGGTCCGATCTTAGAAGCCCAGGCAAAATTAGCAGGCTTGGTGGGTACCCATGCACCAGATGGGAATTCAGCCAGAAAAACGGAGAGCAAGAAAGAAGCGACATGGGGAATCAGTCTTTCCGGAAACTGATCCCATTTCTTTATTTTTGGGTTTGCTTATATACCTTTTGTTACACATAGGGATGAATACAGAGTCACGCGGGGGTCAGCAGTCCTGACCTTTATCAAAATCAGGTGCTTCACATAAATGTATAAAAAAAAAGGTCTTAGGGGTTTTACATCATCTTCTGGCCATGAGACCTGCTGACATTTTACGACCCTTTCTTTCTGATAACCAAAAGACTTATTTTTTCCAAGGGTGTTTTTTCTTAAACCAGGCACCGCCCTCCAAATAAAGTTACATTCCTATAGGGTGAGGGTGTAGTGAGTTACAATCAAGAAAGTAATTTATTTAACCCACGGTCAACATGATTAATCTTAAAGGTTAATACTTATTTTTCCTATATACTTAAAGGTAATACTTATTTATCCTATATGCTAGTTATATTCATTATAAGGGCAGGGAATATGGAGATTTAGCAGCAAACATCAGCCCAACAAATGAAAATCCTTTCCCCAATGTTTCCCTTAAGATCTATTTAGTCTTAAGATAGTGATAAAGTTACATTTTTACATAGCAAGGACACAGTGATTTATAACAAAGAGATACAGTGATCTATTACAATAGAGAAAATTCATTAACTCAAAAAGTCTAGTATTGCTAACCTTAAAAACTACTATATTTCCTTTTCTATATTCCAAATACATTGATTAATATATTCCCAGGTGCCTAAGGATATGGAGGCCTGATGGCAATCATTGACTCAACAATGAGAAAAGCCCTGTGCTGATTAAGACTTTTGAAATACTCCAAAACTCTCCGTGCTGTTTATGGTTAAGAGGTAGAAAACAATCATGTGTGTAGTGGCAGGAGTATGGATAATCCTGTCACACAAGCTAGTCTGTCAGCAGAGAGGTTTGACCTGAGACACCCTTGTCACACCCAGGGCAGGGAATTAGCAGCAATTATTGGCACAACAAATGAAAAAACCCTTCACCAATATAATTCCTAACCAACCCACTATACTGACAATTTCCAACTTCCCAAAAGAATTTGCCTTTAGTAAGCCTAAAACATCTCATGCCTCTCTGGTTGGGAGGCTGTAAACAATCACATGTGGCCAGACGAACCTATACAGGCGGGCTACATAACCTTCAGAGGAGTCCGTAAGCTGAAACACTCTTGTCATGCCCAGGAATTTTTATTGACTTGGAGCTGCACGTTTACTCCTTCTCCGAGAGAACCGGTGGGGAGCAGCCCCCCATAAAGTCAGAGGTGTAGGCGAGAGCATGAAACAGTAAAGAAGATAGACTCTGGTTTGGGGGGTAGATGCTCGGGAACAGGGGTTTCCTGAGGCTTGATCACGCCTTTGCATATGCCAAGCCTCCTTCCTCATGACCTGTGCCATGGGCGGAGTTCCTCACGCTGGCCCCCGGCATCAATACATAGTGTAAAATTTAAAAGTATCTTGAGATATGTGCCCTGGGTCAGTGGATGGTTCTGTTGCCCTACACATACCCTTGGCATCCACCCCTCTAACCTATGAGAAGAGAAAACCAGTCTCAGAACACTCCATTTTGCTTGCCTGTAAGAAAAACTATCTTCAAAGATTAGATGGCTCAGTGGGTAAAGAATCTGCCTGCAATGCTAGAGACATAGGATATGCAGGTTCAATACCTGGGTCAGAAAGATCCCTTGGAGAAGGAAATGGCAACCCACTCCAATATTTTTCTTGGAAAACTGCATGGACAGAGGAGCCTGGTGGGCTACATCCAAAGGGTCACAAAGAGTTGGACACGACTAAGCAGGTAGGCAGGATGAGGGGAAAAAAGCTGCCAGACCAACTGGCTGATTTAAAGAAATAAACCACCTGAATTATAGGCATCAGTTACTGTTCAGATGAATAATTGTGGCAAGATGTAGCAGGAGCGTGCTGAGATGAAGCAGGGACATGCTGTCCTGTGTCAACAGACATGGGATGTGGTGAATGAAATCTTGCTTTCTCCCCAGAAAATGCAGACCTCCCCACTGCACCCTTTGCTTCTTCCATTGGAAGCCATGGTATGACATTACGATGGAAATCGGCCAACATCTCTGGAGTAAAATACATCATTCAGTGGAAATACACACAACTTCCTGGAAGCTGGACTTACACTGAGGTATGAACCACTGCCTACGTACCTGCATGCCCATTCAGTCACGCGACCCCATGGATTGTAGCCCTCCTGGCTCCTCTGCCCATGGGATTCTCCAGGCAAGAATACTGGAGTGGGTTGCCACTTCCTACTCCAGGGGATCCCAATCCATGGATCTAACTTGTGCCTCTTGTGTCTCCTGCGTTGGCAGGTGGATGCTTTACCACCGCTGAACTTCAGTCTTTGCTCTCTTCATGCTAAACCTTTTATTTTTGAGGAAAATATATTATTGGATATAGATATTATTGCTTCAGCTCAGCATCACATAACCAACTACTCATATCATTGGTCATTATCTGTCCATCCCATTGAAAATGATGCCAACTAGGGTGGAGGTCAGGGAGGTCATCCAGGCGGGTCCCTATTAAGACAGCAAAAGCAGGTTCAGAGAACAATCCCAAGACACCAGGTGTTTTAACACAGAAAATTAAAGGAAAGCCTTGAGGTAAATGCCAAATAATTGAATCCATAATTTTGCAGGTTTGAAGACGGAAGGAATTTCGGTGTGAATTGTGTGGACTGAGATGGGGATATCTCAGCTCTGAGCTCCAGGCCTCCTTTTCAGCTGGCCTGGCAGGCTCTGTGCTGTGTGTGCTTAGTTGCTCAGTCCTGTCTGACTCTTTGTGACCCACGTGGACTGTAGCCCTCAAGGCTCCTCTGTCCATGGAATTCTCCAGGCAAGAATACTAGAGTGGGAAGCCATTCCCTTCTCCAGGGGATCTTCCCGACCTAGGGATTGAACCCGGGTCTCCAGCGCTGCAGGTGGCTTCTTTACTGTCTGAGCCACCAGGGAAGCCCTGGATCACTTCATACCCAGAAGGCCATGCATCATCTACAAATGAATCTGTGCTCTTGAGTTACAATATCTGGAAGTGATTCCATGAATACTGATGTTTGATCTCTCATTGATTAGGCTGTGTCCAAGCTCTCCTACGTGGTAGAGCCCCTGCATCCCTTCACTGAATATGTTTTTCGAGTGGTTTGGATCTTCACAGCCCAGCTGCATCTGTATTCCCCTCCAAGTCCCAGTTACAGGACTCATCCTTATGGAGGTATGGCATGCATGCCTTGCTGGAGAAATCAGGGGTCATTCCAAAGCTTTGGTTTCGTTTGCTTTTATTTTAAATAGTGAAATAGATTTATTCCTTTGTTAATCAATCCATCTAACAATGGGGTATGTAACTAGGTGTCAAGTCGTCTTCTAGGTGCTCACCATGAAAAGTGAAAGTGTTAGTCACTCAGTCCTGTCCAACTTTTTGTGACCCCATGGACTGTAGCCTACCAGGCTCCTCTCTCCATGGGATTTCCCAGGCAAGAACACTGGAGTGGGCTGCCATTTCCTTCTCCAAGGGATGTTCTTGACCCAGGGATTGAACCCAGGTCTCCCACATTGCAGGCAGATTCTTTACCATCTGAGCCACCAGGGAAGTCCAGGTGCCCACCATACCTCTGATCAAAACAAAAGTCTCTGCTCTAGTGAAGCTCACCTTTTGGTGGAAAGGAAATTCCCTCGACAGTAAATCTAATAAAAAAGGAAAGTATACTGTGAATAGGAAGACATGGGTTGCTATGGTAAGAAAAATGCTTTGAGCAGGGTCTGTCCATGAAAAATGGGGAGTGCATTAAAGTAGTTGGTCAGAATAAGCCTCATTATGTGATTAGGAGTTATGGAAGGTTTTAAAGGAGTAATTGCTTCAAATGCTCCTTAAAAAGATAATTGGCAAATACACACAGACTGCGTTGAATGATATTGAGTGATAGGGACTGGGAAGTACAGAAGTAGCAAGACCAACTGGGAGGTTATTATTGAACTTCAACTTTTGGTTAGAGATGATTTTAAAAAATAGTCAATATGTTGGAACATTTTCTGATTTATTCTTTGAAAGATTTGACTTCCATACTGGGAAAAGGATTCAAGCCTAGAGGCTTTCAGGGAGATAAATGCCAGGAGAAGACATTCAGGGAGAGTTTCTGGTATTCTCAACATCTGAGTTAGCCGAGGGGACTTGGAAGGGCTTATTCCAAGCCAGATGTTGGATGTCCCTACCCCTCAGTTCTGGAGAATCAGCTGCGTGCAGAGACCCTCACACTGAACTAGGCCTTGGACCAAACCTCAGCAGGACAGCTGATGACGCTGGCTGGGGCATTTTCCCTCACGCCTGGTTAGTGCCTTCTTTTTGCTTATCAGACTTTAGGTACATGTGGTCCCTCTGATGATCATTCCTTGACCATCCTCAGGACCTCAGATTAGACATGGGTCTCGGGCAATATTTGAAATGTTCCAGGTCAGAGTAGAATACATAGATCCTTTTTGTTCAGAGCAGTGCCTCACGGACTCCAACAGTGTGGGAGCATTTTCCAGTACTGGATACATACGGTGGTCCAGGGCAGATGATTAGTTAAATCAAAGTAGTGAAGAAGGCAAATGTTTCTTTCCATTTCTGAGTCTTTCTCTGGATATGCAAGCCTCCAAACCCTCCATATGTTTCAGTTCTTGTACTGGGTATCCTTTCCATGGATAACATCTCATGCTTCAATTCTGTCTCACTTTTTTAGCCACATCAAAACTTAGAGTTATCCATTTTGTGTTCCGTCACCTTGTGGCCCTTTTCTCTTTCAGCTATGGGAAATATATGACTTTAGATGGTTGTTATTGCCTTTTAATTGGGGCCCTTATGAAGATAATTTCTTAATCAGGTGGAATAATCACCTTGCCTAACCTGACCAGCCTTTTCAGCCTTTTCAGAGAGATTTGGACTACTCACAACTTGCCCCAGAGGTGGCATGGAATGCACTTGCAGCGGGGCAGATCAAGCCTGTCTGGGTGTGGACTAAAGAGTTAGGTTTTCTGACATCCTAATTCCGATTCGCTAGCAGATGATTCCTACTTCCCCGCCCACCTGAGTCACTTAGTGCATGGAGCTGAGGAGTGAGGCAATGATATCTGTGTTTGCTCAAGCTGCGTCTGAGAGTTGGGGAGGCACCGTATCAGAGATCAGCTGAAGGGCCTTTTTAAAACACAGCCAGTGGGAAGGCTGCTCTGGCTTCTCTCTCCCCACTCTAAGGGGACACGGGTGATGCAGTGCACCTCCCAAAAACTGTTCAGAGGGAGAGAGCCTGCTGAAGAGCAAAGTGCTATCAGTCTGCCTTTCTATGAAAAGAGGAAATAAACGGTGGGGTTGCAGGGCATAGGAGGTATGGAAAGCAGGTGAGGGCGGACTGGGCTGTTAGGTCATTTGTTTTCCTTTCTGTTCTTTGCCACTGGGGTAGATCCTACAGTCTGTGGGTGAATGCTCGGTTAGCAAATGCATGCTCATTTTTGTCCTTCATGAGGGAAGGGATGCTGCTAAGGCACAGAAAACCTGGATTTGGGGGACCTTGAGAGCTGGGGGGAGGAGAGTACTGTCTGGGTCAGCAGAGCTGATGCCAGCAAAAGGGAAGCAGGCTGTTCTAATTCAGGCTTATCTAAATTCCTATCTTTAGCTAGAACTGGTCCAGCCACAGGACCCTAATGAGGGAAAAGGCCCCAGGCCTTATTTCTTTCAACTCGTGTTAATCATTGACTTCAGTTTTGTTACAGAGTCTCTTCTCCTTCCTAACCTGGTTCCATCCCATGTTTGAACTCAGTCAGGTACCTGGAGATTTTTCACAGTTTTTTTTTTTTTTCCCCCTACAGCATTATCCTATTTGTAGACTTCCACATTTAATTTTATTGCATAAATTAGAAGTGAGGGAAATAACACTTTCTTTAAAGAATCCCTTAGAAGAGTAGCTAACTGATATTGTTTAGGGATCAAGAATTGCAGTTCATAGATATATTACCTCCTACCACTTATTGTGACTATTAAAGAAAATATTTCATTTATGCTAAGTTTTCAAAAAACAAGACTTTACCCTACCCTATTTACGTTTTTCTCTGTATATTTTCTGCTCACGGTGTTACCATTATCTCTTCTAGTTCCTGAAACTGCTCCTTTCATTAGGAATATTGAAAGCTCAAGTCCCGACACGGTGGAAGTCAGTTGGGCTCCACCTCAATTCCCAGGTGGACCTATTTTGGGATATAACTTAAGGCTGATCAGCAAAAATCAGAAATTAGATTCAGGGACACAGAGAACCAGTTTCCAGTTTTACTCCACTCTACCAAATACCACCTACAGGTAAGAATTTAGTGGTGCATGAAGAACATAACCAGCATGGGTGCATGCATGATAATTATCTAAGAAATATGGCTACAAAATAATTTAAAATGTATTTTGAGATGTCTAACTGACTTTGTGCTGCTGATCTGAAGTTGTGTTTTCCCTCAAGTTTGTATGCTTGCTAGATTACACCATCCTAAGCAAAAACATTTTCAAGCATTTCTATTATATTCAGAGAAAAATACAAATGTGAGCTCATAAATATGGGCTAAAAAAAGACAACATAAGCACCATCAATATCATTTCTTCATTTAATCCAACATGAAGAAAGTAAAGAGGTAGAATTCTGTTAATGGTATTTTTACATTAACTGTTAAGGGAGTTATTTTATTATTGTTAGCTTTTCTAGCATTTACTAAGACCTCTGTAAATTAGGGCATGAATGAGGGTCATGCAGATAGCAGAGTTCAGTTTTTGACTTCTGTGACCCTGAACTGTTCTGTGGGGAATGCAAACAAGGACATGATTGATGGTCATTTCAGTGCTGAGCAGCAGCACCGAGTAACTAGATACACACATTGCCACCTTGTCCTTTAAATAGAAACGTTATTGCTCCTTCTATTTTTATCTTATGTTCACACCATGCCATGTAAAACACATCTCTCCAAATTGTTTTTGGAATAGGTTTTCTATTGCAGCAGTAAATGAAGTTGGTGAGGGGCCGGAAGCAGAATCTAGTATTACCACTCCGTCTCCAGCAGGTATAGACTGGGGGTGTGCCTCCTGCTACTGGGAAGTTGAGGGGTGGAAGGGTGGATTCAGATCTGACAGGTCCTGTGTCATCTGGTGTTCCTTAAGCCCCTGCTCGTCTGCCAAATAACACTGTCTTGTGAATACTTGATAAGTTTCCATTTTAAACGAGAAATCAGTCCCATCTGACAAACAGGAGTAAGTTGCCAGAGCAAAGTTTTCACATTGAAATTTAAAAATTAAAAAAAGAAAAAAAAAGGAATTGAAAAAATGGCCCCAAGCAAACTCTTGGTTTCAGTTAAAGTCTCTAGTGATTATGGGAGAAGGCAATGGCAACCCACTCCAGTACTCTTGCCTGGAAAATCCCATGGACGAAGGAGCCTGGTAGGCTGTAGTCCATGGGGTCGCTAACAGTCGGCACGACTGAACGACTTCACTTTCATTTTTCACTTTCATGTGTTGGAGAAGGAAATGGCAACCCACTCCAGTGTTCTTGCCTGGAGAATCCCAGGGATGGGGGAGCCTGGTGGGCTGCCGTCTATGGGGTCGCACAGAGTCTGACATGACTGAAGCGACTTAGCAGCAGCAGTGATTGTGACTTTCATTTACATACTTAGGGAATACATATATCCTACTCTAACCTCCGCTTTATGGGTCATCATTTAATAAAGATCAGATGTCTTTTTCTTCCAGTTTCCTTTAGTTTTCAAATCTATCTGGACTTAGTAAGTAACATTTTACTATTCTGAATATTCAAACTACGAAATTAGCTCTTGTTATTAGTTGGCAAGTACTTATTTTTTTTTTTTTTCAGCTTCAGCATTTTAACGTTTACCTTAGGAGACTAAATATTTACTGCATGATTCCCACGTAAGCAAAACCTTAATAAAAGAAAATGCTTGGAGAAGGAAATGGCAACCCACTCCAGTATTCTTGCCTAGGAAATCCCATGGACAGAGGAGCCTGGCGGGCTACAGTCTATGGAGTCTCAAGAGTCAGACACTACTAAGCAAGTAGCCACCCCCGATGTAAATGGTATTGTGTTTTTAATTTCAAATTCCACTTGTTCTTTGTGGTTATATAGGAAAACAATCAATATTTATATATCGATGTTGCTGTTGTTGGTTATTTGTTTCAGGAGTGTTTTATTGATATATATATATATTTTTTTTTTCTGTATACAAGATAAAATTTCTCACTATTAGGGAAAAAAAAAAAAAAGAAAATGCTCTCTAAGAAGCACCAGAAATATTTTAGGGAAAGTTAGTTCAAAACGTTTGGAATAATACGCGAAAACTCAAAATACTAGGAGTGTGTTTTCTGTCTACGTGGCAACCCTGTTTGCTGACTTGACCTCCCATTCCCCAAATCTGCCCCCAGATATGCTGGTGGGTATTTATTGAATGTCATCCATTACTAACCTTTAGTTTCTTTGGCTGTTACTAGACTCTAGGAAAAGAGAGGTATTTTTGTTATACAAGAAGCATCCCAAGGACGAGTTAAATATAGAGCAGGTTTAAGGTTGTTATTACTGTGATTACTGCATAACATTTATTAATTACCCTAAAAGTGTTGATCAAGGCACAATGCATCAGTCTCCAGTCGAATAGGACGTCACACAGAGTTCTGCAGTCCTCAGATTTCATTACTATAGGCTTTTCTCCTGCCTCAAAGGGAGAGATAATTGAAGACAAAACAGAGGCAACCAAAGTCTGCCCATAGGTGTGTGTTATGCAACCAGCCCCTCCAGCCTGCTGGTCTACCTTCACCAAGCAGTCAGATTCCCAGGGTGGAGGATAATGAGCCGAGCTCCTGTTTGGGCAAGGCTGTTGAGAAGAGTGACACTGCATGTGCTGTTATTTTGAGGGCATTCAGGGTCACATACCCAGAAATCCTGCTTGGTTGACACAGTACTTCCCGCCCCAATCATAGAATGTGATTTATACCGCAGTTGAAATACCCCAGTATCTTCCAAGAATATCTGGCAAAGCTCTTCTGTGTGCCAGCCTGCTTGTTTTTAAGGGTGGTATTGATCTGTTTTGTGTCACTATGTACATGATTGGTCTGTCTGTCTATAAAGTCGTGTTGTTGTTTTAGTTCAAGAAGAGGAACAGTGGCTCTTTTTATCCAGGAAAACTTCTCTAAGAAAGAGGTCTTTAAAGCATTTAGTAGATGAAGCACATTGCCTTCAGTCAGATGCCACACACCATAATATTACAGGTCAGTGTAATAGAGAAAAATGTTTCCTTAGTGTGTAAGGAAAGATCCAGGTTGACTTTAATGCCTTTGTTAAAGAGTAAATAAATGAGTTCTCTTTAGTGTCACTGTTTTGTCTGGTTTGTTACATAGTAACACATCTATTTGCCTCACTTCTCCAGGAATATCAGTTAATGTCCACCAGCAGGTTGTTTATTTCTCTGAAGGAACTCTCATATGGGTGAAGGACGCTGCCAACATGTCTGATGTGTCTGGCCTGAGAATTTTTTACAGAGGCTCAGGATTAATTTCTTCCATCTCCATAGACTGGCTTTATCAGAAAATGTATTTCATCATGGATGAAATGGTTAGTCTGAGAATTTAAAGTGAACAACTAGATATTGAAAATCTAATGCATATCTTGACATATTAATATTTATAAGTAAACATAATTCTTTCAATAATTAATCATTGAGTGTTCACTATGTTTTAGATACTGGGTTAGCAATGAATCATACATAGAGTCTTATAGGAGGGTCTAGATTTTACCTAGTACTAAGTACTTTACGAAGAATTGATGCTTTTGAACTGTGGTGTTGGAGAAGACTCTTGAGAGTCCCTTGGACTGCAAGGAGATCCAACCAGTCCATCCTAAAGGAGATCAGCCCTGGGATTTCTTTGGAAGGAATGATGCTAAAGCTGAAACTCCAGTACTTTGGCCACCTCATGGGAAGAGTTGACTCATTGGAAAAGACTCTGATGCTGAGAGGGATTGGGGGCAGGAGGAGAAGGGGACGACCGAGGATGAGATGGCTGGACGGCATCACCTACTCGATGGACGCGAGTCTGAGTGAACTCCGGGAGTTGGTGATGGACAGGGAGGCCTGGTGTACTGCAATTCATGGGATTGCAAAGAGTCGGACACGACTGAGCGACTGAACTGAACTGAACTGAAATATTTTACTTAGTCCTGATATACCATTAAATCATCTTTCTTGTGATTTTTCAGAGCTGTAATTTTTCACTAATGATAATTTGACTTCCATGAGACAGTGGTACCTGAATTATCACTGGATAACAACTGCCAATCATGATTAAAATCAGCTGTGAGCATTTTAAATTATGTAATATTGGTATTATCAAATCAAGTTTCCTTTTTTGAAAGAGAGGCTGGTCTCAGTCACCGTGGCTGGAAGCCCATAAGCTTCAGTTCAGTTCAGTTGCTCACTTGTGTCCGACTCTTTGCCACCCCATGGACTGCAGAGCGCCAGGCTTTCCTGTCCATCACCAACTCCCAGAGTTTACTCATACTCACGTCCATGAGCTGGTGATGCCATCCAACCATCTCCTCCTCTGTCGTCCCCTTCTCCTCCCGCCTTCAATCTTTCCCAGCATCAGGATCTTTTCAAATGAGTCTGCTCTTCACCTCAGGTGGCCAAAGTACTGGAGTTTCAGCTTCAACATCAGTCCTTCCAATGAATATTCAGGACTGATTTCCTTTAGGATGGACTGGTTGGATCTCCTTGCAGTCCAAGGGACTCTCAAGAGTCTTCTCCAACACCACAGTTCAAAAGCATCAATTCTTCAGTGCTTAGATAGGCCCATAAGCTTAGATATAGCTAAAATATTAATAAAATTAGTTGAGTATCTCCACAAATATGAAAAATATGTACTTGTATTTCATGGATACCAAGAGAATATGAACTCATCAAGATATAGGATATAAAACTGTCTTTTAAGGGCTTTTTCATGTTTTCAAAAAGTGCCTGTGACTAGTGGAATTCTAAGCACAGAACAGTTGCTCCAGGAATATTTGTTGGCCAAATAGACTAGAGACACTAATGCTACTGATGTACTTTTCTCTAGGTGTGTGTCTGTGATTTAGAGAACTGCTCAAACATTGAGACAATTACACCTCCCTCAATCATTGCACCTCAAAAAATTGTGGCTGATTCATACAATGGGTAAGTGTTAGCCTTGCAAATGTGAATTCTCTTCCTTTGGCAAGAATCTTAGGGAAACTTGTTTGCTAATAATATTGTAGTGACAGATGAGCCAATCTTATTTCATATTTAATTAAATCCAGGCAAAGTTTTCATTCTTATAGAGCTAAGAGGAAATTTCTTTAAAACTTCACCCACAACTTTTCTAGGTAAGCAGGTTTTCCTTTCTCCTTTGCAGTAGATTATGGGCATATGGGAAAAATCTCTTCTCTGGGACTCAGGGACCTGGCTTCTCTTCTTGGGTTTGTCATGATTTTATGCATGACTCAGAGTTTTATTCCCCTTCAGCTCTTCCAATGAGAAGCCCTTCCTGCCTATCTTTCCTCTCTTCATTACACCATTTTCTCTTGCTGAGCAGTTCAGTGCCTGTTTGCTTTTCTTGTCTGGCTATCATGTCTGTTGGGAGACAGGTTTAGCATTCTTCCACTGACTCCTTTCTGCTGATTTTGGGTGGTCCTTCCCAGCTGTTTTTACTCAATTGTGGGGTATTTCATCATGATT
The DNA here is from genome assembly GCF_016772045.2 of Ovis aries. Classification (NCBI taxonomy): domain Eukaryota; kingdom Metazoa; phylum Chordata; class Mammalia; order Artiodactyla; family Bovidae; genus Ovis; species Ovis aries. The sequence goes on from NC_056061.1 coordinate 20,632,231, forward strand.
TTGTAAAACGCTGACACTATTGCCTCACTCATTTGTGAATATTTTTAAAAGCTTGTTACTGTTGTTCAGTTACTAAGTTGTGTCTGACTCCTTGTGACCCCATGAACTGCAGCATGCCAGGCTTCCTTGTCCTTCACTTTCTCCAGGAGTTTGCTCAAACTCAAGTCTACTGAGTCAGTGATGCCATCCAACCATCTCATCCTCAGTTGCCCCCTTCTTCTCCTGCCCTTAATCTTCCCCAGCATCAGGGTCTTTTCCAATGAGTTGGCTTTTCGCATCAAGCGTCTGGAGCTGCAGCTTCAGCACCAGTTCTTCCAATGAATATTTAATGTTGATGTCCTATAGGATTGGCCTGTTTAATCTCCTTGCAGTCCAAGGAGTCTTCTCCAACACCACAGTTTGAAGGCATCAATTCTTCGGGACTCAGCCTTCTTTATGGTCCAGCTCTCACATCCATACTTCTGGATAAACTGTAGCTATGACTATATGGACCTTTGTCAGCAATAAAGCTTAGTCTAATACAAATGCAGGGTTAGTATTGCTGGTAGCAACTGTGCAAAATAATACCATAAAGTTTTAAAAAATGGCTTAAATGTTTGTTTTCTTCCGTTTTGTCGTTCACAATGCATGGGAATATTTATGGACAGATTTTGACTAAGAATTTCTGTGTATTGGAGAAAAATGTTTCATAATAAATGACAGGTTCAGTCATGTAAGTTTTATGTAATATGATTTTAAGAGTAGACTTCACTAGAAAACCTGTAAAGACCCCTGTTGTTCTTAAATTCTGATTCCTTAAGAAGTCACATGTAATAATTAGGAGATTAAGTCTTATAAGAGAGGCTGACATTTTCCAGGATTCCAACTTCTAACTTAAATGAATAGAGCATATTTGTAATAAATGCCTTTACCAGTTTGCATCTTGGGAAACCCTGTACTTATCCACTCTGGAGATACTTGGTTCTGATTGCCCAACAGGATAAGACAATGGTGTTTTTCCTTCTTCACCCTTGCACTGACTCACACCAGGCTTCTTCCGCTCCTGTGTCAGGTACGTCTTTTATCTCCTGAGAGACGGCATTTATAGAGTCAATCTTCCTGTGCCTTCTGGTGGGGGCTCAGAAGCCATGCGTATTGTGCAGAGTGGCACTTTAAAGGACTTTGCAATCAAGCCACAGTCCAAGCGGATCATTTATTTCAACGACACTGCCCAAGTCTTCATGTCAACCTTTCTCGACGGCTCCGCATCCCACATCATCCTACCTCATGTCCCCTTTACTAATGTGAAGAGCTTTGCTTGTGAAAACAACGACTTCCTGGTCACAGATGGCAAGGCTGTTTTCCAACAGGATTCTCTGTCTTTTAATGAATTCATCGTGGGATGTGACCTGAGTCACATAGAAGAATTTGGCTTTGGCAACTTGGTCATCTTTGGCTCATACACCCAGCCACACCCGCTGCCGGGCCGCCCACAGCAGCTCTCCGTGCTGTTCGGCTCCCACCAGGCCCTGGTTCAGTGGAAGCCCCCTACGCTCGCCATCGGCGCCAGTGAGTTCCCTGTCCCCCGCCTGGAGGCTGGCCTTGTCAGAAGGAGAGGAAAACTTAATAGGCTTGGCATGGCAACTCAGCTTTGAGAGCCCTTATGTGATTATTTAGCCAGTAACCCAAAGTGCTACTTAGCACTCTCTTTGTCTCCTCTCTCTCACACATACACACAGTGTTATTACGTTTGTTCTACATTTACCAGTTTTGATAAAGAGAATTTCTATATTTTATCATGTACATCCAAACAGAAGGGTTGGAACATTTATTGAGAGTCTTCATGGAGCCAGGCACTGACATTCTAGTTGGAGGGAATGCATTAGCCAGGGGGATGGAACACTTGGGTTGAGATTTTGTATCTGGGAGACCTTGCATGAATTTGAGCCTAAAACTCTCGGGACTTGAATTTTCATCTCTGGAGAGGCAGCATGTGTGGTGGGTTTGCAGGTGGGCTCTAGGGCCCACCTGCACAGATTCAAAGGCTAGTATCAGCAGACTAGCCTTTTAGCAGAATGACCTGGGCAAGTTACTTAACCATTTCATACATGTTTCCACTACTGGAAATAAAAATATTAAGTATATCCTTCTAAGGGATTGTCATATAGACCGAATTAAGATGTATAGGTAGACCCCAGAACAGTATCTAGCAAAGCAGTTGGCAGTTTTTTTTCTTTTAATAAAAGAAGGACCAGATAATAAAGATTTTCCATTTTGTGGGTCATACAGTTTCTGGGATAGCTACTCAACTCTGTCTTTGTGGTATGTAAGCAGCCATAGATAATATGTAAATAAGTCACTATGACTGTGTTCCATTACAACTTTATTTATAAAAACAGGCAGTGGGCCAGATTTGGCCTGTGGGCTGCAGTTTGCCAACCTCTGGTCCCCTAGCAAACATTGGCTGCTGCTGCTAAGTCACTTCAGTCGTGTCCGACTCTGTGTGGCCCCATAGATGGCAGCCCTACTTTTACTTTAAGACCAAGTTAATTATGCCTGTTTGATGTATATCTCAAAGATGGCTGAAAATGAATTAGCAAAATTTTTTAATTTTTATTTTTTGGGCTTCTAGGAGAGTGATATTCTGCTGACACTGGAATAATATTAGAGATTCATTGTTAAGCGTTTATTAGGAGCTTGTATAGTATACCCTTCTGATAGTTCTATGCAGCCAGTCGCACAGCACAGAGAGGGGAACAGTGGCCTCCCATTTGTTGGCAAGATGTCTCTTTGATGAGACAAAATGAGTGAGTAGAACGGCCACTGTCCTAATCATGTCATCAAGTTAACCCTGGCAATTAAGGGGTAACAGGCTCAATTATCCTTCCACTCAAGCTGAAGCTGTAGATAAGTTGACTGACAATCCTTTGTTTGCCCTTTGCTGATATCATTCTGGTCAGTAATATTGTTTAACTCTTCCGCATAGGTCCTTCTGCCTGGCAGGACTGGACTTATGAGGTGAAAGTATCAACCCAAGACCTTCCTGAAACCACTCACGTGTTCTCTAATATAAGTGGGACCATCCTTAATGTACATGACCTTCAGAGTGCTACAAAATATGAGGTTTCTGTGAGAGCAAGTTCTCCCAAGGGGCCAGGCCCTTGGTCAGAGCCCTCAGTGGGAACTACTCTGGTACCAGGTGAGAGAATGCTCTTGATTTAGGGAGTGATTCTGACAAAAGAGGCTTTCTCCCTGTCTTCTTTAAAATTGTTCACCTTAGATGTTGGAAAGAAATGAGAATGAGGATGCACTGACCCCTTGAGCATGTTTATTGTCTGAGGTTAGGAAAGCAAGTAAAGCACAGTGTGATATGAATGTTTCTAATGTTCTATTTTATACTGTCCAAGATGTTTTTGAACAAACAATATCATTTTCTTCTTCTTCATGGTTTTCTCCTTTCTCATGGCTTATTAAGCTGTAGCACTGCTTGGATGCTGAAAGTCTCGACAAGAGAAGTTGAGGGGCTGTGAATTATGTTGAATTCTGTCCTCTTGGTTGAAAGAAAATGGAAAGAACTGAACCATTTATACTACCGTTGCTTCTGAATGTCACCAATAGCTAAAGCAAAACAGCAAAAGAATTTGCCATGATGTGACATTGCTATAGTGGCAGCATAATACACATTTCCCTTCACATTCAATTACAAATCTTTACATAAAAATAAAAGTGTGTTTAATATGATAGAGTATTCTTTTAAGCAGATACAATTATTCATATACTTCCAGTGTATTTTTCAAAATGCTGATTTGCTTTATAAAAGAAATCTAACAAACAAGATGTGTACCTAAAAATGCGTGTTTTCTGTGATATTTCTTTCAATTGTTTTTAAACCAAACAGCTGCAGAACCACCGTTTATCATGGCTGTGAAAGAAGATGGACTTTGGAGTAAGCCATTAAATAGCTTTGGCCCAGGAGAATTCCTATCCTCTGATATAGGAAATGTGTCAGGTAAACACCAAGTTCCCTGTACACTTGGATGGCGGGTTTCTACTTGTTAGACTTCCTGAGATATTTGACCAATCAGAAGAATTGAGTGTTTTAATATTAGGTCAATAATGAAAGGAAAAAATATTGACTGAATTATACTGCCAGTGATAAGATGGAGAAAATGTCTGTTCTCAAGGAGGAGGGCCATTTATTACTCCACAAAATGTGAGGTTATTTAATGATGTATGCCCATTTCTCGTGTATTTTAATCTCTCAGTGTCATCTCAAAGTAACCGCCTATCTTGTTCCATGAAGATAGCTATAGTTAAGTAATTTTTTATGAGTTTGCTATAAGACCAGAGCACAAAACAGCTATATGACGTTCTAAATAAAGCATAAGAAAGAATTTCATGGCAAAGAAGATCATGTAATAAATGCCTAAGGCAAACTACCTACCCGTTTATTACTTAATGGCATCTTCTATAATTATCTAATTATTTGATTTCTTTATTTGGTCATTAAAAATTACCACAGCACTTCTGACCAAAATGAGTTGGACTTAGGAGGTAGGGTGATACTAATGGAAAGAATGATACTTTGAAGTTGGTTCAATTCTGGGTTCCTCCTCTTTTCATCTGTGAGACTTCGGGCAAAACAGGTAATTTTTACCTAGTCTTGGGTTTGCCATGTCAAAAAATGGAAATGATTTCTACTTTAGAGCTTTAAGAATTGAGTGAGATATATAAAAGTGCCCAGGACAATGTTGGCAAAGAGGAGATGCTCAATGAATATTAGTTCCTGTGTCTAGTTCCAGGGCTTAAGATTTTAAAGTAATATTATTAAAACATTCTTGACACATCTCTGAAGCTCTAGTGAATATCCATGTTATTGTTGAGGTATGTGTGTGATTTGCTGATGCGCTACGTTTACACTGGCATGCATGAGAAAGTAACTGCTACCAATTCACTTTGTTTTGAGACATGGATTGGTATAACAACAGCCTCTACTACAGCGACATGAAAGGTGATGTTTATGTATGGCTGCTGAATGGGACAGACATCTCAGAGAATTATCAGATACCCAACATTGCAGGAGCAGGGGCTTTAGCTTTTGAGTGGCTGGGTCACTTTCTCTACTGGGCTGGAAAGACCTATGTGGTAAGTTAAAGCCTGATGTCCTACATGCTCTCAAACAATGCCTACCCACTTCAGTGACTGGCGTGTCTTCATGATTTTTTTCATACTTGTGTTTCACCTGTGTTATTATTTACTAAATATTTGTCTCTAAACCTACTCACCTTTTAATCAAAATATTCATGTAGAAAGGAAATTCTATATCAGTATTTGATTAATCAGTATTATATTTTCAATGATATCTTGAAATAAATATATTAAAATGTTCACCGGTAGAGTAGCGTCCTGGGGAAGATGGCACACCCCAAAGGCATAATGAAAAGAAACTAAGCGAGGGGACTATTTTCAACAGTATGGACAGGGCTAGGGAAAATGAGCATAGGACGGTGAAGCATGCTCTGGGCTAGCAAGTGTGGGAGGATATTACTGACTCTAGGCATTAAGGACAAGGGAAAGAAGGGAAAGAATGGTGAGGGATGTAGCTTTAGCAGAGTTGCCAACATGAAAATCAGCCATTGTCCAAAGGTATAGTCCAGCAAGGAGTGATACGATAGCACATATGAACCTCCATCCCTCTTTTCTTCTGCCCTCTGATCTTCGGCCGCTGCTTCCATTGGCTGAACCTCCCTGGAAGCCAGAGAACAGGGAGCTAGGTTGATGCACTCCATCAGTGTCAGGCTCAGGGGCCACTGAGGAGGGCGGACAGGGTGGGATTTGGGGGCAGGATGAAGACACCCTGTGCACTGTGCCCGCTGAAGGAAAGAATGGTTGATGAGATCAACGGTCTAATAGATCAAGAAAAAAATTGTTTCAGTTTTACAATACAAAAAAGTCATTTTGGTTTTATGGTACAAAAATTATTTCCTAATCAGGAGGGCACATGTCCATTTGTTTATTTATTCATTATCTGTTACCAGCATGTTTAGAGCCTTGAAAATTGGCATGGTAGAGAATATGAGGAAAATAGTAGTCATGTCTCTGCCTTTGAAAAAAATATATCAGCTTTCTTGAGATATAATTTATGTACCGTAAAATTCACCCTTTGATTATATAAAATGCAGTGGTTTTTAGTATGTTTTGTGCTGTGCAACCATCACCACTTGCCCCTGCTCTTTTCATGACATAAAAATAAATTCATGGGGATTTCCTTGGTGGTCCAGTGGCTAAGACTCCACATTCCCAATTCCTGGGGGGCCTGGGTTCGATTCCTAGTCAGGAGACTAGATCCCACATGCCACAACTAAGACCAGTGCCAAAAAAAGAAAACATCATGAGTCATCAGAAGCACACAGAGCATTGCTGTTGTATGTGCTCAGTCGTGTCCAACTCTTTGCGACTCCATAGACTGTAGCCCACCGGGCTCCTCTGTCCATGGGATTTTCCAGGCAGGCATACTGGAGTGGGTTGCCATTTCCTTCTCCAGGGACAGAGCATTGTATTTAGAAGCAAAGTAATATGGTATAGTCTGAATTCATAAGTGCCAATGACTTGTAGGCAGAATGGAGCTGAGTGGGGTTAATCAGAGAATGATTCCCAAAATGGATTAGTTTGAAAATAGTTTTGAAGGAGGCAGTAGTAGAGTAGTATAAAAACTGGTTTCAAGTGTTTGCTCTGTTTCTTATAAAATGATTTAACTTCTTGAAAAATCACTTCACCTTTTTAAATCCAGCTTACTTTACAGGCTTAATGTGAGGGTTATAATAACTAATATTTTAAAGATAAAAAAGAAGTACGGTGCCTGGCATAAAATCTGTACTTAATAATTACAGTAATTAATATTAGGGAGATTAAACAGACAGAGAGGAGCAAGGAGAGACATCACTATTTGGAGTATACATCTTTGGGAGTCTAACCAAATACATTCTTATGTTTTGATTATGTGTTGATTGTCTAGGTGTATGATTAGAAGCAGCAAGTATTAACTCAAAGTAAGTGTATCTTCTTTCTCTTTGGAGACATGAAAAGAAGTAAGCTTCCTTGTAATTACATTCCCGAAGCTAGGCGCATGACACAGCAGAGTGCCAGTAAATATTTATGGTTGGAGAAATGAATGGATGGATGCAGTAATTTACTAACAATTGCAAGAAACTATTCAGAATTAATGATGCCATTTAAAAATCACTAAAACTGAGTTATGATTATTTTATAGATTCAAAGGCAGTCTGTGTTGACAGGATGCACAGATATTGTGACTCACGTGAAGTTGCTGGTAAATGATATGGTGGTGGACTCGGTTGGTGGATATCTCTACTGGACCACGTTATATTCAGTTGAAAGTACCAGGCTAAATGGAGAAAGTCCACTTGTATTACAGGCGCAGCCTTGGTTTTCTGGGAAAAAGGTGAAAGTTAAAAAAATAAGATCTGATCATTTAATTATACTACATTATGCTGTTGTATAGTTATAATAATACTATTTCCACTTGTTGTGAATACTTCAGGTAGAATCTGAAAGGAAATACTATTATGGTAAGATCTTGGTATAACCAAATTTCTCTAAGTCTTATTTGATTGTCATAGTTGATTAAATAAAATATAATATGGAGATTTTTATATTTTGCTTTATATTGAAGCTCATACTTTAAGAGCATCTTAATTTGTCCATTTTTATAGTCTTTAGGAATTCTATTGGATATTTTAGAACTTCTTCTTGGGTGATTATTAGGTGTTTTATTATTTTTAGTCAATTTCTGGTACTGACTGCTCTGATAACTATGCAGCTCCTAGGAAAGTTATTTGACTTTTCTGTGACTGTTTCATTAACTGAAAAATGGGAATATTAACAATTGTCCTCCCTCTTAGGGTTGTTGTGATGATTAAATGAGATAATTCATGGGAAGTAGTGAGAACAACCACTCAATAGTTAAGTTATATTTTGTAACTCAATCTAAAAAATGCAATAATATATTAACAGAAATGATTCTAAGGCAATTTTTTTTTTACTTCCTCAACTTCTAGAAGCAATATCTATTTTTATTGATCCTGTTTAGCTTTCCTCTAGCTATCCATCCATATTTTGAAATTTTATTTTTTCTGATGATCTTAAGAATATGTCTACTGTAGAAATTTTAGAAATTACTGAAAAGTGTGAGGAAGAAATAAATCATTCATACTATTTCTATCTATTTAATATTTCTTAAAATTTTTTATCCATTTTTGTTGTCAGTAGAGATAAAACATACATAGTACAGGTATACCAGATCATTTATAAACAAACAAACAAATTGTTGAGTCATTTGATCCTCAATTCCAAAAGACGTGCTGGTTATAATTCCTAAGATTTTCATATACAGATTATAACACAGGTATTTAAAAGAAATAGACATTTACACACCATATCCAGAGATTATTCATTTCTGTTAAACAATGAAAAGATCCCTTAATTGTATTTTGGGGCCGCTTGAGTCTGAATACAAAGTATATTTTTTATGTTTTAATAAAAAAATGTTAGAGGAAAAACTCTTTTTAAAAAAGCATATTAAAGATAATAGTATCTCAAGAGTAACTTCCTATTCATCCCCTTGACTTCGTCTGTAATCACCCTGCTGTCCTGATCTCGTCCTTTGGGATACATCGTCTCAGGATAGCCCTGGAGTGGCCTTGGGGACTTTTCTATAAATGAGTGAATTTTTAGAGTTCTCAGCATGTTTGAGGAAATACATTTTTATTTAAAATCCACTCCAAACTCTCTCACAGGCTGGCTAATGGTGCTGCTGCTTGTGCCGATACGTGTTCTGGCTCCGCTGCTTGGCGTTTTATTCAGCTATCTCTGTTAATGCTAGGGAGTGTGTTGAAGGTAATATGTTTTGCACTGAGTGAAGCTTTCCCTCTCACTGTCATTCCTTTACATGTTACTCGCAAATTTGTCATGGAGTCATAAGATACTTTGAAATCAACAGGTATAACAAAATAGTCATTTATAGAAAGACTTATTTGTATGATGAAAAGGGAAAATGAAATGAGATATTCCTTTAAAGTGAAAAGGTCTAGGACTCATAGTATATAGTACATTTTACCACAGGATTAAACTTCAAGGTTTTAATTTAGATCAAAGGGATTACTTCCAAGGGATGGGCTTTATTAGACATAATGATGGTTACCAAAGGTTTATGGAACACCCTCTGACACTGTTTAACCATGGGCTCCAATGGTGGTGTAAAGGAATGGGGTAATGACCCATCCCCTGAATTTGACTTATGGCTGGCATAGTTTGTCCTGTTTCAGCAAAGGGAGTTGTAGAATCTTCTTTTTTAAGAGATAAAATAGAGTTAATCTGTAATTTATAAAACTCTAGGGCATCTCATTATAGATAAAAAGCAATATTAACTTGGTTTCACTTTAACTGGAAAAATTATCAATAAATCTCTTTTAGCCTGAAGCAAGGACATAATTCAATCCCCCAAAGGCTCGGAATTGCTAGAATAGTTTTCTACCTTTTGGAAAAAGAGTAGGTTGAGTTTTCTTAAAGATAGAAGGTTGTGATTCATATGATGACTGAAGGTTCTGGCAGCCATAACATGAGATTCTTTTTTTTTTTTAATGTATAATCTCACATTTTATTTTTTTAATTTAAATTTATTTATTTTAATTGGAGGTTAATTACTTTACAATATCGTGTTGGTTTTGCCATACATCAACATGAATCCAACACGGGTGTACACGTGTTCCCCATTCTGAACCTCCCTCCCACCTCCCTCCCCATACCATCCCTCTGGGTCATCCCAGTGCACTAGCCCCAAGCATCCTGTATCCTGCATCGAACATGGACTGGCAATTCATTTCTTATATGATATTATACATGTTTCAATGCCATTCTTCCAAATCATCCTACCCTCTCCCTTCTTTATAGCACGTCTTGGGTAACCAAGTACTTTTAGTTCTTGGATACTTCATTGTATTCTTTTTATATTTTTCACTGGTTGATGCTTTTGTTTATATGCTGTTATATCTTGCTAAAGATATTGTCATCAACTTTATTTTATCCGATACCTCTTAGCCTCCAGGTCTGCTCTGGAAAGACTCCACTACTCTGAGGTCAGACTCCTTGTAATCTCAATACCTATAAAGCCAAAGAAAGCAAAAAAGATCCCTTGGATTGTAAATTCTATCTCTTACACTCTATTTCATAGGAGACTCAGTCTTTCCACAGGTCTCACCTAATCAACTGGACTTAAAATTAAGACACAAATTGTAACAAGAAGACAAAGAGTAATAAAAAGTGGTTGTAAGATGTCAGCTGGAAATGGGACTAAAGTTCCATATGTACACAACTCTATCCAATTGTATCACATGAAAACCATGTCTATATTGTATTTTAGAAAACTATCAGCATGTTTTCAGTTGTAATTAACAGATGTTAATATAATTTAAAATGGCTTGAATGGTTGGTTCTCAAACTTGGTGACGCATTGGAATTATCTGGGGAATTTGAAGACATACTGGAGACTGGGTACCATCTCCAGAGATTAAAATTTAACAGGATGCCAGACTGGAAATTGATATATTTAAAGAATCACAGGTAATTCTAATCTGCAGCAATGTTTGAGAACAACTGATTTAAACAACGATCAGATTCATTGACTTATGTGGCTGAAGAGTCCAAAGTTGTGCTAGCTTTAGACAAGGCTTGGCACAGTGGTTCAAAGTTCCTCATTCAGTAGGACCTGGAGTGTGGTTGAAAATTTGTGTTTGTAACAAGTTCCCGGGTGATGCTGATCCTGGTAGTCCAAAAGTCAAACTTTGAGAACCACTAGAGACAAGTATATAGAAGTGAATAATAGATAGTTCCTGCCATTTGAGGATTTTTAGGAAACTAGTGCTTATATCCAAACTACATAGTAATAAGCATATTTACATGATATTTATATTCAGTAAAAGGTAGAAATCACCAAGTTTATTATTCCAAAGAGGATGCTAAAGAGAAATCTGTAGCTTAAGCATGATGTAATCACAAAGATTAAATATGTATTTGATTTGTTTTCTTTCCTTATTTTCTATTTAGGTAATTGCTTTAACTTTAGACCTTAGTGATGGGTTCCTATATTGGTTGGTTCAAGATAGTCAGTGTATTCACCTGTATACAGCTGTTCTTCGGGGTCAAAGGTGAGTAATACTGAAGGCAATTGGTTGAAAAAAAGGAAGTAACTTGCCCCTTAGTTATAAATGATAGTGCTTAAGAATTCATTTATTCTTTCAATAAACATTTACTAATTATCCACTGTGTTTGCAGACATTGTGCGTGCAAGGAAAGATGAGTTTATAAACAACTAATTAGTGTAGAACATGGTGAATATTCTATGGCTTTCCTCTTAGCTCAGTTGGTAAAGAATCTACCTGCAATGACAAAGACTTGGGTTCAGTTCCTGGGTTGGGAAGATCTCTTGGAGAAGGAAATGGCACCCTACTCCAGTATTCTTGCCTGGAGAATCCTATGGACAGAGGAACCTGGCGGGCTACAGTCCATGAGATTGCAAAAGTCAGACATGACTTAGCTGAATAAACCGCCACCATGGTGAATATGGCAATGAGGTATAAAGAGAGTCCAGCAGAGGCACTGAGAAGAATGCCCCTCAAGAGCCTAGGAAATGAGTGGATAGGTTTCTATGCTTCTAACACAGTCTCTAACTATGATTATAGACAGGCCGGTAGACCTCTTTAGTTGATCTATCTGAATGCTTTGTGTTTAGTATTCTTATATACATACTTGATTATATTTTCTTTTGTCACTATAAAATATTCTCATTCATCTATGGTAATACTCTTAATCTTAAAGACTATTTTGACATTCAGTTCAGTTCAGTTCAGTCACTCATTCATGTCCGACTCTTTGCGACTCCATGAACTGCAGCACGCCAGGTGTCCCTGTCCATCGCCAGCTTCCGGAGTCCACCCAAACCCACATCCATCGAGTTGGTGATGCCATGCAACCATTTCATCCTCTGTCGTCCCCTTCTCCTCCTGCCCTCAATCTTTCCCAGGATCATGGTCTTTTGCATTGAGTCAGCTCTTCGCACGATGTGGCCAAAGTATAGGAGTTTTAGCTACAACATCAGTCCTTCCAATGAACACCCAGGACTGATCTCCTTTAGGTTGGATCTCCTTGCAGTCCAAGGGTCTCTCAACAGTCTTCTCCAACACTACAGTTGAAAAGCATCAATTTTTCTCTGCTCAGCCCTGTTTATAGTCCAACTCTCACATCCATACGTGACCACAGGAAAAACCATAGCTTTGACTAGATGGACCTTTGCTGGCAAAGTAATGTCTCTGCTTTTTAATATGCTATCCAGGTTGGTCATAACTTTCCTTCCAAGGAGCAAGTGTCTTTTAATTTCATGGCTGCAATCACCATCTGCAGTGATTTTGGAGCCCCAAAAAATAAAGTCAGCCACTGTTTTCACTGTTTCCCCATCTATTTCCCATGAAGTGATGGGACCGGATGCCATGACTTTAGTTTTCTGAATGTTGAGCTTTAAGCCAACTTTTTCACTCTCCTCTCTCACTTTCATCAAGAGGCTCTTTAGTTCCTCTTCACTTTCTGCCATAAGGGTGTCATCTGCATATGACACCTGCCATCTGCATATCTGAGGTTATTGATATTTCTCCCAACAATCTTGATTCCAGCTTGTGCTTCCTCTAGCCCAGCATTTCTCGTGATGCACTCTGCATATAAGTTAAATAAGTAGGGTGACAATATACAGACTTGACGTACTCCTTTTCCTATTTGGAACCAGTCTGTTGTTCCATGTCCAGTTCTAACTGTTGCTTCCTGACCTGCATACAGGTTTCTCAGGAGGCAGGTCAGGTGTTCTGATATTCCCATCCCTTTCAGAATTTTCCACAGTTTATTGTGATCCACACAAAGACTTTGGCATAGTCAATAAAGCAGAAATAGATGTTTTTCTTGCTTTTACCATGATCTAGCAGATGTTGGCAATTTGATCTCTGGTTCCTCTGCCTTTTCTAAAACCAGCTTGAACATCTGGAAGTTTACAGTTCACGTATTGCTGAAGCCTGGCTTGGAGAATTTTGAGCATTACTATACTAGTGTGTGAGATGAGTGCAATTGTGTGGTAGTTTGAGCATTCTTTGACATCACTTTCTCTGGGATTGGAATGAAAACTGACCTTTTCTAGTCCTGTGGCCACTGCTGAGTTTTCCAAACTTGCTGGCATATTGAGTGCAGCACTTTCACAGCATCATCTTTCAGGATTTGAAATAGTTCTACCAGAATTCCATCACCTCCACTAGCTTTGTTCATAGTGATGCTTTCCAAGGCCCACTTGACTTCACATTCCAGGATGTCTGGCTCTAGGTGAGTGATCACACCATCGTGATTATCCGGGTCTTGAAGATCCTTTTTGTACAGTTCTGTGTATTCTTGCCACCTCTTCTTAATATCTTCTGCTTCTGTTAGGTCCCTACCATTTCTGTCCTTTATTGAGCCCATCTTTGCACAAAATGTTCCCTTGGTATCTCTAATTTTCTTAAAGAGATCTCTGGTCTTTCCCATTCTGTTGTTTTCCTCTATTTCTTTGCATTGATCTCTGAGGAAGGCTTTCTTATCTCTCCTTGTTATTCTTTGGAACTCTGCATTCAAATGGGTATATCTTTCCTTTTCCCTTTTGCTTTTCACTTCCTTTCATTTCACAGCTATTTGCAAGGCCTCCTTAGACAGCCATTTTGCTTTTTTGCATTTCTTTTTCTTCAGGATGGTCTTGATTCCTGTCTCCTGTACAATGTCATGAACCTCCGTCCATAGTTCATCAGACACTCTGTCTATCAGATCTAGTCCCTTAAATCTATTTCTCACTTCCACTGTATAGTCATAAGGGATTTGATTTAGGTCATACCTGAATGGTCTAGTGGTTTTCTCCACTTTCTTCAATTTCAGTCTAAATTTGGCAGTAAGGAGTTCATGATCTGAGCCACAGTCAGCTCCCAGTCTTGTTTTTGCTGACTGTATAGAGCTTCTCCATCTTTGGCTGCAAAGAATATAATCATTCTGATTTCAGTGTTGACCATCTGGTGATGTCCATGTGTAGAGTCTTCTCTTGTGTTGTTGGAAGAGGGTGTTTGCTATGACCAGTGCGTTCTCTTGGCAAAACTCTATTAGCCTTTGCCCTGCTTCATTCTGTACTCCAAGGCCAAATTTGCCTGTTACTCCAGTGTTTCTTGACTTCCTACTTTTGCATTCCAGTCCCCTATAATGAAAAGGACATCTTTTTTGGGTATTAGTTCTAGAAGGTTTTGTAGGTCTTAACTGTTCAACTTCAGCTTCTTCAGCATTACTGGTTGGGGCATAGACTTGGATAACTGTAATACTGAATGGTTTGCCTTGGAAACACAGAGATCATTCTGTAGTTTTTGAGATTGCATCCAAAAGATGCATTTGAGTACTGCATTTTGGACTCTTTTGTTGACCATGGTGGCTACTCCATTTCTTCTGAGGGATTCCTGTCCACAGTAGTAGATATAATGGTCATCTGAGTTAAATTCACCCATTCCAGTCCATCTTAGTTCGCTGCTTCCTAGAATGTCGATGTTCACTCTTGCCATCTCCTGTTTGACCACTTCCAATTTGCCTTGATTCATGGACCTGACATTCCAGGTTCCCATGCAATATTGCTCTTTATAGCATTGAACCTTGCTTCTATTGCCAGTCCCATCCACAACTGGGTGTTGTTTTTGTTTTGGCCCCATCCCTTCATTCTTTCTGGAGATATTTCTGGACTGATCTCCAGTAGCATATTGGGCACCTACCGACCCAGGGGGTCCATCTTTCAGTGTCCTATCTTTTGCCTTTTCATACTGTTCATGGGCTTCTCAAGGCAAGAATCCTGAAGTGGTTTGCCATTCCCTTCTCCAGTGGACCACATTCTGTCAGACCTCTCCACCATGACCTTTTCTGCCGTGGGTGGCCCCACACGGCATGGCTTAGTTTCACTGAGTTAGACAAGGTTGTGGTCCGTGTGATCAGATTGGCTAGCTGTCTGTGATTGTGGTTTCTATCTGTTGCCCTCTGATGCCCGCTCTCAGTGCCTATCGTATTACTTGGGTTTCTCTTCCCTTGGTCATGGGGTATCTCTTCACAGCTGCTCCAGGAAAGCACAGCTGCTGCTCCTTACCTTGGAAGTTAATATTTGTGATATTAGGATATTAAGAACGTCATAGCAGCATTCTTATGCTTAGTTTGCAGGGCACAGCTCTTTATCTCTTTACTTTCAATTTGTCTTTACCCTTGAAGTGTGTTCCTTGTAAGCAGCATATAAGTTTTTGCTTTTTTATGCAGTCTGACAGTTTCTGCCTTTTAATTGGGGTGTTTGGTTCATTTACATCTAGTATAATTATTTATTGATATGTTTGGATTTAAGTCTACCATCTTGGTGTTTGACTTCCATTAGTCTCATCAACCCTTTATTCCTCTATTCTACTTTACGCATTTTTGACAGTGAATAAAATACTATTTCAGTATTCCATTTTATCTCCTCTTATGACATTTAAATTATGTGTATTTATAATTTTCTTTAGATTGCTTTAGAGAGTAAAATAAGCGCTTTTAACAGTAAACATCTTCAACTTACCATTGTCATATTCAAAGTGTTCTTATTTCATAAATGACTTTAAAATTTTATAATGATATGTTTCCAATTATTGCAGTGGCAACCCACTCCAGTGTTCTTGCCTGGAGAATCCCAGGGATGGGGGAGCCTGGTGGGCTGCCGTCTATGGGGTCGCACAGAGTCAGACACGACTGCAGCGACTTAGCCTCAGCACTCTTTGTGTTCTTATTGTCATATATTTCACTTTTACCTATACCATAAAATCCATGTTTATTACTATTTTTAGTTTAAACAGCCAATAGTTTTTAACTTCAAGGAAACAGTTCAGTTCAGTTCAGTCGCTCAGTCATGTCCGACTCTTTGCGACCTCATGAATTGCAGCACGCCAGGCCTCCTTGTCCATCACCAACTCCCAGAGTTCACTCAAACTCACGTCCATCGAGTTGGTGATGCCATCCAGCCATCTCATCCTCTGTCGTCCCCTTTTCCTCCTGCCCCCAAAATCTCAAATTAAAATAAGGACGAAAAGTCATTAGAGAACAGCAGTCAGAGGGATAATTTAGAGGTCATGTTATTTCATAGAAGAGGATATTGAAGCAGACATGTGTATAAATTTGCTGACTGTTACACAGTAAATTGGGGAGATAGTCAGGAAAAGGTTAAAGTAAAGCAAAAGGTCCTGCTCAAGGGCAGAGATTTCTAATGCTGGGTTCTTGGACCCCCTAGGGAGTTCATGGCTGGCTTTAGGATGTGTGTGAGTGCTTGGAAGCTGAGCATCCATCATTTCATCAAATTTTCAAAAGAGTCTAATCTTATAAAGGCCAAAAGTTCCTGTTCTATGAATACAATTTCAAGATTACATTTCGATTAAAAAATACTTTTGTTTGGTTTATGGAAAAATTCTTAATCATAGAGAATATGAAAAAGGAATATGTATACATATATAATGGAGAAGGCAATGGCACCCCACTCCAGTACTCTTGCCTGGAAAATCCCATGGATGGAGGTGCCTGGTGGGCTGTAGTCCATGGGATCGCAAAGAGTCGGACACAACTGAGCAACTTCACTTTCACTTTTCACTTTCATGCATTGGAGAAGGAAATGGCAACCCACTCCAGTGTTCTTGCCTGGAGAATCCCAGGGATAGGGGAGCCTGGTGGGCTGCTGTCTATGGGGTCGCACAGAGTCAGACAATACTGAAGAGACTTAGCAGCAGTAGCAGCATACATATATAAACATATAATGGAGTGAATATGTGTATATATATGTAAAGGTGTATGTGCAGGCATCCTCAGTCACTCATGGGGTCAACTCTTTGTGACCCCATGGACTATAGCCTGCCAGGCTTCTCTGTCCTGGAATTCTCTAGGCAAGAATATTGGAGTGGGTAGCCATTCCCTTCTCCAGGGGATATTCCCAACCCAGGAATTGAACCCAGATATATAAAATGCATACAAGCATATACACAGCAATCTGATTAATCATTTATTTTATAGCAGCTGTAACATAAAGCTCTAGCTAGTTTCCCAGTTGTGAACCATAGAAAACTGGCTGTTCCTTTTCCTAGAAATGTGAAGTACTGGCAGTCTGATTGTCAAAAGAATCTGTCTGTGTGATATAGACAGTGCTCACAGTGACAGTGTCCTGAAGCATCATGATTCTTTGTATGCATCTGCACACCTCAGAGGACAGTCTAACTGGCGTTGTTTGAGAGTCCTGCTCTCAAGTGTCCAGAAAATCAATACTATTGGATTCAGCAGATAACAGAAGGAAGTTTCTCCTCTAAAAATGCATTTCTTTATCTCAAGGTTAATTTTCCTTGTATGTATGCCCAATGGAGTGCAACAGATCCAGACAAGGTTATACAAATGACAGGCATTTTGCCCTCCAAGTAAGTCTTACCTTTTCATCACACCAGAAAAAAACAGTGGTAGATAAAGATAGGAATTCCAGAACCATCTTACAAGCAGAAAATTTTCCCTAATTTAAAACCCAAATTCCTTCTTCAGCATTTCAAGTTCCTTAGCTCTAGTCTAGACCATCACTGCCCAATACAAATAATGTGAGCTATGTACATAATTGTAAACTTCCTAGTTAAATTATTAATGAGATATTTGCATTTTCATATTAATTCTAATTAATAGCCTGGGTGTATTTTACATACATAGCACATCTCAATTTGCACACTAAGTTTTTATAGGAAATATTTGATCTGTAGTTAGATTTTATAAAATTTACAGTTGAAAAAGTTGATTTATGTGCCCAAGTTTTTCTGAAATACTTGAAAAGTTTTCTAGTAAATCATATATATGATTTATAACATATAAATAAAATATTAGCTTAAAATTCTAACCTAAGTTAACTAAGATTAAATAACATAAAAATTCAGTTCCTTAATTTTGGTAGCTAAGGGCTCAGTAGTCACCTGTAGCCTACCTTATTGGACAGTGTAATTCTAGGATACAGTAGAGATGAGATTGGGCTCCCCTGGTGGCTCAGTGGTAAAGAATCCACCTGCCAATTCAGGAGACGCAAGTTCGATCTCTGGGTCAGAAAGATTCCCTGGAGAAGGAAATGGCAACCCACTCCAATATTCTTGCCTGGAGAAATCCCATGGACAGAGAAGCCTGATAGGCTGCAATCCATGAAGTCACAAAGAGTTGGATGTGACTTAGTGACTAAACAACAATAGAGATGAGATTAGCTGTTTACTGTCTTTCAGCATACCTGGAACTTGATGACAACTGTAAGTGGCTTTTCAAACTGTTCCCTCTGCTATGTACAACCGTTCCCTTTGGTTTATTAAATAATGAATCTATTATCAGTATAACACCACATCTGTCTTGGAGGTTAAAACAGGTTGCATCTGCCGTAAAAGTTCAGGCATATTTAGTCATGACAGAACTGAGTATATTGCTCTAAAGGTGCCTACACCCTGCTGTTCTCTCTGAATAAACTGGTCCCCAAACCTGCTTCTCTTGGTTACTTTGTGTTCAGACTGAGTGGCTCAGCTTAAACATGGTTTTCTCTAAGAGAGGCTTTCTCTGACCAGCCCAGCCCATTCTACCTTTCCATTTAAAGTGTCATTCAATGATGTAGTTATTTGCTTCTTACCTGCCTATTCTACTAGGCTGTATATTCTAGGAGGGCAGGAACTTCATTTGTCTTATTTACCACTGTATTCCTAGTGGCCACCAGAGAACTAGGCACCCAACATTTGCTGAATAAATGAGTAAGCCTCCAGTAGAGTAACCTCAGCTGACCTCTATACCTATCTCATGCTTCATGGAAGGAGTTACCTTTTAGTGCATTTATGGTTGAGTTTCTATTTAAATCCAGCTTTGGCACGATAAAGGACAGAAATGGTCTGGACCTAACAGAAGCAGAAGATATTAAGAAGAGGTGGCAAGAATACACAGAACTGTACAAAAAGGATCTTCAAGACCCGGATAATCACGATGGTGTGATCACTCATCTAAAGCCAGACATCTTGGAATGTGAAGTCAAGTGGGCCTTAGAAACCATCACTACGAACAAAGCTAGTGGAGGTGATGGAATTCCAGTTGAGCTATTTCAAATCCTGAAAGATGATGCTGTGAAAGTGCTGCACTCAATATGCCGGCAAATGTGGAAAACTCAGCAGTGGCCACAGGACTGGAAAAGGTCAGTTTTCATTCCAATCCCAAAGAAAGGCAATGCCAAAGAATGCTCAGACTACCGCACAATTGCACTCATCTCACATGCTAGTAAAGTAATGCTCAAAATTCTCCAAGCCAGGCTTCAGCAATACGTGAACCATGAACTTCCAGGTGTTCAAGCTGGTTTTCGAAAAGGCAGAGGAACCAGAGATCAAATTGCCAACGTCTACTGGATCATTGAAAAAGCAAGAGAGTTCCAGAAAAACATCTATTTCTGCTTTATTGACTATGCCAAAGCCTTTGACTGTGTGGATCACAATAAACTGGGGAAAATTCTGAAAAAGATGGGAATACAGACCACCTGACCTGCCTCTTGAGAAATCTGTATGCAGGCCAGGAAGCAACAGTTAGAACTGGACATGGAACAACAGACTGGTTCCAAATAGGAAAAGGAGTACGTCAAGGCTATATATTGTCACCCTGCTTATTTAACTTCTATGCAGAGTACATCATCATGAGAAACACTGGACTGGAAGAAGCACAAGCTGGAATCAAGATTGCCCAGAGAAATATCAATAACCTCAGATATGCAGATGACACCACCCTTATGGCAGAAAGTGAAGAGGAGCTAAAAGCCTCTTGATGAAAGTAAAAGAGGAGAGCGAAAAAGTTGGCTTAAAGCTCAACATTCAGAAAACAAAGATCATGGCATCTGGTCCCATCACTCCATGGGAAATAGATGGTGAAACCGTGGAAACAGTGTCAGACTTTATTTTTTGGGCTCCAAAATCACTGCAGATGGTGATTGCAGCCATGAAATTAAAAGATGCTTACTCCTTGGAAGAAAAGTTATGACCAACCTGGATAGCATATTCAAAAGCAGAGACATTACTTGTCGACTAAGGTCCGTCTAGTCAAGGCTATGGTTTTTCCAGTGGTCGTGTATGGATGTGAGAGTTGGACTGTGAAGAAGGCTGAGCACTGAAGAATTGATGCTTTTGAACTGTGGTGTTGGAGAAGACTCTTGAGAGTCCCTTGGACTGCAAGGAGATCCAACCAGTCCATTCTGAAGATCAACCCTGGGATTTCTTTGGAAGGAGTGATGCTAAAGTTGAAACTCCAGTACTTTGGCCACCTCATGCATGAGTTGACTCATTGGAGAAGACTTTGATGCTGGGAGGGACTGGGGGCAGGAGAAGAAGGGGACGACTGAGGATGAGATGGCTGGATGGCATCACTGACTCGATGAACGTGAGTCTGAGTGAACTCCGGGAGTTGGTGATGGACAGGGAGGCCTGGTCTGCTGTGATTCATGGGGTTGCAAAGAGTCGGACACGACTGAGTGACTGAACTGAACTGAACTTACCTGTTGCTGTGGACTGAAGCGTTTGAGGTGCTGACTTCCTGCAAGTGAGGAGGTTGTGCTGAATTTGTGATGAATACCAGATGTCAAGAATTTTTGGATCGGCCCAGAAGATATTCACAGAGTAATAGTCTTCAGCTGGGCATGAAGGGCAATCCCAGCCAATGACAATTAAGGGATTTCCAGTCTCAACCTGCAGGGAGGTCTCTGTCTTAGAGACTGTTTGGGGAATGCTGAATAAACCACTTGTGAACAAGGCTAACAGGAACCTATCTGTAAGATCTAGGCTGCAGCAGCCCTGTGCATGGTCCAGAAGTGCCAGCCTTCTCAGGTCAAGTGCATCCTGCTTGGTGAGCTTCCTTCCATATGGAATTTGGTTTTATATATCTCACCAAGAGATATACTGGAAAGGTCTCATGAGAAGTGGAAACAAGAAAGTGTAAAATTAGAAAAGGTGAAAGTCCAAAAGGCAAGCCAGGTGCTGTCTTCACATCTGAATAGGTATGAATAAAGAATCTTTTACAAGGAAAAGGACTATGGGAATAGTACGTGTGAATGTCGTTTTTCTTTATAAGGCTCACAACTTCCAGATCCTCTGAGGTAATTTTGATTTTCTCAGGGAGGTATTATGAAACTCTCAAAACAAAACTTTTATTTATTTTAAGTGCCATATTTTTCTATAAAGGGGAATGTCAACACTTTAAAAGATTTAGAGAAATCACTTTTTTAAAATGAAATGACTACTCCAAAAGGCTGAGAATCACTGAGATAGTTATTATTGAGTACTAGAAAACCAGAGTAATTAGTACTAGAAAACCGGAGTAATTAGTACTAGAAAACTGGAGTAAACCAAGCAGATTTTTAAAGTAAAAATCATTATAAAATTCCTCATCATTGAGAAAAAACTTTAAAAGCAATTTTGAATGACATTCTGTTTACTTGAATTCCCTGGTCTGAAACAGAGCATTTGGACTAAACTGTGGAAATTGGTAAGTATCAATGAAGCAACCGACAGTTGTGAATAGCATAAAGTGAAGGATCAAACAGCTTAGAATAAAGATTGGTGAGTAAACAGTATGACTAACCAAGAACAAGAGGAAGGCAGTGAGGAGAAACCAATCAGTGGGTTGTGCCTTCGATGTGGGGTTGTTACGAAAAATCACGAGGATTTATTAAGATCTGTGTAACACTTGCTATTGCCATATCACATTCGTAAGAGAAGCCCTGGAAAATCTACTTTAGGAATACTTCCTGAAAGAAATGCAAAAAGTCAACTTTACATAGAGTTAAGAATAATGAGAATTATTGTCGCCAAGTTTGTTCTCAAACACACACACTAAACAAACACACATTCTCTCCCCTTGAATTCGCTGCTTGAATGTACCAACCCTTACCCCTCTCCAGACACACACGCTAACTGGCGTCCTGTTTCAGCAGCGCTGGGGATACCACCATCACAGAATTCGCAGCCTGGAGTACCTCCGACATTTCCCAGAATGCACTGATGTACTACAGTGGTCGGCTCTTCTGGATCAATGGGTTTCGGATTATCACAGCTCAGGAAATCGGTCAGAGGACCAGCGTCTCTGTTTTGGAACCAGCCAAATTTAATCAGTTCACAATTGTTCAGACATCCCTCAAGCCTCTGCCAGGTACGATATTTTATTCCTGCTTACCCTCTCTTCTCCACACTTTCTGTTAAATAAATTTTAAGGTTGGGGTATTTTTTTTTTCCTATAAAATTATGTTTTAAGAGGGAAAAATGGCTTTAGTAGTTTCTGTTGATTTGCTTGCAATCCTTTTAACTCTTAACCCAAATTTTCAGCCTGAAACAGTCAGAAAAAGATGATTTTCAGAATATATTAAAGGAAAGAAAATTTTCATTTTGGTTCTAATTATCAGCAATTTCTATTAATATTCCATGTGTCCACGATAATTGATAATCCCCATTTTTTCTCTCTCTATTCTTTCTTTCATCCCTTAGGGAACTTTTCCTTTACCCCTAAGGTTATCCCTGATGCCATTCCAGAGTCTTCATTTATGATTGAAGGAAATGCTTCGAGATTTCACATCCTCTGGAATGCTCCCGCAGCAGTGGATTGGGGCATAATTTTCTACAGTGTGGAATTTAGTGCTCATTCTAAGGTATGGCATTGGTTCTAGTAACTTCTGGTTTTCAAACAGATTGTACCATCTTCATCAGGCCTGCCTATACTGATTTGTGCTTTCTTTACTTAGCTGAATCCATCTCCCTCACTGTTCCTGTAGCATTTGGTTATAAAGATTATTCCTGAGAATTCTGTTTTACAGCTAGTCTCTGATTGCTTTATGGTTAGTGTTAACCATTCGTGTGTTACATACACTAGTGTTGTGGAACAACATGAAACTTACCAACATTAGCATTTCCAAAATTGCAAGGTTAACTTTCATGTGGACCAAAGTTTTAAGATTGTAATTTGGAAAAAAATGTTATGATTCTCTTCCTAAGAAAATAATATTTTGTGCTTATATTTTAGTTCCTGGCTAGTGACCAACAGTCTAAACCTGTATTTACTGTGGAAGGCCTGGAGCCCTATGCCTTATTTAATCTTTCTGTCATTCCTTATACCTACTGGGGAAAGGGTCCCAAAACATCTCTATCACTCCGAACACCCGAAACAGGTACAGGGGCTAAAATCTCTTTTTAAAAAAGGCAAAATCTCGCTTTCCATGATCTAGAATGGATAATTAATCATTTTTAACAATAATATTTAGTTTTGTGTAGATGTATTTAGATTCAATACTCTTTCAGTGACTTTTTGGGGAATAGAATAGCACAATTAAATCTGCATAATTCATTTCGAAACAGTATTTCAGATTCCTTAAAGACTGTTTCATTTGACTGTGATGATGTATGTATATAATGCAGAAATATGTTTCAGGTTATTTGTGAAATGCTTCATAAGGACAAAGGGGATTTAAGAACGTAAAAATTTCCTGGAAGGCAGGTTTACCAGGAAGTGTTCTTACAGATGGTAACTCAGAATCTTCTGTAGGTGAACAACGGATGTCTAAACTTTAAAAAAAAATGTTTTTCTTTGGAATATATTTTTAAAAAGAAAATTAGCCACACCTTTACATGTGTATATCACTTAAAATGTACAAAGTACGTTTATATGTATCATTTCTTTATTAAACATTTATTACATCCCTATCATGTGTCAGAAACATCATTGTATCATTTATTTGATCCTTACATAGCTCTGCTGTAGGTAGAACAGGTGTTATTATCTCTGTTATGCTAAGAGATAACAATCTCTTAGCAGGTTATTATGTCATGTTAAGCCTAGGAGTTGCCCCATGTAGGACAGTTAGTAAGTGGCGGGGCTGGGGCTTACTCTGAACTTTTCACTCTAGTTTCTTCAAATCTCCACTCAGTCATTTTTGTAAACATTGGCAAATGATCATATCATGTTAATTTAATTTATATAAACTTCCCAGCATGGGACCTGGCAGGCAGTAAGAGCTCAATAAACATAGAAATCCATTTGCCATTGCATTTTTTTTTATACTGTTAAGATTTTATCAGCAGTATTTATTCATGAGTCTCATAACAGGAACATAGTGGAACCTGGGCAGGTTCTGGAGCAGTTAGCGTTTGGATCCAGGTGTGCACTCTTTGAGATTGTCTTGGGATGTTAGCTTTGGTAGAATTCTTCTGTGGAAACGGACTTGACTGCACCCATCAGGGGATGTACTGAGAGCAAGGTATCTTCAGTACTCAGCAGTAAGGAAGGATGATACGATTTGGCACTTGCCTCGGGGGAAATTTATAATATAGTTGGAAATTATTCAAATTGACAAATATTTATTAAGCACTTACTGTGTGCCAGTCCTCTCCTAGATTCGGGGGGATTTAATAAGGATCAAGAAAAGGTGCTTTCTCTCTTTCTCTGATGAAGCTCATAAAACAGTTATGAGTTCTGAGGATCAATGTACATCATGGTAACTGTAGTCAACAATACTGTATTATATACCTGAAAGTTGCTAAGAGAGTAGATAGTAAATATTATCACCACATCAAACAATTATAATTATGTAAGTTGATGTATTAATTGACCTTAATCATTTTGCAATATATATGTGTGTATCACACCATCACACTGTACACCTCAAACCTAAACGTTATATGTCTATTGAAAGTATTAGTCACTCAGTAGTATACAACTCTTTGCAACCCCATGGATTCTATCCTGCCAGGCTCTTCTGTCCATGTAATTCTCCAGGCAAGAATACTGCAGCGGGTGCCATTCCCTTCTCCAGGGCATTTTCCTGACTCAGGGATTGAATCTGGGTCTCCTGTATTGCAGGAGATTCTTTACTGTCTGAGCCACCAGGGAAGCCCGTGTATCAATTATATCTTAATAAAGCTGGGGGGAAAAGTTAAAAAAATGCAGACAGAAAAACACAGAAAGTGCTAATAATAATAGAAATGAGACAATGACAGTTGACTAGCAGTAGCAGAGAGTGAATGAACAAGCCGTGAAAACTTCGCCTCTATCAGGTGAAGCATTCTTAAGAGAGGGCCATGCTTGGGGACTGGTGCGACCAGGGAAAGCCTTCCTTCGGGGAGTGGAAACTTAAGCTGGGCTCTAAAGGATGAAGCAAGAAGAGGTTTATTCCATGTACGGACAATGTAAGAAGGCCTGGGGATTGGATATCCAGCCTGGGGATTGGATAATGATGTGAGGGCTGAACATTAAGGAGCGATGGGATTGGAGTGACAGACTGGGAGAAGACCTTGTGGGGGAATCCTGAGAAAGAAGAGGGACGTCTTGGATGGCACGACTTGGAAAACAGGCGGAAGAGCTTCTCTTGATTGACGTGCACACACAGAGAGAAATTAATTAAAGGACTGTGAGAGGCTCAGTTTCTTGGTTTGGCTCTAGAATAGATGGCAACAGTCAAGCCATACTCTCAGAGAGGGTTCTAGATGAGATGACCCGGACCCTGGATATGCTTTATTTTATACCCTGAACTGGCTAAAATCTAGATAGAGATAGTGTCTTCCTTCCAGTGGTGACTGCCATTTCCGCCTCCAGAATGAGAGTAAATACTGTATTTTCTAAGGAGAACTAGCCAGCTTCCATGTATACAAACACAGACTAGAAAGATGAGCCTCAATAGTAGTAAGCAGGATTTGGGTTGGAGAAAAGGAAAACTAGCAGAAATATCAGGATAGGTTCCTGAAGAAATCGATGGCATATTCTCTCCAGAGGATCTTTAAGGACAAGATAGATACACCTTAACTGTCTGGAATGAGAAATATTTATTACTACATTGCTCTGCACCCTCATCGTGAGTGATAGAAGTCGACCTTATATTCTTTTCTGCCCTGTGTCTCTGCTTTTCAGTTTCGTCAGCACCAGAGAATCCAAGAATATTTATATTACCAGGTGAAAAACACTGTAACAAGAATGAAGTTGTGGTGGAATTTAGGTGGAATAAGCCTCAGCATGAAAATGGTGTGTTAACAAGATTTGAAATTTTCTACCAAATATTCAACCAAAACGACACAAACAGAACAGTTGAAGACTGGCTTGCTGTCAATGTCACTCCCTCAGTGATGTCTTTTCAACTTGAGGGCGTGAGTCCCGGCTACAGTGTTGCCTTCCAGGTACGAGAGTGAAAATGGGGATACGGGGGTCTTGGTGTAGACAGTGGATTAAAGGACCAGGTTAAGAAGTCTGCTCTGTTAATAATCTGATGTATGCTGTAATCACAGAGGTCAAGTGGGCAGCAAATATACAGCAGGGAGAGGGTACAGCTAGGATAAAGGACATCTTGACACTTTCTTGCTTCCAGATTCAGAACAAATCATTATTTTTGGCCCCATCACTAAAGGCCATGTATCACGGTAGGCGCTTTTATGTTGATTATCTCATTTGATCTTCACATTGTGAAGAAAAAGCATGTCCCTGGGTGTGTCGGTGAGGTACCAAAGCTGTGTGGTTGGGAAGTAGTGTGCTGTTTGGTCTGGCTTCTAGAATCCTTTCCATCACATCACATCAAATGCTGGGAGGCATCCAACAAGTGGGGATGCCCTTACTTCCGGTTATCGAAGGAAATAAAAGCTGAGGGTCTAAGTAGTTGACATCTCACATTTTTCACCTGGCTGCTGAGAGAGAAGAAAGTGAAAGAGAGTAGAAGTCAAAAGGAAAAAGCTACTGCCACTTGTTTGGGCATTTTAAATTTAGTATGACAAAGCTTTCCCCTTATGGTAGATGGCTTGATGATTTTTACATCTTCATTATCTATCAGGCTAGTGACAAGGCTGTGCACATTTAGAGTTATTTTCCATCCTTTTTGGGAAACATATGGTTTTGGGGAGAGTTTTAAAGATTTGTGGTTTCCAGAAGATCTATTTTATTTTTGTACAATTTTAATTCAACAATTATTTTTATAATATATTAGGTTAACATATACTAATAAAAATTATACATAAAAGTGAAAGATAATACACATTCCTATTTGTTAAGAATTATGTGTGTGCCAGTTAAACAAATATACTGGTTAGGTGTGCTTGCCTCTATGGTTTGTTGATGTTGTTTAGTCTCACGGTTGTGTCTGACTTGCTTGTGACCCTGTGAACTGCATCTCACCAGGCTTCTCTGTCCATGGGATATCCCAGGCAAGATTATTGGAATGGCTTGCCATTTCCTCCTCCAGGGGCTCTTCCCATGTCTCCTGCACTGGCAGGCAGATTCTATAGTGCTGAGCCTATATGGTTATAGTGGTTCAAATCTCAGCACAGAACTTTGCAAAGTGACACACGTGCAAAGGCATGAGTTTTACTTGAATAGTCCAGTGCAAAAGTGGAGACTGCTTGATATATGTAAAATATATGTGTATGTATGTATGCACCATGTTACACACAGACAGACACACACACACCAGAGACAGATGGTAATAAATAGAATACAGTAGAATTGATTTAAGAGAAGTATAATAAAAATGAACCAATATTTTGTTGATTGAGAGAACACTTGAGGATCTGTTTTTCAAGGTCATCATTATGGACGGCAATTTTCTTGTAGGCTATAGTATACAGGCAAGGTTTGGAAGTGGAAATAATTGTTATATAATAAAAGACATTGAATAAAAATTGTTTAAAAATGTTGCTATTGGAATGCAGTATGGCACAGTGGGAAGAAAAGCATACAGACCTCAGAAGACTTAGTTCTCATGCCAGGCCCTACATGTATCCTTTTGGCTGGACACCCTAATGATGATCTTTGTCCAGTTTCTGCTCTCAGTAGCTGTGGAGATAATCTACATAAAAGTGGTTTTGAAACACACTATTCATTTTCAAACATAAGGGTTATTTACTATTTTCTTTGTATAAATCTCCTTTTTAAAAAGTACAGTAAATTTAGTTATTTGAAACTTCATGTGGATTTCATGATAAGTGGAAGTTTACCATAATCGATATAGTTTTGTTTCTGTTAAATATTCCATGTAACTTAATTTTGGAAATAGCTAAAGACCTTTTTTTAAAAACGTTAGATCTTTTGCAATAGGGATTTGTGCCATTACTTTGTACTTTTCTGGATGAGAAAAGCCCTAGCAATAGTAGTTTAGGGCAATATTTTCCCCCATAATTTATTGCTGTATACTTAGATGTGACTAACTGAAACTATTCATAATGTATCTCATAACTCTGAAATGAAGCATTCAATAATTTATCAGTCTCAGCACTTAATTATTGTCACTCAGGACACTTCTGAAAGCACTTCTTTACATCCTTTTCTTTCTTTAGGTTCGAGTCTTCACATCCAAAGGACCTGGACCATTTTCTGACATAGTAAAGTCCAAAACATCAGGTATTTATGATCTGAAACCTGTATAAATGTTAATTAGTTAGTGATTTAATTATAAAATATTAATATTATTTCAGTTTTATAGAAATATTAATATTATAGTAAGTTTATATAATATAAATTTGATTTGATTATCAAATATGAATAACAATTAGTGATTTAATTATCAGGAACTTCCTTGATAGCTCAGTTGGTAAAGAATCTGCCTGCATTGCAGGAGACCCTGGTTCGATTCCTGAGTTGGGAAGATCCCGTGGAGAAGGGAATGGCTACCCACTCCAGTATTCTGGCCTGGAGAATTCCATGGACAGTCCATGGGGTCTCAAAGAGTTGGGCATGACTGAGCGACTTTCACTTCACTCTCTCTCTAATGATTTAAAAACATTTTGACCCTTAGTATTCTCAGGGATACCCAAGTACTATCTCTGAGCTGAAATTAAAGTCAAACAAAGTAATCAATTTTTATCACCACCTAACCTGGTTATATAGACCCAGGCTTAGAGTGCCTGGGCAGTCTCCTTTGAGACAGGTATAGGTGTAGTCCATGAGCCCAGAGACTCATGGGTTTCAAAATGGTCTGATACTGAATCAAGGGGTTTTGCTAAAGTTCTTTTTCTCATACATATTATCTATGGGTTTTGTTTTTAGAAATTAACCCATTTCCATACCTCATAACTCTCGCTGACAACAAGATAACTCTGTTAGATATGGATCGAAATCAGGTTGCGTGGACGTTTTTGGCAGAAGGTGATGTCGCTGCCATGGGCTACACAGCTGATGATGCAGTGGGGTACTGTGCTCAGGGAGACTCCCTCTTCCTCCTCAGAATGGACAACCGGTCCAGCACTAAGGTATTGTGCTATGTAATTCCTTTGAACGAAAGTGAAATATTTGCCTATCACACAAACCTGTGATTAAAATGACTGGCCGGTGGTTGAGACATTAAGATTAGAATGGCTTAAAAAGACAGGTGTTGTACAGTTTTTAGTTCCAAATGAATTCAGGTTAGATTTTGGGCAAATGTGATTCAGGCTAAATTTAGCAAACAGTGGTTTTAAGGCACGGCGTTACCTGAGATAGAGGTTAAAAAAAAAAAAGTCACTGTCTTTGAACAAATCCAGTCTTGTATTAGTCTAAGATAAGGAAGACAGGGTTGCATAGTGGTTAAGAGGGTGAGCTTTGAAATCTGATAAGCTAGAGTTTAATTCTGACTCTATTACATGCTAGATCTGTGACCGTCAGCAGTTTCTTTAACCACTGTGGTTGCATAGTCCCTCATCTTAGGGTGAAGATGAATGAGCTAAGCCTTGGAAGGCACTTAGCACAATGCCTGGCATGTGGTAGGCATTCACTGAATTTAGCTAGTGGAGGGGATAGGCAGAAGACTGTAAGTGCTGTGCTGAGGGCAGGATGCAATGGGACTGCAGAGAATGGATACTTAACCCAGGGTGGAATGGCAGTGATAGTGGTAGAATGGAGAGACATCTTGGGTACAAAGATGATGAACCAGGTGAAAGTGGGGCATGGCTGAGAGATCAGCAAAGTCTGGGAAACCAGAGAGTCACAGCCTGTTTGGGGAGCTGTAAATAGAAGGAGGTCTTCCCTGGTGGCTCAGCAGTAAAGAATCCGCCTGCAATGCAGGAAACGTGGGTTTGATCCCTGGGTTGGGAAGATCCCCTGGAGAAGGAAATGGCAACCCACTCCTGTATTCTTGCCTGAGAAATCCCACAGACAGAGGAGCCTGGCTATAGTTCTTGGGGTGTCAAAAGAATTGAACATGATTTGGAGACTACACAACAGCAAGTAGAAGGAACTTGGAATGGAGATGGAGGTGAGGGGGCAGAGTGAAAGGCAGGTGTTAAAGCTGAAGAGGCGGGCAGGGCCCTGAATGGAGTGGGCCTTCTTTACTGTGCTAAGGAGTTGAGTGTCAATTTAAAAGCCAACATTAAGCCATTCAAGACATTTAGTGGATTATTAATGCAATCAACTAGTGTTTCAGGAAGACCTCTCTGTTACCTGTCTGAATAACCTTAGAGAAGGTTAAGTCGGAGGCAGTCAGGAGGCTATCACAGAAATCCAGATGGGAAATGTTAAGCAGGAAACGAGAGACAGTGAGTGAAAGAGGAGAGGATAAACTTGGAAGATATTTAAAATAGGACTAATTCACTACGGGTAGTAATGGGAGGAAGAAGTCAAGGGTGAATGACAGTTGTCAAGATTGTTCCTCAGGTGAGTGTTGGAAATCCATAATAATATCAAATGCAGGAGAAAAGGAGATTTGGGGTGGAGTGATGCATTCTGTTTTCTGGGATCATTCATTTGGAGATTTTCAGTAGGTAGTTTGATATTTGAATCAGTAACTCAATGAGCTGTCTTGCCTGAAAATGTAGATTTGTAGCACTGTCTATGGATTATAGTTGAAGCCGTGGTGATTGAAATTAACCCCATGTGAAAAGAGGTCCCATGTTACAATGGTACACAATCCAGAGTTATCAAGGTTTGATTTCACAAAAGAGAAGTGCAGTTAATAAGTAATCCGAATGTTTTTAAAAAGTCATCAGATTTGAGAAAAATGACCACTATCTTCTTGATTGTGCTTTCTACCTGTTGTTAAGATTTTCAGCGATGCACTGGTTTTTGATATCACATTTATTACAATTGACTGGATTTCAAGGCACCTCTACTTTGTGCTGAAAGAATCACAAAGTGAAATGCAAATATTTGATATGGATCTTGAAAACAAGGTGAAATATCCCAGGAAGCTGAAAGTTTGCAACAGAAATTCAACAATAACTTCTTTTTCTGTGTATCCTTTTTTAAGGTATGTGAAGTGTATCTATTTCTATTGTGATGAGATAGATATAAGCATATTTAATGCGATATCTTTGGTTTAATATCAGAGTCAGTGATGGGACAATAAGATGCTTAATGTTCTTGATGTTAACTTACAGTAAGTAATTCTATGTATGAATAATGAGCCCATAACCACCAATATATAAAATTCGTCCATACTGAGAACACCTTTAACCTAAAGTTAGATTAATTACCAGCAGGAAACTGAAGTGTATTTTTAATCTAATGAATTTAATAAATACCCCCAGTTGGTAAGGACAGGAAGAGGATTGAGACAGTGGTGGGAAATGAGCAGGAGATAGGCAGTTTTTTTGCACAGTGAATGATATTCTGGGCTCATTTGTCTTTAATTCATTAGATGAATTGTAAGACCTCCATTCAGACCTAAAGGGAAGTTTTTCAGGCTACTTGTGTTTGTGCCATTAGCATGGTTATAGTCTACCTTGAAACTAGATTGGTAACTAGTATTAAGTAGAAACAAACTTAAGAAGAGAGGAATGGCGATGGTGTTGATGGAAAGTATGCAAATGTATTTTATATTTAGAGCCTTTAATGAGCCATTTAATACAATACCTAAGATCATTAAGGCTTCCCTGGTGACTCAGACGGTAGAGAATTCGCCTGCAATTCAGGAGACACGGGTTTGATCCCTGGGTTGGGAAGATCCCCTGGACAAGGGAATGGCTGTTCACTGCAGTATTGTTGCCTGGAGAATTCCATGGATGGAGGAGCCGTCATGATGGGCTACAGTCCATGGGGCCACAAAGAGTCGGACACAGATGAGTGACTAACACACACTTACAAGGTCATTATAGTCCAAGGCTTTTGTTGTAAACACATTTATTGAGAAATTGTTGGAAAATGCTACATACTGGACTTCATGTGACCTTTTCCGTCAGAAGGTTTTTGAGCACTGAGACATGTCCTCTCTAAAGGTGGCATTTGTTCCCACAGTCATTAGAAATGATTTCTCTTCATTAGAAAGTGATATGTGTGAAGGTAGGTTTAACTGATTAAATTGGAGGATCTTTTCCCCCCTAATAGTCGCCTATATTGGACAGAAGTTTTTGATTCTGGATCTCAGATGTTCTACTACAGTATTATGAACCAGACTGTTCACCGAATTCTGCAACCTCCAGTCATAAACCATCCAAATGGCAGCCAATGTTCTTGCAACGTGACTGAATCTGAGTTGAGTGGAGCAATGACTATTGACACCTCTGATCTAAAGAAACCACAGATATACTTTGTCAAAGGTCAAGAGATCTGGGCAACAGATCTAGAATCATGTCAGTGTTGGCAAGTTATCATCCTGCCTGCTCCACTCGGTAAGACACCTGTGCGTATGCAGATCTTCACTGGCGATGGGAGACCTTCCCATCCCATTAAAAAGGGGTTACATTCAACACATACTCAAATGGATATATATATGTATATACATACAAATAATATACTGTATGGTATTTACTCCAAACCATGCCAGATGTTTTTGTGGATTTCAAGTTGTACTTAGGCAAATTGTACATAGGCATTCGCATAATTTTCTGGACCAGTAGGAAACTTTTTTCTTCTTGTCATTTTACAGTTAACAGAACTATTAATACAACTTATTGAGCTCGATTACATATTCTAAACAGGTTACTAAATGCCTTATTGCATTTGATCTTCAAACTACCTCAGTGAAGTAGATAGTAATATATGCGTTTTACAGATAAGGAAACTGAGGCTGAGAAAGGTGACGTCACATGTCTGTAGGGTTACAGTTAATGCAGGAGCTGGAGTTTGAAACTGGGTCTAACTCCAGCATCCCTGCTCTTCCTATCAGTGCTTCACTCCCATGAGATCATCGGATCTCATTGCCTCCACATTTAGTGGGACTTGGTCAATATTTGACAGATCTAGTTGCTGAAATTCACAAGCTTATGGAGGAAATATTTTAAAGTCATTTGGTAGTCTCCTAATTAGCAGTAGTTGTAAAATTTTAAAAGATACCCTAAACATCCACATATATTCTTAAGGCTCTAGTCCTCACCATCCAATATAGTAATCGCTCATCACATCTGGTGATTTAAGTTTAAATTAATTAAAATGAAATTCTAAATTTAATTCCTCAGCCATACTAGTCACATTTTAAATGGTCAAAACCCATTAAGTGGCTAATGGTTACTGTATTGGGCAGTATAGATATAAAAGATTTCCATCACTAAAAGTGCTATTGGGCATTTTGAAACTGCAAATGTATATGTGTGTCTGTGTGGTATAACTGAATATATGGTTTTGTTGACAAATCCCAGAGCATTCTAGAAACAATTGCAATGTACTTTCAGTGGGCTTCAGATTAGAGGTAATGTTTTGAACTTCTCTTACTGGGAGAATAACTTGCTTCTATTGAGTCTGTGACAAAAGATTCACAAAGACACTCACAAAGACTCACAAAGATAAAGACTTCCTGGTCAAACTTTAATTCCTTTTTTTTTTGTCTGTGCCTTGTGACCTGCTGGATCTTAGTTCCTGGACCAGGAATCCAACTGGTGCTTCATGCTGTAGAAGCATGGAGTCCAGGGTCTTAACCACTGGACCGCCAGGGAAGTCCCTGATTAAACTTTAGTTACACTCTTGTGAGGAGTGAAATAAACTAGGCCTCATACTTGACCTTGCATGTCCATCCTTGCTGAGTCCAGTTTTAGCAAGAATCTTGCCAAATCAGCTTAGAGAGAATCCCTCCCACTCAGTATCTGACCGAGTTCTTTATCCCTCACTGTTGATGTTCTTGGCTTGCCTTTAGCAAAAATCCTATTGGACCAGTTAGCAGGAGTTCCCCGCCCCTGCCCCTTGATGTCTCCTCTCCTTGTCGGCTACAGCCCCCAGCTGTTGTTGTTGTATTTGAGTTGTGCACGTTTCCCTCCACTATTGCAATATTAAAACAGCCTTGATTAAAGTCTTCCACGGGTCATGGTGGATTGGTCTGACAGAATGTGGTCCACTGGAGAAGGGAATGGCAAACCACTTCAGGATTCTTGCCTTGAGAACCCCATGAACAGTATGAAAAGGCAAAATGATAGGATACTGAAAGAGGAATTCCCCAGGTTGGTAGGTGCCCAATGTGCTACTGGAGATCAGTGGAGAAATAACTCCAGAAAGAGTGAAGGGATGGAGCCAAAGCAAAAACAATACCCAGTTGTGGATGTGACTGGTGATAGAAGTAAGGTCCGATGCTGTAAAGAGCAATATTGCATAGGAACCTGGAATGTCAGGTCCATGAATCAAGACAAATTGGAAGTGGGCAAACAGGAGATGGCAAGAGTGAACATCGACATTCTAGGAATCAGCGAACTAAAATGGACTGGAATGGGTGAATTTAACTCAGATAACTATTATATCTACTACTGTGGACAGGAATCCCTCAGAAGAAATGGAGTAGCCATCATGGTCAACAAAAGAGTCCGAAATAAAGTACTTGGATGCCATCTCAAAAATGACAGAATGATCTCTGTTCGTTTCCAAGGCAAACC
The DNA here is from genome assembly GCF_016772045.2 of Ovis aries. Classification (NCBI taxonomy): domain Eukaryota; kingdom Metazoa; phylum Chordata; class Mammalia; order Artiodactyla; family Bovidae; genus Ovis; species Ovis aries. The sequence continues at coordinate 20,667,114 of NC_056061.1, forward strand.
ATTCAGTATCACAGTAATCCAAGTCTATGCCCCAACCAGTAACACTGAAGAAGCTGAAGTTGAATGGTTTTATGAAGCCCTACAAGACCTTTTAGAACTAACACCCAAAAAAGGTGTCCTTTTCATTATAGTGGACTGGAATGCAAAAGTAGGAAGTCAAGAAACACCTGGAGTAACAGGCAAATTTGGCCTTGGAATGCGGAATGAAGCAGGGCAAAGGCTAATAGAGTTTTGCCAAGAGAACGTATTGGTCATAGCAAACACCCTCTTCCAACAACACAAGAGAAGACTCTACACATGGACATCACCAGATGGCCAACACTGAAATCAGATTGATTATATTCTTTGCAGCCAAAGATGGAGAAGCTCTATACAGTCAGCAAAAACAAGACCGGGAGCTGACTGTGGCTCAGATCATGAACCCCTTATTGCCAGATTCAGACTGAAATTGAAGAAAGTGGAGAAAACCACTAGACCATTCAGGTATGACCTAAATCAAATCCCTTATGATTATACAGTGGAAGTGAGAAATAGATTTAAGGGCCTAGATCTGATAGATAGAGTGCCTGATGAACTATGGACAGAGGTTTGTGACATTGTACAGAAGACAGGGATCAAGACCATCCCCATGGAAAAGAAATGCAAAAAAGCAAAATGGCTGCCCGGGGAGGCCTTTCAAATAGCTGTGAAAAGAAGAGAAGCGAAAAGCAAAGGAGAAAAAGAAAGATATAAGCATCTGAATGCAGAGTTCCAAAGAATAGCAAGAAGAGATAAGAAAACCTTGCTCAGTGATCAATGCAAAGAAATAGAGGAAAACAACAGAATGGGAAAGACCAGAGATCTCTTTAAGAAAATTAGAGATACCAAGGGAACATTTCATGCAAAGATGGGCTCGATAAAGGACAGAAATGGTAGGGACCTAACAGAAGCAGAAGATATTAAGAAGAGGTGGCAAGAATACACAGAACTGTACAAGAAAGATCTTCATGACTAAGATAATCACGAGGGTGTGATCACTCACCTAGAGCCAGACATCCTGCAATGTGAAGTCAAGTGGGCCTTAGAAAGCATCACTATGAACAAAGCTAGTGGAAGTGATGGAATTCCAGTTGAGCTATTTCAAATCCTGAAAGATGATGCTGTGAAAGTGGTGCACTCAATATGCCAGCAAATGTGGAAAACTCAGCAGCGGCCACAGGACTGGAAAAGGTCAATTTTCATTCCAAAGAAAGGCAATGCCAAAGAATGCTCAAACTACCGCACAACTGCACTCATTTCACACGCTAGTAAAGTAATGCTCAAAATTCTCCAAGCCAGCCTTCAGCAATACGTGAACCGTGAACTTCTTGATGTTCAAGCTGGTTTTAGAAAAGGCAGAAGAACCAGAGATCAAATTGCCAACATCCACTGGATCATGGTAAAAGCAAGAGAGTTCCAGAAAAACATCTATTTCTGCTTTATTAACTAGGCCAAAGCCTTTGACTGTGTGGATCACAACAAAGTGTGGAAAATTCTGAAAGAGATGAGAATACCAGACCACCTGACCTGTCTGTTGAGAAACCTATATGCAGGTAAGGAAGCAACAGTTAGAACTGGACATGGACCGACAGACTGGTTCCAAATAGGAAAAGGAGTACATCAAGGCTGTATATTGTCACCCTGCTTATTTAACTTCTATGCAGAGTACATCATGAGAAACGCTGGAATGGAAGAAGCACAAGCTGGAATCAAGATTACTGAGAGAAATATCAATAACCTCAGATATGCAGATGATACCACCCTTACGGCAGAAAGTGAAGAGGAACTAAAGAGCCTCTTGATGAAAGTGAAAGAGGAGAGCGAAAAAGTTGGCTTAAAGCTCAGCATTCAGAAAACGAAGATCATGGCATCTGGTCCCATCACTTCATGGGAAATAGATGGGGAAACAGTGGAAACAGTGTCAGACTTTATTTTTTGGGCTCCAAAATCACTGCAGATGGTGATTGCAGCCATGAAATTAAGACACTTGCTCCTTGGAAGGAAAGTTATGACCAACCTAGATAGCATATTCAAAAGAAGAGACATACTTTGCCAACAAAGGTCCATCTAGTCAAAGCTATGGTTTTTCCAGTGGTCATGTATGGATCTGAGAGTTTGACTGTGAAGAAAGCAGAGTGCCGAAGAATTGATGCTTTTGAACTGTGGTGTTGGAGAATACTCTTGAGAGTCCCTTGGACTGCAAGGAGATCCAACCAGTCCATTCTGAAGGAGATCAGTCCTGGGTGTTCTTTGGATGGAATGATGCTAAAGCTGAAGCTCCAGTACTTTGGATACCTCATGCGAAGAGTTGACTCATTGGAAAAGACTCTGATGCTGGGAGGGATTGGGGGCAGGAGGAGAAGGGGATGACAGAGGATGAGATGGCTGGATGGCATCACCGACTTGATGGATGTGAGTCTGAGTGAACTCCAGGAGTTGGTGATGGACAGGGAGGCCTGGCGTGCTGCGATTCATGGGGTCGCAGAGTCAGACACGACTGAGCAACTGAACTGAACTGAACTGAACTGACCATTTAAACAAGTGTCAGAACAACTTTCCTTACCATCTGATACACAAGAATTACCTAATGGGCCCTTATCTTATAGAACTAGTCAGTCTTTCTTGAAGCCACAATTGAAATCCATAATCCCAAAATTGGAAGATTAGAATGACTTTAAAGATCATTTAGCTGACATAATATTGGAAGAAATCTTTACAAAAACAGCCTTGAGCTCTTGTTTATAAAACATTTACTACCTTATAAAGAGGTCTGTTTAATTTTTGTGCAATTCTAAATATTATCTATTTTTCTTGTTTAACCAAAGTTTTCTCCCATTCCTCTAGTCACTGACCTGAATTCTGACTTTTAAATTTACAAAGAATAAGTCAATCACTTTCCACATGATAGGCACTTAACTGTAGAAACAGCTGTCATAGCCCATGCTAAACACTTTCTTTAGAGGAAAAATTCAAGTATCTATAAATACTCCTTAGGCAATGTGGCTTCTAGATCTTTCTTTGCCTTGGTCAGCCTCCTGAGATTTTACTCTAGCTGCTTAATCCTCTTAAATGTTGCCCCATAATAACTCACTGAACATTGAATGTGTTTTGGTCAGCGCAGAGGACCTCTGACTACCCAGGTCTTCTTTTGCTGCAGCTGAAGGTGACATCAGGCCTTTGAGCTGCCTACCATTTGAAGAACTCATGGTCTTCTTTATGTTTTAATGATTATTAAGCCAGATTTCTTTCATTCCTAATTTACAGACTTAATTTTAACCTTGAATTTAGGATGTTATATTTGTTATTAAATTAAATGCTGTTAAATTTCCTTCCATTTCATGATTCTGCTGTTATATTTTTGAATGGTAAGCTGGACTGAATGCACTAGCAACAGTAAGATTCATGCATTATCTGCAAACTTGATAATATGTTTGTTCTGCATTCATTCTCAATTATTGATAAAAGTATTGAGCAAGGCAGTGAGCCCTGAGCCTCATCTCTTACCTCCCTTCAGTCAGTGTTGTTTGATGTGAAATCATTCAGTTCAGTCGCTCAGTCGTGTCCGACTCTTTGCGACCCCATGAATCACAACATGCCAGGCCTCCCGGTCCATCACCAATTCCCGGAGTTCACTCAGACTCACGTCCATCGAGTCAGTGATGCCATCCAGCCATCTCATCCTCTGTCGTCCCCTTCTCCTCCTGCCCCCAATCCCTCCCAGCATCAGAGTCTTTTCCAATGAGTCAACTCTTCCCATGAGGTGGCCAAAGTACTGGAGCTTCATCTTTAGCATCATTCCATCCAAAGAACACCCAGGACTGATCTCCTTTGGATGGACTGGTTGGATCTCCTTGCAGTCCAAGGGACTCTCAAGAGTCTTCTCCAACATCACAGTTCAAAAGCATTGATTCTTTGGCGCTCAGCTTTCTTCACAGTCAAACTCTCAGATCCATACATGACCACTGGAAAAACCATAGCCTTGACTAGACAGACCTTTTTTGGCAAACTATGTCTCTTCTTTTGAATATGCTATCTAGGTTGGTCATAACTTTCCTTCCAAGGAGTAAGTGTCTTTTAATTTCATGGCTGCAATCACCATCTGCAGTGATTTTGGAGCCCAAAAAATAAAGTCTGACACTGTTTCCACTGTTTCTCCATCTACTTGCCATGAAGTGATGGGACTGGATGCCATGATCTTCGTTTTCTGAATGTTGAGCTTTAAGCCAACTTTTTCACTCTCCTCTTTCACTTTCATCAAGAGGCTTTTTAGTTCCTCTTCACTTTCTGCCATAAGGGTGGTGTCATCTGCATATCTGAGGTTATTGATATTTCTCCCAGTAATCTTGATTCCAGCTTGTGCTTCTTCCAGTCCAGTGTTTCTCGTGATGTACTCTGCATAGAAGTTAAATAAGCAGGGTGACAATATACAGCCTTGATGTACTCCCTTTCCTATTTGGAACCAGTCTGTTGTTCCATGTCCAGTTCTAACGGTTGCGTACTGACCTGCATACACATATTTCAAGAGGCAGGTCAGGTGGTCTGGTATTCCCATCTCTTTCAGAATTTTCCACACTTTGTTGTGATCCACACAGGCAAAGGCTTTGGCCTAGTTAATAAAGCAGAAATAGATGTTTTTCTGGAACTCTCTTGCTTTTTCGATGATCCACAAGTAAATTTTAAATACTGGTCTGCCCTTGGATAACTTTGTAGCCTTGAGGGGATTATTTCATCCCTCCAAGCCCCACTTTCTTAATTACAAAATTAGACTAATAATAATAGTATTTGCTTTGATATGGCTTCATATGGCAAGTTGGGTTGATATGGCACTAAAATGAGAAAATATCTGGAAAATGCTTAGGCTAAAAACTCAAAATTATTTTTTCATACTGAAATAATACTTTCAAAATTGAAATCAAAAGATTTCACACATTGCTTACAGCAGAAAAAGTCAGCTATGTATTTTGTTCTTTACGTTCTTTCTTTCATTTATGTTTTTCATCAGCAGGAAAAATGCTTGTTAGCTTGACTGTGGATGGAGAATTTCTATATTGGATCTCCAAAGCAGAGGACAGCACACAGATTTATCAAGCAAAGAAAAGCAATGGGGCCATCCTATCCCAGGTAGAAGCCCCAAGGAGTAAGCATATTTTGGTTTACAGTTCAGTTCTACAGCCTTTTCCAGGTAGGAAAGTCACAGTTTTTATAAGCTTGTTCCCCCAGTTTAGGGTCAGGGAAATCTCATCATGTCTCCTCCTCCAGGGCAGTCCTTCCAGCCCATCACTGTGCTCTCAGCATTGCTCCAGAGGGCAGGGTTTGGGGCACACTGCAATTGCTGTTTGCCCTGGGTCACAGTTTATCTCTGTGTACTCGTGGCTTGGGCTGTGGCAGGCCACTTTAGATGTGGGAAATCCTTGTCCTGTCAGTCTCTGTTCTCTTTCTCTTCTCAGTCATATAACTTCCCTTCTTTTTGTCTTGTGTTTCCCCTGATGATATTTTAGACTTCCCAGTGGTGTCAAAAAGCTTTGCATTTAATTTCGGGTCTTTTTCAAGGTGAAACGACTTATGTATTATAGTATTATATATGTCAACTATTTAACATGTGTACATGTGTGCTACTATTTTTATTGTTCCTATCTTGCTTATGTCATGTGTTACTCATGAAGTTTTCTAGTGTTGTGCTCCTAAATCTATTTTTCCCACAAACCTTCTGGATTTTGTTTAATGCAATGACTTTTAGGAATGTATGTATCATATTGTGGTGGAACTGACTGTATTTCTTGCTGAGAGTCATAATAAAAAATGTTTGGAATATAAAAACCAACCAACCAAAAACAAAAACAGCATCACATAGCCTTATGGGTGACATTAAAACCTAAAGTGGTTTTCTCAAGTTCTCTCTTCCATTAAAGTCACAATGTCATTCTAAATTCAGTATAATTCCCTCTTAGAGATGAACAGAAATGAATAAAAGAAACTCTCTTTGCTTAAATGTATTCAGTTATAAAATATGTAAGTTATACAGTATGAAAAATGGGAGAATTCATAAGTAAGCTGAATGTATATTTTGGTAAATAATTCATTAAGAGATTCAAAAGGCACGTGCAATATCTGGCTGAGGCTGAGCACACAGGCGTATTTGTAGAATGAAAGTCCTAAAGGTGACATCAGGTTTCATCATAGGAGTTTATTGAAAAATGTGATTGATAGAATACTCTCATTACTCTCTTCAAATAAAAAAGGGTCCATTTTGCTGCTGTCTAGGTACATAATTAGGGCTTCCCTGGTGGCTCAGTGGTAAAGAACCCACCTGCAATGCAGGTGACCCAGGTTCGATCCCTGGGTTGGGAAGATCCCCTGGAGGAGGGCATGGCAACCCACTCCAGTCCTCTTGCCTGGAGAATCCCATGGACAGAGGAGTCTGGCGAGCTACAAGCCATAGGGTCGCACAGTCACAACTTGGTCACAGCTGAGTGACTAAGCAGCCGCAGGTACATAATTAGGCGTACTTTAGCTCCATCTGCTGGAAATTGTAAGCAATTACCGGTTACTTTGATCTCTTTTCCCCAGGCATTTATCATCTTCAAAACTACCTGGAAAAAAAAAAAAAAAAGTGTCTTCCTGTCCAGAATAACATTTCCAACACTCCAATATATCATACCTTATCAGTTACATAAAAATGAAATGCGACATTATCCTTGATGTTAGATTAATCTCCTATTTCTCTCTTGTCCATATGTGTGTATATATTTAATCATTTTTATTATTATTTTAGATAGAGCATTTCTGTCTCTAGCTTCTGATATTGCAGAGCCAACTATACTTAACACTACTAACACCAGCCTCACAATCAGATTACCACCCGCCCGGACAAAACTCACATGGGATGGCATCACGGGTCCCACTCCCACATACCTGGTTTACTATAAAGAAGTAATTGACATGAAGAACAGCTCTGAACTGAGAGATAAAATGCTGGTAAGGCTGAAGCCAGTTGTCTTGTCTTTTTCCAAGATGCCCTATTTTGATATAAAATCCTCAGCCGAAGTATTTTCTGTATAATGTTCTGAAATATGCTCTTCCTCTGATTTTTAGAGCTGAATCATCAAACCATTCTGGATTCTAGTCTCTTGCCTAGCAGCAAGTTAAGCTCTAAGGAAGTACATTAACTCTAACCAATGGTAGATTGCCTTATAGTAACTGTTCCCTGAGTGTCCTAAAAGAGCTGTGTTTGTTGCCTCTCTAATATTATCTAATTAAACCCAGAAAGTGATAGAGACCTGTTTTTGTAGCCATCCCAACAGATTGAAGGGTAAGAAGTAAATTGGACAGAAAGAACATTATTGTGTACCTCTCTTCCATCGTATATAGCTAATATACAAATTGTACATTATATATTTATTTTCTACATGTTGTGAAAAGTGCGCTTAGGCAGGGACTACCTTTTTATCCATCACTGTATTCCTAGCACCTAGCATAATACTTGCCGTTGTATAGGCATTTACTAAGTATTTCTTGAATGAATGAATGGACACAATTCATTCCATCACTGATCCATGATGGAATCCAGGGATTCCATCACGGATGTTCCAATTCCATGTGATGGAATCATGTGTTTCTAGTATTTTTCTTTGTACTTATCTTTTGATCAAATCAAAAGGTGAAATTGGCCATCATCTATTGGAGGTAACAAGCACTGTACACTTTGATGGAAAGTACATCTGACTCTTGTTACTTCATTTGTCTATTTGTTAAAAATATAGTATTTATGTTTGAATTTTGTCTGTTTTAATCTTCCTTTACACAGTTCTGAAAGTTGTTGTTTCAGAGACAGATTAGATCGTTTGGCTGACTAAGACTGGGCTTCTGGCGTTGGCATTTCTCTTATTAGAGCTAATCTATCATTTTGGCTTCCCAGTGATTAACATGGATCCAAGGCAGTGAGTGGCTCTCAGCCTTGATGGTTCATTGGAGTTTTTAAAGTCTCTGAGCACGTGCGTCACCTAAGACTAACGTGATCAGATCTCTAGGGGTCGGACCCAGGCCTCACTGTTTTTTTAGAGTTCCCCAGATGATTACAAAGTATAACCAAAATTGAGAACCGTTGGTCTAAGGAAAGCCTTTTCAGTTTCTTAAGCTTTATTTCTAAGAATGATTAGGTAATGTAACTTACTGTATTCACTTATGTGTCCCATCCGTATAATACCTTCCTGCTGAAGGTATTTTTAATGCAAGGCTAATAAGACAGTTTTGTCCTCTGGGAATTCAACATCCTACATGAAATAATTAAGTCACAATTGACTGAGGGCTGCCAATCATTTGGCATTTATTCCTGGAAACATTAAACAACTCAGGTCTGGGCCGACTGAGACAATGAAGACCGTCAGTCATGATCTAAGATTTAAAAATAAATTTAAAAATTTGAGTCTTTTCCTTTTTATCTCTTTGATTAAATAATGTCTCCACATTTGTACAAAAAATAAGAATAAGATATTGATTTTTTAAAATTAATTACAGGAATTTCAGGAGAGTATAGCCTTTATTGAAGGTTTACAACCATTTTCAACATATATGATACAGATAGCTGTAAAGAATTATTATTCAGATCCTTTGGAACAAATACCTCTGGGAAAAGAGATTTGGGGAAAAACTAAAAGTGGAGGTGAGTTATGGGCATGGTGTGGGTTTCTAGAGTGGGATTTTGCCATTAATGTGATGTGTGAGCCTATATTCGGTTTTTATCTGGATGTTAAGAAATCTTTTTTATGTGAGTTTTTTTAAGCTTAGTAAGTAAATGTGTTTTAGAAGAATATTCTGATGACATCCTTACTCTAACACCAGAAGATGATGGATAATATTCCATCAAAATGAAAAGCAACTGTATAGCAAAACATCACAACCAATTCTGTTACTGGAAACACATTCTTTGGTCTCACCACACAGTGTCACTCTCTTCCTGTATATTTATAGATCTCTGTACACGTGGTAAGACCCAGGAAAGTCAAACTTTTTCTCTATGTGAATTTTAAAAATTTTGTTTATTTTTTAATTGAAGTTTTAATTTAGTTGCTTTACAGAATTTTGTTGTTTTCTGTCAAACCTCAACATGAATCAGCCATACGTAAATTTTACTGAGGGCTGCTGAGATGCAAAGTTATGTAACCTCATTGCCTCAAAGAAAATGGATTTAGAGCCTGAAAATGTGTTGTAAGAGGTGACAATCATTATGAGGAAATGCCATTTCTTGCACCTGTCTCCGATGGCTTTCACAAAACTCACCAGAATTGGCCAGATCCTCAGGCTGGAGTCAGAGAATGATTTAGTCATTAGTCAGAAATAAGCGGGAGCCTTTCAGGCAGCCTGGTAACCTACCGTTATATAAGAGGCTGGCTTTCCCTTGGAACATCAGTCATTCATTCTGCTCACATGATATGCTTATTCTTCAACCAAGACCCTATGACTTCTTTCCGTCTTTCAGTGATGTTGCAACATCCCTTATTGTGCGCTGCTATTTATTTCAGTACCAGAGGCAGTTTGGCTCATTAACACAACCGTGCAGTCAGACACCAGCCTCGTTATATCCTGGAGGGAATCTCACAAGCCAAATGGACCGAGAGAGTCCGTCCGCTATCAGGTGGCAATCTCTCATCTGGCTCCCATTCCAGAGATTCCACTAAGGCAAAGTGAATATCCAGATGGAAGTCTCTCTCTCCTCGTTACTAGACTGTCTGGTGGAAAACTCTATGTGTTAAAGGTACGGCCAGTGGATTGGGTACTTTAATTACCACTCTCGAGAGCCAAGATTCAAGGAAGGTTAAGCAATTGTTCTTTTTTACTAAAAGGTTCTGGCCTGCCATGCCGAGGAAATGTGGTGTGCGGAGAGTCACCCTGTCACTGTGGAAACATTTGACTCGCCAGAGAAACCTTATGCCTTTCTTCCAGAGAACACTAGTTTGCAGTTACATTGGAATGCTCCATCAAATGTTCACCTCATTAGATTTTGGTTTGAACTCCAAAAGGTACATTTCAGTGTACACTTTTAATGCAAATCTTTGTTTTATGCTATAGAATAAGTCAAAAGGCTTTTTCCAAAACATATCTTGAGGGCATTCACTTGTATTAAATGAGTGAAATATTTGACAACATTCATTGATTCAGATTTTCCGGATAGACGTGGTAAGCTATCTAGACTGATTTCTGATGGAAAAAATTCCCAGAGAGATTAATTTGCTCTTAAAAGGCTCCACATAAAAGGGTATAAATTACAGTTTACTGGTTTCATAATGTTTTACTTACTTTAGATGTTATCAGCATGGTTCTCTGGTTTGAACTCCATAGCAGTTTGTTTTATGTGGCTCAGAGGTTAAAGCGTCTGCCTGCAATGCGAGAGACCTGAGTTTGATCCCGGGGTCGGGAAGATCCCCTGGAAAAGGAAATGGCAACCCACTCCAGTATTCCTGCCTGGAGAATCCCATGGACAGAGGGGCCTGGTGGGCTACAGTCCACAGGTCACAAAGAGTCAGACACGACTGAGCGACTTCACTTTCACTTATGGAAAAAAAATGAACAAACATAAACCTAAAACCTGTTTATAAATGTTCTTTCAAACATTTAAGGACTGTATAGCAACAGGAAAGAAGTAAATGATAAACTAGTTTATTCTAAAGTAGTTGGACCTTGGCTTGTAAACTTTAAATAGTTCCTCATTCAAAAATCTTCATGCATTAACCAATGTAAAGATATCCACTGAATTTAAGCATCAGTTAATCTAATTAGTTCACTTCTAAGGAAAACCTATATTGATTTTTATACTGATACACTTAATAGATTATTAAGTTTTTATAATTGTGACATTTCATTTTTCACTACTATGTATTTGTGTGTCCATATTTGTAAAGACTGATTAAGAGTGTTTTGTAAAAACAAATCAGTATGGTCATGACCTCACTTTTCTTTAAAAATGAAGTTGCTTCGCAGAGGTTTTAAAATTTTACTATATAAAATATTTTTCAGAATCTTGTACTTTTAGATAAAAACTATGAAAAATAGGCAACAGCAGTGATAAGTTGCTCTAAGTATTGAGTTGATAAGATCAAAGACCATAGTTTAATTGGATTTTTTTCCATTGAGCATGTTTATGATGATTTGTTCCCTATTTAGAAAATAGTAATTTCATAAAAATTCAGTTTTAAATTGGAGAAATTGAGGGATCATCTTTTTGGGGGACATCTATTTAAGTAAGAGACATTACTTTGCCAACAAAGGTCCGTCTAGTCAAGGCTGTGGTTTTTCCAGTGGTCGCTGAGTGCTGAAGAATTGATGCTTTTGAACTGTGGTGTTGGAGAAGACTCTTGAGTGTCCCTTGGACTGCAAGGAGATCCAACCAGTCCATTCTAAAGGAGATCAGTCCTGGGTGTTCTTTGGAAGGACTGATGCTAAAGCTGAAACTCCAGTACTTTGGCCACCTCATGCGAAGAGTTGACTCATTGGAAAAGACCCTGATGCTGGGAGGGATTGGGGGCGGGAGGAGAAGGGGACAACAGAGGATGAGATGGCTGGATGGCATCACTGACTTGATGAATGTGAGTCTGAGTGAACTCTAGGAGTTGGTGATGGACAGGGAGGCCAGGCGTGCTTCGATTCATGGGGTCACAGAGTTCGACACGACTGAGCGACTGAACTGAAGAGAACTGAATTCGGTTCAGCTTGAAGTCAAGGGGAGGGATGTAAAATTCATTGCCCATATCAAAGGTGTGAACTGAGGAAGGATCTTAGAAGTGATTCCAGCCTCTCGTGTTACTCATGAGAGGCTAGAGACTCAGGCAGGTGGCCCAGTGAGTCAGAATCACGGCTGGGCAGGGGAGGACTCTCTGCCTCATCGCTGACTCATCACTACAGAGGCTTTCCTTAGTCCATCTGCATAAGGAACATGAGTCATCATCACCCACCCCACTTATTAAAGTTTAGGAGAGGGGCAGCAGACAGGGGCCACCTGGTTCTGTCCTCATGAGTTTCATATGATGCTTTTGTTTCAAGACCTCCTCTACCCTTGCTCAGAACAGGTTTTTAGATAGACCACTTGAGAAATAGACCACATGAGAAATCATGAAGCTGAAAATGTAATATGGTAGTTTCTACATGCATGATCACCTACGAGTACTAACGCAGGAGGTACAAATGTAAAGGCTGTGTTCTGAGAGGACTGGTGGTGACATCTAGTTGGAAAGGTCTATTTCTTTTGAGCAAGTTGAACCTACCTCATCACGATAGGAAGTTAGGAATAATCTGATAACTCCACACCGAAACTCTAAGGGGTGAGTGACAAAGGTGAATATGCATATTTTAACTAAATTTTTTTTGTTCCTTTCCTCCTCCGCCCTTCTCCTTTCTGAAAAAGGAGAAAAAGATAAACTTCCAGTCTTCATCTTTTCCTTACATGGAAGAATGAGAGTCTCAGAGCACAAGGGCTAAATTTTTATCTTGGTCTTTAGATTTCATGAATTCTGTATTATAATAATGCATAGAAAAAGAACACATTCAATTTAAGATTGAGGAGAAATAAATAATTTTGCTTTGGTAAATTTTTTTCATGAAATTCATTAAAATTGTCTTTTTCTCAGCTGTCCAGGGGAATCCCTACCAGAAATGGACATTTCTGAAATTTCTGTCTCTGAGACATCATAGTCTGCACCATTTCCCCCACACCCTTGCTCAATAATTTGGAGATCCTCTCTGATAGCCTTCCCCCCTGCACTTGTTGGCCTCTGATGAATGAAGATCCCAACTCCCTTGTGATTTACTGGGGTAGCCCATGGCCTCTCTACAAGTTAGCGGTCCACCCAGAACATTCATTGCTGTGGTGAGGTCAATACTGTACAGTTTTCCAGCAAAACCCTTGGCCAAATATCTCCCTGACATTCCAAGGAGTACTTATGATTTTTGAGCGGTGTGGGATGTTGGGCCATCTAGACTACTCACTGAAGAAGGCATTAAGGAGGCAGGACCAAAAAGGGCTAAAATTTTTCAGCCAGTACTCAACATCTCCCTTCCTCCTTCCCCCTCACCCCCATCAGAAGGTTCAGAATAAATATTATTCTGCATATCTGCATCTATTTCATTAGGCTATATGAATCAGTGGGACTGAGACATTTATGAGTTTAACAGGCAATGTCTCTGACATCAGCATTTCTGATTTTTCTTTCCATTCCTTCTGTTCCTCTTTCTGTAATAACATGATCTTCATGAAGGTGCTATAGTGAATTATTTCTAACTGAATAGAAAACTAATATAAGGTGCCCATCCAATGAAATGGCGTGACCTTGTGAATGCTAAATAAAAAAGGAGATGTAAAGTAAGGTTTATTTATGGAAACTGATCTTCTTAGGAAACTGTACTGGGGAAAATACATGAAGAACCCTTGACAGAATGCCGTATCCTCTGTCTTCTCCTATTTGTATGTTGAAAAAAGTCATCATTTTCATATAAGATATTAAGGATCTTGTATCTTATTGAAAATACACAGATATTTAAAAATACACAGATTCTTTAAAAGCAGTGTTTCAGAGAAGGAATTTTAATATAGCCCTAATTATAGACCCAGTGAAATGAAAGTAACATTTCCTATATGTAACTTCTAACCTTGCTACTTAGTGATTGAGTGACAATAGGCCAAGATTTCCCTCTTTTAGGGAACTAGGCTTCCTAGGTAGAAAAATAAGGAATGTTGCTTAGATGCCTGAAGAGGGTTAGGGGAGGAAAACCTAAATGTTTTCATTTATAAGTCATTGTGGACTTCTTCAGTATGTGAAATGTCATGAAAATATTACTACTTTGAAATCAGCAAATGTGTGGAATTGAAAATATCACAGTTTTAATCCATCATTTCCCTTCAGCTATGAATTTGCATCCTCAGCCATCCTGATTTGATAAAGAGGCCTATGATTAGGGATACCAAGAAGCCAAACAATCCTCCTGATGATAAACAGTCAGAGGTGCATGTCTCACCTTGGACTTATCCTCGGGACCATCATTCAAGTAACTTACAGCTTGTCATAAAAAATAAAATTGCTGTTGGTGGAAGGGGATACTATCTGGGACCTAGCACTCATAAAGAAGCTCTTATTTTAGTATAAACTTTAAGCTTTAATGCTTGCTACAGGCTTTTGGATTTCTATGTTTAAGAAGTTTTTCTTAAAGAAACAAAAATGTTAATTGAGACGTCTTTTCCTAGTGGAAGCACAATGAGTTTTACCATGTTAAAGCTTCGTGCAGCCGAGGTCCTGCTTATGTCTGCAACGTCACAGACCTCCAGCCTTATGCTTCCTATAATGTCCGAGCAGTGGTGGTGTACAGGACAGGAGCAAACAGCACTTCGCTTCCGGGAAGTTTTAAGACTAAAGGTGAGGACTAACATATTCAACACTCAGGAAACCCTGGACATCTCTCAATTCTTTTCTCATCGCTTACTTCACTAATCCTAGAGGTTGAGATTTTTCTTAAATTACTATCTTTAGAGCCTGACTGAAGAAGTTGAAAAGAGGTAGGGGTTTCTTACAGGCAGTAATGAGATAATACTCCTCTGGTTTTGCAGGATCCTAGACTGGGAAAACTTATTTCACCTTTCATTATTCTGATTTTCTGTCTAGCTATGATATTTTGTAGTAAGAAGTAAATGAAAACAGTGTGAATGGGTGTTCAAATATTAAAGTATAGACTACTACAACCAGATGTTAAAAATAAAAAATCTAACAAGTATATAAAATTAACCAGTGTTTTAACAGCTATACCGTAACTCCAAGTTGATCCCTGTAAGAATCAGTGAAAAACGCTCCAAATCTTACAATCATCTTTTTTACTTGCATCACTTATTTTGTGTCAGGCTAAGGTCTATTGTTACTCCTATCATAAATCTATCTAATCCATCACTAATGAAAACTGCAGGTACTCACTTAAACATATGCACTCATATGAACGCATTTCTGAACATTTCTTTAATGTATTTGACTTTTCTCTTAGTAAATGTTGTCTATAGAAAGATGGTATGCAGAATATTTTATACTTCTAACATATCAATCAAATTTTCTTTTGTTTCCAAAGCTGGAGTCCCAAGTAAACCAGGGATTCCAAAATTATTAGAAGGGAGTAAAAATTCAATACAGTGGGAAAAAGCTGATGATAATGGAAGCAGACTTATGTACTATATCCTTGAAATCAGGTATGTCTGTTTACAAAAGAACTTTGTAAATTACAAAGACCTAAGCAGTTGATTGTAAGGTATTCCTGGATCAAAATTAACAGTATTTATGAATGTGTATTTATAAGTAAACATAAGGGATCTTTAAGGGCCTTACATGCCTTATTACATTCTTTGCACAATTCCTAGTGGTCAGCCTTGGCATTCAGTTACAAGGCAGATAGTCATTCTCAGAAATCTGCAACAGCTTGTCAGTGGAAACAACTCAGTCTTTTGAGCATGCACCTAATATTTACTTAATATCGATTCTGTTTAAGAAGCTAAATTGATGTTTGATGTTAGATGATGGTATGTATGTAAATTTCTGAGACTGATTTGTTTTAGAAAGATGAATAAGATCTAGTGAGAACTGACAATGAGCTGGTATATTTCAGAAGGTAAAGTCAAGTCAAGATCTGAAATGGTCTGTTGTGTATAGGCAACCCAGGATTCTCTCTCCATTTTCAAGGTTACAGTTTGTAGTGTGTTCCCAGGGACTAAAACTGTGCCTTCGATGAAAACCTGATGAACATACGCAACCTCAGATCCAGCCAGTATGGGGAGCTCTGTGAATCATAACTGGCTCAGATGAGCTGACTTCGTGCCAGCTTGAGGAGAGAATTCCAAATTCCACAGACACTCCCCTCACGGGACTATGAAGCCATCTTTTAAGAAGCTCCAAGGACAAAAGTCACTTCCATAATTATAGTCCTGGCAACTTGAGCTTTAGATCTATTTTTGCTTCATCTTGCTCTGGCATTCCCATAACCTTAAAAAAATTTCCTGCTCACACTAGAGAATTATGTTTGCTTATTTCTGACTGAAAACTTCTTGAAATTTCTGGTACTTTTTTTTTTTTTTTTTTTAATGCAGAGTGAAGAACATTCTGACCTGTAGAACTGTCTTGGTGGTCTATGACTGCAGTTATGTTCACCCACCAGGCCGCACCATAGTCTTATAGCCTTGCTAGGAGCGCTGTAGTATATTGCCCTCAGTAACATGTTTAGTGCCTAGCTCCATAAATACTCTGCATTTCTTTGCCCCCAAGTCTGCACCCTCAGGAGAGGGACTGTAGAATCATATAAAGTGTCATCTATCTCAGAGGACCTCGCAGTATCTCAGAGTAACTTCTTCGGTCGAGACGTTTGTGTGTATTTGCTCATGGTGTGCTGGTGATCTTAGTGCCAAGTGCGTGCACTTGGGAGCTGAGTAAATTGCATGAGTTTCCCAAGGCAGTTTCCCAGGGCAGCCAGAACAAAGTGCCACCAACTGGGTGGCTTAAAACAACAGATATATGTTCTCCCACAGTCCTGGAGACTGGAAGTCTTAAGATCTTGGCAGGACGGATCCAGGGACGCATCCTTCCTTGCCTCTTCCCAGCTTTTGGTGATGGGCCACAGTCCTTGGCTCTCCTTTGTCTGCACGTACATCTCTCCAGTCTCTGGCTCTCTCGTCCCATGATGTTCTCCTAGTGTGTGTCTCTTCTTAAGACGGCACTGTCATTGGGTTTAGGGCCCACCCTAAACTAGGACCATCTCATCCTGGCTTAATTACATCTGAAAAGACTGTTCCCAAGCAAGGTCACATTCAGAAGGTCTGGGTGGCATGAATTTTGAGGGGGATTAGCCAACCCAGTCCATAGACTATTTAAAATCCTTGCTCTGTTTCTTTTTTGAACTTAAGCTTTCTCATCTGTAAAATGAGATGATGATATCTACCTCTTCAGGTTGTTGTGAAGATTCAGTGAAATGATACAGCATATGAAAAGCCCCAGTTGTAAACAGAAGGTGCTCAACCAACATAAAAAGCCTTCCTTCTCTTCCTTAGTGGCCAATGTCTGTGAAGAGCCACTTTATACATTTTAAAATTTATTTATTTTTAACTGAAGGATAATTGTTTTACCACTTTATACGTGTTTAAAGGTCTCTTTCTTTTGGATCAGAGCTGTTTGGGTTGAAAATTGAAATTGCTGGTTCCCAACATGTGGCTTCACACGATGCAGGAGAGACACCGTCCCACAGCTTTACTTAGGATGGTCCCAAGGACACTTAGCTGCTGGTCACAGTTGTAACCATCGCTGCTGTCTTGGTCCTCCTGATGTCCCAGGTCATCCTCTGTCCCCTGGAGGCTCAGCCTTTGCTGTCCTTGGTGCTCTTTCAGGACAGTCGTTCAGTTAGTGGGAGCAGAACTGGCTTCCATTATTTATCTTCAAGCTGACTGTGGGTTGGTACCATGCCCTAAGAACTGCTGTGGTCTGGAAAGTTTCAGACCTTTTCAGACTTGAAAAGGTCATTGTCAGAAAAGACATAATGGTAAGGCCTTGAGCTTACCTTCAGTCTATGATTCTGTTAAAAGTCATTTTAGCATGTCTTTTGAACCCAGCTCTTGTTCTCTTCCGATGTTTCATTAGGAAGGGTAGTGAGGACTGATACTGAGGTAGAGTGTAGGCTAATTGGAAGCAACGAGGCTCGGAATCTCAGATACAATGATAATTTTGGTAGCCGAACTATTTTATTTTCTTTTTCAATTTTATGTTCTGTGTTTTATCCAGATATGGTATCAGTAAATGACAGATAGCATAAGAGACTGAAAATTAAGAAAAATTTAAAAATTCCCAGTTAAAAAGTATGAAATCATTGTCTTATGTGTTTGGAATTCTGAAGAAAGTTTGCACACTCCAATAGTAAGAAGAGGCTCTTCAGCTGTCTCTCAGCCATTGATTATTCGTCATTTTCCAGATGGGCTGAGTTGGTTGGCTCCAGGCATTGCTGGGATGACTTTATAAGACTCTGCTATGTTCTGTAGCCAAACCATGTGAGAGGAATGAGATCAAGGGCAAAGTGTGCAACAGGAGATGCTCTGGAGTTCTGTCATTAAAATGATAAATGAGTATCTAGAAATAACACATATATTGTCTTGTATATTTCCTATATTTATGATTCTGCTCTTTTTTTTTTTTTTGCAGAAAGAGCACTTCAAATGATTCACAGAACCAGAATTTAACATGGAAAATGGCATTTAATGGCTCATGCAATAGCATTTGCACATGGAAGTCCAAAAACCTGAAGGGAACATTTCAGTTCAGAGTAGTAGCTGTAAATAATCTGGGGTTTGGTGAATATAGTGGAATCAGTGAGGATATTATATTAGTTGGAGGTATGTTAACCATGTCTGTCTAACATGTCATACTTATGTCTAACCATGTCATACTAACTTATTACACAAGGATTCAGAGATAAAGATAAATGTATTCTCAGCATTAGCAGTAATTGAGTGACAACATAACTTCACCAAACTACCATAGAAACTGTTGAACTATTCATTTTATGTGATGAGAGCTTCCTGAAACATCAATATCAACATGTCCTTTTTCTCCTCAGTAACCGTCAGCTGATCTTTAATGCCTACCGCATTAAATCCATGCTCCTAGATGGAGTTCCAAGGTTGTTCGCAGTCTGGTTTTTATCCAGCCTTATTTTTCTGTTCCTGGTTCTCTCATCTGCTACACAACACACTTGAAACTCAACTTTGTCTCTTCCCCAATATCTACATCTTCCACTGGGTAGCCTATTTTTGTTTATAATACATCGTCTTTCTGATCACATAGGCTAGAAATCTCAGTACCATGTTTGATTTTTTCCCTCTATTCAGTCACCAAGTTCTGTTGACTTTATCATCTTGATTTCTATCTACTAAGTTCCCTTCTTCCTGTTTCTACTTTGGCTTTCCTAACTTAAGCTACCACTTCTTGCCCATGCTCTTGGCTTAACCCCACTGCTGACAGCTAATCCAGCTGAAGCATAAGCTGGATCACTGCACCGCTCTCTGAAAATCTTGAAGTGGCTCTCCATTCACTGCTTTGAGAATCAAGTACAAACTTTTCTGTGGCATTTAAGGCCTTCCATGACTTGCCCTCCAGTTGTGGTTCCTCTTTCCCAATATTTATCCTTACGGCTATAGCCATACCAAACTGGTAAACAAACAAACTAACTTCCATGACGCCATGTTCCCTCAGCCTCAGATGCAGGCTTGCACCACCTACCACTTGCCCCTAACTGGGATTTTCTTTCTCTCACTTTGTCAACTGAAATTCTTCTCATCCATCAGTACCCATTGTGATGCTTAACTGACACTCCTTAGAGACACACAGCACACTACTCTATGCAAACCTGAAGTCATTCTTATTTGCATTAGTTACCTGGAGAAGAGCTCCACAAACCTTTTCTGAAAGAACCAAATAGTAAATATTTTAGGCTTTTCAGGCTACATTCGGTCTCTGTAGCATCTTCTTTTTTTTCTGATAATATTTTTAAAATGTAAAAATTATTCTTGGTTCACGAGTAGTACAAAATCAGGTTACTGTGGCCAGATGTGGCCCACATGCCATAGTCTGCCAAGCTCTGGTCCTCAGGTCTCTTCTCAGTGAAACAGAGCAGGTACGAGCAGGTACCATGTTTTCACCAGGTGGCGCTAGTGCCAAAGAACCCGCCTGCCAGTGCAGGAGATGTAAGAGATGAGGGTTTGATCCCTGGCTCGGGAAGATCCCTTGGAGGAGGGCACGTCACCCCACTCCAGTATTCTTGCCTCAGGAATCCCATGGACAGAGGAGCCTGGCAGTCTGCAGTACATAGGGTCCCACAAAGTCAGACATGAGACAAAAGTGACTTAGCAAGCACACACACAGATCACGTTTTCATGTTTATATTCCTCAGTTCAATACTCATGGAATTAAATGTATATGAAGACGTTACAGAGGAAATAATGCTCCCAACATTATGATAAATGAAAGTTGAGACTTCTTTGTCCCAAATTCATTAAAAAGATTATTCATGTTTTATCAACCATTTTAAAGTAGAAGATAGGGTGGGTATATCCCAATGATATATTGGAAACCAGATCACTGGAAATGAAAAAAGAGAAAAAAAACCCTTGACTTTGATTACTCACAGTGTAAATATACTCTCTTCATGGATGATTTCAAGCTACTGATGGTTTAACTATTGGCTTGCAAAAATTCAGTAGGGGCTAACTTTGGCATATTCAGGCATAATACCGAGACAATCGAGTTTTACTTTTTGAATTATGTTCTTTTTCTCATTTATTTTATTAGATGGTTTTTGGATACCAGAAACAAGCTTTATACTTACTATTATAATTGGAATATTTCTGGTTATTTCAATCCCATTAATCTTTGGTGAGTATAATAGATTTAAAAATATATCAATAGGTAATAAACTGCTTACTTGATCATATTAATTGATTTATCTGAGTTTAATTTATATCTGATTAATTTTCTACATGAAATAGATTCATGAAATTCACAATGTCACCTTTGGCTATGCTTCAATAACCACTAAACCCTGTGAATTGTTTTTTTTTTAATCTGGGGTAACCATTTTATGAAAAATATATCCATATTTATACTTCACAGTATTCTTTAGGTAAAACCACTTGCTAAGGCACCAGCTTCTAGCTACTAAAAGCCTTTAAAAAAAGGCTTCTAGCTTTTTTTAAAACAGTATTACAGATTGGCTATATGACAAGTGTTTGTAACTTATAGTTTGAAAAAAGTGAAAGAAAAATAACTCTGGGTATAAAAAAAATGTAGGATTAAAGGGAGACCAGTGAAACCCTTGTTCAGGATAGTCTGGGTCTCCAGGCAGACAGCCTAGTTTAAAATGAACAGGGCCTCTTGCAGAAGATCCATTTCTGGCTTGTAGCATTCACTCTCACTTTTGGATGTCTGGTCTATTTGTTTCAAATCTCTGCTCATTTGTAAATAACCAGGAAAGTAGAGCAGTTTGGCTACATTGATAGAAAGCTAGCTGTTTCTCATCACTAATTTTATACTAATGTGTTAGTCTTAAAAGTCTTTCTTTAAACATTTAATAATGAGAAAATACAGGGACAGCCCCCAAAAGGTGATTAAACATTAGACCTATCAGGTTATCATACATCAGGGCTTCCCTGGGAGCTCAGTTGGTAAAGAATCTGCCTGCAATGCAGGAGACCCCAATTTGATTCCTGGGTTGGGAAGATCTGCTGGAGAAGGGATAGGCCACCCACTCCAGTATTCTTGGGCTTCCCTTGTGGCTCAGCTGGTAGAGAATCCTCCTGCAATGCAGGAGACCTGGATTTGATCCCTGGGTTGGGAAGATCCCCTGTAGAAGGAAAATGCTATCCAGTATTCTGGCCTGGAGTATTCCATGGACTATATAGTCCACGGGGTCATAAAGAATTGGACATGACCAAGAGACTTTCACTCTCAGGTTATCATGGTGGATCATACATCCTGCTTTATCCCCATCATTCCATTATAGTCATTACTATTACTTTCTTTCAGTCTCCTAAAATGTCCTGATTTGGATTATAAGATACACAGTCACTCTGTCATTAACATATGAGCCTCTGACATGCCGAAGCATTACAAAAAAGACATGATATTTACCAGAAACCAACATTCAAGCATATAGTCAGGAAATTGAGGCTTCTTTTTTTTTTAATAAATAGGGGAAATTTTAAGGAAAAGTTACAAACATAAAAGTTGAACTCTCTGGATAAAGAAAGGCAATATTTCACTCCATGTCCTAAATCTGTATTCTTTCCGAAAACTGATTAGAGGCATAGCTATTAGCATGTTGAAACTTGAATTGAGGTTTCTTTTCAAACATTCCACACCAGACAATATATGGAATATATGATTTCTTCAGCTAACTTGGAAAGCTAAAAATTTCAACTGACCCTGCCAGGATTTTAACCTGTGGTTCCAGGGAGTCTAAGTACTGCACAGCTGATGTTTGTGCCACTAAGCCAAGCCCCTCCAGAGTTACGCATATGACTGTAGTATATTTGGCAGTTGGCATATAGGCTTGACTATTTGCTTTCCTACTGGGAAGGAGTGTTACGTGAAGGCTCCTTCATCTGACCTTTGCCTGCCTACTTGTACATCACCATTGTCTAAACTCTTGACTCTAGTGGATGAACATGAGATAATTTCAGACAACCTGTTGTGCTTTCAAGACCCTTCATGGATATCTGACTTTCTCAGGACTTAAAAGTCTTTGTTCTACGTGGAACTCATGCGTTTTTGAGTAGAGCTAAGCTGATTTGGTTCTTTTGCTTTTAGTAGTAGTGCATGTGGTTTTACTGGTACGATTGTGTGAGTGCATGAGGAAAGATTGAGTTATTCAAATAATGAAAACACCAATTGTCTAAAAATTTGAATTGTGCGGATGGCTCTCATCAGTCATACTTATAAATACAAAATTGAAACAAAGATTTTAAAATAAGCATCGACAGCCTACTCTTTGGTGAGTGGTTATATCTACTGTGCAACTTGAGCCTTACACTGGGAGCGAAGGGAAATAAACTGTAATGGAGCTCTGTGACGACCTAGGGGAGTGTGATGGGGAGTGGGAGGAGAGTTCAAGAGGGAGGGGATATATGTGTATTTATGGCTGGTTCATGTTGTTGAATGACAGAAACCAACACGACATTATAAAGCAAGTATCCTCCAATTAAAAATAAATTTAAAAATATAATTGCTGACCTCAGGAGCTTGTCGTTTAATGGGGGAGGTAAGACATATTGCTTTCCCTTGTGGCTCAGCTGGCAAAGAATCCACCTGCAATGTGGGAGACCTGGGTTCGATCCCTGGTTGGGAAGATCCCCTGGAGAAGGGAAAGGCTACCCACTCCAGTATTCTGGCCTAGAGAATTCTGTGGACTGTATAGTCCATGGGGTCATAAAGAGTTGTACACGACTGAGTGACTTTCACTTTCAAGACATATCCTGTGCAAAAAGTAAAATAATGAGAGATGTGTTAAACAGCAATAAAAGGAAGTAGTAAATGGAGTGTAGAAGAGAGTGTCACAGCTATGCTGACTGATAGCCACAGTTGGTCTTAGAAGTTCAGAGATGAGATATCAACAGAGGTGGCAGAGGTCTTGGATAGCATCCCTGAGGATATGGAGTCTTGAGCTGGGTCTTTAAAAATGAAGGACAGGTGGTAAGAGCATTTCAGGTTTAGAAAAATTGCATTAGCATAGGTACTTAAGATCTTTTCCTGTGTGGGCCCGCAGATGGAATTTCGCTTGTGTAAAACTCTCACCTGTTGGGTGCAGAAGCTACTGCGGAATAAAGTTCAAATTTTAATCATCATCTCGCAAAGCATCCTTACTGTTTTCAACTTTTGTGTCAATATTCTAGTATAGATGGGCAATGTTAATGACATAAATGTATTTTAATCTTTGAAAAATATAACATGTTTTATGGTTATAAAAATAATATTTGCCCATTGTATGAAAAAACAATACAAATCACCCATGATTCCACAACTAAGGAGGACCACTGCTAACACTTGGTAGATTTCATTCTAATAATCTTTCTATATATGTGAGTATGTGTATTATGAAAAAGAAAGAATATATACTCTGTACTCTGCATTTTAAAAGAAAGCATGCTGTTATATGGAAAGCAGCCTTTAGGTCTGCTGAGGAGAATAACCTGGATGTATCTGGATTCAAAAATGAATTTGTTCACTAACAACTATAATGCAAATTTGTTTTGGTTTATTTTGATTCTAGGCTATGAGTGATTTTGTGAAATAAATTCTGATAGTAAGATACTTCCACGTGTTTATAACAGCAATCGGAAATATATTAAGATTTACACTGAGAAGTGAGATAAAATGTAATGTGGTATAAATTATACATTTTCATATGACTTTTTACCTGGATTTAGTTAGTTTTTCTATTATGGACCTATTTTTTTAAATCAAATTTGGTTATTCTATCAATAGTGTTGTTCAGTATAAACTTTAAAAATGTATTGTTAGCAGCCTTTTCTAAAGAAAAAGAAAGCAATATTTTATTTGGTAAATTATGCTTTGTTTTTTCTTGATAGTCTGGCATAGATTAAAGAATCAAAGCACTCCCAAGGAAGGGCTGACGGTTCTCATAAACGAAGACAAAGAATTAGCTGAACTTCGAAGTCTGGCCACTGGAGTAGGGCTGGCAAACGCCTGCTATGCGATACAGTATGTAACCCGGGCTGGCATTACGGGACACCTAGATGAAAAGCGTGTGCGTGCCAAGTCGTTTCAGTCGTGTTGGACTCTGTGATCCTATGGTGGGCAACTCTAAAAAGAGGGTCCATGAGTGCCACGTTGTCCAGGACTGTCCTGGTTTATGCTCAGTTTTCTGGCATATTAAAAAATAACACCCCCTTTCATTCTCAAATGTGACCTGGGATGGATGGCAAATTATGTTGTTATCCTATCCTAAGAAACATGAACAAAAATCAAATGTTTTCTAGTGTTTTAGCACATAATTTAAAAATAAGTAAAACAAAGAGATAAATACTACGTGGAAGGAAGTAGATGGCAATATGGTTGATTCGCCAAGAAGAGAAGGATTCTCTTGTGTGTGCTGTAAGTCAGTTTTTTTCTGTTTTCAGAAATTGTATGGGGATTGTCTATAAAACTTCTCTAAAATATATGAGGTTTTAACTTCCATTGTCATCATAATTTAAGACAATATTTAAATGTCTCATTTAAAAGACAGACACTATATTATGCTCCATGCAAAAAGGATTATACATAGTCATACGCCTTGTTTCTAGAAATTTATTTAAAGACATAAGAACACAGGACTTGGAATAGACACAGAGGTGACCTAAATATGCTTTTCAGAGATGTCTTTTCCCTGAGAAGATATGCAGCGTATCTGATTTTCAAGATTCTCTTTTAAAAGCTCAAAGCATTTTTAATGCTGATGAACTTTCTCCTCCTCATAATATTCCAAGTGAGAAACTTGACTTTCTAAAAGTTAATGTGATGGACAAGAAATGATGTTGCGGTCATAGTAAATTTTGTATTACATGAGAGATTAGGTGTATGAAGTAAAGTAAAACTTTGAGCGCAGAAGCTCAGCTGTTTATTACTAATTTGCAATAGCTTTTTATACAAATAGGTGACCTGAAGAAAATACGAACTGATAATTTTAACAAAACAAACTACAGTGAAAAATTTTGAGGCAATGCACTCACAGGCATGTTATCAAAAGGAAGCTGCCTAGAAGTGAAGTAACCTACTCTGTCTGGGTTTCAGAAGACAGAAGGAATATTCTAGAAGGTGGAATAGGACTGGAATAGGAATGCAGACACAACACCGTGTCACATTGAAGGCACTACAGTGTTTCCAAGCCAGGAGATTTTTCTTCCCTTTCTCCTCCTTTTTTATTCTCAAACACTAACACCCACATCCACTTATAAACCATATGCTTTTTGGGAGACTGAAAATAACGTTATTTTCCAGTACTCTTCCGACCCAAGAGGAGATTGAAAGTCTTCCTGCCTTCCCTCGGGAAAAGCTGACTCTGCGTCTCTTGCTGGGAAGCGGGGCCTTTGGAGAAGTGTATGAAGGGACAGCGATAGACATCTTAGGAGCTGGAAGTGGAGAAACGGAAGTAGCTGTGAAGGTAATGCGGCTCTTTTAACTCCCGGGCTTGTTATGTCTGCGTTATTGACAGGGACTTATTTAAATATAACAACGAGAAAAAGGGAGTGATCTTGACTGAAAAGATGACTAGGAGAAGGCAGAAGCCTGTCCATGGCTACGGAAATCACAGTGCTTTTTCCATTTCCTGCATGAGTTCTGTTATTAACAGTTACCTCTGAGGTTACTAATTCGCCAAGACCAGCAGAGAGTTTTTCCCTTCAAATATACTCTAAGACAACTGCGGTGCTTGGTGCTAGAGCAGGAAGTAAATATTTTAGACTTGCTAGCCAGATGGTGTCAGTTCTAGCTATGCAGCTCTGTCACTGCAGTGTGAGAACAGCCACAGTCAATATGGGAATGAATGAGTGTGGTTGTGTCCCAATAAAACTTTATTTATAAAAATGGAAATTTTCATTTCACATAATTTTCATGTGTTATGCAGTCCTCTTATTTTTTTATAACTTTTTTCAACCATTTCAAAATGTAACAAGTTAATTATACCTCAATAAAACTGGAAAAATAAAAATGTAACACCTATTTTCAGATTATAACTGTACAAAAATAGATGATAGGCTAGAATTGGTCCACAGGTTGTAGTTTGCTGACCCCTGTACTACAAAATTATTCATCATAGTGTATTCAAAAGGAAGTTAAAAGGAAGCACTGAAAATACTCTTGTATTTTTGTAAAACTTTCTTGTGATCAACAGGTGATGTATCTTTTATGTAACTGAGTAATATACTGATTATTGTTTGTTAACAATTTACTGCTTTGAGAAATTGTCAGAGAAGTTGCAAAATTCTCTCCATTTCCAGTTGATAGCATTTTAACATACTTTAATCTCAAGTGGTTTAAACAAGTGTTTCTTTTTCTTACATAACAAGATGGCTTCTGGCTTTGGTATAGTACTGTGTCAAGCCAGAGCTTGTATATCTGAAATTCTCTTGACTTTGAACGTGTGTGGTGCCTCACGGTTCCAAGATGGCTGTCAAAGAATCAAGCATCACATCTTCATTCAGGATATGGAAAGGGGGAAGGATAGTGTTAGATGTATATGTTCAGGAAAGTAAAAAATTTCCACACACCTCCTCAACAATTTACCCCTTACATTTCATTGATCAGGACTGAGTCATATGACCACCCTTGCTTGCAAGAAAGGCTGGGGAATTGGAGAACATAGTTGAGGATAAAGGTGGCTATTACAAAACAAAGCTTGTCTACATTAACCTAGTTAGCTCACAGAAATGTCTGCTCTACTGATTCTTGGCTTGTTTTATGTTGTGTAGACTTTGAAGAAAGGCTCCACAGACCGGGAGAAGATTGAATTCCTGAAGGAGGCACATCTGATGAGGTATTAGGCAGTTCTGAAATAATTTTCCCTTGGTATGGGTAGGAAGATTTTACATATGGTTAGCGGATTTTTAACTTTCAAAATCAGCTGACATCACAGATTATGTTCAAAATAAGCATGGCTGAAATTTAAAAGGAAGTATGTCTGGAGTGACAAGTATTCTGTAGAATAGGTTTTTATGATAGATTCTCTGAGTCTGGGCACAGGCAGTCCTTGGACAATAGGTCTTTTCTTTTACCTCCAATAAGAAGCATGTTTTGCAAGGGATTTCTGAGGCTGATAAGCTTTAAATATGCTTATGTTCTTCTAAATGTATAATCATAAGTCAAGTAGACCAAGTAAGGGAGAGTTCTCTTAAGCACAGTGACATCAATGAAACTATCGTTGGTCTTGATAAACTTGTCTTCAAGTTCGAGTTAGTTGATAGTAATGAAAACGACTCAGGTACATTTTAATAGCCCTGAGGCGGTGGTCAACAAGGTCCCAGGTTATGGGTTCTGACCATTAGACTGGGGCTTATTTGCTTTGACCTCTTGAGAAAACAGTTGTAGCCAAAACTGTGTGTCTGAATTGTTTCTCTAAAAGGGAGAGAATTATTTCATATTTGTCATGACCAAAAATGTAGTGTTTTTTAAAATGTCTTCTGAAGAAAGGTATTAGTTAAAGTTACTTCTTTTTCCCCCAAACATAAAATACTTGATATAAATGCCACTTCTGAAACTACCCCTATTCTATCCACATGCCTTGGCCACTAGGGGCTGCAATATTACCTCTGTAAGGCAGGCATGAAAAGGAGGCTTTCATTTATTAGAGGGAGGAAAAAGATTAGGGGTTGAAAGGAAACCAGAGATAAAGATTTGCTGTTTCACAAAGGCCTTCACAAGACTTCTGTCGCTGACATGTCAACCTGCCTGTCTGTTTCCACCTTTTAGCAAGTTTAATCATCCCAACATTCTGAAGCAGCTTGGAGTTTGTCTGCTGAACGAACCCCAGTACATTATCCTGGAACTGATGGAAGGAGGAGACCTTCTTACCTATTTGCGTAAAGCCCGGATGACGCCGGTAGGAAATGGGCTCCACGCTATTGGTTTGGTAACGCAGATGACCTTTAAGTTCCTTCTTAATCTTCTTTTAAATTCAATAGACTGCAGTTTTGCCTGATGGTAGAAATTTAGAAGACTTCCATCAGAAAAATTCTTGTATTTCCTTCATGTTGGATTACTCAAACTAGAACCCTGGGCTAATGTCTGGCCTTTTCTGGCTGATTGAGCCTGTTTTTAGTATCTAATGGAAAAATAGGTTCCCCACCACCACCACGCTGCCAGAATCGTGTTCTCTCAAGAACAGAGAGTGTGTGGAGTTTCTCTGTACTTAATTTACCTGCCTTTATGTCACAAATTGAAGTTTCCAGCCCTCATGTCTTTACCAAGTGCTAGGTTATATGCCCTCCCAGCTGACATTTGCCATATGGATTTTCACAGGCATCTCAAAAACAGATCTCTTGATGTCATGCATCCTCCTTCATGCCCCCCATCCAGTTCCTTACTTTCTCTTTTCCTACCATCATGCTAGTAGGTCCTATCTGCTCTGGGGTTCCTCTTACAACATGCAGCCCCAGTCCATCCTCTGCATCTCCCGCAGGCCGCGAGCCGCACCCTGCACAGGTCATCACTGGAAATCCTGTGGCCTGCAGGTTGAATCAGGCTCGGCGGGGAGGGCAGTGTCTCAGCTCCTATGGAATTTGCTTTAGGTCTCAGATGAGAAACACCTGAGACAAAACAAGTAACTAAAATTTAAATCTATAGTTTTAAAAATTCTGTTTTTTATTTCTATCAAATACATGTGCGTGCATGCATGCTAAGTTGCTTCAGTTGTGTCTGACTCTTGACACCCTATGGACTGTAGCCTGCCAGGCTCCTCTTTCCATGGGATTCTCCAGGCAAGAATACTGGAGTGGGTAGCCATTACCTTCTCCAGGGGATCTTTCCAACCCAGGGATTGAACCCAGATCTCCTGCATTGCAGGCAGATTCTTTACCGTCTGAGCCACTAGGGAAACCCATCAAAGTACAAATTTTATGCCTTAAAAACTAAACTATATGACAAGGTTTATGATAAAAAATAGGTGTCTGCTCATTCCTTCTGGTGTTTACCTCTAGGTACCTAGGTGCTCTGTGTATATGGTACACAGTGAGTTTTCAGCCTTAGGGGAATCTATTGACTGTCTACCATGAGAGGCAAAGATTTAACCTGTTAGTCATGTACCAGCCCAGCCCCATCAGCTCTACACACAGAAAAACTTCTTTTTCCCTGTTCTTTGACAGTCACCCCAATTTGCAGATAAATCACCTTTGCAGGTCTATATTGCTATGCCTATTTAATTATTATTTGCTAGATACTCAAATACTATGGCTGTGATTTTTCTCTTGAGTAGTGTAATAAATGCCTCTTTCCCCCCATTTGTTTAGCTTTCTGTATACCTAAACTTTCTGGCAGAATTATAATCCTTTCTCAACATGGTTAAATGTATCAGATAATCCAGCTTCTCACAGTTTTTACCCTAGACACTTCCCTCATGGAGTTGATATGGGCACTTTGTCTTCTGGTCTCTACAGTGCTATTATCTAGGGGTTTCCTTCACGTTTACCCTGGTAATTTCCATGTTGGGCCCTTATTTCCTCAATTCCATGACTTTATTCTGTTTTAGAAAAGAGAAAGCACAAGAGGCAAAAATCTCCTTTTTTCCCCCCCGCTTTGAGGAAATGTTCTTTTTCATTCCCTCACACTGGGTTAATGATTTGCTGTGTTCTAGGTTGAGAATCCCTTTTCCTCAAAACTAAATCCTCTTTGTCTTTGTTTTCTAGCTTCTACAATTGTCTTTAAAACCTTTTATGCCATTCTGATTCCTGGACAATGATCAGTGACCTGATTTTTGCCCTTCTCTTTGGAAAATTTTAGAAACTTCTCCTTATCTGTGGTACTTTTTACTCATCTGGATGCTCAGCCTGGAAAATCATGTCTTTCAGTTCTGGAATTTTTTTCATATCATTTCTTTGGCAACTAACTCTTTGTTTTCTTCATTTCTTTGTTCTAAAAATCCTATTATTTGGATAATAGTCATCTTTGTTTTATCCTTTTATTAACTATTTTCTCCTATTTTCTACTCTGCATTTTTGCTCTCAATTTTGGTATATTTCCATAACTTTGAAATAGAATTCCACAGACTCATTCTTATATTTTGACTGCCTCTTAAAATAGTATTCTGATTTTTCCATACATGCAAAATCTTCTTTTATCTTTCCTAGGATACTAATTATAGTGGTGTTTTTTTTTAAGTGTTAATTTGCTTCCTACATTGTCTTGACTTCCTTTTTGCCTCTTTGTTCTGGGATCTGTTTGTAATGTGAGAGGCTTTTCTCAAATGTGTGGTGATTTGTGGCCAGTCTGCATATTTAATAGTGCGCCCTAAGGAGCTGATTGGAGCCTATGTGTCCGAGCAGCTTCCTTTTGTTGTCAGGTGGGACTGTGCTGTTCCGTTGGGGTCCCCTAATGACAGCATCTGGATGTCTTCCCTGGCATATGCCAGTCTCCCCCAGAGAGGAGTCTGCTGGTCTCCTGCTTGGGCAATGAATACATGAGCCTCAGTTCAGGGGGTCAAGCAGGGAAGAGAGCTGGGGGGTCTCAAGGTTCGGAATGAAGATGCTTGTTTAATTCCCTTCTCCATTTTCAGGACAGAGACTCAGCATGACTGGTATCTTTGAACCTGGAGTTGTTTTGGTTCTGTGTGTGTGTGTGTGTGTGTGTGTGTGTGTGTGTGTGTGTGTGTGTGTGTGTGTGTGTGTGTGTAGCGGGTGGTGGTGGGGGTGCGGTTTGCAGAGAAAAGCCTCCTGATGCAGTGAGGGGCTCTAGTTAGCCCATAAACAAGCTTTTAAGTATTCACCTTGCTCTTCACCATACTGCTCACCCCTGCATTCAGAGATAGTTGCTGCCTTCAATTCTAGAGTACTTGTAGGGTTCTATAGTGAAAAAAAATCTCTTAATTCTTGCTGTCTTCTCTGCAGGCAGGTAGCTTTCATTTCTATGGGCTCTGCTAAATGACCATGCCTCCATCTGCTTTCCTTCCTCTAAAACGTTGGCCCGTGCTCTATCTCTTCTCATCTGTTCATCCTCATGAGATTGTAACATTCCCTCTATAAGGTCACTTTAGTAAGGTTTGGGAAGAGACTTTAATAAGAAAGTTTCTCGGTAGCTTTCTTCTTTTAGTTTTTTGTTGGAGAGAGAAGAGACAATGAAGATGGGCTGAAAGCACTCACAGCGCTGCTTTTCTCTAATGAATCCCATTCAGCTAGTGTCTGAGTGGCTCTGATGATCGGTTTTCAAGTGCACGTCAGTCCTTCTGTTGTCTTTCCTGCTGGCTACCCAGGCAGCTTCCATGCTTGTCTCCCTTGCCAGGACCCTATAGGACAGGGTGCCCTTAGGTGCTCAGTGCTAGAATTAAGGTCTGGGGTCTGCAGCAGAGCACTACAGGCTCTAAGCTCTCATCAGGCTAAGTTCATGTGGGGCCAGCCGTCTCTCCACAGAGGGTACTCAGAGGCACCTTTCTAGATTTTCCACAAGCATCGTTCTCTCCATCCCTGCTCTGAGACTGTTTTGTTGAGTTGAATGCCTAGGGATTGACTGCAACTGGGTTTATAAACCTTAGGCTAGTCCTTCATTTTCAGGATACTCAGTTTCTGCATCTGTAACATGGAATATTGAATCCAAAACTTTCTCAGCTCCTTTTAACTTTGACATTGTAAGATAGAACTAACATTCTAAAATGTACTTAGATAGAAAAAGTGAAAAAACAAAAAGAGTGAAAAAAGAAAATAAAAACCAAAAAAGCTCTATCAAAAAAAGCTCTACAGAATACAAATCCATAGCCAGATACAATTCAATTCATGAAATTTCTGCTGCATATTTATTTCATTTAATACAGCAGTGGGGGATGTGGCAGTTGCTTTCAAAGACCTTGCCAGTATGGTAGGGTGGGTAAGTCACATGGGAATAACTCATTTAAGGTAGAATTTAAGGTAGAAAGAGGGAAGGTTCATTAGAATGGAGTAGAGAATATACTGCTGAAGCTCAGCTAAGAGAGAGAGATGTTACCTACTGGGAAGATGCAAAAAGGTTGCATGATGGAGGTCTTCTGTTTGGGACACAACCAAGTTGCAAGATAGAACAGTTTCTGAAACTACACCCATATGAGTTATAAAAGGCTTTGACTAGGGATAGACTGAGAGAGAGATTCGATATATCTGGAGAGTTGGCAAGAGAAGACAGATGCCCAGGGTAGCATCTGGAGTTAAAGAGGCCTGACATGGAGTGATGAGGTGTCCCAATAGGTTGTCACAGGGACTAATAGGTATAAGTTGTAGTTAGAGATCCAGGCAGGCAAGGAGCATCTGAAAATCTGTCAGCAGAGGACAAGGTACCAGCCATCAGACTGTCATTCAGGAGGAGGATTCTCTGGGAAGAATGTCTTCAAGAATAGAGTAGGTTTTGCCAGGAGTAAAGCAGGGTTCTGTTCGTCGAGGGGCCAGTGAACCTGAGAGGAGACCCGGCAGGGACTCAGACACAAGGCTGTGAGACAGGCATCTGGTCGACCGTGAAGGGGCTGCAGGGGACAGATTCTTGGGAGTAAAATCGGGTTGAGTTATAACATGTAGGTGTGGTTGAGTGGGATCATGGCAATACTGAGTCCCAGATCATCAGGATTCTTCCTACTCTGAGGACAAGACATGAGCTTGTCAGAGCAGGCAGAGGGAGCAATATTTAAGAGCACCCGTCTATGAGGAATCAAGGGGTTTCAAGGTTGTGAATCCTTTGAGATGCTCAATGAAGGATGTTGATGGAAATGAAGCATAGGGAAGGCCTTCCAGGAATGAGAGCAGGGATAATGTACAGAGGCTGAGAAATGCAGAGCAGGTGTAAGGAGCTGCAAATGGCCCAGTGTGACCGAAGCACAGATTGTGGGATGAGAATCTATGGAAAATAAATAGATGTGAGGAGAGGCTGGTGCAGCCTGGGGCTTCCATGGAGGCTTACTCAAGGATCTCTAATAGACTCTGCAGGCAGTGGGTCACAACAAAGTGAGCTAATTAAAGCACAGGGGGCTGGAGACATGGGAAGTTTGGGAAGCGTCAGATAGGGATGATAAAGGCTTGAAATAGGGTAATTTCAGGGAAATAGTAAGGAACAGACATATGAATATAGCCTCCAGGAAGGAACTTTGAATTTTTTCCATATGGTTCTAATAAAAACTCCAACTGGCTTTTTCCATGTAGAAATCATTGCAGCTAGTATAGGCTCAACTATGTGTTTGTGCTGGTTCTCCTAGATGAGAGGGGTAATCTGTGACCTTGAAATAGAGGATCGCTAGCAATTTCTGTGGGGCTCATATGGAGAACAAGCCCATTCTCATGCGTGACATTGGGCCAATAGTTCAGTTCAGTTCAGTCGCTCAGTCATGTCCGACTCTTTGCGACCCCATGAATCGTAGCACGCCAGGCCTCCCTGTCCATCACCAACTCCCGGAATTCACTCAGACTCACGTCCATCGAGTCAGTGATGCCATCCAGCCATCTCATCCTCTGTCGTCCCCTTCTCCTCCTGCCCCCAATCCCTCCCAGCATCAGAGTCTTTTCCAATGAGTCAACTCTTCGCATGAGGTGGCCACAGTACTGGAGCTTCAGCTTTAGCATCATTCCTTCCAAAGAAATCCCAGGGTTGATCTCCTTCAGAATGGACTGGTTGGATCTCCTTGCAGTCCAAGGGACTCTCAAGAGTCTTCTCCAACACCACAGTTCAAAAGCATCAATTCTTTGGCACTCAGCCTTCTTCACAGTCCAACTCTCACATCCATACATGACCACAGGAAAAACCATAGCCTTGACTAGACGGACCTTAGTTGGCAAAGTAATGTCTCTGCTTTTGAATATACTATCATAATTACTACTTATGAGAGCAGCTACTGTTTATTAAGTTCCTGGTATGTCCCACCAGATTACATATCTCATCTCAGACCCAACACAATCAGTCTTATTGTTCCCATTTTATACATGAGAAAGTTGTTTAGTGCATTAAGTCCTGTAAGCAAGTTCACACAACTTGTAAGTAGCAGCAATAGGTTTTACTAACATGGTCCATTTGACTAACACCCTGAGAGCTTTCCAATGAAGAGTCTACATTGCCTCAGCTTATTAAACATAGTCTTATTTATGTATATTTTGGTGGAAAGCCTATTAAATATAGCTTTTTCCTCTGTTTGAATTCCTTAACCGTAACAAAAAATTCCTTTAAAACATCATATACATGCAGTCATATGTATGCGTGAATGCTAAGTTGCTTCAGTAGTGTCCGACTCTTTGCAATCCCCCAGGCTCCTCTGTTCATGGGATTCTCCAGGCAAGAATACTGGAGTGGGTTGCCGTGCCATCTTCCAGGGGATCTTCCTGACCCAGGAATCAACCTGTGTCTCTTAAACCTGTCTCCTGCATTGGCAGGAGGGTTCTTACCACTAGTGCCACCTGGGAAGCCCAGCCATATTTATATATAGTGCAAACTGGAAAAGTGCCTGTAATTTTTCTTTTGTTTCCTACAGTTTCATGGTCCTTTACTCACCTTGGTTGACCTCGTAGACCTATGTGTAGAAATTTCAAAAGGCTGCGTCTACTTGGAGCAGATGCACTTCATTCACAGGTGTAGTGACTTTATGGACACTGGGTTCTTATGAATATTGATACAATAATCACCTTAGTTTGGGTGAAACTTATAAGATAATTAACATTTTCATTCCTTCAAGATAGCAATACTTTCTGTTAAAATCTCTCTTCTCTCCAGACCTACTAGGGTTGCTTGTCTGATCTCTGGAACTTCATTGTTATTATTATTATTAAATATAGCTTCTGCTGTAGGGATCTGGCAGCTCGGAATTGCCTTGTCTCCATGAAAGACTATACCAGTCCATCACGGACAGTGAAAATTGGGGACTTTGGACTCGCGAGGGACATCTATAAAAACGATTACTATAGGAAGAGAGGAGAAGGCCTGCTTCCTGTTCGGTGGATGGCTCCAGAAAGTTTGATGGATGGAATCTTCACTACTCAGTCTGATGTATGGTGAGCTTACAAGGCACAGGGAAATGTGGGCAGCACCGTCAAATATGAGAGCCAGAAGGGACCTTAAAAGGTCATCTTGTTTCGTATATGAGAGAACACAAGACCATAGAGGTTGAGTGGTTTTCCTCAAGCTAAAGTGAAAGCTAGAGGGCAAGAAGGGGCTATTCCTGGGTCTCAGCAGTTTATACCAATTCTTTTTGATCCTTTAGCTTACTGGTGTATGTTCAAGAGATCCATTTATTTCAGCTATCTTATTACTCTTCAAAAATGTAGAGGCTATGACTAATAGGAATTGGCACCTATGAATTAATGTCCAAGTTTGTGTCCAAATGCCTACTATTTTGGGATGTTTGGTCATTAATTTACAAGCAGAATTTAAATCTTGGATCTCAGAAAGATTAGGACATGAGGGAGGTTTGGACAGCTCTTTATTATGTGAATAGAACCCCTCCTTTCTGCTTGTTGACCCCAAACTTTTGATTAGAGCTGCTCAGAATGTAAAGATGTATCCAGTAACTTAAAAAGTAATTTTATTCATTTATTTCTTTGGCTATGCTGGGCCTTCGTTAATGCTTGGGCTCTTCTCTAGATGCGGTGAGTGGGGGCTACTGGAACGGGGCTGCTACCTAATTGTGGTGTGTGTGGTTTCTCTTGTTGCAGAGCACAGGCTCTAGGGCACTCGGGCTTCCGTAGTTGTGGCTTGTGGGCTCAGTACTTGTGGCTCCCGGACTCAAGGGTGTCACAGAGCCAGTAGTTGTGGCACACAGGCTTAATTACCCTGAGGCACATGGGGTCTTTCCAGACCAGGAATCAAACCCATGCAAATCACTTGCGTTGGCAGACAGATTTTTCACCAGGGAAGCCCTCCAATAACTTGTAAGCTAGACTGGACCTCTGCAAAATCGGGGATAAGATAAAGTTGGCCCTCAGTTTGCCAGTTTTTATGCATGCCTTCCCTCTCCACTTTTGCTAGCACTCAAACTCAAGTAGATGAAAAGCTTTCTTGCTCACCCCTAGTGTGTTTACATAATGAAGCTATGAAAACCATAGGTATTGCAGGTCTGTGGTGCACGTTCAGCCGGGAAGGAGGAGCAAAGTGTGTGTGTGTGTGTGTGTGTGTGTGTGTGTGTGTGTGTGTGTGCCCCTACTAAGCCTTCCTGTCACCTTTGAAGTGTTGCTAGTAGGCAGTTGTTTGTTCTACTTTTTCTTGAGGTTGGCTTGCTTTTAAGTCTCCCATTTGCCTTTTATGGGGCCAATAATGCCAATCACAAAGTAGAGTCTTGATAGCCCCAGGAATAATTATGTTGGAAAAACTACTGTAAACATGATGTTTGTAATAAGTATAATTAAAGCAAACTGTTTAATATCCTTAGGTCTTTTGGAATTCTGATTTGGGAAATTTTAACTCTTGGTCATCAGCCTTACCCAGCTCATTCCAACCTTGATGTTTTAAACTATGTGCAAACAGGAGGGAGACTAGAGCCACCAAGAAATTGTCCTGATGATCTGTAAGTTAATTATGTTCCCATAAGCATCTCAAAAACAAAAACACATGTACATGCCTTCTTATGCTTCATTGGTATGGTATTTTTAAATAAAAACTGGAGTTCATATATTTGTATATCCTATTTAAAATATAAATTGATTGTGACATTTAACTCACTAAATATATGATGATTTCTTTTTATTTATATATATATATATATACATAATACTTTACTGCAGAAGCAGAATCTAGAACAACAGAATTGTTCTGATTTGACTAACATCTTAACCTGCATAAAGGTTCTCTTAAATAGGAATATATTGTTTAAAAGCTGAATTGCTTTTGTTAATAAAGCTGATATTGGGATATACTACTACTAAAAATATATAACAATCTATATAGGTTGTTACCTATTTATGAACTTAACATAGAGTAAGTATTAGACTCTATCAAATTGGTCCTGGCAACTACTGAATTCTAGTAGATTTGTGATCCTTGGAACAGTTGGTGATTTTGATCTAATTATAAAGGGAAAACACACCAGGTTATTTTGCTGTGTACTAATCTACCTTCTTGTGAACAATGTTTTAGCAGAAATAGGAAGTCTTGACACTTTTTCTAAAAGATGTCTTACCCAAGATGTTTCTGAAAGAACATAGATTCAACAAGTATAGACTCCTCTGTTATATGTACACCAAGCTACAGACCGTGGAATACAGAGGCGTTTAAACCAGAGCCACGGCTCTTCAGCATCTCCAAATGTATTTTGAAAGAACAGACACACACATGGAGCAGTTGGATAACAAGCCAACATGTAATAAAGTGCTAAACTGTGTGGTACAGACAAGTGCA
Source organism: Ovis aries (assembly GCF_016772045.2). Lineage (NCBI taxonomy): Eukaryota > Metazoa > Chordata > Mammalia > Artiodactyla > Bovidae > Ovis > Ovis aries. Next base: position 20,704,706 of record NC_056061.1, read on the forward strand.
AGAGGAATTAGCAGTATGCGGATACACACCATGGCTGTACTGCCTTGACTGTGCTGTGTTATTTAGAGGATTATTCAGACTGGAGCCAAAAGATGATTAAGAACTGGGCACCTTGGTTGGATGTCCTGTGGGTGAATGTTTTTGAATTATTTAAATCTTCCAGCTCAAAGAAGATTGGAATCACTGTCTGTTTCTGATTTAGCTTTTATAGCCTCTGGGATATTTACAGAAGGATCAGTTATACACATATCTGAACAAGTTTGGTGGCAGTGCCTAAAAATATGATTCATGATCCTTTTGGGGCAGATGGAAAAACTTCTGTAAGTTAGGGGTAAGAAATTTATATAAAAATTTTAAAAAGTTAGTCTAGGGCTTGAGGAAAACAAACAAACAAACAAACCTAGCATTCCTAAGTATGAAATACATTTGTATCAAGTAGTTAGCAAACTAATCACTGTTTTGCACCTCTTATACATCTACTGAATACTCAGAAAATTTCCCCCAAATTTCAGTTGCACAAAATTTTCCTTGTGCTGTTAGAATTCTGTTTGGCATATGTTCCCCTCTAGGGGGTAATGTAGCTCGTCATAATTATGCATTTCTTTTTTTTGATAGGTACTCTAGGAATCACTGAATTATACATTTTGATTAATGTGTTCATTTGTTCTGTTTGGGGAGGAAGAAGGTAGATCATTAATTGTCCTATTGTAAGAAAGAAAAATGCAGTTATGTTGAACTTTGCCCTCTCCAAAGGTATCCAGAAATTTAACTAGAAGGAGGAGGGAGTGCTAGAAAAGTTCTAGAAAAATATTCCTGATTATGAGTAAAAAAAGATAATGTTCTATATGATTTTATCTTGAGTAATTATTCATTTGGATATATTATTGCTCTAATTTTATGAAAGTATAGTTTCCTTGAAGCCAAAATTTCCATTGCTGATTTTGAAGTTCATTTGAACATCAGTAAAAAGCAAACAATGCTCCACACCCTCCAAAGGCTGCCTGCTTCAGAGCCCCAGGAAGGGTTAATGATCCATGGCCGACTAGGAAGACAAGCCCTGCTAAGGAAATGGAGCTCTCAGCGATGCCATTCATCTGGCCACGGCCTTAAGTTGTCATGATAAAGATTAACTGCTCTCCTTAGAGTACAGAGGAAACTGATTTTTATTTGAAGCCTTTCTCTGAGATCACAGACCCAGCTTAGAGGGTTGAAAGTCTGCGCTGAGCCGGTCTGCACCTTCTATTCACTGCTTAAATACTCAGCACCTGGATGCACTCTGGGTCAGGTGAGCCCATAGATGGCTATGCTGTGCTTAGCTATTAATGGAATGTGAAAGTTCAGAGCATTCCCACCCTTCTTTCCATAGTCTGGGATGTATGGTGCAAAGCCCAGTCCTCAGTGTTCTCTTCAGCTTTTAGTTTGCACAACAACCTTAACACTCTCAGAAATAAACGGGATCAAAGGGCAATCTACATCAAGTGAGAGCTCTTTGGGGTTCTCGGCCACGGGTATCACAGGGAAAACTGAAATTACTGGAGAGTCTCTCCAATGCCTGAGGTCACAATAGAGAACATGGAGCCTCACCATCTTATTTTTACCCTTTAAGAATATGTATAAGTGTTAGTTGCTCCATCATGTCTGATTCTTTGGGACCCCAGGGACTGTAGCCTGCCAGGCTCCTCTGTCCATGGAATTCTCCAGGCAAGAATACTGGACTGGGTGGCCTTTTCCTTCTCCAGGGGATCTTCCTGACCCAGGGATCGAATCCGGGTCTCTTGTATTGCAGGCAGATTCTTTACCATCTGAACCACCAGGGAAGCCCAAGAATATGTATATCTGGATGTTAATTGCATCTTTCCAGGGCTGCATATAGTGAGTAAGGGAGTTTTTCAAATCTGAATTTTATGTGATTTGCTTAAATGCCTATTAATTAACCTCCCCTTAATTCTGAAGGATGCCGTGGAGTTTTCATCTGTTAAATTTCAATTGCTTTATGAATCCAAGAAATTTACTCATAAAAACTAATAATGAACATGGTTAATGAGTTTTGTGCTATTTTGGAAGAAATTGAAGCAAAGAGGAATAAAAGGGTTGGTATGGTGAATGGAAGAATTTGAACTGAAACACTTAGCTAAATGAGATATTTCAAGTATCGGAGTATCTGTTTAGAGGTAGAACCAGCCCAGGTAAATTTTAACAAAATTGAAGGACCTGTCACTTTATTTAGACTAATATGACTGAATATTTGTAACTATAACTTGGTAAAAGTATTTAATGCATGATACCAAATTGCGACAAGTAAGGAAAGACCCCTTTTTGTAAGGAAATACCCCTATACCAAAGAAATAGTTGTTAATTTACAAGACACAAGAAATGCATTTTGGGGGTTTGATAATATTTAAAAGCCTAGTCATTTATTCCACTGCCATTTTAATATTGTTTAAGAGCACAAGTTGTGTGTGTGCTCAATTGTGTCTGACTCTTGGCGACCCCATGGACTGTAACCTGCCCTGCTCCTTGGTCTATAGGATTTCCCAGGCAAGAATCCTGGAATGGGTTGCTGTTTCCTTCTCCAGGGGATCTTCTGGACCAAGGGATCGAACCCATGTCTCTTGTGTCTCCTCCATTGGCAGGCAGGTTCTTTACCACTGCACCACCTGGGAAGCCTGAACAAGTTTACTCTTTACTTTTAAATGACTTGCTTTATAGAGTGTGCCTCTTTTCTTAGTCTAGGGCAATCCGGTACTCATTTGACCCTGGACAGTGGGAGAGAAAGGTTTTATGTATTTATCAGGTCACTTGTTTTTGCCATTAGAGAGTTAAGAAGAATAATGTAAATTAAAGCCTCCATAGATAAAAATTAGGAATATCTGCTTAAATAACTTACATAAATTAAACTTTTGCAGGAAAGTGGGAGTGGGTGAGGTACAGAGTGGAGAAGGGGCAATTGTCTGGGTGCTTTCTCTCCTCTCTCCCTCCTTCTTTCCGTCCTTCCTTCTCACTCTATCATCTTCATTAAGTGTCTTGAATACTTTGTAGAATGAAGTGGATTATAAATGAAAACTTCATAATTGAAATATGACAAGTCTTGAGAGAGTCAACGTATCCTTTGATAATATCTCAGAATTACAACTTTGTTTTTAGAAGAGGTTAGGTTTCCTATGGCAAGTTACACTTTACTTTCTCCTTTCACCTGTGTGCTGGTCGTTCAGTTGTGTCCGACTCTCTTTGGCCCCACAGACTGTAGCCCACCAGTTCTTGGAATTTTCCAGGCAAGAGTACTGGAGGGGGTTGTCATTTCCTACTCCACAGAACCTTCCCGACCCAGGAATCGAACCTGCATCTCTTGCGCCTCCTACATTGGCCGGTGGATTCTTTACTGGTAACACCACCTTAGGAGTCCACCCTTAGGTTTGTCATTAAGATTCTGTTTTAAAATTGGTTTAAATTCCATGATCGGGTATCAGTTACATGATATTATTTCAGAGTTGAATTGTCCTTCTTTGAGATATTTGTTTCATACCTGTTGCTAAATGCCAGAGATTATCAAGCAATATGTAAAGGATTAGGTTCTTAGTGATGATTCTAATCTATAAAAAATACAGCCATGCTCAGTACTCTATATCCAGAATGTAAATTGTAATATAAATGAAAAGTCATCAGATCAATACCAAAAAAGATCAATATTAGGTTTCTCTATAATACTCTGATATTAACACTGACATGAGGTGCTTGTCAAGAAATAAAAGAGATGGAAGTGGAAATTTTGTGCCACATACAGATATTACTATTCAATCAATACCTATGATGGTTTCTGGGTCATTGTCACCTAGAGATTGAATGTATTTTCACTTCATTGTCATTGCTTTAGTCCAAACTACCATCGTCTCTCACCTGCTGCTGCTGCTGCTGCTGCTGCTAAGTCGCTTCAGTTGTGTCTGACTCTGTGCGACCCCGTAGATGGCAGCCCACCAGGCTCCTCCGTCCCTGGGATTCTCCAGGCAAGAACACTGGAGTGGGTTGCCATTTCCTTCTCCAATGCATCAAAGTGAAAAGTGAAAGTGAAGTCACTCGGTCATGTCCGACTCTTTGCAACATGGACTGCAGCCTACCAGGCTCCTCCATCCATGGGATTTTCCACCTAGTCTTCTCTAATAAATTCCTTGCTTCCAACTTGCCCCTCTACAATCAATTCTCCGTATATATCAGCTAGAGTCATCCTTTAAAAATGTAAAGATCATGCTCCCTTAAAAATCTTTGACAGCTTCCATTGTGTTGCATCAAATCTAGCACCTAGGCTGACCTTTGACTTTTGTGATCTCGCCTTCCTCTCTGGCCTCATCTCTTATACTCTCCCCTTCAGGGACTGCTCTACAGCTATACTGGCCGTCCTTCACATTCTAAAATGTGCCAAGTTCTTTCCAAAGTTAGGAATTTACACATGCTTTTGCCGCCTCTAGGTGTGTCCCCTGACTTTCATCCCCACCCAGTTCCCATGGCTAGCATCTTATTTTTCTATAGAGTTCATTGGCTTAAACGCCACCTCTGCAGAGGTTCTTCTATAAGCAGCTTACTGAAAATGTTCCATCTCTAATTAGCGTTCACATTTGTTTTCTCTAGTACCATTTTTAGAACTTATAATTTTAAATTATATATTTATCTGTTGATATGGTAGTACTAAAAATTTTAAACACGTCCCAGTTTACGTTTCTTTATTAGTCTTTCTCTCTCTGCCCCCAGTCAGCCTTCTAGCTCCAGAGAGTGAAAGAGGAGAGCAGGTACTTGACCTTTTTAGTGAGTCAGCAGACTTGGAGCAGTCTCTCTGCTTAGAGCAGAGAGAGGCTTATGTAGAATCCTTTAGCTCCTTGTTAGTTTGCTAAATGGCAACTTTGAGCTACTAAACCTATAATTCTATATAATCTAATAAACAAGAAGAGAAACTCCACTGCTTCTAAGCCCTGGACAAGGGTAGGAAGATAAAACCTTGACAAGGTAAGAGGGTGAAGATGTTGGATATTTAGGTCCTGAAACCTCTGTAGGCTTCAGTTAGATGAGGTGTCACCAAACACAGGGAGCAACTGCCCACTCCTCCCAGTATGGCAGGATGGCAAGGAGATCCCTGAGCATGGGACCCCCTGCATTGACAGGGACACTCAGCATCCTGAATAGGGACTGCATGTCCAGACAGAGAACATGTAGCTTGTACTTCCAAGCCTCCTTTGTTTCTCTGTGTAAAGTGAACATTTTGTTGAAAGCTCGAACTTTGGCTAGGGAGCATGCTGTAGGCATGCTGCAGAAACAGGAAAGGGTTCCCTGAGCCTTGTCAGCAGATGTAGGATGTGATGCAGTCTCAGAGAGGCCTGCAGCTAGAGAGAGAAACGGGAGGCCCAGTTCCCTGAGAAGGACCGAAAGAGCAGGTAAAGAGATCATGGACTGCAGATAGCAGTCGATGCCTGCAGGATGGACCAGACCAGTTGCTCCTTAGGGAATTCCTCATCATTCCACTCTGAGACTAGAGAAGGCCTGCAGGGCACAGTGGGGCCCAAAGCATCCTTCACGGGGCCAATACAGCTCATGCAAATCCTGACACCACCTTGGAGAGGAAGACAGAGGGAGTAGGAATGGCCTGAAGATAAGAGCACGTTATTAGCCATAAAAGACCAAGGATTACCCAAAAAGGGTGGGTTTCAGAGCAGACTAGTTTATAACTGGCATTGTTCTAAATGAAGTTAATTTTCTTCTGCTGTGTGGGGCTTTGCGAATCAGTTACAAAGCCATCAAAAGAGCTACGTTTCCCCCTGTTCCTGTGAGTTGTAGTGGGTAAATTTTGCCACCCTAATGGCAACCCACTCCAGTACTCTTGCCTGGAAAATTCCATGGACTGAGGAGCCTGATAGGCTGCAGTCCATGAGGTCGCAAAGAGTCAGACACGACTGAGCAACTTCACTTTCACTTATATGTGCTTCGTATATCATATGAGGACAGGAGCCACACTGCCACATCTTGCTCCTGATATCCTGCTCGTATATAATGTGTCCAGCAGATCTTTGCTGAATGAATGAATGAACACTCATTGAGAGTTCTGCACAGACATGTCTTAGACAATCATTAAGGAAAAGGTAATATTAAACAACCAGCTATTTATGGCCAGGGGAACTGAGCATCTTAATTAACCTGACAGTGAAGAACTGGATCTGATTTCTGCCTCTGGTTCTGCCACTAAATATCCATGTGGCTTGGAGTACATCTTAGATTTTGTTTCAGATATCAATGTATAAATGTAAAATTTAATCTCAGCTTCTTCAATAATTTGTAAAGCTGTTGGTTTTCTTATTGGTTCGGTAAACATTTTCTAACCGTTTATTTATCTATTTATTTGATTAATAACTGTTAAATGTTGGCCTTTCAGAAGGAAGATGTTTTCTAATAAAGGTGGTTATATTGTCAGCAACTGTTATCTTCCTGATGTGGCTCAGCAATTAAAGAATCCGCCTGCAGTATAGGAGACATGGGTTTGACTCCTGGGTCAGGAAGATCCCCTGGAGGAGGAAATGTATTCCTGCTTGGGAAATCCTACAGTCAGAGGCACCTGGCGGGCCACAGTCTGTGGGGCTGCAAAAGAGTCAGACTCAACTGAGCAACTAAACAACGACAACAAATTAAATAAATAAGAACCAAAGCTTTTGTTCTGGCTCAGTTATATTAACTGTGGAAAACTGGCAATAACTCAGATTCTTTTCTGTCTGAAATGACCTTATCCAGGTTATCGGCAATGGCTACCTAATGACATCCAGTCACCATTTACTTTCATGTCTTTACTCATATATCCAGGTGGAATTTAATGACCCAGTGCTGGGCTCAAGAACCTGACCAAAGACCCACCTTCCACAAAGTTCAAGAACAGCTTCAGTTATTCAGAAAATTTTCCTTAAATAGTATTTCTCAATGCAGAGGAGAAGCAAACCCCAGTGGGGTCATAAATGAAGGCTTTGAAGGTAAGTTTGATTCTTCTTCAGAATTTCTGGGTTTTCTCTCCAGTGTTAACTGAACAAGGTCAAAATGGGATGTACCTGGAAGACATCTTACAGTGCACAGGAGGAATAATATACCAGCACCATCCTCATAATTAAGTATTTATTATCCTCCTCTTTGAAAGTAATTTTGGTTTGTTCGTTACATTAAAAAAAAAAAAAGAATAATGATATGGCCCCTGGATTTATAACGTAAGATAGTAAGAAAGAGAATTAACATGTTAGACGGTGAGGCCTGTTCTCTTCATTCTCCACTTCTCATGCCAATTTGGACCTCAGTGGCAGAGTTGAGTTAATTACAGTTGATGGTACATTATCATGATTGGTCTCTGCAGGGTTTCTCTTTCATTTGTTTGTTTAGCCCCTTACTTCCATATCCCTCTTCTGTTCTAGTTCTCTCCCTACCTGCCAGGGAGCCATTTAACGTGTCTCTGTTAATTTGTATGTTTTCTACAAAATGTGTATTGTATGCATGGATACTTTAGTGCTATACAATGCTTCTTTTCTTCCTTTTTGCATTAATACTGTGTTTTTAAAAGCCATCCATGTGCATATATCTAATCTAGTACTTCAAATTGCCTAGTTAGTTTGCTGGGATTATTGTAGTGGGTCATACTCATAGTGTAATTCCACTTCAGTATTTTGGTATTAAACACAATAATCACTTAATTCATTTCCAGATTTATAATACATTTGCCTAATTGGCTGCAGAAAAATAAATTTTAAAATGATCCTTTCCAGCTGTTCTTAAACTCCATCCCATAGTTAAAAGTTCACAGGACTTTTTTCTTTTTTTTTTCAAATGCAAACATTCTTGCTGAGAAATAAACCTGGCAAGATGGACCATGACTCAGAATGCCTCAGAAACTAAGCCTCTTGGCTCAGCACTGATTGATTATACAATGGCTGATTGTTGCCCTGGAGGCATCTCTCTACAGTGAGACCTTCACCTTGAGTGATGCACTTGACTAATAATAGCAGGGAAAAATAAGAAGCCCAGGACGATTATCTGCTTGTCTTGTTTGCAGTGTTTCTAACTACACATTTTGAGTAAATTTCGATCCATGACATGAATGCAGATAAGACTCTTCTGCAGATGACACTCCTTTAACATGAACAGCTAAGCGAAAATTTGCAAAGAGATGTGCTTTGAGCATACATCCCGATCCTCCTCAGAATAAGCCTTGTTAATAATATCACATTGCTGCTACCTGCTATCTTGTCATGAGGCTGAGCTGATGATTCTGAGTGTCAGTGGTAGAAGACAGAAGACTGACTGACTGTTCTTGGTGGGCACTGGGAGAAGTCAGAATGGGAAGGGAAAGTTGTCATGGAAATCGAAAAGAGACTCACAGAGTCAGGAGTGGTCAAATGCTGCAGAGAAAGAGTTCTGTGGGGATATGAGGAATTTACAGCTGACTTGTGTTACATTTCAAAATTCAACTCTGCTCACAGAAGCCTTTCCTTCTAATATGTACAGACATTTGTATAAAAAAAAAAAAAAGCCAAGGCTGCCATAATGGGTGTTAGAAGACCTGAGAGCTTAGCTTTACCTTAGGGTCTACCAGATATCTCCATGAACCCTTACAGAAATCTTTTTACCAGGTAGCAGTACCTAGTTCATCTATGAAGCTGTAAGTACCAAACTGCTCACGGTATTTATAAAGGACAATCCCCTTTTAATGAATGGCTTTTAATAAGCACTTTTGAATATACCACTTGTGCTATTTAACTCATTAAATCCTTAAAATAGCCCTATGAAGTAAGCATTATAATATTACCATTTTACAGTGAAAAGACTGAGGTTAGTAACTTGCCCATGGTCATCCTGCTGAATAGGGCTGGAGCAGGATTCCATTCTAGAGCCTTTATTCACAGCCTTCACAGAGTGGTAGCAAAGGCAAGGAAACTTTGTTATCTTTAGCGTTCTGCATAGCTAGGGGTAGTGAAAGAATTTGCTACTTTTGGCCTGCTAGAAAAGATATAATAATCTTTCCTGGTTATATCTAATTTATTGAGGAGCCAAGTTGTTGACAGACTGAATTAAAATTCTAAAGGATATTTTTTAAAAATAGAGAAGCAGACATAACTAGGCAGAATAAGGACGAGGTTAACAGGGAATAATCAAACTCTAATAATTTTTTAGGAACAAGTCTGTGCCATGACAGATATATGACTTTGGTAGCAAGAGAAAATGACATTCTGAAATCGACAACAAATGTAAATCATGACCATAAGGAATGGACACATATATGGGGATCACCAGCGTTTTTTGATAATTGGCATGTGACTAAACAAAAGTGACAGAAGCGAGAAGAAATGCAATGAAAAGCAGAGTTTGAATATTTGCAAAGGATAGAAATCATAGAACAGTCACTTTAAGGCAAGCTTAAACTTAATTAACTTTTAAGTAAAAGAATGTGGTTAATAATAGTTTGCTGTTTTGCAGACTGGTGGATGTATTTAACAAAACAGTAAGAAGTCTTTTTTGTTATTGTCAGAGGTATATAAGAAGACAAGTAAAGCCACTGGGAGGACTTTTTTGGAAAAAAAAAAAAAGGAGAGGGGGCATCAGGATTAAGGGAGCAATAATACCATTCCTATGCTATGGTCCTACTGACCTAATGGGGTGGAGAGGGGATAGAGAGAAGATTAGTAACATATCTGGGCATCTAGTAAAAATATCCCAGTGACTTCATCCAAACATTTGTGTAAACATCACCTCATCAGTCCCAGAGAGTTCTACAGGAAACAAATCTAAATGCTCCTCTGCTGTTCTAAACATAGCCAGTCAGCCGGCATATGTCTCGTCTGTAAATACCCTGTCTTACTTGGAAGCTTTTATTTTAATATTTCCCTCTTAAACCAAGGGTTGCCAAGTGCATGCCATCTTTGCTCAGGATCTTTGCTCTGAGGACCTGAAAGTTTTCTATTCAGTAGTTTTTAAATCAAAATAAACAACCCGCCCCATCTCTCATAAATTCCTTATGCAATAAGAAGATGTATTCATTGCTGAAAGCTTGCCAGGGTCAAGTTACTAAATATTGTCCTAAGTACTATGAAGCGATGAAATAGTGAGCTAATGATTTTTCTTTGACATATTGCACCAGAATTTGTAAAAATAGAATTTATTTGCCTTATGGAAAAGAATTTTTTTCCAATGTAGGCAAAAAAATTAAATCATGTTTCCCAATATGCTATTTAATGAGCCAAAGGTATGGCAGTGAAGCGACTGATAATGTGAGTACCTAGACCTATGTTAGAAGCATATGTTTTTGTTGAAATTTTAAACTCCTTTAGCCTAATTTCTTTAAGCCCTTCAGGAATATCATCCTAATTTCCTCAATAATCTGGGCCACTGGGTAATTTAATCCTATTTCTTCCTATCGTTTTTTGATATTTTTATTGCTATTTTCATGCCTAACAAGTTATTCTTGTGTATTTCTCAATGGCTATCAGTACATAGTGACAATGATCATAACAGTTGGATTCTTCCATAGATATTCAGCACATAGGCACTAACCAAACTCAACATCTGATAAGCTTATTTTTATGGGGGAGATATTTTAGAAAAACTGACTATTCATATGGTTTGAAATATACTAGAATGATGTTGGAATAATGAAGAGGAACATGGAATGATACCAAAGAGCCTGCAGCCTGGCCTCTGTGTTATTCAGCAGTAGGGAGGGTCTGAAAAACGAAATAAACACCTACTAAGACAGAGCAAGAACAATGACTCATATGTTTTTATAATAAAATAAGCTTTGTAGTTCAGATTTGGAACTTGGTAATAGGTGTGTGCATGCGTGCTAAGTCACTCAGTCATGTCTGACTCTTTGGGACCCAATGGACTGTTAGCCCGCTAGGCTTCCCTGTCCATGGGGATTCTCCAGGCAAAAATACTGGAGTGGGTTGCCATGCCCTCCTCCAGGGGATCTTCTGACCCAGGGATCAAAACCGTGTCTCCTATGTCTCCTGCATTGCAGGCAGATTCTTTACCCCTGAAGCACTGGGGAAGCCCTGGTTAATAGGTAGATCCATTAAATTCCATCAGGGAATAAACAGGTGCAATGGTGCTTCCCTTCATCCCTCGAAATTATTTAAATTTTTCCGATATTTCAATTTAAATGCATTCCAAATAAATCCAGCCTGGGGTATACACAGAAGCTTGGCAGCCAGACTGGTCTCAGCCCACATTTGGACACTCTTGTGCTGGAAGTGTCATTAGGAGAAAGGGAGGGACCTTCATCTATTGACTGAAATGTTTCTGATTCGTAAAATGTGATGCTATATGAAAGGACAGTTCTATTTCTGACTGTAAACTTTTCATTCAGGCAGTAACACTCAGGGATTGGAAAACATGGATAAAAAACAAATAATTCCTACAATATACATTTGTATGTTTATCTTGTAGATTCCCTAGAATTTTGTGGAATGTTTCAGAAGCTCTGCTATTAGGTTTCAATAGAATTCTTATACGTTTCTAAGTAAGGTCAGCCTTTAAGTAAAGAAAGACAAAATAATCTGAGCATAGTTGTAAAGAAGGTCAGATTTCCCTCTGACTATCCGTTTTCCTGCAGGCACCCCCACCTCACACATGTGTGTCTGGAGTCAGCCCCTCTCAAGGACTCTTGCAGGGCACACTGCCCACCACCGCCTCTGCACCCAACAAGGCAGCGCCTCTCTCTGCTTGGCGAGGTGAACGCAAGGACCGCCTAGAGCCAGACAGTTTGGGTTCAAATTCTAGACGTGTGACCTTGGGCAAAGTATTAAGCTCTGTGTCCTCAATTTCCTCATGTGTTGAATGCAGATAGTGCCAGTACTTACTTAATAGGGGAAGAATGAGTTAATATGTGCATATAGCTTAGAATAGTGCCTGGTATGTAATTAGTACTCTATAAGTATTAATAACAATTATAATGATTATATTTCATATCAGTGTTTATTGCCACCTGACATAGATTTAGTTGTCCACAAGTTTATTCTTGTATCCCCGCACAGAGTGTAAACCCCAAATAGCAACAAATGTGTTTCGTGCACTGCTATATCATCAGTACCTAGGACACAGCCTGGTATGCAGTATGCAGGCAATAAATATTAGCTTAATAAATGATTGAATTCCTTGACCTAAAAACGTACATCTTTAAAGGTAGATATTTTAGCCAATGTGGCAAGATGAAAGGGTAAGCACTTTATACAAAAAGGGCCATCCTAGGGCCACTTAATTCCCGTCACAAAGACCAGACCTGTGTCACCTGTTATGCAGAGTTACCTCTATATGCTCTTACTGCTTCGTGTATTCCTTTCTTACATAAGCACACGTACCCTTCCATCGCATTTTATTACTTCTGGTCTCCTACTAGCCTGAAGTAGTATCAAGGACAGGGAACATGTCTTTTATCTTTGTGTTCCCTCAGTGGTCATCATAAATGTTTACTGAAGGTGTTTTTCTAGTTTTCACAGAGCCTGGATATTACAAATACAGGAAACCAAATAGATGCTAGAATAATGTTTGTATTTTTTTCACAGATGAAGATGGTCATCCAATTTGTTTGAATTCAGATGACGTTACGTCAGTTGCTTTAATGGAAACCAAGAACCAAGAAGGGTTAAACTACATGGTACTTGCTACAGAATGCAGACAAGGTGAAACCAATTCTGAGGGTCCTCTAGGCTCTAAGGAATCTGAATCTTGTGGTCTGAGGAAAGAAGAGAAGGAACCACATGCAGACATAGCTATCTGCCAAGAAAAACAAGTGGCTTACTGCCCTCCTGGCAAGCCTGGAGGCCTCAACTATGCCTGCCTCACTCACAGTGGATATGGAGATGGGTTTGAGTAATAGCTCTGTTTGGAACATGCAGGGTTGAGATAAACACTCCTCCCATTAAGTGGTCACTGAAAGAAAACCTAGTAGAGTGACAGATGTTGTGGCCTGGTGGTCTGTGACTCCAAATTAACACTGGAAAGTTCCTGTGTTCTAAGTTTGGTTCTTTAGAGCCATTTGGTTTAGGTTGAGACAATCTCCATACCAACAGTCTAACCTTGAGCAGAATTCTGTGGTGAACCTCTGAGCATTTGAAAAGCTTAGAAAGACTAATGAGTCTGGAAATGAAACTGTGATTCTTTGCCCTGAGGTTCCTTAGGCCACTTCCCACCCTTCAGTCTGGGCTCTAAGAGAAACATCTTAGGAAAAAAACACGTACATTCAAAGACCTGGAGGAGGAGAGCAAGTATGCTCAGGGGGCAAGTGAATTACAGATTATCCCAAGCAGGATAAAGGAAATGACTAAATAACTGTACATATACAGAAGGAACCAGCACCCAAGACGCAAGTCATAAAGAAAGCTATCAATACAATACAATGTTGTCCTTAATGACTACTCTAAAATATTTTGGTTTTTTGGAGTCTTGGAACAGCAGTTTCAATCATATTGCAAAGAGGACCATGAAGATCTCTATGTCCTAAAGTTTAGCATTCCATGATCTTTGGATCATATACAAATGACTCTGTGATTTGTGTGCTATTAATATTATAGAAATTAGCTAATATAGAGATTTTTATTTGCCATATCTATTTTCTACATAAAATACTTAAGATTACATTTACTATGAAATTGTCCTTAAAATTAAATATAAATGATAATATCATGTTAATTCAAGCTATATGATTTTCAGCAACCATACAAAATAATAAGCACCTAAATGAGAACTACTTAAAAATTGCTACAGGGAAACACTGATTTAAAGCCAGTCATTCTTTGCAGTTACCCATTTAAATCTGAAAGCCTCAAGCGTTCTAACAACAGATCTAATGAAAGTATTCGATGTGTTATTTAGTTGCAGCATACAGAGTGTTCACAAGACACAGAAAACACTTTGATTATACTAATAGCATTTGCTAAAATCTATTGTGGAAGCAGAACATGGATCCGCTTTGGATCATTTAGTTCATTTTTAAATTTGTCCACTGCCTGAGAACTTGCAGAGATGACAGGCTGTATGGTGAGGTATGCAGGGAGGTCAGTGTGTTTGTTCTGTGGTAAACAGCCCCCAAGTAAAGGTCCAGGATTTATGGCCACTCTATCACACCCTGGGATTTCTTTGGAAGGAATGATGCTAAAGCTGAAACTCCAGTACTGTGGCCACCTCATGCGAAGAGTTGACTCACTGGAAAAGACTCTGATGCTGGGAGGGATTGGGGGCAGGAGCAGAAGGGGACGACCGAGGATGAGATGGCTGGATGGCATCACTGACTTGATGGACGTGAGTCTGAGTGAACTCCGGGAGTTGGTGATGGACAGGGAGGCCTGGCGTGCTGCGATTCATGGGGTCGCAGAGAGTCGGACACGACTGAGCGACTGAACTGAACTGAACTGATCACACCTAGTATCCACTGAACAAGGCAGAATATTTTTCCTCTGATCTTCAGACTCTTTAATGGGCATTGATCATTCTTTTTGTTGGGCCACCATATGACGCCCCTACCCCTGTTGGGGAGTTCCTCTACCTTTGTCTTCAGATGGGGAGCCATGTTCTATTTGCTTCCCTAAGATCTCATGCAATACAAAGGCAGGCAGTGACCCTAGCCCCAGCACTCAGACACACCCACCACAGGCTTCTAATTGAGAGAGAAGGAAGCCAAGAAACAGGGACTCTGTGAGTCATGCCTGGTCATGGTGGCAAGTGGAGTTAGTCTGGCTCCCACAGCGCAGCGTCCAGGGCTAGGGGAGCCAGGAGAGCAAGCCTGGAGCCTGGTGCCTCTGGCAGGCAGACCTGGGGCTTGGTTCTGTTGTCTGCCTCTAGCAGGGGTTCCCTGCTCCATAGCCTCTGAGTTCAGTTCTCAAGCCCTCCCAAGGATTCTGTGACTTATGTCCATATCCTTTTAATAAACATTTTTCCTTTAAGTCAGCCAGAGTCAGCTTCTGTTTTTTCGCATCTATGACTTTTGCTCTGCCAAAGTAATACAGAAACTTTATTTTGGAATGCACAAAGAAAAGTATAGAAGAATTGGATTTTCAGTATAATACACTTGCATTACAATCTGGATAACAGAGAAATTTACAGAATATCTGAGGAGAAACAGCCCATAAAATATCATGCTTTAGCTAGGATATAAGTGCAAATTATTAGACTTAAAAAAATAATTCATAATAAATGATATTGGTAAAAAAAAATATTGGCCATCTACAACATAAAATAGTGGCTGAAACTGCATAGGAAAATTTATTATAGATCAAAGTAATTGATAAAAATATAAATGGCTGATAATATTGAAAACTGTAAATTTTTTCTGGAAAAATTAGATTTCGTAATCAAGAGGGAATAATTGGCTATAGCTAAAATCAGCACTAGTTAAAATGTGTTATTCACTAAAAATTAACAGAAGAATAAAATCTCATTGATAAATTTTTTTATCTGCAAAAATGACTTGGGAATATTAGACTTGAGAGAAATTATGGCTCCCAAAGGCAGAAGTTATCATTGGTATAAACAAAACAATACAAAGCCAATCAATAACTCTAACCTTAATTTTAAATTGTTCAAGGAAAAGAAACAGTCTGTAAGAAAAATATTTAAGTTGAAAATGAAAAACTTTTTTTTAACGTTGCCAGTTGAATAAAGATTTACCTGGATAACATTAATATGTTGCTATAATTCTGCTGCAAATGCTTTATTCAAAATGTCCTGGAGAAAAGAACCTGTCCTTGATCTCAGATATCCTGTGTTGCTTACCCATCTTGGTTTTCCCTGGCTTATTGGAATGTTCTCACCTATTCTTCTCTGCTTATCTAAATTCCGGACATCCTTTAGGGTCAGCTCATATTCCAACTTGTTGGAAAGGCTTGTCTCTAACTCCCTCCCCTCCTTCTTATCAGAATTACTGCTGCTCTTGTCTTTATGCCTTGTTAACTGGCAATTATGGTATTGTGGTATGGTATTTCTACCTTATTTCTATGTGTTTAATTAACTTGAATAAATTGCAAGCTTTCCAAACTCAGGTGGTATCTTTTAACCCTTTGTATCTTTAATATAAAGTAAGTTTTCATATTTAGTGGGTGAGTTAGCTTTCTCATCATCTTTTTCCAACACATTTCACAAGTTTTCACTTTTAGCTCATAAAAGAGATGCCAGAAGACTGGTATATTGCCAAGAGGGACACTTATGGGAATTCTTTTGATTCTGAGTTATCTGAAACCTAGATATATTACAGAAGTTTGTGGACTGCTTTGAGTTTCAGATCAGACTTAGATGAGCCTGAAATGCTGGAAGTCCTTGAAATGATGGTAAAGGATATTAAAGAAGACAAAAAATTATTTTTCTCCCTCATTGTAAACTCAACTTTTATCCTCAGAATGGCCTTATGGATGTGGAATAAATGTTAAGTTGTCCTTGACTTCCCTTTGACTTTCTCTCTTTGGTAAAGAGGAGCCCATTCAGTTTTCTTTTTCACAGCTGATCAAGGCTCTGGGTTGCCCAAACTAGACGACCTATCGCAATCCTTCTAGGCTTCTTCACAACCAGAAGAAACAAAGGGCCAACATATACAGCCCAAATGCCATTGTATGTAACTCAGAATATTTCCTTTTAGGTTTCTTTTTTCCTTCCTCAATGTGAGCTTATTTTCATGGCTGGGTTAATTTCTCTTTTTTTTCCCACTGACTTTTTTGCATATGCTTTCTCTCTTATCATTAAAAATTCCTTGTCTTCCTAATAACTGCGTACAGCCCCTTAGGATGGATACACTGTAGTTTAGTGTCCCCATGTAGAGTCATTCATTCATAAATATTTATTGAATGTTTATTACACAGAAAGCATAGGTGCTAGGAATAGAACAATAAAGCTAAGTCTCTGCCCTGATGGTGGCTATACTCTAGCATTCTAGATGGGGGAGAAGACATAGTAAATAAAAAATAGAAGTGTGTATCACAATACATTAAAAGGACGATACATCATGATCACGTGGGCTTTTTTCCAGGGTGCAAAGACGGTTTAAACATTCACAAATGAGTCAGTGTGATATACTGCATTAACAAAATGACAGATAAACATCATATGATCATCTCAGTAGATGTAGAAAAAGCTTTCGACAAAACTCAGCATCCATTTATGATTAAAACCTCTCAGCAAAGTGAGCATAGAGGGAATGTACCTCAACATAATAAAGACAGTATATTACAAACTCAGTTAACATCATAATCAACAGTGAAAAGTTGAAACCTTTTCCTCTAAGGTCAGAAACAAGACAGGGATGACCACTCTCTCCACTTTTATTCAGAATAGTATTGGAGTCCTAGCTAGAGTAATTAGGCAAGAAAAATAAATAAAAAACATCAAAATTGAGAAAGAAGTAAAACTGTCATTAGTTGCAGATACCACTGTATATAGAAAACTCTGAAGACTCCATAAAAAGACTATTAGAACTAATAAATTCAGTAAAGTTACAGGATACAAAATTAATGCACTAAAGTCTGCCACCTTACTTTACATTAAGAATGAACTATCACAAAGAGAAATTAAGAAAACAATCCCATTTATGACTGCAACAAAAAGAATAAATTAATCAAGGAAGTGAAAGAGCTATATTTTGAAAATTATAAGACATTAACTAAAAAAAAACTGAAGAAGACAAAAAGACCTTGATTAGCCAAAGCAATCTTGAGAAAGGAGAAGGAAGCTAGAAACATCATGTTTCCTGATTTCATACTATATTACAAAGCTATAGAATTAAAATAGTAGTGGTATTGATATAAAACAGAAACATAGATCAATGGAAGATACTAGGGAAGCCAGAAATAAACACAGGCATATATGGTCAATTAATTTATGACAAAAAATGGAGGCCAGAATGTACAACAGGGAAAGGATTGTCCCTTCAATAAATGGCATTGGGAAAATTGGACAGTCATGTGCAAAAGAACGAAACTGGATTGTTGTCTTATATACAACTCCCTTTAGTTAACAAAAGTTAACTTAAAATGGATTAAAGGCTTAAATATAAGACCTGAAACCTTAAAGCTTCTAGAAGAAAATAGGTGATAAATTCCTTGACATGGGTCTTAGCAATGATGTTTTGAATCTGACACCAAAAACAAAAGCAAAATTGAACAAGTGGAACTACATCAAACTAAAAAGCTAACACCATATACAAAAATAAACTCAAAATGGATTAAATATCTAAATGCAAGACCAGAAACTATAAAACTCCTAGAGGAGAACATAGGCAAAACACTCTCTGACATAAATCACAGCAGGATCCTCTATGACCCATCTCCCAGAATACTGGAAATAAAAGCAAAAATAAACAAATGGGACCTAATTAAAATTAAAAGCTTCTGCACAACAAAGGAAACTATAAGCAAGGTGAAAAGACAGCCTTCGGAATGGGAGAAAATAATAGCAAATGAAGCAACTGACAAACAACCAATCTCAAAAATATACAAGCAACTCCTGCAGCTCAATTCCAGAACAATAAACGACCCAATTAAAAAATGGGCCAAAGAACTAAATAGACATTTCTCCAAAGAAGACATACAGATGGCTAACAAACACGTGAAAAGATGTTCAACATCACTCATTATCAGAGAAATGCAAATCAAAACCACAATGAGGTACCATTTCACGCCAGTCAGAATGGCTGCGATCCAAAAGTCTACAAGCAATAAATGCTGGAGAGGGTGTGGAGAAAAGGGAACCCTCTTACACTGTTGGTGGGAATGGAAACTAGTACAGCCACTATGGAGAACACTTAAAAAAGATTCCTTAAAAAACTGGAACTAGAACTGCCTTATGACCCAGCAATCACACTGCTGGGCATACACACCGAGGAAACCAGAATAGAAAGAGACACATGTATTCCAGTGTTCATCGCAGCACTGTTTATAATAGCCAGGACATGGAAGCAACCTAGATGTCCATCAGCAGATGAATAGATAAGAAAGCTGTGGTACATATACACAATGGAGTATTACTCAGCCATTAAAAAGAATACATTTGAATCAGTTCTGATGAGGTGGATGAAACTGGAGCCGATTATACAGAGTGAAGTAAGCCAGAAAGAAAAACACCAATATAGTATACTAACACATATATATGGAATTTAGAAAGATGGTAATGATAACCCTGTATGCAAGACAGCAAAAGAGACACAGATGCATAGAACAGCCTTTTGGATTCTGTGGGAGAGGGCGAGGGTGGGATGATTTGGGAGAATGGCATTGAAACATGTATAATATCATATAAGAAACGAATCACCAGTCTAGGTTCGATGCAGGATATAGGATGCTTGGGGCTGGTGCACTGGGATGACCCAGAGGGATGGTATGGGGAGGGAGGTGGGAGAGGGGTTCAGGATTGGGAACACATTTATACCCGTGGAGGATTCATGTTGATGTATGGCAAAACCAATACAATATTGTAAAGTAAAAAAAAATAATAATAATAAAATAAATAAAAAATAAAAAGCTTTTGCACAGTAAAACACACACACACACACAACAACAAAATTAAAAAGAAATCTACTGAATGTGAGAAAATAATTGGAATTATAAATGCAATAAAGGGCTAATACCCCAAACCAAGGCTTCCCTGGTGGCTCAGACAGTAAAGAATCTGCCTGCAATGCAGGGGACCCAGGTTTGATCCTGGGTCGGGAAATCCCCTGGAGAAGGGAAAGGCTACCCACTCCCTACTCCAGCATTCTTGCCTGGAGATTTCCATGGACAGAGGCGCCTGGTGGGCTAAATATACAAAGAATTCATATAACTCAACAGCAAGTAAAACAATAGGGCGGAGAGGAGAGTGCTAGTGGGGGTCAGATCCTGCAGGCCACTGTATGGACTTCGGCTTTTTACCTGATAGGAAGACACTGGGGGGTTCTGAACATACGAAATGCATGATTTGACTTTGGTTTTAAAAGACTCTTTCCGAGCCTGTGTGAAGAAGGGACTGAGAGTAGGGTGGGACAGAGAGGTAAAAATAGGAAAATCAGTTAGAAAGTTATGATGATTAACCATGAGGTGATGATGGCTTGGCAGGGAAGGCGATGAAACAGCAGTAAAAGTGAAGAAAGTGGTTGATTCTATGTTTCTTCTGAAGGTTCTGCTGATGGATTAGATATGGAGTACCGGAGAAGAAAAGGTTAAGGTTTTAACCTGAGCAGTGGGAGGAACGTTAAGTTACCGCTTATCAGATGGGGAAGACTGAAGGGGAGAAGATTCACTTTGAGAGGTGAGGTGGCAATTAGAGGTTCAGTTTAGGATGTGTTCATATTGAGAGGATTCTTAGAGACCTAAGGAGAGAGGCTGAATACGCAGTGGGAAACGGGATTAAGGAGGGGTGCTGGCTGCAGAGTTGTCTCATTGACTAGCCACGAGACTGGCCCAGTTCCACCAGCAGTGAGGATAAATAAGAAGGGCTGAAGGCAGAGGCCAAAGTCTTTCCGTGTTTAGACATTCAGGAGCTGAGGAGCGACTAGCAAAGAAGACTGAGAAGGAGGTGTCAGAAAAGCAGCATGAAAATCAAGAGCCCATGGAGTCATGGAAGTCAAACAAACACAGTGTTTGAAGAAGGATGGAATTATGAACTGTGTCAAATATTATTGACAGTGACGGTGACCATATGTCTTAGTTGGCCTGGATACTCCCAGCTTACGCCTTTGTCCCGGATTATTACCCATGTTCATTTCACACTTACAAGTGATCTTGTTCAGACCATAAATTACATGGTCCCCTGTGGTTCCCGGAGGTGTGCTGTTTAGATCATCTTTCAAGAGAACCTGCCTTGCAGAGCATGGCTAATTGACACGTCCAGCTGCTGTACCTTCAGATCTGCTGTGACATTCATGCCAGGTCATGCTTCCCGTGGGCCATTTCCAGCCACTGACTAAACATAGGGGCATACCAGAAATGGGCCATTCTTGCCTGATCTGGACATTATTTGGCCACTGTCTGGCCATTCTGACTTGGGGACTGACACCTGCTCAGTCTGGCTGACACCTACCCAGAACAGCACTGTAGCTCCAGGCTCTCCTCATCCATCCCTCCTGACTCTCTGTTCTTACAGGTTTCAGGCCTGAATTGCAATCTGAAGGTCTTTTTTTTTTTTTTTAACCTACTCTTTCTCTCCCTCCCTTTATCTTTCCCAAACATTTATCCCAACAAATCATTTGCATATCTATTCCTCTTGACATCTGTTTCTTTGAGGCCCTTGACTAATATAGATAGTAGCAGGAACAGCCAAAGAAAACAGGTAGCAAGATGGGGTTTGGGGTCTGGCTCACTCATCACTCAAGGGGCTAAGAGGACCTCATCATGAAGGATATGTGGGGCGTGGACAGTCCTGGGCACAAAGTGGGGGCCCCAAGGGCTAAGGACTTCACCAGTGGTGAATAAGAAAAATGTCCCATGGAGCGTGCGATGATTCAGGCCTTTGAAAGACACAGAGGTGATAATGTCTATGAGAACACTGGATCTGGCTGGCTCTTATTAAGATGCCCTAATTCCCTGAAGAAGGATCATGAGAAATCAAGGTTATGTAACAAATAAAGGCTAAGTGTGAGAGCTAGAGGACGTCTCTGATAGGTTAAAAAGAGAAGTTTATAAACTGTCAAGTAAGAGCAAACACAAGTAAGGGGCAATCCTTGCATGTGAGTGTTACAGAGCTCCAGAGAGGTGGGACTGATCAGTCAAGGTAGGTCTGTTGAGAAAACCTAAGACCCTGAAACTCCGGACTGGGGAAAGAGACTGGATGGATGCCCCCAAGGAATTTGGCTCAGCAGACCCCTCTTACCCCTCCCTGCTTGTCGAGATGGCTCACAGCTCTAATGTCAGAGCCAGCATTCTGTACAGGAAGATACTCCTGTGGCCTCTCTACAGCAAGAAACATGGGCCCCCTCAGGAGCTGCACACATCTCCCCTGAACACTACCAACTTGATAACCAGGTTAAATTCCAGACTAGCCTGGCTTGGGATACACTGGATCTGATAGAGGAGGAAGAGACTACGTCCCAAAGGAGCTACATGAATCAGCTAATACCTAATGGTGGGAGCCGTCTAGTCAAGGCTATGGTTTTCCTGTGGTCATGCATGGATGTGAGAGGTGGACTGTGAAGAAGGCTGAGCGCCAAAGAATTGATGCTTTTGAACTGTGGTGTCAGAGAAGACTCTTAAGAGTCCCTTGGACTGCAAGGAGATCCAACCCAATCCATTCTGAAGGAGATCAGCCCTGGGATTTCTTTGGAAGGAATGATGCTAAAGCTGAAACTCCAGTACTTTGGCCACCTCATGGGAAGAGTTGACTCATTGGAAAAGACTCTGATGCTGGGAGGGATTGGGGGCAGGAGGAGAAGGGGACGACAGAGGATGAGATGGCTGGATGGCATCACCGACTCGATGGATGTGAGTCTGAGTGAACTCCGGGAGTTGGTGATGGACAGGGAGGCCTGGCGTGCTGCGATTCATGGGGTCGCAAAGAGTTGGACACGACTGAGCAACTGAACCGAACTGAACTGAATGGTGGGAGCCAGGCATCCCTGATGGCTTAGTGGTGAAGAATCTGCCTGCCAATGCAGGGGGCATAGGTTTGATGCCTGGTCGGGGAAGATCCCACATACCTGCCACGGGGCAACTAAGCCCATGTGCCACAATTAACGAAGCCCTTGTGCTGAGAACCTGTACTCCACAATGAGAAGCCACCGCAGTGAGAAACCTGAGCACTGCAATGAAGAGCAGCCCCTACTCCCAGAAACTAGAGAAAACCCATACAAAGCAATGAAGACCCAGTGCAGCCAAATAGATAAATAATTTTTTAAAATGTGTAATAGGGATTGACATACTTGGTGGCTGGCTCACTGCATCTTTGACCTGTGGGGTGAAATGTATCATGGTGTGTGGAAGGCCAGACAACTCTGGAACTGTGCCTCTCCTCTCTTCCCTCCCTTGGCTGATACAGTAAGTTAAAAATACAATAGGATCCCAGGGAATTACAATGATTAGCACCAGCATTTATGTTAGAAGGTCACAGTGTTCATGGCTTCTGTCTTATTTCCTTGTATTTCACCAGAGCTCCTGCAAAAACCACATGGACTCTGGAGAATAGCTATAGTGTAGCATGAGTCAATCAAATACTACCTCCGATTGCAGCTGCCATGCCAGGTGCAGTATCTTTGTTTGTAATGTGCTTAGTTGCTCAGTCGTGTCCAGCTCTTTGCAACCCCATGGACTGTAGCCTGCCAGGCTCCTCTGTCCATGGGATACTCCAGGCAAGAACACTGGAGTAGGTTGCCATGCCTTCCTCCAGGGGATCTTCCCAACCTGGGGATTGAACCCAGCTCTCCTGCATTGCAGGATTCTTCATCATCTCAGCCACTATCTTTGCTAGAATATATTAATAATGCCTCAAGTACATGGTATGTGTCCTGACATCTGCTTATTAGAGGATCTTAATGGATGCATCACCCTATTGCTGAGAGAAATAAAAGATTATTGAGAGCTGATCTTCAGGTTTATATAGAACTAGCTGATGACCTTGACAAGTGTGTGTAGTAGAATCTGTGCTAGAGTTGGTACAAGAGAAGATGTAAAAGTTAGTGGAGAGAGCAAGAAGATGACTCATTTAAGGCCTGTTGCTGTTTAAAGGTAGCAGAGAAATGTTACTAAGTAAAAAGTGCTGTGCTAAGTCACTCAGTTGTGTTGGATTCTTTGTGACCCCATGGACTATAGTCCTCCAGGCTGCTCTGTTCATGGGGATTCTCCAGGCACAAATCCTGGAGTGGGTTGCCATGCCTCCTCCAGGGTAACTTCCCAACCCAGGGATCGAACTGGGTCTCTGGCATTGAAGCTGTATTCTTTACCAGCTGAGCTACCAGGGAAGCCCAGTAACTAAAAGGAGATGGGGTCAAAGAAGGTTGCTTTTTTTTAAGGCAGGAAATATTGCAGCCTGTTTTTATATTAACGGAAATGATCCATTAGAGGGGGAGAAATGATGGTGCAGGAAGAGAGAGGACAACTGTTGAAGGGATGTCCTTGAGCAGAAGACCCAGACTGAGGATCCGGATAGAAGCACAGAAGAATGATGTGTGCACGTGTGCGTGCTCAGCCGTTCAGTCGTGTCTCACTCTTGAGGCCCCATAGACTGTGGCCCACCAGGTTCCTCTGTCCATGGTGTTTTCCAGGCAAGAATACTGGAGTGGGTTGCCATTTCCTACTGCAGGGGATCTTCTTGACCCAGGAATCGAACCTGCCTCTCCTGCATTAGCAGGCAGATTCTTTACCACCGAGCCACTTGGGACACTAATTGCCTCCTAAAAGTGACAGAACCTCTCCCTACTCCTTTTATTAAGAGGATTTTTTTTTTTTTAACTCAAGCAGGCTTTTAGACTACTTTTTTTCAACTTGTATGTTAAACCTTAGATGAACCTATATTTTAAAATTGCTTTGCACATAATAAAATAAAACAATTAATGCAATAATCTGTGTATTTTTCTCACAAGAGTTGGTGGTACCTGCTTAATGTACTTAATATCTAGTTGCTGCTGCGGCTAAGTCGCTTCAGTCGTGTTCGACTCTGTGTGACCCCATAGACGGCAGCCCACCAGGCTCCCCCGTCCCTGGGATTCTCCAGGCAAGAACACTGGAGTGGGTTGCCATTTCCTTCTCCAATGCATGAAAGTGAAAAGCCAAAGTGAACTCACTCAGTTGTGTCCGACTCTTCATGACCCCATGGACTGCAACCTACCAGTCTTCTCTGCCCATGGGACTCTCCAAGGCAAGGCTATTGGAGTGGGTTGCCATTGCCTTCTCCGAATATCTAGTTGAGGGGGTAAAGAACATTAAAGTCAAGAGAGAATGAGATAATCTTTAGGGTTATTGTAACCTTTTAAATCCTGAACTTGTGTCACAAGATATTAAATAATAAATGGAAAATACATGGCATAGACATTAGGTAGCAAGAGTTCTGATACAGGCGAGACCACTCACTGCATCTAGTGTGGAGACAAGGCTTTGTGTAAGAGGGAGAACTTTAGTGCGATGTCAAAGAATTGATAGCATTTGGATGAGAGGGTAGTTAGGTTGAAGGTTTCCTAATAGCACACAAGGGAGGAATTTACCAGGAAGCTTCTGTAGAATATAAGAAAGACATTGCTGAGTATGCTAACCCAGAGGAGCAGTCTAGTAGAATTGTTATGATGATGTATCCTTGAGCTGAAAGCATCTGATGGTGAGCTGGGTGTCCTCTTGGGAACTGTGACAAGACAGATCTAACCTCATTCTGAGCATCCATATGGACATGAGGGCTAGGAAGCATAGAAACTAGATCAGGAAATGAGCAGACAACATGGAAAGCTTTATTTATAATGTCACTTTTAGAACTTTTTTGTTTACAGTAAGTAAGAAGAAGGAGAATAAAGCTTATGTAATTGAGTTCAAATTAGAAAGTCCTCTAATAAAGAAGTGACAAAAATTAAATTTGCACTCTAAAGTAGCAGCGAAAATGTAGTCAGAAACTTTCATGATCTAAAGAACGTACATTATTAAGTGGTATAATTTTAACTTAATGTCTTGCCCTCGTTGTTGTTCTGTGACACATGGAGTCAGTGGAATCTGTACTTTCTACCTCAGTCTCCCGAGACCCAAAGCCTGTATTAGCCTGCAGCCTGGTATTTTATGATAATGAAGCTTTATTTGTTTTTCAAGTTTTTATACATTTTATTTTTTATCTTTTTATTGGAGTATAGTTGATTTAAAATAGTTTCAATACAATTTATATCACAAACATACAAACCAAGAAAAGGAGATGGTAGTAACTTACCGGTGGATTTAAAATTTTTTCAGTCCTTAAACATCAAATACCAAGATGTCCCAAACTTCAGTGAAAGATGACGGAGCCTATATTATAATTTTTAAAATTTATTAGGGAGTTTGAAACAGTTAAGTGTACAATTGTGAATAAAAATTTCCTTCTCATCAACCCCAAGTGAATATGACTGTATCATGGTTTTCCCTTAGGATACAAGTCTGACACTTCCCTAGACTCTTTTCGTATTCCTTTCAAAAAGTACAAGAATGTGTTTTTAGAAGAAGCCTTTGAACAAGGAGGAACAAATATCATAAGCCCTGTTCTTTGTGTTTCTTACCAAATCCGTCAACGCCCTCTGTCAGTTTCTGAGTGTGGAGGAGAAACTGCCTGGGGTAAAAGCAGGATTTCACGCTTCACAAAGCAAGGTGGAAAAATACAAGTAATACGGAACCTTTAGATATATGGGAATGACCTTCCAGATATGTCAAGAAATTCCCCCCAAAAGTTGCTACAATAAAAAAAGTGCTGTTCCCAAATGAGAAAACATCCCATTGTTTTCTGAGATGTATTACACAGTGGGTAAAATGCGCTAGAAGGAAAAAAAAGTAGGATTGTGTCTAGTAAAAATAAAAAGCAGTAACAGAAAGTTTCATTTTTTGTTTGGTTTCCACCCTGTTTCTTGATAATACCATGACTGGCCCAGGGCCAATAATGTCGTTGCCAAAAATAAGGGCAAAGCAGTAATAATGAGAATTAGCAGAAAAATAAATAAGTTCTGACATTCTCATCAGTTATAATGCATGTTCTAAGCAACAGTGTGTTTATATTTTTAAGATACCTGATTTGTTCTTCCTAAGTGAAAGCTATTTTTATGTGAAGTACTCTAAAGAAGCTTCCAAATTATGAGGTAAATAGTGTTTTACTAAATACATATATAGACTATAAACACATATATTATTTGTACATCTATAAGCTATAAATACATATATGATGTATACCTATAAATACACATATAGACTAAACTATGTACTTGTTAAATAAATGTTGGTAAAAATCTCTAAGTGGTAACTAGATCATTAGTCATGCAACTATTGATTAGAAATAAAAGTTAATATTTTAGTTTTGTTTTTCAAACTTTAGCCTACCTTTCACCTAAACTTCTTATAGGTAATAACAACTGTATACTTATTATACAATTTTGATAGGAAATGGAAATGATAATGACAGAGGAGGAGAGTTTGAACAAAATCACTCTTTAATGAACTACAAATTTTGGGAGAAAAGTAGGACTACGGCTTACTAAGAGATTCTACGGACAAAACAAAGGAACAGAAAATATGCTGCTGTTGTTTTTCTAGATGAAACAAATGAATTCAATATGATAAAGGAAAGTTGCTTCTGTTTTAGAGGAGCTTAGTTCCATAAGAGTTCACTGGTAGATGCCTGGAAACACTGTAATTTGAGATAGAACATGACACCACGAGTGGAGAACTTTAGATTTTTCTCTTACTGAGTTAAGTCATAAAGTGAAAAAATCCAAATAGAGGATGATGTTTTACCAAAGTATTAATTATTCCAGTAAATTCACTATATATATTGCGCTGAACAATGTTTCCCTACACATTTATTCTTCAGTCAAATATTTACTTCTTTTCCCCCAAAGGGGATTTGTCTATTTTCTTAAAGTGAGTTTGGATTAGCAGAATCACCTCTGCTGACTCTCATCAGCCGCTCTGCCTGGATGCGGTGTCTCCACTGGGGCGGAGGTCAAGGCTGGAGACAACTGCGCGCTCCTCCTGAAGGCTGCCTTGCCTTTTTAGGGTATGAGGGTCTCTCTGTGTTTAGGATAACATGATTGACAGCTCTGTTCCAGCTCCAATTAGCACCCTATAATTTATTAGCTTCTGCTTTCAGATTATGCGTTAACTTTACAAATATTCCAACCATGGAAACAGCAGCTATCAAGTGTCTCTTTCCTGATCCAGCCCTCTGGGGCTGGAGTGAAATACAAGGAAAGAGTGATACAGTTGGTCTGTCAAGTGAGAATAATCATTTGTGTCTGTGTCTGAGGGCATGGGGTCTCTGATTTCTCTTTAGGCCTGCATTAGTGATGTGTGTATTGGTAGATAAATAGATTTTATCGTGTGTGCGTATGTGGTATTTGTAGATAAACAGATTCTATCGTGTGAGTGTTGTGTATGTGGTATTTATAGATAAACAGATTCTATCGTGTGGATCCTGTATTTGTATTATGAATTTCATTTATTTATGGGACAGGAAGTAGAACTGGTAATGAGGAAATATGAAATTTATGTTTGCTTTACCCTGTTGTTTAAACGTCAAAACATCAGTTACGTGCAGAGAGCAACTGTAGTAATGATCGTGCCTTTAGGATGCTTTTCCCTTAACTCCAGATTTTAGAAATATGCAACAAATAATGAATAAGTCCTAAAACTCTTGCAAGGAAGAAGGGAATATAGAGAGCAAAGACTTTCACAGATATAATCAAAACATGAATTATCTGCATGCAAATGATCCACAGATTGTTAAAGTAATTTTATAAAGAAATCTTATATTTTCTGGTTTCGTTTAAAGTCTTTTCAAGTATCTTTCCATTTTTCCTCCATGCTTTGATACCTGGTGAGTTATGTTTAAAAATGCAGTTTATGGAAATGGCATTCATATGGAAAGCAGCTTAAGTTTTATTTTTAAAAATCTCCACCTCTGAAGTAACCAATCACTAAGTGTTTAAAAAAAAAAGCTTGTTTGACAGAAGGTATATGGGTGCCTGCATATAAGTACAGGATTTATGATTCTAAGTATTAATAAATGGGAGGTTAAAATTACCTTACGAGTTGTTTCCCCCAGTTTGAAAGGGCACAGAAATGCAGTACTTACCCAGGAAGAGTGGCAAGGGAAGCTTCCAGTCAGGCAGTCTGCGTTCCCAACCCCCACCATCTCTGCCCTCCCTCCCATCCAGGCCTGAATCAATCTTAAGTCATTGCTAGAATTTGCCACGCATTGAAATAGAACTTCAAAGGGGAAATGAGACAAGACGGCAACTCCTATTAAACCAGAGAAGTAGAACAGATAGAGTTCCCTGCAGTTGGATGACTGAGTTCTCAGCCAGAGGGCATTCGGCAACAGGATTACTTGGTAGCGGAGAGCTGTCTCTCCCCTTTTCGTCACCTCTCCCTCAGCGGAGGCCAAGTGCAAAGGAAAAACCGGGGGTAAGGATGACACTGGTGCCAACTGGGATGATTAGAGGAGAATCTCATCTCCTTGAGACCCCCAACTGGGTATAATATATGCAGACACATCATGGTTACCTTTCTCCTGTCATCCCTCCTTTCCTTCAATGTCTTTTTTTCAACTACTAGGGCCTCCTCTAGTCTGCACGGTTTCACGAATACTAGCAAGACAAGCAAGAGAATTCATCGTTTACATGACCTGGTAGGCCTAAAAGAATGTTGAAAAAATGTCAGTTAGGGCTACGAATTCACCAAAGTTCCCTCTGAAACTATTACACAGATCTGAACGATGGGAGTCCCAGGGCTTCTTGCATTTCTACTTCGGGGACGTAAAACATGGAGGGAAGCACTCTGCTCTGCCTGTTCCATGCGCCAGGTCACTGGAGCCCTGCTCGTCAGTCTGGAAGGTCTGTTCAGGACTGCCCCGAAGACCAGTTCCAGTGAATGAGTCTCCTCACCAGCAACCTGATATTCAGGTCAGATGCAGCTCAGGAGAGAGGCTTCAGTGATCAGAACCTCATGGCTGGGAAAAGGCTCCCTGTGGGTTTTGATCAGAGATCTTGAGTGCTAACATAGGTGGAGCTCAGGGAAAGCTTCTGAGAGAGGGAAGAGACTACTAGGAAAAGATATCCAGCAGAGAACACACTTGCTGTCTTCATCTGTACACTCACTGGCAAGTTTTTAAAAGTGCGCTGAAAGGGAATGCATTTTATTTATGCTTGTATACACTGGTGATCAATGCCAATGGAACATGGATTTAAAAAATCACAGAGAAGTCCAAAGTTAATTTTAGTTATTGCTTCAGTGTCCAAACCTCAGACTAACATGCTTAACACAACTCGGTTAGGTTGGGTGTGAAGAGCTTCAGAGCAAAGAAGGCTAAAAATACTGAAATGAATTACTAAGAGATGCAATAATAAGTCCTTCCTAGAGATGAATGGAACTCTGCATCTCGCTGCATGGTCTGCAGGTGGGAGTCTGGACAATGTCCTGTGATATTTCCTTTGAGACCTGGGATTCTATACATTCTAGAATGCCAGTCTTTGCTGCCCTGCCTCTTCATCTTCTGTGGAGGAGAAAGTAAAGAAAGTAAAGAAAGATGCCCAAAGTTGAGCATCTCAAGACAAGTCAGAAGTGGATCAACAGTTACTGTTGTGGGTAACAGTGCAGTCTCTGCCCCCTGGATGCCTGGGTTGGCTTCCTGGCTCTGCCACTTACTAGCTATGTGACTGGGCAGATTACTCCTCCTCTGTGAGCCTCTGTGGTAATAAGTACCACACAGAAATGTTGTGAGGTTGAGTTAACCTATATATAAAGCCCTCAGACCAGTGCCAGGAAAAATGATAAACAGTTAATATTTGTTATTGTTATACACAATGCAGTCATTAATGGTTATTACTGACTGCTATCACATCTGGAGAAATATAATCATATAGTACGTTCCATCTGAGCAAAACCAGTAGCAGGTTCTTTAGTGATCAGTCTACTTAACAGGTACCAAAATGATAGAAGAGATGGGTAACTCTGCTAAGCCATACTCTGAATAAGGTCCCCTAACTGCACCCAACTCTTGAGAATATTATCCAAGATAAATGGTATTTGCCTCTTGTGTTATAATGAAGGAAGAGGAGAATTCCTATGGGCAGAGGAGCCTGGCGGGCTACATTCTATGGGGTTGCAAAAAATCAGACACGTTATAATGAAGATCAAGATTTGAATTAATATTTTATGCTTCAACAGCCTTCAAGGGCAATTTTGGAACAACATTAACTCTCTCTCTTTAGGGAAAGAACACAAATAACTTTGGCATCAAGGGAACATAACACCATTAAGTTCTTAATAAATTCTTTTTTTTCTGGCCTAGTTGTATGTTTGGTTTCTTAGCCTAGCTGATCAACGTATAAAACAACCAAGATTTCAAAAACATTTTTAAACTGAGTACTTTACTATCTTAAGAGTGTGGAATCTAAGAAGTAACGATAATTCTCTTTTGGGGAATAATGTGTGTATCTGATCGAATGGTGCACAAGTCGCTTTTCCTATACATCTCTTTTACTTGATGAAAGCTATCAGGTAACCTGGGCTTCCTTGGGCCATGATTTTCTCATTTATGAAACAAAGTGGGAATACCTAACTTCTCCATCTCCAAGGTTGATACAAGGTGGAAAGGAGTTCTCAGATTTCATGGCATGGCAAACACTTTGGAAAACCAAAAATACTTACACAAAGTGATTTTACTTACTGACATCAGGTCATACTACTATAAATTATTTTATTCTATTAGAGAAAAACTAAGACATTTGTTTTCCTTTGAAGAAATAACACAGCAACCTAGTGGTAAACAAACATCTTTAATGTTCGTTTCTTCTTCCTCATCACCTTCAGTTTTGCCCACACATGTACCCCTTCCCCTGCCCCAATACTGAAGGGGTCAAATCATGACCATAGAGACTGAGAAGAATATTTGAGATACCCAAGACTCCATGGACATCTCTTCCCCTTGTGGTGATTCCTAGTTCTTCTTGGGAGACCACTGGGGTCTCTAGAGGCTTAATTTTTTTTTTTCCTCCCATCCAGAGGAGGATAGAGGGAGGGACAGAACTTGTGGGAGAGAAGGCAGAGAGAGTTTTTTCTTTCATCATAAAATGTCCTTTGTAAAAAATATGATATACACACACATGTATAAAACATATCCAGCGCAATTGCAATTGTTGTGCCAAACACTGGGAAGTGCCACCTTGGTCGATGTATTTCTGGAGTTTTAAACAGTTGTCCTACGACAGCTGCATTTCAGTAAGACTTGGGCAGGTGGCTCCAGATAAGCCACTTGCCACTCACATTCAGGCTGAGGCTTCTATGTTCACAGTCCGAAAGAAAAGGTGTATCTTTGTGTCTGGAGTGGGTGTTGCAGGGAGGGAGTGGGCAGGAAGGGAGCTGGAGGCTACAGGTGAGGAAGAAAGAACTGGCTTCTTTTGACTTCTCTACCATATAGTCTTCGATGCAAATACAAAGACATTTTCAATGTGAGGATATTGACGTCAGCAGTGCTGTGATCCCACTACTTAATGAAATGATTCACACCAGCATAAAAAAAATATTCACACCAAAATGTCTCTTTTTCTTTCCTTCTTTCCAAGAAAACCATGATATCTTGTCACCTGAGTGATCTCACCACGGATAGTTCCAGTGATTTGTCCAAAAGTCATTGAGCGTCATTCAGAGTCTCTGGGTCTGCTCTTTTGGCAGAAGGCATTCTTTTTAGATGAAAACTCGGTCGCGTGTGTTTTGGTTCTCCCGATACACGGAGCAGTTTGAAGTCTCTGCCTTCCCCCATGTCCTCATCCATGAAGTGAGAGGCACAGATGTTGAGCCTCCAAGGCTGGTCAGAAGGGAAGGGGCAAGGGGAAGGTCAGCAGATCAGCTCAGGAGGGATGCACCACAGAGGGAGTAACGACGAGCTGCAAACCAAGATCAGAAGCTGTTACAAACCCACTTGATTTCAGCTCTGAATGTCACCAATTGCGCTATGCAGAGACCTACAGGGAAGAAGGTGGGCTGTCTAAAACCAGTACAGATCCTTGCTTTTGTCCTGAGGCTGCAAACCTGAAAACAGAGAGAAAATAAAAGGGAGAGAGAGAGGGAGAAGAGACAGAGAGAGGGAGAGAAGGGGGTGGGGGAGGGAAGGCACAAGGTATTTAAAGAAAGAGAAAGACAAACACCACTGTTTTATTGTGAAAGTCACAGAATTCATCTAAAGGGCATGAATGAAAGTAAAAGCAAAGCAAACAAATGTCACATCTGCACCTGAGGGAACAGAAAGCGGGGCAAGGCTACAAGCCAATTTATTTGTAATTTTTTTTTCCATTTTGCCCTAAAAATAAAGCAAACAAAAAAGTAAACCCTTATTTGAATGTACCTTTCAAATTCAACTTTTTAAGCTAGGGATGTAATATTACCACTAACAACGAATCCTTTAAGTTTTCTGTTTTCAAGAGACCTGTTTCATTTGGCAATTAAGTTGTTATCAGTCATGGGTCATATTTGTATGACTTGTAACTATCACTAGGTGACAAGACCCTCTCCACCCCTCAAGTTGTAGAGGATTTTAAACTACATTCTTAGCAGGTACTCTAGATCAGCGCTGTCCAATAGAAACAATGGAAGCCATGGGTATAATTCTAAATTGTCTGGCAGCCACATTGAAAAAAGTAAAAAGAAACAGGTGAGAATTAATTTAGTAATATATTTTATTTAACCTTATATATTTAGTATGCAATGTTGAAACATGCAATCAATATAAAATATAATGAGATGAATTTTACATTCTTTTTGGGGACAAAGTCCTGAAATCCAGTGTGTATTATACACTTACAGCACACCCCAATTCAGCCTGGCCACGTTTCATGTGCTCAGCCGACACACGTGGCTGCTGGCTACGGTACTGAACAGCACAGAGCTAGAACCTCTCCGACAAATTTTATTCTTAAAAAATCCTCTGTAATATTAACCGGCCACTTTCTCATTTTGTCCACACCGATGACAGAGTCATCTGTCTGCTGAAACACAACCCCGCTATGTGCAGACCTTCGCGCCTCAGGGTCACTGGGGTCTCCAAGGAGAACTAAACGGGCTCCCCGGCTCAGCCCAGTTTGGGGCACAGGGCAGGAGGGGCCCGGGGATGCCACATCCCCTCTCCCGCTTACCTGAGTCCACGCTGAGGCCCAGACCCCCGGGCACGTCCCCCGCGGGGCTCGCGAAGGGTCCCCCGGGCGCGGCCCACGCGGCGCTGGCCGGCTCGCCCTTGGCGGAGAGCTCGCAGGGCGGGCTGCCGGGCGCGGGGGCCGGGGCTGGCGCGAGGCGGGCCGGACGCCCGGAGGCGGCGGGCATCAGCAGCGGCCCGTAGCGCGGGTCGAAGTGCGGCGCGTAGACCTCGTGCACGGCGGTGGGCCGCGGGTAGGCGGCGGCCTGGGCTCCGAGGGCGCCGCCCAGCGCGTACGGATGGTGCGGGTGCGCGTGGTGCGGGTGCGCGTGGTGCCAGGGCTCAGCCGTGCCCTGGTGCAGGTGGCCGTGCAGCGCGGCCGGCGAGTAGGGGTCGGCGGCGGCGGCGGCGGCGAAGGGCAGCTCCGAGTGCGCTGCGGCCAGTGGGCTGCCCAGCGGTGCGGGCACCGGCGTCTGGTAAGCGCTGTTCCAGAAGGAGGCGGGGAAGCTGCGCTGGCTCATGGGGTAGGAGCCGTCTTCGGGCGAGCGAGGCGGAGGGAAGGGAAGAGAGAGAGAGAGGAGCGCGTCACCGTCGGGAGACGGTCGCCGACCGACCCCGCGCGGCCGCCGGAGAGCTGATCGCTCCGGTTGGGCGAAGGGCGGGAAGGGCGCTTGTCTCGCGGGGCTGCGGCCTGGGAACGCGAGGTCGGGGAGGAGTGCCGCGCCCTCGCAAGTGGCGGAGGTATTCCCGCTGCGGGAACCCCGCTAGTGGCGGGGTGAGGAACTACGGAGCTTCCTTCCCCAGCCCCAGTTTCGGGGAGCGGGGAGCTTCCCTCGGACTCCGAACCGGGCCCCCTCGGACCAGAAGCGGCCTCGCCTTCCAGGCCTCTTCTCAAGCAAAGGCTACCTCTTCCCGCTCTTGGTTGGTCGCCTAGCGATCTCACTACCCCCTCTCGCATTTCAGCCTCCCTTGCTCCAGAAATCGTGCCCCTCCAAGGCCTCTGATAGACTGGAAATCCATCGACATATTTCGGAGTCTTGCTATTATTGGCCTCCTTTCTAGAAACTTTCTTTCAAAAAGCTTCCCCCCCCCCCCCCCGAAAGTAAACTTGACATGTTAGAAGTGCAGCTGTATTATTTGCACAGAGGGACACTAACGGACAGGTCTTTTCCGTTTTAATAAACTTTATGCATCAAAGTGTGGGTGCCAGGAATAATATAATAATTATTATTGTCCTTGTCATTGTTGACCCCTAGTGTCTGGAAGCATTTTAAGCGAGCAGCATTTAAATCAAATTTGTTGCCTTTAGTGAGGAGGAAAGGAAGGAAACGCATTTAATGAAAAGGACCTTGGAGAAGGCATCTGCACTTCATAGTCGATAATTTAAAATGCTTCGAAAATGCATTCTAAGTGAACAGTCTATTAAAAACATTTAGGCAACTGGAGAACAAAAGGAATGTTTTGTTTTGGGATCTTGTCTAGGCAAGGCTTGTACAAATGAACAGATTTAAGAAAAAATGGAAGGCCGATGGTTGTCATTTCCCCCAAAATGTAATACTTGTTTTCCTTTTTACAATAAAGTACTCATTTCTCATCTTGGTACACATCAAAAACTAAGATTAGTGAGAAACTTTACCAAATAGTTACCTCGGTGGAGATTTCAGAATAGAAGAGAGAGCTCCTTGACTTGTCCAAGAAGCCATTGTGCCAGGGTAGCTAAAGCAGGGCTTTGTGAGAATGGTAAAGTAATAGAGAGGGGATGTGTTTGGGGAAAACCTTTAGAGGTGTTTTGGCTACCCGTAAAGTCTTATTTCTTTTTTACTTTACTTGCTTATTGAAAGACATTCTCTGCTTCAAGATTTCCCAATTAACTGAAATCTGGCAAAAGGCATAAGTAGGTTTTAGGAGACATTCTTCAGCAGGTTTTGCTTGTAATGCATTCTCAGACATTTTTCTTTGGAGATATTCTCAGAAAGGGACTAAGGGCCCTGAAAGCTATTGTACTTGAAGATCCACCCTCCCCACCCCTGACTTGGGAAACCTCATGTTTTCATAGCACATTTACATATATTTTCTAGTTGCCTTACTGTCATCTCCAGGGGTAGTTAAGAGGGCAAGTGTTATTCTAATTTTAGAGACCAGTAAATAGAGTGACCTCCAAGAGGTTAAGAGACTTGCCCAAGGTCATATTGCTAGGGAGTGGTGGAATCCAATGCACAAACCAAGGGCTACCAATTCAAGGCTATTGATTTTCCTAGGCCACTGCTCTGCTCTGCCTCCTCAAGAAGAGATCTTATGCCTGCCTGTATCTATTCCTCCTCCGATTTCCTTACCCTCCCCCGATGCCCCATCTCACCTCTTCTCTTAACACCTATAATTCTTTCAGCTGCTCCTGCAGGTAGACCCCAGGCTGTGCGAGCTCTCAATCCCCTTTTGTTGGTGAGCCCCGTACTTACCCCGCCAAGGCCCGGAGCTCCGCGGGGCTTTGCTGCTTGTACAGCTTGGGGAATAGCTGCTAGGCTGGCTCAGGGCCCTGCTGAAGTGCTCGTCTACAACGGAGCTGATGTCTCCCTGGAAATAGGTGAAAAGGACGCAGCGGGAGTTGATGTACTCCGCCTCTGGTGGGCGCTCTTTCTCCGGGCTGCCTTCTTCTTCTTTTATACTAGCCGGAGTTTGGCTGGAGAAGGAGGAGCTGCCACTGCCGCTGCTGTTGCTGGGGCTGGCGTTGCACTCCTGGGCTTCTTGCATTTTGGAATAATAGGCTAGTTTCTGCTCAAAGGAGAAATAATAGAAAGTCAATTTCAAAAGACATAACAAGTTGGGTTCCGACTGCACTCCCTCATCCGTATCCCTAAGATAACCAGGAGCAACTGCCTTCTGTGAGTGCCTATGCCGGTCCTCAATAACCTCAATAATGTGGGCCGCAGTCGGCAGGCCTTTCAACCTGCAGCTGAACAAAGGTGGGGTTCCTGAGAGGTGGGGTCCTTCTTGGAGCTTGTCTCCCCAGAATTGTTGCTAGGCTACAGAGAAAACTGTCTGAAGGTGTCAGGGTGAAGGTCCTGGAAGAAGCCTAAGCAGTTTGACCGCAGAGGCAGGCACAAGGCAGATATATTTTTAAAATCAGGCTCCAAGGGTAAAGGGCACCCAAGTCCAGTTACAGCCTGACTGTTCCTTGCTGAGAATTCAGGGCAGACGTACAAGATGCAGGATTAAGCATCTTCGTGATAGAACACGAAGGTAACAAAATCCACTCCACACAACCAGGATGTAAAGGAAGAATTGCTATGGGGTAAAAACATGGAATAACAACATGATATGGATCATTTTAATAAATGGAAGTTGGTATGTGGTCATCCATGAGCTGGCTATTTTAAAAGTCTCAGCTTATAGAGAGACCTTCTTTTGAGAAAGGAAAAGCCAGTGGGCTGTTTCTACCCTCACCATCAGTGTGTATTGAGGAAAAAAAGAAATGAAAAGAAGCAGAGGATGATCTTGGCTGTGAGGTTGGATAAATCATGACTGTCTGATAGTGATTTACAAAACCAAGTGTAGTTGCTGAAACATTTTCTTAGCAATAAGCAATGGACAATGCAATGCTAAAGCAGTATGCAGACAGAGGTGTCCTTTGGGAGACCCTGATCATACAAAACTGAACAGAGATCTTGGTGATATAGATTGGTCGAGGGTCAGGGAGGAGAAAGGACCAAACAGATAGAAAACCAACCCACCTTTTTCTCTTTGTAATACTCCCAGCCTGGGAAGAAGCTCATCTTAGACACTGAAGCTAAAAGACTGAAGTTATTTAGCTACATCACCATTTCTACCATATTCCCGCTTGGCTTAAAATGAGAGACTCTGGTGATTCCTAAAGTTAACACTGAGACTAAATAAACTCCTAGTTGCAAAGTTTTACAAAGGAGAGGAGGAAGGGAAAAAGCAAAAACCAAAAATGCAAAATCTACCCATTCCATCATTAATTTATCAGGAAATTTTCAAATATATATTTTGCAAGCAAAATTTGGCAAAAAATGGGCTCAGGCACTGGGGTGTATTTCAGTTTTCCCAAAACAGGAGTCCAGGCTCTCACTTTGGAACCCGCTCAGGACTCCCAGCGGAGAAGGCTATGGCACCCCACTCCACTACTCTTCCCTGGAAAATCCCATGAACAGAGGAGCCTGGTAGGCTGCAGTCCATGGGGTCATGAAGAGTCAGACACGACTAAGCAACTTCCCTTTCACTTTTCATTTTCATGCATTGGAGAAGGAAATGGCAACCCACTCCAGTGTTCTTGCCTGGAGAATCCCAGGGTTGGGGGAGGCCTGGTGGGCTGCCGTCTATGGGGTCACACAAAGTCAGACACAACTGAAGTGGCTTAATAGCAGCAGCAGCAGCAGCAGCAGCAGCAGCAGCAGCAGCAGCAGCAGCAGCAGCAGCAGCAGGACTCCCAAAGGATCCCCCCTCCACCCACTGGAGTGTGTGATCTTATTCTTTTCCTTGACTACTGTCACCAGTTTCAACTACACCAGCTGAGGACTGAAAGAAAAATGTTCAATCAGAAAATTCCCAGAGAATAAAAATTGGAATAATTAAACAAAACGAAGAGTTTGCAGAACCGGGGCCAGTGGTCCTCTCCAAAGTGAATTTGTTGATGGCAGGGCAGCCGGATTCAGCTACTCAGGCTAGCGAAAGGCTAAGTATTAATATTATCTATTAAACTGGCCCCTACCGGGTCAATCGTACCCAGAACTTTGGGTCAATAATATTCCCCAGAACTTTGCAAAGCAAAGATTATAAAGTCAGCGAGTTTCGTGCGGTTCTCTTTATAATGAATTCGCTGGTTCTGAAATTAACTGGCCCGATCGCTTAAGAATTGAAACGGGGATTTAAAAAAAAGGCTTTGATAAGCTTGCATGGATGAGAACGCGAGTCTTTGCATCTCAGAAAGACAGAGGCAGACCCTTGCCTTTGTTTCGTCGTCACTCTCACCTTTGGGACCAAAGTTTGGTTTTCTCTGCGTGAGCTTTGCCGGCATCTCCGCGAGCAGGCACGGGGCTCGAAACAATCTGGAGTCCAACAGACTCCAAAGAAACAACGCGGTCCGCGAGATCCTGGTCTGATTATTCCTAGGAAATCCGGAGCGCGCATTAGCAGGGCTTAGCTGCCTTCCCGAGAGAGCAAACGGGCAAGCTAAAGGGGTTAGCTCAACCTATTAGGTGGCAGCGCGGGCAATCCCCGCATCCGAGGCGCCCGCGGCTGGTCGGCCTCCCTTGGACCGGCGCGGAGGTACCGGGAACCTCGGAGCACTGGCAGTACTGGGGAAGCCGGAGCGCGCCACCTGTCTACACGGGCCGGACGAGAGGAGACACGTACCTGGTGGTAGGGGGTGTAGGCGGCTGCGAAGTAAGGCTGGGGAGGACCATAGACTTGGTACATAACATCCAGACAGCTCATGGCTTCCCGCAGCGGAGACTTTTAAGTGTTTTATCGTCAACTCTCCTCGGACGGCTGAGGGCAGGGATGCTGCCTGGGCGCCACTT
Organism: Ovis aries; assembly: GCF_016772045.2. Classification (NCBI taxonomy): domain Eukaryota; kingdom Metazoa; phylum Chordata; class Mammalia; order Artiodactyla; family Bovidae; genus Ovis; species Ovis aries. The sequence goes on from NC_056061.1 coordinate 20,744,023, forward strand.
AGACCCGAGCTCCCGAGTCATCCGCGGCGGAGAGAGGGGCAGCGCGCTCCGCGGCTCGGGATCCCGCTCGCACGCTGCCTTCCCACCCCTGCAGTTCCAGCCGCCACCGCTCTCCGAGCTGGAAGCGCCCGGGCTCCCGCTAGTGGGCATTTAAACCCCACGCGGGGCCGGCGTGCTGACGCCACTCCTGGGCCGCAGAGGCGGGCGGGGGGGCGTCGGGGGCGGGGACCGGGGGGCCAATGGACTGAGGGACTAGGGACCGAGGGGCTGTCGGTGCGTTTTACCGGGACACCCGGCGGCGAGCCTATGCCCAGGGGTGAGGCGACCTGCGCAGCCCGGAACTTGAGCGCTGAGGCTTCGCACCGTGAGGAGTAGGGATTTTCCAGGCTAACGCCGGAGGGGCAGGAGGACGGAGGACGGAGAGGAGAGGGGGGAACTGGGGATCTTAGGTTTGGAGAGAGGAAGTTGTGGCACGGTGGGGAAAAGTCTTTGGGGAGAGCCCCGACTTCACAGTGGAGAATTGAGCGTGTGCGTCCGGGGTGACGAGGTGAGAGAGAGTCTCTGCTCTCGGCTCCTTGCGGGGAGAAACGGCGCCATCCCCAGGAATCCCCTAGGAGATCCGGATCTTCGCAGATAGGATGTCAGAGTCCGGGAACTCCTCTCCGCGTAGAGGAGCTCCCTCGGCGGGGAAATGGCTGCGGCCGAAGCCTGTGTAACCATTTCCCTACGCCACCTCCTTTGCGCCCCCTCGGAGCCGATCCACTCGCCGTCAGCTCCCACACCTCTCAGTTCCATTCACTGAGGCGGGTCCCTACTATCCCTCTAGAGTAAGATCCCCGCCCCTTTCTCCTGGAAGTCCTCCATCCGAACCCGCTGGGTGCGCGCTCTTCGCGCCCCGCCTCCTGCTCCTCTCTGTACACGCTGCTTTCGAGGAGTCCAGGAGGCCTTACCCAGCCCCCGGCCGCCCCGAGTCTCCTCGGCCGGCATCCTTTTAAGTTTCAGTAACTTTTTGGAACAAGGACTCGTTGGCTGCAAGAGGAATTATCTTAGGCACTGCAGGGAGGTCAGAGAGGGCTTTTGCTGAGTCTTCAGTCGGTAATACAGCAGCTGTGAAAGAGGATACACTCCAATTGTGAAACTCGCCTTGCGCATCGCCGTTCTTTCCAGAGAGCTTTCCCGGCTCGGACCGGCTTTCTGCGACGCTCCATCCTTTCCAAGCACCCCTCCCCCAGCTCTGGTGTGCTCGGTCCTTAAAATTTAGGAACGTATTGAGACAAGGCTTTTTATACATCCGGTCAGGCTGGGAAAGCACGTTACGGAAATACCTGTGGGGCGTACTTGGAGAGTAGAGAGGGTAGCGCTTGAGAGCTTTGAGAGCCCAGACCCATGGAAGTGACAGCGTGGATTACTGATAGAAATGCACTCTAGTGAATAACTAGAGTTTAAATACAGTTTAAATACAACAGAAAGTCCCACAGTGATTCACAGGCTATTAAAAACTGAGAACAAATACACCTTTAAAGATACATTTGTCTTTACAACGTATTTTAAGCCAAATACTTTTGGGGTTGAATTTTGGTTTTGCCCGATTTATAAGTTGGCTTCATGTCTCCAGTTCGGTTTATAAATGGTGAGAAGTCCTCAGTAACTGAAAATTTTTTTAATTAACTACAATGCAGTTTATTAAAGAAAATTAAAATAAAATAAAGACACCTCCGTGGTACAGTTTCAGGCAAGTCTGCTCTTAGCGGCCGGGCTGTCTTGTGGCTGAGCTCCGCGGTTTCTGCAGCCTACCGCGGCCCAGGCGCACAGGTGGGGCAGAAAGAACATCCCTCCCCACGTTACACCAGCCCTCCCTTCTCAGGAGTTTCAGAGGAGGGCAACAACCGCTTTATCCGTTTCTCTTCTGGGGACAAAAAAGCGAACACTCCAGGGAGGACCACCCTCGTTGCTGGGACCACTCCGCTTCGCACCGCCCTAGGCCCAGGGTGGGCTCGACCCGCAAGCCCAGGGTCAAGTGTAAGGGCAGCGCAGCGCTGCGCGCGGGAACGGATCACCGCCAGCCGGCGCAGCCTCCGTGAGTCACACTCCCCGCTTTCGCTGAGGTCCCGCTGTCCATCCTTGAACATAAGAATTTCGACTCTGGCTTCCTTGGGATAGGGCATCTCTAGGCCCGAGCATTCGTCGCCTGAGCGCGCTCCTTGCCTCTCAGCCTGGGCGCGCTCCTTGCCTCTCAGCCTGGGCTCTGCAGCGTGGCCAGAGGCTGGCAGAACAGAGCTGGGAAAACCGGTAGGAGGCAGGCACCGAATCGCAGGTCTAGCCAGTGCCAGGAAGCTGGAAACCTGTCCCTGATTACTTCCTAGTAACCACCTCCTATCCCCCGTACCTCCTCAGGTTGACATTTTAATTCTACTTTGGCCATGAACTTTACCTTTCCCACAAATGCAGGAAAGAAAAAAAAAAAAACCTTTCAGATTCAGTAAGGCCCAACGAATTGTTATTTTTCACAAGCATTATAGGAGCAACGATTTTCCACATTTTGAAGGAAGGAAGAAAAGGGAATGTGAGGCCAGTTGCCCCAGGCTGCTTTCTGTTCACATTTCTCAATCCTCTCTTATGGGAAACAGGTTTTAAAAACATCACTGAACCTAACTAATGGTCCAAGGGACTCTCAAGAGTCTTCTCCAGCACTACAGTTAGAAAGCCGTGCTTTGGTGCTCAGCTTTCTTTATGGTCCAACTGTCACATCCATACATGACTACTGGAAAAAACACAGCTTTGACTACATGGACCTTTGTCAGCAAAGTAATGTCTGTGCTTTTTAATATGCTGTCCAGATTTGTCATAGCTTTTCTTCCAAGGAGCAAGCGTCCTTTAATTTCATGGCTACAGTCACCATCTGCAGTGATTTTGGAGCCCAAGAAAATGAAGTCTGTCAGTGTTTCCATTGTTTCACCATCTATTTGCCATGAAGTGATTGGACCAGATGCCATGATCTTTGTTTTTTGAATGTTGAGTTTTAAGCCAGCTTTTTCACTCTCCTCCTTCACTTTCATCAGGAGGCTCTTTAGTTCTTCTTTGTTTTCTGCCAAAGGAGTGGTGTTATCTGCATATCTGAGGTTATTAACATTTCTCCCGGCAATCTTGATTCAGGCTTGTACTTTATCCAGCCTGGCATTTTTGCATGATGTACTGTACATATAAGTTAAATAAGCAGGGTGACAATATACAGCCTTGACGTACTCCTTTTCCAATTTGGAACCACTCCATTGTTTCATCTCCTGTTCTGATTGTTGCTTCTTGACCTGCATACAGATTTCTAAGGAGGCAGGTAAGGTGGTCTGGTATTCCCATCTCTTTAATAATTTTTCACAGTTGGACTGCAAGGAGATCAAACCAGTCAATCCTAAAGGAAGTCAGTCCTGAATATTCATTGGAAGGACTGAGGCTGAAGCTGAACCTCCAGTGCTTTGGCCACCTGATGCAAAGAGCTGACTCATTAGAAAAGACCCTGATGCTGGAAAAGATTGAAGGCAGGATGAGATGGTTGGATGGCATCACTGACTCGATGGACATGAGTTTGAGCAAGCTCTGCGAGTTGGTGATGGACAGGGAAGCCTGGTGTGCTGCAGTCCATGGGTTCGCAAAGAGACTGACCCGACTGAACTGAAGTGAACTAGGGGTACTGACTGCACAGAAGCTTAAAGGAATGTAGAGAATTGGGCCAGTGAGCATCAGTCCTGAATTTAGGCAGGAAAAAATCTTCCTCCAAGTCCAAAGTCAAGAGAGGAAAGCGAAAAGTCAGCAGTACATCCAAAGCATATTCAGTCTTTTCTGTATGTCTGAAAAGCTGTCATTTACATGTGGGTGGTATTTATCAATTTGATGAGGTCGCTTCTTGTTTTTGTGTTGAGGTAGAAAGTAAAACAAGTAAATTTAACTCCTCTACTCTCCCAGCCATTCAAACTGCCAAGACATTAGCAGGGTCAAAAGAGTCAGGTTTTGACTCAGAACCTTGGGGATAGGTCTCAGGTTGAAGGAGAAAACTGGGAGAAAAGTTTCTCTCCTCCTCCTCCCCTCTCTCTCTCTCTCTCTCTCTCTCTCTCTCTCTCTCTCCCCCTCGATTCCTCTTTCACAGTTATTTTAGGAGAAGAGACTACAAACCAAACAGTTGAATGTCTCAGAACTTGGATCCTGAGGAAAAAATGTACTAATATCCCCAGAAAAATCAGCTGTTTTGAATTGCATCTAATCTAATTGTCTCTTAATTTCCTAATTGGGCTGAGAGAATATAAAACTACTTTAAAAAAGGAATTCTACTTTATGATAGCTTCATGGCAATTTATTGAGCTGCCAAGGTGGGGGTGGGGAAGTTGCTATGTGAAAATTAAATTAGTTCCATCAAAATTCCCTTTGAGTACCCTAGTTCTCATGTACGATTCTAACAATATTTATAACTTTAAAGATAAAAGGTATCTTTACTCTCAAAGTTAATAAATGAAGCCAAGTTACCTTTGAGTGAATACATTTCAAGGTAGCATCACAATGAAATTTCCTCTTCAGAAGACTTGCCTTTCATTTTTTAATAAGCAAACTGACTTCATTACCTTCGGAATTTTTTCTGTCCACCTGTATTATCTCTTATTCTGAAAACTGCAAAGAAGCTGCTTTAAAGGAAAGATGTATGGAATAGAACTAATTTGGAGCACTGACCTGCAGCTAGCCCAACCCCCTCTTGGCCATGGTTTATTTGAATCATTGAGTGCTGGCATTTTATGCTGCCTTATTCTGCCAGCCAAAGAGGATGAACACATGGTAATCTCACAGGCTGTCCATCCCCCCGACCCCCATGGCCCCCGCTAAACCCATCATTGCCTGTTTCACAGAGCAGAGATGTGTTTGGAATTTGGAGAGTAGCTGACAAGATTTTGTGGATTCAACTTATTATAGTATTAGTTGAAAACATGTCTGCAGAAGCCAGCATTTTCAGTGTTACTCAGTAGTGATACTGTAGTGATTAATGGAGACTCTGAATGGTGATTTTATTTTAAAGAAATAAAAGAAAAAGAAATTCCTGTTCTCTGAAATCTCACTAAAATGCTAAGTGGAGGAATTCCAGTTTGCCTAGTGAAAAACCAAGACAAAGAGTGTTCAATTATTTTCATATAAATTAAAGTAGCTCTTAATAGTGTTTTCAAGTAAAAATCCTCCATGGTCTATCCTGATGAATAGATGAGGCTACTTTGTAATGATTAACATATATTTGATTATTATAAGAATGTTAAACTTTTCCTTCTTTATATTTTAATGACTATTTTCATGTTAGGTGTAAAAACTTTAGCTTAGGCTGAATAATTACAACTTTCTGAGTTTTTTATCTTGAATTCATGTTGACAATAATCAACAGTTCTAGGACTTTAAGACCAAATTTATCTTTCAGAAATGAGCTCTTTTTACTGGGTCTCTATGAGATACTTAGTATAAAGGTATTATGATACAAATATAATTGACAAGACCCAAACCTTTAAAATGATAACAAATGACGAAAAGGTAGATTTGGAATAGCTGTGTGTAAAATATTTTGACTTGTTAGATTTTTACAAGAGGATAAATATTAGAAGGAAATTTACATCCTCTGATTGTTGTTTGGAGGCAAAGAGTTAATTTAGAGAACATGTATAAATTATTTCTTAATGGGAAGAATTTGTTTTTCATCTTTTACTTAACTGGAAAAGTCTCCTTACTTGTCTTTTATTTCTGACCATAGTCTCTGACTCACTCATAGGATTTTTTTTTTTTCTTTGAAGATACACAGTCTGAAGATGGCAGCCTAGATACAAACATAGGCTGGAAACTAACATGTGTGTGAAGCCTCTTTTGTAAGATGCAGAGACACAGAGGATTTTGCACATGCTGAAGGTGTAAGTAGATTGAAGGATTTAAATTGTTGACTTAGATATTTGACAGTATTGGTGTTGATCCATCCCCAAACTTCTGTTTATAAACTTCATTTCAGCAGGATGCTAAAGGGATTAAAAGGAGACCACAGAAATAACAGACAGAAGGTGAAGATACCCATCTGAGTGTGATGTCCTGTCACATGCCTCAAGAGGTCTTGAAACAGCTTCTTAGAAACTCGCTCATAGCAAGTTTCTCTTGGCATGTGTGGAAGAAATTTTAGCACTGAATCCCAGGCTGGCAATTTTTTGTTTTTAACATCTTTGGTTATCATGATTGATTTTTAAGTATATTTCATCGTGGTATAAATAAGTTGGCTTAACTATGTTTTAAGTATAACATGTAGAAAGAAGATGGATAGTGCACATAGCCCAAGGCAGACTTCACATTTAATTTTGTTCTTAACTTTATGCTATAAATACTGGGCATCATATTTGAAAGTAAAAGTTTAGCTATTGACCATGACTTTTTAATCTTTCTTTATGAGAGGAATGAATCAATTTGTAAAATGACCTAACCCATGACATTACCTGAAAAAAATTGAAGTTTTAAAAATGTGAAAGGTACACTTTAAGAACAAACAGTACATCCTATTCAATTTATATGCCTCATGTAAGATGTTGCCACACAGTGAATTGAAGTGAAAATTTGGGGCTTCCCTGGTGGCTCAGTGGTAAGGAATCCCCCTGCCAGCGCAGGAGACACGGGTTTGATCCCCAGTCTGGAAAGATGTCACATTCTGTGGAGCAACTAAGCCCGGGTGCCACAATTATTCAACCTTTGCTCTAGAGCCTGGGAGCTTCAGTCACCAAAGCTCACACACCTAGAGCCTGAGCTCCCCAACAGGATAAGCCACCTCAATGGAAAGCTCGCACACCACAGCTAGAGAGTAGACCCCTGCTCACCACAGCCAGGGGAAAGCCCCGCAGCAGCCAAAAATAATGAATAGATAAAAGTGTATAAAAAGAGAAAATGTGGCAGTCATCCAGCTAATTTGGAGTGAAAACCAGCTAAATATGACCATGTCAGAAATCAAAGTGAGAAATTCAAATCTCAAAGTGGGCTTCACCAAGGAAGTCTCTTATTCTTCTGAGTGCTTATACTCTTGAGCACAGCTAATTCTCCAAAGAAATCATGTATTCAGAATGTGGCCATGACCTTGGGAGTGTCTGTTGGTGTTTGCAAATATTTTAGGAAGATGATGATTCTTAAATGGTTCAAAATGAGCATGTATTTTTATCTTTTAGCTTTCTTTTTCTCTGCAAGAATTCAGTGGTTAAAATAAGTTTGAATCCCCGACCTGCATCAATGTGTATAGCTTTGTTTCTGGGCATATGAGGGAGTAGCGAAAAAGCAAGGCACTGTATTATTTTTGTAATGGATGTGGCAAGACAGCTTTTCAGAAGTGGTGTAGGATAACTCTGTTAGTAAACAACTGTTGGAGTGGTAAAGAATCTGCCTGCTAATGCAGGAGATGCAAGAGACATAGGTTCAATCCCTGGATTGGGGGAAAGACCCCTGGGAGAAGGAAATGGCAACCCACTCCAGTGTTCTTGCCTGGAAAATTCCATGGGCAGAGGAGCCGGTGGGCTACAGTCCATGGGGCTGCAAAGAGTCAGGCATGACTGAGCGACTGAGCATACTCACAGGCACTTGCTATTAGAAAAATAGGCTGCAGCTGTACATTTAAAACAAAGGACTGTCGATAAATTAGAGACTTCCCTGGCAGTCCAGTGGTTAAGGCTCTGTACTTCCAATGCGGAGAGCATGGGTTCCATCCCTGGTTGGAGAACTGAGATCCCATATGCCAGCATGCAGCTGAATAGTTAAAACATGAAATAAAACCAAATGCTAAATTAAAGAAACTCTCCCAACAAGATAAAGAGAAACCAAGATCCTTTCCTCCCATTTTTTACCCTGGATAATAGACCTGAAAACTACACAGAGTTCTTTCAGTAGAAAGAAAATTCCAATAGCTGATGTTAAAAAAAAAAAACAGACAGTGGGCTTCCCTGGTGGCTCAGTGGTAAAGAATCCACCTGCCAGTGCAGGAGACATGGGTCTAATCCTGATCCCACATGCCCTGGAGCAACTAAGCCCTTGCCTCATAACTATTGAGCCTGTGCCCTAGAACCCAGGAGTCACAACTGTTGAGCATGCGTGTTACAGCTGCTGAAGCCTGTGCCCCGAGAGCCTGTGCTCCTCAACAAGAGAAGCCACCGCAATAAGAAGGCCTCCCACTGCAATGAAGAGCTGCAACTAGAGTTGCAAGTTGCAGTGAAGAGTTGCCCTGCTCATCAACACTAGAGCAAAGCCACTGCAGCTGCGAAGACCTGGCACAGCCAAAAATAAAATAAAGAAGTGAACACTTAAATTAGAAAAAGAAGGCATTTCAGGGCACATGTTGTCAAATAGTTATGTGAACAAGCAGTTGAAGAGCTGGAGAGACCCCTTAGCTCTTAAAAGGAGAGGGGAAAGGTGGAAGGGCATGCTGCTGATTGCCACCTTTGAAGCACAGAAGGCTGCAGGCTTAATCCCTGGGTGCCTGTAGCTGCAGAGGTCACATACTTTGGGATCTTGGCCCAGTGGCCGCATTTCATGGGACATTGCCCTGTCTTCTCTCTGAAAGTAATACACCCTCAACCTGATGACACTGTCTTAGCTACTTTCCTAAGAATGGAGGAGGCTAATGAGTAGCATGGAAGGAGTAATGGACTGGGTATCAAGACACTGGATACTGACCTGTGGTGTGAAATGTTGTCACCTCTTAAGCCCTCAGTTTGTGCATGTCTGCAAAGTAGAAACTGGACTAGGTGATCTCTATAGAAGGATGTTTATGATTCCAAACTCTGAAATGGGAACAAACTCACATTTGCTTTGAAAATAGTGTATAGTAGTTTTTTAAAATTTCTACTATGAGTGTTACTTCCAACCGAAGATCCTGTTTGAAGATGTAAAGATCAACTTTACTTGAAAATGTCCTGTGTTTCCCAAATCTCACCAAGCATGGGCCTGTTCTTAAATGTTGGACAGAATTAGTTAGCCAGGGATCCTTTAGAATTCCTCGGAAATGTAATACAAAAGGGAACTGTGTCTTCCAAGCATCAGATGAGTAAAGCTGAGATCTCTGGCATGCAGTATTGGAAGCAAACCTCTCATTACATTTGCTTTCTGTGGGCCTGAGTACATGTATGTATATACAGTGTCTGTTTCTTGGGAAATAAAAGTACAGCCTTTCTGAACTTGAGGCCAGGAGCAGAAGATAACCATGTTTTTTTAATCTGGTAAAACTGAGACTTCGAAACTAGAACTTTTTCAGTAACATGTAATTACCATAATTTTAATGTGCGTAATATATAGCTAACAGAAGCAGAATATATTAAGAAGAGGTGGCAAGAATACACAGAAGAACTGTACAAAAAAGAGCTTCACAACCAAGATAATCACGATGGTATGATCATTCACCTAGAGCCAGACATCCTGGAATGTGAAGTCAAGTGGGCCTTAGAAAGCATCACTATGAACAAAGCTAGTGGAAGTGATGAAATTCCAGTTGAGCTATTTCAAATTCTGAAAGATGATGCTGTGAAAGTGCTGAACTCAATACGCCAGCAAATTTGGAAAACTCAGCTGTGGCCACAGGACTGGAAAAGGTCAGTTTTCATTCCAATCCCAAAGAAAGGCAATGCCAACGAATGCTCAAACTACCGCACAGTTGCACTCATCTCACACGCTAGCAAAGGCATGCTCAAAATTCTCCAAGTCAGACTTCAGCAATACATGAACCATGAACTTCCAGATGTTCAAGCTGGTTTTAGAAAAGGCAGAGGAACCAGAGATCAAATTGCCAACATCTGGTAGATCATGGAAAAAGGAAGAGAGTTCCAGAAAACATCTATTTCTGCTTTATTGACTATGCCAAAGCCCTTGACTGTGTGGATCACAACAAAATGTGGAAAATTCTGAAAGAGATGGGAATACCAGACCACCTGACCTGCCTCTTGAGAAACCTATATGCAGGTCGGGAAGCAACAGTTAGAACTGGACATGGAACAACAGACTAGTTTCAAATAGGAAAAGGAGTACGTCAAGCCTGTATATTGTCACCCTGCTTATTTAACTTCTATGCAGAGTACATCATGAGAAACGCTGGACTGGAAGAAACACAAGCTGGAATCAAAATTGCCAGGAGAAATATCAATAACCTCAGAAATATCAATAACCTATGCAGATGATAGCACCCTTATGGCAGAAAGTGAAATGAAAGTGAAGTCGCTCAGTCCTGTCTGACTCTTTGCGACCCCATGGACTGTAGCCTACCAGGCTCCTCCCTCCATGGGATTCTCCAGGCAAGAGTACTGGAGTGGGTTGCCATTTCCTTCTCCAGGGGATCTTCCCAACCCAGGGATCGAACCCGGGTCTCCCACATTCCAGGCAGATACTTTAACCTCTAAGCCACCAGAAAGTGAAGAGGAACTAAAAAGCCTCCTGATGAAGGTGAAAGAGGAGAGTGAAAAAGTTGGCTTAAAGCTCAACATTCAGAAAACGAAGATCATGGCATCTGGTCCCATCACTTCATGGGAAATAGATGGGGAAACGGTGGAAACAGTGTCAGACTTTATTTTGGGGGGCTCCAAAATCACTGCAGATGGTGACTGCAGCCAATAAATTAAAAGACGCTTACTCCTTGGAAGAAAAGTTATGACCAACATAGATAGCATATTGAAAAGCAGAGACATTACTTTACCAATAAAGGTCTGTCTAGTCAAGGCTATGGTTTTTCCAGTGGTCATGTATGGATGTGAGAGTTGGACTGTGAAGAAAGCTGAGCACCGAAGAATTGATGCTTTTGAACTGTGGTGTTGGAGAAGACTCTTGAGAGTCCCTTGGACTGCAAGGAGATCCAACCAGTCCATTCTGAAGGAGATAAGCCCTGAGTATTCTTTAGAAGGAATGATGCTGAAGCTGAAACTCCAGTACTTTGGCCACCTCATGTGAAGAGTTGACTCATTGGAAAAGACTCTGATGCTGGGAGAGATTGGGGGCAGGAGGAGAAGGGGACGACTGAGGATGAGATGGCTGGATGGCATCACCGACTCGATGGATGTGAGTTTGAGTGAACTCCGGGAGATGGTGATGGACAGGGAGGCCTGGTGTGCTGCGATTCATGGGGTCTCAAAGAGTCAGACACGACTGAGCGATTGAACTGAACTGAATATATAGCTTTCTTAATGGAGGAAACAAATTACTAGAATTATTAGCTGTAATATCCAGCTTAATGAGGACCCATGAATGCCCTCTCTCAGGAAAGGTGAAATGATGAAATGGTAGATTACTGGAAGAAAACAGGCAATGACACACATTATATTAGGAGTCTTAGTTTAGATAGAAATTGTGTTATTTGGTTTTTCTTAAAGCATACATGAAAATCACTTTTTGGAGAGATGAGAGTGAATTAGCCATTAGATCCACTCCTTTTGTTTCAACCATATACAGATAATAAAGAAAATGTAAAAAGAGGTAACCAGAAAACACAACAGGACCCCAAAACGCATTCTAAGATAAAAAATAAGAAAACTCAAAGCTGTGAGCTAGGCGGATGCCCTGGGTGCCTCCTAGTCTGCAACCTGGTCTTAAGTGTGTTTTTCAGAGCTCCTGCTGCTCTTGGATAACAAAGACATGTGGATCTAGGCACTGGGTAAAAAGCCATCTGGCCCAGTCCTTGTTCATGAGGCTATTGCCTGTCTCTCCCTTCCCCTGCCCAGCCAGGATGAGAGCTTTAATAAAGATATAGCCAGTTCTCCTTTCAGCTTCTTTGTGGGTATGAAAGCCCTAGAACAAGCCTTGGTTTAGGTAGTGAGGCCAGCTCAGAACTTTTCATCTGGTTTCCCCTCAGGAATCAAGCACCTGATTGCCAGCTTCCAGCCCAGAGCCCAGCAAGCCTATGGCTGTACATTTTGATGGGTAGGTAAGTAGTACAGTTGTCCCTCAGAGCCTTTGGGAGATTGCTTCCAGGATACCCATGGATACAAAAATACATGGTGCTCAAGTCCCTTATCTAAAATGGTGTATTTTATAACCTACAGACAACCTCTTGTATACTTTAAATCATCTCTTTGGTGTTGTTCAGTCCCTAAGTTGTGTCTCACTCTTTGTAACCCCATAGATTATAGCCCACCAGGTTTGTCTCTCTGTGGGATTCTCCAGTTAAGAATACTGGAGTAGGTTGCCATGCCCTCCTCTAGGGTATCTTCCTGACCCAGGGATTGAACCAGCATCTCCTGCAGCTCCTGCATTGCAGGAGAATTCTTTGCCACTGAGCTACCAGGGAAGCCCTTATAATACATAATATGATGGAATTGCTATGTAAATACTTGTAAATATAATGTAAATGGTTGCCATCATATGAAAAATTCAAATTTTTGCTTTTGGAATGTTGTGAAATTTTAAAACATTATTTAGTGAAATAGTTGATTGCAATATTATTTTAGTTTTAGAGGAACTACATAATTATTTGACATTGCATATTCTGAAATGATCATGAAGACAAGGATGGTAACCATCTGTCTCCATACAAAGTTATCACAATATTATTGACCATAGTCCTTATGCTGCATATTACATTCGCGTGATTTAGAATGTACCTCTTAATCCCCTTAACCATTCCCTCTCTGGTGACTGTTCCTTTGCTTTCTGCATCTATGAGTCTGTTTTCAGATTCTACATATAAATTAGATCACGTAGTATTTATTTTTCTGTTTCACTTATTTCACTTAGAATAATGCCCTCTAGATCCATTCATGTTGTCACAAAGGGCAAGATTTTATTTTTCATGGCTGAGTAATACTCCAGTGTGTGTGTGTGTGTGTGTGTGTGTGTGTGTGTGTGTGTTTGTGTGTGTGTGTGTATGTAGAAATTAGTGTTTTTGTTTGCTTCAGGCAAATACTCAGAACTGAAATTGATGGATCATATATCAGGTCTTTTAAAAAAATTTTTGAGGAAAGTCTATACTGTTGAATCATAGTGACAGTACCAATTCACAATCCTACCAACAGTCTATGAGGGTTCCCTTTTCTCCACATCCTTTCAAAAACTTGGTATTTGTTGCTTTTTGATAATAGCCGTTCTAACACATGTGAGGTGGCATCTAATTGTGGCTTTGAATTGCACTTCCCTGATAGTTAGTGATATTGAGCATCTTTTCATGTGTCTTTTGGCCATCTGTATGTCTTTTTATTTGTTTATTTTTTCATCTGCCTGTCTTCTTAAGAAAAATGTTCAGGTCATCTGACTATTTTAAAATCAGGTTGTTTGCTTTTTTTGATGTTAAGTTGTATGAGTTCTTTGCATATTTTTTGTATTAACTTATTATATATACAGTTTGGAAATGTCTTCTCTCATTTGAGATAGGCCGCCTTTTCGTTTTGTTGGTAGTTGCCTTTGCTGTGCAAAAGCATCTTTATTGTAGTCCCATCTGTTTATTTTTGCTTTTGTTTCCCTTTCCTGAAGTCACATATCCAAAAAAATATTGCTAAAACTAAAGTCAAAGTACATACTGCCTATGTTTTCCTCTAGGAGTTTTATGATTTTCGTTCCTACATTTAAGTCTTTAATCCCTTTTGAGTTGTGTATGGACGACAGAGGATGAGATGGTTGGGTGGCATCAATGACTCGATGGACATGAGTTTGAGCAAGCTCCAGGAGCTCATGATGGACAGGGAAGCCTGGCGTGTGGCAGTCTGTGGGGTTGCAAAGAGTCAGACATGACTGAGCAACTAAACTGAACTGAGATTGTTGTCCTGCTTGATTTATTTGCATGCATTATTTTTCCATAAGATAGAAAAACCCAAATGAACTTTTTGGCCAATCCAATATATTCTTGCTTCCTTTGCTGGAGGTTAATTGACCATATACGTGTGAATTAACTTCTGGGCTCTATTCTGTTCCATTGCTCTATGCATCTGTTTTTGTAATTCATACTGTTTTGATTTCTGTAGCTTTATCCTATAGTTTGAAATCAGGATGCTTCCATTTAAATGAGATAATTTTTCTCTTAACTATTAAATAAGATTTGAAATGCGTCTTTCTGAGAGATGGCCAAAAGATCTCTGTCCCTTGGAGTTTCTGAAAACTTATCCCCTACCACTTCAGGGTACACCTGCACATATCATTTTTTTAGGAAGCAAAAGAAACAGTTGAATTTTCCAGCTAATGAATATATTGATTTAGACCTCTATTTTCTTTACATAAGGAATCTTTAGGTCAATGAAATTACTTAAGAAAAACTTTCATAACTCAAACAATAACAGAAATATCTTGTGAACATTCTAAATTGTCAGGGCCCCAGATTAACATAGTTGTTACTGATGTAATATTTTAATAATTGCATTAATAATAGATAACATTTTGAGTACTTAATAGGCACTTTGCTTATATTTTATTTAAGTTTTCTAACAGTCCTCTGATTTAATTTTACTTATTAGGGAGCTTATTTTTAGGAGTTCAGTAATCCTTCTGAAGTCACAGAGTAAACAGATGGGAGAGCCAGAATTCATATTTGCATTTTACTGATTCCATGACCTTTTCTCTGAAAGATGATTAGCATAGTTTTTCCTGCTGAGTCACAAGAAGGATTTATATAGATTTAAGTTTTATTTAGGGAAATCCTCTGTAAATGCTCAGTTAAGATCTTAATGGTTCTATAATTATTCAATATTTACTTAGCAGGGCCTCAAAGGTAAACATCTATTAATATCTTCCCTCCTAGCTCAGTGGGTAAAGAATCTGCCTACAGTGCAGGAGACCCGGGCTCGATTCCTGGGTCAGGACGTAAGAGTTAGGGCTTCCTCGGTGGCTTAGACGGTAAAGCGTCTGCCTGCAGATGCTTCTATGCTTGTAGAAGACCTGGGTTTGATCCCTGGGTCAGGATGATCCCCTGGAGAAGCGATGGCAACCCACTCCAGTACTCTTGCCTGGAAAATCCCACGGAGGGAGGAACCTGGTAGGCTACAGTCCCTGGGGTTGCGAAGAGTCAGACACGACTGAGTGACTTCACTAGCGATCAAACCACCACCATTAATATCTTCTATATTGATAAACATTGAACTGTATGAACAACTTAAGGTATAACTAGATTTCAACAGGTTTATCATAGCAATCTTCTTTGTATTTATTTTCTTTTTGTGTTTGACAAATATTGTTTAGTCGCTAAGTCGTGTTTGACTCTTTGTGACCCCACAGACTATAGCCCACTAGGCTTCCAGTCAAGAATACTGGATAGCCCACTAGGCATCTCTATCCATGGAATTCCCCAGTCAAGAATACTGAATTGGCAATCTGCCATTTCCTTCTGCAGGGGATCTTCCTGACCCAGGGACTGAACCCTCCTCTCCTGCACTGGCAAGCATATTTTTACCACTGAACCACCAGGGAAGCTCCTAACAATTATGTCCTCATTATAAGTTTATAAATTATCTCTACTACGTGAAGTTAGAGGCTACTGGCTATTCTTAAGCTTCTTTTGAGATAAATATTCTTGTATTTTGTAAACAATAATATGGGTCAGAGTTCTGTGGTCTTAGTGTACAATTCATAACTAAAGTCCTGTCCACTAAGGAAACGAAGACGTGATCTCTAAAAATTAAATATTCAACTGAGCGAGAAAAGGATTTAATTCGGGTTTAAATAAAGCATTTTCTTGTTTTTTACCCCAATTTCACCATCTGTGATGGACGTGGTTAAACAATGCAGCATTTAGTTTTGTCTCTTTATGAACTTCATGTAAATTGGCTCATACTGCGTGTGCATACGCTGCTTTCACTTAGGTTTAAGTTTTTACTATTTAATCAGGTTGATATTTAAAGCTGTAGTCCATTTTCTTCCTGTTGTGTGTACTACCATATGTAGTCTGTTGTAGAGAATAAAACTACACTTTTATTCATTCTATCCTTAAGGGGCATTTCAGGTGTTCACAGTTTGTTGTCTGTCTTTTGGCCATGCCATCTGGCTTGCAGGATCCTAGTTCCCTGACCAGGGATTGAACCCAGGCCCTGGGCAGTGAAAGTGTGGAGTTCTAACCACTGGGCATCCAGGGAATTCCCAGTGTCCACAGTTCTTTGATACTGAAAAAAAGGCAACTATGGACATGTTACATACAAGTACAAGGATTTCTCTAAAGTGTATCATACTTGGGAGGAAAATGGCTAATCATAGGGTTTTTGCATGTTTAACTCTACTAAGTAATGCCAACATGTATTTCTAACTGATTGTAGCTGTCATTGTTGTTCAGTCACCCAGTCATGTCCGACTCTTTATGACCCCATGGACTGTAGCACGCCAGGCCTCTCTGTCCCTCACCATCTCCCAGAGTTTGCCCAAGTTCACATCCGTTGCATCAGTAATGCCTTCCAGCCATCTCATCCTCTGATGTCCTCTTCTCCTTCTGTCCTTCATCTTTCCCAACATCATCTTTTCCAATGAGTCAGCTGTTTGCATCAGATGACCACAATACTGGAGTTTCAGCTTCAGCATCAGTCCTTCCAACGAGTATTCAGGGTTGATTTCCCTTAAGATTCTGTTTTGATAGCTTCATTGAGTTACACAAGCCCCTTTGCCACGACAAGGCAGTGATCCGTGAAGCAGGTACCTGTTATACTCCCACAAATAAGGCATGAGAGAGTTTCCATTCCTAAACATTTTCACCAGCACATGGTCTTGATTATTAAATTGGCCAATATGTTGTGTGTGTATCAGAGTCATATCCATTTTCTTTTTCTTGATTACTTATGACAACTAGCTGTTAATGTTTTGTCTTTCATGAAATGTTATGTATTCTGCACACTTTTCCTATTTGGTTGCTTATTTTTTTTCTTTTAGATTCATATAAGTTTCACATATATATTGAACACTAATTCTTTGTACTATGCAATGTAAATACCTTCTCCCATTTGTGGCTTGCCTTTCCACTCCTTTATGGTAGGGTGTATTCACATACCTTGTGGATTCTCTTTAGAGCATCCTGGGTATATTTCTATTTTGAATCACCATATAAAATTTTAAATTAGCTTGCTAGGTTCCATGAAAAATCTTCTAGATCTATTTGGGGGATCATTGATATCTTTTTGCCATTGGATATATTCTGTGCGAATACACAAAATAGCTCTCTATTTATTTAGGTCTTTAAAAATGTCTTTCAAGATGTATTCCTAGGCATTCTCCATTTTTTGTTCCTCTTTTTAATGATATCTTTTTAAAATTGAAATTTCTAATTTATTGTTGATGGTAAAGACAGATAGTTGTGCATTGATTTTTTTTTAATCCAGCCAACTGGTAAATTTGTTTATAAATACCAATAATTTACTTATAGATTTTCCAGTATATTTTTTGTGGATACTAATATCGTCTATAAATGGTGATGACTTTACTTCTCACATTGAATTAATTGAAATGACCGAACTTTCTCCTTAATCTGTTAATGTGGAGAATTTCATCAGTTGATTTTCGGTTGATAATATTAACCAACCATGGTGATGATGTCTCATTATTTTTTCATAATTTTTTGGATTTGGTTGTGAATATCTTGTTTAGGAATTTGTATATATATTCATGACTGAAGTTGTATCTTTTCTCTTTTGTAGTATGTTTAGCTGACTTTGTTATCAAGACTATGCTAACTTTATGTAAAGAGTTGGGGATGTTCCCTCGTTATTTTCTAAAATAATTTGCTAATGATGGAACACACGTGCAAATATTGCTTGCAAAGATCAACACGAAAGCACCTGAACATGTTCCTGAAGTCTCGTTTTTAAATGATATTGTGTGTGACTATTTAAAGAAAATTTAAATCCTTTCAACTTTAAAAGATTTTAGTTTGGGAAAATTATAGCAGTAGAGAAAGTATATCCTGTTGCATCTAGTACTGCCTCTCTTTGTTTCTGTCGTCTAAATTCTTCTTTATGATGAGAAGAATTCACATCTATGCTATGAGGTAATTTATACTGGTATATGAAATCTAATAAAAGTTAGATACAGGAAAAAGAGGAGATACTAATTCACCATCTCATAACTGGTCAGTAGTCTTGGAAAGCATCCAGCAATTTGAGAAAAAAAGTTGCTTGTTAAAATTGGGGGATTTCCTTGCGGAGGAGGGTGGGTAGACTGAGAAACTGGAAAAGTGGCCTGGGAAAGTCACAGTAACACTTCAAGCCTTCAGATTGCCAGCTTCTTGAAAAGGAAGGCAATCTACTTTAGTTTATGTAATCAAATACACTTTACCCTGAAAGTCAGAGAGCAGAGTATAATTATCTTCAAGAACATGTGTTCTTTGTTTAATTATTGCATGGTTGAAGCCCATGTTTGTTAAATCGGGTCACCATACCAGTTGATTCCAAAGGATTATCTTGGCAACCGATTCCAGACGATTTTCTCCTAAACCTTTATTGTAAAAGCTCAGCTCCTTTATAACTGCCAGAAGATTGGGTTACTGCTTATAGTAACTGCTCATTTATGTTCTTCAGTCTCAAAACACGGACTTTCAAAACATTTTACTTAACGCATTCCATTTTTACATAAAAAGGCTTCAAGTGAGATACCTTTTTAGTCTGGGTTACATTTGAGACATAAGTATGTCAGAATTTAAATCGAGTGAAATAAATAAGTGCATTGTGCATTTTTATCTCCAATCTAATTGCCGAGGTTTGTCAAGACAGTCTGAAGATACATCAGTAACTTATAGATACTCTTGACTTCCAACTAGCAGTTATGATCCAAGAGTCACAGGTAATGAGTGGAGTGTCAAAAACTGAAGATGCAAGAAGTTGGAGAAAAATGGCCAACCAAATTATAGCATTGTAACATTTTAACATTTCCTTATATTTTTCTTGCCTTTTGTATTCAAGAATCAGTCACAAGAACAATCTATCATTGTACTTTAAGAAATACCTTAATACTTTTTTGTTTTAGTTTATTTATTTACTTTACTTTTTTGGTGTGTGTGAACATTTTTTGCATTCATTTTATTTGTTTACATTAAATTTTTTTTTTAAAATTTTAAAATCTTTAATTCTTACATGCATTCTCAAACATGAACCCCCCTCCCACCTCCCTCCCCATAACATCTTTCTGGGTCTACATTAAATTTTTTTTTATGATTGTTGTGTTAGTTTTTGCCATACAATGCAAATCAGCCATCTTTGTACATACATCCCCTCCCTCCGCAGCCTTCCTCCCCTTCCCCTCCCATCTCTCCAGGTCATTGCAGAGAGCCAGACTGGGCTCCCTGTGGCACATAGCAACTTCTCACCAGCTGCCC
This sequence comes from Ovis aries, assembly GCF_016772045.2. Lineage (NCBI taxonomy): Eukaryota > Metazoa > Chordata > Mammalia > Artiodactyla > Bovidae > Ovis > Ovis aries. Next base: position 20,763,290 of record NC_056061.1, read on the forward strand.
ACCTGGTAGTGTATATATGTTGATGCTACTTTCTCTATTCGTCCCACTCTCTCCCTCCCCAACTGTGTCCACAAGTTCATTCTTCACCTCTACATCTCCTTTCCTTCCATGCAAATAGATTCATCAATATAATGTCTCTAGATTTCACACATTTGTGTTAATACACTATATTTGTTTTTCTCTTTCTGACTTACTTCACTATGTATAACAGGCTCTAGGTTCATCCACCTCCCTAGAACTGACTCAGATTTGTTCTTTTTTATTGCTGAGTAACATTCCATCGTAGGTATGTACCACATCTTTGTCCATTTATCAGTTGATGGGCATCTAGGTTGCTTCCATGTCCTGGCGACTGTAAACAGGGCGGCCATGAACAATGAGGTACATGTGTCTTTTTCAATCATGGTTTTCTTGGAGTACCTGCCCAGCAGTGGAGTTCCTGGGTCATATAGTAGATTTATTCCTAGTTTTTTTTTTTTTTAAGGAATCACCATACTGTTCTCCATAATGGCTATATTAGTTTACATTTCCACCAACAATGCAGGAGGGTTCCCTTTTCTCCGCATCCTCTCCAGCGTTTATTGTTTGTAGATTTTATGATGATGGCCATTCTGGCTGGTGTGAGGGAATACCGTATTATAGCTCTGATTTGCATTTCTCTAATAATCAGTGATGGTGAGCATCTTTCCACGTGTTCATTGACCATGTGTGTCTTCTTTCGAGAAATGTCTGTTTAGCTCTTCTGCCCATTTTTTGACTGGTCTCTTCATACCGTAGTATTATAATCCCATTTGTTCCTTCAGTTCAGTTCAGTTGCTCAGTCGTGTCTGACTCTTTGCGACCCCATGAATTGCAGCACGCCAGGCCTCCCTGTCCATCACCATCTCCTAGAGTTCACTCAGACTCACGTCCATCAAGTCCATGATGCCATCCAGCCATCTCATCCTCAGTCGTCCCCTTCTCCTCCTGCCCCCAATCCCTCCCAGCATCAGAGTCTTTGCATCAGGTGGCCAAAGTACTGGAGTTTCAGCTTTAGCATCATTCCTTCCAAAGAAATCCCAGGGCTGATCTCCTTCAGAATGGACTGGTTGGATCTCCTTGCAGTCCAAGGGACTCTCAAGAGTCTTCTCCAACACCACAGTTCAAAAGCATCAATTCTTCGGCACTCAGCCTTCTTCACAGTCCAACTCTCACATCCATACATGACCACAGGAAAAACCATAGCCTTGACTAGACGGACCTTAGTTGGCAAAGTAATGTCTCTGCTTTTGAATATACTATCTAGGTTGGTCATAACTTTTCTTCCAAGGAGTAAGCGTCTTTTAATTTCATGGCTGCACTCACCATCTGCAGTGATTTTGGAGCCCCCAAAAATAAAGTCTGACACCATTTCCACTGTTTCTCCATCTATTTCCCAAGGAGTGATGGGACCAGATGCCATGATTTTCGTTTTATGAATGTTGAGCTTTAAGCCAACTTTTTTGCTCTCCTCTTTTACTTTCATCAAGAGGCTTTTTAGTTCCTCTTCACTTTCTGCCATAAGGGTGGTGTCATCTGCATTAGTTCAATACATTTTATAGTTTATCTGTGCTTGCAGGAGATGATTAATTGCTTGAAGGCTATAGTTTTTAACTTTACCTTTTTTTTTTTTCCTATTCTTTCTTCTTTTTTTTTCGTTTCAGTTCCTAAAGCTTAAGAGCTAGTGGATTTGAGGGAGGAAGACATGTCTGTCTTGGTATCACATTTGGAAAAGATAGAAGATTTCACTGCTCTTTTAGTAGAGAGAGTAATTAGGATCTTAGGGAAATTTCCATTTTTATACATTCAGAATGATTTTATCCCGTATTCCTAATCTTTCTGACATCATCTGATGTTAGCTAAAAAACATCAAGAATTGTTATTCTTCTTTCTTAACTGATGTTCTTTGTGGATGGATTTTGATTGGTATCATGGTTTTTCCAGTAGTCATGTACAGATGTGAGAATTGATCCATAAAAAAGGCTGAGCACCAAAGAATTGATGGTTTCACACTGTAATGCTGGAGAAGACTGTTGAGAGTCCCTTGGACAGCAAGGAGATCAAACCAGTCAATGTAAATAAATCAACCCTAAATATTCATTGGAAGGACTGATACTGAAGCTGACACTCCAATACTTTGGCCACCTGATGAGAAGAGCCAACAATGGAAAAGACCCTGATGCTGGAAAAGATTGAGGGCTGGAGGAGAAGGGGATTACAGAGGATGAGATGGTTGGATGGCATCATTGACTCAATGAACATGAGTTTGAACAAACTGTGGGAAATAGTGAAGGACAGGGAAGCCTGCCGTGCTGCAGTCCATGGGGTCGCAAAGAGAACCATGTGCGACAGAACTGAGCGACAGAACAATGTATACTCTAGGGTTTATGAATTAAAGTTTGCTAAGAGTTACTGTGAAAGTTTCTAGGCTTCATCATCTAATCCAAATCACTTAATTTGGTGTGGAAAGTCAAAACACAGAAAAGATTGTCTTCAGAATAATGAGATACTGCTTGGTCATGCTGTTTTACTTGTTTGGTTTAAGCTAGCAGTAGAATCTTTCTTTTCATTTCATTTTCTGAGAAGGTAAGGAAAAATATTTTATTGTCATTTTTATGAAAAGAGGAAAAGGAAAGGGACATTTAAAAATATTGATCCTAATGAAGGGAAAATGAAGCATGTCATTTATTGGAAGTTGACAATTATTTGAGGATAGCTTATTTTCTGCACTGTGTATGCACCATATCTAAACGTTTTCCTGCGTGAATTCTACTCTTAAATGTTAAGAATTGTTTTCTGTAAGTCAAAAAAGCGAATCACACTGCTTTCTAAAATACCCACACACATAAGCACACACACATAGAACTTTACCTTTCAGATTTCAGTATAAATCAACGGACTTTGTCTATTAATCTGTCCCTTTTTTCAGTTCCCAAAGAGCTAAGAAAATGACACCAAATCCCAAATGAAAGGGGATAAAAGAGTTCATAAAAGAACTGAGATTACTCAGTGACTCCATTTCAGCTGTCACTGATCTGGTGAGTGAAATGATTATAATTTTATAACATATGCATGCGTGCACACACACACACACACACACACACACACACACACACACACACACACACACACACCCCGGTGGCATGGATGTAACTTCCTTCAGGGAAATGACATCACAGGAGAAGCATACTTCAGATGAACTTTCCAGGTGCCCCTACTTCTGGATCACAGCTGACTAGTGTTACTTGAGTTGTGGACAGGGCTGATGTAATGTAAGCCATGAGTGTGGAAAGAAACATGGACTTGGAAATGTAATGTCTGAGGTCAAGTTCCACACTGACCTCAGCTTTTTTACCTGGGATTGCTTACACCTTTTCTGACCTTTCTGGCTTTTGCCTCTAAAAGGGGCACTATACCACATATCTTTCTTTCCTAGGATTTCAGATGAAATCATGACAGTGAACAATCTTTGTAAATGCTGTGCATAATTCAAGAGGAAGAGAGTACTATTATTCTTCTATCACTATTGACAACTATAAAACTTTTGAGAATCAGGATGTGAAAACAGTGATGAAGGGCAACTACGGAAGACCTGCGCATCCTGAGTACAGAGAGAATCATATCACACTGAGAACGTTTGAAGAAGCACCGAATGATTGCTTATCTTGTTTGTTTCTCCCTTTCTCTAAATGACTTTCATGGCCCCTAGGAACCCACGTCTCCTCATGGAACTTCCTGAATTAATCTCAAAATACTGAGAAAACTTTAAATCTCTTTTTGGGTTGCCCTGATAGCTCAGTTTGTAAAGAATCCACCTGCAATGCAGGAGACCCTGGTTCAATCTCTGGGTCAGGAAGATCTACTGGAGAAGGGATAGGCTACCCACTCTAGGATTCTTGGGCTTCTCAGCTGGTAGAGAATCTGCCTGTAATGTGGGAGACCTGGATTCGATCCCTGGGTGGGGAAGATCCCTTGGAGAAGGGAAAGGCTACCCACTCCAGTATTCTGGCTTAGAGAATTCCATGGACTGTGTCCAAAGAGTTGGACAAGACTAAGCGACTTTTCACTTTTCGCAGTGCTTTCCCTCTCTTAAAGACTGAGTTATGCTGGGATATTAAAACCTTGAGCTGCACCCCCGCCCCCAGTGAAGGGATGGAGAAAGTGGCTGCACACTGAAAAATGCAAGGCATCTGGAAAGAGTGCCCAAAGGCTGTAATGTGCCCTGATGACCAACTGGCTGCCTGTATCCTGTTCTCTCATTCTTTTATTCCCTCCAGACATCCTTGGTTTCTTTTCCAGCCCTGAGTAGTAATGACTTCTTCATCTGGCACAGCCACTGGAGAGGGAGAATGAGGGCCTTCCCAGGCCTTGGGGACCGTGTCCCGCTTCTATTGGCCGGAAGAGATGATGGACGAGCAGCAGATGCTGCTGTCAGCTCATCCCCATTGCTTTGCCTCTGGAGATTATTGATACACAGTAGAGGCTGGTCAGCTGTTTGGTGAAGGAGACCCAGGGTCAATATGGGTCCCCAATCCAGGAATATTGGAGTTCTCAGAAAGCAACTGCTTCTCAGCCATACATATAGAAAGGCAGTGTCCAGAAAAATGAAGTGAAAGTCGCTCAGTCATGTCCGACTCTTGGCAACCCCATAGAGCCTGCCAGGCTCCTTCGTCTGTGGAATTTTCCAGGCCAGAATACTGGAGTGGGTAGCCGTTCCCTTCTTCAGGGGATCTTCCCAACCCAGGGATCGAACCCAGGTCCCTTGCATTGCAGGCAGATTGTTCACCATCTGAGCCACCAGGGAAGCCTGATGGCATCACCTCAAAACTTAACACTGAAGTGTACTCCCCAAATATCCACTCGCAAAAAAGCAGCTGTGGAAAATTCACTGATCTCTCCATTCCAGGGTCCCAGAGAGGTCCTAGCACTTGTTGGATGTTGCCTCTTTCTTGTCCCACTTCCTCCTTACCACCTTACTCTATTTCCAGATTTAGTGACAGTGGCGTTGCTAAGCCACACTGGACAGTGCTGCAAACCCCAGTCTGTAAAACACTATCTGCCGATTAGTGCTGACCCAGTATTAGACTTCGAATGCCTGTTCAAATCCCTTTGCTTTTACCTTGCTTTCTCTCAGGAACTAAGGTTGGCCTGTTAATTGCCCATTTGCACCTAAATCTTTGATATACCTACAGCCTGAGTCCCTAGTTTGTACTGTGTAAAGAGAAAAGGGGATGGAGACACTGGTTTTTCTATGACCCAGACCTCTTAGATTCAGGTGAAAGTGCACAAGTTGCTGGCCCTCTACCTGGTCTCCATAGTGAGCAGCTGAGTGGTCTCTTGATGTATTTCAGTCTGCGATCTCTGTAGGGTGGAGGTGAAGCCTGGGACTGGCTGAGGCAGCAGCTGCTGCCGTCCATCACTCTCTGTCTGGCCAATAGGCAGAGGGAAGGACCTGCCTATAGGCAGGATGGGCTGAGTGCTAACTGACAAATGAAGGATCATTACTCAGGGTTGTAAGAGAAACCTGGCATGATGGGATGTAAGTCTTTGCTAGTAGACCTTTGCTCCAGTGCTCCTTTGATAGGTCAAATACTTTTCAGATTCAGAAATGTCTGTTGACAATGTGTCACTGATATTAATTCCTTATGATCGGATTGCATGGTTTAGGGGCAGGATGTTATTTTGGGAAAAATGACATGGCTCATAAGGCTACCTAAATATATCCTTAATGTTGAAGACTTGAAAATATGAAACATAAATTGTTACAAAGTTAGGCTGACTGGCAAAAGCAGTGCAGAATTAACTTACACTTCAATGCATAACAAATAGGTTAAAGCAAATATTTTTTTAAATGGCAGAGAAATAAATAAAGCATTTAATTTTTTCTTTCTTGCAGTGACCTTTCTGGTATTCTTGCCTAGAATAAACTCATATTCTGGGTATAGTTTCTTTGCATGCCCATGGGACCTCAGCTAGCACCACTATCCAAGGCCGCAGCACCCCCTCTTTGGGACAGCCTGAAGTCCAGGACTTATCAGTGGGATGTGTAGTACCTCATGCCTTTGCCAAGTAAGGTCTTTTTGTGAATGCATCACAGTTCAACGTCCCCCTCTGCCCGATCCTGCTTCCTTCTCTTCACTTCTCTTTCTCTCAGCAGGTATTGATCTAATGAACACTCTTCAGTGAACTTCCTGCATACAAATCTGATAATCAGAGTCTGCTTCTTTTTACTGAGAAACGCAATAAATGACAAGGAAAGAGGTTTTTTTAAAATTACTTATTTTAATTGGAGGATAATTACTTTACAATATTGTGGTGGCTTTCTCATACATCAACATGAATCAGCTATAGGTATACATGTGTCCCCCCATCCTGAACCCCCAATCCACCTCCCTCCCCACCCTATCCCTCTGGGTTGTCCCAGAGCACTGGCTTTCAGTGCCCTGCTTCATATATTGAACTTGCGCTGGTCATTTATTTTACATATGGTAATGTACATGTTCCAATGCTTTTCTCTCAAATCATCCCACACTTGCCTTCTCCCGCAGAGTCCAAAAGTCTGTTCTTTACATATGTGTCTCTTTTGCTGCCTTGCATATAGGATTGTCGTTGCTAAATTCTATATATATGCATTAATATACAATATTAGTGTTTCTGTTTCTGGCTTTACTTCACTCTGTATAATAGTCTCCAGTTTCATCCACCTCATTAGAAGACAAGGAAAGAGTTTTTAAAAGTTAAAATATGAAATTCCTGAAGTGTAAAGAATTAAATAAAAAGACTGGTAGATGATGTCAAGAAAATCTCCCAGAACTTAGAGTAACTAAGTGAGATGTGAGAAAAAATCTGATGTTCCTCCAAAAGGAGTTTTGAAGAAGGAGGGAACAAGGAAAAAAAAAAGAATAATTAAAAAGATAGAAAAGGACCCCCAGACTTAAAAGGACACAAGTTTTCAGATAGAAAGCATTCACAGAGTATTCAGCTAGATGGATGGAATGAAGATTCACCTTTATTTATTTATTTTTAATTATTTGGCTGTGAGGCACGGCATGTGGGGTCTTAAGTTCCCTGATAGGGGTTGAACCTGTACTCCCTTCAGTGGAAGCACAGAGTCTTAACCGCTGGGCCACCAGGGAAGTCCCAAGATTCACCTTTAGACTCATCATCATTCCATTTTAGAACACTGACAATAAAGAGAAGGAAGAAGAAGGAAGGTTTAGCTGCCACTTTTAGGGAATAGATCTGGGGAGGAGACAGGGAGGGTGTAGGAGTTTTTTATTTTTCATTTAATACCAATCATACTGCTTGTAAGAATTACTTTGTAACAAACATACAGAGAGTAAATAAAATCATCCATCTTTGATTCCATGTAATTTAATTGTCTAGGAAGTTACAGGGCTTCCTTGGTGGCTCAGACATTAAAGAATCTGCCTGTAATGCAGGAGACCTGGGTTTGTTCCCTGGGTCAGGAAAGACATGGCAACCCACTGCAGTATTCTTGCCTGGAGAATTCCATGGACAGAGAAGCCTGGAGTGACTAACATACAGGACGTTATAGAAGATTTTGAGTTCAGGCTCTGGAGTAAAACTCTGCATTGGAACCCTGACTTTGCTGTGTTCTTCTTGTGTGGACTTGGACAGTTTCCTTAACCTCTCTATGTCATCCATCCCCAGTAATGGGAATACTAATAGAACTTATTCATAGACTCTGTGAAGCTTAAAGGAGGTAATATATGCGCTTAGCTCAGAGACAGGTGCATAGTAAGAAAAGCAATCAATGTTAACTGTTACTACTTTATGAACATAAACATAATAAAGGTACAAATAAATTTATATACAAGATATTTATTCCAGTATAATGTGATAATAAAAACCTGAAACAATTTAAATGTTTAACAATAGGCAAATGTTTAAATGGTATGTGGTATTTATAAGACAGCAGTTAGCTGTTAAGAAAAATCTCATTTTCTAAGAGTGTTTATCGACATGAAAAAAGACAAGTATAAATTACCTATATCTGCATACAATACACATATATATTATGTATGTAGAGGTACATTCTAATTTTGTCAAGGAAAAATTCTAGGTATATATCGATAATAAAGCCTGAAAGAACATACCTAAAGTGTTAATGGTGATGGTCTCTAGGTGATGGGGTTACAGGTAATGTTTACTGTCTTCCTCATGGCGCTCCTATGGGAGGGGAGTCTTTTGTCTCCTTTGAAGAGAGTACCTCCCTAAAGTGGAGGCTCTCCACGCAGCCTGTGGTTGCCTCTCAGATGCTGCTGGAGTTCTGCTGCTGTCGGCTTTGTCTGTTTCTCACGGAAGCACCGGACAACGGACGGGAGAGGAGAGAAGAGGGAGGAAGCGGAGGGGCAAAGTGGGAAGGCTGGCAACTGACTGTCTTCAGGGCTGTGATAGATCAGCAGGGTCAACTATGACGCCATGTGGGATCCGAGATGGGAGGAAATGCTCTCTGTCGAGACCCACAAGGCTTGGTGAGCAATGAGGAGTTAGGAAAAGTGAGTAGAGGCCTTGCATCCAGATGTGTGGCTTAGAGAACCTGTTCAGGTTCTTTGCCTATTTTTAAATTGAGTTGTTTGATTTTTTGCTTTTGAATTATTAGCGTTTCGGATAATAGCCCCTTACCAGGTATATGCTCTGCTAATGTTGCTTCCCATTCCATGAGTTGTGTTTTCATGTTGTTCGCTTTGCTGCTTCTCACTACTTTCTAATCTCATTGCCCACGTTTCCTTAGTAGGACTCACCTTTCCTGCCAGCCTGGCTGGTGTACAGACAGACCTGTCATTTCCCATGCCCCTTTCCCTGGGTTGTTCCACTGCCTGGAGGCTTCCTGGTGGCTCAGATAGTAACAAGTCTGCCTGCAGTGTGGGACACCTGGGTCCGATCCCTGGGTTGGGACTATCCCTGGGAGAAGGGAATGGCTACCCACTCCAGTATTCTTGCCTGGAGAATCCCAGGGACAGAGGAGTCTGGTGGGCTACCGTCCATGGGGTGCAAAGATTCAGACGTGACTGAGCAACTAACCCATACAGTCCACTGCCTGCAGTGCCCTCTCCTCCTTCACCTGATGAAACACTAGGCTGTAAACATTTGTTGGTGGAAAACCATGTCTTCATCACTTTCATCTACCCTAAGCCTTATATAGTGTTTGCACTTAATGAATATTCAATAGATATGCACAGCCTCCCGTCCTCTTTGTGAGGGATCCACCAGGTTTCCTTTGGCTCGCTTTCACCATTCAGGTCCTTGGTGGCCCAGCAATTATCCCTGCACAGGACACACACATGTCTTTCAGTGCTGCCCTCTCCTTCCAGCCCATGCTTGCCAGCCCTCCTTTAATCTCCTGCCTTCCAGCAGCCTGCACACCCAGCGCTCCACGCATTCCACTGGGTCAGGACTCAGCTCCCAGGGCTCTGTCATCATTGGAAGACTGAACGGTTGTTGCTAAGCAGAGTATACAGGGCACAACTGGAGCCAACTGTTTAACTCAGGCTAATTCATGGTATTTCTCAGTTTGCCTGGATTATCAGTGGGGGAAGCCATGATTTCCCAGTTTACTGCAAAGTTGATACACCTCAATGACCTGTTATGAAAATGATAGTTATGTCCTATGACTTTAATCTTATTCAGACCCCAGGAATCAAACATTTATTCAGTTTACATTATTTGTGGCCTAGTGGTTAGCTCTGCAGGAAAATAACAAGTCACAGGAGAAATAGGTGACATTGAACCTGGGTTAGACAGTAAGACCTCATTTTTGAATCGGAACAGATTGGCATTTATGTGGTTGCTTTTTCTTCAGTTTCTTAAAATTGAAATACAGTTGAATTGCAATTTCGTGCTTGCATTTTGTTCCATTTAGCCAAGTGATAGAGTAAACTGTGTATGCCTGCACAAGTTCTGAACTCTGACACACGGAGATCGCTTGAAATTAAGAACTAAAATCAAATTCTGGTTCCATCTTGCACGAGTGTTGTGATAGGTGGCCAATTGTCTCACTTCTCTGAGTCTCAGGGCTTCTCTGGTGGCTCAGATGGTAAAGAATCCGCCTGCAATGTAGGAGACCGGGGTTCAATCCCTGGGTCAGGAAGATCCCCTGGAGAAGGGAATGGCTACTTACTGCAGTATTCTTGCCTGGCAGATTCCATGGACAGAGGGGCCTGGTGGGCTACAGTCCATGGGGTTGCAAAGAGCTACTAGACAGGGCTGTGTCCAGTTGCTCCAGACACGGAGCGAGTAATACTTTAACTTTTTCTGAGTCTGTGAAGAGGAGGTGATAATGGTCACTGTGAAAGTAAACAAATAGTCAGTGTGAAAGTAGCCATGTGTGTAAAGGGGCTTCTCTGTGTGCACCTACAAGGTCACTGTGCAGCAATGAGGGCCCCTCCCCCACCAACAGTGTCTGTTTTATGGACTTCAGTGTAAAGTTGCACTTTGTTTTAATCCTGAAAAACTGCTAAAGTAGTCGATATTTATTTATTAAGGAATAATAGATACTATGAGGATTGGTACAGTGGGAAACTGAATGATCATTTGGAACTTTCTGTCCTGACATAATTTCTGACTTAATTCAAACTGAATGTCATCGGTTGTGGAGGGCTGGCTGGAGATCTGATGAAATAACTCCATGGGCCTCATTCTCCTAGTTTTTGCATATATGATAAAATATCATATAGCCCAACATTATCAGATTCCAAGGTCTTAATGGTTAAATGGATGGGAAATATCAAGACTGGTGTCTTTATCAATATAGATGAACATTTTTCTGTTGTTGTATGGTGAAGGCGTAGTGATTTTCACGCTGGAGGCTGTGACTGATTCCGTGTGTGGAGTCCAGGGATGTTCACTGTGGGAGAGCTCTCACCTGCTCTGAAGTAGGTAATAGAACATCCTCCTCCTGTGACTGACAGGCTGTTGACATTTATTGGATGCTGCCGGGGTGCTAATCACCTCACTCATTTACATCCTTACCTCTTTCATTTCTCCCAACCGTGCCTTCCCACGGACTATTACTGAACCAAATCAGAGCAGTGTCTCTACAGCTTGGAAAATTCACATATTTTCCAAAGCCCTCTGGGCAAATTTATAGTCATCGATACATAGAGGACAGTTAGGTGGGGGTACCAGCTTAGGGGAAGAAAGCTAAACCAAACCAAATTAAACTTGAGCATAGTGACAGCATGACTCTCAGAGAAGTAGTAAGGAAAGGAAAGGAATATTTGTGTAGTGCCAACTACGTATTTGGCACTATGCATACATGACCTTGAAAGAATCTGCTGCAATGTCTTCCCTTTTAGATCCCAGCCCTCTTTATTGCATAGGATCTTTGAAATACACATGAAATAAACATGGACAAGCTGGAGAACTTTGTAGGGTGTAGGATAGAGAGGGGAAAATGTTAAGGGAAACTTTGCCTCTTTCCTGTCCCTAAAGCTTTGCATAAATCTGTCACCATACTCTGGGGTGTCCTTCTTGAGCTTAGAAGTGATGCCTGATGGGGAGAGCATGATCTCGGGGCTTAATTCTGGCTCTGCTCGCCTTACTCTATGACTTTGGGAAGCTAGACTCTGACAGTTTCAGCAGCCTCATGTGCAAAACGGGGATAATATGTACCTCAGAGGGTTATTTGAGGATTAGAAACAATGTCGGTAAAGTGCTTAGCACATATTTAGCACTCAAAATGCTATGGTTATTACTTGAATCTATCCCTATATCCAGTGCCTTATAATCACTTGCTGAAATTATATAAAATTTTCAGTTGATCCACTAGTATTGTTACCTGATTCAGCATCAGAGTGATCTTTTTAAAATACAAATTTAGTGTTCTTTTTCCACTTCAGAATCTTAAGTGCCTCAATCTTTAGTGTTCTTTCTTAAGGCATTTAAAGAGCTTTAAAACTTGTCCCCACACTATTTCAAAAAGCTTTCTTTGTATCCTCCATCCCCAAGACAGGCTTCTCAAGCACGCATTTGTACAGTCACACAGGGCCCTGCTTTCAAAAGGGACCCCATCCTTGGTCAAATGCTCTGCTATGCACTTCTTGAAATTCTTGATGATTTTATCTTTGAAGTTCTATTCTGTGAGCTACCACACAAGTATCAATAACAGTAGAGTATGGGCATAAGCAGTGCAGACATGTTAGGCTGTAGTTCACTCGTGCATGAGCTCAGCTCTGCTGCAGCTAATGTCTGCATTGCCTGGCCTCCTGGCATGTACCTCGGACAGTCTGGGATGACTTGGGTTCCCCAGGGGGCATCCAGATTTAGAACCTGGACCGAGATTGGCAGTGTCCATGGTGGCGCTGGAAACCGAAGCTGTAGCAGTGGAGTCAGTTTTGTCTCTGGGAGAGAGGAGGGCTTTTGTATGGGGTGAGCACCTGCACTGTGGTGGGAGACAGGCTTCTAGTCTATCCCTGGAGCCCATCCTTGTGCATTTGCACAAATATGAGCTGGAGCTCCAGCCTGAGTGCAGGGTCAGGAACTCTGGAGATGCGGCAGTAAACTTCGTTCGTAAATAATTACAAAGTCAAGGCATACACACAGATATTGCAATAAAGCATATCAGGAAGTTATCAGAATTTTTCAAAGAGTTTTGAATTTCTGATTTTGAAAACTGCTGCAGCATTATAAAGCAAATATCCACAGGCTTAGAAGCAGAAATTAAATTTAAGAATGATCACATTTGACAGAAAAGAATGCTATTTTCATGTGACACTTTACATGAATCATTATAAGGAGACAATTACAAAATCAAGTTTTCCTTGTAATTGAAGATACAGAGATGGATTGCATAAACAGGTATTTTGAATTATATGCAAATCATGAAGCTACTTTTAGCTTCTTATACAACCTCCACTAGTTTTAGGAAATGTCAGAGGAAACATTAAAATGTCATTGTATAAATTGACATTTAAAATTAAGTTGAGATCTACATGAAATTGATTCACAGGAAAAGTCAAATCTTTAAACAAATTGTTCTGGAATTATTGGCTCTAGATGTACTAAAATTCATATTATGAAATAATTTATCAGAAATGTATCTCAATGTAGCCACTCCATATGGAATACCCTTAACAGTTTAAGTAAATTTGTGTCAGCAGAAAGACCATTAGGAATTATCAAAAAATATTTGTGATCTATTTGTGTTAGCAGCTGACATTGCTTTTAATTATATTGTTTGAAAACTAAGTTCCTAAGAGTATATATTCTTTTTTCTTTGTAAATGAATTTGTAGAAAAATGAGTTAGAAACCAAGATACCACATTAATAAATATTATTATTCATTGTGTTACATAAAATTATGACATAAAATATTATCTTTTTGCAATTTACAAGTATATATTCATATATCACTATTATGAGCCTATTACTTTTTTTTTTTTTTTTAAGGAAAAAGCACTTTTCCTCCTGGTTTTTGAAGTAAGGCCTCACAAATATATAGCTGCCCACCCCCTCTACCATTGTAGGTGTGGTAGTTGCTCAGTTGTGTCTGACTGTTTGCAACCCGATGAATTGTAGCCTCCAGGCCCTTCTGTCCACAGGAATTCTCCAGGCAAGAGTACCGAAGTGGGTAGCCATTCCCTTCTCCAGGGGATCTTCCCTGGCCCAGGGATTGAACCGGGTCTCCTGCATTGCAGGCAGATTCTTCACTGTCTGAGCCACCTGGGAAGCCCCCTTCTCTGTTGCCCCTACCATTGCTCACCTCCTATTAGGCACTGAACAAACTTCTTTCTAACATTTGAATCTACAGTGTTCTTCCATATTGGCATTTCTTTGGTTATGATGTATCTCCTGCTGAGAATGTCCTCCATGCCCTCTTCCCTGTACAAGTCCTACGTATCCTTTAATTCTCAGTTCCACCTATAGACATATTCTTATAGCTCTTTTTACATACATTAGCTATAGCCTTATTATATTGTGATATCATTAGTTGTTTGTATGTTTCTTACTTTTGCTAGATTCTGATCTCCTTGAGGGCAAAGACTCTACTTCTTTAGTGGATACTGTTTCTTAGTACCTAATAACTGTGCTATTCATATTTTAGGAATTTAATGAGTATGATTAAACAGAGTACTGAGCAGAACAGCAGTCAGCATCATTAATAATAAGGAGGTACTGATCATTTTGCTGAAGCATTGAGGCGGGTTTGTCCACCTGATCAACAAATATCCTTGCTTTTTCAATGCTATATTCTTGGAGAAGTGGCATAGAATCCAAAGTCTGACAAAAGGGAGGAGGTGAGAAGAAGGCAGCCTCAAAGCAGAAGGGATACCAGATGTACAGACCCAGAGAACATGGTGAGTCCCAGGAACTGAAGATGCTTTCTTCCTCAGGATACATCCTTGTCCTGAGAAGGTGGCCTTCATGAAGAGAGAAGGAATGTTTTTTGACCAAAAATTCTAGAAATATTTTTGTCCCTCTCCAGGACCCCCAGATAAACTTTTAGAATTCATCTCTAGGTTCAAGATGATGGTAGTCAAAATATTTAACAAAATATTTAATGTAATGGGTGTGTGCTCAGATGCTCAGTCGTGTCCAGCTCTTTGCAACCCCAGGGCTTGCACGAGACTCCTCTGTCCATGGGATTTTCCAAGCAAGAATACTGGAGTGGGTTGCCATTTTCTCCTCCAGAGAATCTTCCTGACCCAGGGATCAAACCTGGGTCTCTTATGTCTCCTGTATTGGCAGGTGGATTCCTTACCACTAGTACCACCTGGGAAGCCCAATGTAATGGGTAGAACTTTCTTTATCCCTAAAGTTTGGGCTTCCCTGGTGGCTCAGATGGTAAAGAATCTGCCAGCAATGTGGAAGACCTGAGTTCAATCCCTGGGTTGGGAAGATTCCCTGGAGGAGAAAATGGCAATCCACTCCAGTATTCTTGCCTGGAAAATCCCATGGACAGAGGAGCCTGGCAGGCTGTAGTCCATGGGGTCGCAAAGAGTTGGACACGACTCAGTGACTAAGTACAGCACAAAGTTTGAATCATTAGGTGTGTCCCTGGATTCGTTCCATCTACCAGCTCATTAGCTAATCAGTGATGTTATTGATCCGATTGGATGGTCTCCTGAATTAATTAGCCTTTGTCACAGAGGTTCACTTCTGGGTATGGGATGGATAAGGATGACTTAGGTCTGTAGTTAGATATGGTGTCCCTACCTTTTGTGTCCAAGTCACAGTAGGAAATAGCTAAGAAGAAAGGATGATGGCAAACACAATCAGCACAAGAAAAAAAAAAAAAGCTTCTTAAAAGTCTTTGCATACAAAGGGGAACTAAGTCTGGTTTCCTAAATCCAGTGTGAAGGTCATATGTCTCCCTGAGTGGGACACATACCTTAAGAGTTTCCCTAGGGTAAAATGCTTTTCTTTCTTTCTTTTTTAGTTCAGAACTTCAATTACATCTTAAAATATTGTAGATGGTTGTATTATTTGTTGATTCCTTGATTTTACAGCTATAGGTAACTAACAACAAGAAGAAGTCTGAAAAAAACCTAAAGATTTCATGCTGATTAAGGCCACAGGCCTTTTTTGTCTTTTCTGATCCTTGAGACTTGTTTTTTTGTGTCTTTCTTAAGTAGTCTAAGGAATCAGTCCTAGAAAAAGAATTTATAAATATGATTTTTTGCATTTGTCCTATAGTGTCTTAACATATGGTAAAAGTTTCTGTAAAAAGAGTATGAAAGCCCCAAAAAGTAAAGGAGGCGTGAGCATACAACTAAATTTCAGTTCAGTTTGGTAATTATAAATACAAGTTATGTTTATAGGCTTATAAATAATTTTCTTATTGAATATGCTTCAGCTACTGCTGGTAATCAGCTGAAGGAAAGATAAGAGTGAGAATTCATATTTCACTTACAAAAACAAGTCCAAATGGAAGGCAGTGAGTGAAAGAGGAAGAATGAGTTTGTTTTGTATAGTAAAAGATGTTAAGAGTATATGTTATAAGCTGAGGATGTCTTAGGACTTTAAAGATGCACCCTGTGAAATTTTAGAAGTTATTGATGAAATAGTATACCAAGGTGAACTATATTAAAATGCTTTTGCCAGCCATTCCGGAAATCGTGGTCCAAGTTGGCGCGGCAGTCAAGGCTGGTAGGTCGTGCACTTTTGAGTGTCGCTTGGATTGCTGGGAGACACATCTTCCCCATTAGTTTCAGGTGACAGCTCAGTTCACTGTACAGGAGAGAGCCACTTGTAGAGAAAGAGAGAAGAGGGAGAGAAAGATTTAGCACTGCATTTTCACAGGGCAAGAAATTCCACCCCAGCTCCAATGTGTGTTGGCCCATTGCCTGGGATCTCGTTAAGCACATGACCATCCCTCTTCTGCCTATTTCTGGCCTGGATTTGGAGCTTGGTGGCTAAGCAAACTCTAGTCAGAGCTAAAATTAGGCAGCCACATTGTGACAAGACATACTTGTCTTCAACAAAGAGGAGAAATCTATTTAAGAAAAAGTGGGGACTTCCCTGGTAGTGCAGTGGATGAGAGTCTGCCTCTCAATGCAGAGGACATGGGTTCGATCTCTGGCTTGGGAAGATCCCATGTGTGACGGATTAGCTCAGCCCATGTGCCACAACTGCTGAGCCCACGTGCTGCAACTGCTGAAGCCTAGGCACCCAGAGGCCATGCTCTGCCAACAAGAGAATCCACCACAGGAAGAAGCCGTACACTGCAGTCAAGAGTAGCCCCTACTCACCACAACTAGAGCAAAGGAGCAGCAACGAAGACCCAAGGCAGCCAAAAATGGATAAATAAATATTTTTTTAAAAAAGAGAAAAATTGGATCTATCCTTGGGTCAATGTCAGTTGCATGCATCTTAGGAGTCTGTCTGTATTGTGCAAAATCTGAACTAAAATAAACCAATTAACTAGACTGCATTCTGTTTTCCAACCCTCTAGTACTACCGCAGTAGCCCAGTTGTGTTATAAACAGTCTGGTTTAGCTGGAGAAAAGTTTAAGGAGTGCAGCCTTGTTACGAACTGTTGACATGGATGGTGAAAAACTGTAGGAATAGTTACAACACTATCCTTTGGATTAAGGTAATTTTGTGATTTCAAAGATGTCAAAAATTTGAAGTCATTTGCATCATAGGAGGAATGTATTTAAAGTCTGAGAGTTACAGCATTCTCTTTCACTTGATGAGTATCTAATAGAAGAGGGATTGTCATCAAAACTAAAGCAAAGTATAGTAACACCATGCCTTATTTAAAACATATTTTTACGTATACTTTTCTAAACATCTCAGCCAAGATCTTTTGATCATCCACTTTATGACTGACTGACCGAGATGAATGACTAAGATGAATGAGATGAATGACTGAGATGAATCAGAGATTTTTCTGGCTTTCTGGGAGCATAGGCTATATATTTAGAGGCAAGAAATAAACACAGAAAATAAAACAGCAATAAAGAATTCAGTAGCAGCTTGGAATAATATAGAGGCAATAGTTGTTATTATACAGGAGGTACAGAGGTATACACTTACTTGAAAGATAAAGCCATTGTAAGTCCAGAGGAAGTCTAAAGACAGCTCTTTAGCTGTTTTGTGCAAGGTCTCAAGCTCGAGGAACCAGACAATTAGATTGTTACTCTTTACACTACTTGTAATACTAGGGCCAAAATACAAACAAACATCAGCAACAAAAATGAGCCAAACTGAATCACCCTCTTCTCTCCTCCAAACATAACCACGTTAGGGCCCCTGGTAATGCTAGTTTGATACCTCCTTTTCTGTCATCGAAGTGATTCATCCCATTTCTCTTAAGACAGCTCACGTATACCACCTCATTACGATCACACTCCCATCTCCGTTCTTGCAGAGTATCTTAGCTCTGTGAATTGTATTACTATCCATCCAGTCTCCTAAACCTTTGTATCAGGATTGAGCTTTTGTCTTATTGACTCCTTGTCATGTCTAGTCCTTCTGTCTAGTGGGGAGGCAGAGATTTAGCAGAATAACACCAAAGTTATACTCTAGTGGGAGGGGGATCAAATTAGGAAGGGAGAGTGTGCTTGTATTATGGGTGCTGTATTCTGAGAAATACCAGGATCCCCTACTGCTTTCCCAGAGTAGAGGCAGAACTGAGTTTTGCCAGCTTGAGACAAAAAGGGTTGGAATCTTGCTGGCCTCAGCCACAAGGGACACGCAGTTGCAGGCTGGAGCCTGGATTGTCAGGGTAGTAAGATAAAGGAAGGAGGTTCTAGGCATCTTTATGAGGCCAACTTTTTGAACTGAAATAGCAAAAAACTGTTTTAGACCCTGCCTTGAATCGTAACCCGATAACTAACTCAGTAAATGTAGTTTCTGTTTGGTGACAGATTAAGTCTTCCCAAACACCATGGAGCATGTAAGAGCAAGGTTACATTGGAAACCTCTGAGTCTTCATTGATCCATTGGATTGCCTCGAAAAAGTTCATGACATTTCACTTCTTCCTTATTTCAGATATCCAATTGCCTTCTAAAATCTATAAATTCTTTCTCTTGAAGATTTTTGGATCAGTCCAACTCTTTGCAATACAACTAACAATCTCTTAACATTAGCTCCCACTTGGATTCCCATCATGACGTATTAAATGGCTTCACTACCTTTAGCTTTGATCTCTTGAAACCTTCCTCCGAGCAGTGGCCACCATTTCTGGTCAGGCCATTCCCTTGCTTAAAATTCATCTGTGGTTTTCCACTGCCCTCTGGGTCAAGGCATGTTAACTCCTTTTAGGTTGTCAAATGTACTCTACCTCTTCTCAGAAACTTTCAACATTTTCTCTTTCTAGCCTAGAAGACTATTCCCTTTGTTTTCACTTCACAAATTCCAGCTCCTCCATCAGGTCTTTCCTAATGCCTCCCACTTCTGCCCCGTCTTAAGTTATATGTTCTTCTTTCTGCAGAATCTTGTGCTCACCCTCCCCCACAACATAGCACCCATGATGTTTTTTATAGTTGGTTTTTAATTTAATTTTTAAAGTAGTCTTCTCCACAAACCTATAAGCTTTGTGAAGTCAGGGACCATGATATCTTGCTCATTGCAGTATGATCTGACTCATAGTTAATCAATGAAAGCTTAATTAAAATTAAATGTGCATTAATTTTTTTAAACACTATCCTTGTAGAGAAGGGGGACAAAAAGAAGCAAATGTAGAAAAATATGGGAAATCTATTGAAAATATGTCCATTTCCCCAGTACCCCTCTACTCCCCCATCCTGCAACAAAAAACTAGTGCAGCTCACATTTTCATCAAAATTCCACTGTAACTCAAAAAGCAATATGGCTGGAAGTCTCCTGGTCCCTACATGGGAGTGTAGTTTTTATAGATATTAAAGAAAAATCTCTAAATTAAATTTGCCTTTATATATTCTTTTAAAATATAAAAGCCACAGGCCCCCCAGGCAGCCACCCTCCAAGGCCTCCAGTGTTGGTAATGTGACAGTCTACTTTTGGTTCAAGTTTTAACAAAAATAAAACTCTAGTTTTAATAAATCCAAGAGAGACCCCTCTTACTATACTATCAACCAAATATAAAGCATTTTGCTTGAGGTGAGATAACTTTATAATGATTTCTATAAGGTATTTTAAGCAGCTGCACAATAATTAAAATAATCAAATCAAAGCATCCAAGGAAAGTATAAACTTCTACTGATCTTGCTTATTTCATGTCACAGTGAACAGCTGTATTCATTTAATTCAGATTCTCTCACGAGCACCTATGTATGCCAGGTTTTGTTCTAGGTATTGGGAAACAAAAGTGACCTTAACAAGATTTTTCAGATGGCTCTTATCTGTGCTTTCATGGGGCTTCCATTCCAGTGGGGATAGACAGACAATAAAGTAATAAATATCAGTGAGATAATTTTACTTATAAAGTTTTAAAGCAGACAGTGGGAATTGGAAGGCAATTACTCATGGAGATGGTATTGGAGTTGAGACATGAATGAAGACCAAATATATATATTTATTGGAAATATATATATATTCCTTATTCTATGATACAATATCATAGAACCCCAAATAACTTCTGCTTATATAGTTATATCTATTGAGATTTATATTAGAAATTAAAACTGAGAATTAACTAATATTTGCTTATTAATTTACTAAAAGTAATAAATCTATTACATTAACATATTTTTTATAAAATATAGCTATATTTTCCAAAACAAAATAATTTTGGTTAGAATAGAGGCACTGTTGTATAGTTTTTTAAGTCTCTAATATCTAGCTTAACAAGAGTTGGATTCCCATATCTGCTTCTGTATTTAATCTGTTGCAATATCACATGTCCTATACCCTCTAGAAAACTCCACTGTTTACTCATACAAGAGAGAAAAAGACAAATAGCATCTTAGTAATATTATGAAAATAGTTTATGGATTTTCCCTGAAATGGTTTGAGAGCCCTAGGGTTCCCTGAAACACATCTTGAAAACCATTTTTTTATACTTCCCTTATTTTTTCCCAGAGTGTGGGGCCTGAAGTAGATGTTCAATATATATCAATATTTATTTACACATAGAAATTGAAATGTGGTTTAACTCTTTTTCTGCTTGCAGTTTTGTTTATTATCCTTGCATATGAAAAGATACAGAAATTGGCCAGTTTTCAGCCAATGCAGAATTCAGTTCAGTTCAGTCACTCAGTCGTGTCTGACTCTTTGCGAGCCCATGAATCGCAGCACGCCAGGCCTCCCTGTCCATCACCAGCTCCCGGAGTTCATTCAGACTCACGTCCATCGAGTCAGTGATGCCATCCAGCCATCTCATGCTTGGTCGTCCCCTTCTCCTCCTGCCCCCAATCCCTCCCAGCATCAGAGTCTTTTCCAATGAGTCAACTCTTCGCATGAGGTGGCCAAAGTACTGGAGTTTCAACTTTAGCATCATTCCTTCCAAAGCAATCCCAGGGCTGATCTCCTTCAGAATGGACTGGTTGGATCTCCTTGCAGTCCAAGGGACTCTCAAGAGTCTTCTCCAACACCACAATTCAAAAGCATCAATTCTTTGGTGCTTAGCTTTCTTCACAGTCCAACTCTCACATCCATACATGACCACAGGAAAAACCATAGCCTTGACTAGACGGACCTTAGTTGGCAAAGTAATGTCTCTGCTTTTGAATATACTATCTAGGTTGGTCATAACTTTCCTTCCAAGGAGTAAGCGTCTTTTAATTTCATGGCTGCAGTCACCATCTGCAGTGATTTTGGAGCCCCCCCCAAAATAAAGTCTGACACTGTTTCCACTAACTATTTATTTGGGGAAGTGATGCAATGTAAGCATGCAGAGGGGTGGGGAAGATATGTAATGCACACACTGCCTTGTGTCACCTAGAAATGGCAGTGCACACATGGGCAAGAGAAAGCTGGGACTGCAGGAGTTTCAGGAACCTGAGAGAGTACAGGGAGAGATGGATATGGAGCCAGTACTTGGTGTATTAATACAAGAGGTGCTTAGTCAGTGTGATTTTAATGCTCAAGAGAATGGAGTAGGAGTTGGTGAGGTCTCATGGGTCATGAAAGATCCACTTGCCAGGCTAGGGTGAAACCTTGTGGAAACAAATTCTAACCATTCATAAATCTCAAATGGCTTGTATGTGTGCGTGGTAAGTTGCTTTAGTCATGTCCGACTTTTGCAACACCATGGATTGCAGCCTGCCAGGATTCTCTTTCTATGGGGATTCTCCAGGCAAAACTACTGCAGTGGGTTACCCTTCCCTCCTCCAGGGGATCTTCCCAAACCAGGGATTGAACCTGTGTCTCTTATGTCTTCTGCACTGGCAGGCAGGTTCTTCAGGTTCTTTACCACTAGCACCACTTGGAAAGCCCTCAAATGACTTGACTTGTTATTAATATTAAAATACTATCAGACTTTGTATGGCACTGACTGTAGCATCTAATAAAGTTTAATAAAACACATAAAGATGCCGAGACATGGGCACCCTCAACCTCCTTACAAATGATCTTTGCAGAAGAGCTTACCAGTAAGGTTTGCAAATGAGAGCACCAAGTAACCAGGGGGTAATGATGGTTCTGACAGAGGAAGCCTCTCAGCATGGACATCTAACAAGCCAGATGACAGATTACTAACTGAGTAGATTGTTTTGAGGGCCTTTTCTCTAAATTCCTGGGCTTCCCTGGTGGCTCAGATGGTAAAGAATTTGCCCATACTGTGGGAGACCCAGGTTCAATCTCTGGGTTGGGAGAATCCCCTGGAGAAAGTATGGCTGCTCAGTTAAGTATTCTTGCTTGGAGAATCCCAGGGACAGAGGAGCCTGGCCGGCTACAATCCATGGGGTCGCAAAGAGTTGTATATCACTGAGTGACTTACACTTTCACTTTCTCTAAATTCCTCTAGGAACGAAAAGTTCCATAATATTTCATGGAGTATGTGATATTTCTAAGTCATGGAGGGTTTTAGTTACACTGTACTGAGGACACGTGAAAACAAAGACCCTTCTGAAGCTTTTAAAAAATGTATGAAAGTACCAATTTACTCCCCAGAAATCTAGTACTGTTACTTTAGAAAAACATCAGAGAAGAACAGAGGAAAAACTAAGGCACCAGTGATATTTCTAGTGAAATTGGTGACCAGCCTTTGTGCAGAGTCACAGTAGTGATAATAATTCTTTGGTTAAAATTCAGACATCAGAAGTTGGAACAGGAAGAGTGTGAGACACTGAAGGAATCTCTTAAGGATTTATGTATCAAGTATTTTCTAATAAGGATG
Source organism: Ovis aries (assembly GCF_016772045.2). Lineage (NCBI taxonomy): Eukaryota > Metazoa > Chordata > Mammalia > Artiodactyla > Bovidae > Ovis > Ovis aries. The sequence continues at coordinate 20,786,038 of NC_056061.1, forward strand.
CATGTTTGGCCTTTTATAAGTGAACTAGAATGCAAGTGAGCTTTTCCCCTGAAGTACCTCTTGTGTTGCTCAATTCAGGCATGACCTTGACACTTGAGAAGCCAGGCCATTCTGTTTCTTTCCTGAAGTTATCTGTTAATACCAGAAGTGTCCAGGCTGAGGGGAAATGAGATTTATGGTGGGCCAAGAAGATGGAGAAAGAGATGAAAAATATTATGAACATCTTATGACTTAATTTTATATTGCTTTCCTTAGACTGGAAGTTCAATTAGAAAATAAAGGATGTTTAACTGACTCTAAGACACTGTTGAAAAGTGCAAAATTTATGAATCATACAGTCATTCTAATGTGACTGATTTTTTTCATGTTGACTTTCCCCCTCTTCATTGTATTAACCGAACTATGTGAATTAGCTTGGAGGTAACCTTAAGATATTCAGTATGCTAGCTGGTTTTTACAGAATATCTTAAAAGAATTTAAATCCAGTACTTCATAGCAGGATGAGGGCCAATATTTTACAGGCATTGTGCTAAATAGAAATTTCACTGTTGTTCATGAACAAGATAAGACTCCTTCCTGATTTGTGGTTTTAAGGAATTCCTTCGATGCGTTCCTTGAGTCATCAACAAATTGAAAATATAGAAAATATCTGTAGAAAATGAAACAACATTCCATCCCCCCCAAAACCAAACAATGAGGGACAGCTGCTGATAGGGAGATTGGATTAACAAAGAAGCAAGTGTATGAAATGCAGTGGTATTTGCCCAGACACTGAGTTTCTTTCAGCCTCCCGGGCTGGCAGTGGTGACAGCCATCTGTCCTATCGTCTTGCCCTTTGCAGTCAGCCATCAATTTTCCACAAGGGCTCTCAGTGACAGCTCCCTCATAGTGACCATACTTGGACACGGGGTGTATGATACGTTTTATGAGAGTAGCTTCAAAGATTCAGGACTTAAGATACTGAATCTGTGGAGAAGGAGGAGTAGAAACATTTGTAGACAAGTCAAAGGCAGATGAAAACTTAGACATTTACTTATTTGAGGAAGCTGCTATATTTCTTTGTTATGGTTGATCTTAAAATCCCATGCTATATGGGTCTGACTCTTGGCTCATGTATGGTGGGGCTTGTTGTCTGAGTAAATCTAGAAAGATGCGAATAGGTTGTTCCTGAAAGTCCCAGAAAAGGAAAAACACAACTTTCCTACATCTCACTTTGAGATGATTTTCGTTTTTTGTTTTAATAGCAAGGTCCACAAAATCTCCTCTGCTTCCCAGTTCTTTCTCTCTCTCTCTCTCTCTCTCTCAGTCACTCGCAGCTGTTCTGCCCTCACTAGAAATAATATGCATAAAAGAGTATTCTGCAAATATGCATCAAAATTGGCATGCTATTTTCCTCCTGCTTGCACTGATGCTAGAGAGCACTCAGGCTTGGGTTTTAGAGCTCTAGGTTTCATGAAGAAAGATTTCAAGGATACGTTTAAAATAATCTCCTTGAAATATTATGCTGATAAAAGAGCATGAGGTCATTGTGAATAGCCCTGGAAAACCAACATTTCATTTCAGGGAGAATTCAATAACTACTTGGAATTGCTTTTGGTTGTTCTGAAGTTTTATCATCTCCAGTGCTGTTCATAATAAGTGAACTCCTTTTCCGGGTTTTTGTGGTCTGAGGAGATACAAAATGTAGGAATTTGGGCTAGGAATTCTATTTTTTCTCTGTGTGTGTGCTGTAGAGGACAGAACTTTATATGTCTGAGATCATTTGCAAAATGTCTTAAGACTCAGGCTAGAAATTAGCTTAAGCTCTAATCTAGAGAAGAAGTTTACTAATCAATATGCTTGATTCTAGTTGGTAAGAAACAAATTTTAGAACAAAGAGTTTTGGATGACTATTTAATATAGTATCAGCAAATGTCAGAGAGGTGAGAGAGGAGAAGATTAAAAGGCACATAGAAATTAAGAAGTTACCAAAACAAAGAGCAGATTAGGAGAAAATGCAATGACAAAATATGAAGTTCTCTGAATATAAGGAGCTCCTACGAAAATGTATGATGATGTAAACACAAAAATGAGCCAAGAATATAGTCAAGTAATTCACAAAAAGAATAGGCTGAATAAATAAATGAAATGTTCAACCCAATGAGCAATTGGAGAAATACCGATAGAAAAAAGAAAGATAATTTTGCCTATTTTTTGGAAGGTAATAAATATATTGGCCTTGCCTGGTGGCTCAGATGGTAAAGTGTCTGCCTACAATGCGGGAGACCTGGGTTCGATCCCTGGGTCAGGAAGATCCCCTGGAGAAGGAAATCACAACCCACTCCAGTATTCTTGCCTGGAAAATCCCATGGACGGAGGAGCTTGGTTGGCTACTGTCCATGGGGTCGCAAAGAGTTGGACACGACTGAGCAACTTCACTTCAATAAATATATGTCCAGTGTTGGAAAGGGGGTAGAAAAAGAACAAAATGTATTAAGAGGAACTTTGATCTAACTTTACAAAGACACACAGCTATACTGAGACAATTGGGGAAACTTTAAATATGGGCTGGGTATTAGAAGACACGAGGGGATAGTGGTTGAAAAATCAACCACAATCAATCACACAATTGGTGTGATATAGCTTATAAACATGTAAAAAGTTCTTATTAAGATGCAAAGTAAAATACTTACAGGTGAAACTGCATGATGGTCTAAGATTTGCATTAAAAACACTCCAGAATAAAAAATACGTGGATGTGGGGTAGATGAAATCAGACTGACAACATGTTGGTAATTTTTAGAGCTGAGTGTATTAGTTTACTACAGTTGTAGTAACAAATACCACAGACAAAGTCGTTGAAATAACAGAAATCTATTTTCCACAGTTCCGGAGCCTAGAAGTCCGAGAGCTGGGTGTCAGCAGGTTTGGTTTCTTCTGAACCCTCTCTCCTGAGCTTGTAGCTGATGCATTGTTGCTGTGTCATCATATGGCCTTTCCTCTGAACTTACACGTCCCTGGTGTTTCTTCTGTGTGTCCAAATTTCCTCTTCTTATAAGGACTCTAGACAGATTGGATTAGGGTTTACCCCAATGACTTCATTTTAACACAATCACCTCTTTAAAAGCACTATCTCTAAATACAGTCATATCCTGAGATACTGGGGGTTAGGGCTTCCACATGTGAATTTGGGAGGGATAGAATTCAGTCCATGACAACAGTAGAAAATGAGTTTATATGGATTTATTATGCTCTTCTCTCTACTTTTGGTACTCAATGGGCGGACATTTCCATAACATATTTTTTAAAAGCACATTTGCTTGTTCAGTTCAGTTCAGTTCAGTCGCTCAGTCGTGTCCGACTCTCTGCGACCCCATGAATCGCAGCACCGCAGGCTTTCCTGTCCATCACCAACTCCCGGAATTCACTCAGACTCACGTCCATCGAGTCCGTGATGCCATCCAGCCATCTCATCCTTGGTCGTCCCCTTCTCCTCCTGCCGCCATCCCTTCCAGCATCAGAGTCTTTTCCAATGAGTCAACTCTTCACATGAGGTGGCCAAAGTACTGGAGCTTCAGCTTTAGCATCATTCCTTCCAAAGAAATCCCAGGGTTGATCTCCTTCAGAATGGACTGGCTGGATCTCCTTGTAGTCCAAGGGACTCTCAAAGAGGCTTCTCCAACACCACAGTTCAAAAGCATCAATTCTTCGGCACTCAGCCTTCTTCACAGTCCAACTCTCACATCCATACATGACCACAGGAAAAACCATAGCCTTGACTAGATGGACCTTAGTTGGCAAAGTAATGTCTCTGCTTTTGAATATGCTATCTAGGTTGGTGAAAACTTTTCTTCTAAGGAGTAAGTGTCTTTTAATTTCATGGCTGCAGTCACCATCTGCAGTGATTTTGGGGCCCCCTAAAATAAAATCTGACACTGTTTCCACTGTTTCCCCATCTATTTGCCATGAAGTGATGGGACCAGATGCCATCATCTTTGTTTTCTGAATGTTGAGCTTTAAGCCAACGTTTCCACTCTCTTCTTTCACTTTCATCAAGAGGCTATTTAGCTCCTCTTCACTTTCTGCCATAAGGGTGGTGTCATCTGCATATCTGAGGTTATTGATATTTCTCCCGGCAATCTTGATTCCAGCTTGTGCTTCTTCCAGCCCAGCATTTCTCATGATGTACTCTGCATATAAGTTAAATAAGCAGGGTGACAATATAGAGCCTTGACGTACTCCTTTTCCTATTTGGAACCAGTCTGTTGTTCCATGTCCAGTTCTAACTGTTGCTTCCTGACCTGCATACAGATTTCTCAGGAGGCAGGTTAGGTGGTCTGGTATTCCCATCTCTTTCAGAATTTTCCACAGTTAATTGTGATCCGCACAGTCAAAGGCTTTGGCATAGTCAATAAAGCAGAAATAGATGTTTTCTGGAACTCTCTTGCTTTTCCATGATCCAGCGGATGTTGGCAATTTGATCTCTGGTTCCTCTGCCTTTTCTAAAACCAACTTGAACATCAGGTAATTCACGGTTCACATATTGCTGAAGCCTGGCTTGGAGAATTTTGAGCATTACTTTATTAGCATGTGAGATGAGTGCAATTGTGCGGTAGTTTGAGCATTCTTTGGCACTGCCTTTCTTTGGGATTGGAATGAAAACTGACCTTTTCCAGTCCTGTGGCCACTGCTGAGTTTTCCAAATTTGCTGGCATATTGAGCGCAGCACTTTCACATCATCATCTTCCAGGATTTGAAATAGCTCAACTGGAATTCCATCACCTCCACTAGCTTTGTTCGTAGTGATGATTTCTAAGGCCCACTTGACTTCACATTCCAAGATGTCTGGCTCTAGATTAGTGATCACATCATCATGATTATCTGGGTTGTGAAGATCTTTTTTGTACAGTTCGTCTGTGTATTCTTGCCACATCTTCTTAATATCTTCTGCTTCTGTTAGGTCCATACCATTTCTGTCCTTTATCGGGCCCATCTTTGCATGAAATGTTCCCTTGGTATCTCTAATTTTCTTGAAGAGATCTCTAGTCTTTCCCATTCTGTTGTTTTCCTCTATTTCTTTGCATTGATCGCTGAGGAAGGCTTTCTTATCTCTCCTTGCTATTCTTTGGAACTCTGCATTCAGATGCTTATATCTTTCCTTTTCTCCTTTGCTTTTCACCTCTCTTCTTTTCACAGTTATTTGTAAGGCCTCCCCAGACAGCCATTTTGCTTTTTTGCATTTCTTTTCCATGGGGATGGTCTTGATCCCTGTCTCCTGTACAATGTCACGAACCTCATTCCATAGTTCTTCAGGCACTCTATCTATCAGATCTAGGCCCTTAAATCTATTTCTCACTTCCACTGTATAATCATAAGGGATTTGATTTAGGTCATACCTGAATGGTCTAGGTGTTTTCCCTATTTTCTTCAATTTGAGTCTGAATTTGGTAATAAGGAGTTCATGATCTGAGCCACAGTCAGCTCCTGGTCTTGTTTCTATTGACTGTATAGAGCTTCTCCATCTTTGGCTGCAAAGAATATAATCAATCTGATTTCGGTGTTGACCATCTGGTGATGTCCATGTGTAGAGTCTTGTCTTGTGTTGTTGGAAGAGGGTGTTTGCTATGACCAGTGCATTCTCTTGGCAAAACTCTATTAGTCTTTGCCCTGCTTCATTCCGCATTCCAAGGCCAAATTTGCCTGTTACTCCAGGTGTTTCTTGACTTCCTACTTTTGCATTCCAGTCCCCTATAATGAAAAGGACATCTTTTTTGGGTGTTAGTTCTAAAAGGTCTTGTAGGTCTTCATAAAACCGTTCAACTTCAGTTTCTTTAGCATAACTGGTTGGGGCATAGACTTGGATAACTGTGATACTGAATGGTTTGCCTTGGAGACGAACAGAGATCATTCTGTCGTTTTGAGATTGCATCCAAGTACTGCATTTCGGACTCTTTTGTTGACTATGATGGCTACTCCATTTCTTCTGAGGGATTCCTGCCCGCAGTAGTAGATATAATGGTCATCTAAGTTAAATTCACCCATTCCAGTCCATTTTAGTTCACTGATTCCTAGAATGTCGATGTTCACCCTTGCCATCTCTTGTTTGACCACTTCCAATTTGCCTTGATTCATGGACCTGACATTCCAGGTTCCTATGGAATACTGCTCTTACAGCGTCGGATCTTGCTTCTATCACCAGTCACATCCACAACTGGGTATTGTTTTTGCTTTGGCTCCATCCCTTCATTCTTTCTGCATTTATTTCTCCACTGATCTCCAGGAGCATATTGGGCACCTACCAACCTGGGGAGCTCCTCTTTCAGTATCCTATCATTTTGCCTTTTCATACTGTTCATGGGGTTCTCAAGGCAAGAGTACTGAAGTGGTTTGCCATTCCCTTCTCCAGTGGACCATTCCCTTCTCTGTCAGATCTCTCCACCATGACCCGCCCGTCTTGGGTTGCCCCGCAGGCATGTCTTGGTTTCATTGAGTTAGACAAGGCTGTGGTCCTAGTGTGATTAGATTGACTAGTTTTCTGTGAGTATGGTTTGTGTGTCTGCCCTCTGATGCCCTCTTGCAACACCTACCATTTTACTTGGGTTTCTCTTACCTTGGGCGTGGGGTATCTCTTCACGGCTGCTCCAGCAAAGCACAGCTGCTGCTCCTTACCTTGGACGAGGGGTATCTCCTTACTGCCACTGTTCCTGACCTTCAATGTGGGATAGCTCCTCTAGACCCTCCTGCGCCTGCTCAGCCACCACTCCTCGGGTTGCTCCTCCCGGCCGTGGGCCCTGGCCTCGGGCGTGGGTGGCTCCTCAGGGTCACTGCCCCTGGCCTCGGGTGCGAGGTGGCTTCTCCCAGCAGCCACTGACCTCGGATCTGGGGTAGCTCCTCTTGGCCGTCGCCCCTGACCTCAGACGTGGGGTGGCTCCTCCCGGCCTGCCATTCCTGCGCTGTCGCAGCCTGGCACTCTGGGCCGCTGTCCCTGACTTCGGACGTGGGGTAGCTCTCAGCCGCGCTTAGTGCGCTGGCACATTTGCTTGTACTATTTAGAAAAAAGAGGAAAAGAAAAAAGTGAAGTAAAACCTATTCCCTATCTATCTTCTAATCTGTCTATGTAACTGCAGAAAGGGCTTCCCAGGTGACACTTAGTGGTAAAGAACCAATCTGCCAATGCAAGAGACATAAGAGATGCAGGTTTGACCCCAAGGTCAGGAAGATCCCCCGGAGGAGGGCATGGCAACCCACTCCAGTATTCTTGCCTAGAGAATTGCATGGACAGAGGAGCCTGGTGGGCTAGGGTCCATAGGGTTGCGAAGAGTCAGACATGACTGAAATGACTTAGCACACACAATTGCAGAAAAAATGGGTGGCAGTACACAGACCAAACTGCTAACAGCTGTTACTTCTGGAGAGGGTAGTGGAATAAGGGGAGGTAAAGGGGTCTTTTATATTTACTTTATATTCTTCTATACATTCACCATGTTTTTTGTTCTTTGCGCTCTCTGTTGAATTGACAGTTTGCTTCTTTTTTAAACACAAAAAAGAAAAATTTAATCTTTTATTATAATTTGGTAGCTTGAAAGTGATTTTTAAAAAATACATACCCACTTAGGTAAATATATTGAAGTCTTCCAAACAATGAAAGTTATATTACTTTATTATTTCACTTACTACTGTATAATTTTTAAAAATATATGTTACTTTTTATATTAGTTTTAGGGCTTCCCTAGCAGTCCAGTGTCTAAGACTCTGTGCTTCCAATGAAGGGGGTGGGAGTTCAGTCCTTGGTCAGGGAACTAAGATCCCACACGCCATGTGGTGTGGCCAAAAATTTTTTAAAATTAAAGTAGTTTTCGGTTCATGGCAAAATTGAGCAGAAGGCAAAGAGATTTTCCATATGCTAAAGCTGAAACTCCAGTACTTTGGCCACCTCATGCGAAGAGTTGACTCATTGGAAAAGACTCTGATGCTGGGAGGGATTGAGGGCAGGAGGAGAAGGGGACGACAGAGGATGAGATGGCTGGATGGCATCACCGACTTGATGCATATGAGTTTGGGTAAACTCCGGGAGTTGGTGATGGACAGGGAGGCCTGGCGTGCTGCAATTCATGGGGTCGCAAAGAGCTGGACACGACTGAGCGACTGAACTGACTGAACTGAACCAGCTCCCATATCTACACAGTCCACTCCAGTATCAAACTCCTACACCAGACTGGTACATTGGTTACAACTGACAAACTTACACTGACTCGTCATTATCACTTAGAGTCCTTAGTTTATGTTAGAGTCTCCATTCTGTGGGTTTTGACAAATGAATGATGCAGCGTATCCACCATTAGAGTATCGTACAGAGTAGTTTCACTGCCCTAAACAGCCTCTGTGCTTCACCTATTTATCCTTCCTTCTTCATCAACCTCTGATGAGTGCTGATTCTTTCAGTCTGAATAATTCCTTTTGCAGAATGTATTATAGCTGGAATCACACAGTATATAATCTTTTCATTTTGTAATATGCGGTTAAAGTTCCTTTGTGTCTTTTCTTGGCTTGATAGCTCCTTTCTTTTTAGTGCTAATAATCTATTGTCTGGAAGTAGGACAGTTTGCTTATCCTTTCACCTGCTGAAGACCACCTTGGTTACTTCTAAGTTTTGTTAATTATAAAATAATGCTGCTATAAACATTCTTGTGCATGTTTTTGTGTAGACATAGGTTTTCAGCTTCTTTGTGAAATATCAAGGAATGCAGTTGCTGATCATGTGATAAGAAGAGTGTGTTTAGTTTTGTAAAAGACTGCCAACTGTCTTTCAAAGTGTCTTCACCAATTCGCATTCCCACTGTTGTGATTGAGAATTCCTGGTCCTCTGCATTCTTGTCACCTTTAGTGTTGTCAGTGGTCTAGATTTTGGCCATTCTATTAAGGGTATAGTGGCATCTCCCTGTTATCTTGTTTTGGATTTTCCTGATGATATATGATGTGGAGCATTTTTCCAAGTACTTATTTGCCATCTGTATAGCTTCTTTAGTGTGGTGTCTATTCAGCTCTTTAGTCCATATTTTAATGGTTGTTCAGGTTGTGAATTTTCTTATAGTTGAGTTTCATTTTTGCTTCTTCTTTCTTTCTCTGGTGTTATGGATCTTATTATCCTCTATTTTAGATTTTTTTTGGCTCTTTTAATGATTACCCTTAGTATTTTAATATGTCTTTTAAAAGCTGATGTCTGAGAATAATCTGAATCTGTATTTTCTCAATGAACAAACAAAATGTTTTAGTATAGTTTTACTTGTCTATATACGTCACTGGTTTTGTCTCACATTTTGCAACCATTTGGATTTTTTAGATTTGGTTCGTTAATGGTTTTATTAAATATTGTTAATCAGCCATTGTTTAGACTTGATTATGTGATTGATTTATGTCTGGCTCACTACAGTTTGTTTAATCCTATATCATTCCTTCTCTGTTTTTTTTTTTTTTTTCTCTCCAGAAGATTTGCAATAAATAAGTATTCTCGATTCTTACATGTCAGAAATGACTTTTGCCCTGGAACTTAATGCTAGTTTGGCTGGGTATAGAATAGTAGGTCAAAATAATTTCCTTCAGGTCTTCAAAGTATTGCTGTATTGTCTTCTAGATTCCACTGTTGCTTGTTTAGAAGTCTTATACCAATTGGAATCTTTATCCTATTAAAATAGCTTTCTCCTTCTTTCTGGAAACGTCAAAAAATTTTCCATTTATCTTATGTATTTTGAAATTTCACAATGTTTTTCTCATCTATAAATCTTTTTTTATTTATTATGACTAGCATTGATGGAAACTTCAAAATGAAGGCTAATACTTTTCTAAAGTTCTAGGAACTTTTCTTTGATTAACTATATTTTCTTTTCTTTATAAAACTCCTATTAATATGTGTACAGAGAATGGAACTTCTAGATCTACCTTTGTATCTCTTAATTTTATTCGAAATTGTGTGTTTTTTTTTCCCCCTGCATAATGTTCTGGAGTAATTATGTGATTTGGTGGGACAGCTTACTCATTTGTTTTACTTTTTGATTGTTATGCTAGTTAATTCATGCATTGAGTTTTCAAAAGCAACAGATTTAAAATTTCCAAGCTCTTTAGTAGTTCCTTTTTCAAGGGGAGGTGCACTACCATTTCGGATCTCTTTGAGGATGTCAGTAATACTTACTTTCAATTATTGTTGTTTGTCCTGTTTTTTAAAAGTGTATTTATCTTTTCCCTTGAGTATTAGTCATTTCTGATTTCTTTAGACACTTGGTACTTACTGGTTGTGCACTCAACTTTGTATTTGATAATTCTTATTCATGTGTTCATAGAGCCCCAGTCAGTCCAGTCGCTCAGTCGTGTCCGACTCTTTGCAACCCCGTGAATCACAGCACACCAGGCCTCCCTGTCCATCACCAACTCCCGGAGTTCACTCAGATTCATGTCCATCGAGACGGTGATGCCATCCAGCCATCTCATCCTCTGTCATCCCCTTCTCCTTCTGCCCCCAATCCCTCCCAGCATCAGAGTCTTTTCCAATGAGTCAACTCATCACATGAGGTGGCCAAAGTACTGGAGTTTCAGCTTTAACATCATTCCTTCCAAAGAACACCCAGGACTGATCTCCTCTAGAATGGACTGGTTGGATCTCCTTGCAGTCCAAGGGACTCTCAAGAGTCTTCTCCAACACCACAGTTCAAAAGCATCAATTCTTCGGCACTCAGCCTTCTTCACAGTCCAACTCTCACATCCATACATGACCACAGGAAAAACCATAGCCTTGACTAGACTGACCTTAGTCGGCAAAGTAATGTCTCTGCTTTTGAATATGCTATCTAGGTTGGTCGTAACTTTCCTTCCAAGGAGTAAGCATCTTTTAATTTCATGGCTGCACTCACCATCTGCAGTGATTTTGGAGCCCCCCAAAATAAAGTCTGACACTGTTTCCACTGTTTCCCCATCTATTTGCCATGAAGTGATGGGACCAGATGCCATTATCTTCATTTTCTGAATGTTGAGCTGTAAGCCAACTTTTTCGCTCTCTTCTCTCACTTTCCTCAAGAGGCTTTTTAGTTCTTCACTTTCTGCCATAACGGTGGTGTCATCTGCATATCTGAGGTTATTGATATTTCTCCCAGCAATCTTGATTCCAACTTGTGCTTCTTCCAGCCCAGTGTTTCTCATGATATACTCTGCATAGAAGTTAAATAAGCAGGGTGACAATATACAGCCTTGATGTACTCTTTTTCCTATTTGAAACCAGTCTGTTGTTCCATGTCCAGTTCTAACTGTTGCTTCCTGACCTGCATATTGTTGGGGAGCCAGACCGGAGCCATGGCAGGCTCGACAGGTTGCACTAGGCCTAGGTTTTGAATTCTTGAAAACCTGGGTCATGATTCCAGGAGACTACCCCCTAGGAGGGTCCCACTCACCCTAGGATGAAGGGCCTGAGCTACTCCATCTTGTAAAAGAATTCCATCCCGCAAGGTCCCGGGCAAAAGAACTTTGGATGTTACCCAACCTGAGCCCACTACCCATAGCCAATCAACCCTCAGATTACCTAACCTAGCCCCGCTGTACACGAGCCAGTTGGCCCCTAGGCTAAACCTTCTGACTTTACATTCAGGAGCTTGTGATTTACCTTGGAAGTAAAAACCAATCAAGAATCTACACACAAATCCTGTGGATGGAAGTAACCAACCAGTTATCTGTCAACTTAAACACCCCCTAAAGTGGCCAATCAGTTATGCTCTTGCCTGAACACCCCCTTTGGTACCCTTTTACCTGAATAAATTCCTTATAAAAGCAGTGCAACCCAAGACTCAGGGCTCCCTCCCTATAGCCGCTGCGTTGGCGCCGGTGGGAGCCCTAACTAGAGCTAGCAATAAACCCCTTTATGCTTTTGCATTGCCGTGGACGTCTTATTTCTCTCAGTTTTGGGGACTCAGACTTCGGGCATAACATATAGGTTTCTCAAGAGGCAGGTCAGGTGCCTAGTTCTGTGTAAAAAAAAAAAAACAATTTGTGGATTTGGCTAGATGTGCTATCAAATGTTCATATCTTTCTTGAGTGATGGTTCCCTGTTCTTCTGGTTGTATCTGTTAGTTGGAGCTTCACCTATCTAGGCTAAGTTCCCATACTTACTTTTACTTGACAATGGATCTATATTACTTAGTAACTTTAAAAGCAATAAAAATAATTTTTAAAGCATTAAAATATTTAAAAGATGTAATATTAGTGTAATATCAGTATTTTACTTCACTGCCTGAATTTCTCATTGCCTGATAATAAAGCTGAAACTCCAGTACTTTGGCCACCTCATGCGAAGAGTTGACTCATTGGAAAAGACTTTGATGTTGGGAGGGATTGGGGGCAGGAGAAGAAGGGGACAACAGAGGATGAGATGGCCGGATAGCATCACCGACTCAATGGAAGTGAGTCTGAGTGAACTCCAGGAGTTGGTGATGGACAGGGAGGCCTGGCGTGCTGCGATTCATGGGGTCGCAAAGAGTCGGACACGACTGAGCGACTAAACTGAACTGAACTGAACTGAATCTAGCCAGTGCACCTTTAAGCTTACATTTCAAAAAAATGGTTAGGGTGTGATTACCTCTTAATAAACAGTGTGACAGTTGAGAATCTTTACCTTCTAATAAAACCTTTTAGTAAGAAATAAATGTATATGATATTAAATATATATATATATTTATTTTTATAATAGTTTGCATGTATTAAAAGTGAATGTTTGCATATGCCAGAAAAAAGCAAGCAGGTTTGTGTTAGTATGTTGTTTCTTACCATTCTTTGATGTTGTCCTAGGGAAAATTCTTACTAAATTGAGTTTTATTTGTCAGGGCAGGAACTAAATCTACTCTATTATTTGAACAAGCACAACTCTGAAAGGTTAACCACTCAAGGGTTATTAAAAGTAAGTCACTCAGAATATTTGTAAGCATAATTTTGGGTGGAAGGTAATGAGACAAAGATAGAAACTGAAATTATTTTCCTTACCCCAAATCAGTAATATATGTATAATCATTTCTATATCATTTCTGTAATGGCGGTTTTAAATAGTGACAGTCAGGAACAAATATAAACTCCCAACCTTTGCAAACATAGATTGTCCTTAATACCATTTATTTCAGTTAGTTTGAAGATTATCTGAAATACATCACTGTTGATATCCTTAACTGATAACTATTACAGCAGAGATGGTCAAAGTCATTTTACAACTAAAAGATGTAAGGCTCAGACTTAACTAACCTTGTCAAAAACACACACAATCAATTAAAAATGTCTGAAAAGTAATTTGGATTCTAGATGAATAGTTTTTTTTTATTCTCTGCACTAGATTTATTTATTTATTTTTTATTCATATAACCACACTCCACTCAACTGACTATCTCATATTTGACAATAAATACTCACTAAACAATGTAGTTCTGCTTGTGTCTGTTGCTGTCCCAAGGTGTTTATAATGTTTTGAATAAATTTTGCAAACCTACTAGAACTGATAGCTTTGATTCAGCATGTGCTAAAATGAGCTATGTCAGTCAGTACTTTCATGGCAGTTTCCTTTTAAAGAGTAATGTTAAGTGGAAAAGAGGTAAACAGGTTTTTTTACTAAAGGACTTTTTCTGAGCTTTGACTAAGCTAATGGTCACTGTTCACATCCTAGACGGAATAGTATACCAAGTTTTTCAAGCTTATCTTACCAAGAAGTACTTTTTTCTTCTCCCCAAAACATCTTGTTCATTGATGTTCTGTGGGATACACTTAGTGTTACTGGGTTGAGAGTTACTTTCCTCTTTTTGTCTTGTGTAACACGCTGCTTTTTGCTTCTTAGATATTCTAATAATATTGTGAGAAGAATCACGAATTTTCACTTTAATTCTTTTTCTGTAAATATGCCATTCTATGACCTATCAATTAAATGCAGAATGATACTGATATATAGGAATCCTGGTGTAGATACTGCTGTGAAGGTGATTTATCTCTAATCGAAAAATACTTGTCTTTTTCCTTGGTGGCCACATGAGGGAGCTAAAAAGAATTAAAGTTTTACTTTTTTTCTTTAATAAGAAATTTTAAATCAACTTTAAAATACCTATTGATGTGAGTGACTTAATATCAGATTTTACTTTCTTCAAGTTCATTTTTTAAAAGCCTGTTAACAATATTATCTCAGGGAAAAGATAAGTATCAACAGAGGAGCAGTACTCTATATTGCCACAAAAATTCAGGTGAGTATGTATGTGTGTGTGTTTGTGTGATTCTCTCTCAATGGACCAGAGGCTAAGGTGGTATAAACTTTCAGAAGGAAATCTATACATTTATACATCTAAGAATTAAGATTGTATTTTAATACGATACATATTTTGTTTTAAATTACTTACAGTTAGTCTTCTGAGTATTTTTTCCACAATATAACATTATATCTAAAATTCATCCAAGTTGTGCATGGGAGTGTATTTCACTTGTTTTCTCTGGTATATTAACATTCCATGTCCCTGCCACAAATTGTTCACCGGTTTAATGTATGTTTTATGTATGTTTCTTGGATTTTATTTTTAATTTTGTTTGAATGGAGGTTACATTTTCATATTATGTCTCATGGTGCAAATTCAAAGTAATTTTCCAAGGATAGTCTGAATTCCTTGGAATAGAGTTGTGCACATATTTGTATTAAAAAGAGAATTCTAGTTTTATTTCAAAGTTTGTTCTAGAAGTGAATAAGAATTCCTATTGCTCTATATCTTTGCCAACACTTGTTTTTTTCTCAATTAAAAATTTTACTAATTGAGTCTACTTCAAGTGTTATATTATTGAGGTCTTACGAACATAGCTTTAAATCTCTATTGAGATTTTTAGTATGTATATATATTTTACTTTTATTTATTTCACTTTACAATATTGTATTGGTTTTGCCATACATTGACATGAATCTGCCACGGGTGTACATGTGTTCTCCATCCTGAACCTCCCTCCCACCTCCCTCCCCATCCCATCTCTCTGGGTCATCCCAGTGCACCAGCCCCAAGCACCCTGTATCATGCATCAAACCTGGACTGGCGATTCGTTTCCCATGTGATAATTTACATGTTTCAGTGCTCTTCTCCCGTATTATCCTGCTCTTGCCCTCTCCCACAGAGTCCAAAAGACTGTTCTATACATCTGTGTCTCTTTTGCTGTCTTGCATACAGGGTTATTGGTACCATCTTTCTAAATTCCATATATAAGAATTAGTATACTGTATTGGTGTTTTTCTTTCTTACTTATTTCCCTCTGTATAATCGGCTCCAGTTTCATCCACCTCATTAGAACTGATTCTTTTTAATGGCTGAGTAATACTCCACTGTGTATATGTATCACACCTTTTTTATCCATTGGTCTGCTGATAGACATCTAGGTTGCTTCCATGTCCTGGATATTATAAACAGTGCTGCGAGGAACACTGGGGTACACGTGTCTCTTTCACTTCTGGTTTCCTTGGTGTGTATGCTCAGCAGTGGGATTGCTGGGTATATATATTTATTTATTTATGACTGTGCTGGGTCTTTGTTGCTTTGAATGGGCTTTCTCTAGTTCTCGAGACCTATTCTTTGTTGTGGTATGCAGACTTCTCATTTGTGGTGGCTTCACCTGTTGCAGAGCAACTAAGCCCACGTGCCACAACTACTGAGACTGGGCTCTAGAGCCCAGGAGGTGCAGCTACAAAAGCCTGCATATCCTGAGCCCGTGCTCCGCAACAAAAAAGGAAACACAGATGCCCAACAAGCCTATTAAAAAATCTCAATAGGGACTTCCCTGGTAGGGCATGTGGAATCTTCCTGGATCAAACTTTCGTTTCCTGCATTGGCAGGTGGATTCTGATCCACTGCCCTACCAATCTGTTGAGATTTTTAAAATAGGTTTGTTGGGCATTTGTGTTTCCTCTTTTGTGAAATGCCAATTTATGACCTTTGTTTTCCTTTTGGAGTGTTTGTGTTCTCATTGTTTTATGCAGTTTTTATCTTCTACATATAAATCTTTAATGGTTATATGTATGTTTTGCCTTCTTATTCTCCTTATGGTATCTTTTGATAAAAAGATCTTAATTTTAATTTTTGAATATATCAGTTTTTCTTTATGGTTTGTACTTTTTTTGTGCTCTTTTAAAAAATATTTTTTAAAAGATTTTTTGATGTGGACCATTTTTAAAGTCTTTATTGAGTTTGTAACAATATTGCTACTGTTTCATGTTTTTGTTTTTTGGACCCAAGACCTGTGGATCTTAGCTCCTCGGCCAGGGATTGAACCCACATCTCCTGCAGTGGAAGGTTAAAAATCTTTCTCTATATGTGTGGGGGAGGTCATTAAGATAATGTATTCTTCTAAATGTTTACATATTTTGATTTTCACATCTTCACTTTTTAAAAAACCTGAATTGATTTTTTGTGTATATGCTGCTGCTGCTGCTGCTGCTGCTAAGTCTCTTCAGTCGTGTCCGACTCTGTGCGACCCCAGAGAACTGCTGCTGCTAAGTCGCGTCAGTCGTGTCCGACTCCGTGTGACCCCAGAGACGGCAGCCCACCAGGCTCCCCTGTCCCTGGGATTCTCCAGGCAAGAACACTGGAGTGGGTTGCCATTTCCTTCTCCAATGCATTAAAGTGAAAAGTGAAATTGAAGTCGCTCAGTCGTGTCCGACTCTTAGTGACCCCATGGACTGCAGCCCACCAGGCTCCTCCATCCATGGGATTTTCCAGGCAAGAGTACTGGAGTGGGGTGCCATTGCCTTCTCCATATAAGATAAAGGGATGCAATTTGATTATTTTTATATCATGAATCAATTTTAACAGCTTCACTAGTTAATAGTTCAACCTTTCTTATAACTAGCCTCCTACATTAAACTCTCATTAATTCTAATAATTTTATGTTATTTTGGAGTTTTCTATGTTAATCTGAATATTATGATATTTTTATTTCTTTCTTTCCCAATAATTGTACCTTTCGGTTCTTCTTATCTTTACATATATATCAGGTATCTTGTCTCATTCCTTATTTTAAAAAGTATATTTCCAGTATTTCACCATTAAAATAATTTGATTTTTGGAGGTTAACCCTTTGCCAGCTTAAAATATTTCCTTTCTATCCCCAGTTTGGTTAGAGTATTTACTAAAAATGGGTGCTGAATTTTATGAAATCTATCCTCTACATTTATTGGGATTGTCATAGGTTTTTTCCCTAAACAGTTAACATGATAAATGACATCAGTGGATTTGCTAGATTTTATTTACAAATATTCTAAATATTTTATTAAGGATTTTGTGTTCATGTTTATGAGTGTCCTAGGAAAGTAATTTTCTTTTCTTTTCTTTTTTTGGTATCAAGCTGTATTAGCAACTTAGGATTAGTTGGGATGTATTTCCTCTTTTGCTCTTTCTGATAGAGATTGCATAAGGTCGGAGTGGTCTATTCCTTGAAAGCTTGACAAAACGTGTCTGTAACTTGCTTAAAAGTTTGATAGAATCAGATGCTTCCTTTGTAGAATAACTTTCAAGTGTGATACAATTTATTTAGTAGGTCTTTCTTTTGAAGACTATACAAGCTTTCTATTTCTTTTGCAGTTGATTTTGGTAAGTTTTAAAAATAAGAGTTTAGCTATTTCATCTTAGTTTTCCAATTACATGAAAGAATTTATAGTAGTAGTTTCTTAACTTTTTAATTACTACTGTATCTGTGACTATATCTTTTCTTTTAACTAGTGTTTTATATACTAGTATTTTGATTTTTTTCCCCCTTTGTTCAAACTTGCTAGAGATTTGTCGATTTTATTAGTATGTTTAAACATTCAAAATTTGGCTTTATTGGGCCTCTCATAGTTTTATTTCCTTCCTTTAAAAATAAAATTTTGATTTATCAAAATTTTCTGAGCACACAACTTAAGCAGTAAAGTAATTTAAAAAATTAGTTTTCAGAAAATCATAGGCTTCTGACTTTTTTCTCCCATTCCTTCCTCCTTGGACACATCACTTTCATTTCTTTTAGCTGATTATTTTGATATTTATTGCCAAGACTCTGAATGACATGTTTTTACTGTTACTTCCTATTTTTTAAGGTCAGTGTTAACAGTGATAAATCTCATTCTGGTCTCTCATCCTTGTTTATTTGTAAGTTTCTAGTCCAAGAGTAAGAAATCTGGCTCTTATTTATTTAGTTAATTGCTTAATTCTTATATATATACATGTATGTATATGTTGGTAGAAATATCAATATTGTTAATTTGTTAACCTCATGGAAAATGACTTTATTAACTAGAGAATACTGTTTATGTGCTGTTTCTTTTGCCTTTAGATTCACAGACTCCACTAATTTTTAAGTTACTGAGGGCAACATACCCCGCTACTCCCCAACTTCAGGGGATTGTTTCATGCATTTGTAATAGATCCTGTCACATTCTGCCTTCCATTCTGTGATTCTCCTCAACCTTCTAAATAATTTCTAAAAATGTGCATTCATTAAAGTTATTCTTTGTGCTGTAAAGTTCTATAATAGTAGTTGCTCAGTTGTGTCTGGCTCTTTGAGACCCCATGGACGGTAGCTCTCCAGGCAGGAATATTGGAGTGGGTTGCCATTTTCTTCTCCAGGGGACCAAACCCAGGTCTCCGGCATTGCAGGTAGATACTTTACTGTTTGAGCTACACGGGAAGCCCAGAAAGTTCTGTGGATTTTGACAAATACATACTATTTTGTATCTTTAGTTACAGTATCATATAGAACAGATATCATACAGTATCATATAAAAGTCATCTGTGCCTTCTCCCTATTCTGAAACCTCTGACAACCACTAGTGTTTTTACTTTTGCGTTTTTCAGAATGTCATAGAATTGGAATCATACAGTCTGTAGCCTTTTAGATGCTCCGTTTAACTTAGCAACATGCATTTAAGGTTCAGTTATGCTTTTTGTGGGTTGATACCTAATTTCTTTTTTTAAAAAAATATTTATTTGGTGTGCTGTGTCTTATTTGTGGCACGTGGAATCTTTAGTTGTGGCTTACCAGATCTTTTCTTTGAGATGGGCATGTGAACTCTTAGTGGCCATGTGGGATCTAATTCCCTGACCAGGTATCAAACCTGGGCCCCCTGCACTGGGAACACAGGGTCTTAGCCACTGGACCACCAGGGAAGTCTTGCTAACTTCCTTTTAACATAGAATAATGGTCCATTGTATGAATGTGACATAGTTTTTTAAAATTCTTTCACCCATTGAAGGACTTCTTCATTGCCTTTAGTTTTGGGAGATTATGAGTAAAGCTATTTTAAATGTTTGTGTGCAAGATTTATGAAAACATGTTTTTAAATCAATTGGGTAAATACCCAGAAGTGTCGTTGCTGGATTGTATGGTAAAACTATGTTTAGTTTTGTAATAAACTATCAAACTGCCTTCCAAAATGGCTATGTCATTTTGCATTCCCAGCAGCACTGAAAGAAAATTCCTGTTGCTTTTCACCATTGCTAGCACTTGGCATTGTCGGTTTTTTGTACGTCAGTCATTCTAATAAGTGTGTAGTGGTATTCCATTATTGTCCTAAAATAGTTTTAAATAGTGAATTAAATCAAAATTGTTTGTATTAATTAGTGATTTGGATTAGCTAATATATCTGATTAACTTTTGTTTTTAAAAATAACTTGATTGCATTGATATTATTTCATTTTTAAGATCTGCACATATACCTCAGATATTTAATGGAATGTAAACACTTGTGAGAACTAGAGAAAAAGACATGATTCTTCTATATAAATATATTGAGATCATTTGCCTCCTTATAAAATGTAAGATTAATACAAAGATTGATTTTTAAATTTTCTTTTATGGTATATTGATAATTCAATTTATTTAAGAACCATTTAAATTATTATATTTCAATTTTATATTAAAAAGTTTAATGTTTTAAAAAGACCAGACTAATGGGGGAAGAGACCAAGGTATTGGCAAATCCCCACAAAAGGAAAATCCTATAGAAGTGAAATTGCACAATAATAAGAGAACAGAAGGAAACAGAAGAATGATAGAGCCTGTGTGCTGTATTATTTGTTAAATGTTTGCTGAATTATGAATGAATTCATTCATTCAATTCAACTATTTTTTGAGCCTTTCCTATATAGCAGACAGCTGGGAACACAGCAGTGAATAAAAACAGGCAAGATCCCTACTCTTATGCAACTTCTAGGCTAGTAAATGAATTTGGAGGAGGAATGAATGAGTAAATACTACAACATTCTTTTATGGTCATGTCATAAGCTCTTGCAGTCTTAAATAATTTGAATGAAATATTTGAAATTTCATCTCACCAGATGCTACTTGTGCTGTGACTGCTTCTCTCTTTGCCCATTTTTAGGTTAATTTTGCTCTAGAAATCCCCAGGCTTGGTCATGTGCATGGCTGCTGTCTGCAAGGTAACATCCAGAGAGCTTATTACATCCATACGCTGGGGGGGAATAGGGAACATGTTTCTGGGATGGGTGAATGATTTTTCACTTCTGTCAGAGAGATCAAATTATCAGCAGGGCTGCTAATCTGCCTATCTGCAAAAATAGCCAGAAATATGCACAAATGTAAACATAAAAGGGGACACTCATAATTTGCATAGCTCTCGTGTTTGTCCATCAGTCACCCTAAGTGCTTGTAAGCTGTGAGGCTGGACACAAATGTGCTGTAGCTTGAGGAATTGTCGTTTTATCTTCCGATGAGATACTTTATTATCGCCATTAATTGATTAAACATTTTCAACACTCTCGGAGTAAACCCGTCACGCCGTCTATTTCTACCTTGGGCTTCTGTTGATGGTCAGAGTGTGCCAAACATCCAGACTAAATGAAAATATACCCTCCAGGAACCACGCGCGGCATCCTCATAACAAGCTACAGCACCTCTGTGAAGCACGGCTGCTATGCCGTGGAGAATCCCGGGAATCTTCAGCTTAACTCACGGTGCTAGGAGGACCGGAGCGTGAGTGGCGCTGGAGGCTTCATGCGTGCGGATGATTGGCATACTTAGGTCCCTCATTTTGAGGGCAAAGGAGTAGTGTCAAACACAGATTAGGTACCTTGGGATAACTGGGATTTGTGACGATCCCTCAATTAACAATGTGAGTTCCAGCCAGATCTCCGAAGCTGTCCCAGGGCTGAGCTTCTGTGGTTTGGTGGATCAAGGGAGGGTGCTGATTTCCCTGCTGCTCGTGCCTTTCCCGTTTAAAATTCTCTATCAAATCCAAGTAAAGAGAGAAATGATCCCCCGCTTGCTGCTCCATCTGCAAGATGGTTCTAAAGCCTGGGAAAGAGAGTGGGGGTGGGGAAAGGGAAAAGCTTGGCTAAATGGAAAGTGTTGAGATGATTCAAAGGGCTTGTGCTGACAGAGCAGGGGTGGCTTGACCTTCTGTGGGGGCCGCCGAGGCAGCTTCCTACTGGTGGTTATTTTGGGTGCTGGAAAGCCTGCCTGCCCTGAAATATCTCTCCGTGCCATCTTGCCAGGTTCTGAAATTCCCACAAGAGTCAGCCACCACTTAAAGGCATTGTGTCTCCAGGAGGCCCGGCCAGGAGTGCAGCCACCCATAGCACCACCGCACACAATTAACCCGTAATCGCCCGTAAACCCGGAACCTGGATGCGGAGAACAGCTCCCAGCTGTTGGTAACCCAACACTGCCTTGCTAAGAGAAGCTTTTCGACAGCCTCTTCACATAAGTGGGGGAAATGGGTGCCGCAAAGCTCTCGATCGGGAGCGTAATGGCTTCCATGGGAGCAGCCAGATCACCACAGTGATGGTGTCTCCATTCCATCCTCCCTGGGTAGGGAAGGCTGGACTGCAGCTACTGAGAGGAATATGGAAATGCAAACAGCATCCAGGCAGTGCACATACGTTCATGGGTGATGGATCCTATGTGGAATCAGGGAGCGCTCGGGTCACACCCTTAGCTGGTTAACTGAGGGAAGAAGACCGCTGTCTACCGTGATTTGGTGTTCATCCGCCCGCCCCACCCCCCAATATCCTGTCATTGGTCAGTAAATATGTCTGAAAGTGTCACCGTGGTTATTTCTTTGGAGGTTATTTCTAGGAGGCACCTGTTAAAAAGTAAACATGTTCTCAGAGAGGGATAACCTGGCATTTTTCAGAATTGAAACCATTCACGAGAATTAAATCATCTCATAGGATAGTCAGTCAGAAAGAAAGCTTGGAAGCTTGGTATGCTGCTGCTATGCATGAGAAAAACATTCTTCACAAAGTACGGGAACCACCAGCCAGCTAGCGGGGGAGTGACCCCCTTCCTACTAAGGGTGGTTAGAGGGTCACGTGCTCTCTTCCTAAAATTAAGTTCTTAGGATGGTTATTTAGGGCTGCCTTTCTCTTCTGGCTTTGCTTCTCTTCTTTCTTTGTCTTGGTGTCTCTTTTTGAATTCCCTCCAGGGGATGGAAAGTTGCACCCGCATATCCACCTCTACTTTCCTCATTTTCTTTTGGGAGCTCTTTGCACAACCCATCAGCTGGTTGGACAGAAGAGTGCCACTGCAGGTGCAGGCAGGCCACCCTTCCTTAGAACATGCTTCTGGAAGCTGGCTATGTACCTGTGCCTCGCAGGCAGCCTACCGACAGTGTGGCAGTTTAGGAGCAGACTCCCTGAAGGGGCCCTGCTGGCGAATCTTCCCTAAAAGCAACAACTATGGGTCCCAACAGAGAAAGGATAGCGAGCACGCTCCCCCAGGGGACAGACAGGAGCCTGCAAAAGAGCATAGACACAATAGGGGCTTCAAAGTCAAGGAGTCTAGGAGTGCCAAAGAGAGAGCAAGTAGAATTGGATGTGAGAAGAAGTCAGATGGACTTGGGTGTAAAACTCAGCAACATTTTAAAGTGTGCCTCCTTGAAGTTACTTAATGTCTCTGAGCCTTAATTTTCTTTTACAAGTGATAGATGAATAGTAATATCTGCTTCATGAGGTGTAATTAAAAGCACATGGTTGATCGGCACTGTGATTCTGGCTCAAATAGACGTTTAAAATATTCACTGTCATGCTGATTGTTAACAGCATTTTCAGTAGAGTGGTGGACTGAGTGTGAATAGGAAGTTAGGATGTGAAGTCCAATTGGAAAGGCAGATAGAGTTACAAGATTAACTTTTGGCTCAGGTGGGGTTGAAATAATGATTTTTTCAGGATGAAGGAAACTTGAGCACGGGTGTATATTCAAACAGAAGTTAGAGATGTGATATTCAAGAAAAAAGGATAGTTTACAAATCAATAATAACTAAATAATGCTGAATAACTTAATAGGAAGTAGATGTTATCTCAAGACAAGGATTATTATCCTAAAGGAGCAGGGACACATTTTACTGTGAAAGAAAGGGAAGCTTTGTAAGGATGGATAAATATTTCATGAGTTTTGAAGTGGTGGAAACAAAGGGAGTTTGAGAGATTCTAGCCTCATGGATTCGAATCTGTAGAAAGTATTGGTAGTAACTATAGGATCATGGCCTTTGGAAGAATAATAAAGCCTTGCAAAACCACGAATTTATAAGCCAATACTCGTCACGATCCAGGGGCTGTTACTGGACTTCAATATGAAACATCATAAGGGGATTATACCAGAATGTAAATCAGTTGTATGGCTAAGGGCATTAGTTAATTCAGCTCTTTTTTTTTCCTTAGGAAGACTTTCTCAATGGTGGAAAGAGTGTTTTCTTTTACATTCTGGTGCTAGCTTCTTGCCTTGTCGTAGAATGGTAACACATCGTCACACATAGCCATGTAGACTGGCTACATAGAGTTGCATTGCTATAAGCCACTGAATTTTGGAGGGTTGTTTGTTGTTGCAGCTGAGACCGACCCAGTCAATTGCGATGGTCTGAATATTTGTGTCCTCCCAAAATTCAGAATTTGAAATCTTAACCCCCAAAGATGATGATATTAGGAGGCAAGATCTGTGGGAGGTGCTTGTCATGAGAGTGGAGCCCTCAGTGAGTGTGTGTATGTGTGTGTATGTGTGTGCTAAGTTGCTTCAGTCATGTCTGACTCTCTGCAGCCGTATGGACTGCAGCCTGCCAGGCTCCTCTGTCCATGGGGTTTCCCAGGCAAAAATACTGAAGTGGGTTGCCAGGCCCTCCTCCAGGGCATCTTCCTGACCCTGGGATCGAACCCATGTCTCCTGCATTGGCAGGTGGATTCTTTACCTCTAGTGCCACATAGGAAGTTCTCAGTGAGTATAATTCAGTTCAGTTCAGTCGCTCAGTCGTGTCCAACTCTTTGTGACCCCATGAATTGCAGCACGCCAGGCCTCCCTGTCCATCACCAACTCTCGGAGTTCACTCAAGCTCACGTCTATTGAGAATAATTGGTGCCTTATAAAAGAAGGTCCAGAGAGAGACTGCCAGCCCCTTCTGCCATTTGAGAACACATGGTGAGTAGGCTCTGGTCTGACCAGAACACCACCATGGTGGTGCCTTGATCATGGAATTTGTAGCCTCCAGAACTGTGAGCAAAAGCCACCCAGCCTATGGTATTTCATTGTAACAGCCCTAACAGACTAGAACAGCTAACACAGCAGGTTTGGGGAAATAGAAGAAAAGGCAAGGATAAGTAGATTGTAGTCAGAGAAGGAACATCCAGGATTGCAGATGCCAAGGGACTTGTGAAATGCTCTGTGTGCCTTAGGTGTAGGGAGGCAGAAAGATGGGTGCTAAAGAGAAAGCCTATAAATGGAATGTAATGGCTTTAGAATTCCAGTTGGAATTTGGTGTAGCATTCTGTCATCATTTAAACATTCTTTTTCCATGTATGGTGAGGACAGTTGTCTATGTCTATGGAGATTTTGGAGTTAAAATTGCCTCAACCTGTATCTCGGCTCCATCACTGTCTGGTTGTTGTCCTTAAGCAAGACACTTTGCTAAAATTCAGTTTCCTCATCTGTGATCTTATGGACAACCCTGTGTACTCTACACTGTGAAGTACAGTCCATGATAACCCGGGATAAGACATGTAAAGCAAATGGTACCTGAGTGAGCTCTTATTGAGCCCCCAATGCAAATGACTTTCTCTTGCTTCTGTCATAGCCAGAGTGGAGGCCTTCCTGATCTTGCTACATGGCCACTCTCCAATACAACTTTTTTGCAGTTATAGGGATGCCTATAATCTACACCTTCCAGTGTGGTAGATATTACCTCTATGTGGCCGAATACTTGAAATGTTTGCTAGTGCAGCTGAAGACTGATAGTTTAATTCTGTATCATTTCAATTAATTTTAAATTTAACTTAAATAGCTACATGTGACTAGTGGGTACCATATTGGATGGCATGGCCTATAGGCATTATTGTTCTAATCTGTTCCAATCTGTCTTTTTCTGATCCATCTTCTGTACTGCTCTCTGAGTTAACTTACTGAAATACCTCTCTTGTCATATGATTCTTTCATCTCAAACATCTTTAGTAGTTCTGTGTTTTCTAGAAAACGAAATGAGTCTGAGCAAGGAAGGAAGAGGGCCAAGAAAAGAGAAGTGAGAGTCAATCTTCTTTGGAGAAACAGAAGCAACAGAATATGTACATATATGTATGCATAGATATATAGATAGGGATTTATCTTAGAGAATTGGCTCGTGTGGCTGTGGAAGATGGCAAGTCTATAATCTGCTGGGTAGGGCCCAGGCTGGAGACCTGGTAGAGAGAGGATTTTGTGGTCCAAAGACTGACTCCTAACAGAATTCCCTCTTCTGTGAAAGATCAGTCGTTTTCTAGAAGGCCTTTAACTGATTGGGTGAGGTCCACCCACATTATGAAGAGTAATTTATGTTACTGATTTAAATGTCAATCTCAATGAGAAAACTAACCTTCAAAGTAATATCTAGAATGATGTTTGACCAAATATCTGAGTACCATGGCCTACTCAAGTTAACACATGACATTGGCCATCATACCTAATAATTCCTCTGTCTAGACAGTCATCACCCATCCTTGGTATCAAAGTAAAAACAAGTCGGGCTTTCCACATGGGGTCAGCATTCTTTCTGCCATACCATCAGTTCAGTTCAGTCACTCAGTCGTGTTTGACTCTTTGCGAGCCCATGAATCGCAGCACGCCAGGCCTCCCTGTCCATCACCAACTCCTGGAGTTCATTCAGACTCATGTCCGTCGAGTCAGTGATGCCATCCAGCCATCTCATCCTCTGTCGTCTCCTGCTTCTCCTGCCCCTAATCCCTCCCAGCATCAGAGTCTTTTCCAATGAGTCAACTCTTCACATGAGGTGGCCAAAGTACTGGAGTTTCAACTTTAGCATCATTCCTTCCAAAGAATACCCAGGGCTGATCTCCTTCAGAATGGACTGGTTGGATCTCCTTACAGTCCATGGGACTCTCAAGAGTCTTCTCCAACACCGCAGTTCAAAAGGATCAATTCTTCAGTGCTCAGCCTTCTTCACAGTCCAACTCTCACATCCATACATGACCACTGGAAAAACCATAGCCTTGACTAGACGGACCTTAGTCGGCAAAGTAATGTCTCTGCTTTTCAATATGCTATCTAGGTTGGTCATAACTTTTCTTCCAAGGAGTAAGTGTCTTTTAATTTCATGGCTGCAATCACCATGTACAGTGATTTTGGAGCCCCAAAAAATAAAGTCTGACACTGTTTCTACTGTTTCCCATCTATTTCCCATGAAGTGATGACACCAGATGCCATGATCTTCAGTTCAGTTCAGTTCAGTCACTCAGTCGTGTCCAACTCTTTGCGACCCCATGAATCGCAGCACGCCAGGCCTCCCTGTCTATCACCATCTCCCGGAGTTCACTCAGACTCGCATCCATCGAGTCAGTGATGCCATCCAGCCATCTCATCCTTGGTTGTCCCCTTCTTATCCTGCCCCCAATCCCTCCCAGAATCAAAGTCTTTTCCAATGAGTCAACTCTTTGCATGAGGTGGCCAAAGTACTGGAGTTTCAGCTTTAGCATCATTCCCTCCCAAGAAATCCCAGGGTTGATAGTTTTCTGCATGTTGAGCTTTAAGCCAACTTTTTCACTCTCCTCTTTCACTTTCCTCAAGAGGCTTTTCAGTTCCTCTTCACTTTCTGCCGTAAGGGTGGTGTCATCTGCATATCTGAGGTTATTGATTTTTCTCTGGGCAATCTTGATTCCAGCTTGTGTTTCTTCCAGTCCAGCGTTTCTCATGATGTACTCTGCATAGAAGTTAAATAAGCAGGGTGACAATATACAGCCTTGACGTACTCCTTTTCCTATTTGGAACCAGTCTGTTGTTCCATGTCCAGTTCTAACTGTTGCTTCCTTACCTGCATATAGGTTTCTCAAGAGGCAGGTGGTCTGGTATTCCCATTTCTTTCAGAATTTTCCACAATTTATTGTGATCCACACAGTTAAAGGCTTTGGCATAGTCAATAAAGCAGAAATAGATGTTTTTCTGGAACTCTCTTGCTTTTTCCATGATCCAGCGGATGTTGGCAATTTGATCTCTGGTTCCTCTGCCTTTTCTAAAACCAGCTTGAACATCAGGAAGTTCAGTTTATGTATTGCTGAAGCCTGGCTTGGAGAATTTTGAGCATTACTTTACTAGCATGTGAGATGAGTGCAATTGTGCGGTAGTTTGAGCATTCTTTGGCACTGCCTTTCTTTGGGATTGGAATGAAAACTGACCTTTTCCAGTCCTGTGGCCACTGCTGAGTTTTCCAAATTTGCTGGCATATTGAGCGCAGCACTTTCACATCATCGTCTTCCAGGATTTGAAATAGCTCAACTGGAATTCCATCACCTCCACTAGTTTTGTTTGTAGTGATGCCTTAGAAAGCCCACTTGACTTCACATTCTAGGATGTCTGGCTCTAGGTGAGTGATCACACCATCGTGATTATCTGGGTCATGAAGATCTAGGGCAGGCATTTTAAAGCTTTGTTTTTCTTTCAAAACCTTTATCCCCTGTCTTGTTGACCATCTCTGTGGACCACACCCAGGTCTTTGGCCCTTTTCTTGTTTGCAAAAACCCAGCACTTGGCTCTGCTTTCTCCATGTAGGTTCTTATTAGACTGATTCCGGAAATGACCCTTGACACTGGGTCTGCAGGGTCTTGGCCAGCAGCTTGTGCACTTTGGTCTCTTCTGCACTGGGCTTGGCCTGATTAAAAACAGGAACTTGGAGGGGAAAAATCTTGATATCTTGTTATCAGTTCACTGAATATTTAGCCTCTGCCTGACTGTAAATGTGACGGTGTTACTAACAACTTGAGCCCAATTTGATTTATTGGTGAAATTAAATTCTATACTTCCACAATGATGTCAGTACTTCCTGGGTCTTAAACACACACAAGGCAAAGCAGCAACTGCAAGCTTAACTGGTTAATCCATAAGTTGTCCAGGCCAGTTGCTCTCTAGATGTCAGGAGAGCAGTGCAGTGCCCATTTGGCTCTGGGGAACACAAAAAGAAACCTCATCTTCAAATGTCCAGGGCAGTCAAGCTGTTAAAATAAAATACTAAGCCCTCTCAAAATATTTTGGGGAAAAGATTGTAATTTGCACTTCTGACTTTTAATGACGTCTTTTAATGATGGGATTATTATGAAAGCAAGTTTTCTTCCTCACAGTATGTAACAAGATTTTTCAAGGAGATAAATACGTGAAGCACAATTTATTATTATTATCGAAATTAAGCTGGCAAATGTGGTCTACTTGACAACATGAAGATGACAATCTGTTATAACTATGAAGATCAGTAAATTATATGAGCATTTCTATACTCTGCAAAATTATTTCTGCCATTCTCACACTGTGCTTTAGGAAAACCCAGCTGTGGAAAAAGCCATGATGCAGTTAAATAAAACACAATTGATGCAATTGCTGTGTTCATCTCAAAAATACTGACACTGGGGAAAGAATTTGGATAGTCCATTTTAATAGATGACACAGCCCACCCGCCTGGTAAGTGTAACTAATGGGGAGAGACAGGATGGTGAAATCTGAGCTCCCAGCATCTCCAAAAAAAAACAGGTTTTTACTCATGAAAGTAAAACAGGACTTATAAAAAGTAAACCTTCATGTAAATCTATTATTTCTTTGTGGATGTGTAGAGTGTGACTCTATTAGTCAGCCCCATGTTTGTTTGAATTGGAATTGAGCAGCCTGTTTGGATTAAGGGATTTTTTGGGGTCCTAGAAGATGGGGGTAAATTGACTTCAATCTTGTATAGATACCATTGTTAAAAAAATGCAATTTCAGTGTTATAAAATGATTTTGTATAAAGTGTCTGGTTGCAATTTGGAAAATATTGCATGGACCATGAGCACACAATAAAGATGAACAAATCCAATTAGTGCTGTATATTGATACATGACTGCTTCTGATGAGGAGCTGGATATCACTCATGGGGTTCTTGGCTGCCTGTTGCCCAGATCTCTAGAGAGAGGCATTTGAGATACAGGAAGACACTTCAGACCATCAGTGTTTGACCTGAGATGCTGTCAGTCCTCCTAGCCATGTCAAGCATGTTCTTCAATCCCAGGAGACTATAATTATGACCAAGTGATTTAAACCAGTGTATCATAGACCAGTGCTCTATGATGCAAAGGAAATCCATTCTTAAGAAATCTGATGGGAATGGTGTAAATGTGAGCATGCAAAAAGTGAGGCAGAAGTTGAAGCCAGAATAAGTGGGATAAAATATTGGATTGGATTCAGATGTGCATTTGTTTGAGGAAATCTGTCGTATCTGGGTGGTCTGGGCCTTTTGTCCCTCTCCAAGCCTTTGCTATGGAACAACAACCACTCTTTGAGGTCAGAGTTAACTTTTTATTTTGCTTTCATGACATTCAGACAATTGTACATGTTGTTGTTACTGTTCAGTCGTTAAATTGTGTTCAACTCTTTGTGACCCCATGGACTGTAGCACGCCAGGCTCCTCTGTCCTGCACTATCTCCTGGCGTTTGCTCAGATTCATGTCCATTGAGTCAGTGATGCTATCTAACCATTTCATCCTCTGCCATACCCTTCTCCTTTTGCCTTCGGTCTTTCCCAGCATCAGGGTCTTTTCCAAGAAAACCATTTCCCTGGGTGTTATGTTGTTGAACTGAGTTGCCTTGTTTATGGTATTTAGAGCTCCCTCAGGCTTGATTGTTGGAAATCTCCAGTAGTGTTTGAATTAGAATTTAAAACTAGAAGCTTAGCATTTTAGGAAAGAAATAAAGAGAATGTAGTATACATGTGTCTGCAAAACTACAGATGGTGAGGCCACACATTATACGTGAGCTCTATGCATATGTGTGTATAGCACTGAGCATCTGTTTATATTCTGTGAAGTAGTTATTTTGGAATCTGGGTCCAAGTCCATAGATTTTCTCAAGGCACATCTGTTGGGCTACTTTAAATATAGTCATAAATTAAAGGAACTTAAGATAAATTTTCCTTTATTCTATTTCCTTGCATACATTTTCCCCTAATATTTTCTTTCTGGATGGTAGAAGCTTTGTACTATATCAGTTCAGACCAAGTTTGGATACAAGTAATGCAATACTTAAGAGAGATTTTTTGCCGTAGTATGAGGATTCTTGAAGTTAATGGTGCAGGCAGGCATGCATTCAGCTTCTCAATGATGTTATGAAGCCATATGTTTATCCACATAATTACATTCTAATTTTTTTCTCCTTTATGATAGCATATTATTTTGAAATGTTGCTTGGTATTTACTTTTCCTTTTTGGAAATTCCTTTTTCTTTTCTTTTTTTTTTAAACAAACAACTCTGTAGCTTTTCCACCACTACCATAGATAATGATTAAGCATTTTTGGTTTCAGGGAGGGAATTCCTGAAAGCA
Organism: Ovis aries; assembly: GCF_016772045.2. Classification (NCBI taxonomy): domain Eukaryota; kingdom Metazoa; phylum Chordata; class Mammalia; order Artiodactyla; family Bovidae; genus Ovis; species Ovis aries. The sequence goes on from NC_056061.1 coordinate 20,816,843, forward strand.
GCAAAGAGCCAAATTATTGGCTTTTGAGCAATTAAATAGACTTATCCAAATTTGTACCAGAGCCCATATACTTGAAAGATATGTCTTTCAAATGGAAGAGTCAGTTGGGCCCTAGATAAGGTTATTTTGGAATTCACTTAAAACTATTCATTGAGTACATATAATGTGCTGGGTACTGTAAATATTAATAAATAAAATACCCTACTCTCATAACAGTTGTTAGCCAAGAGAAGAAGATAAGAAATACAATAGGACATAAGCAAATTATTAGGAGGTATGGTGGATACAGTGATGTTCCACTGGAAAACTCCTTCTGGAACGAAGGACTTACTTCTCTTGGCTACTGATAGAACCTGACCTTCAACTGTCGGTCTCCTCTTGGGATTGCCTTTAAACAAAACTCCTCACTCAAGGTTGGGTCTCTTTCCAGAGGTAGCCCACATCCAGACACAAAGGCCCAACCTTTCATCCTAACTTGGAATATCTGAGCTCCATAACTCCCGGAAGGTCAGCTGAGACCTCTTCACTGGGACCATATTACTGTTCCGCCTTCCCCCTCTCTGCCCAACCTTGTTTCCCTGCCCTCACTTTCACAGGTACCTGGTCATAGTTACTCTCTAATGAACATTCTGCTTGCTTTTCAACATCTGAGAATCTGCAGCTCAAGGAAACTACCTGAGATAGCAGATGATAAACACGATGTTAAGAGGGGGAATAAAAGAAGGTGGGCAATTCATTTGAGGTGGGGCAAGGTTGTAACATGAATCGAAGTGTTCAGAGTAGGCAGCATGGAGAAAGTGGGATTTGAGCAGAGATAGGAAGGTGTTGAGGGAGTTATTGAGGAGATTTTGGGGAGCAGAACATTCCAGGAAGAGAGAACAGTTAGAGCAAAGGCCATCAGGCATAAGGTGCATGCCTGGTGTGTTCAGGGAGCATTAGGAAGGTCAGGAGAGCTGGAGTTAGGGAGATCAGAGTTAAGAGGGTTGAAGTCATGTGGGGCCTTGGAGGCTATGGTAAGGCCTTCAGCTTTCACTGAGTGAAATAAAGAGCAAGTGCTAGGTTAGAATAGTGTATCAGAGTCTAACATGTTTTAGGCAGATTACTCTTGCTTCTTTGTGGAGAACAGATTTTGAGAAAATAAAAGTAGAAGCAAGGAGTCCAGAAGGAGACTTAACCCATTTGAGCTGCTATAATGGAGTGGAAACAGTGTCAGACTTTTATTTTTTGGGCTCCAAAATCACTGCAGATGGTGACTGCAGCCATGAAATTAAAAGACGCTTACTCCTTGGAAGAAAAGTTATGACCAACCTAGATAGTATATTCAAAAGCAGAGACATTACTTTGCCGACTAAGGTCCATCTAGTCAAGGCTATGGTTTTTCCAGTGGTCATGTATGGATGTGAGAGTTGGACTGTGAAGAAGGCTGAGTGCCTAAGAACTGATGCTTTTGAACTGTGGTGTTGGAGAAGACTCTTGAGAGTCCCTTGGACTGCAAGGAGATCCAGCCAGTCCATTCTGAGGGAGATCAGCCCTGGGATTTCTTTGGAAGGAATGATGCTAAAGCTGAAGCTCCAGTACTTTGGCCACCTCATGAGAAGAGTTGACTCATTGGAAAAGACTCTGATGCTGGGAGGGATTGGGGGCAGGAGGAGAAGGGGACGACAGAGGATGAGATGGCTGGATGGCATCACGGACTCGATGGACGCGAGTCTGAGTGAACTTGGGGAGTTGGTGATGGACAGGGAGGCCTGGCGTGCTGCGATTCATGGGGTCGCAAAGAGTCAGGCACGACTGAGCGACTGAACTGAACTGAACTGAACTGAATGGAGTATCATCAGTTGGGTAGCTTACAAACAACAGACATTTATTTCTCACAGTTCCAGAGACTGGAAGTCCAGGGTCAGGGCACGTGGCAGTAGGCCAGGTGAGAGGTGATGATGACTTGGGGTAGAATGGCAGTAGAAGAGACAGGATGAAGTTGGCTTCTGAATGCATGGTGAAAGGCCTCAGAGCCAATAGGGTTTTTGATGATTTGGAAAGGAGAGATGGCTTACAATTTAAAATAATCTGGCCTGAAAGATCAAGTGTCAAGAATGGAATGAAGATGCCATGGAGTTTATTTCTAAATAATGCACTATGAGAAGAATATACCATGAACTCTGAAAGAAATGAAAAGGCTGACCAGCTCATGGCAAGGAGGGGATCTGGAGAGGATGTAATCAATTTGCAATCTGTCTTTGAGAAATGCCCAGTATCCTCACCCTTCCTACTCTGAAACCCTGGGGGTTAACTGGGCAGTGAACAGGCTGAGGGGAAGGTGGATGGCCTGGAAGGTGGAAAGAGTAAGGGAGAAGATCCTCATCCAACACAGTGTTTGAGCAATGGTTTATCTGTGAGTGAGGGAGGCATCTGGGTAGATGGGCCTGAGAGGACGCTTAGTGTCCTCTGCCTCAGAGTGGTGTGGGGGAGTGTCTGAATAGAGAGAGCCATAGGCAGGGTTGCAAATAGTAGGGACCTGTATGAATGAAGGAGGGAGCCCCAGTGCCCAGTGAGCCCCAGTGAGGAGAACCAGAACATCAGTGATGGACACCAGTACATGACAAGATAAGCTGAGGCAAGCTGTCCCTCAGAGGTTCGTAGAGATGGAGGAGAGCAGTGGGATCATAGACTCTACCTGGGTGCCACAACGACGCACGAGGCAGAGGTTGATGCTGGGAGAGAGTGGTCTACTTTGTGTTGTCCACTTTGAGTTTTCTATTGTAAAACCTTCAATGGACATGAGATCTCAAGAGCTAAATTAATTCCAGTTAATATAAAAGGAAGAAGAGTGCATCTTGACACCCCGAACTTTTATGACTTGAAAATTCATACCTAGTAGATATTTATTCGTTATCCAAAATTACAGTGTAAACCTAAACCTTTGGCATTTTTAGTGTCTAAAGATATTTCTTTGGCCACCTGATATGAAGAGCCAACTGTTTGGAAAAGACCCTGATGCTGGGAAAGATTGAGGGCAGGAGGAGAAGGGGGTGACAGAGGATGAGATGCTTGGATGGTGTCACTGACTCAATGGACATGAGTTTGAGCAAGCTCTGGGAGATGGTGAAGAACGCGGAAGCCTGATGTGCTGCAGTCTATGGGGTTTCAAAGAATTGGACATGACTTAGCAACTGAACAACAACAACAGATATTTCTGAATTAATTTAGTGCTAACAGTTTTATATGTATAACATCCTGATGACATGCTATTTTTCACAATCTACACTGATTATCCTAATCTCTTTAGCATCTTCAGGGTTGACACTATAAATTAGAAGTATATCAAAGAATACTGTTTTTTTTGTCCCCATTTCTTCATTAGTTAAATCTATAGTTACCCCCACCCCCCTACTTAATTAAGGGTTTCTCAGGTGGTGCTAGTGGTGAAGAACCCACATGCCAGTGCAGGAGATGTAAGCGATATGGGTTTGATTCCTGGATTGGAAAGTTTCCCTGAAGGAGGGCATGGCAACCTGGAAAATCCCGTGGACAGGGGAACCTTGTGGGCTACAATCCATAGGGTTGCAAAGACTCTGACATGACTGAAGCGACTTAGCACCACTTAATTAAATTCCCTGTAGCTAAAACTTAGACTCATTCATTTGAAAAGAAGCCCAAATTCTTTTTTTTTTAATTGAGGTATAATTTACATCTAATGAAGTATACACATTAAAGTGAATATTTGAAGTGTTTAGATGAGCCCCTGGTGGCTCAGAGGGTAAAGAATCTGCCTGTAAGGCAAGAGACCTGGGTTCGATTACTGGGTTGGGAAGATTCCCTGGAGGAGAAAATGGCAACCCACTCCAATATTCTTGCCTGGAGAATCCCATGGACAGAGGAGCCTGGCAAGCTACAGTCCGTGGGATTGAAAAGAGTCAGACACCACTGAGCAACTCACACACACACGCACGAAACCAAAAACCATCACCACAATCAAGATGGTGGCCATTTCCATCATCTCCAAAAGATTCCTCATGATTCTTTGCTCTCTCCCTCAGCTGCTAAATCCAGGCAGTCACTGATCTGATTTCTTTCACTACATATTCACATTTTCTAGAATTTTACATAAATAAAGTCATCAGTATAGACTTTTTTTGGGTCCAACCTTTTTCACTTGGCATCACAGTTTTGAGATTCCTCCATGTTGCTACCTAGGTGGAATTCCATTGTACTGATATAACACTTGTTACTCATTCACCTGTTTTTGTACATCCCCACCTACCATGTGAAAATGGAAGTGTAAGTCGCTTAGTCATGTCTGACTCTTTGTGACCCCATGGACTGTAGCCTACCAGGCTCCTATGTCAGTGGAATTCTCCAGTCAACAATACTGGAGTGGGTAGCAATTCCCTTCTCTAGAGGCTCTTCTTGACCACACCAGGTAGTGGGTTAGATTGTGTTCTCTAATCCCATGTGTTCAAATCCTAAGCTTTAGTACCTGAATATGTGACCTTATTTGAAAATAGGGTCTTTGCAGATATAATTGGCTGACATGAGGTCATCCTGGATTAAGGTGAACCTTGAAACTGTTCACGGGTGGCCTTATAAGAAAAGAACAGACACATAGAGACACAAAGGGAAGAAAGCTATATGATAACAGAGGAAGAGCTCAGAGAGATGCAGCTGCAATCCCAGGAATGCCAGGGATTGCCCAGCAACCTCCAGAAGCTAGGAGAGAGGCATGGAACAGATTCCTCCCTGGAGCCTCTAGAAGCAATGCATCTGCTGACGCCTGGTCTCCTGAACTGTGAGAGAAATCAGTTTCTGTTGTTTCAGCCACTCGGTTGGTGGTAGTTTGTTACAGCAGCTCTAGGAAACTAATATATCCAGTTTTCAGCAATTTGACTTAGGCTGCTATGAATATTCACATATCATGGTGTGGATGTATGCTCTCATTTCTTTGGGATAAATGTCTCGAAGAGGAATGACTGGAACATAGGTTTAACTGGCATTTTATTTCCTCAAACAGGGATTGAACCCATGTCCCCTGCATTGGAAGGCAGATTCTTAACCACTGGACCACCAGGGAAGCCTCAGGTTTAACTTTTAAAGAAACTGCCAAGTAGTTTTCCAAAGTGATTGTACCACTTTACATTTGCACCAGCGAGGTAGGAGGCTTCCAGGTGCCTACCTCTTTGAGCAATTGTATTACAGCATTGCCAGTATTTTTAATTTGTCATTCTAACCTGTATGTAGTAGTAGTCTGTGTGCTTTAACATTTCTGTTTTGTTTATGTATTTATGAACTTTAATTGACTTACAATTACTATATTAGATTCAGGTGTACAATATAGTGGTTCATTATTTTTACACATTATAAAATGATCACCCCAATAAGTCTGGTTATCACTTGTCACCATAGAAAGATATTACAGTATCATTGCCTATAGACCATATGCTGTACATTGCATCCCTGTGGCTTATTTTAAAACTGGAAGTTTGAACATCTTAACCTTTTTAACCTATTTCACTCATTCCCCCACCCCCTTCCCTCTCCAGTTCATTCTCTGGACCCGCGAGTCTGAATCAGTTTTGTTATATTTGTTTATTTTGTTTTGTAGGTTCCCAAAGAAGGGAAATCATACAATATGTGTCTTTTTCTATATGACTTATTTCACTTGGCAAAATATCCTCTAAGTCCATCCACGTAACAAGCGGCAGGATTTTAGTCTTTCTATGGCTGAGTCATATTCCATTGTACTGCATCTTCTTTATCCGCTCATCTATTGATGGACACTTTAGTCGCCGCTATATCTCGGTCACTCAGTTGTGTCTGACTCTTTGTGACCTATAGCCCGTGAACCGTAGTCCACCAGGCTCCTGTGTCCATGGGATTTTCCAGGCAAGAATACTGGAGTGGGTTGCCATTTCCTTCTCCAGCGGATCTTCCTGACCCAGGGACTGAACAAGCAACTCCTATAATGGAGGCAGGTTCTTTACCATTGAGCCTCCTGGGAGCCCTCCTTTACGTTACTGACTTTCAATGCTGCTACCAGAAAAGCTGTATTCTGCTTCACATCTCCTTGCTTCTGTTGTTAGATACTTTAAAAGCAACATCTACTAATTGAGAAGGATTCATTTCAAATACAACATCTAATCTCTATAATTTTTAATCTCTGGGGCACTTTGCTTGATGAAGGTCATATTTATCATCCTTATGTTCTCAGGGGCCTCAGGGTCTATATCTGTGTAACACCTATAAATTTGATAAATCCTTTCTAGAAACCCTGATGGATTCTCAGTTCAATTTTATTTTATCTCCTAAATTTTGTTTAACCTCTTTTATCTAGGTTCCCTGTTGAGTTTTTCTTCAGACCTCCATAACATACGGTGATAGTCCTCTGACTCTTTTTTCTCCTGATGCAGTGTTATAAATGCTTCTACATATAGTATCTCATCTCTTTTCCCTGATCTTTTACAAAACACTTCTAGCTATGAGATGGCATAATAGTTGAGTGAGCCTTTCTGAGGCCATTGCTCTTCTGTTCCTAACATATATTGGGTCCACACCCTATTATAGTAGTGTAGTCATAAGCTTACAATTATATTTTGCCCATTTATCCAATATATGCCCAAAAGGGCTGTCTTTTGAGATAGATGGAGTAATCCCCATTTATAGGTGGAATACTTCCCATTTTTAGAAGTATGACCATACCACAACATGTATAGCAACTCCAATATAAAGAATTCCACAAAAAAATTACAGCATCAAAACACCCACAATTGGCTCTCAGCTCCCAAACTTACTCTGCAAGCCAAAGGATAATTTCAATTAGGGTAGACTTACCCCCACAAGAACTAGTTCTCCAGTAAACTGGTTCCAACTGAACATGTTCCCAACTCAGGTAAATAAACTTCAGTTCAGTTGCTCAGTTGTGTCCGACTCTTTGTGACCCCATGAATCACAGCACGCCAGGCCTCCCTGTCTATCACCAACTCCCGGAGTTCACTCAGATTCGTGTCCACCGAGTCAGTAATGCCATCCAGCCATCTCATCCTCGGTCGTCCCCTTCTCCTCCTGCCCCCAGTCCCTCCCAGCATCAGAGTCTTTTCCAATGAGTCAACTCTTCACATGACGTGGCCAAAGTACTGGAGTTTCAGCTTTAGCATCATTCCTTCCAAAGAAATCCCAGGGCTGATCTCCCTCAGAATGGACTGGTTGGATCTCCTTGCAGTCCAAGGGACTCTCAAGAGTCTTCTCCAACACCACAGTTCAAAAGCATCAATTCTTCAGCGTTCAGCCTTCTTCACAGTCCAACTCTCACATCCATACATGACCACAGGAAAAACCATAGCCTTGACTAGATGGACCTTAGTTGGCAAAGTAATTTCTGCTTTTGAATATGCTATCTAGGTTGGTCATAACTTTCCTTCCAAGGAGTAAGCATCTTTTAATTTCATGGCTGCACTCACCATCTGCAGTGATTTTGGAGCCCCCCAAAATAAAGTCTGACACTGTTACCACTGTTTCCCCATCTATTTCCCATGAAGTAATGGGACAGGATGCCATGATCTTCGTTTTCTGAATGTTGAGCTTTAAGCCACCCTTCTGTATCTTGGCTATTTTAAATAATGCTGCAATGAACATTGGGGTGCATATATCTTTTTGAATTAATGTTTTAATTTTCTTCATATAAATACAGAGAAATGAAATTGCTGGATCATATGCTAGTTCTAGTTTTAATTTTTTTCGGGATCTCTACTTCCCTGGTGGCTCAGATGGTAAAGTATCTGTCTACAATGCGGGATTCCCCAGGTTCAATCCCAGGGTTGGGAAGATCCTCTGGAGAAGGAAATGGCAATCCACTCCAGTACTATTGCCTGGAAAATCCCATGGACAGAGGAGCCTGGTAGGCTACAGTCCATGGGGTCACAAAGAGTTGGACACGACTGAGTGACTTCACTTTCTTTCTTGCTTTCTTTGTACTATTTTCCATAGTGAATATTATGGTTTTAATTTGCATTTCTCTAGTTCCATTTAGCCTTTTGTATATCTTTTCTCTGTTCAAACCCTTTGGGAGTTTTGTCTTATAATTCTGAATAAAAATGTTTTTATATTGGTGTGCGTGTATTATATATATCTATAGCCTCATTATATCCTATGTTCACCCTTTTCTTTTTTAATGGTATCTTTTTAAAAAGTATTTATTTATTTATTTTTTATTTGCCTGAGCTGGGTCATAGTTACGGCACGTGAGGTCTAGTTCCCAGACCAGGGATCGAATCTGGGTTTCCGCATGGCGAGTATGAAGTCTTTGCCACTGGACCACCAGGGAAGTCCTTTAATGGTATCATTTGAAAAGAAAAAAAGTTCTTAATTTTGATTATGTAGCATCAATATATCTTCTGTGTTTTCTATCTTTTTTGGCCTTTCTAAATTGACGTGTAGTTCACTTACAGCCCCACTGACAAATACTTGCTGTGTTTTCCACAAATGTATGTTTCATAGCTCTGCTTCTATGCTTTGGCACGCCCAATGCTTTCTGTTTCAGTGTTCTATCATGTCATAATACTTTAAAGATATTTTAAGCACAATTACAAATTAAAGATCCACGTTGAGTTAAATCCAAATAGCTCAACCAAGGTGGGCAATTGAATGAACTGACTCATTTGGCAAACCCGTCAGTAAGTTCTCACGTGCTTCACATCCTCCTGTTGGTGGATGGTACTCGGGAGGTGCTGACATTCATCCACTCACTGCTGATGTGTATGGACATTGACATGACAGCTCTAGCCTCTGCCTGGGGAAGGAGAGAGGAAGGCAGAGACAAAGAAGGCAGATGAGGAGCAGCAAAGAGTAGTGAAGGACTTTTTGCCCAAACCACAGCCATGGAAAGAGCCATCTGCAGTTTTAATATAACTTTGCCTGCCGTGGAGAAATATCAATAACCTCAGATATGCAGATGACACCAGCCTTATGGAAGAAAGTGAAGAGGAGCTAAAAGCCTCCTGATGAAAGTGAAAGAGGAGAGTGAAAAGGTTGGCTTAAAGCTCAACATTCAGAAAACAAAGATCATGGCATCTGGTCCCATCACTTCATGGCAAATAGATGGGGAAACAGTGGTAACAGTGTCAGACTTTATTTTTTGGGGCTCCAAAATCACTGCAGATGGTGACTGCAGCCATGAAATTAAAAGACGCTTACTCCTTGGAAGGAAAGTTATGACCAACCTAGATAGCATATTCAAAAGCAGAGACATTACTTTGGCAACAAAGGTCCGTCTAGTCAAGGCTATTGTTTTTCCTGTGGTCATGTATGGATGTGAGAGTTGGACTGTGAAGAAAGCTGAGCACCGAAGAGTTGATGCTTTTGAACTGTGGTGTTGGAGAAGACTCTTGAGAGTCCCTTGGACTGCAAGGAGATCCAACCAGTCCATTCTGAAGGAGATCAACCCTGGGATTGCTTTGGAAGGAATGATGCTAAAGCTGAAACTCCAGTACTCTGGCCACGTCATGTGAAGAGTTGACTCATTGGAAAAGACTCTGATGCTGGGAGGGATTGGGGGCAGGAGGAGAAGGGGATGACAGAGGATGAGATGGCTGGATGGCATTACTGACTCGATGGACACGAATCTGAGTGAACTCCGGGAGATGGTGATGGACAGGGAGGCCTGGTGTGCTGCGATTCATGGGGTCGCAAAGAGTCGGACACGACTGAGCGACTGAACTGAGCTGAACTGAACTGCCTGCTGTGGTCAAGACAAAGCACTTTCCCTTTAAAGAAACTTGACTGCAACAGTTGCTCTTTTAGAGTGTTAAAAACTGGGTATGAGGAAAACATTAAAAAAAAAACCACCCCAAGTTGTGTGGTGGTGTGAGGATGGAGGGAGGATTTAATTTCATGGGATGGGAGAAAATATAAAGTTAAAAATCTAAAGATGTTTCCAAAAAGTTTTCATCTGACTTATGTTGATGTACAGTTGGATTCTAATTAAGGCATCTTAATTCTGTAATATGGGCTTCCCGTCGTTCAATGGTAAAGGACCTGCCTGCCAGTGCAGGAGATGCAGGAGATGTGGGTTTGGTCCCTGGTAGGGAAGACCCCCTGGAGGCAGAAATGGCTGCCCACTCCACTCCAGTGTTCTTGCCTGGAAATCCCATGGACAGAAGAGACTCGCAGGCTACAGTTCGTGGAGTCGCAAAGAGCCGGTCATGACTGCGTACCCATGGATGCAATTCTTTAATGTGGCAAGCCTACAGGAATGATCAATATCTAAAGTGACTGTAAAACTAACTTAAGGACATATAATGTAATTGTCCGTAATAGGTTATATAAGTTTATACCACAAGCATAACACTTACACTAATTATTTTACAGTTTCATTTCTGTATGATGCAGCTCATTTCTCTCTCCTTTTCACACTCCTTGGCACCCCCTGAAGCTGGATTGAAGGACTGAGTGACAGAGTGGGAAGAGGTGTTAAGAAGTTTACATTTTGCAGCTATAAAAGACAGCAAATGTGGTAGAGCTGGGAGTTAGGGAACTGCTGCCTTATGGAATTCCAGAAGGATTTAGTCAGTTTGATTTTCTGTTTGACTCCCAGTAACGGGAGACATTCCAATCCCACTGCTTTTTGTGGATCAAATGTATTGTTTTTTGGCCACCCAGCTGGGTGACTGGAACTTGGCAAGAGTAAGAAATCGTCTCCTGAAGAGATGTGAGTGCCTGGAGGAGGGGTGAGTGCTCCCACTGGAGTCTGGGCTATAAAGGCATTGCAGAGAAACGTTAAAGACGAGCAAAGACACCTGCTCTGCTGTGCTCTGCAGGAGTGTCAGGCTCCAAGTGAGTGTGACTTTGGATTTAAAATGTTCTAGGCAACTGAAATGGGAATCACATTGGAAACAAGGAGATAACTTGTGTTTCAGTGACACCATAACTCACAGTCTACAAATGAAGCAGCAGCAACCAAGGATAGATACTTGATTGCTCATCTTTTATGGAACCCATGCTCCTCTCCAATTTCTACCCATTCATTCATCCAGTATGCACTGGGAACACCTGGTGCATCTGGGCACTATTGCAGGCACCAGGGGTACAGTTCTGAACCAAACAAAACCTCTCCTCTAGGAGCTAACCTTCCAGGTGGGGGAGATAGGCCACAAACAAACAAGCAGATATTCCATGCCAAATAGTGCGAAATGCTATGGGGAAAAAATACCAGGTTAAGACAGAGGCAGTTTTAGGGTAATACATTTTGGAATGTGAACAAGCTTTCCTCTTTGTTAAATTGATACTGCTTACAATGTGTGAAGGCCAGGCAAGGTACCTGACAGACACATTTGTTGGACACCACATTTATGTAACGATATCTGTGAATATAATTGTGTTTTCACTTGTGTTTCCTTTCTGGCTGTCACAACTACCCCCACGTGGGAAACAGGATAGGTGTGCTCCTCCTGGGATACTGAGACGTGGAGAGGTTAGTGATCTGCTCACGGATAGGCACTTAGTTAAAAGCAGACTTTAGATTTAAGTAATAAGTGACTTATACCATGCTTATATCACACTTAATTTTTCATTCACTCAGCAAATATTTATTTAGTGCCTGGAATTTTGTGGGTCTGGTTTTGATTGCTGTCTCAGTGGCCAAAGACATAGATACTGGTCCAGACTCATGGAGTTGAGAGTGTTGTGGAGAGACGATATTAAGCAAATGATTAGATGTGACATAAAAGTTAGGAAGAAATGTTTTGAGCTGGGGAATCTAGACAAGGGAACCTGACCTTGTCTGGCCTAAGAAATAGTCATCTGAATAATCTAGTTATAGTTAGAAAACCATAATGTAATCTTGTTACATTAAAAATTCCTGAATATGGCATAGTGGAAAAAATGTTCCTTGCTCAGTCGTGTCTGACTCTTTGTGACCCCATGGACTGTGGCCTGCTAGGTTCCTCTGTCCATAGAATTCTCTAGGCAAGAAAACTGAGTGGGTTGCCATTGCCTTCTCCAGGAAGGAATGACCTAGGGGTAGAACTGGGTCTCCTGCATTGCAAGCATATTCTTTACCAACTGAACCACCAGGGAAGCCCAAATATAGCATATTTAAAGTTAATTGGTTGACCAGAATTGTAAATTTTGTGTGCACCATTAAAAATTGAACTACCGTCATATATTTGTGTATGTATGCAGTTCTCCCTTGGCCATGACTGAATAGCCCTAGCATTACAGCACCTTGGAGATAATATCCAGGTCTTTCCTTGGTGTATCATGAAGAAAGGACCACTGCTTATTTATCAACTTTTTAGTGATGGTAATTGCCCTTTGTGTATGGTTTTAAAATGGTAAAGAGCTACTCATAATATTTTATCATTATTCTGACTTATGCAAAATTTAGAATACTTGAAATTTACCCATTTATCCATCATGTCTTCTCAAATAAATAGTAATGATTAGCTTCAGTGGAGCCCTTTACTATGTCCTGGTCACTGAGTGAGATAGTATTTATGTAGTATTCACCTATGAGGCAGGTTCTATTAAAGCCCGTGTTTACTTGTGGTTAAATGGAAGCACTAAGCAGTTAATAAAGCTGCTCAAGGTCATACGGCTGGTAAGTGGGGAAGCCGGAATTGGAATGCTCAACTTTTATGCTATGATGAATGAGTAAGAGCAAAGCTGTGAGTATGAAGTTTGATAGTAGCCACAACTGAAGTGACTTAGCAGCAGCAGCACAACTCCTTTTGTAGAAGCAGGTCCCAACCAATCTGTGCTCACTGTGGGACTGAAACATATGCTGAGCTTATGTGGACATCACTGTGGACATTCACTGAGAGACTGAGTTGGCAATGGAGGAGGAGGTCACCCAAAGGGAAGCAAGCTTCAGGAAGCAGCGGTTTGGTTCAGGGACAGCGGTCAGCATTGGAAGGCGGTCGTAATCTCAGCCAGCCCCACGACTGTCATCTGAGTGCTGTCTGACCCTCTGGCCTGGCCCTGTGCCTTCATGCATGAATTCTGGGGCAGGAGAGAGGATGCTGGGGGGCTGTGGGGAGAAGGACCAGTGTGTGTCAGGGGGAGCAGAATAAGAGTGTAAGAACTCTAGAATTTCTGTGGGAAGCACAGGTTGAAACAAGAGCGTCAGTATCTGTGTTACTAGGGATGGAGAACGACATTTTAATGTTAAAGAAACACGGAAACACTGATGGCGATAATGTGCGGAAGAGACTTTTCTACACTTACCCAACTCTAAGCCTCGGCTCCTCTCCAATCCTACCCCAGTAGGCTCGGAGATGGGATGAAAAACCCTCTCTTGTTTTGTGTCATAAACTTTTAAGGATGCATGACATATGTGCGGAAGAATGCACTAGTTATACGTGGACAGCATAGTGAGTTTTCATGAAGTGGACACCATATGAAGACCAAGAGGCAAAACTTAAATGTATCTCCACAGCCCCCTCACTGTCCACCTCACTGTCTTGACTTCTCATGGCGTATGTTAGTGGAAGATACTGCGTTTTTAATATTTTTAATAAAATTAGTTCAAAGACCAATGAAAGTCTCCCAACTGCAAGCCTCTTTTTTTCTAGTTGATAAAAGAATTTTCAGCAACCAAATTACTTAATGATGAAAACTTTTCCAAAATATTCTTTTAGAAGCATGAGTGTCTTTCAAAAAGCAACTACTTTCCCCCCTCATCTCCCTTATAAGAAACCCGTTTCTGAGTTTCTGACTCAGGAAGCCTGGGGGCCCTAGAATTGGTATTTTTAAGACGGTCCCAGGTGAATTGATGCTGCTAGTCTGCCTTGAGAGCCTTGAACATGACTGCTTGAAGCTAAGAGCTAATGGGGAAAAGATGAATAGATTTGCAAGACTCCAGGCTGGAAGCCAGAATTTATTTTAGCTGATGGGTAAGGAGTCACCTCGCCCTTTCTGGGCGAGGAGTATGGAGGCCTGCCTATGCCAAAGATCGCACACTTGGCAGTCTCCTTCCAGAAGCTTCAAGTGTCTATGAGCAGTGCCTCCGTCACACTTCCCTTTGAGACCAACAAATATGTCAGGTGCACATCTTGAGAAACTGTTTAGAGGGTCTCTTTTATTCATCATCTCCTAAGTGCAGATGATAATAGTTTATGCCGAATTGTTCTAATTTTCTTACTTTATATCTGAGATATATATGATTTATGTAAATATCACATTGATTAAAAATTAAAAAAATTCTATTTATCTATTTATTTTTGGCTGTGCTGGATATTTGTTGCTGCATGGATTTTCTCTAGTTGCAGCGAGTAGGGACTATTCTTTAGTTGCAGTGCATGGGCTTCCCATTGTGGGAGCTTCTCTTGTTGCAGGGCTCTAGGGCTTGCAGGGGAGAAGGCAATGGCTAACCCACTCTAGTACTCTTGCCTGCAAAGTCCCATGGATGGAGGAGCCTGGTAGGCTGCAGTCCATAGGGTTGCTAAGAGTCGGACATGACTGAGCGACTTCACTCTCACTTTTCACTTTTCTGCATTGGAGAAGGAAATGGCAGCCCACTCCAGTGTTCCTGCCTGGAGAATCCCAGGGACGGGGGAGCCTCATCGGCTGCTGTCTGTGGGGTCACACAGAGTTGGACATGACTGAAGTGACTTAGCAGCAGCAGCAGGGCTTGCAGGCTTCAATAGTTGTGGACCTGGGGTCAGTGCAGCTTCTAGGTTCTAGAGCACAGGCTTAATAGTTGTGATGCATGGGCTTAGTTGTTCTGAGACATGTGGGATCTTCCCAGATCAGGATCGAATCCATATAACCTGCACTGGCTGGCATATTCTTTACCACTGAGCCACCAGGGAAACCCTTAATTTTTAACATATATAAAATATCCTATATTTTCCTATTTATTCTTATTCCTAAAATTACTTCCTATTTATGTTGTAAATCTCATTAGGAGACAAGACCATTATGCTTGAATTTTAAAAACTATATTGCCATAACTCCCCACAGTATTTTAGCGCTCTTATCATTTGCTTTTTCTAGGCACTTGTTTTCATCAGAGTTCTGATTGATTAAATACTGCAGGGTGTTGTTTGCTTATGATAGATCCACAATGCAGATACAAGTAATAGATCTGTAATTAAAGGGAGCAGACATTTGAAATGAAACATCAGTATTGGTAAAAGAGAATTATGTGATGCTGATTAGATTGTGTGTGTGTGTGTGTGTGTTTATCGCTCAATCATGTCCAGCTCTTTGTGATCCCATGGACTGTAGCCCGCCAGGCTTCTATGTCCATGGAATTCTTTGGGCAAGAATACCGGAGTGGGGTGTTATTCCCTTCTCCAAGATTGCTTATATACTACATCTAATATTTGGGCTGAGTCAGAACTAGGGTCAGCCCCTTTTATCCTGTCACCTCAGTGACTTGCAGTCTAGAAGAGGCTCTCTTTCAAATGTCACCCAAAGTTGACTTAATGCAAATGAGCTATGAGCAGTTAAGAATTCAATCTTGGAAGCAAAGTTTTTTCTCAATGATAGGGTTATATGGAAAAACGCTGTGTGGAGCACCGCAACCTCTGTTGTAAATATTCTTTCAGTTTTAACGATAGGTGTTACTCTGGCCATGAAATCCTGCGCATTATTTACAGCTGTTCCTCTTGTTCTCACCTGGTGTGACAAAACAGTCACTGGAAACACAAGGCAAACTACTTTGATGCTCTCGGAGGGTTAAATACTGCTTATCGACATCTGCTGGGATCTTATGCTAGACTTTACTGCAGGCTCTGGTTCCTTCCACTATGGAATTTACTCCTGCTGGCACTCACGCTTTTTGGCTTGTAACTTTCAGTGACCTTTAACTCTGGGAGGAGGGTCTCTCTCTACACCCTGGCTTTTGGTTTAACAGGTGCCTGTTTAGGCTAGTAGGATGGTCAGAAGTAATGATGTGCTTCTTCCGAACCTAGGCCTCAGGAGGTCTTACGTGTTTCCTGTCTGTTCTCTTGCACCTCCCATCACCATGAAAGAACATCTGGGATAGCCTATAGATCCCAGCATTAGAATAAGAGACACATGGATCTTAATTGCCCTTTCCAAGTTGTACTGGCCAAACCCAGCTTAAAGCTGCTGCTGCTAAGTCACTTCAGTCGTGTCTGACTCTGTGCGACCCCAGAGACGGCAGCCCACCAGGCTCCCCCGTCCCTGGGCTTCTCCAGGCAAGAACACTGGAGTGGGTTGCCATTTCCTTCTCCAATGCACTAAAGTGAAAAGTCAAAGTGAAGTCACTCAGTCGTGTCCGACCCTCAGCGACCCCATGGACTGCAGCCTACCAGGCTTCTCCATCCATGGGATTTTCCAGGCAAGAATACTGGAGTGGGGTGCCATTGCCTTCTCTGAGCTTAAAGCAGAGCCACCATTCAATCCTCAGATACATGAGCAAGCTAAGCCTAGTTCAGTTGATCCCCCGCTGACTGTAGATGTATGAGCAAGCCTCGCTGCAGTCAGCAGAGTCATACAGCTGAGCCAAGCCTAGATCAGCCAATCTGTGGCCAGCTTACAGATGGCATAAGCTATAAAAGATGATTGTTGTTCTAAGCCACCGAGTCTTGAGGTGCTTTGTTATGCAGCTGTAGCTGATTGATATGTTTTTGGATGCCAAAGAGATCACCAAAATGTGACAAAAAAGGAAATAGAAATTGATTGTGTGGAGAACTGAAAGCTAATGTCATGCATTTCTGTGTAAAAAATACATCAGTAGTAAAAGGAACGGGATTTCAAAATAGGAAGAAAAGCAAAATGAACAAAATGTTTAGAGACAAGGATTAGCCAAAGGTAAGATAAGATTAGATATATCACTGAACAAAAGCATATAGAATAAATGCACAGTGGACGGTAAGAAAAAATGCTGTCTGAGGATTCTGGAAAATCTTCAGGCTTCCCAATTAAATGACCAAACTGTATACTTTCTGGAAAAAAGATCTACTTGAGGAAACAGAAGGCAAAAATGTTGAAAAATCTACTTAAATAGTAACTCATTTATTCAGCCCAATGACTGCTAATTTCTAGGCATGAAATGTTCATAAAATGGCTGTAATTGAAGGTATTTTGCTCCAATAGAGTAAAATTTAATCTTAAATCCATGGCATTTAAACTTATTTGTATGAGATTCTGGTAAATGCTTTTTGGACAACGTCAATCCTTAGAAATGTGTGAGCTTTTGTTTGTTTTTGCTCAATATGGATACCATGAGGGAAAACATGAGCTCATTGGATCAGTATGACTGAAACAGCTTATATTTTTGTAGTCAATTCCTAATTTGCAATGTATTTTCTTATTGACAATGTTGTTGATATTATTATCATCCTTAATTTATAAGTAAAGTAAATTACTTGAGGCTCAGAGAACTTAAGGGGCTTGGGATTCAGCTACTTTTGGCTCTGGTTTCAGGTACTGACGTGTCCATCAGCATTGCTCTTTTTATGGAATTATTATTTATTCACTTATTTCTGGCGGTGCCGGGTCTTCGTTGTTGCATGGGCTTTTCCTGGTTGCAGCGAGCAGGGGCTCCTCTCTAGGTGCCGTGCGCAAGCTTCCCATTTCCGTGGCCCCTCTTGTTGCAGGGCACAGGCTGTAGGGCCCGTGGGCTTCAGCAGCTGCAGCATGTGGGCTCAGTGCTGGGGCTCTTGGGCTCCAGAGCGCAGGCACAGCAGTTGTGGTGCACAGGTTTAGTTGCCCGGCGGCACGGGGGATCTTCCCAGACCGAGGACTGAACCCTTGCCTCCTGTGCTGGCAGGTAGATTCTTCACCACTTAGGCTCCAGTGAAGCTCAGCATTGCTCTTTTTAACATAAATGTTGGAGACAAGCTTGAAGCAGTTCTTCATTCTGAATTGTAGGAGTTAAGATGGAAATATTACCATTCTGACATAATTCTTTTTAAAAAAAATTGTTTATTTTAGTTGGAGGCTAATTACTTTACAATATTGTAGTGGTTTTTGCCATACAATGACATGAATCAGCCATGAGTGTACATGTATTTCCCATCCTGAACCCCCCTCCCACCTCCCTCCCCATCCCATCCCTCAGGGTTGTCCTGGGGCACCGGCTTTGAGTGCCCTGTTTCATGCATCGAACCTGGACTGGTGATCTGTTTCACATATGGTAATATACACGTTTCAGTGCTATGCTCTCAAATCATCCCACCCTTGCCTTTTCCCACAGAGTCCAAAAGTCTGTTCTTTACATCTGTGTCTCTTTTGCTGTCTCACATATAGGGTCATTATTACCATCTTTGTAAATTCCATATATATGCGTTAATACACTGTATTGGTGTTTTTCTTTCTGACTTACTTCACTCTGGGCTCCAGTTTATCCACCTCATTAGAACTGATTCAAACGCAGTCTTTTTAATAGCTGAGTAATATTTCATTGTGTATATGTACCACAGCTTTCTTATCCATTCATCTGCTGATGGACATCTAGGTTGCTTCCATGTCCTGGCTATTGTAAACAGTGCTGTGATGAACATTGGGGCAGACGTGTCTCTTTCAATTCTGGTTTCCTTGGTGTGTATGCCCAGCAGTGGGATTGCTGGGTCATAAGGCAGTTCTATTTCCAGTTTTTTAAGGAATCTCCACACTGTTCTCCATAGTGGCTGTACTAGTTTGCATTCTCACCAACAGGGTAAGAGTGCTCCTTTTTCTCCACACCCTCTCTAGCATTTACTGTTCATAGACTTTTTGAGCAGCCATTCTGACTGGCATGAGATGGGACCTCATTGTGGTTTTAATTTGCATTTCTCTGATAATGAGTGATGTTGAGCATCTTTTCCTGTGTTAGCCATCTATATGTCTTCTTTGGAGAAATGTCTGTTTAGTTCTTTGGCCCAGTTTTGATTGGGTCATTTATTTTTCTCATGTTGAGCTGCATGAGCTGCTTGTATATTTTTGGGATTAATTCTTTGCATTCTGACATAATTCTGAGAGAACTCTTTAAGCTCTGAAATAAGATGCATTAGAAATGGTTAAGGGTGGAAGGAGGCTCAAGAGGAAGGGGATGTATGTGTGTATATATAAAAAACTGATTCACATTGTTGTACAGAAGAAACTAACACAATAAGACAATTATACTCCAATTAAAAAATAAAACAAAGAAATGGTTAGGAATTCTGGGGAAATATTCAATATAGACTATTCTGAAAGAGCTAAAAATTTGTCATATATTTAGAGTGCTAGATTGAATAACACTCAGCATTTAAATTGTTTGGTTTTGGCACTTGGGTGCACGCTGCTTTCTTCAGTATGTTTTATGGATATGTCTTATCTACCCATATGATTATTCTACTCATATATTTCCCCAATTTCTTAGAAGGAGCCAGAAATTCTCTTGGGGTGTTTCATTAATGTTAGTTTTCTTTATCCCACAAACTTATTTTAAAGGATGTCTGGCCCACTGCAGGTAGGAAACAAATATTTGTAAAATCAATAAGCATGGCCATGCTAAGGGGCTGCTTGCTGCCAGCAGTAATTGTGAATCTGTGTGATAAAAATAGACTGCCCTTGTGCTAGTGCCTCACATATGTTATTTCCATTCATCTTTATAACAATACCATCCAGTACTCATTCTTTTCCCCATTTGCAGATGAGGAAAATGAGGCTCAGAGAGATTAAGCCATTTGCCCAAACTTGCACAGCATTAAATGGCCAAGGCTAGATTCATATCTGTGTTTGAAAGACCAGAAGCCTAAAATTGTTTGTCTAGAGCTCTTTTCCTGGGTTGGGAAGATCCCTTGGAGAAGGGAAAGGCTACCCACTGCAGTATTCTGGCCTAGAGTATTCCACGGACTGTATAGTTCCATGGGGTCACAAAGAGTCGGACATGACTGAGCGACTTTCACTTTCACAGCTCCTTTCCGCAACAAATCAAGAAACCTGAGCTGTTTCCTTATCATTCCTGTAAAAGGGAAGAAAATAATGAGCTGTAAAGTGCAGTTTTTATTGTGTTCCTTTATGTTTAACCTGAAGTAGATCTTGCAGGTGGGCCCCAGAGATCTTAGGTCTTGGTCCAAGCTCAGGGCTTTCCCCAACCATCTTCTACTCTTTCTTTCTTACTTTTTTAAAAAAATTTAGTATAGTTGCTTTATAATGTTGTGTTAGTGTCTGCAGTACAATGCAGTGAATCAGCTATATGTATACATATATCTCCTCTCTCATGAGCCTCCCTCCCACCCCCACCATCCCACCCCTGTAGGTCCTCATAGAGCAGTGAGCTGATCTCTCTGTATATACTTGACTCTTTCTTCATGCCCATGAGCTGACACTTCTTGATGATTGCTCACAAACATGCATCTGATGAAACTCAGAGCTTTCTCAGATGCTTGCTTGCCCAAGGCTCTTTAGAGATTTTCTAGCAGCTGAGTGCTCTGGACAAACCTCCCCTCCTCACTTCCCCCTTAGCATGTCACGCTTCCAGACTTGGCCCGGTTTGTGGGATGGTGTAGCTGGGTGGGAAAGGGGAGCAGCAGTGGAGGAATATAATTTCAGAGGACCTTCCAACAAAGATCTAGATGGTGGGCACAGTAGCTGAGCTGGGATTGGATGTGAAATATTTGGTGACCCCCAGTTATTTTAGTATAACGTTTCTTTAAGCTTGTGAACCCTTTGTCTTCCTATGAGAATATCTTCTGTGATATAGCTGAAGGGGCAAGCTGGAAGTGACTGGGACCTTGCTGATGTGAAACCCAAACTAATATATATATATTGTCGATTGCTAGGATTCTGGAAAGAAGGAAGGGCCAGCTGACAGATAACCCTGGACTTCCACCAAGACTCTATTTTCCACTCATTAAAAATAGGAACTAAATTTGGTATGAAACCACCAAACAAAATTCGACCGAAGAATGCAGTGTCCGTGTTTTTATACTGGCATTGCAGTCATCCCACAAGCCAATGATAATAATTTCCCAAGTAGACTTTGGCCAGGCCTAGGCCTTTTGCCTTAGGCATGTTTCCCTCTTGATGTCATACTGTCTCCTCTTTGGCATTTTACTAGATCTTGTGGGTCTCCGCCAAGGGCACCAGACAAGCTTTCTGTCAGGAGTTTTTCCAGGCTAGGAGCCAAAAAAGTGGCTTGGGGTTGTCCAAAACCTCCTTAACTGTTCTTTTCAGCCTCATCAGTTATAACAGAGGTGAGAGGGTGCAGGACACAATGGCTTATGTCATTGAGTGGGTTTGCTGACTGTTTATTAATTGGCAACATATAGAAATCTGTTAGAAGAATGTGACTTGTTACTACCAGCATGCAAGTTATGTCTAGCAGGAAGAAACTAAGAATTGGAAATGGGAAATATCTTCCAATTCAATCTGTCTTCACCAAAGGAAGGAAAATCTTCTGGTTTCACCAGTGTGAAAGCTCCAGTTACAACCAACAATCAGCTTGATATTTGAGTCCTGTGTTCATTGTGGTTTTCACGTTGTGTGAAGTCGCCCAGACTTACATTGTAACACAGACATCGCACTGGACCTTTCAGACCCAAGATGGAAAGTTGAGCTGCCTATCAGTAAGCAATATTTTTAAAATCTTGGAGCCTTTTCATCATGACGTCATTTGGGTTCACAGCTCAGATTGCTTCCTAGCTGATACTCTTTCCGTCCAGAATTGCAACGTGCGCCTTGTGGCGCTTGGGAAATGCCTTGAGACTTTCACTCTGCTTTTACTTATAAATAGATTTCCACCATTACCGTATAAATCAAGTTAAGATTAAGTCACCTTGTATTAGTATCCAGAATATCACCATAAATTGGAATGTGGCATAAGCTGTAATGAGACCAAACTCAGTTAGTGGACGCAAAAATATGAGCAGCTAACATACAGACTCACAGTTTATTCAGTTAAAAATATTGTTTTAATTAAAAATATTTTTTTAAATTCCATTTCATCTAGCTCAAGTTAACTTGCTTAGGTTTCCATTTTGTATCATTTCTTTTAGGGAGATTTGAAAATCATCATCAATTGCCTCCTGGGGTTATTTAATTTGAATTTTGAATTGCCTGTTTATCTCAAGTTGATGGTTTAGATTGCAAAGCACAGTTCAAAAACAGGCAAGCAGCCTCAGAATAAATACTCCAACTTATTTTTTTCATAGATTGCTTAAATTATGTTATATTCAACTGTGTAGAGACAAACAGAGAGTGCCTTTAGCAAGATGAGCCATCGCTTTATTTTTAAAGCTCGCTTATGTCAACGCTTTCTATCCATGGCTAGGTTAGCCACCATTATTCAGGGGTGAGATCAGAGTCCTTTTCTTTCCTAGAGCTGCTTGCCATTTTCTCCACACCTGCCTTACAAGTGACAGCTCTGTGGGTGTCCTCATAAATTACAAATCATGTGCCTTGGTCCTGATGCCTTGGGACAGGCACAAAGTTAGAAACTGTCCTGTAACTTTAGAACTGTAGCTGCAGGATGGGACAGCTGAGTAGAGAACAGAGATGCGCATCAGCAGGGGTTCTGTTAAGACACTATCAAGCCCCCTGCCTGAGGCTGGTGGACAGTTTGTCCAGTTTGTGCTGGAAACTCAGTAGAAGTTGTAAAAGGAAATGGGATGGTCAGTAGGCTAAGGGGGTGGGAGGATGCATCTGAAAGGGAGGGTTTTTTCCTTTTAGGGTAATAATCAGGTCTGTGATCATGTGGTAAAAATATACTCCCTTTCAGCATCCTCATTTTGTTTAAAAACTTACTGAATTTGCTGAGACCGATGACATTCTGATTTCTGAATGGAATAAGGATTTAAATTTCCTCCTTTAAAATTTCTCCTCCCATAGATTTCATAATAAAAGCTTGAAGTAGACATAAGAACAGCCAAAAATGTAAATGTATATAATGAATAACTTTCCACATAATTTTTCCTAGATATACCAGGTAACTGATGCACCTATAAGGAAGCATGATATATCAGTTAGCTCTAGCTGTGTAACAAATCACCCCCAAAGCTTACTGACTTAACAAAATCATTTATTACTTCTCATGGGTCCACAGTTCTGACGGTCAGTTTTCCTAGTCTGAGCTGCAGTCAACTGAACTCATTCAGGAATCCATGATCAATAGCTGGTCCACTAGACAGCACTCTTAATCTTGGCCAAATTGTCTAGGGCTTCAGTTAGGACAGCTGAGCAGATCTGACTTTGTTCCACATATTGCAAACTTACCTGAGCATATAATCGTTGTGAAAGTTTAGGAATATAAAGACAGTAGATGTGCAATAAATGTGCAAAAGCTTTATAAAGTCTCTGCTTATGTCAATTTGCTACTGCCCAATTGCAAGAAGATCCAACCAGTCCATCCTAAAGGAAATCAGTCCTGAATATTCATTGGAAGGACTGATGCTAAAGCTGAAACTCCAATATTTTGGCCACCTGATATGAAGAACTGACTCATTTGAAAAGACCCTGATGCTAGGAAAGATTGAAGGCAAGAGGAGAAGGGGATGACAGAGGATGAAATGGTTGGATAGCATCACCGACTCAATGGACATGAGTTTGAGTAAACTCTGGGAGTTGGTGATGGACAGGGAGACCTGGTGTGCTGCACTCTGTGGGGTCGCAAAGAGTCAGACACAACTGAGTGACTGAACTGAACTGAACTGAACTGGCTGAAGCAAATCATATGGCAAATCCAAGAGTTAGTGTGGGAGGAAAAGTGTAGATACATGAACACATCAAAAAACAGATTTTTTTTTTTTTTTTGGTATTCCACACATGGCAAACAGCCTAACTCTTCCGACTGAGTTATTAATGTAATAGAATGTTATGATTAGAGCTGTACTGACCAAGAACTGTGGAGGCAGTCTGAAAGACCTCTCCACTTCCCCAACCCCCACCAACCTGTCAGGTGTTATTCTTCTACCTAGAATAAGTTTATTTATAATATTAGGACTAAAACATAAAGGTCATGTCTTTGAAATTCCTTAGTTGTATTACAACAGCAAATCTCAGTTATTTTTGCCTTTTTAAATGAAGAAAAAGGTTAGAAGGAGGGTTAAGGGACTTTCTTCCCCACCCCCACCCCGCACCTGAAATATGTGTTTTCCAGGGATGGAAGCTGCAGTTGACCTGCAGTGATATTTAATAGTTCATTCCTAGGATAAATCAGGCGCTTTGCTGATGCTACGCTTAGCAAGGAAAAAATTAATCAAATTTTCTGACATATGGGTTTTACCAGGTGTCTAGTTTGGTCTTAATGTTAGAGGATTTTCTCTTTTGCCCCCTGCTAGAGTGGAACCAAGGCTTAGGGCCACACAGGCAGACATGCTGTATGTTCTGATTTAGAAGCAGACCTCATCTTCTCCAAGACAGAGCAGAATTGTTCATGGCCTTGATGAGCTCCACCTGCCCTGTTTCTCTAGTGTGGTTGAAGCAATTTCATCTGCTGACCACCCAGTGTGTGTGTGCGTGTACACTTTTGTGTGTGTGTTTAAACTAATAATTATATAATGGTCAGTGTTTCTCTCTCTGGGAAAACACTCTGTTCTGGGAATCTGAAAGCTGAGTGACAGTTTAGTGCTCTCAGTGTATGGACCAGCAGCCTCAGGATCATCTGCGAACTTGTTTTAAGTGCAAAGTCTGGAACCCTCACCGCATTCCCACTGAATCTGAAACTCTGAGTGGAGGAAGAGATCAAGTGATCTGACTTGTGTTTTAACAGACCTTCCAGGGGATGCTGATGCTTGCTAAAGTCCAGGGGATGCTGATGCTTGCTAAAGTCCAGGGGATGCTGATGCTTGCTAAAGTTGGAAATCACTCATTTGGAGCTTCTGTAGCTGCGCTGTCCAGTATAGTAGACACTACCCACCTGTGGCTATTTACATTGACATTACTTAAAACTTAAAATTCAGTTTCTCAGCCACACTAGCTATATTTCAAGTGCTCAATAACCACGTGTGGCTAGAGGTGACTATATTACATGGTGCAAATCTGGAGGATTTCATCTATCACTGCAGTTCTGTTGCACAGTTCTCTCCTATAGCATTTCAAGTCTCCAGCTAACACCCTGGGATCCTCGTTCCTTCAAGTACTCCTCTCCAGGGTGCTTCCCTTTTCAACTGGGAGGGTCTTGACTCTTGTAATCTCCGGGGTCTTTTATTATCATGGGTATCTTGTACATATGATGGCTTCCTTTCCTCCTTGTCTAATGTTCTAATTGGCACACGGTGGCGCTAGCGGTAAAGAACCTGCCTGCCAATGCAGGGGGCGTAAAAGAGACGTGGGTCTGATCCCAGGATTGGAAAGATCCCCTGGAGGAAGGCATGGCATCCTATTCCAGTATTCTCGCCTGGAGAATCCCATGGATAGAGGCACCGGGTGGGCTACAGTCCATACGTTCCCAAAGAGTTGGACATGTCTGAAGCGATTTAGCAGCAACAGCATGCTTAACAATGGAATTAATTTCCATCACTAAAAATTGGGATTATTTCTTACACAAAAATTTTCATTTATCTCCAAAAAAATTGGAGTATCTGGCCACCAGGACTTCTACCTGCCTGTAATCTGCTGGGCTGGGCAGCAGTTTCCCCCTCTAGCTGGGTGGGTGCACTCCAGTTTGCCCCAAGCCTCTACCCAGTTCACTCGTTTATGGTCCCTGCCTTACCACACTTGAATTTTGGATTGCCTGATATAGGCGTCCCATCTTCTCTTCCTTAGTTCTTCATTTCAGGGGCCACGGGATTCTCAAAATCTCTGTAAAAGTCTCTGACAAGTTCTCTGATGACGGGTTGGATTGTAGTTCCTCGATGAAATAAGTTTTTTTAAGAGAACTTTTAACAGGCCACCCAAGGTAACTGAAAGAAGCCGATCAGTTAGCTGAGAGAGAGATGTTCACGGACACCATCTCACTCCCGAGGCAGGATCCATGACCACTGACTTCCGTTTGACTCAAGGCAAGGCTGTCCGGGTTGCACTGAGGAGTCTTTAAGACTTTTTGGGCAGCGCCTGCCTCAGGAAGCAAGAGCACTTTACAAAAACCCTGGAGAAATCTTCATATGTCTTTGTAGAGAGCAGAACAGTCTGACAGAAATGTGTATAATGCAAATGGAAATCTTGAATTACAAAAGAGAAGCTGGGGATGTATTTTCAAAAATTGAAGTATAGTTGATGTACAATATGATGTTAGTTCCAAGTGTACAGCTTAATGGTCTGGCAGTCAAATACAGTAGGAAATGATCAGCACCACAAGCCTAGTAACCATCTGTTACCAAACAAAATTATGGCAATGTTTTGCCTATATTTCTTATGCTATATATTATATTCCTGTGATTTGTTTATTTTATACCTGGAAGTTTGTACTTCTTAAACAGCTCCTCCTATTTTGTTCACCCCCCAACCCATACCTCTTACCAGTGGCAATTACCAGTTTGCTCCTGTCTGTATCTGTAGGTCTGATTCTGTTTTATTTGTTTATTTGTTTTGTTTTCTAGATTATACCTATAAGTCAGATCATACAATAGTTGTCTTTCTCTGCCTGACTTATTCACTTAGCATAGTACCCTCTAGATCCATCCATGTTGTCACAAAAAACAAGATTTTATTCATGTTTATGGCCAAGCAATGTTCCATTGCATGTATTAATATATACCACACCTTCTCTATCTTTTTATCTATCAGTGACCATTTAGGTTGCTCCCATATCTGGCAACTGTATATAATACTGCGATAAGCTTAGAGATACATATATCTTTTCAAATTAGTGTTTTTGTTTTCTTCAGTTAACTACCCAGAAGTGGAATTGCTGGACCATATGGTGCATGAATGCATGTGAAGTCACTTCAGTCATGTCCAACTCTTTGTTGCCTTATGGACTGTAGGCTCCGCCAGGCTCCTCTGTCCATGGATTCTCCAGGCAAGAATACTGGAGTGGGTTGCCATTTCCTTCTCCAGGGGATCCTCCCGACCCAGGGATCAAAGCTGTGTCTCTTAAGTCTCCAGCATTGGCATGCAGGGTGGTTTTATTCTTAATTTTTTGATGAAGCTCCATTTTGTTTTCCTTTTTAGTTGCACCAATTTACATTCCCATTAACAGTTTATGAGGGTTCCCTTTTCTCTACATTCTCACAAACACTTGCTATTTGTTGTGTTTTTTAATGATGGTTATTCTGATGGGTGTGATGTGGTATCTCACTGTGGTTTTGATTTACATTCCCCTTATGATCAGTGATGTTGAGCACCTTTTCATGTGCCTGCTGGCCATTTAAATACCTTCTTTGGAAAAAATGTCTGTTTAGGCCTTTGACCATTTTAAAATTTGAATATTTCATTTTTTGTGGTATTGAATTGTGTAAACTCTTTATACAATTTAAATATTAACATTTTATCAGATATATCATTGCAAATACTTTCTCCCATTCAGTAGATGGCCTTTTCATTTTGTTGATGATTTTCTTCACTGTGCAAATGCATCTTAGTTTGATGCTGTCCAGTTTTTTATTTTTGCTCTTGATGCCCTTTCTTGAGGAAACAGATTAAAAAAAATACTGTTAATACTGATGTCAGAGTTTACTACCCATGTTTTTTTCCTATGAGTTTTATGGTTTCAGTTCTTAGATTTAAGTCCTTAATCTATTTTGATTCTAGTTTTACACATGGTGTAAGAAAACGGTCCAGTTTTATTTTTTGTATATAGCTATCTAATTTTCTCAACAACGTTTATTAAGACTGTCTTTCCCGCCTTGTATACTCTTGCCTCCTTTGTAGAGACTGATTGACCACAAAAGCATAGGGTTTTTTTTCTGAGTTTTGTATTCTGTACCATTGGTCTATGTTTCAGCCTTTGACCCAGTACCATACTGTTTTAATTACAGTATTTTTGCAGTATAGTTTGCAAAAAGGGAGTATGATGTCTTCAACTTTGTTCTTTTATAAGATCAGTTTGGATATTCAAGGTATTCTGTAGCTCCATACAAATTAAAAAATTTTTTGTTTCAGTTCTGTGAAAAAAATGCCATTGGCATTTTGATAGCAATCACACTGAATCAGTAGATTTCTCTGGCCAAGGTCAGAGTCATTGTTGGTAGGCACTACCATAGGTTGTGGATACATGAGTGTAAACAATGAGGAAATCAATCTATAGTAATGTTTAAGAAATACATAAAATAATTATATTTTATACATTGAAAAATAGTAAAGAGGAGATGATACTTTTCTCCAAGGGCATATTATAAACTCAATCCAGTTTAGTGAATCCTATTTGATCACTATTTTCTCTAGGCTGTAAAACTGGGATAATAATACCTATTGCATAGTATTTTTTGAGAACTATGTGAAATTATTAACATGCAGTCTTTTCACCAGGCTTGGCACAAAGTCATCCACAGCATTCACTTATTTCTTTTTTCTACCTTCCTCCTGTCTCTAGACTCCTTCAGTTCAGTTCAGTTCAGTCACTCAGTCGTGTCCGACTCTTTGCGACCCCATGAATCGCAGCACTTCAGGCCTCCCTGACCATCACCAACTCCCGGAGTTCACTCAGACTCGCATCCATCGAGTCTGTGATGCCATCCAGCCGTCTCATCCTCGGTTGTCCCCTTCTTCTCCTGCCCCCAATCCCTCCCAGCATCAAAGTCTTTTCCAATGAGTCAACTCTTCGCTTGAGGTGGCCAAAGTACTGGAGCTTCAGCTTTAGAATCATTCCTTCCAAAGCAATCCCAGGGCTGATCTCCTTCAGAATGGACTGGTTGGATCTCCTTGCAGTCCAAGGGACTCTCAAGAGTCTTCTCCAACACCACAGTTCAAAAGCATCAATTCTTCGGCACTCAGCCTTCTTCACAGTCCAACTCTCACATCCATACATGACCACTGGAAAAACCATAGCCTTGACTAGATGGACCTTAGTCGGCAAAGTAATGTCTCTGCTTTTGAATATACTATCTAGGTTGCTCATAACTTTTCTTCCAAGGAGTAAGCGTCTTAGTTTTTCACTATTTAACTATGTTATATATTGAGAGACTATTGAGAAATATTCCAGTGGCAGAATAGATGTATTTCAGAGATGAATCAACTGACTTAGATATACAGAGGTAGTATCACCTTCAAATGCCTTAAAAAGAAAATTCTTGTATAACATCAGTGAAAAGCACAACTCGTCATTATTACATATCACAGTCTTTGCCAGGAGTTGTGGTCACATTCTGATCCCACGTACTTTGTTTTATGTGAAGATGTTGCTTAGTAACCTTGTATTAAGGGAAAATGGACAAGCTGTCTCGGGCATTTCTAACTCAAGTCAATACCACTATATCCTTGGTATGATTGGGAAATTCTACTCAAGGTCAATGGACTAAATAGCATTCTTCCTTGATTCCAGCCTTTTTCTCTGTAACACATGATTTTAAACTTGAAACATTAACTACTAAGCAGGTCTAAATCATCATTAAATTCAGGTTGAATATCTTACTGTTCTTTGGGACTTTGCACTTTTCTTGAGACATAATAAATGCTGAAAATGGGTGGATCATTTGAAGTTTAGCAACTGTTATAGAAAGTCCAGTTAAAAAAGATTTAATTGAAAAGTCAAAGGGGAAGACATTGCCTCTATATTTGTTTATAAAGGATATTAGTAATCCATTTAGCATTTATTCAAGTTTATAAAATTTTATACATTCAATTTGATTAATATTTATTGAGTGTCTTTTGAGTGTAAGTTATTGTGCCAGCACTAACTATGCTGAAACTCACAGAAAGCATTAATGACAAAACAATGCAGTGATGGTGAACTAGCAAACCCCTGACTCACGATTAATATGTCGAGTGTCATGATTGCTTTGTGTCCTCTGTTCAGGTATTCAGTCTCCACAACAGGCCTGGAGTCAGCTAGGATTTATTTCTCAATAAGAGAAGGGTTGATTGATTGAAAAATGTACATGGTTTTGTTTCAGAATACTCATGAATGACTGTGATTATTGACTGGTCAAGATTAGGTTTTATTTCTACTCTGCTGTTTTGTGATGGTAGGAACTAGCCAAGGTAGGACCCAGGACCCCCTTTTGTTTGGGATGGCAAATAATCCACTATGATTATTATTCCACTGTGATGACACAAAATGCTGCTGCTGCTGCTGCTAAGTCGCTTCAGTCGTGTCCGACTCTGTGCGACCCCATAGATGGCAGCCCACCAGGCAAGAACACTGGAGTGGGTTGCCGTTTCCTTCTCTATGAGACAAAATGGGGGTGAGTAATTTCTCAAATTAAAATAGGAATGAGAGGATGTAGGAATGGATTCTGGTTGGATAAAATAGGACATGTCTAGTTTTCAACCATATGGCATCTAGCAACCGCAATGATTTTGTGATACCTGTAACTCTCAGAATATTGTGTTCTCTTTCAACATTAGAGATACAAAAATCTACTCCTGCTTTTAGATCTTCTCAAATTTCACTTTTTCCTTGATGACCTGCCCACTTTTCTGAAGCAAAATAAGGATTTGATCATACACTATCTGACAGATGCTTAGCTCATAGAGGCTATATCTCACACATCTTCATAGCTGCAACAGCAGGAAGAAACCATCCCTACACTGCAGCATCTCAAAGGCCTCCAGTCTTGGCTTCTAGGCAATTAGACTTTTGCTTCTGTCAATGAGAAGGGATTCAGCCTACCCTGATGAAGGGGTCCAAGAAAATCTTCCCAGTGGAGGGGCATGAATTTCCCACCTCTCCTTTCAAAGGATTTTTCCTCCCTATTTCCATGCCTGTTTACATCTCCTAATGGATTTGCAGAGATGTAGACTTATTCACCTCTTCTAGCTAGCTTGTTCATCTCACTAAATTCAGACATAAAATCTGAATACACAAGGGTCACTATAAGGTGCAAATTAGAAATCAACAAAGGAA
Organism: Ovis aries; assembly: GCF_016772045.2. Taxonomy (NCBI): domain Eukaryota; kingdom Metazoa; phylum Chordata; class Mammalia; order Artiodactyla; family Bovidae; genus Ovis; species Ovis aries. The sequence goes on from NC_056061.1 coordinate 20,847,651, forward strand.
GAAATATTTTCCTTTGGCGGGTAAAGTGCTGATATCTTAGGTGAGTTCTTATAAAAGCAGACCTTGAGTCAAAGATGTGAGTGCAAGTAGCTACTTGTTTGGAGCCTAAAAAATAAAATCCCTTCTCTTGCAGAAGTGGAGAAAGACAGATACTCAGATGTGTGATGGGCAAACAAAGAGGTCGAGGCAAATTCTACTGATACAAATAATTAACAAAATTCTCCAGTTTCAACCCCACCCTCACATATATTGCCTTCCCCAGCTCCAAGCCCTGAACCTTTCTTGGGCTTGTGTTTCCTCTGCATTTCACCCTTAGCACTTCAGTTAGGCTTCCTTAACTATATGACAATGCCCACTTGTCCACTTATTTTCCATCTTTCAAATGTTGTTGGCACTTCTTAAATATTTTTGTCTCTTTTCCCATTTGCAAACTAATTTATAAATCCTTTGTATTATTCTATAGTGTTGTTTAAGGAGGACACAGAGATAGAGTACATAGGTGCAGCTATATATAGATATGGATACAAATATAGATATAAGTGACTTCCCTTGTGACTCAGTCGGGAAAGAATTCACTTGCAGTGCAGGAGTCCACCTGCAATGCAGAAGACCTGGGTTTGATTTCTGGGTTGGGAAGATCCCCTGGAGAGGAGAAGAAAATGGCAACCCATTCCAGTATCCCTGCCTGGAAAATCCCATGGACAGTGAAGCCTGGCAGGCTACAATCCATGGGTTGCGAGAATTGGACATGATTTAGTGACTACGCCAGCATTGTAGATATATAAAGAGACAGAGAAGAGTTTGGCTGTGGTGCTAAGCTGGAGATATCTCATATTGTCTAAAGTATGCATCTAAGAGATAGTGGACATCTTTAATTCCTGTGATCTAGTGGCCACAAATGTTTGGATGACTATATGATATTAAGAGAGCATATAGTCATACAAATATTTGTGGCCACTAGATCCTGGATTAAGCAGTCTCCTACTTTCCTACCAGGTAGAGTAGAAAACAATTTTGTTAAAATTAAAAGAAGGAGCTATTGAATTTCCATTCCCTCTGCTTGAAACATAGACAAATAATAAGCCATGGTTTTAGCAGTATTTGGGAAAGGAGAGGGATGTACCCACACATATACACGCAAGTATGCATATACACTAATTTTTTCTGAGAACTTAAACATCATTGTAGGTTCTGTGCTTTACACAGGAAAGTTTGGTCTGTAAAAATAGAATTTATTGAATTTTTCAAAGAAGTCACTATTTCTGGTTTCCTCTCTATTAGTGAGGTAAGGGAATAGGGGCATAATGAAAAATTCATCTAGGATGAAAGCTGAAGCCTTGAGCCAGGGTACGTATCTTTTCACGGACCCAGCTGCTCAGGAAACATCAGACTGAGATATGTCCAAATACATCAATTTGGTCTCTCATCCTGGGCTTAAATTTACCAAGCGTTAGTGAATGTCACTGCAGTTCCCAGAGACTAAAGAGGCATCAACTTCTCTATGTAGCCTGTAAGCCTCCTTGTAAGAAAACCATTATTCTGCTACTCAATTAACTGCTATGGAGACAGAGAACTATGTGCCCAGGAGAGAAAACCTTCCTTTGTGGGCTAATCAAAATCCAATGGCTTCTGAAAAGGGCTTGAAAAGATCTTTAATTAGGAAGGAGGACTAAATTTGGCATTCAAGGAAATGGTGTGTAAGTCTAACAATAAAGGCGTAAAGAATAAAGTCTACAGACTATAAGGAGGTCTGGGCTCTTCCTGACGTACCCGCTAAGGCTTCTGAGCTCCATATGTATCTCTAATTACTGTTTAACCATTTGAATTTGATGGTAGGGTTCTTAGGATCCTTTTTATATGTTTATCCCTCTTTTTTTTTTTTAACCGCCACCCCTGCAAGAACAATGCATCAAACCAGGAAAGGGAAACAGAGGGGCAATTTATGTATTAAATTGTTATAAGTAAACAATTTAGAGGAACATGGGATGTTCGATATCTTAACAACCATTTGAAGATGACTTTTTGACTTTAGCCTCTAGGGATAGTTAGATAAATCATCAATGTTACGGAAATGATCAAAATATTACTTATTTCCTGTGTCAAAATCATTCTAATTATCTATGGATTGGACAGATCACTTATCTTGTGTGAAAAGATGGAAAGAACACAGAAGTTAAATGCAAAGAGGTTGAAGCTGATGGGGTCACATAATCGTATGCAGATTACCCTTGGATTTCTGTTCTGCCTATATCCACAGAGTAACTGGAAGTGTCTCTGTTAAAACAGGGTGTGAATCTGATATGTAAAAGCCTCTATGAAATGCAACTAAGTGTAAGAAAAAGCTCTTTTGCATTTTATAAGTAGGGGCTTCAGAGTAACATTTAATCACAATTTTTGTTTTTGTGCTTTTCTTTCACCCCATAGATCATTTCCTGAAGACCTAAACTCCCAACTTCACCTACTTGAAATATAAAAATAATGAATTGGATAGGGATTTTTGTTCTGCGATTAATGATTAGTGTTTTGATCCACTTGTGTTAGTTTATATATTTTATTGGCAGTTCAAATTGTGAAGCTATCTTAGAATAAAACTTGATTGCCTTAATAAAGAAACTACCACTGTTCTAGTAGTATAATGTTGATAGTTTGTTTACCTTGCATGTGAGAATCCAGGGAAGGTGACCCAACTTGGTGGATCTTTGTGCTCCATGGTCATTCAGCCACCTCGGTCCTATGCCTTTTATATTCTGCTATCCCTTAAGGCACTGTTTGCATTAGTCAAAACTAAGTTATTGTTATAGTAGGGTGCAGCTGGCAAAAGAACAGCTCTTTATTGTCCCGAGAAGCCAGTCCTACGTGGCACATGACTTCCATTCACTAGCAAAGCTTTAGACCATGGCTCAGCTTCTCCAATGGCTCAGCAGGTAAAGAATTTGCCTGCAGTGCAGGAGACATAGGAGACACAAGTTTGATCCCTGGGTCGGGAAGATCCACTGGAGAAGGAAATGGCAACCCACTCCAGTATTCTTGCCTGGGAAATCCTATGGACAGAGGAGCCTGGTGAGCTACAGTCCAAAGGGTTGCAAAGAGTCAGACACGACTGAGTGGCTAAGTACACTATCTTAACTACAAAGGAGGCTGGGAAACATGACCTAGAACGGTAGTCAAACTTTTCCTAAGGGTCAGATAGTAAATATTTTAGGCTTTATTGGCCAGACTAGTTTTGCTGTTGTAGCTCGAAAGCAGTCATAGGCAAAATGAAAAGAATGGGTATGATTGTATTTTAATAAAACTTTATTTACTTAGGATTGGGAACGCATGTACACCTGTGGCGGATTCATATCAAGGTATGGCAAAACCAATACAGTACTGTAAAGTAAAATAAAGTTAAAATAAAAATTAAAAAAAAACCTTTATTTACAAAACAGGCTATCAGCCTGCCAATCCCTTACATGCCTGCCAAGTCTATTGTGATGGAAGAAGTGGCAAAGACCTTTGTACAAAGTCAGCAGCTTCTGCCACAGCAGCAACAGATTTTAAAAATCAGCCTTATGTTTCTTATCTAAATAGAACTTTTGCCAATTCTACATATAGACCCATACCAGGCTAATATTTGGTTTGTAAATCACCTTGTAGATTAGACAAAGAGAATAGAAACAAATAGTTAGATCAGAGTTATGGTATTTAATGAGACTCAGAACCTTTATTTATTGTTTCCTCAAACTGCACTGAATTTGGAAGTTGGAGAATATTTTTATTCTCATGTGTTTTTCCAGATGTCTTTATGCTGAATAAGAACTGGCTGATTTTTTTAAAACAAATTTTAAAATTTGTATTTTTTTATTATTTGAATATCTTTCACGTGTGCATGCATGCTTAGTTGCTAAGTCATGTCTGACTCTTTTGTGACCCCATGGAGTGTATAGCCCATCAGGCTCCTCTATCCATGAGATTTCCCAGGCAAGAATACTGGAATGGGTTGCCACTTCCTTCTACAGGGGATCTTCCCAACCCATGGGTCAAACCCACATCTCCTGTATTGGCAGGTGAGTTCTTTACCACTGAGCCACCAGGGAAGCCTGGATATCTTTTATAAAAATACCTCCAATAAAGCTCTTGCAAATTCCTATCAATTAATGATTTTAAAGTCTGTGTATTAGCAGACTCTTGAAGTTGATGTTTTGTTCATCAAAAGTGGTTGTGATAAGGTTGTCACAAATCCACAAAATCTTTGATGGCACTCCCATTAAAAATGTCTCCTCCTATCCAGTCTGGGATGAGTGTGTGACTGTTGAACAGTAGAATATGGTGGGAGTAATACTGTGCCAGTTTCCAGGCTTGGGCCTTGAAATACCAGCGGCTTCCATTTCCTGTCTCCTTTGGCACTCTCGGGAAGATCTGAGTCACCTTCTTAAAAGTCTGATGACCCCGGGAATTCCCTGGCAGTCTAGTGGTTAGGGCTCCATGCTTCCCCTGCAGGGAGAACAAGGTTGATCCCTGGTCAGGGAACTAAAATCCTGCATGCTACCATGCAGCCAAAGGAAAAAAATGTCTGATGATACTGAGACATCCATGTTTGAGAGGCTAGTGTATGATGCCTCAGTTGACAGATCCAACCTAGCCCTGCCCTCCAGCCATCCCACCTGGACCCAGGCAGAGGGAAGCTGCCCTGGAGCCTCGGGCTCAGCCAGTCAGCCAACTGAATCCTGCCCAGTGACTTCAGTCAAAGCCACGTGGGGCATAAATGGACTAGCTAAGCAAGACCTGCTCAAATTCCTGACCCACAAAAATAATGAGATATAATAAAATGGATGTTGTTTTCTAGTGCTAAGTTTTAGAGTAATTTGTTCTGCAGGAACAGATACCCAGAAAAGGAAAAATGGAAAATAAAGGGGAAAATCTCACCATTTGGTCAATTGTTGCTGTATGATTTTTTTCCTTAAATTTCACGCTAATGCTAGCTGCAATTAATAGCAATTTAAATTAGATCCAAGATATTTTCATAGTGACAATATGGTCTAAAATTTTCCATAAGGAAAGAAAATTGTCTCCCTAGGGATAAAAGTGCCTTAAGAATAAAGTTTAAAAATGTGAAACACCAAAAAGGATCCTGATTGAAGATATATATAATTCAAAATGGAAATCTATGAACAAGGCTAAAATAGCAGAGTGAAATAGAAAATGTCTTGCGAAGTGTTTGCAAGTGGGAGATGACATGTTTTGTGGAAGGATTCGGTGCTTTGCAGTTAGACCCAAGGTCATAATCCATCCAGTGGTTGGGTGACCCAGGGCAAGTTACTTATCCCCCCTGAGCTTGGGTTTCCTGAGCTATAAAATGGGGATAAAACTCCCTTCCTCATAGGGTTACTATGAGGATTAAGAGAGATAATGTATACAAAGCACTCAGCAAAACACCTGCCATGTGGTAGGTGCTTAATGAATGGCCATTCCCTTCTCTTTTTCAACAAGAAAGTGAAAAAACTGAATGCACTGGTAAATACACAGGGTAGTTCTGTATGGAAAACTTCTTCCACTTCTGATTCTGAAAATTATGGTGAGATCCAGTTTCTTAATATGTGACTATCCTGAATATAGGCCAATAAAAAATGGAGAGAAGGATTTGAGAGGCAAATGCATTGTTTGTTAATGCAGAAAAAGTAGGACTTTAAACAAAAAAAGTTTGAAAACAGTAGATTTTGGAAAATCTATGCTTTTGAAATGCTGTGTTCATCCAAACTTATATAATTTTTGTTTTCAATTTTAGAAAGATAAGTGTCATATATTAGCTTGGATTTGATAAATTGGTAGAAGAACATTAATATGTGGTGAAAATACTGGCTCCCTAGGCTTGGTTTCTATGGAGTAACGTGTCCAGAGCAAAAATAACAGGACTTTTCAGAGCTCACTCTGAAAAACCTCGTCTTCTCAGACAGGTTGTTGAAAATTACTCTTTTCAGATCACTGTTCTCATGATTACCTCCTTCTTTAAAGTTCTATCATGTGTGGTAGAAAGCTGAAGTTGTAGCCATGAGGAGTCAACTTTTAACCTTAAATTTTCAGTTTTGCTTATATTAGAGTAATAATAGCTGGCATCAAGAATGTGAGGTGCTTGTATTTAAAAATTTCTCAACAGCTGGACTTAAATCAGGAATTATATATCTTCAATTTTCCTAGACAAATATGATTTAGTTGAATGTAGTTATTTTCAATAAACATGATTCATTACTTATATATACTTTTAGATATATAATTTTTCTTCTTTATTCATTTCTATTCCACCCTTTTCAAAAAGGATTCAAAGATAACATGAAACTGCAAATTATGCAAAATTAAGATCAGTAAGAAAGAAAAGGAGAAACAAGTATAAGTAAAATGCAACTAACAAGAAAAATGCAACTAAGAGTGTGACTATCCCAGTGGGGATAGACTGTAGCATGTTCTTATTTAATTTTATCCTTATAGATTTTCATAAAAAGAGTCTCATTAATCTGAAAAAATATCACAGTCATATTACCTGTCCTGATTTTGGGGTCAGGAAATATCAGCAACATCTATGTAAATGAAGTGATTTTCTGAGATTCCACAGTGGAGGAAGGCAGCAGGTGAGGGAAAAGTTGGCTCAGCTGGTGGGGTCCAAAGCTGATGATGAATGTATCATCACTCTCATGGTCCATTCTCAGGGAAAAATGGTGGGCTTGCCCATCTGCTCTTCCATACACCACCTCTCAGGTCTCCACAATGTCTTTCATCCACTAGAATCCCCTTCATGCAAGATCAGTTTGAATTCCTCATCTCCAGAAGTTGTCTGTAGCCCCTTTCCCTTTCCCTTCCCTTTACAGGTAGAATTTATGCTGCTGTCCCCATTGGTCCTGCAATACTTGTTTACAGAGCCAGCACAGTTTAATAGTATTTTAGAGTTGTGCAGTGTATCTCTAGTCTCCTCCCTGTCCATGATTGTGAGTTTTTAACAGGGAAGGACTGTGTCCCTATTTCTTATTCTATTTCCCCTTTCCCATCACAACTCGCTCGTCTAGACTCTAGAATATCATCTAACCATTCTGCTGCTAAGTCGCTTCAGTTATGTCCAACTTTGTGCGACCCTATGGACTGTAGCTCGCCAGGCTGTTCTCCCCATGGGATTCTCCAGGCAAGAATACTGGAGTGGGTTGCCATTTCCTCCTCCAGGGATCTTCCCGACCTAGGGATCAAACCCACATCTCTTACATCTCCTACATTGGCAGACAGGTTCTCGAACAGTAGAACCACCTGGGAAGCCCTAGAATACACCTAAACATAATAGGCATATAGTGAAGGTTGTACTGAATCATCTTCCTTTTTAGAGTCATCCTTGGTATACAGCTCAACTTAATCAGTTATACCAATAGAAGTGTTGAGATGAGGATGGCAGAGGGGGGTGATTTGTTCTGGCTGTTGCTGTCCTGGAGAGAGCCCCATTCCTTGGGTATTTATTGTAGAATTCTGTTTTAAGATTCTAGCTTGGCTCATGCTCTCAGGAGAGTCTGACTCAATCCATGCTGTTTGTGCAAGGTAGCTTGTTGTTCCATATAAGTTCCGTGACTCTTGTTCCATATACCCCGGATCTGGTTGATTTCACTGAGCATCATGGACTTTACATTTTTGTCATCTTTTTTAAAATGTATGACTTGCTTAGCACCCTGTGCAAAGCTGTTAATAAAAATTAAAAGCCCATGGAAGCTTTGCTAATCTACTCCTCTCTAACTGGCAGGTGTATGGGAGCTGCTTGTATGCAGCAAAGCTTCCGAAGCTGCGGATGTTTCCTTTCAATGGAAGGAGAATGTTGGGCTTTAGTCTTGTCTGTTGAAAGAAGATGAAAAGAAGCCTAAAGAACGGTTATGGAAAGTGAACAGACCCAGAGAATAGCTGAGAAGTCACAAAAGGAAGATGTGAGGGAGCAGCAACCCTGACTGTTTGCTAAGCAGTTTCTAAGCAACTTTTAATGGAAGGTCAGACGTAAGCAAGATAAAGGGAGGAGGAAACAACATTATTTGACACAATAAAATGACTGTGAATGCTGTTAGTTAGAGGGAAAAATAGACTTATCAGTCTTGGCACTTATTTATGTGTGTAGGGTTTTTTTTGTGAATACAAATGAAAATCTTTCATAAAAGACCCTATCTAATTTGAACAACTGTCATAATCCTGGCAACATGTATATATTATGATTAAAAAAGGATTTTTGTGAAACACACTGGGATTTACCAACAGGCACTGACACTCTCCTTTCTCCCCGTGCCAGTCCACAGGCATTTCATTCACTCATTTTTATTCTCTGGATTGGACACTGTGCTAGATCCAAAGAGAGAGGTGACCCCAGGCTTTGACTCTGGGGTACTCAGAGTCCAGCCCAGTCCATCAGTGAGTACAGGGCACTGTGGGAAATGGCTCAGGGTCCCTGGAGAACAGGCACTGGGGTGTCCCTGGGGATATCAGGGAGGACTTCCTAGAGAAGACAGATCAAAGCCAATTTTCAATCAGTTTTCTCAGCTCTGGCTTAGTTTTCTTCATTCAGGTAACTTTGGAATGTTATTTTTTTCTTTCATGGGAAGAATAGAAAATGACCTTTCTTTTTCTTTCAACTTGTCTACACAGAAGAGAATGTTAAGTGAGTACTTGTGAATGTCAACACTGAAATTTATATAAAGTCAGTAATGGTGTCCCAACTACTACATGTAATGGCCTTTTGGAAATTGTCTTATTTGACATGGACTAATTCTTTGACAGGTGCTCTTTTCTCTAGGCTGCAATTACACTGGATTTTTCTAGTGATGCTCCTACCTCTCCAGGTGATCTGTCTCTCTTCCAGTCCTTTTCTCTCCTCCTATTCCCAGAATCTGCTCTTTCTCTCATCAATTTAATACTTTCTCATGCCTTGAACTCATGAGTTTATGCTTACACTTCTTAGAACTTTAGCTCTGTCTTCTCACACAGGCTCCAGCTCCATATTTATAGATATTCCAGGGTAATTTCAACCCACTCCAGTATTCTTGCATGGAGAATCTCATAGCCTAGACAGAGGAGCCTGGCAGGCTACGGTCCATGGGGTCGCAAAGAGTCAGACACGACTGAAGTGACCGAGCACAAGCACAAGCACAAGGGTATTTCCACTCTGATATTTCATCATCACTTATAATCAGCCTTTCCAAAGCAGCAACAGCAGCCCAAGAGCCATAAAACATGGACAATCACCCCAGTAATATACAATCCCCAGCTGGCTTGCATGCCTGTGTACTAAGTCACTTCAGTCATGCCTGACTCTGCGACCCCATGGCAAGAATACTGGAGTGGATTACCATGCCCGCCTCCAGGGGATCTTCCCAACCCAGGGATCGAACCCATGTCTCCTGAGTCTGAGTCTCCTGCATTGGCAAGTGGATTCTTTACCACTGAGCCACCTGGGATGCCCCCAGCTGGCTTGGGGAATCCTGTATTGTCCATCCAGGAGGAAGGGATGGATGGTGGTGGGCAACGACCCAGTTGAAGTGTGAAGATGGGTAGTGTAAATGGAGCACAAGGTGTGTGCAAATTGTATTGTTTTCCTAAACCATGTTCTGTGGAGTAGTGATGAGAAATTTAATCTTATCATTACTCACTTTCACTACATCGAATAGCAATGGAGAGAACAAAGGAATGTTATTCTGGTAACTCTGGGCTCCTGTGTGGGAAGCTGAAGGATATACAGACATAGGTAATACTTTCATTTCTTCTTCTAAGCACGATCTCAGTGAATTCTTAGATTTTTTTCCAGAAAAGATTTGAATCAGAGAAAATATGGACTTGTTTCTGGTTTATCCTAGAGAGGTGATCTCCCACAGAAGGATGAAATGAATTTAATGAAGTTTCTGAAATTTAACCAGCCTAATCCAGGGTTTGAAAACTAAAATTTGAGGTTTTAGGAGAATATCCAAGTATAGTCAGATACTATGAAGGATAATATACATGACAAAGAGAGATAAGCAGCCATGCATAGTATTTTGCCAGAGAAAATAAGAAGAGCAGCTATTATAATCATGTTCCTAACTGGGGTACATATGTGAAGTAAACTCAGAAAGTTCTTTTGACCAGGGTTTCCCAAGATGATGAATGAGTGAAAGATTAATATTATGGTAACATTTTCATAACTTTTTTTCTTAATGAATCCCTAGAAAAAGCCCAATGGACATGAGACCCTCTGACATCATCAAGCAATAATTTGTCCTTTTCATGGGAAGTGCGCTCCATCCAAGAAGCTTTATTTCTTAAAAAATAGGCCCTATACTACAACAACGGATAAAAAATGTTATGTTTGCAATTTTGTAGTAGGAACAGCTATTTGTTTAGCAATTGTGCTGGCTTACTTTCCGTGCATTATGATAGAATAAATTTTTTCTTCTGTGTCTTGAGTGCTAAATTAGATGGATACTTAGGGCACATAATATCTGCCTCAAGAGGACAAAAATAAAAGGAATTAGACTACCTCCCCTTTTGGGGAATAGTGTTCGTTTTCCCTTACAGAGCTTGGCTGTGAGTTGCTTCAATTTTCTTTGGGTTTTTCCATCATTGGACAGCCCTGTTAGTGGGGGGCCTGGAGGTGATCAGAAACTGAAGAATTCCACCTTAGAAGAGGACTGGAAACAGCAAGGGAATATTTGAATGTTGATTATGATTATATATTTTGCGAAATAAAGGGCTTATCATATCCTGTTACTGGCTTCTGCCTCTCAGTGATCTGAAATTTTCATTTCATTGTAGTGAACAGAATCAAATTAAGGTCTAGCCTAATTCTAAGGTTTAAGATAGTCTTTGAAGGATAATACGTGATCTATATTAAGTGAACTATGACCTAGCTTTTTGACATTCATTTCAAAATATTTTACTTGAGAATGTAGATTTTTGGATCTGGTGGGGGGAATAGGTTCCAGGTGGGGACTAGCAGTGAAGTCCATGATAAGCAAGTGAATTCCTGACAAAGCATCCTAGATCAGTTCTCAGAGTGTGGTCCCTAGAAAAGCAGAATCTGCATCCTTTGGGAGCTTGTTAGAAATGGAAATCCTCTGGTTCCACCTCAGATTGACTGAATCAGGGGTGTATGTGTGTGTGTATGTGTGTGCACACATCTGTGTGTGCACATTCAAGGCAGAGCAATCTTTGTTTTCATTTCCATTAGCACTCTAGGTGATTCTGATGCCCAGGAAAGTTTGAGAACTCTGCATATAATCCAAATACTCAAAGGTGAAGAGTTTATTGGGCAAATTGTTGGTGCCAGTGCAAAGGGCTTTCATGTTCTCATTAAAAATAGCATTTTTTGTAGGTAAACAAAAGAATACATTTAAAGCATAGAACTCAGAATTACATGTAAATTATATTATGAGGTAATTAAATTGTGTATAACAGGAAATTGGACTCCCAAATTTGTAAAATTGGAAATAGAGGATTGCTTTGATTGCACACATGTGATCATTTTATTGTCACAGTTGTTGAGTAGGAATTTATCTTTTATTGTTAAGGTAAATACACATTGAAAAGAAGGAAAATATGCCTACCACTAGAAATAGTTTATTTATTTAAAATACATAATAAAATATAATTATTTGTTGAATATATTTAAAATGCATATTAATTGCTAAAAAAGCAATACTTAAAGTTTCTCAGATTGAAAGGCCAGTTAGTTTGGGGTATCTTTCTTGTTTTTAAGTGAAACACACACAGCTGGGAGAAGCAGAGGCTTTCTTGCCAATACATCTGCTTTCTTTACACTGTTCATAAAATACTTCACACTCTCCAGTTGGAGAACAGCTTTCCCCAGGGTGCCACAACTGAAACATTCCAGTTAAAATACTTCATAACACTCAGAGGTTGGAATCCCCCCACGCTCTTTTTTATTTTTCTCAACCTCTGACTTGCCAAAGGGGAAAAATCCATATATCCTGATTTCATGGATATAAATGCAAGAACAGAAGCAAACATATACCATTTGATTCATTAGTATCTGTAGATTATGGATGATTCAATTTTTAAAAGTTCATGATGTCTGAGGATTGGGTTATTTGAGAGCTTTCACTTAAATTAAGGGCCTTTCACCTCAAAATAATCATTTAGAATCTAGACATGGACAATGACAAAGTGTTATAAACTCCTGACCCCTAAGATTTGTTCCAGTTCTAAATGCTTGTTGATTCTATGATTCAACTGGTGTTTCATGGCTATGAATATTTTGCAGTCTCAATGTGTTTTGTGGAACAGAATATACATTATGTCATTTAGGAAGATATTACAACAGTCCAAGAGCAAGACGATGTTTTTCTGACTGGAGAAGTGACAAGTCTGAACAGATAACAACTAAGTGTTGAAAGAGATGCTGTAAGGACTCATAATCCAGTCACATATATACCTTAGATCCCTATAGAAAAATGTTCAGAGAAATAAATTTTCATAAGCAAAAATAGATGGACAGAAGGCTCTCCCCTTCAAAATATGACCTCATCACATTCAAACCGATCAATGTTCTAGCATATCATAGAGTGTTTGGAGCATCTATATTTTGTTTCTTGGTTTAATCTAATGGTATCCAATATATCTGGAAGTATTTAAGAAAATGCACTGAGGTGTGGAGAGAATATATTTACATTAAAATTTTACCTAGAAATAAGAAAGAAATATGCTTTACTTCTGCTTCATTGACTGTGCTAAAGCCTTTGACAGTGTGGATCAGAACAAACTGTGGAAAAGTTTTAATGAAATGGGAGTACCAGACCACCTTAACCTGTCATCTGAGAAACCCATATGCAGGTCAAGAAGCCAACAGGTAGAACTGCGCATGGAACAAGTGACTGGTTCAAAATTGGGAAAGGAGTACGTCAAGGCTATACATTGCCACCCTGCTTATTTAACTTATACGCAGAGTACATCATGCAAAATGCCAGACTGGCTGAATCACAAGCTGAAATAAAGATTGCTGTGAGAAATATCAACAGCCTCAGATATGCAGATGATACCACTCTAATGGCAGAAAATGAAGATGAACTAAAGAGCCTCTTGATGAGGCTGAAAGAGGAGAGTGAAAACCTGGCTTGAGAGTCAACATTCATAAAATAAGATCATGGCATATGGTCCCATCAATTCATGGCAAATAGAAAGGGGAAAAAGTGGAAACAGTGACAGATTTTGTTTACCTGGGCTCCAAAATGCACAGTGACTGTAGCAATGAAATTAAAAGACACTTGCTCCTTGGATGGAAAACTGACAAACCTAGTTAGCATATTAAAAACAGAGACACCACTTTGTCAACAAAGGTGTGAATAGTCAAAGCTCTTCTTTTTCCAGTAGTCATGGATGGATGTGAGAAAGTGTAAAGTGAAAGTGTTAGCTGCTCAGTCATGTCCGACTCTTTATGACCCCATGGATTATAGCCTGCCAAACTCCTCTGTCCATGGAATTCTCCAGGCAAGAATACTGGAGTGGGTTGCCATGCCCTTCCCCAGAGGATCTTCCCCACTCAGGGACTGAACCCAGGCCTCCTGCATTGCAGGCAGATTCTGTACCTTTTTAGTTACCCGGGAAGCCATGGATATGAGAGTTAGATCATAACGAAGGCTGAACGCTGAAGAATTGATACTTTAGAATTGTGGTGCTGGAGAAGACTCTTGAGAGAGCCTTGGAGTGCAAAGAGGTCAAACCAGTCAATCCTAAAGGAGATCAACCCTGAATTTTCATTGAAAAGACTGTTGCTGAAACTGAAACTCCAATGCTTTGGCCCTCTGATGTGAAGAGCCAATTCATTGGAAAAACCCTAATGCTGGGAATGATTGAAGGCAAAAGGAGAAAGGGGCAGCAGAGGATGAGACAGTTAGATAGCATCATGGACTCAGTGGACATGAGTCCATTTCATGCTCAAATTCCATGCTCAAATAGAATTTGAGCAAAGTCCGGGAGATAATGGAGAACAGAGAAGCCTGGTTTGCGACAATCCATGGAGTCACAGAGTTGGACACAACTTAGCAACTGAATAACAACAGCAATGCTTTACTAGTGTTTAACATGTAAAAAGGAACACATGCCTTCGCTCAGGCCATATGCTACATTAGTTATGTAAGGTATCCCAAGGAAAAGGTGAAAGTTCCACCAATAAAGAGGCTGACAATACAGCTTCCCTCATTGAATTATTCACTTGTACGTTATTTTTCCATAGTTCAGTTAAGTGAATGTAGGAACTGTATTATTGAATTATCGTTAAGTAAAGTGGACAAAGATTTTAAAATAGCCCTCTCCCCAGTACAAAACCCCAAATATGGAGTGAAGATGATACTGATAAGGCAAGTACAAGTGGCAGAACTGATATGAAAATTATATTCAGTTCTGAGAAATTCTGACAGTCATGAAAACCAGAGTATCAGATGAAATGTATTGAATGTAGAAGAGGCCTCTGAATCGTTGAATCACAAAGTATTACACCAAAATTTTTCAAAAGTAATGAAACTTTTTCAATCAGCTTGTTCTTATTAGTAGATTCCATCACTGGATAGTGGTGAAGTCCTGACTGTCCACCAAGCCTTCTCTGACAACTTATGGCAGCCTGTTGAGGGTGAAAGTCTGGGCTTTTGTTAGCATGGGTAGAGACGAGACCAAAGTTTCTTCTAGGTGTCTGATTGGAATAGACCCTTTGTTGTCTAAAATCTTTCTGTCTTGCTAGGCTGCCCCTATCCCAGCTGGTTGGCTAAAGAAAACAGGCTTTTGTTGGTGGGAATGTTTTTGAGAGCCATCTTTGTTGTATATATGTTGATGCTTTTGAATTGTGGTGCTGGAGAAGACTCTTGACAATTCCTTGGATAGCAAGGAGGTCAAACCAGTTAATCCTAAAGGAAATAAGGGATATTCAACCTAAATATTGATTGGAAGGAGTGACGCTGAGTACTAGTTCATTATGTGAATGTACAATTTGTTTATCCATTCACTGGTTGATGGACAACTGAGTTGTTTGCAGTATGGAGTCACATACAGGTCTTTGTGTGGGGATTATGTTTTCATTTCTCTTGGATAATGCCTTGCTTAAATTTTTAAGACCATATCAAACTATTTTCCAAAGTAGTTGTGCCATTATGCATTACCTTTAACAGTTTATGAAAGTTCCACTTATTTTGCATCAACACTAGGTATTATATCCTCATCATTAGGTATTTTCAGTCTTTCTATTTTTAGCCATTTTGTTAGGCTACAGTCCAAAGGGTCACAACGAATAGGTCATGACTGAGTGACTGAGCACACACATAGGTGAATAGTGGTATCTAATTATCTTTTAATTGCATTTTACTAATAAATGCTGCTGAACATCTTTTCATGTGCTTATTTGTCATCTGTATCTCTTCTTTAATGAAGTATTTTTATTCACTTTTTGAATTAGACGTTATATTGTTATTAATATTTTGTTTTGAAAATTCTTTATGTGTTCTGGATGCAAATTCTCTGATACACGTATTGCAAATAATTTTTATCGTCTATTATTTCATTTTTATTTTTGTTAATAAATATGTTATACATATCAATTATGTTATTTGATAGGATACACTGTGTTCACCCTGTTTCCTTTTCACTCATTCTCTTTTCCTGTCTCTTTTCCCTCTAGTAATTACAGTTGGTTCCAAGCAGCCTTTCTCACCACTTGCCATGCTAGGTTTTATATTTTCCTTTGTGGTGGGTGGATTAGGCATCCCAAAAGTAATGAGGGTATATATGAAGGTTGGGATAGACTTAACCTTATTACATCATATGTATATAACATATATATTGATTATTCAGAGAAAATGTAACTACTTTATTTTTATTTGTTTTTAATTGACGTATATAATATTGATGTATAATAGTATATGTTTTAGGTATATAACAGTGATTCATACTTTTTAAAGATTATATTTCATTTATAATTATTATAAAATATTTACTGTGGTTGCTGTGCTGTATCATATGTTCTTGAGCTTATTTATTTTATACATAGTAATTTGTGTCTCTTAATCCTCTACCCCATCTTGATCTTGCCCCTCCCTCCTCACCTCTCCCCACTAATAACCACTAATTTGTGTCTAGGTCTTTTTGTTGTTGTTGCTGTTATATTCACTAGTTTGTTTTTTAGATTACACATAAGTGATAGCAGACAGTATTCGTCTTTCTCTGAGTGACTTATTTCACTCAGTGCAATTCCAAGTCCATCCATATTGTTGCAAATAGCAAAATGTCATTCTTTTTTACGTCTGAGCAGTATTCCACTGTGTATATATACACCACGTCTTTTTTTAACCATTCGTGTGTTGATGGACACTTGTGCTTCCATATCTTAGCAATTTTAAATAATATTGCTATAACATGGGGTTGCCTATGTCGTTTCATATTAGTGTTTTTTTTTCTTTTTTGGGGGGATATATACTCAGGAGTAGAATTGCTGGGTCATATGGTAGTCCTATTTTGAGTATAAACACTTTTAATATATTTTATTCATTGATCATTAAGTGATTCTAGATAACTAAAAGCAGGCAAGTGGTCTGAATGGAGAATAAGAATTTTTCTCTCTGTCTTCATTTATTCTGAAACTATATTCTTCCTATTGCCTGAATCCTAATCCTTCTAGTCTCTTTTCAGTAAGTAGTACCACTGCAAAGTGGTCATTGCAGCCAAAATCCTGGGAGTTAGCCTAGTATGGCCTTTTCTTGCAAATGATTGGTGATGTTTCTGGTGATGATTGAATGTTTCTGGATCTTTTCTCTGTCCTGCAGCCCTTTTTTCTCCTACTGTCCTATTAAGGGTAACCTATATTGCCTGATCCAGTGATTCTTAAATTTCAGTATGATCAGAATCACCTTAAGATTTGTTGAAACATAAATTCTTGGGTTGTTAAAACATGAATTCAAATAAAACATAAATTTGTTAAAGTATAAAAACTTGGAGCCCTCCAGGTGTCTGATTCAGTCAGCCTGGAGAAGGGCCAGTGAATTTATATTTCTATCGAATTCTCAGCTTTTATTCTAATGCTCATCCAACCTTTCCATGATGGCTGAGCCTCATCAAACTTCACTGACCTTCACTGCTCTTCACTAAGCAATGACGTTGGTAAGAATTTTAGTGAGAGGCTCTGACCACGAGTGCAGAAATTGTCTTCAGTGCCTGAAAGAATATTTGGGCATGCCACCTGATAGTAGGGTTTCTGGAGAAATTCTCAACTTTGTTGAAAACCAGGGATCCTTGTGATACTTAAATTTTTGTATTGAGAACTGGACTATAGGTCTGCCACCACCCAGCAGTGGTGTCATAAAACCCCACAGGTTAAGCTGAAAGGGGTTGTAAATGTCAGTAATTTGTCATCCCCAGTCACTGTCCATGACTGGATTCTAAATACGACTGGAGAGGTTAAACACTTGCCACCAAATAAGCTCATCCTCAGGTATCATCTTTCTAACCGTGAGTCATCTGTAATTTGTTTTGAACTCATAAAGTCACAAAGCTTGAGAATGTCACTGAAACTCGTGATGTGCTTCCTGTGAGCAGTATCTTTAGGCCTCTAAGAGAACAGCACCGCAATATCTGTCGAAACCCAGAGATGAACCTGACATAAGGCTGTCCACAGAGTTAGATCTTCATCTTTCTTTGGCTTTTGCCCTTTAGAAGTCTTGTTTTTATAAAATAAATCGTGAAATATCACTGTTTATCATGTGTGGAGTGTGTGTATATGTGAGGGGCGAGGAGGAAAGGAAAGACAGAAAGTGACAGAGATAGAGAGAGAGACAGAGAGACAGAGAGAGATAGAGATTCAGAGAGAGACAGAGATACAGAGAGAGACAGAGAGACAGAGAGAGACAGAGAGACAGAGAAGAAGAAAGGGGAGAGGGAGATAAGTATATGCGAATATTAAAGCCTGATTGTGTGATTTAACATTGAAAACCTCACATTCCTCCTATGACTTGAGGGAGTAAAAAGAGCCTATTATCGTTTTCAGGCCAGATGTTTTACTTAACTGAGCCAGTCTGATCCCTGCACCTGTCTGGGACCAGCAGTTGCAGGATTAGTGTAAGAGGCTGAATTTTAAAATCTGGACAACTGTTAGTGAACGAGCGAATGGTGTGAAAATGAACAGGCTTTCAGCATAAAGGATTTGCTGTTTATGACATAAGGCGGTGCATCACTGGCCGGGGAACGTGAGCAAGCCCTGTTACCTCTGTGTCCGCGCTTGCCCGGATCCATTACCAAGTGACAATTACAGGGACTGTGAGTGAGGGCAGAAAACAGAAGTAGGGGCTGGGGGTAATGCTGGAGGAAACAGAGACATACTATACCATCCATCTGTGAGACAGCCGTAGAGCGACATGGAATTATGCATTATTTCTGGTGGATTATGACAATTATAAAAAAGAAAGCAGGCCCCACCCCATAAAGACTTTTTTTTTTTTAGCCATAAAGCCTCAAGGAAGCAATGACTTGTTACCCAAAAGTAATTCCTTTTTAAAGAATAATTTGCCTTCCTCATAATATAGAAAGTAAATATACTAAGTTTTACAAAAGCAAAATGAAAATAAACATCATTTTCATGGGAGTAAGACTAGATGTGAATGGAGAATTCTGACCAATCTCAACAGTTAAGTAGTCTTTTCCTCTCATTTTAAAGCAACACACACACATACACAAACACACACGAATGCATATTTGTTTCACTCATCTGGTTAAAATATAAAATATAATGCTATCCTTTAGAGTAAATGAATTTTAGTGTGTTCCTTATTTTTCAGCTTTCTGTCATATCTGAATTCATACACACACACACCCACACACAAATACAGGTTTCAATAATACTTGCTAATGTTAAAGAATAATTAATATGGAGTCACATGCTCATTATCTTCAGAAGAATTGCACTAAATTTGGAGACAGAGACTGGGGTTTATGCTTGGCTTCAACTTGCCCTGTGCACACGTGTGACCCTGAGCAAGGCACTTAGCCTCCTTGAGCCCCGGGTCCTCTGCTCCAGGATTTCTGTAAGGATTAAGGAAGCTAATGTATATGAAAAGCACTTTGTAATTCATAAAGTGGTTTACACGTGTTAGTTCTTACTTTCAATTAAATTTACGGAAGAAAACCTGAAATGAATCTGTGTAAAATTATTTCAGGAATGGTGATGAGGATGAACCACAAGGTCCTACCATATAGGATTATAGAACGATAATCAATATGCTGTGATAAACCATAATGGAAAAGAATATAAAAAGTGTACATGTAGGTATAACTAAATCACTTTGCTGTACAGCAGAAATTTACATTGTAAATCAACTATACTTCAATGCATTTTTAAAATGATGAAACAAATTCATGAACAATAAATACAACTAATTTATCTTTCAAACACATCTGATATACACAGTTGCTCTCAAATAGGTTTAAAAAGGAGAGTTTTTCTTTCAAGCATCTAGTCACTTTAGTGTCCTCTTATTCATTTGACCAGTAATGCAATGGGGCACCTGCCGTGTGGAAGCCCCAGGGACAGTGTGAGGAGCAAGACACGGTTCTTTCTCTTATGCAACTTCAGGGATCTTGAGAAAGGAGACGGCAAGTAGGCAGTTATAGAAACAAAGTTATATGAGACAGATATATGGTGACTATCATTGAGGTGTTTTATGGAAGGGGATGTGTCAGGGACAGCGAATATAACAGGTGTACCTGACCTAGTGGGAGGTGCCACCCAGGCTTCCCTGCAGAAGTGGTGTGTAAATATTATAGTCTTTTGTATAACAGAAGCCACTCATGCTTATTTTTAGTTTTGGGCTTGGTTTGTATTTTTGAACTGTGGCTTATTATATTGTTTTTTCAGACACACGCATGCAAGATAATGCAGGGTTTGTGTTTTTTAAGCTTTGATAAGTTGTAAGATGTCCTTTTCCCAGGCTTCTTTTGATTGCAGACCTCTCTTGGTTGCTCCTCTTGAATCTGGAAGTTGAATTAAGGAGAAAGGGGAATGTGTTGCCTCACATAACTGGATAGTACTAGGACTCCATGTTCAGGTGTGGTTGGATATTGGGGCAGACTATATAATCCGGATTAGGGCTTACTCTATCTCTTATTCTCTTCTTTCTTGTGACAGCTGTATTCTATGATGGGCTTTCTCCTTAATCTTCTCTTTTCCAGTGGTTACAAAGGAAACTCCAGAACAAAATCCTTTTGGCCAGATCAGGTCATGTGCCTACTTCTAGAGGGGAAATGTAGAATCAACCCCATACCAGTCATGATGAGAAAAGGGGAGGAGCAGATGTTGTGGTTGTTAAAGCTGAGGTCATCACTTGCTTGCTCCTCTCAGGTCCTAGAGTCAGCCCTTGTTCCTTGACAGACCAGGGGGCTCCCTCTAGCAACAGAAACTTTCTCATGCTTCAAATATCTGCCTTTCTTTTCTGTGATATTTACACATATATTTAAAAGTTGTATATATTCCATGTATACATATATTTATTTACTTTCTCTCTATAAGGAATTGGCTTATGTAACTGTGGGACTGGCTAGGCAAGCCTGAAATCCTTGGGACTGATGGCAGACAGGAAGGGAAGATCACAAGCAGGGTGGTATTCAATGGATACAGGTCAAAGCAGACCACTTGGAAAACACAAACCAATAAATCTCATTCTTACTACCCAGAGAAAGCTGTCTTTATCCCACATTCTTCTCAGAGAACTGCATAATGTCAAGATTGGTTATCTGTGGGCTTGAAGGATGAAATTTTAATTTCTTCTTTTTGTTTGCCCATAGTTAAAGTTTTTACAGTGAACATATAACGTTTTGTAATAAAAACCAGTATCTACCAAATTTCTTTTTTAAAACAACTTTCACTGTTGCCTCTATTTCCTTTAGTATCCATTTATATTTAACTTCCTTTGAAAAGGAGATTTCTCATGTTTTATCATTTTTTATAATCTGACTGTAGAGCATATTAATGTTATTATACTTATACAATATATATTGCACCCTACTGATTACCTTTAGCATTTTTTCTTTTGATGCTCGTCTCTTGTTTTTCATTTGTTTCCCACTCTGGGTTGAGGATATAAAGAAAATTCAAAATAATTTTAAAAGTTTTATTCATTTTTAAATAAGTGAATCCTGTTTTTAGAAAAGAATGCAATCCCTTTCAATGGAGTTTCTCATTTAAGTTAACTGCATCCGAATGTTAGTGTCAGGAGAAAACCTTGGCAGACAAAACACAGAATTACCTGGTTAGCCTTGTCGCATAACTCAGCCCTGCTTTACCTAAAGATCCTCAAGGAAAAAAGACTTTGTTTTTGTTACCATGGCCTAATTCAAGCCAATAAGAAGAGTGGCTTTGAGAAGCAGCAGGGAAAGGATTAAGTTGCCAGGTTAGGTAACGTATTCCTAAGATTCTTATGCGTTCAGCACAAAACAAAGGAACTGCACCATATCTTAGGGTCATTCCATTTCTCAGTGACGCACATTTATGTACAGAGTTTACTTTTTAATTAAAATGTATTCCTTTTCCTTCCGTGACAAATATTCTAGGTCACCCACACAACACAGACCTCTGCAAAATAAATTTCTGTTATCAATAGGTGTTTAGAAATGGTGAAAACACATAAAGAAAAGTCCGCCGTTACTTCTAAATAATTCTTAATATGCATTTTCTTTGTTCTTCTTGTTCTTAATTTTATCAATAAAATCTGTAATTCAGAAATTCTTAATTAAGCACAATTTTCTGTCATTGTTATATGTTATTCTGCAGGCAAGAAATATACTGGCATCTTTTAGTTACTTAGAGCAGGAGTCAGTAGCTCGTTTTTGGAAAAGACCGTATGATAAATATTTTAGGCTTTGTGGACCATACCCATCTCTTTGGGAGATGACTTGACTGCTGTTATAAAGAGAAAACAGTCATATATAACACCTAGATGAATGGGAACAAATGTGTGCCAATAAAACTCTGTTTATAAAAAAAAATAAGCATCAAGCAAGATTTTCTTATTTAGAGTAATAAAAGTCTGTCATTCAAGGCCATTCTACCCTTGTCCAGCCTGCCTTTTCAGATTCAGTTTTCCAGTTCTCCTGTATGAATTTTTTGCTTCTAAAATTGTTAACTTGTGTGTTGTCCCCTGAACCAATGATTAAATTTCTGTGTCACTATCCTTCCTAAAAGGTCATTTGTTTCCTCTGTGCCCTTCTGCATGAAGCCTGCACTGACCACCTCTCCCATGAGGAACTCATAAAACTAATTCCATGAATCTCTCATTTGTCATCCAAGCTGCAGTTCTCTTTTGAGGGCTCTCTTAAGTTTACTGTGGCCTTTAGACGCTGGCTCAGTTTATGCCCCTGTAGCTAAACTTGCCTGCGAAATGCTGCATTAAAAAGCTAGAAAAGTATTGAAAACAAAGTGATTTACTCCCAAATGTGGAAAGTCTCTTACCCCTAAAGGAGAAGAAGGCAGACAAGTGAGGAGGAAGCACTGCAGCCTGGAAAGGTACAGGTATCAGGTACAAATACTAACATGTCTTAAGAATCCACAAACACAAACAAAACCAGGAGAAACCCATAGAGCGTTTCTGGAGGCCACTAAGGCAATACCCAGGAGGACTGGAAAGAAGAGTGGAGAATGGAAACAGGGATAAGTTTGCCTGCTGGAAAGACCGCAGGGCACGGGTTGAGGAGTGGAGAAAACAATAACATGGGCATCATAAAATGGTAGAGCAAGAGGCTGAGACTGAGCTTATTTTAAAAGAGCTTCACAGAGATGTACATGGAGAAGAGAAAGAGAAGGAAGAAAGATACCAAGGCGTCCTTGGTAACAGCGCAGGTTTTGGAGTTAGATCTGGATTCAAATCCTAATACTCTATTTGTTTGAATCTTTACTATTTCTTTCCTACTGTTTTCTTATTAGTAAAAATGATAACAGTAATATCTACCTCATAGAGGAACTAAAGAGCCTCCTGATGAAGGTGAAGGAGGAGAGTGAGAAAGCAGGCTTAAAATTCAGCATTAAAAAAACTAAGATCATGATATCCAGTCCCATCACTTCATGGCAAATAGAAGGGGAAACAATGGAATCAGTGACAGGCTTTATTTTTTGGGCTCCAAAATCACTGAAGATGGATGCCTGCTCCTAGAAAAGACAAACCTAGACAGCATATTAAAAAGCAGAGACATTACTGACAAAGGTCCGTCTAGTCAAAGCGATGGTTTTCCCAGGAGTCATGTATGGATGTGAGAGTTAGACCGCAAAGAAGGCTGAGCCCCAAAGAATTGATGCTTTTGAACTGTGGTGTTGGAGAAGACTCGTGAGAGTCCCCTGGACAGCAAGGAGATCAAACCAGTCAATTCTAAAGGAAATCAATTCTGATTATTCATTGGAAGGATTGATGCTGAAGCTGAAACTCCAATACTTTGGCCACCTGATGGGAAGAACTGACTTATTGGAAAAGACCCTGATGCTGGGAAAGATTGAGGGTAGGAGGAGAAGCGGATGACAGAGGATGAAATGGTTGGAAGGCATCTACTCAATGCCTACTCAATGGACATAGGTTTGAGCAAGCTTGGGGAACTGGTGAAGGACAGGGAAGCCTGGTGTGTTACAGTCCGTGGGGATACAAAGAGTCAGACATGACTGAGCGACTGAACAGCAACAACCTCATAGATCTATACTGAGAAATCAAAGCAAGCAGTTCCTGACACACAGCAGATTTGAACTACTATATAATAGTAATGATTACTGTAATGCCAAAGTCATGTCAAGACTGTTGTGCCTGACACAGACAAAAGTGGTTAAGGAAAAGAAAAACAGAATTTATTCCATCAATAGGCCATGAGTGTGTCTGGAACATTATGCTTTTCAAAGATTTTTTTCCACTACTGTTTACCCATTATTCACATTCATAATTTTAAATTCTTTTTACAAATGCATTTCATTTCTGTGGCTATAATACTTCGGATTCCTAGAACATTCTCTTGATGGTTCATGATGTCTGCATGTTACAGTGGAAAAAACTCGGCCAGTGAGGAGAGTGAGTTCTGATCCTGGCTCTGACCACCACCAGCCATGGGAGCAGGAAGTCATCACTTACCTCTCCTGGCCTTATTTTTCTCATTATTGAAACAGAAGTCTTTACTTTCTTCAGCTTTATTTTCTCTTTTTTAAACCATTTCTTTTTCTTTGTTAATACTTAAGACCACAGTTTCATACTGACTTGCAGAAAACCTCATGGTTCCAGCCCTTAGGAGATGTTCCGTCTCATGGTCCTGCAATCACAGGGTTGGTGTGTGTAGACCCGAGAGGGAGCCTCACCTTCAGCTCTGCACCCCTCACCTGCTTCACTTTACTTTCGCTTTGACCACCTCTTCACTTGTCTACCATTTCCTCCCTTGGAGGCAAGGGACTTTCCTTACAAGGGAACAGGAGTGATTCCGGCTTGGTTCCAAAACCTCTCCAGTGTATTTCAGCATTTGCTGGGAGTCTTTGGCTGCAAGAGTAGAATGAGACAGCATCTCTAGACTGTGGCTTACAGAACTTCTGGATTCCTTCCTGAATCAGGGGCTCTCATTCTGTTAATAGGATTCATTTTTAAATTAGCTACTTAGAGTTCACTTGCCTCTTTACTGCCACCATGTTAGAGTCCCTGTGGTTTACTCCACTGACCAGGACAGTCCATTCAGTATTCGGAGATAAAATATTAATAAGGGCTAACAATAGTGAAACACTCTTGTTGGGTTGGAAAAGGTACTAAACACTTCACCTGGGGGGCTTCCCAGGTGGCACTAGTGGTAAAGAACCTGCCTGCCAATGCTGGAGACAAGAGATGCAGGTTCGATCCCTGGGTGGGGAAGATCCCCTGGAGGAGGGCATAGCTACCCACTCCAGTATTCTTGCCTGGAGAATTCCATGGTAAGAGGAGCCTGGGGGGCTACAGTCCATAGGGTTGCAAAGAGTCGACTTAATATACACGCACTTTACTTGGATTATCTTATTTAATATTTGAAGCAACTCCCGATGTCGGTAACTAGTTCTCCCACTTTACAAATAAAAGAGTAAATTCTAGAGAAATTAGTTTACTTTCCCAGGATCACAAAGAAGTAATCAATTATGTTGGGATTCAAACCTAGGTCATAGGACCCAAGTTCCTATTAAACAAGAGGTTTTTTTGGTAGACCCCAAAGTTTCTCTAGTGCAGTAATTTTCATTTTTTAGGGATTTTTTTTCTTCAAATGAAAGCTTGTGCAAAACACCAATATGTAAACCAAATAAACTTAGAAGTGCTTTATTTTGAAATGTATGGGGCTGGGGCAGATAGGAGGTACGGATTAGAGTGAGATCTAACTAAATTCTCTTCTTCACCATCTTCCTCCAGTTTTGAATTGCACTGTGTCCTTCTCTCTCACCACTTCCACAGCAACTAAAAAGACATCTTAAAGTCCTAACCCCTAGTCCACCAGAATGTGATAGAATTTGGAGGTAGTTTCATTCTCTATGACTCTGGGCAGAAATGCAGTCAACAGCCATCATGTGGGGCTGTGACCTCAAGAAGTACATAGATTTGGAAACCAAGGGATGGAAGCAGGAATGGCCCATGAATACCGTATTTCCCAGTGATTGCCTTTGGCAATTGGTGCTTCCTGCCTGTACAACTCTGGGCTCTGTGGGTTTAAGATCCTGGTTCACAAAGAGGAAATGCTTCCAACAGAGGACTCAGCAAAAAATCCCACTGAACTTTAAGCTGTGGCCTATGCCCAGGCGTTCCAGGTTCCTCCTGCCAGGGATTTGCAGATGAGAAGAGGAGTCACCATCCTGGCACGCACCGTTTACCCTGATATCAGGAGGAGCCACAGGCGTGGCAGGAGGGACGTATTTGGCAGCCTAAGGGTCCACTTGCACATCTTAAATGCTCTTTTGCTTAACTTTGATAATAAGTGGGCAATTGCAGAACCTCAGCCTGAGTACAACGTGGGGACCAAGGATTCAGACACCTCCAATCTGAAGGTCTGGTTCAATCCTCCCAGTAACCCATCAAGACCCAGAGGCACTACTGCTGACAGGGGGAATCTAGAATGAGTATTGGAGGAAGGAAATGAGGAGTCTCATTTGTGATCCTGAGAACAACTGCAGGACTATACAGCTGCCCACTAGCCTTCCCCTCGTAAGTTTCCTTCAGATAAAGAAGGCCTGCAGAATTCTGGAGATGCTGCTCTCAGAACTTCTGGGAAGACTTGAGTCAATTTGGTACCGGTTTCCACTCAGAAGTGCTACCAACTGATGACCTTCAGCCCCCTTTTTTGCGCAGCTGACTGGGAACTTTGTCCCAGCTCTTTCGTCATAGCCAGCTCTTCCTTCTGTCCAGCCCTGCTTCTTTTTCTCCTCTCACAGGCATCGATCCTAACAGCACCTACTAATGAACTTCCTGCATGCTCATCTCCATGCCATAGGCTATTTCTCAAGGAATCTGACCTTATGCTTAAATACACGCAATGACTTCATTCATTCATTCAGAAATATTTACTCAGTGCCTCATTTACACTAGTTCTGTTCTAGACCCAGGCTGGTTGAGTAAATCAGGTAACGTTTCTTCTCTTATCAAGCTTACATTTAGAAGCAGGAGGAAAGTACCAAGCTGATAAACTAATAATGAAGGACTATCAGACAGTGATGAGTGCTATGCAGAGAATTTAAATGGTGTGTTCTGACAGAAAGTGACTGGTTACTGTTAAACCTGGCTAGGAAGGTGCCTCCAGAGCTGAGACCTGAATGTCCAGCCACATAGAGATCAAGGGCAAGAGCCTTCCAAGTAAAGTGGGTGGCTTGTGGAAAGCCTCAAGGTTGAAATGGGGTTGGTGTTTAAAAAGCAGAAAGAAGACCAGTGTGGCTAGACCTTAATGGTAACAGAAAAGCATGAAGCATTAAGATTCTCCGAGGTAAACAGGGCATAAGGAAAGGAATGCAGGAGATTTGAAAAGGAAGGTTATGATAGGAAATAGTTTATTTGGAGCAAGTAAAATTTAAAAATTCTAACCAAGTGTGGCAGAATTGATAGGTAGTGTTGAGGGCTCATTTGGGATATGGGTCCTGGACTTATGGGAAATCCAAACTCTTCACAAATGGGGAGAGTTGTGTGCTTTTTTCCCAGCAGTGTTCAGCCACTGATGCCTGGAAGAAATGAGCCGATAGGATTACACATGTTTAGCCCTTTGACAGAAGGAGAACATGGGAGGGAATTAAAAGTGTTGTCCCGGGAGAGAAAATCTAACCTGGGAAGAGGGAACTAGGGACACAGTGCTAACGCCTATGAACTGAGGATCCAGATGAGAAAGAGTTACTTGAGTAGGAGTCCTAAAGCAGGTGGGTAGAAGGCAGGCTGGAGGGTGGCTAGAATGGGATACCAGAAATGACCCTTTTGGAGACTGTGCTGTCGTTGGTTATGGCAAAGTCAAGGGTAGGAGTCTAGAATGAGGTGGAATGAGGGAATAAATGTTTTTGCTGGTCAGTTTTTTTTTTTTATCATGAACATGAAAAGTTATCAGATCTCATTCTGTGCCTTGAAATAAAAATAGATTTGTTATTCTCTCTCTTTAAGCTGTCCACAGTCATTTGAAACAGGTCTGCGTACCTTTAACTTGTCCCCTTTATACTAACATGTGGCAGCTTCAAGGGGCTTCCTGGGTGGCCCAGCGGTAAAGAATTCGCCTTTGATGCAGAAGATCCAGGAGACACTGCGGATTCGATCCCTGGGTTGGGAAGATCCCCTGAAGGAGGGCATGGCAACCCACTCCAGTATTCTTCCCTTGGAGAATCCCATGGACAGAGGAGCCTGGCAGGCTATAGTCCTTAGGGTCGCAAGAGTCGGACACGACTGAAGCGACTGAGTGTGCACACACGCACAGCAGCTTCAAGGCGAGTCCCAGACCATTGCCCTTAGTGGGTAGATTTTTCTCAAGATATTCTGGGCAGACTTGGTTGCTGTTAGAAAATTACCTGTGATCTAAAATTTATGCTAGGGGTTACCCTCTGGGCTTCCCTGATGACTCAGTGGTAAAGAATCAGCCTGCAATGCAAGGAGATGGAGGTTCGATCCCCAGGTCAGGTTAGGAAGATCCCCTGGAGGAGGAAATGACAACCCACTCCAGTATTCTTACCTGGAGAATCCCATGAGGAACCTGGCAGGCTACAAACGGGTTTCAAAGAGTTGGACATGACTGAGTGACTGAGCACACAGCACTCCCTTTCTAAGACTGTAACTTGAAAAAGCCATAGCAAAATTATAACTTTACAAAGGACAAATAAATGTGAAAACAATCTCAGAATATAAACACTACTTATATATATGGCAGGGAAAATTGTGTGACTTCTGTGAAGTCTATTAGGAAATTCTTTTCCTTTCTGGCTAAAATTTCTTCCTAGAAATTATAAATAAGACATAACACAAAAGAGCAGGATTTTTAAAACAAAAAACTGGTAATTAATTAAACTCAGAGTTATGATATTCTTACTTTATATAAAATACATGTGGGGTGGGACATGAAATATATTTTCCAGAAAAATATGCAAATATTTAGAATATAAAGCGATCAATGCTAAGAGTAATGTGAGTAACTCAGATAATAACTTTCCAAAGGAGAAGTTTTTTATAAATTACATTACACATTCTTGGCTTGCTTTACACCCTATAGCGTATCATGGTGATGTAGGGATAATGTTTTTGAACCCCGGTACAGCTAAAAAAGGAAAATGATTATGCCAAAAAACATGCCTTAATAAGAAAAAACAGGACATATTTTCAATAAGGTCTTGCTAAAATGCAGTGTAATATTTGCCCAATATGAGCTTCAGGTCAGTCTTTTTTCTCTCTGATGAAGGCTGCTTTGGTAGGAAAACCAAGGAGCACTATCCACTGCACTTGCTTTGAACAATGCTTCCATTAGGAGAACTATCACCGTTTTTAAGTGGTTTCCTTCCCCTTGCATATTGCCACTGGGTTTAATAGCCTTAGGTCTTTCAGAACATGAAAGCAACAACTTTGAAAAGCAAAGGCTGCCTTGAACTTTGTAGTCTATCAAATGGAAACTCATGTGTGTATTTCTGAACCATCTTGGCTTCTACTTCTTGAAGGAAAAAGAGGATGAAGACACTGGTCTGCTACTTAGATGTTTTTATTTTTATTTTTTATTACTTTTAACCCCATAAGTTTTACAGTTCTCTTGATAAGCTTCTGGGTCTTAGCTAAGCAGTTCTGACAGAGGCCACTGCTGAATTTTGGATTTGCTTTCATTCCCTCACATTTATGCTGTACAGTTTGCTTATCTCAGCTCCTAAGGGCTTCCCAGATAGCACTAGTGGTAAAGAACCCACCTGTCAATGCAAGAGACAGAAGAGACCTGAGTTCACCAGGGTCAGGAAGCTCCCCTGGAGGAGGAAATGGCAACCTACTCCAGTATTCTTCCCTGGGAAATTCTGAGGAGAGAGGAGCCTGCCGGGCTACAGTCCACGGGGTTGCAAAGAGCTGGACACAACTTAGCATGCACACATGTACAGATCTTAAACTAAGCAAGAGAACCTCTTCTATGATCTCTGGGCCGCTTCTGATGAGGGATAGAGAGGTTTCTCATCACTCCCTCTGACCTTGGGTCATCTCTCTCTTTCTTTTCCTATCAGTATTTGTTGTTATTCAGTTGCTGAGTCATGTCTAAGTCTTTGTGACCCCATGGACTGCAGCTCACCAGGCTCTCCTGTCCTTCTCTATCTCCCAGAGTTTGCTCAAACTCGTGTCTGTTGAGTCGGTGATGCCATCCAACTATTTCAACCTCTTTTGTCCCCTTCTCCTCCTGCCTTTAATCTTTCCCCACATCAGAATCTTTATTATTTATTCTCAGAGTTTATCAGTATTTAAGTATGTTCAATTACCCTTAAGTTACAAAACAAAATAGAAACTCCTCCTCAACCGTGTATATGGTTACTCCCCATAAAGAATGATATCATGTCTCCTCCTTAATTTCTCAACTCTCCTTTATTTTTTTAGCCCTGATAACTGCCCTTCTTCTCCCCCATACTTAAAAATACCAAGGTCAATGCTAACTTTCTTACTGCCAAGTCAAATGAACCTTTTACCGTCCTTATGGAGTTTGACCGATTAGCAGCGTTTGAAACACTCACCGACTCTCTAATTTTATTGAAATACTTTTTCTCTTAACTATATCACACAAAAATGATTTTTTTTTTTGCAAAGATTCAGAATGCCTAGTTTTAAACTCTCCTCCTTCACTAAGTAGCTATGCAACCTAGACATGTGACATAACACTTCAGCCCCACCCCACCCCCAGTTTCATCTCAGTGGGGAATACACTAGGGCTGTTGTGGTGATTAAAGAAATTAAATTCAAAAGCACTTAGAACAGTGCTCACCAGACTTATTATAAAATATGCCATGAATGTTACCTGTTATTATGTTTCTTTATTTGATTTTTTTCCTTTAAAACTTGTTCCCTCTGCAGCCAGAGAGACTGGGTACTTGACACTTTCACTTTGAAAACCAGATTTGGTGTCTAGACCACAACTAACATAAGAGCAGGCCCTGGCAGGAAGAGGAAATGAAGGAATCCCAATTCTGTCAAAAAAGAGGATTGACACAGAGTCAGAAGTAGGAGAATAAAAAATTAGAGATGTGTTCAGATTTCAGAATTGGAGGAGTGTTAAGTAAATTAAACGGAGAGCTCCTTTGACAGGGCATGAACCCCACTTTCTGGCCACTCTGGGTTCTTGGGTAGTGGGGATGCAGGGACAGCTGACCCACTGCTCCAGGAGAAGTAAGGAGTCAAGTTGGGAACCACTGGGCTGGTTTTAGTGAGGGCTTGTGAGCCCTGCACAGAGGCAGGGGTGGACCACTAAGCCTGGGTTGCCATGAGAAGGACCTGGAAGAGACTCAGGGATTTGCGGTGTCACCAAGAGCCCTGGGGCAGGGACCGCTGTCTGTCCAGGTGTATTATCATCTCTGACCAAGCTAAAAAGTATCAGATACCAGATTACACTAGCTGCTGACTTTAGCATTGGACCCACTGGAATGCCAGCTGTGGGAGGCCAGAGGGCAGGGTGGGGACATTGCTTGGATCTGAGGACCTTTCCATCCTGAGGTCAAAAGGTCCCTTGAAACTGGATGATTTTGCCTCTGACATACTTCTTGAGTCTCTCTTCTGTATGCCTAGAATAGGAACCTTCTCTTCTCACCTAGATTCCTATAGTAATAATTAGTTCATCTCTCTCCCGCCTTGCTGCTGTCAACCTGTTTGTAATATTATAGCCAGACTGAGCTTTCATTTTTCCTCAGGCTGATCTTTTGAACCCACAAATCTGCTTGTGTGGCTTTTCCACTGAAAACCCTTCAGAGACATCCTCAGAAAGCCAGAAGAACTTGCGCTTTCTTTGGCCTCATCGCCTGGCCTCTCGTCCACTCTCTCTACGCTTCTGTCCTGCACTGCCTCCTGAGTTTCTGTTGACCCTGCCGCATGGCCGTGCTGCCCCCGGTGTGTCTGTGCGTGCTGTTTTCGATTCCAGGAATGGTCCTTCCACGCTTGTTTGCGCTTTTACCTGGATAAATGTATAATAGTTTATAATTTTTGCTACTAGCCTTTCTGACTCTTCGATTCTTGGTTAAGATCCCCCCTCTTGTGTGTTCTCACAGCACGATATACTTCACAATGATCAGCACTTGGGTTTATCCTCTGGGGACATTGTTGACACTTTGATGGGATCCAGTAATTAACACCGGTCCACCCTTTCTTGGCTTGGAGCCACAGAGAACAGAACACAGAGGAGACAAGCTTCTCTGTCCTCAACTTTTTAACCTTTCAAACTATATTCTGAAGGCATGGCTTACATGAGGACAAATAGTTTTTGAACTCTCACTCAAACTGAATATATCCTGCAAAATGTCGTTTGTTCTCCTCAGTGAGGCCAGTCATCACTTGAATGCCCCAAGACAGAGAAGGAGGAGCCAACCTGTACTTTCCCAGGTCCTTCTGAGCAGCTCACCAATCAGGGAAGTCACTCCTACTCCCCTGGGAGAAGAGAGTGAGGGGATGGGACCAGAGACAGAAGAGGTATGCAAGTGAACAGCCAACCCTTCCATTTGGAACCATAAAGCTGTGCGAGAAGATGGCTTAAGCCCCAGCCTCTTCAAAAGAGGGAGCCCTGCATCCTGTTCAATGCCCTATCTCTGTCACATAGCATGATGACTGGCATGAGTTGGCATTTACAGTAA
Organism: Ovis aries; assembly: GCF_016772045.2. Classification (NCBI taxonomy): domain Eukaryota; kingdom Metazoa; phylum Chordata; class Mammalia; order Artiodactyla; family Bovidae; genus Ovis; species Ovis aries. The sequence continues at coordinate 20,879,920 of NC_056061.1, forward strand.
ATGCTCATTGAAAGAACATTTTCTATAGTATTTTTTAAAAAATTTTTACTGGGGTGTAATTGATTTACAATGTTGTACAGCAAAGTGAATCTGTTGTGCAACAGTAGTTCTGATACAGATCTACCTTCATAGAAGATCTGGGCCAAATGTCCTCTTGAGATTTTCTTTCATTGCCATGAGATAAAGGGTTAACTTCTGGGTGGTTGCCTTTTTCAGAATGTGTTGCATTCTGAATTAATAGGAGATGTAATTACATTCTGATGTAATAGGAGAATTACATTGTGGTGTCTTGTTCTAATCTAGACAGCAGACATTGGTCTATTTTTCCTGTCCAGTGATTTTAAAAGATTTTGAATTAGGATATCAAGAAATTTCACATACACTTATTGCTTTCCATTGTGCCTTGAAAACACTGAAGATATGGTGAAACAGGGCTGTATCAAATATCACACACAGGCTGCTTGAGATTCCAGGGGCAGTCGCCTCTTGGGTTGGGACCTAGCCCTCCCATGCAGTCTTGGTGCCCCGCCCCACCTCTTGCCCTATACTTAGCCTCATTCTATTTGGTTGTGTTTCCTACCTGACCCTATAAACCACTGAAATTTGTGACTCTTGTATACTGTTTCAGGAAATTGCAAATTTAGGTTTTCCCTGGCACAAAGTGAATGTTTTTCTCTTAAATATGTAGTACATATTTTCTCTCGTTTGAAAACCCAATGACTAATCAAACTTCATTGCTATGGAATAAGTCTTTGGATGCATTAAAGTTTGATTTGACTTGGAAACAAATCTTCATTTATTAGAATCTCTTCATTTCTATTCATTTATAAGAATCCTTAAGGGAACACCTATTGCATAAAGCAAAGCATATTTGATAGTAGAAAAATTACATGATTTCCAGAACTTGGACTTCTTGCTGTGTGTGTAGCTTGTCTCTAGGTGCAATTTAAGACTTTTCTTTGCCTGACAATTTGTCTGAAAGGTGGTGTTGCTATTCTTATAAAACGAGGGCAGCGATTCATATTGGCTGTGGTAAACGGTGTGTTTGCAAAACACTTGGAGTTTCTCTTATCAAAGGGGCTATACAAATTCTTTGAAAGGAGTAAAGAGATAATTGTGATCCTATGATCATAGAAATTCATATCACACATGAGGAAGCAAGATGAGTATTTATAACAAAAGCATTCACAAGGATTCATGTAATTCAGAACCAAGGTAAAAGGGTCTCATGTCAGAAATAGTACTATTAGCAGCCAGATCATTATAGAGGTTGTTTAATTAATTCTTTACTGTGAGGAGAAATGCCATTGACACTTCATTATTTTGATACTGAAACTACAATTGGGGGCTTTCAAAATGTGTATGTGAAACCACAAATAGATCCCCTCGGTCCTTTGTGAAGGGAGCTCCTGTTTCTGTATTCAAAAGCACTATCTTCTGAGGATGTCCTTGTAGTTCTTTCCTAATATATTTTCACACTTTGTCCCTGGGAGTCAATGTTTGGGTGAATTGTTAATTGCGGTTTTCATAATTTAAGAAATCTTATCCAAGGAATAAGATGGATGAAAAATAGGATGAAGAATAGATTGCTAGTAATTTATAAAAATATTTTTATTCAAACTACAATGATACTCATAACCAGAAAAAAAATTCTTAAAATAAACTGTTATTTTATAGAAAGCAGAGTAAGCCCAAATTCAAGGCTTTTGTTATTTTACACTTTGTACCTACTAATCACTTAAAATATTTTATATGATTCATACTTAAGATGGTGATTTTTCTATAAATCTTTTATTTATTTATATATTTTTAATTGGGGGATAATTGCTTTATGATGTTGTGTTGCTGTGCTCTGCTTAGGTACTCAGTTGTGTCCAACTCTTTCTGACCCCCTGGACTGTAGCCCGCCAGGCTCCTCTGTCCATGGAGATTCTCCAGGCAGGAATACTGGAGTGGGTAGCCTTTCCCTTCTCCAGGGGATCTTCCCAACCCAGGGATCAAACCCAGGTCTCCCCCATGGAAGGTGAATTCTTCATTGTCTGACCCACCAGGGAAACCCAAGAATAATGCAGTGGGTAGTGTATCCGTTCTGCAGGGGATCTTCCCAACCCAGGAATCCAACCAGGGTCTCCTGCATTGCAGGTGGATTCTTTACCAGCTGAGCTACCAGGCAAGCCCACAGTGTTGTGCTGGTTTCTGCCATACAACATGCATCAGCCGTTAAGTATACACATGTGCCCTCCCTCTGGCAGCTCCCTCCCACCTCTTCCCGCCCCTCCAGTTGGCACAGAGTGCTGGGTTGGACTCCCTGTGTTATGCAGCAGCTCCCCACTATCTGTCTCACACATGGTGGTGTTGGTGTCGGGGCTGCTGTCTCAGTTCCTCCCTCCCTTTCCTTGCCCTGTGGTGTCCACAAGTCTACATCTCTACTCCTGCCCTGCAAAGAGGTTCATCGAAATCTTCCGTTTAAAAGATGGATACTTAAGATCAAGAAAGTGATTTAAAAATTATAAATTTACTGGGCTTCTCTGGTGGCTCAGTGGTAAAGAATCCACCTACCAATGCAGGAGACACAGGTTTGATCCCTCATCTGGGAAGATTCTACATGCTGTGGAGCAGCTAAGCCCGTGTGCCACAGCTATTGAGTCTGTGCTCTGGAGCCTGGGAGCCACGACTGCTGAGCCCAGGAATTTTCGTAAGGTCTTTTTGTTTTTGTTTTTTTTTTCCACTTATTTTGAAAAAGTAAATTATTCACTAGTCTGGTCATTTGCATGAAGTTTTTTGGATGTATTTTTGGTTCCATAATGTAGGAAGGCACTTAGGCGATAAAGTGTTCTTTCTTTGCATTTATTATTTCTTCTCATTTTTTTTAGATCTAAAATTGCTCTTAAGTAAATGTTTAATTGCTACATGACTGGTAGAGATAAACTATATAAAGTATTGCTTTAATAAAGATATGGGGAAGTATTAATAAATGATAGTGAAAAAAGTAATAAAGATTTTTGGCATATATGAACAAATCATTCAACCATGAAATATTTAAAAATTTTACATTCTGTGTTTAGTGTTTGAAAACTGCAAAGTGTTATAAATAGCAGTAAAGGCCTGGCAATAACCAAACTAAAAAGTAAATCAAGTTCCTGAGTAACTTTTGTGAAGTGTTCTATAAACTGTAAGGATAGTTCAACATGGGCTTCCCTGGTGGCTCAGCAATGCCGAATCTGCCTGCAGTGCAGGAGCTGCAGGTTTGATCCCTGGGCTGGGAAGATCCCTTGGAGGAGGGCATGGCAACCCACTCCAGTAATCTTGTCTGGAGAATCCCATGGACAGAGAAGCCTGGTGGGCTACAGTCCACGGGGTTGCAAAGAGTCAGATATGACTAAAGCAACTTAACATAGCATATAGTTCAACACAGCATAAGATGAAAATAACTGTGTATGAAAAAAACACTAAAAGAACTGAAGGAAATATATATAATTTCAAGTGCTATATTCTATAAGTACATGCTATATTGAATTTATCTGGATTTCCTAAAAACTTACTGTACCATTGTTGATGAAATTAAACAAATTAACAATCCACTTAACATTATTCAGAAAGTTCTGGAAAATCCTGTGAAAATCCTAAACTGATAACTAACTTACAAACTGCACTAGATCAAAAGTCCTGAGCTATGTTCCTTTTCCCTGGACAATTATCTGTATTTTATATATGGCATAGCCTTGGGAACTTCATTAATTCTAATTTAAGAAAAGCCCAGTTCCTCCTTCTAGATACAAATAGTAACTCAATTGTGTTAAAATTCAGCACTTCCTATGTATATAGCCATGTAACCTATATTAGGATACAAGATAAGACAAAATGCCTCGCTCAAGATGATTCGGGACCTAGGACAAAACAAGCCAGAGAATAAAACAGAATGATGTGTTACGGTAGCAGCTTACCTGTCTTTCAGAGACAATGAAGTCTTCCACACAAGGAACCGCTGAGTGACTCACAAAGGTTATGAGGAGTTAAAGAAAAGGCAGAGTGAAGAGCATTAACAATAGTCAGATGTGGGAGAGCTTGTCACCTGTCCAGTGCAGGAAATGCTGGTATTTCAGAGCGCTTGGCGGTGATGAGGTTACAGTTTGACCAGGTCATGAAAAGCCTCTCCCTCCTGCATCCTCTGAATTAGGAGACAGTGCAAATCTCACACATCTACTGATCTGAAACTATTGAGGGAAGGATTGTCTTTATCTTTATATCCCCACTACTTTTGAATATTGCATTGTTTATAGTGGAAAGGCAATTGAATAAATGACCAAATTTCCGCCAATCTGTCTATTCCCACTTACTAAGTATTTTCTATTGATTTTTTTTTATAGCTCTCTGATAATCACCTGATGATTTGTAGACTCAGATTGCTCCTTAACTAGATTGGCTGATTCTATTTGATATAGTTAATTCAAACAATCCATCAGAATTCAAACATATCTTGCTTATGAAAAAACTGAAAATCTGGACCCTTAAATCTTGCATCCTATATGAGAAACAGGTAGACTTTATACACAACTCTTTTGCTCTTGACAGTTTTTACAGCCTATTTTATCTAGTTAGTAAGGTCATTTAAACAATTTCAATTTTTGCAGAATTTGTTCATTTGTTGTGAAACACTACCTCCTTGGAGAAGAACCATATATAAGTTGAGTTTAATAGATCTCATTATGTTAGTGATCCTTCAAGACCATTTTTTGTAATTTTTTTGTGAGAAATTATAGTACAAATATAGTTTCAAAGGACAACTTCTGATTCTAGAACCTGGAAAATGAAGCCAGATATATTCCATTCCGCCAGGGCCCTTATATCTGTTGTAGTCACTGCTGAATTCCCAGAACTGTCCACAGAGCTTATCACATAGTAAATTCACAGTATACTTTTGTTTAATTAATGAATAAGTCAAGGATAAAGTATTGGATACAAGCCCTCTAGTCATTAGCACAGTTGAGATAAGTCTTCCTCTAAGCTGTAAGCATTATAAGATTATCAAGAGCCTTAAAGAGGCAACTGCACACGATGGACAATTACTTTCAGATAAGAGTTTAGTATGGATTATAAAGTACTGTTTTAAGCCTATAAAATTTAGGATTTTAGACAATTCCAAACAACTTTATCTACTATGCTATTTCATGTTTTAATCATATTCCTGTTCAAAAATTAAGCTGTCTGGAGATACCATACCAAAATTTTTATAGTGGTGTTGCTGCTGCTGCTGCTAAGTCGCTTCAGTTGTGTCCAACTCTGTGCGACCCCAGAGATGGCAGCCCACCAGGCTCCCCCGTCCCTGGGATAGTGGTGTTAGTTCATTGTTTATTCTGGCCATCAAAGTTTTCCAGGCCAAGGTCAAGTATTCTATGCTTTCTGGTACAAAACTTTGGAATTTCCATAGAGCATTTACTAAAATATCTGACCAAGTGAATGCAAGTCACTCAGTCATATCTGATCCCTGGCGACCCCATGGACTGTAGCCCACCAGGCTCCTCTGTCCATCAGATTCCTTAGGCAAGAACACTGGAGTGGGTAGCCATTTCCTTCTCCAAGGGATCTTCCTGACCCAGCAAATTGAACCCAGGTCTCCTGCATTGTAGGAAAATTTGTTACTGTCTGAGCCACTGGAGAAGACCAAAACATTTGAAAAGATCCCTAAAGAAATATTCCTTAGAAATTTTAAAAATCTATTCTGTAACTACTTCTCTGTAAAAAAGGATATGAATCAAACTAGTTTATCTTCATACAAAATTTCAACTTTTCCTGTTATTCACCTGGAATATGACAGCTATAGATATCTGTTCAAAGAAAAGCAGAACACCTTTCTTGCAAGCACTTAACCATCTCGTTGTCAAATGCATGACAGATGCTACTGATGGATGTTGGGAGTGTTCAGAAGCTGGGCATCACAGTAACCTGTGCAGCTTGATATCAACAAGGCTCATCTGTTGAGATTCTGATTAAAGATTCCACCAATGTGTACATATTTAAAGCACTCATCTAGAACAGAGATTTGAAAACTACTAAAATCATACTGCTGAAGAGAACTTATATGTAATTTAACTCAAACTTCAAGTTGAACAACAGCTAGGCCATCACAGAGAGGTGAAGCTTTTCCCCTTATGTAAATTCTATAGAAACTCATGAATCGGTTTCTCTTTACAGTATATCTTACTGTCCATTGCTCACTTCCAGACTAGCACCTTATATTTGTATATCGTACATTGAATGTTTTCAAATGAGGACATAATATTGGAAATTAGAAGATCAAAAGTCTTTTTTTCAAATCAGTTCAGTTTAGTTCATGTCTTTGGAAATGGTAAATTCTGATGTTTTAGAAGGTCTATACATAAGCATCCTCACACATGTATCAGCTGATAAAGTATAGATTTGCAAAGAGCTTCTTCTCTTTGTTACCAGTAGTTGTTATTATCCATTGCAAGCCTATGAAAGCATTTGCACTTTACCTTGTTTACTGTGAATTCTCAATGCCTACAAATGCAAACAGACAGATTAGGAAAGTAGGCAGCCATTGCTTTTAGCAGGGCTCGTAAGTACCACACAAATTGCACCTCAGATGCCTTCAGGTGTGGAAAGAAGCGCATCTTCTTTTGTGTAATCGTGAGGCCAGTAATCAGCTTCTAGCTAAAAAGAACTAGTAAGACTTCCTCTCTGATCAGACAGAGAGATAAGAGTGAAACACTACCTAACAAAGTTTGTCCATGGTCCTCAGACAAAATGGCAATTTTAATGGACTACGGTAAGCTCATTTACCTTAGAGGTGAAGGAAAACTCTTAATGATGAAACTTTCCCAAGAACCAGGAAATTTAAAGCAAGTATCAAACACATATTTATTACACTTACTGAATGAAATCGGTAGATAGGGGCAATAAGTCAGCACTGATACATAACAAAAAGGAATGCTTTTTTTCCCTCCTCTGTTTTGGAATACAGAGGGAGGGGAAAGCCAAGCTCTGGAGTTATGGTTTAAGAGGGTATGTTGGAAAAGCCGTGTGGAGAATATATATTAAACAAACTCACCTGCTGATTTCCTTCATTGGAGCGTGTCTACAGGCAACATTGGAAACTTACATGTGGGGAGAGGCTGTCTTGAAGCTGATGTCAGATGCTTAAAAAGGAGGCTCAAATGGCCAGGATCCTGCCTTGCGCTAGTGATATCTTGGTGAAGCTCTGTGTCACTCAAGAGTAGTTTCACATCTCAGCGACTGACCACCAACAACAAAACAAAAGCTTTCTTGGTCTCGCACTCAGAAACCTATGGTGGAAATAGAATGCCTCTGCTCTTTTACTGCACACATGAAAGGAACAGAAAAGAGGTAGGAGCATTCTGATCCTTTAAAACAAGCTTCTAAGCTCTTCACTGTCTCTTGAAAACCCTGTGAATTTTCTTCCTGACACACAGGTCTGAGTCGCATTGTGTGCAGTGCATTAACCCAGCACTTGCTCTGCACTTTACCTGCCGCCTGGTTGAAATGTCCACCTTCATGAGCTCTTTGTGCCAGGAGTCCCGTCGTCTAGCCTGGCAATGGCATGGCCTCTGGGCAGTGACAACTGAAGCCGCACTTAAGGTGCATTGACGATAGATGGTAGTCAGGGGTCTTGGTTTTCTTCCCTGCCTTTCCATAAATAAGTTTTTGTCCCAAGCAAGTCACTTTGCCTTCCTGGACCTCTGCTCCTATATCTGTACTTCCTGGGTGTTGAACTGGTTGACTCTAAGGTACATTCCTTCTCTACAATTTTAGATTTCTACATGGCAAGATAATATCAGTAGGCAATAATTATGTTTAAAATCTTCCCTTTCCCCTTTGGCAGGCTTTTTACATCCCTTTTGTTGGGCTTCCCTAGTGGCTTAGATGATAAAGAATCTGCCTCCAATGCAGGAGATGTGGGTTCGATCCCTGGGTCAGGAAGATCCTCTGGAGAAGGGAATGGCAACCCACTCTAGTATTCTTGCCTAGAAAATTCCATGAACAGAGGAGCCTAGTGGGCTATAGTCCATGAGGTCACAAAGAGTCAGACACGACTGAGCAACTAACATGGAAGAAGATAAATTTCCATGTGCTGTTTTATTTTTTCCAAGAGTCAAACAGGTGCTGTTCAGTTCAGTTCAGTTGCTTAATCGTATCCAACTCTTTGCGACCCTGTGGACTGAAGCACACCAGGCTTCCCTGTCCATCGCCAACTCCTGGAACTTATTCAAACCCATGTCCATTGAGTCAGTGATGCCATCCAACCATCTCATCCTCTGTTGTCCCCTTCTCCTCCCACCTTCAATCTTTCCCAGCATCAGGGTCTTTTCCAATGAGTCAGTTCTTTGCATCAAGTGGCCAGAGTATTGGAGTTTCAGCTTCAGCATCAGTCCTTCCAATGAATATTCAGGACTGATTTCCTTTAGGATGGACTGGTTGCTGTTCATGTGTAGTTTAACATTTTAATTGTGCACTACTTGGCTTTCAAGTATTCTTAAGAATGCAAGTGGCTTAGCAAAATCTCATCCAGCTCAAACCAGCTCTGATTTGATTTCCAGAATTCTTTACACTGCCCAAATACTTGGATCAAAAAGAAAATGATAGTTTTGAACAGAGATTTAAAGTGTGTTTGTGTTACCCACACCCTGAGAGACAGTGGCTCAACAGTTTTGGGGAAATAAATCCTTCTTTTATCCCTGCAAGGTGTTCTCTGCTATTTAGCCTGCTCTGGTAAGATTTACCAGGGAGGAGAGAAAAGAATTTATGCTATATCATGAGGGTAGCCAGCAACAGATTGGAGGAATAGAGTTCCTTGAATAAAGAGTTCAATGGGAGTGACTGTAATCTGTTTATCTGAGCCGTTCTTTGGATGAGTTCTTTACCTTTGCATTTTCTTTTAAATTTTTATTTTTATCAAAGTGATTTATATTACTTAAAAGAGCAAATTGCCCTAGAAGGCTTATTACAATAAATTGTACACCGGTTCCTGGTACCCCCTTTCCCTAACTATTCTTCATTTATTCTCCTAGCACGTAAGTTCTTATGGCTCTTACTTGATTATTCAGCTTTAGACACGGGTAAAGACTGGCTGGTGCTCTAATCATACTACTTCTTCTCTTCTTCCAGGGTATGGGCGAAGATGCCCAGTTCCTGACGGTTACACTGGGACCAAGAAAGATCTATTTATGTAAGCAGTAAATTATGGAGCAGGGCAATCTATACTTAAAAAAAATATCTTTTCCACCCTCCTCAGTTGAAAAATCTGGGTTAAAACTCAACATTCTAAAAACTAAGATCATGGCATCTGGTCCCATCACTTCATGGCAAATAGGTAGGAAAAAAAGTGGAAACAGTGGCCAATTTAATTTTCTTGGGCTCCAAAATCACTGCAGACAGTAACTGCAGCCACAAAATTAAAAGAAAATTAATTTCTTCTCCTTGGAAGAAAAGCTATGACAAACCTAGACAGCATATTTAAAAGCAGAGACATCACTTTGCCGACAAAGGTCTGTGTAGCCAAACCTACAGTTTTTCCAGTAGTCATGTCAGATGTGAGAGTTGAAGCATAAAGAAGGCTAAGTGCTGAAGAATTAATATTTTCAAACTGTGGGGCTGGGGAAGACTCTTGAGAGTCCCTTGGACTGCAAGGAGATCAAACCAGTCATTCCTAAAGGAAACCAACCCTGACTATTCATTGGAAGGACTGATGCTGAGACTGAAGCTCCAATAGTTTGGCTACTTAATGTGAAGAGCCAACTCATTGAAAAAGACCCCGATGCTGAGAAAGACTGAAGGCTGAAGAAGAAAGGGAGAACAGATGATGAGATGGTTGGATGGCATTGTCCAAAATCAAATGGACATGAGTTTGAGCAAACTCCGGGAAATGGTGAAGGACAGGATGCCTGGCGTGCTGTAGCCCATGGGTCATGAAGAGTCAGACACAACTTAGTGACTGAGCAACAACAGGCAGGTTTCTACTGTTCACCACCCTCCAGCTCCAGGGAGTACTGGCTGCTGTTCTTTAGGCTTTTGCCTTCATCCTAGGCTTTCCTTTATCATCCTTCTAGAAATTTCCATTACCTCTTTGCTGTGCTGGATGCCCTGAATTAATAACCCAATGTTTTCCTCTTGAACCATTCCCTCATTTTGCTGGTTAACATGTTCCAGTCTCTTCCTGAGAAATGGGGCCTGTCCTCTGGGCCCCTGCAGATTTAAACACATTTTTATTCTTTTGCTCTCAATTTAATCAGAGTAGAGAAGGAAACAGACAACATGTTTGTTTGAACTGTTTTGCTCAAGCAGTAAGAAACCAGGGGTTTCTGCAATATTAAACTCAACTTTGGATAATTGTCACTTCAGTGTGGAGTGAACAAGGCATACTTAACCCACTGGGGATAAAGCCATTCTGTTTTCCTCAAAATTCAGTTTGGTTCATAAGTATTTAGCAACATTAATGTTCTTCTTCATTTTCTAACTCAGCACCAAAATGATACTCAACGTTCTCTGCCCTCAAACCTGTTCCCGCTCCCTTGTTCCAATTGAGGCAGATAGCAGTCATGAATACAATAATCAGACACCTTTGGCTTCTCTGCAACCTTGCACATTCAGAAGTACAGTTCCTCTCTATCCTACCGTTTTGTGTTTGGTTCCATCTTTCTATTCTCATTACACCCCCTCAGCTTTGTTCCATCCCTTCTCATAGCTCAGTCAGATTTCTGGGCCCTAATGCAGAAGGTAAGATGATTTCAGCATGAATGATGACCCATTAAGGACCCACAGACTCTTGCTGTCTCTCTGCCCTGCCATTCTCAGTATGTAGTAATATCACCCTAGAGCCCCAGAATGGCTGCTGCAGTACTGAGCGTGAATCCTTCCAGTCTCCTCGTCCCAATTTGACTTATCTCTCCTGTTTGTTTGGAGAACTAACCATATTCTTCCTTCTGTTATATTTAATAGTGGGTACATTTACTCTTTAGGATCATGAGTTTCTTACCCCTATCATGAGCAACGTACCCCTATATGTATCCCCACAGGGTCTTGGTCATAGGAGGTATTCAATAAACTTGCTTTGAGTTAATTTAACTTAAATTGTTGAGCTCAAGGTACTTGAAAAGAACTCTAACTCCAGACATTCCATCAACCTTCAAAGTGTCCTAATGAACTTATCTTTCACTAAAATGAGCTAATCTCATTCTTCTTGGAAGGATTTTTACTCTGTGAAGGGTCTGTGGCTGTTTGGTTGGAATGCAATTTACAGATTTGGAATTCCAAGACATTCAAAGTAAACAGAATACACCAATTGAAGCACCTTAAAATAAACAATATTAGAGACATGCTCACATTCTGAACAGAGTCAAGTGCTGAAGGAACACTTATAGGAGGTGTTGATTTCTTCTCATTCTTTTCATCTTAACTTTAACAGCTGTAAATAAGGATTTGTTCTTTCATGTTACTTTACTTTTATTGTCATTCCGTTAATTTACTCATTCATTAAAAGGGCACTAAGCATATACTGCTGCTGCTGCTAAGTCGCTTCAGTCGTGTCCGACTCTGTGTGACCCCATAGACGGCAGCCCGCCAGGCTCCCCCATCCCTGGGATTCTCCAGGCAAGAACACTGGAGTGGGTAAGCATATTTATAAATTTTAGTATAATCATATGCCGACAAGTACTGCCTACACAATTAAAGCAGCACTAAATTCATAGAAGATACTGACTGTTTTCTGTGTTTCTGTTCCATTTGAAGACATATAGTGATATCATTGAAAACCTAGAAAATAAATAGCCATTTTCAAACCTTTCTCCTCGTCAAGATTTTTAAGATTCTTTTGGCCCTTACATCAGTAGATGAAGCAAATATGCATTATTGCAAGGGATCCTCTGGTGGCTCAGAAGGTAAAGAGTCTGCCTGCAATGCAGAAGACCCAGGTTCGATTCCTAGGTTGGGAAGATCCTCTGGAGAAGGTAATGGTAACTTACTCCAGTGTTGTTGCCTGGAAAATCCCATAGACAGAGGAGCCTGGCAGCCTACAGTCCATGGGGTCACTAAGCATCGGACATGACTGAAGCGACTTCATTTCATTTCATACATTATTGTTGTGTGTTTAAAGGACCAATGGCATTTTTCTTTTGAAAATTGTTAGTATTTTATACATATAAAATCTTGTGTAAACGTACCAAAAATGTAGTCAAATTTGGCTTTGTTTAATCAATTAAATTTATTTTTCAAAAGAACACCAAACTTAGTTATCAAAAATGTAAATAATGCAGTATTTACATTGGATTTAAAAAAATGTAAAAAATCCAAATTATAGCATTACCATAGTTGAAATAATGGTCTTACTATTAGGAATCAATAGTAGAGTTTTACATTGCAAGCATGTCAAGTTTTGATATTTCTTTTCCAGTTTTATTCCTGAATTCTCTGCATTTTGAGTTTTGGTTATTTTAATAGAAAGTCTTAAAATGGAAGAAAAAATTTCAGTGTTGTCTATTAAAAAGGAAGCTATCAGCCACAAGTAAAATGGACATTTTGAGCATTAATTTTATCCACTTAATGTAGAAAAGGGGGAGTTAGTCTTGACCATTTAAAAGAACAGGATTGTCTTTCTACACTAATCACATTCTTCTAAAATAGCCACTTTTGGAAACAGAAACATTGGGATTGTTCAGTTTTCTGTGAAGCAGCATGTTTGGTAAACAAATGAAGAGAATGGGAACATTTTTCAGTTTCCTGCAGAACCTTTAGATGCATGACTGCCCATCATCTCTCCAAAGAGAAAATACAAATGAGAGTAACACCTTAAAATCTGTCCAAACACAAACTATTGTTATACACGTGAACATTATGGATATGACCTTTTGCCACTGTGAATTTACTTAAAAGGGTATATTTTTCTCTGTTGTTTTAAAGCTTTTTTATACTAATGGAAAAAAATAAAGTTTAAAATTAATTTTTCTGCATTACAGTTTAAGATGATGTCTAGGTAACAATTTCCCAATTTTTCAACAAAACACTTATGAATATATCAAGAAAGATAAAAATTCACATAAACACTAAAAATTTAAGGTTGTTAATCCATTTCCAGAATAGAGTCAGAAATTTTACTTTCTGGTAATTGATCTCTGACAAGGCTATCAACCATATAACCCATCAACGGCAGGCTCACAAAGAAAGTAAATTAACAATAATGATGATCATATGTAAAAAGAAAAATCATGATTCCCTGGAGGAAAAATAGCAACCTAAATCAACAATTAAATGTTTCACCACAGGAAGGTAATTGCATGACCAATACATGTATTCCAACCTAATCTCAACCTAATCTCATCATAAAGAAATGTGGTTAAAGCAGAGAGACTGTATTTTTATTTATTAACTCAAGGTGTGACATAATTCTCAGTGGTGTTTGTGGTGAAACAGGCACTCTTGTTTGTGGTTGGCAGTAGAAACTGGTTCTAATTTTTCTGGATGTCAGCCAGCCAGTGTGCTTCAAGACCCTTAAACCTAGTTATTTGACCAAGTTGTTTAATTTCTAAGAATCTATTCCAAGGACATAATTATAAACATGGCCCAATATTTGAGTACAAGTTTATATGCTGCAGAATTTTTACTGGGGAAATTAGGAACAATTCAAATAGTAAACCATAGGAAGATGGTTTCATAAATAATATTCTGGTCATGTGACACAGAAATACCTGAGACCATTAAAATCTTAAATTTTAAGATAATGGCATAGTTTTGATATGCTCATGAGAAAATATTAAATAAAAAATCAGTAAGTAATCTATACATACCTAACTTTGTATGTAATATATATACTACATACAAATATAATATATATATTATATTTGTATATATATACATATATATGTGTGTGTGTGTATATATATATATGTAAGGTTGACATGGAACAAAATTTAAAAGTTAGCATTGTTTATATCAGATGATGGTGTACTGTAGATAATTTAATTCTTCTTTATGTTTGTCATATTTTAATACAATAAACATGTTACTATTATTCTCCATAAACAATATACATTTTAAAATTACAAACCTAGTTTGTTCACTATCATAATGATCTTTAACTTTTCCAATCTCTTAGGGTAGTTTGGGTAATAACTGTGGATTGAGTGAATACAAAAAGGTGCTTTTCAAATGGCTTTGGAGAGATCATTGGTGATGTATCTGTTTTTGAAATATATTAAGTAGTCATACTGTTTTGGCTTATGCAATCTAGTATTTGGTATTTATTTTAAAACGTATAGCAGCTTCTTTTCTAAGATAATTAAAGGCAGTTTGCATTACAGAATATAGGAAACATTATGAAAAGTAAATGGAAATCAGTAGGTTTTGGGGGGAAAAGGGAAGCTCCAAATAAGCTATTGATAGGCATTGCCATAACTGATGTGAATGAATGTTAAACTTGCCTGTGAAGTTACTCAGTCGTGTCTGACTCTTTTTGACCCCATGGACTGTAGCCTGTCAGGTCCCTCCATCCTTGGGATTTTCCCGGCAAGAATACTGGAGTGGGTTGCTATTTCCTTTTCCAGGGAATCTTCCTGACCCAGGGATCGAACCTGGGTCTCCAGCACTGCAGGCAGACTCTTTACTGTCTGAGCTAATGAAACAATAAAAACCCATTGAGGGTTGCTTCCCTGGCAATCCAGTCGTTAAGACTTTGCTCCTGAAGCAGAGGGCACAGGTTTGATCCCTGGTAAGGGAACTAAGCTCCTGCACAGCACAGCCAGAAAGCAAGCAAGCAAACAAACAAAACAATCCACTGAGAGTGTCTTATTACCAGGAAGGAAAAGAGATGCTTGGAGAAGGGCCTAGGACTGGTTCGGGAATGGAACCTGTATAGTTTGAAATCCTCCTTCCAAGGGTGATTATGGTTAATACTTCTCTGCTAGACATTTTCTCACAATTAATGTGTGACCAACAAATGGGTGCTGAAAGGAAACTCTTCATGGGTCCTCATGTTCCTGCATGTCCTTCAACTATTCATAGAGATACTGATACCTTCATCCTCACATGGATGTTTGTGTGGCTGGTAGAGAAAGATCATGTCTCCTTCCAGAGCAGAGGACAGGTTTGGTTCTTGTTCAGATGTCACCAATCATTTGGAGCGAAAGAAACTTAGGGTTCTCTAAACTGGGAGTTCTTCAGCTGTGATTCAAATTCCCCGTATATGCAGCGTACACCTGAGCCCCAGTGTCACTTCCGGTGGCTAAGGAGGCAAGGAGAACAGGCAGACAGGATGCTTCTGCTGCCCACTATGCCTGGGCTGACCCAGTACACACGTCTTCGGTTAGTGTCCATGAAGCTGTAGCAGGCTACTTCATTAGCTTTTTTTTTTTTTTTTTTTTTACAATAATCTGGAACAGGGGGCTTTTCCTGAAGACCCAAAGACTTACAGAAGATAAGCCTTTGTCTTTGAATGGACGCATCAACAAACTGATGTGAAAGTAAGAGAAAACAGGAAATCATTGATAGCTAGTGATAGTCAAAATGGATTCGTTTAAAGGAAACCAGTTACAGTGTACAGTAGATGAGTCAGTCAAACACGTTAATAAGACTGGTAGTAACAAACCCTAGCAATTCCTAAAGATCATTTACTATAAGATATTAGTTGCTGAAGCAATGGCTCAAAAATTTAACGATTTTAAAATATCTTCTTATTCATGCTGAAGATATGAAGCTAGAAAGATGTCTTCTTTTTTATATATCGTTTGCACATAATGACACCCGTGCAAGCCATGCTTAAGTCTCCACACTTCAAAGAAATGACCTTTAAGTCACACTTAGGGAAAGTAAGCTAAAATCAGTGGGCCGTTCCAGTTGCCAAGGACACTTGTAATCATTTCCTTAATTGTCCTTGACAATCTTATCATTAAAGATGTGGGACATTAATTAATGATGGAACATCTATTCCTGGAAAATCAGGCCTTGGAGGCACAATAGAGCGCTGCTCCTCCATACATTCTTTGTGAAGGCTGCTTCTACAGTGTGGGTCATCCATGTTGCCAGCGTTGCCTGGATGGCACGTAAACATCTGGAGCACTCAATTGTCTGAGAATTGGATTGAATACAATCAATGCTGATAATGCTGAAAATATGTTCAAAACCAGTGTTCCCTAAAGAAGCTTTTATGCCTAGATTAGTATCAGTGTTTAATTGGCAGCCTCTTCACTTGGTTAATTACTCAACCTATTGTGGCAGGGAGAGGGAGGAAAGGACCAAAGCATTTGTGTTATGAATAGTTGCCAATAATGGAATCAAATGAGAGAGAGCTGAACACCCTGCTACAGAATACTAGCTTCCATGAAGTCTTCCTCATATAACACATGATTTTATTGAATGAGTGTCTTTACAAAATGGAAATTGTTGAAATAGAGCCTGTCTTTCGAAACAAAAGTTAGAACCTTTGTGTTTTTGAGCGACCGTGGAAGGCAAACTCTGAGGTGAACACTTGTTGTTTGTTTTCGTGTACCTTTTGCTGTAAGTGAAAGGACATAAGATACTGAGATATGAAAACACGTTGAGGATTTATTCTTTGTACCTTTGAACTTCAGTATAAACTAAACCTTTTACACAAAAGGAAGCAAAACATGGTGTGAAAATCCACGCACACATTTATTCTTTATACCTTTAATTTATAATGCCTGTATACTTATAATTTATAATATGTAACAACTTTTTCTTTTCTAGAATGGAAGATTGTTATTGCAATCCATATTTACTCTGCAGTAGCGTGATGACACTCAAAGACATTGAAAACATAAATGAGTTCAGGGAAGATGTTACTCCTCATTTGTCTTCTTTTCTGGTACATCCTCATTAGTCTGACCTCTGAGTGTTATTGCTCCCAAGACTGAGTCTCATTCTTAGCTCTTGGTCCTCTGGTGTTTTCTTTCTACACATACTTCTTGGGTGGCTTCAGTCTCATGACTTTAAACGTCATCTCTACACTGATGACTCCATGATGATATTTCCAGCCTGAACCTCCCCATCAGACTCCACTTGGAGGTCTACTGGGCATCTTAAACGTAACAACTTCAAAACTAAAACTTCCTGGTCTTTTGCCATTCTTCTCTTCTCACAGTCCTCGTGGCTCCATTTTCACCAAACATCTTATCGCTCCTTCAACGGAAGCAGAGCCCAGAAACATTCAGGGCTTTTACAGAAACTCTCGCCACTGCTATCGTTACCTGTATCCTTTCTGACCTGTATGTTACTCCCGCCCCCAGTTGAGACCTCTCCCATTTGCTTCTCTTCTTTCATATTAGCTTAGTTTCCTTTTTAAAGAACCTGAACACTTTACAGATGCTATCTCAATTTAATCCTCATAAAAGCATCCTGGGAGGGGCACGAGGATGCCCATTTTGTGCATATGGGACATAAGGATCAGAGGGATGATGATATTTACAGGAAGCAGAACCAGCCTTTCTGATTGTTAAGCTTATATTCCTTCTACTAAATCACAGCATATATTATAGTCAGGACTTTAAACACCTGTAGATTTAATGACAGCATTAGTTGGAACAGTCATTTGTTGTCACCAATGAGACTGATGGACTGAAGGCTTTATTTTCAAGAATAGGTTTTGTTAGAAACAAACTGCATCCAGACTTTAATATGCCTGTCACTCCATGTGGGCTGGAAGCCAAGCAAGTCACTGTCCTTTGTGGGGAGAGTAGCAGGATCATCGGAGAGGGAGCCAAGGAAAAGCAGGGGAAAGAACATGACTTGGCTCTACCAGTCAAAATTTGATCTGTGCCATGGACACTCATTCACATGTTTTACGGGTTTTTTTTTTTAAAGATCACCATTAGTGCCAAAAATCAAAGCCAAAGACTGAGGCCATGTTGACTGATGTGAGTGACACTGCAGAACTCAGCAGTCAGGCAAATCCTGCAGTTTTATCCCAACATGCATCATACTTGGATTCGCGTTTATTCAGGCAAGTCATAGATATTATCGTTTTTAATTTTTTAAATGTTGTTAATATTTACTTTTAGAAATTCCCGCACTGTTTACAGAGTGACTACGCCATTTCTATTTATTTAGGTTTTTGGTGGCACTGGGCTTGGTGGCTGTGCGCACGCTTCTCGTTGCAGTGGCTTCCCTTGTTGCAGAGCGCGGGCTCTAAGGTGTGTGTGCTCAGTAGCTGTAGCACACGGGCTTAGTTGCTCTGTGGTATGTGGAATCTTCCCAGATCAGGAATTAAATGTGAGCCCTGTGCATTGGCAGACGCATTCCTATCCACTGTACCTCCAGAAAAGTCCCTAGATATTTATCTTTTTATTTCAGTTGGGAAAAGGAATAGCTCTCATAAGTCATGTTATTTTTCCTCTGTAATTTCGGCCTAGATGGATACATCTAAATCCATGAGTATCTTCTGGGGCCTTAAAGAAGTTTAGATTAGAATTATGCCCCACCAAAGTGGTGGGGATAATTACACTGATCATGTGTTGATTTTTGTACATAAAGTGATGCTACCAGCCCATTCAAGTCAGGATTAGAAAACATTTAATAAGCACTTGCTGCATGCAAAGTGGGTATTACTATTCCCGCTTTGCAGAAGAGAACATTGAGACTGAGAAGGCTTAAACAGCTAACTAACTGGTCAATGCTACCAGTTAGTTGCAAACATTCTCTCTGGGATCTACATCTGCAACCTAGTTTTCTTTTCTTCTGCTTATTAAAATAAAATATTTATCTTATTAAAATGAAAATCTAACATAACAACAATAAAAAGTGAACACCTTGCATTTTAAGGTGTTCACTTTTTCACACCTTTTTAAAAACACCTTGTCATTTTATTAATATAAAAATGTAATAATTCTACTTTTGTGAACACAGGATTTAATACACAGTTGACCTCACATCAGAATGCCACTGCTATGGAATCGTGTCTGTGACTTTGTCCATAGATAAAATATTACTCAGAAGAAATAATCAAAAATAGATAAAATGCTTTATCTTCTGTGTATCCCCATTCAGAAAATTCTTTTTAATCCCTAAAAATAACTTTCTTATTACTGAAGATGGAGTTTCATATCTATTATACTTAAAGTCCAGCTTAAGAACTTGAGCCACTAGCCACTTTAACAACAGATATCATAGAATGTTACAAGACCAGATAATTGTCTAAAGTATATGTTGATCACATATAATGTCTTAAAAGTAATAAATGCAAACCAAGCTCTTTATCTCATTTGCTTATAACACCTGTGTAATGCATCATAATTTGACTCCAGGATGTACACAGATTTAAGATCTACTGTGCCAAGATTGTAGTGGGATTTCCTAGATATTTATCACCAATGAGAGAAATGCCTGTCATGTCTATCCCAGAAATTCACACACAGAGTTACTGTAACCTGCTGCTTATCACAGGTTAAGAGGCAAGTGCTTGTGGAATCCAATGCCGCAGTGATACTTACAGCCACAGTTTGACAGACATCACTGCGTTCCTGCTAGAGGCACAGTTCTTTATTTCAAAGCATGCAAAAATAAGAAGGTAACAGAAGAGGAAGAAAAGATATAGGAGAGAAGTCAGATGCAAAACTGATTGATAGTTTTCTGTGGGTAGCAAAACCAATTACATACCAAATTACAATTTAAATATCTATTGGACATCAGACTAATTTGACTGTAATTGTCTGCATCCTCATTTGAGACTTTAATTACTTAAAGTATAGAACTTTAATTTCTACACACATGTACATTTAACAATCAAATAAACTTCTAGACTTTTAAGTCTGAATTTTCACCTCCTATTCACACCTCAGTCCTTACAAATAAGCTTATTTTTTCATCCAAGGAACAGAAACTGCTCATGTCAAAAATCACTGATGTTGTCCATGTTGTCAGATCTAATTGACACCTCCCAGTCCTCATCTTACTTGGTTTATTAACAACATTAGGGTCAGTAGGATTACTTATGATTGCCTGATAGTACCAGCATTTTCTGAGGGTAGGAGTAGACATTTGAATAGAATTGGCTAGGTCTTCAAAGGAGAATAGAGTGTTGGTAGGAATAAGCAGTGGCTGGATCCCACCCACCTCATTTTTGTGCTGAGACTAAAAGTTAGTCAATGCTTTTTGTATTTCATCTCTGAACAGTTTTTTCATCAGTCTGTATGTTCTAGCCACTTTGGTCTTTCTGTGCCTCAAGTACCCATTTCTCGTTCCCATTTTGAGCTCTTTGTATTTGCTAGTTGCTTTTCTTGGAGTTCTCTTTCCCTAGTTTTCTATTGGTGATACTTCCTTGTCAGTTCAGTCTCAGACCAACTATCACCTTCTCAGTGACTGCTAACTTAAATTAGCATCCTTTCACCCAGTCACTTTTTATTACAGTATCTGATTTATCTTCTTGTGGTACTAGTTACTTTCAGAAATGTACATATTTGATGGTGGCTGGCCTCCAACAAAACGTAAACTGATAAAAGCAGGAAGCGTGTCCCTTCTTGTCTTTCACGTCTCATCTCTGAACACTTTCCTCATTGCATCCCCAGAGCCTCTAACAGGATCTGGAACGTTATAATCTCTCAATAAATATCTCTTGTACGAGTAAATGAATCAGTGAATGAATACCCGAGAAATGTGTTCTGGAGCAGAGGGGAGAAAGCACCTGAGAAACTCCAAGGAATATCTGGGGGGCAATTTAGTGTGATGATTTTCTATACTCAGCCTGGCATGGGCTCATTTCATAGATATGGGAATATAAAAAATACATAACCTGACTTCCACTTTAGGTCAAGGTAGAGTAAGAGGGACAGGATTTACTCTCCCACCTTAAACCACTAGAAATCAGGCAAAATACATGAAATAATTGTTTTCAGGCACTAGACACCAGACAGCGCAGGGCAATTCTTGACAGACAAGAAACCAATCAGAGGAGCCGTCCATGCCCCCGCTTAATTCATAATGCCCCAGAGTCTCCAGGCCAGTTGCAGGAAATGAGGGGGCAGTGTCCAGGTGGACCCTGATGAACGTGCTGCTCGCTTAGTTTTGTCCGACTCTTTGTGACCATATAGACTGTAGCACTCCAGGCTCTTCTGTCCATGGGATTTCTCAGGCAAGAATACTGGAGTGGGTTGCCATTCCCTTCTCCAGGGGATCCTCCCAACCCAGGGATCAAACCCAGGTCTCCTGAACTGCAGGCAGATTCTTTACTGTATGAGCCACAAGGGAAACCCAAACCCTGCTAGTTTCCCATATTTGAAGACGTGGGTGAGAGTTTGGGGATACCAGAGAAAAACTGGGAGATCTGCAGAGAGCCTCCCTCCCCACATCTATACCCAAATAGTGATGACATGCATGTAAGGAAACTCTGGAACAACCTAAAAGGAGCAGGTGGAGCAATCCTAGGAGCTCTCCCTGGGAACAGTGTATGTTCCAACAGTCAAAGTGTAAAACCTTTTAATATATGTAACTACTCTGAAGGGTATTGCCTCAGTAATGCAGAAAAGCTTGCTTAAACCTTAAAAGCTGCTCTGAATCTACCTAACAAAGCTGAAAGTCTGCATTGTTTTACTCTCTCACCAGGAATTCTATTCCTGTTTCTCCGCAGCCTCACCTATATTTGTTATTTTTCATTTCACTGCTTATAGCTATCCTAATACGTGTAAATGGTGCTTGTTCTTTCAAATTGCATTTTCCTAGTGACTAATGATGGAGAAGGCAATGGCACCCCACTCCAGTACTCTTGCCTGGAAAATCCCATGGACGGAGGAGCCTGGTGGGCTGCAGTCCATGGGGTCGCTGAGAGTTGGACACGACTCAGTGACTTCACTTTCACTTTTCACTTTCATGCATTGGAGAAGGAAATGGCAACCCACTCCAGTGTTCTTGCCTGAAGAATCCCAGGGATGGCAGAGCCTGGTGGGCTGCCGTCTATGGGGTCGCACAGAGTTGGACACGACTGAAGCGACTTAGCAGCAGCAGCAGTGACTAATGATGTTGATCTTTTCATGTGCATACTTGCCATTTGCAGAATTGTCTATTCAAATTCTTTGCACATTTTTAAGTTGAGATGTATTTTTACTGTTAAGTTGTAAGAGTTCCTTATATATTCTGGATACAGTCCTTTATGACTTGCAAATGTTTTTTCCCTCTATGTGGTTTGTATTAACAACTTTTTCGATGATGTCCTTTGAAGCACAGCAGTTTTAAATTTAAGTTCTATTTACTTATTTTTTTCTCTTTTGTCACGTATGCTTTTAGTCATATCTAAGAAACCATTGCCTAATCCAAGATAAATCCAAGATCTTTTACACCTATGTTTTGTTCTGAGTTTTTAAATATAGTTTTAGCTATTATGTTTAAACCTGATCTATTTTTAAATTATAGTAAAATACACATAATATTTACCATCTTAAGATTTTTAAAGCCTACAGTTCAGTCGTATTAAGTACATTAATATTGTTGTGTGGCCATCAATCTCCAGAATTCTTTTCATCTTGCAAAATTGAAACTCTATACCCATTAAACAATTAACTCCCCATCTTCCCCTCTCCCAGTCCTTGGCAATGACCATTCCATTTTCTAACAATATCACTTCAGTCTTGTGTGACTTTAGATTACTGAGTTTTTTCCAAATACTTTTAATAAGGCTTTTAGATTCCACTTTGAAATTTAGAAATGTCTCTTTAGAAGGTTATTTTCTTGGGTGATTTTAATAAAAAGCTAGTTTCATTTCTGGTTAACTCTTAATTGTATGTATCTTATTTTGCTTAATTGGACTTCCCTGGTGGCTCAGATGGTAAAGCGTCTGCCTACAATGTGGGAGACCCAGGTTCGATCCCTGGGTCAGGAAGATCCTCTGGAGAAAGAAATGGCAACCCACTCCAGTACTCTTGCCTGGAAAATCCTATGGACGGAGGAGCCTGGTAGGCTCCTACAGTCCATGGGGTCGCAGAGAGTTGGACATGACTGAGCGACTTTACTCACTTACTCACTATTTTATTTAATTATTTTTTAAACAGCTTGGTTGAGTTATAATTACATTTAATTAAGTTATACATATTTAAATTGTATAATTTGATCATTTTTATATGTACAGTTGGCTCTCTGTACCCGTGGGCTCTTCATTCATGAATTCAATCAACCATGTGTCAAAAATATTTAGAAAAAAATTCCAGAAAGTTTCCAAAAGCCAAACTTAAATTTGTCACACACCACCAGCTATTTACATACTATTTACATTGTATTCACAACTAGCTACATAGCATTTACATTATTTAATTATAAATAATTTGAGATGATTTAAAATACATGTACATAGGTTATATACAAATATTACATCACTTTATATGAGAGACTTGAGCATCTGTGGATTTTAGAATCCTAGAGTGGGGTTCTAGAGTCAATCCCCCTGAGAATAATGAGGTATAACTACATATACCCATAAAACCACCACAAAAATCAAGGTAATAAACATATAAAACATATTTAAAAACTAAGATAACATATCCATCTCTCCCAAAGGTCTTCATACCTTTGTTACTCGTTTTTCCTGGTCCTACCTTTCTTCTCATCCTTATACAACAACTTATCTGCTTTCTATAACAAGAGATTTATCTGCATTTTGTAGAACTTTATATAAATAAAATGATAAAACACTTGTTCTTTATCACCTGGCTTCTTTCATTCAGTATAATTTCTTTGATATTTACCTATGTTGTTGTACATGTCAAAATTCATTCTTATGAAGAAAAATGTGGCACTGCAGGGCTATGCCATAATCTGGTTGTCCGTTCACCAGTTGATGGATGTTTGAGTAGTTTTCAATTTTTGACAAATAAACTTGCAGTTTTGTTCCAGACATTTGTGTCATACAAGTGCATTTTTAATTAACCTATTTATTTTAGTTGGAGGTTAATTATTTTATAATATTGTGGTGGGTTTTGCCATATATTGACATGAATCAGCCATGGGTGTACATGTGTCCCCCATCCCGAACCTTTCTCCCACCTCCCTCCCCATCTCATCCCTTTGGGTTGTCCAAGAGCACCGGCTTTGAGTGCCCTGTTTTATGCATTAAACTTGGACTAATCATCTATTTTACATACAAATCTTTATGTGGTCATACATTTTCACTTCTCTCGGATAAACACCCAAGAGTGGAATGGTTGAGTTTTGTACTGGATGATCATTCAACTTTTAAAGAAACTGACAAACTTTTCCAAACTGAATGTATCATTTTCTATTCTGCCAGTAATGCATGAAGTTTCTAGTTCTTTTGCATCCTCATCAACCTTTTCTATAGGACGTCTTTTCAATATTAGAGATTTGAATAGGTTGCAGGGGCATCTCATTTGATTTCCTTTGAATCTGTAGGTTTCTCCATACATTGCAGCTCTAGATAAAATATTTCAGTGGACAATTTAAAGCTACATGCTAAAGGATAAAAATGGAAATACAGGCTGGAAATAAAGTCTATGAGAAATGGTTATAATGAAGACATAAAAAATTTGATCACACTGCCCAGTTATCTAATTCTTGAGATACTAGGGTTTGTATTAGAACTCACTTGTTTCTCAGACATCCTGATATGAAAATCAGAATGAAGAAAAACTGGAAACTGTTGACTCTGTTACCTACAATCTTAGCATATTGAAAAGATACATGGTGGAAAGATTTTGAAAGCTGTTTATGTACGGGAAGTCTGTCTGACCTTTCTACAGTTTGTTTATTTAGATTTATCCTTGATGTAATTAAGATATTCTCTCAGAGTAAAGAAAAACAGTTAGACGAATCTAGGCTTTGTGCAATTTCCTTGAGCTTTAACATACTACATTAAGTGACAGCTTACTAGTGGAAATAAAGCCTTGCTATTTCAAACAGCTAAATCTGTAAAATCAGCTCTTTTATTAACCTTTCACTCCTTTCAGTCTCTTCAAACTTCTCTCAAGGATAACATTTTCAAAGAACAATAAAATATTAAACATTTCTTATATATTTATTTTGCTTGGTGATTATCATCAATGAAGTTGTAAATGCCCATTAAAGCCTGCTCTATCGAGTGGTTTTTTTTCTTCTTTGTTTCCTGTAGATTTCAACTGATTTCATTTTTACTTACTCTAATAATATATAGTTCAAATATATAATTTTTGCCCTTGCTCTATGCCAGGCACTATGCTGTGCAACACTGAACAGATTTTGATATATTCACAAAAATCTTCTGATTAGATATTATATTTAACTTTTTATTATTTGTATTACTGGACTTCCCTGGTGACTCAGACAGTAAAGTGTCTGCCTACAATGTGGGAGATCCTGGTTCAATTTCTGGGTCGGGAAGATCCTCTGGAGAAGGCAATGGCAACCCACTCCAGTACTCTTGCCTGGAAAACCCCATGGACAGAGGAGCATGGTAGGCTCCTACAAATAATAATATTTGTGTTATTAATAATATTATAGAATTTATCAGTACTAATATTTACAAAATATTGAAGAAAAACCGCTTTCACTTTAAATCATCTTTATTGGTAAATAATATCACCCGTTGGGTTTTCCTGGCGGCTCAGCAAGTAAAGAATCACTTGCAGTGCAAGAGACACAGGAGACCTGGATTTGATCCCTGGGTGGGGAAGATCCCCTGGAGGGTGGCCTGGCAAGCCACTCCAGAATTCGTGCCTGGAGAATCCCATGGACAGAGGAGTCTGGTGGGCTATACTCCATGAGGTCACAAAGAGTTGGACACGACTAAATCTACTGAGCACAGTACACACACACACACACACAGAGGTCATCCCTCTGTGTCTGTGGGAGGTTGGTACCTGGTGCATACCAAAATCCACGGATGCTCAAATCCTTTCTGATAAAGGGCGCAGCAGAGTCAGACCTCCACATTCACCAATCCATCCACGATTGATTGACCCTTTGGGTGTAGAACTCATGAATACAGAGGGCCCATTGTGTGTGTATAAAACTCGGTGTTAAATTCTATAATACTTTTCTGTATTTTTTTTTTCTTATCTTAGCTTTCACAAATTTGTGTTTATCTTTATCTTGATAATCTCATCTTTAGGATTTTATTTCCTATTTTCCACTGAAAATAGAAGTCTTTCAGGTCCTAACCTGTACCCATTTCCTATACCTTTATAATACATTTTGTCCTACTTTTTTGCCTGTCTACTTTTTGATCACCTAATTATAGGACAAGTAATTTAAAAATATTTCCTATAGACAGAGTAGAAATGTAATTCAGTCTTTCTTCTAATGTGGATGCTAGAAATCTGTTCTTTATTAAGAAGAGTTGGGGGCATATAAAATATGTGAATTCACACACATACAATTTGTAGTTTTGACAAAAGTTAATGCCCCACCGATATAATAATTTTGATAAATTCTGTTTCATGAGATTCCCATCAAAAAGGAATGTGAGGTGAATTTGCAATACTCTGTGCTGCATTACTGAGCAGTAATGACATCCTTTTTGACGAGGAATTAATGAAAATTGAAAACTCACCTCTAAACGTTGGATAAGAGGGAAAGTGTTTCATAATGCGGTTCTGCCTTCAAGCCATCACCACTCCCCTCGACCACACACTGGCTGGGCACTGGCCTTGTAGGACAGTCAGAGAATCGTCTCTGGCCGCAGACTCTGGATATTCTCTGTTCCTGTCTCCGTGGGTCAGTACTAGGTGAGTGGTCACAGTAGCAGAACGAGTATCTAAGGCTTGACTACGCTCAAAAATGGCTGAAAACTGCATAACTGGAGCTCACTAAGCTGAAGTTATTTCTTCGATTCAGCTTCCTTTTAGTCAGATTCCAAAAAGCTCCAGAGCTACTCTATAATACCATCCCCAGCACGAAGGTAGGAGTGACCAAAGGAAGGTTGGTGTGGAAAAGGATACTCCCTTTCTCCAGGGGGTTTTCCCGACCCAGGGATCCTACCGGGGTCTCCCACATTGCAGGCAGATTCTTTATCATCTCAGCCACCAGGGAAGCCCAGTCTTCCCTACTGTTGTTAAAATATCTTCTTCTTAATAATTTTACAAAAACTGATGACTCTTATATACATTGCTAGATTCACTCCCAGAATCTTGGAAGGGCCCTGTGCCAGGGAGGGGCCCTGAAGTTTAAGCTTATGTGGCTTGTTTTAAATTTGGCTCTAGTCCTAACTTAAGAAGCTTTGGAATAATAATTGTCATTCATACCTGAAAGACTCCCCATTGCCAAATGTTAGTGCTCTTTTCTTCAAACCATCACACAGAACTCATTTCTCTTCTCCCTTATTTGAGCAACCATATTTATTGAACACTTACTACATGCCAGTTTCTGTGTCCAACACTGGAAATACAGTGATGTATCTAAACTGATAAGGTATGCATGGTTCTTCACCTCACAGAGCTGGAGTCACCAGCTCTAGCTAGAACACCTCAGGTCTGCAGGCAGCCATCAGCCTTCCTAGGCCCTGTCCTACTGTGACTAAATCTCTAGGCTATATTCAGCCTAAGCCTTGGCCCAGATTACCACACCACAGCCCAGTTTGTGGAACCCTTGTGGCTTTCCCATCACTCTGGGCTGTAAGGTGAGATTCCTTATCTAGTTACAAGGCTCCTACTACACACTCCTGACTGATTTGGTGAACTCATATCACAGTGTTCCCTACTCTATTACCGCAGTTCAGTTCATGAGAACTTCCTTCTGTTGCTTGCCCTTTCCATTCAAATTATCCTTCGTCTACATTTGTATTACTTCACCAGCCTCTCTGGGCAGAATGCCCCTCACACACAATGTAACCGCTTCACTCAAATCTGCCTATCTTTTGCACAAAAGAATCAAGTGAGATAGTTTATTTTCATTACTTACAGCATCCTTTGGGGAAAAAAAGTATAAATTCTTTTTTCTACATAAGCCCAAACTTCTATTATTTATTTAGTCTTGAGCAGATACTATAAATTTGGCAATCTTTTTTTAAATGAATTGTTTTAAATAATTCTTCACTGTTAGCTTTTAGTCATGACAAATATACACCCCTATGTGTACAATAGGTAGCTAATGGGAGTGTGTTTAGCACAGGGAGCTCAGCTTGGTGCTCCCGTGATGACCTAGAGGGGTGGGATAGGATTGCAGTGGGAGGGGGCTGAAGAGGGAGGGGATATATGTATACATATAGCTGATACACTTTGTTGTACAGCAGAAACTAACATAGTATTGTAAAGCAACTATACTCCAAAAATTCATTATTTTTCTAACTAGAATTTTAGAGGAAGGAGACTTAGAAATGGTGAAATTTGGTAGTATGCATATACAACAATATTTATTGTCTGATCAGAGCTCGAGCTCCTTCAGGTGGTGTTTGGTTGCCTTTGTTAGGCTTCCATCCCAAATTGGCTTTGCTTTCTAATCCAGAGGTGGATGTGTAAAATGACCATCAGCCAAATTCAGGATACACAAGTTGGGTGCAAAACATGGAGACTTATCTGGTGGGAAGATGTCAGAGAAAGAAACTTGTCAGAGACCTCCAGATGGGATCAAACTCCATTCTGAGATGCATAAGAATCTGGTAAGAGGCACATTTAAACCTTGAGGGGAAATGGTAAACTTGAAAATGTAGTAGCTGAAAGGTACAAAAAAGCTCAACCCAATCTCCTTTGGAAAGGCGGTCTCTGTCCTGCTGGGTTGCATAGAGTAAATCTATGATCATCACTACTGCCGCCTTGCTAATGACAGTTGGGGCTCACACGGACTAAGCCATAATCAATCGTGTGCAAATCAACTATTCCGAGTGTATAAACATCTCTGAATCAATGAGATGAGTGGCCCTGAAGATGAGGGAATAACAGGTGTACAGTCGCTGTTTGCTCAGAGCTGGTCACATGAAGGAGAAAGCAGTGATGTGTATAGCTGTATTTATATCCGGTGTTCAATCATGGAAAATGCAGCATTCGATTTCATCATCCACCCATTGAAACTAAGTCTTGAATAATTCTTTCGGGATCTCACAATTTATCTGGACACAGAATTCAGTCCTTTACCGCTCAGCTCTGTGGAGTTTCAAAATGCAGTTCCGGTCGGTAAATATATTTTGAACTTCTTGAAGTCAAGGTAGTCAAGACACATGTATTTTGTGAGAGTCTCTGGGAGAGAGTGGCACCATCCCATCTGAGCAGGCACAATGCCTCTCTTAACAGATGGCTGGGAGAGAAGGCAGCCAAAAGACCATGTAGGAACAACAAATGTGCTTGCTGAGGGCGGGAGTCCAAGTGGCAAATGTCGAAATTGTTTTCCATCCTAAGCTTGCAGGCCTGTGGCACAGGCAGTGGGGAGTCAGTTGACTTTTGTCCACTAAAGCAAAACGACCAACAGCCCTCATGACTATAGGAAAAAAGACCAGCAGGTTTGGGAGTGGAAAGTGCTCATCGTCCTTGTACCCTTATGTCTATCGTGTTGTTAGTATCGGACTTTGTCCTGTGTTCATTTATACAAGGTAAAATGTGAGTGTCACGTGTACGCAGCAAATTTGGCATCTCTAAAGATGAAAAATATCTCCATTAGAGGTGTCAGGTACAAAGTTAAATTGCTCAAGAAGACAAGATATTATTTATAAGAAAGAAGCTGTCTTTGATGGTTGCTCCTTTTTTTAAATTTATTTTTTTATTGAAAGATAATTGCTTTACAGAATTTTGTTTTTTCTGTCAAACCTCAACATGAATCAGCCTTAGGTACACGTATGTTCCCTCCCTTTTGAACCTCCCTCCCATCTCCCTCCCCATCCCACCCTGATGGTTGCTATTTTTAAAAATTGTTCTTTAAACAACTTTCTATCAAATAAATGTGGGTGTGACTAGTTTATGATCTTCCATCTGCCTAGTTCAAGTGTGGTAAGGATATAACAAGATGTCTCAAGTCTTGCGTGCATCAATGTTGGGACTCTGAAGTAAAAGGCTGCAGTTTATGTGAATTTTGAGGCTGTACTATTGAATGACTTTTTACATTAATGAGAGTATTTCGCTATAGTCTGTGGCTGGAACTGAAATTTTAATAGAAATATGATTTTATTGAAATCCAGTGTCAATGGGTAAAGAGGGTGTGGGGTTGTTTGTACACAGGTGTTTATAGATAAGGATGTTTAAAATATGCAAATGACTACATATATATATATGAATATGAGAATGTGTTCATTTTGCTGGATTTAGCTGTATTAATTCTTCACACAGATAGATTTATTTAGTACTCACCTGAAATGCTACCAAAATGTGATAAAGTATAGAGCAATCGGGCTGATAACAGATTCCATTGTAAAACTAGGCCTTTGATTTTTAGACCTTTATTGTGGGATTTTTAGTTCTTGGAAATGATTCTTCTGTTAAAGCTTCTTATATATTCACAATGAGTGAAGGTAAGAAGGAAAGAAGATCCATTTGGTGCTGTAAAAGTCTGTGTAAGAAAACTGATATTTTTCCTCCAATAGTAAATGACTACCAACTAACTCTCCTCCCAAAGATTATTCCCTTTCAACCTCATCTTTATCAGATGGACTGCACTCTCCACCACCTTATAATTGGGCCCCATTCACGTTAAATACGAGGTAGATGTAAAGGCCATTTAAAAGTAGCACCTATTTTTATGTTTCAGATAAATGAGAATCTTTATGTAAGGCGGAACTGGGTTATTGACTCAGGACTTCTCTTATCTGCTGAATCTAATACAGCAAACATTTATTGGTTATTCTGAAGCTGACATAGCTTCGTGAATTACATTCCTAGGAATTCTTTCCAGATATTCCTGCCAAAATATTTAGTTTGATCTTCTAGGCTGAAAATCAATCATGCTGACAATTCTTATTATTAAAATTTTAAAAATAATTTACCAAATCCAGAAGTATATTCCATAACTTTCATCAAACTCTAATAATTATTTATTCTGGCATCACTTAAAGTTATTTTATCTGTAGTTTGAAATAATGTTGCTGTAAAATAATGTAGTTTAAAATAACCTCAGTATTGTTGAAATAGCTGAATTGTACTCAGAATTTATATTAGTAGTTTAATTTCTAAATTAAAGTTTATAGAATTACAAAATATAGTTAAAGCTTATATTTCACAATTTTGTGAAAGCAGAGTATTTAATTTAGAATGTGAAAAAAATCTATGGGCTAGTCCAGTGAGACAGAAGTTTGGATTATTTAATTATTGGGGCCATGCTGCCCTCTACTGACAATATTGGGGAACTTGCTTCATTTGGTCACAGCTCTCATTACCTAGTAAAAAGCCTGTAAATTCAGGCTTATGTTTTCAATCCTGGTTGCATATTGGAAGCATCTGTGAAGCTTTTACAACAATCCCCATAACCACTGCCTGATAAAGATTCTTATTTATTCACCTATGGCCTCGCATCAGTCATTTTTATAAGCTCCCCAGGAGATTCAAATATGCGTCATGTTAAGAAATGCTAGTGGACTTCCCTGGTGGTCTAGTGGTTAAGACTTCATGCTTCCAATGCAGGGCACAAGAATTTGATCCCTGGTCGGAGAATGAAAATCCCACTTGCTGTGTGGCAAAAAAATTAAAAAAAAAAAAAAGATAAGCTACTGGAGGTACAGAAATAAAGTATTCCCAATAACAAAATATGTACTCCTGCCCCAAAGAATTTAGCACACTACGGATGACTAGTCTGTGTCACCTCCCTGAAATGCTGTTGTCAGAGACACGGTTTCTAGTCCAAAAATTTCCCTGATTAACCGTGGGCTGGGTCAAGCACAGCAGTATGTGAAACATTTCCTGCAGAGACACATATACATTCGTAGTGCAGGAGTTGCTCTCCTGCTAACTTTTAACCAAAACACAATTTCATTCCTATAACTAAGAAGGCTTTATAACCGATGCCAACCCTCGTGGGAAAAAAGGCAAACAAGACTAAGAGGATGACATTGAAACTGAAAACAGGAATGGGAAGTTTCTTTTATTGCGAGTTGTGCGTGTGTGTGTCTTTGTGTCTGTGTGTCTGTGATTCCTGTCTTCCACTTTGGAATGTAATTCAAGAAGAAAGGGAGTGCCTGGCAAGTAGTTGACCCTCAATAGACATTGTTTCGGGCTTCCCAGCTGGTGCTAGTGGTAAAGATCCAGCCTGCCAATGCAGGAGACATAAAAGACAAGTGTTCAGTCCCTGGGTTGGGAGGATCCCCTGGAGGACATGCCAATCAACTTCAGTATTCTTGCCTGGAGAATCCCATGGACTGAAGAGCCTGGTGGGCTATAGTGTATAGGGTCACAAAGAGTTGGACATGACTGAAGTGACTTAATACACACAGACATTGTTTAATGGATAAACAAATAAATAAATGAGTGTGTAGGCTTATGTGTGAGACTGAGAAGAAGTCTGATTATGAATAAATATTCAAGGTTATGCAAGAAAGAACAAAGTAAACCCAAGCTGGATGGAAAAAGAGACCTAGCCAACTAAAAGACTGAAACTTAACTTCACTGTAAAATTGATAGAATAATAATGGAAAAAGCAAATCTATACCTAGTTTCTGGTAACCTGTGAAAAGTGTCAAAACCTAACCATTCAAAGATGAGTCTTAGAGGTGGTTTAAGGACACATGAGTAGAATTAAACTAATCAGTCACTTTGGAGCATTATTTTGATAACTGGCAAATAAAGAAAATCAGTCATTTATCTTGCTTTTCCTATGAAAACTATATCACTATATACTTCCATAGAACAATTCCAGTTAAGAAATGAATGAGAAAATATAGAATTAGAATATCACAATGAATTAATGGTTTAGGCATTGAGCATCAGTAGCTGATAACAGAGCTAAAGGAGTGATAAGCAGACATTAGATGTCTCTGGATGGAAGAACACACTGCCTATGAAGCTGCTGCTATTGCTGCTAAGTCACGTCAGTTGTGCCCAACTCTGTGTGACCCCATAGACAGCACCCACCAGGCTCCCCCGTCCCTGAGATTCTCCAGGCAAGAACACTGGAGTGGGTTGCCATTTCCTTCTCCAGTGCATGAAAGTGAAAAGGGAAAATGAAGTCGCTCAGTCATGTCCAACCCTCAGTGACCCCATGGACTGCAGCCTACCATGCTCCTCCATCCATGGGATTCTCCAGGCAAGAGTACTGGAGTGGGGTGCCATTGCCTATGAAGCAGTCTTGCTCAAAAAAAAAAAAAATGAACCTGACAAGGCTCTAGGTCCAAGTACCAATATATGGAAGCCCAAACTTATGGAGCTATATCACAGAGATGCAATCAGCAAAATTCAGAATGAAGGAAATTCTATAGGACAAAAAACTTGGTTTCATTAAAAATAAACTGCAAGGAAAAGAAGAAGGAGCAATATATTGATTAAAATTTACCTTAAAAGGTGTATCAACGAAACGCAATGTGTGGACCTTATTTGGAACTTAATTCAAACAAATTATTAAAAAGTTAATGGCATGTATGGGCAATTCAAATTTAAACATTTACTGGGTATCCAGTATTAATTTATTAATTTTCTAGGTGGAATGATGATAAAATATTTATGGTCAGGAATAGTTCTTATCTTTTAGAATAAATACCGAAAGATTAGTGAATGAATCAATATGTGTGAAAGTTACTTGATACTAGTAGTACAAGGGGAAGCTGGTGAGGGCACAGACACAAGATTGGCTTGTGTTGATAACTGTGGGAGCTGTGTGGGGAGTATATGAAGGTGAGTACTATTTTTTTCACTCTTGTGTAGGTTTGAAGTTATCCATATTAAAATTATCTCATGAAAGGGAAATCTTCCTTTCTATTTAGAAATGGAAAATAAGAAAGAAAAGGTAGAAAGAGGGAAACGTTTTTAGTGGATTATGTTGTATCCATGGTAAGCTGTTCATTCTTACTGTTTTTTCTGAGTCATTTTCAATAACGCAGCACCTGCCATTGAAGCCCATTCAGCATAAAGAGGAAAGGCCTGCGTGCTATCCTTGCCGTGGGGTTGGTGGGACAGAAAAGGAGGAGAGGAACTGGCATTCCTGTTGCTTCTCTCGCACATGGAGAATGTTTATATATCTTTTCTAAGAATATTTTTATATCAATGCTATTTAGAATATGTCTCCACCAGGGGCCCTTTGTTTATATTTTTCTTTCCTGTGGAAAATAAATTATGTTGTTGTTGTTTTTTTCATCCAGTAACCGACTATCTGGAAAATATAAACTGGTTTTATTCTCCCCATACCTTCAAAATATTGTTTTGCACTTCAGAGCAGTTGCTTGGGAGGCAGATTGAATGAATGAGGGATTTTGGAATTAATAAATGCAGGCAATCTCCTCTAGCAGATCCAGCAAGACCTTTGCTGGTGGCTTAGTGGTAAAGAATCCGCCTTCTAATGCAGTAGATGAGGGTTTGATCCTTGGGTCTGGAAGATCCGCCTGGAGAAGGGAATGGCAACCCACTCCAGTATTCTTGCCTGAAAAGTCCCATGGACAGAGGAGCCTGGCGGGCTGCAGTTCTTAAGGTCACAAAGAGGCAGACATGCCTTTGGACAAAACAACAATCGCAAGGTCCAGCAGAGGGAGCAATGTCCGCGGATTTGCAGACCCCAGAGAGGGTGAGGCCGCTCCAATCAGACAGTCTGTGTTTAGACACACTGTTCCTTTAAGATCCCGTTTCCTCCTCTGCCTTCATTTTACAGCCCCTGGAGCTCCAGGCTGATAACCGAGTATCCAGACGCAGATCCTATTTTGTTCCAACCCCACAGTCCTAGGAAGATACTTGAGGTAATTTAGAGCCAGGGGACACGAAGCCAAGATCCTCCTTTCACATGATACTAATCCTCTTCAGAGTTAGAAATATCCTTTAAATTCTCTCCCTTTATTTAGTTTTCCCATATCCCTTTTCCTTCTGGATTTCCACTTTCTCAGAGCCTGGTCAGTGGTGAGGTAGGAGCCACTCTGCATTTCTGGGCTGCCCACTTTAGGTTAAGCAAAGAGCCTGGACAAGAAAATGTTTCCAACCAGCGATCCCTCAACATGCCCCCCTGATAAAGATCGGGAATATTGCAAAGGCGAGGTTAGAGTCAGTGCCTTTTGTGCAAAGGGAGGGGCAGTTAGCTCCGTGGACAGGCTGAAGCACTAGTGCCTTTTCTACTTGCTGCCTTTGGAGATGAACCAAACCACAGACAGAAAGGCTTATAGGACCCTGGTAACAGCTGATCTACTCTGGCCTCGCTGGTAACACTCTAAGAACACCGCACCCCAGCTCTACCAAACCATCATTCTATAAAAAGCAAAGGAGACTGGCACTGGCATAGCCTCCATGGTGAGAGTGAAGGTGGCTCTGCCCCTCCTGGTCATCAGCCACCTCCTCAGTGGGCCTTTCTTCCTACAGAACTCAGAAGAAAATTCTAGACATAATAAGTCCCACTAAAAGTGTTGCTGTTTTTTCAATTCAGTTGAGTCGCTCAGTTGCGTCCGACTCTTTGCGACCTCATGAACTGCAGCACGCCGGGCCTCCCTGTCCATCACCAACTCTCGGAGTTTACTCAAACTCATGCCCATTCAGTCGGTGATGCCATCCAACCATCTCATCCTCTGTCGTCCCCTTCTCCTCCCACCTTCAATCTTTCCCAGCATCAGAGTCTTTTCAAGTGAGTCAGCTCTTCGCATCAGGTGGCCAAAGTATCGGAGTTTCAGCTGTTGTTTTTGAGAGCAATGTAAATTCATCCTCATACTTTCTTTTATAGAAAGAACTCCCCACCTCATCCTCTGATCTTGCATCAGAAAATCTATACTATCAATTAGTGTGTCTCAGACTTCATTGCACATGGGAAACACTTGGAGAACTTGTGGAACTTTAGTTCTGGAGGAGGGCCAGAGATTCTGAAAGGGTCTAACTTGGTTTCTTAAAGTATAGTCCATGGAGAAGCCCTTTTTGGCATCACCTAGGAGCTTGTTAGAAATGCAAAAGTGAAGTCATCCAAGTGTTATTTTTTGTTTTCCTCTGTGTATTCAGAGGTCCCAGATCTGGGATGATTTTAATAATGATGATGGTAACTTAAAATACCACTTGTTGAGAACCTGTTGTAGGCCAGTAGCTCTATATACTGGAGAAGGAAATGGCAACCCACTCCAGTGTTCTTGCCTGGAGAATCCCAGGGACGGGGCAGCCTGGTGGGCTGCCGTCTATGGGGTCGCACAGAGTCAGACATGACTGAAGTGACTTAGCAGCAGCAGCAGCAGCAGCAGCAGCTCTATACACGCTAACCCTAATGCAAATGGCATTGCTCTTATTTTGTACATAAAAAACCTGAAGCTCAAAGAGAGCAAGTAACCTATCCAAAGTCAGATAGATGGTGAGTGCCCGCATCCAAGTCTGTCAGTTTCAAAGCCTGGACCCTCTTCACCACTCCACGCTGCAAAAACTGAGATCCCTCATTTCACTGCTGACTCTACAAGATTTCCTGACTCCTGACTGCTTCTCCAATATCACCTATTGCTTGATTTTCCACTGATTTATTTTTAAACACTTCCTGGATCTGCAGCATCTACACGTGACCTTGTGCAGCACAGCTGGTTAAGAGCAGTCATTCATTCTTTGGGCGGTTTCTATGTACTTGATTCCATTGAGAGAGATCATTGTGTCTTCTTGTCAGCTGTCTAATCTTTATTTTAGAGGAAGCAAATTTCTTTCTCTAATGTTTTACTAAAATATTTAACCTGATTTTTTGGTGCAAAAGTAATTGCCATTTTTGCATTGTTGAAATTTGTCTTTGATATTGGGATACATACTTAAATAAGTGTGGTTATGTTATACATCATTTTGATGCACATTGCTTGATTTATTTTTTGGTAATGACATTACTTGCTATGTATTTTATATTTATTTTAGACTATGGAAATGTTGTTGGACAAAGAGCAAATTTGAGCAATTTTCTTATTTGAGTTCAAAATGGGTCATAAGGCAGCAGAGACAAGTTGCCACATCAACCATGCATTTGGCCCGGGAACTGCTAACATACAGTGCAGTGGTGGTTCAAGAAGTTTCGTAAAGGAGATGAGAACCTTGGAGATGAGGAGCTCAGTGGCTGACCATCGGAAGTGGACAACGACTAATGGAGAGCAATTATTGAAGCTGATCCTCTTACAACTACAGGAGAAGTTTCCAAAGAACCCAGCATCGACCATCCTACAGTTTTTTGGCATTTGAAACAAATTGGAAAGCGGGTGCCTCATGAGCTGACCACAAGTCAAAAAATAATCGTCATTTTGAAGTGTGGTCTTATTCTATGCAACGACAGCAAACCATTTCTCAATCCGATTGTGATGCATGACAAAAAGTGGATTTTACGTGACAGATGGCGATGACAAGCTCAGTGCTTGGACCGAGAAGCTCCAAAGCACTTCCCAAAGCCAGACTTGCACCAAAAAGAGGTCGTGGTCACTGTTTGGTAGTCTGCTGCCTATCGGATCCACTACAGCTGTCTGAATCCCAGCGAAAGCATTATATCTGAGAAGTGTGCTCAGCAAATCGATGAGATGCACCCAAAGCTGCAACGCCTGCAGCCAGCGTTGGTCAACAGAAAGGGCCCAGTTCTCTACCATGACAATGCCCAACCACATGTCGCACAACCACTTCTTTAAAAGTTGAATGAATTGGTCTACAAAGACTTGCCTCATCTGCCATATTCACCTAACCTGTCACCACCCGACTACCACTTCTTCAAGAATCTTGACAACTTTTTACAGGGGAAATGCTTCCACAGCTAGCAGGATGCATACAATGCTTTACAAGAGCTTGTCGAATCCCAAAGCATGGAGTTTTATGCTACAGGAATAAACAAACATTTCTATCTGGCAAAAATGTGTTATTGCAATGGTTCCTATTTTGATTAATAAAGATGTGTTTGAGCCTAGTCATAATGATTTAAAACTCACAGTCTGAAACTGCAGGTACGTTTGCACCAACCTAATATTTCCCTCCATATGTATTCTCCCTTGTAAATGAGAATTCTCATCTTACAACATCAGATTCAAGACAGCTATTTTTTTTTTAATTTTTATTTTTACTTTATTTTACTTTTACAATACTGTATTGGTTTTGCCATACATTGACAAGGATCCACCACGGGTGTACATGCGATCCCAAACATGAACCCCCCTCCCACCTCCCTCCCCACAACATCCCTCTGGGTCATCCCCGTGCACCAGCCCCAAGCATGCTGTATCCTGCATCGGACATAGACTGGAGATTCGATTCTTACATGATAGTATACATGTTTCAATGCCATTCTCCCAAATCATCCCACCCTCTCCCTCTCCCTCTGAGTCCAAAAGTCCGCTATACACATCCCTGTCAAGACAGTTATTTTGTAATTCATTTGCTGGGGAGGTATTTTGATTTTCTTATAAAAATAGACAGATGAATCTTTTGACTGAGACAATGTTTATGAATTAGTTGCAACATTTTTCCTTATTCTTTCCCTGATACATTTATCCAATAAATATTTTTTGGAAACACACTAAATGCTAGACATTGTGTGAAGCTTGAGAATATAGGTTTAGTAAAATATAGGCAGGGGTGTCTCCATGGAGCTTTCTTCTATTATGGTATCATGGTAAGCAGGCATCTATTCTTGTGGGGCTTTTTGTATGACAGCAAGATTGTAATCTCAAGTGTAAATCCTTTTTTAAAAAATGTAGATTTAAGGTTTCACCAAGTATGGTGGGCTTCAGTATGTGGCTCAGACAGTAAAGAATCTGCCTGGATTCTATACATTTAAGAATGTATTCCAATCTCCTGCAATGCAGGAGACCTGGGTTTGATCCCTGGGTTGGGAAGATCCCTTAGAGAAGGGAATGGCCAGCCACTCCAGTATTCTTGCCTGGAGAATTCCATGGACAGAGGAGCCTGGCGGGCTACAGTTCATGGGGTCACAAAGAGTCAGACACAACTGAGCGACTAATATGTTCACTTTACTTCATCACTGAGTATGATATAGTAGAAAGAGTAGACTGGAGTTCAGAGCCCTAAACTAGGTTTCTTTCTCTTTCACCACATGTCCTCCTTAGCTCCCTCTTCCATTCTTTCAGCCCTTCTTCCTTCCTCCTTCACATCCATCCATCCACCCGTCTCACTTCTCGGCCCATCTTTTCCCCCTCCCCTCCTCTCCTTCTCAATGATATGTGCTCAACGGCATGGATACAGCAGGAATCAGGCAGAAGAGACCTGTAGCTTCGCAGAGCTGAGTCCAGTAGAGAAGACAGACCCTGGACACTGCTGTGAGTTGGATGAAGAGGTATAAGTGGCTATAGGCACAAGTCATAAACAAGCCTGACTTACTACGGGTCTAAGATATAAAAAACATAAGTCCTGAAAGTTGTCCTTGTCCAGCTCTAGTCCTTGTTGTTTTTTATGACAGGTATGTGTATGTGTGTTTGTGTGTATGTGATGAGTTGAATTTAACAGTCCTTTTAATTCTTAAAGTTTTAATATTCTAAACAGGAGCTTTAGCACAAAAATAGATACAGATTTTTCATTACAAAAATTCTGGCATTTTTCGCACATATATGGAATCTAACAAAATGGTGCTAGAGAAGACTCTTGAGAGTCCCTTGGACTGTAAGGAGATCAAACCGGTCAATCCTAAAGCAAATCAACCCTGAGTATTCTTTGGAAAGACTGATGCTGAAGCTGAAGCTCCAATACTTTGGCCACCTGATGTGAAGAGCCAACTCATTAGAAAAGACCCTGATGCTGGGAAAGACTGAAGGCAGGAGGAGAAGAGGATGACAGAGGATGAGATGGTTGGATGGCATCACTGACTCAATGGACATGAATTTGAACAAATGCCGGGAGATTGTAAAGGACAGGGAGGACTGGCGTGCTGCAGTCCATGGGGTCGCAAAGAGTTGGACACAGCAGAGTGATTGAACAACAACAACAGCAGAAAAATGGTACTGAAGAACCAATTTGCAGGAGGAATAAGGATGCAGATGTAGAGGATGGACTTGTGGGCACAGTAAGGGAAGGAGAGGGTGGGATGAACTGAGAGTAGCATTGAAATAGATACATTATCATGTGTAAAATAGATAGATAGCGGGAAGTTGCTTTATAACACAGGGAGCTCAGCCTGGTTCTCTGTGATGACCTAGAGGGGTGGGGTGAAGGGCGTGGGAGACAGTTCCAAAAGGAAGGGGATATATGTGTACTTATGGCTGATTCACATTGTTGTATGGCCAAACCAACACAATGTTGTTAAGGAATTATCTTCCAATTAACAATGCAACTTAAAAAAATAACTACTAACCAGCAGAAAAAAAAAAAGGTTATGGTGTTTTTTATTCATATATAAAATACAATTAACATATGACAAAATAAAGAGAAGTATGTATGCTTGTAGTACAGAACTCTTCAGTATGGATAAAAGCCGCTATGAAACTAGATAATTTCTCTTTCAAATTAAAAAATGTTTTGATGCTACAATCCTCTAAGTCATCCTATTTCTTTTCCACCTTCTGCTCAGTTACATGACTGAAATATAATCACCTGTCCTATGAAGGGTAGCAGTCTAATAACTAAAACAATAGAGTTGCATTTCTGAAATTTGACTTACAAATAAAAATTATTTTTATGAACTCCCTCCCCAGTGTTAAATCAATCTTATATGTAATAATCTCTACATATGTGTCAACCTACAAAATTAGATATAAACCTTATTAAACAAGATGAAAGTTCAAATTATATATAAACAAAACTATAAAACCAACACTATTCATATTAATATTTAATTTAATATAACAGATGGTTTTGTTTTGCTGAAACCAAGTTTCTATTTGAAACATGACATGATGCCTACTGCTGGGTTGTGGGTTTTGTGCTGAGCGTACTCTCACTGATGAGTTCAGTGTGGAGACTCCCATCTCCCATCACTTCTGTTCTTTGTTCTGCCGTGATACTGTCATTCAGACAACAGGCACAGATCATTCTGCCTTCACTTAGCATGAATGAATCACTGGGTCTGCTTTTGCTGTTTTCTCATTAACAGCTGGACCATGGAAACATATACATACACTCAGCTGTAGGGGCCAAAATCCAATGATAACTGGATTAGACAATCTTGATGAGAACATCCAGATGATTCAGAATAAATTCTATTATATTATAGATATTTACAAATTTATATAATGATTTAAAACTATATATAGTACATATGTATAAAATTTTTAATGTGTATAATTATATATATATTATTATTGTAATATATACATATTACTATGGATTGAGAATCCTTTCATGATCCTTTTTGGTAAGGATCAGAGCACCTGAATCTTCACCAGGTGACCTGGAACATTTCACACAGATTTTTGCATAATCAGCCACTTCCTCTTCCTCACTTGTTGGCTCACAGAAGTGTTCACATATTTTTAAGTACAAGTTCCTCTGCTCCTAGAGCACTCAGCCTCGTGTGGTATTGCTGTTCTCCATTAATTCCACTGGGCTTCCCTGGCTGCTCAAGGGTAAAGAGTCCGCTTGCCATGCAGGAGACACAAGTTCGATCCCTGGGTCGGGAAGATCCCCTGGAGAAGGATGTGCGACCCATTCCAGAATTCTTGCCTGGGAAATCCCATGGAGAGAGAAGCCTGGCGGGCTGCAGTCCTCAGTGTCACAAAAGAGTTGAACATGACTGGATGACTAAACAACAACACAAAACAATTTATCCCATCATTAACTCCCAGCCCTTGGTGGCTCTTGGTTGACCTTGTGATAAAGTTCAAACTTGCCTTCAGTGTCTATTTTCTGCCCACCTCTCTAGCCAGATGTTTTGTCCTATACCTTTCCCACACACTCACATCCCAGTGTTCTAGCCATGTGGAATGACTGGCAAGGATTTGTGATTCTCTTTGTTTTTTTGCTTGGCATGTTCTTCTCAATTTTCTTGTGTAGAAAACTTCCAATTAATCTGCTAGATTTAGATTAGGCATCTACTTTCAGTAGGCAGAATAATGCCCCCTCAAAGATGTCTATATCCTAATCCCCAGAAACTGTAATTACGCTGTTATATTCACTAACTCACTGGAAAAGACCCTGATGCTGGGAAAGATTGAAGGCAGGAGGAGAAGGGGACAACAAAGGATGAGATGGTTAGATGGCATCACCGACTCAATGGACATGAGTTTGAGCAAGCTCTGGGAGATGGTGAAGGACAGGGAAGCCTGGCACGCTGCAGTCCACAAAGAGTCGATGCAACTGAAAAATACTTGCCAAACGTGACTTTACAGATATAATTCACATCACAGACTATAAAGAAGGAAAGTTATCCTGGATTATAATCACCAGGACTTAAAAGTGAAGAACTTTTCCTGATTGGAGGCAGCAAAGGGATGCCCCAGAAGAGGAAGTTGCAGAGACTTAAAGTATGAGAGATTTAACGCCCCATGATTGGAGGCAGGCTACATGGAAAGCCTGAGAAGAACTGTATGTGATTTCCAGGCACAAAGACTGGCACCTGACTGACAGCAAAGAGGAAATACTAGTAGTCCTACGACTGCATGAAACTGAATTTGGCTGGTTTGAATGATCTGAAACACATAACCCCAGAGTCTCCAGAAAGGAACACTGCCCCAAAACAAGGGGATTTTGGTCTGTGAAACTCTGAGAACCAGCTGAGCCCAGTGGGACTTTTTTTTAAATATTAAAAAAATTTTAATCTATTTATCTTATTTTGGGTTATGCTAGGTCTTTGTTGCTGCGTGGGCTTATCTCTAGCTGCAATGCACGGGTTTCTCACCGCAGTGGCTGCTCTTGTTGCAGAGCACAGCATGCAGGGCACACAGGCTTCAGTGTTTGAGACGCATGGGCTTTGGAGCCCAGGGTCAGTAGTTGTGGCACGTGGGCTTAGTTCCTCTGCAGCAGGGGGGATCTTCCTGAATTGGGGATCGAACCCCTGTCTCCTGCATTGGCAGGTGGATCCTTTACGGCTGAGTCACCAGGGAAGCCCTCAGTAGGACTTTTGACCTATACAACTCTGAGATACTAAATGGCTGCTGTGTAGAGATGCTAAATTGGTTGTAATTTGCTGTAACTGCAGTAGAAACCTAATACACTCTCTTCCAGAAAGTCTTTTCCCGGATCTCCCACAGCCATTCCAGGTCTGTGTTGCACGTCTCATTTAGATGCTGCTGGGGCTTCCACCTGTCCCTCATCAAGCACTGAGCCACTATCTTGCCTGTTTCCGTTTACTTGCTCGTCTCCTCTACTGCTCTTGCAAGCACTGATATCAGCAGTGCATCTTCAGGGCCTGCACACAGAGCGTGGTAAATGATTGTTTGCTCGATGAATACATGAAATAGCTGTTCCATTCAGTCATCAGATATTTGTTGTGTATTCACTATGGGTCAGGCATTGCCCACTGTTACAATAGTGAGCAAGAATAAACTTCTGATTCAAAGAGGAGTTGGTGGAAAGTTAAAGTCTCTCAGTCATGTCTGACTCTTTGCGACCCCATGGACTATACAGTCCATGGAATTCTCCAGGCCAGAATTCTGTAGTGGGTAGCCTTTCCCTTCTTCAGGGATCGAACCCAGGTCTTTCACCTCGCAGGCGGACTCTTTACCAGCTGAGCTATAAGGGCAGCCCAAGAATACTGTTGGCGGAGGCAAACACTAAATGTGAAAAGGAGTAAGTAGATGATTGCTGGCAGTACTAACTTCTAGTAAGAATATGAAGTAAAATAACGGAGCACAGGGCTCTTGGGTGGGAGGCAAGGCTACCATGGCTAGACTGGTCACGGAGAGTCTCTCTGAGTGGGAGGTTGAGCTGAGACCTGAATCACGAGGAGGAACGATGCGATGGTTTGAGGGAAGAGTGTCCCAGGCAACTGACAGTGAGAGTTTCTTGCGGGAGTGGAGTGTTCCAGAAAGAAAGTACAGGATACAAGCCAGAGGACTTAGACGAAGTTCAGAGCCTTGCAGACGATGAGGTAAAAGTTTAGATTATATTCGAATCCAATAAGAAGCCTTTGGAGGAGTTTAATGCACATGAAGGAACTTGTGCTTTTTAACAGTTTCCTTTGACCCTAGAGTGAAGAAAAGACTGCAGGGAAAGGTTGAAAGTTAGAAGTTCACAACGTCCAGGCAAGAGGTGATGGAGGCTTGGCCTAGCACTGTAGTGGTGGGGATGGAAGAAGGGGTCAGATGTGAGATGTGTTTTGCAGGGAGAGGTCACCAGCCTTGCTGATGGATTTGTTGTAAGATATGAAGGGTTGAGTGAAAGATGACACCTAGATTTTTGACCTAATCAACTTGAAGGGAGTATGGGGACCAACTAGGCTTGGGAAGGATTGGAAGAGAATCAAGCATTTTGCACTGTGCGTGTTCAATTTAAGATGGCAATCAGTTATCACAGTGGAACCTCAAAGAAAGATGGATAAGTCCAGAATTCAGGAGCGCACTCTGAACTGGAGATATAAACAAGAATTTACAGTATATTAGTGATATTTATTGGCATCAGATAAAGTGATATTATCTAGAGAGAGTTAGTGGAGAGGGTGAAGGATTAAGGATAGAATTCTGGGATGTTCTAGTATTTAGATGTGAACAGAGGAAGGGGAGTCAGAAAATAAATCAGATAAATAGTAAAGTGGCGGGGCGGGGTTGGGGGGAAAGAGTGGGTGGTGTCCTAAAAACCCACAGGAAGATGTGCTTCACAAAGGAAAGTGCTCAGCCACATCAAATGCTGCCAAGAGGTCCTGAATATAAAGACTAAAGGATTTGGCCAACAAAATTTGGCGAGAGATGTATTTTGGTCT
Organism: Ovis aries; assembly: GCF_016772045.2. Taxonomy (NCBI): domain Eukaryota; kingdom Metazoa; phylum Chordata; class Mammalia; order Artiodactyla; family Bovidae; genus Ovis; species Ovis aries. Next base: position 20,924,683 of record NC_056061.1, read on the forward strand.
TAGTATGGTAATGTTCTTAGTCAGATCTTTTCACTAGCCTCATTCCATTGATTCAATTCAATTCAAGAAGCTAGTTTTTCAAGCACTATGCTAGGTACTGTAGAGGAAGAAAAAGTAACCAAAACAGGACTTCTTCCATCAAAGAATTTACAGTTTAAATGAAAAGACAGACTTAGCAGAAGCTAATAGTGTAATACAAAATGTGATAGGTAAGCAATTCTGGGAGAACTGGGAGGTCCAGGGAGGGAAAAGTATGTTGGCCGAATCTTGAAGAATCACGGTATTTCAGTAAGCAGAGGAAAGAGAGGGTTTTTTGGGGTTGTTTTTAGTGTTTTACAAATTGACAGAATAGAGATAAGGTAGGTAAGGTATAAAATGTTTCTAAACTAGGGTAATGACGTTGGGAATGGGAAGGCGGGAGAAAGGTGAAAGATTATGCTTTCAGTAGCTGTATTGTACTTCATGGTATATATTTTTCTGCTTTATACTGATCATCTATGAAATATATAACCCAGGCATCATTTCCCTCATTTTGCAGAGAAGGAAACCAAAGCATCAATTACATAAGGAAGTAGAATAAAAACAAATGCAGTAACAAGATTAAATTATCAAAGAATGTCAGAGACTTAAATGTCTCCACAACACATCTTCCACTCACAGAATGGAAAGTAGGTAGATGCTTTTGATATGATTATGACTGATAAGCCAGTCCAACTGCATCAAACCAGCAGCAGGACACATCCTCATTCGTAATACTGGGGCTGATGTTTGACCATAGCACCTAGGACACAGAAAGACACTGTTTTTGTTTTTGTTTGCTTTTTCTTAGGGCTGAACAATTCCAAGGAACATTATGTATCTGTGGCAGTTGCAGATATGGCTTCCCAGGTGGGCTAGAATCCGCCTGCCAGTGGAGGAGAACTAAGAGAGGTGGGTTCAATCCCTGGGTTGGGAAGATAGATCCCCTGGAAAAGGAAATGGAGACCCACTCCAGTATTATTGCCTGGAAAATCCCATGGACAGAGGAGACTGGCAGGCTGCAGTCCATGGGCTCACAAAGATTCGGACATGCCTTAGAACACACGGCAATTGCACAGAAGAAGTTAATATGGGTGAGATGACCCGTAACAGTCTCTCTGAAAGCTCAAGTGCATCACTGAGTCCTTCATTCCATAAACATGCGTAGACTGAGGCCTTATATTTCAAATGGCCAAGCAGCACCTGTCAAAGAGGAGCTTAAAAATGAAATTTCGGATCCTGAGATCGCTTGAAGCCCCTTTGCAAGTAAGGTGAATTTCTTTAGTAGAGTAGCTTTGTATATGAAAGAAACAGTAATATAGGAGGAGCCTAGAAGCCAGCAAACAAGGAAGCCAGCATCAGTTGCAGAGCAAGGAAGGATGCTTTTGTAGCTTGTAAACCGTGTTCTATGGAAAACCTGGGATGAGTGGTCTTACATTGGCTAAGTCAATTGTCCTTTCAGTAGAGAACTTTTTGTGCCTTTATTTGGACTCTGTAAATCTAATGAGATTTCATAATAAGCACTTTTCATATGCTTTTTCCAAAAAAAAAAAAAAAGGACAACCAGTATAGGCCTAAATTTTAGGAAGATGGACCTTTATTTTGAGGTCCTCCTTACTTAGTTCCGTGAGGAATCTGATGCTGCATTTGAAAATAACCTATAGAGGAAGGAGCTGAAATTCTCTCACCTGAATAAGATGATTATACAAACTTTAGGTGCCTTTGCCTCCATTTAATGCTTAAAGGACTTCCTCTCACACAGATCATAACACAGCCAACTTGAATGCTAAGTGATGTTTAACCCTTGGCATTTTCTTATTGGCATTTTGATTTTGCCTTAAGTAGGTGTTTTTTTTTTTTTCTCTCAATGAGGACTGATTGATGTTTATGTTCCACCTAATGCAGTAGTAAAAGATTTAATAGAAGTGGAACATGATTGCTGCAGTATATTTTCAGGCACTAAAGTTGGAGCAAAATGGAATAAGGGCCAGGTGGCAGTATCTACAAACTGTGCTAATAGCTCCATCAACAGATGTTTAATGTACTCAGAGTTATTCTCCACATCCTACTGTTGCTAATACATTTCCTCCCATACCACCTCTCAACAGAAAAATTTTGAGAGGAAAGGAAACATTAATAACCCCAAAGTGTTTAATTTTAGAGGATATTTAAATCTTAATACTGCTCATAAGCTGACCTATTTGACCACTGGATGGCTTATTGCAGGCTCCAATAATTTTGTTGCCATCATTAGTCAAAGTTGTTAACCAAGGGAAGGCTTTAAAACGCACAAGTTGTCTCCTTTATTTATCCTGGGGTTGCACACTGCTTTGAGATAGTTTTCAGTGGATCCAAGATGTAGAGCTGCTATGCAGCACTGTTGCAGCCGCGGGTGCAGGTGAGGTGGGCAGCTGCCTCAGTGTGTGTGAGAAGGGAGACCCCCCCCTGCTTTCTGTCCAGAGCTGTCATTTCTAGTCAGTCCAACAAGTCAGACAACCTACGTGGATCAGACAGTTCTAGACAGTCACAGTCAACACCAGGGTTTGTAGGTTTTTTTTTTTTAACCACAGTGGGAAAAAAGAATGAAGCGATGACTCCTACCCTCCAGAGCCCCTTCTTCACTGAACATTTATTTATATGATTGTCCAGTCTCCAGGTTGCTAGATACAGAGAACAGGGCCTGAGGGGATAATCTGTGTGACAGAAAAGATGCTGTGAGAGAGAAAGGTAAGCAGTCAGGGTAGGTGGGGAATCTGGTGGTCGTCACCTTTCAAGGGCTCCCTAGAGCACTTCCTTGTGGATGTGGCAAGAGAAAGGGTGAATAAAGGTGGTCCAGCTCATGAGAGGAGCATTCTTCCTCACCAGCCATGTGGACAGAGCCTTCTGGTCATATCCCTTGTTCTCCCAGTTCCTCCCCATCATATCGGATTTTCATGCTTTTTAATTTTTAATATTTTTATATGGAAAAAGGGACCAACAAAGAGAAAAGTGCCTCATGACAAGTCATTTCAGCTCAGTTGCCTTCAGTTGCTCAGTCATGTCCGACTCTTTGCGCCCCCATGGACTGCAGCACGCCAGGCCTCCCTGTTCATCACCAACTCCTGGAGGTCACACAAACATGTCCATTGAGTCAGTGATGCTGTCCAACCATCTCATCCTCTGTTGTCCCTTTTTCCTCCCACATTCAGTCTTTCCCAGCATCAGGATCTTTTCCAATGAGTCAGTTCTTCACATCAGGTGGCCAAAGTGTTGGAGTTTCAGCTTCAGCATCAATGAACACTCAGGACTGATCTCCTTCAGAATGGACTCGTTGGATCTCCTTGCAGTCCAAGGGACTCTCAAGAGTCTTCTTCAATACCACAGTTCAAAAGAATCAATTCTTATGCACTCAGCTTTCTTTATAGTCCAACTCTCACATCCATACGTAACTACTGGAAAAGCCATAGCTTTGACTAGACGGACATTTGTTGGCAAAGTAATGTCTCTGCTTTTTAATATGCTGGCTAGGTAGGTCATAACTTTCCTTCTAAGGAGTAAGTGTCTTTTAATTTCATGGCTGCAGTCACCATCTGCAGTGATTTTGGAGCCCCCCAAAATAAAGTCTGACACTGTTTCCACTGTTTCCCATCAATTTCCCATGAAGTGATGGGACCAGATGCCATGATCTTGGTTTTTTAAATGTTGAGCTTTAAGCTAACTTTTTCACTCTCTTTCACTTTCATCAAGAGGCCCTTTAGTTCCTCTTCACTTTCTGCCATAAGGATGGTGTCATCTACATATCTGAAGTTATTGATATTTCTCCCGGCAATCTTGATGAAGCCAAATAGTCTTTAGTCTGTTCTTTAAACTATGATCAATGTAGGTTAAATATAATAATTTAATTCATTGATAAGTGAACATAAGAAAAGGTTATCACTGGAATTAAATCATCGCTACTGTCCTTTCTAATCTGTTAAAAGTTCTCTGACCCTAGTTTTGGGTTTTGTTCCTGCTTGAGAGAATGACCAATGACATTTTTGTTTGTAGCTGAGAACAAAGGGATAGTTTGAAGTAGAAGCAAAATTGGGTAACATGAATCCATGGATTAAAATTGTAGGAGAAAAACAAATATTGTATATTAATGCATATATGTGGAATCTAGGAAACTGTATAGATGAACTTATTTGCAAAGCAGAAATAAAGCCATGGGTGTAGAAAACAAACATACAGAGGCTAAGGGAACAGGGGTGGTTGGAATGGATTGGGAGATTAGGACTGACATATATATACACACTACTGTGTATAGAATAAATAACTAATAAGCACCGACTGTATAGCACAGGAAACTACTCCGCGCTCTGTGGTGACCTAAATGAGAAGGAAATTGAAGGAAGACGGGACATACGTACATGTGTGGCTGATTCACTTTGCTGAATAGTAGACACTAACTCAACACTGTAAAGCAACTATTCTTAAAAAAAAAAAATTGTAGGACTCTTGTCTTGTATGAGATCCTATTTCTATTTAGTAACCCTAACAGTTATAATTAAGATATTCTCAGTGTGGATTAGGTATGAATGAGTGAGCTAATTAAGAAACAAGTTTAAGAAGAGAAAAGATATCTTAAAACAAGGCCAGAGGATGTAGACTTTTTGTGGTAACACTCTATGGAAACTCTCAACTGTTAGCTTTGGGAGGAGGAAGGTTGCTCCCTTGAGAAGAGAGGGATGTGCTGACTTCTAGTTGGCCCTTCTAGTGAAGAAAGTTGAAAAATAAAAGAAACTAAATAGAGAGGAAAGACAAAAGGTAATATTTGAAGAGATAGGCTTAGCACCAACTGCAAATAATGATAATGAAAACAATGATGTGAAATCAAATGTTCAAACTATAAACAATAAGAATGTTTTCACTTAACTCATGTAAAGACAGTACTCATAGGTTTTATATTTTCTTTCTTTACTTACTTTTTCTTGGCCATAATATCTTTGGATAATACAGGAAAAAATTTTTAAACCACCCTATGTCTTCTATCATAGTAAGCATTATTTATACCAGGTATATTTCCTTTCAGAGATACATTTTGAAATAAAATTTGGACCATACTTTATAGTTTTATGTCCTTCTTTTCCCATGGAATCAAATAGTCACAGTCTTTAAAAACTTGATTTTAAGATGACACTTTTCCTCTGTTGTTAATAAAAGTGTCACTATCCATCGTGTGGTAGTGTATAGTGAGAAGTCACAGACGTGATGTTCACAAGCCGCATGCATCAATCTTAAGTTCATAATCCTGAGTGAGGAAAAACGTAGGAAACAGAATGAGATGTATAACACAAAACAATTCATATAAATAGAAACACTGACATGCAAAACAGTAATTCATACTATACAAGGACATAAAAGCCAAGGGCTCCCTACCAAAGCTCATTTTGTGATACAGCTTTGGCCGCATTGACTAAAGTTGAACATATTATACAATATTCTATATACTGTGAATTTGGACATGAGTTTGAGCAAACTCTGGGAGATAGTGAAGGACAGGGAAGCCTGGCATGCTGTAGGTCATGAGATCACAAAGAATCAGACATGACTTAGCAACTGAACAACAACATACTGTGAATTATAGTTCCAATCCTAGGCATAAGCCTGACAGAAATATAGGCATGTGTTCACCAGAAGATGAACCAGAATGTTCTTAGCACCCATATTAACAAGAACAAAAGTGGAACCTGCCCAAATGCCCATCACTAACAGTGTTTGAGTTACAAAATGGGCCATCACACAGCAGTAGGAATGATCAGTCTTCAGTTTACACAAAAACAGGAATGAACCTTAAAAACACAACATTGAGCTTCTACAGAAGCCAGACACATACACGTGTAAACAGAATGTTCTGTGTATGTAATGTGTAAGACAAGCAAAATGAACTTCTTCTAAAAGTCAGGAAAATGGTTCTCCTGAGCTGACACAGACTAGAAAGGGGTGCAAGAAAGTCTTATGGGGTGCTAGCAACATCTGCTTCTTGGTCATAGGACTGATGGCACAGCTGTGTTCAATTTGTGAAAATTCACCAAGATGTATAGTTAAGACAAGTGGAATGGTCTGTTTCTCCATGGTACTGCAGTGCAGAGTGTTTGTTTCAGGTTAGACATTAAATGACATTAAACGTATTGGAATGGTGGCCTATCTAGAAGGAAATGAGAGTGAAAGAATGAATTTCCAATGTGTGGTTTTCAAGAACTTGTTGCTAAGGATTACCAAAGAATTTCTCAATTATATTAATGACTTTTAGAAGTTGAGACTTTTTGCTCATTTAGGGCTACTTAGAAAACTTATGGCATAGAATGAAATTCAGTAAGCAACTAGATGTGTCTTATTACTATAAATTTGGGTAATTAAATTTTAATGCTTCTCCCAAGGTGAAATTAATGTGTGGTAATTATCACTGAGAAGTTACTTACTTTGTCTTAATGTAATGTTTGTAAAATTGTACCTTTTAAGCCATTTGTGTTTTTAGAACATAATGCTTATCTCTTTTTATTTTTTCTTTTCTTTACGTTTTAATCTCAACACCAACCTTTCCAAATGTCTTTGAACGTAATCCTAGGTACTTTCTAGTGGAATGAGGCATTTTCCCTAGCAGAACAACCTGAACAGATTAGAAATCACAAAATGCTTCTGAATTTAATTCCCTGTGGAGCTGCTAGAAGAGTTGTTTTAGGTTATCCTCGTGACATTTATTAAGTTCAGAAGGTGCAGAGATAAGACCATCAGAAATGTTTATTTTACTTAACTGTTTAGATCCTCCCACACCTGCTCAGCTCAGTGACCCTAACTATCCTGTAATTGCCTATATTAAATATTTAGTGAACGTGAAGCAAGACTACACCAGCTTAAGGAAAATGCATGTGATTTTCTTTTCCATAAGCTTTCATGGATCATTCTAATTCCATTTAATGGATAAAATGAAATTAATTTCACTGAGTCATTTGTTATGTCTGACTGTATTGCTAGCATATAGAAGGCTTTCCCCAGGCACTCTGATTTTATTTTCATATTATAAATCTAATTAGAATCAAGATTTAACCCATAAATAATATTTTGTGTCCTCTGATCATTTCTGTTTTGGAAAAACAGATGATAATTTTACAAAGAAATCCAACTTAAATTTTGCCCTCTCATGAGATTAAAAAAAAATGAACAAAACCAACATCCACAAACATCTAGCAGTTGAATCATTTCTTATGTTTTAAGCCAAAACTGACCATTTAATGTTTGAAAAATGACATATTAAACATGCAATTTCAGAATGATGTCCTTTTAAAATGAATTGCAAACTCATTCCTGTGACAAAATCCTTCTCTGTGTATTCTTAAGTTTTCCTATTTGCCCATTTTTGCTGAAATTGAACCCCATCTCATAATTGGGGTTCCAGTAGGCTTCATCAGACTTGTTTGTGTGTGTATATGTATCGCATGGTGAAATACACACTCTTCTGTAACTGTCCATCCTCTGAGGACATTCAGTGAATAAGAACCCAGAATCGTGATCTGTAGTTTACTAAAGCCTCATGGAAAACCCTACTGCAGTAGCTATGCAAAGTTCTGGTTAAACATTGCCTTAGCGTTTGCACTGCTCCGTCTGTTGTTTTTACGCTAAAGACTTAGCCCAGGTTGGAGGCAGTATTGACTTTGTAATTAAACCATTTTACCTTCAGAATTTTGTAATCACTGCATTTAAAACCATCTGTTGTGGTGAGAGGGTAAACTTTTTTTTTTTCAAGATAAAGAAAAAATCTACGGTAGCCTTTTTTTTTTTTTTTTTTAACTTTCACAGTTGTGATTTTAGGTCCTTGATTTACTAAACATATCAATAGGAAAAAAAGGAGGAAATTCTCTGTGAGTCATGGAAAAGGACACCTGTCATAGAATTTAAAATAAATGCAGATGAAAGTACCTTCTTACCTGCTGCTCTTTTTCAAAAGGGTATTGCTTCCTGTCCACATGTGGAGATATTATTAATTTATTAGAGGACGAATGGGATCGTACTGAAGACTGGTGTGGCTATGTTTCATAGTGTTGGAAACTCTTTTTGCTAACTTGCCCGATATTGTCAGTTCTGTGAAAACGTGCCTGTGCCGTGTGGTGTGGTGCTTATTGCAGCAGGTAAGGCAACACAAACAGAATGCTCAGAGAAGGGAAACCATTTTTAACACGAGTGGCTTATTAAATATACTGGTTTTGTAGTGATGTAGAATCTGTAGGAGGCCCCTTGCCTTTCTGTTCCAGGAAAAAGACGTAGAGGGTTGGCCTAATTGGCACTCTGATAAACCTCTTTAAAGGGCATGGGATCAATCTCACCCCCACTCCCACATGTGAGTGATGTCTGAACAACTGTAAATTGCACCTTTGCATTTGGGAAATGAAGCAAAAAGAGTTTAAAATATGAACTTTGGAGTCAAACTACGGCCCACATTATTGTCTTGTCAGTTTTTAGCTTGTGGGCTTGAGGAAGTTACTTAACCTCCCTAAGCTGAGGTCCCCTCCTCTACAAAAATATTGAAAATAAAAGTACCCTGTTACAGTGTTGTTGTGAGTCTTTATAAAATACTGTGGTAAAGTACTTGCTGCAGTGCCTGGCACACAGAAAACATATGAAAACAATGTCTCTATCTCAATTCATTGATGTACCTGAAAAAAGTTTCTTGAGGCATCTCACCTTTAAGTCTCAGTATAGTTTATCAATAAAAATAACAAGAGTAATTTTGTAGTTCTCTTTGGCTGATATCTATAGGGTTGGCCAAAATGTTCATTTGAGTTTTTCCGTAAGAAGTTATAAAAATCTGAATAAACTTTTGAACAAACTAATATTATATACATCCATTTAGGGAGAGAAACAAAATGGGAATAATTGCCAACTATCACAAAATTCAATATTAACCTAAAGCTTTTTTTTTTCTTTTTCTATTTATTCAAGTAATTTGGAGACTTTGAGCAAAAGGCCCTGTTCAGAGGTTCCTCCCCAACAGCTGAGGGCAAGCCAACAAGACCTGACTATGACCTGGGACGGGATGTAATAAGGGTCAGGAGAAGGGAGAGTGGGTGTGGTCAGGGCACGCTCTCAGTTGAGACGCAGGCTCTTAGGACACACTTAAGGATCTTTAGTTCCGTTAAGGAACTAAAGCTAATAGGAGGAAAATAATTTCATAGCAATATGAATTATAGAAAATCAGGAAAATAGGATCTTAGGATGCACACTGTGACCTTACAACACCTAGTGTTAACTCTTAACCCTGTTGCTCACTCATGTGTAACTTTGGGGGGAACCCACCTCATGTCTCCAATATGCAGCTTTCTCAGTTTTCAACGGTACCTGGGCTTCCCAGGTGGCACAGTGGTAAAGAATCCACCTGCCAATGCAGGAGAAGCAAGAGACATGGGTTCGATCCCTGGGTAGAGAAGATTTCTTGGAGAAGGAAATGGCCACCCACTCCAGTATTCCTGCTTGGAAAATGCTACTTCATAGAGCTGTGGTAAAGATGTCCAAAGGCAACTCATATAATCTGAGTACCGTGTCTGACACATAGCAGACACAGTAGATTTACTGTGATTGCAAAAGTCCCATAGTTATGTGATGATTGCCTATTTAACACTGGAGTTCAACAGAAGGGAGTTGCCACTGGGGTCATGAAGGTTCAGAAATAATTCAGAGCATCCAGTTTCTTTCACAAGTTTATTCATCCTCTGCCAAACTCAGGGATTGTTGGTTTTTTTCTTATTTGGAGTTGTTGTGACTGTAGTAAAAGAAGCTGTTATTAAAACCATGCTTATGCCAGACAGCCCATAGGTAGATGACCTTTAAGATGAAGAATAATTTACCTTTAGCTGCACACTGCTAGGCATATGAAAATGTCTTAAGCAATGTGTAGTCAGTTGAGCTGTATCATTTATTTTTGAAACCATGGTTATGAGAGAACATTTATATAGTGGTTCTTATTTAAAATGATGTAGAAAGACTAGCAAAAACATCATAAACTTTATCCTATTTATGTTTAGGAAAAGAGATTATATCTCTGTATATAGATATAAGCACACACATAGATATGATTATATATATGATTTTATTTTTCATTAGTGATAGTGAGCTTATAATAAGTATTTATAAGTGTATTTATAATAATTTGCCCCAATTCTAGTACCTATAAAAAGTATTGCATAAACTCATAATCCAGGGACACATTAGGATATATCTGTTCTAATTCATAGAAAATCTATAGAAAATCTACCAAAAAAAAAAATGTACAAATGTGTAGGCTTGAAAAGGAACTAAAGCTAATGCAAGGAAATTAATTTCAAGGCAAAGGAAATTATTTTGGCAACTACTGAGATTTCTAACTGCTTGAACATTCTGCAGAATAAAAAACATCTTATTTCACATTCTGTAATCTGTTCAGAAATACTTTCTAAAACCCTGAATAGCAAAGGGAAATTTCTATCTTCTTTAAAACTTGCTCTGATTTACAATTCCTGTGGGGTAGGAAATACTTTTGGTTGAGAAATCAGTGCTTTTATGAACCCATGAACCGGCATCTAGCCTTCCCCACCATGTTAGCCATCTGTTAGCCAACAGATCAATGGTACCCCCTTGAGCTATGGACGAACTCCTCTTGGAGCGTGGGAAGTAGAAAGAGATGAGATGGAAAGCCTCAAAATGCTCCTGAGAGGAAAACTGTGTGGCCAGCACAAATCCGCAACCTAAAGATCAATCTGATACTGTTTGGGGAGTTGTAAGTAATCCTTTAGATTTTTATTTGAATGTATTAATAATACACTATCACTTTTTATTACTAGCATATTAAAAAATGATAGCATATTATTAATACATTGGTGGCTAAGATGGTAAAGAATCTGCCTGCAATACAGGAGGCCTGAGTTCAATCCCTGGGCCGGGAGGATCCCTTAGAGAAGGGAATGGCAACCCACTCCAGTATTCTTGCCTGGAGAATTCCATGGACAGAGGAGCCTGGCAGGCTACAGCCCATGGGGTCGCAAAGAGTTGGATACAACTGAGCGACTAACATACAACAATACGCTATCATTAGCCTTTGTCCAGTTCAGATACTTTTCTTGTTCTTATCAGCATAGATAAAATGAGGTAAACCAGATGTGAGAGAAAGCTCGGGAACCCATCAGCTGTGCATAGCCGCCCGATTGTTCTTCTCTGGTGGTGCTCATCTTGCCAGTCAGCCAGTCACAGAGGCTGCAGCTTTGATCTCTGTCTATCTGACTCTATTTGACAAAGCCAGTTGCAGGTGCTTTTCTCGGAGATGGTGGATAATACGAAACTAAAGAAATGCTGCCTTCTGGCCATGATTACACTGAAAGCTGTGTCTCTAGCTGGCATATGCTTGTTTCAAGGAGTCCCAGAAATGAGGCAACTAAGAAATGAAACACATCTATTGATCCCTGTTGCAAAATCTCCCCCCTCCCCCCCCCAAATTTAGCAGCAACAACTAAGTAACAATTGCATAAGTTGTTACAATTGTATAGACTGATTTGGAGGTGTAGCTGGGAAGTCTGGGCTTCCCAGGTGGCGCTGGTGGTAAAGTACCCACCTGCCAATGCAGGATTAAGACGCAGGTTTGATCCCTGGGTCCAGAAGATTCCGCCCTGAAAGAGGGCATGGCAGCCCACTCCAGTATTCTTGCCTGGAGAATCCCTTGGACAGAGGAGCCTGGCGGGTTATCATCCATGGGGTTACAAAGAGTTGGACATGACTGAATCGACTTAGCATGCTAGAAAGACTTGGTACTCAGGCAGCCAAATATGCTCCACCTCTTTCCAGAACAGGTCCTGCTTGAATTGTTCAAGGTGAGCAAAATAATAGAAATCAGATGACTGAGAATTAATTTGCAGGCATGCAATACAAATTTTAAAAATCCAGTTTGAACTTTGTTATCTCTATGATTTAGGAAAGAGATTCTGATTTCACTTTGGCCAATAACTATACAAGGAAAAATATCACTTTACTGATTTATTCATCTTTACTAAGAGGTGTGCGGCTTCAAGTTGCTATAAAATACAAAGACTTTTTCTTTATAATTTGAAATTAAACTACAAGAATTGAGTAAATGCCTTTTTTGATGTCAGATGAATGGACTTTGAGTTTTATCCTCACGTTTAGGTCAATATATTGCATGGTGGTCAACAACCCCAGAGTATCAGATAAAAGGGCATTGCAATCACATTTCTTTCATGCTATACTTAAAAGCCTTAGTCTTTAATCTTTTTAAGTTAACGAGTAAAACTGAAGTCTTTTTTCAGTTTCACATCTCTTTAAAAATTGAAAGAAGTTGCACTTATCTTTTTTTTTGAAGGATAGTTGATTTATATAATATTGTGTTAGTTTCAGGTATATTTACCTTTAAGACAGTCAATCTCTCCTTCAGGGTGATGTCACTCTAGGGCTGGCTTGTTGGTTCTCACCCCCTCTCTTCATTCCTGCTTCTCTTGTCATTCAAATTTGAGAGCTCTTCACATTCTAGGGTCATTTACTTCCTTGAAACACATTCTCCAGAAACTTTTCCTCAACCAAATTAAAGAGCTACTGTTTTAATTCTGATTTTAGTTGGAAAAGTACACATCATTTGCTATATATTGATTTTCATTTTGCCTTGAGCAATTGCATATCACTAAATTTACTGTGTGCAAATCTGTCATCAGTCAATAGAATGCCTATCATTTCTCCTTGATTTGGGACCAATAAAATGAGATAATGTAAAGAGATTCATTAAAAACTAAGGCAAGTATTCAGGGTTTTTCTGTCCACACAGCTGGTTCATCAAGTTCAAACAGGGTCTGCTCCATAACAGAATTCTCCAGAAAACACATATTAGCCCCTTATGCTCACGCTCAGTCGCTCAGTCGGGTCCAATTCTTTGTAACCCTGTGGACTGCAGCCTGCTAGGCTCCATTGTCCATGGAGTTTTCCAGGCAAGATACTGGATTGGGTTCCCATTTCCTCCTCCAGGGAATCTTCCCAACTCAGAGATTGAAACTGCCTCTCCTGCTTCTCCTGCATTAGCAGACAGATGCTTTACCACTGAGTCACCTGGGAAGCCCTGCGTTAACCCCTGGCTAACCAACTATTAAACTAGCAAACTATTCAACACTTTGGGGGATATTTACTATAGTCATAATTATCAATGTCTAAATCTTAATAGCACTTCCCTGGTAGCTCAGCTGGTAAAGAATCTGCCCGCAATACAGGAGACCCCAGTTCATTTCCTGGGTCGGGAAGATCTCCTGGAGAAGGGATAGGCTACCCACTCCAGTATTCTTGGGCTTCCCTGGTGGCTCAGCTGGTAAAGAATCCCCCTGAAATGCAGGAGACTGCTGTTTGATTCCTCGGTTGGGAAGATCCCCTGGAGGAGGGTATGTAAGCCACTCCAGTCTTCTTGCCTGGGGAATCTCACAGCCAGAGAGCCTGGTGGGCCACAGTCCATAACCCAGGGTCACAAAGAGCCAAATACAACTGAAGCAACTAAGCACACACACATGTACCCCTCCCTATATGTTCTTATTTATTTTTATACCCCCAAAATATATGTTTTCACAAGAAATGTGGTATCATGTGTATTAATTTATAATTTGTTTCACCAACTTCTGCCACATGGAGATGTTTCCATGTATTTCAGAAGGTTTTAAAATTCATTTTGGAGGGGGAAAAGACACCTCATTTTGTAGAATATTTGCCTTCAAAAATCTCTAAGGTAAAGTAACTCCAAATGTCTACCAAATGTCTACACCCTCAAAGATTCAGTATGAAGTCAGGAGGAATAACTGCTCTTTGGCTTTCTTTCCATTCCCTTCTTTTCGGCCCTCACTCTTTTCTTCTTCACATCTAATCCAGCATCTCGACTTTTCTTTCTCTAAGTACATGTTATATGACATTTTAAAAGCTTGGTTGGTTGCAGGAGATTCTCATTTCCATCACAGCAAGAGTAAATGATGTATTGTGAGCCACTTTCATTCCCTTTAAATGTTCGTGAAAAAATGAAGAATCTGAATGCATGAAACATGCTTGTATTCAGATGATATGAAAATTTATAGAAGGATTATCTATCTTGTCCCACGTCTTCCTTCTGTTTCTCTCTTTTCTTTTTCTCACTGTGGTAACCAGGGCATAAGGGCAGCTGGAACATGTGGCTTTTTATTTGATCAAGGGTAATGATCAACCAAGCCCAGAGGAAGGCAGGTCAGCTTTCCTAGTTCATCTGTGACATAGAATCTTTTTACATGCTCTCCAATTGTGAGTCCATCTGTGCCATCATTAAGAATGAAAAAAATTTCCAGAAATAAAGGAGCTGAATGCAACAGGAACTGAACGTTTAAAGCTGATTTGAATATGCATCTGCAGGGACTGCCACTCTGTGAATGGAAGTGTTTTGATTTCTATGAATCAAAAGAGCCATAGATTGGTTGCTTTTGTTGTTTGCTTGCTTATTTTAATTATAATTTACTTCTACATCATCACTGTTGTCTTTGCAGATATCTTTCTTTTTCCTTTTTGGATTTTAAGTGGAGGACAAAAATCTCAGGGCTACATCAAGAAACACCAAAACATGTATATGTTCTCTGCAATATATGTTTGGTAATCATAGCTTCCAGAGCAAACAGTGTTCATTTGTGAAGAATGATAAAGGAGAGAAATTCATTTTAGGGTTCCTTGCTGCTGCTGCTGCTAAGTCGCTTCAGTCGTGTCCAACTCTGTGCGACCCCAGAGACGGCAGCCCACCAGGCTCTGCCATCCCTGGGATTCTCCATGCAAGAACACTGGAGTGGGTTGCCATTTCCTTAGGTAGTGGCTATTCTAATACATTTCTTCCAGCACCCAAGGAAAATGTATACAGTATATTGAAGCTTCTATGAATTCTGACTCTTTTTGAGATGCAAACTTTTCAGAGACATTGATACATCAGATTTTCCAAGTTCCTGATGAAAACACTTATTAAACATCATTGGGATGCCAGGCCATTCTGATATTGCAAGCACCTTTCTTTCCCATATTTGATTCTTCCTGCTGTTTCTGGGGCTCAGGGCTGAGATTTTCATATCTGGTAGTGTTCTCTGTAAAGTTAAGCACCAGAAAATAAAATGAGGTATACCCAACAATGGTGGTTCACCCTGGAAGTCCTGTGTTACCACATCTCAGAATAATAATGTCTGGAGCGTAACAGTAAATGTTGGTTGACACATTGACTGATTACTTGAATAGAAACTTCTAGAACTGCTTTTGGAGGGTAAGGATAATTGGCCATGGGGTGAGGGCAGTGGATAAAAAATTGTCATATCAGCTATGAAATTCAGAAGAGAAGGATAGGAAAAGAAAAGCAAGAGATGGGCAATGATAAAAAGTGAGATAATTAAGAATGAGGAGAAGACAGAGAAAGGAAGCTAAGGAAGTCACATGTCATTCTCACAAGGCTGTTTTGATGTTGCTATTTTCACATTATGACATCTTAAATTTTATATACATTAAAAAGACAAAGAATTAGGTTTTCAGTTTGTAAGAATTACCACATAATAGGCATAGTGGGACATCTTTACCGTATTTCTAACCCTCTATCCTCCAGGTCTCACTTGGAGGTGGGGACTGAGCCTGAGAGATGAGCTGGGGGTCAGGAATGGAGTAGGAATGCCTACTGTGCCTTTTACTAGGAAATTAAAAACCTGCAAGCTTATGATCTGCCTTTAGCCCTGCTTGAACCTGTCTATGGCTTGTTATTGCTACATCAGAACCTCATCTAATGACCAGGAGAACAGCATATCTCTGTGGGTTCTCTGTGTATGTATGTGTAATACAGTAGCTTAAAATATACTCTAATTCAATTCAGGCAGTCAGGGAAGTCCAGAATTTTGCAGAAATAACTTAGATTTTGCAGAAATCTCTACTTTATCATGAAGATTTTGTGGCTGTGTTGTTTTAATAACTGAGACTGCCTGTTGGATGAAGAAAACCCAAATATGAGGTCACTTTATTAACTTTTTCTGGTTGAATTCTGCTTTCAACCACCAGGTTCATTTTGTTTTTTTTCTTCTTCCAGAATTTTGCCTGAGAACGTGGAAGAGCAAGGCTCACAGATGGATGAGTTGGTTGCAGATCCTGCTGAAGTATGTGAATCAGTCATGTAATAAAAGAGTGTCCTGATAGGGTAGAGGGAAGGAATTAGAGCAATAATCAGTGCATCCCACTGATGCAGCCAAGCCTGGATCAGGACACCCCTTCTAGTATGTCACTCCATCTGTTGTCTCCATCGCTCCTTTACCTTAAGTGTCTTCCTCTCCGGTGTTCCTCTGTGGTCTCTTCATTGTGTTCAGTCGCTCAATCATGTCCAACTCTTTGGGACCCCATGGACTGCAGCACGCCAGGCTTCCTTGTTCTTCACCAACTCCCGGAGCTTGCTCAAACTCATGTCCATTGAGTCAGTGATGCCATCCAACCATCTTGTTCCCTGTTGTTCCCTTCTCCTCCTGCCTTCAGTCTTTCTTGGCATCAGGGTCTTTTCCAATGAGTTGGCTCTTCACATCAGGTGGCCAAAGTTTTGGAGTTTCAGCTTCAGCATCAGTCCTTCCAATGAATATTAAGGATTGATTTCCTTTAGGATTGACTGGTTTGATCTCCTTGTAGTCCAAGGGATTCTCAAGAGTCTTCTTCAAGGCCACAGTTTAAAAGCATCAGTTCTTCAGTGCTGAGCCTTCTTTATGGTCCAGCTCTCACATCCATATGTGACTACTGGAAAAACCATAGCTTTGACTATATAGACTCTTGTTGGCAAAGTAGTGTCTCTGCTTTCTAATATGCTGTCTTGGTTTGTCATAGCTTTTCTTCCAAGGAGCAGGTGTCTTTTAATTGCATGGCTGTGGTTGCCCTCTGCAGTGGTTTTGGAGCCCAAGATTGTGGTCTCTAAGTATCCTTAAATGTTCCCAAGTCAAAAAGAAGAACAACAAATAGCCTGCTTTTAATCCAGCAAGGAAACATTTGTAAGGGTGTTCTACACTCATTGTCTTCCTTTTCTCACTTTCTGTTTACAATTCAGTTGGAACCTTACAAGCTGGCTTTTGCTCAGAACCCTTCACTCAAACAGCCCTTGGAGAGCCCACTAGTCTCCAAATTGCCAAACTCAGTAGATATTATCCAAACCTCTCCTTAGCAGAGCATTTATGCTGTGTTTGCATGTTCATGATGTGTTCGCACACTTATGCTCTGTTTGCCCCTATTGATCATTACACAGTCTTGAAACTCTCCACTTCCTGACTGTCCCCTTTCTCTGCCCTCAGCTCTGACCGTCAGTCTTCTTCATGCTTGCCTTCTCTGTGTCTCCTCTTTAAGCACAG
Source organism: Ovis aries (assembly GCF_016772045.2). Classification (NCBI taxonomy): domain Eukaryota; kingdom Metazoa; phylum Chordata; class Mammalia; order Artiodactyla; family Bovidae; genus Ovis; species Ovis aries. The sequence continues at coordinate 20,942,076 of NC_056061.1, forward strand.
GATTTTCTTGAGGACCTTCTTTTGGGCCCACCACTCTGCTTAGTCTATAAATTCCCCCTGGGCAATCATCCTGACACAGTTTTAACTAACGCCTTATCTTAAACCATCAAGGGCATATTTCCAGGCTTTATTGTTGCCCTGAGTTTTAGACCAGAAATAAGCCAACCTAGACATACTCCAAAAGCACCTCAAAACTGGTGTGCATAAGATGATTATGTTTCTTGTCACCCTTCAACTCCATATCCCTCACATAAACACTGCACTTCCTCCTGCATCTCTTAATTGGTTAACAGCATCACCACATATCAAATCTTCTGCACCAGACCTTTTCACTCCCATCACACTTACTGCCACTTGCATCCTCCAGATCTAATTAATCAAGTCTTGCCTTGTTTTCAACCTAATGAATTAATGACAAGAGTGGAGGCCTTAGCTATCTTTTTAAACCTGGAATATTGTAGTATCTTCCTCACTGATTACCCAGATGGTAGTAACCAAGGAATTCCAGGCACAGCTCTTATGTGACACATGGGGCTTCCTCCCATAAGTTCCCTATACTCTAGCAGACCCACAGACCCACAGACCCACAGATCTGCCTCAAAAGACCCAGTCCAGGCAAAAGTATTATATATGTGTGTGTGTGTGTGTGTGTGTGTGTGTGTGTGTGTGTGTGTGTGTCTGTTAGTCGCTCAGCCGTGTCCAACTCTTTGCGACCCAATGGACTATAGTCTGCCAGGCTCCCCTGTCCATGGGATTTCTCAGGCAAGAATGCTGGAGTGGGTTGCCATTTCATTCGCCAATGTATATATATACACATATATATTCATATTAATAAAACTATGATAATATAACTTATAAAAGTCCTTGATTATTGAGCATTATTGCTTACACTGACTTGGATGGAAATTGAATTTTATTTCTTCACAGAGATATTCAGAAGATGTGTCTGAATCATCTCTTTTATATAACGGAATGTGTGACACGTATATCCTTGAAAGCAGAGGGCAGATGAGTTGCTAGGCTATTGAGAGGTGTGTTTGCATAGATAAATAATTTCAAGGGAGGAAGCCATGTGTTTATAACCTCATCAATATTAACTGAACTTGAAAGAGTGAATTGTGACGCTGGCATTGATAGGGGATCAAATCATGACCCCACAGTGTCTGAATTCCGCTGTGTGGTTGCTTAATGGCATTTTGCCTCACTTCAGTTCCACTTGCTTGTTCCCCAAGATGCACTGAGTTCATGTCTCTTACCTAGACTATTGCCACATCCGCATGGATATGTGAACATGGGTGTTTGTGTTTTAGAGGTCTTTTTCTGCAAGGACTGTTTTGCGACTGTCTTATCTTAAAGGAGGGCTTCCCTAATGGCTCAGACGGTAAAGCGGTAAAGCGTCTGTCTGCAATGCAGGAGACCCGTGTTCGATCCCTGGGTTGGGAAGATCCCCTGGAGAAGGAAATGGCAGCCCACTCCAGTATTCTTGCCTGGAAAATCCCATGGACCACGGAGCCTGGTAGGCTACCGTCTATGGGGTTGCAAAGAGTCAGACACGACTGAGCAAGTGACTCCACTTTCACTTATCTTAAAGGAATCATAAAGCAGTTTCTTCTAACATTCGGCTTAAATGTTGATGCAGTATGTTTAAAATAGCTAATGACAATTTAGGTGATACAAGCAAGCATTACTTAACAACTCATGAAGTGGACAGTCTCCATTCTGAGAACTGCAAAATGAGAATATTTAGGAATCTTTTATAGAACAAAGTATAGACCTCAGAGTTGACTTGGTGTTTGGGGATTGACTGGTTATATTGCATTTCTGGTCAAGTAGAATATCTACAGGGACACTAAAGTTACCTAAATTTCAGTTTGCTGATATGGCTCCCTGGGCAGAAGCAGCTCCATCTTGGGTCCAGAAATTTATTTCATTAAATATGTTATGTCAGGTTGTTGTGGGGATTAAAAGAACTCATCCAGTGTTTGTATTATTAATATTTTGGAAATAATTTCCATTTAAGAATATTTAAACAGTTTAGTCATTTCTTAAGGATTTGGTTTTGAACACTTTTAGTTTGACATTCTTTTTCCTCACCTCCAAAGTAAGCAGGTAAAAATCACTGTGGGAATATTGTCCTAGTCTTGGCATGCCAACCCCCAGACATGCTAAGAGCTGGCGAGGATGTTACAGTGGTTTTGTCTCCTGGATATTACACATGCTGAAAATAGATGGGAAATTTAGTCCATTGTCTAGATGATTCCTTATGTCAGAAAAAAAATCAAATGCATGTATTTACATGTTGGGGTTCAATGAAAACAATGCTGAATTAGAAAACATTTCAAATCATATTATTTCCAGTGAACCAGGAATTATCTTTTTCTTATTTTAAAAAGTCTAGTTCAGTTAAGTTCAGTTGCTCAGTCGTGTCTGACTCTTTGCGACCCCAAGAATTGCAGCACACCAGGCCTCCCTGTCCATCACCAACTCCCGGAGTTCACTCAGACTCATGTCCATCGAGTCCGTGATGCCATCCAGCCATCTCATCCTCGGTCATCCCCTCTCCTCCTGCCCCCAATCCCTCCCAGCATCAGAGTCTTTTCCAATGAGTCAACTCTTCGCATGAGATGGCCAGAGTACTGGAGTTTCAACTTTACCATCATTCCTTCCAAAGAACACCCAGGGCTGATCTCCTTAAGAATGGACTGGCTGGATCACCTTGCAGTCCAAGGGACTCTCAAGAGTCTTCTCCAACACCACAGTTCAAAAGCATCAACACTCTCCGACATAAATCACAGCAGGATCCTCTATGATCCACCTCCCAGAATTCTGGAAATAAAAGCAAAAATAAACAAATGGGATCTAATTAAAATTAAAAGCTTCTGCACAACAAAGGAAAATATAAGCAAGGTGAAAAGACAGCCTTCTGAATGGGAGAAAATAATAGCAAATGAAGCAACTGACAAACAACTAATCTCAAAAATATACAAGCAACTTATGCAGCTCAATTCCAGAAAAATAAACAACCCAATCAAAAAATGGGCCAAAGAACTAAATAGACATTTCTCCAAAGAAGACATACAGATGGCTAACAAACACATGAAAAGATGCTCAACATCACTCATTATTAGAGAAATGCAAATCAAAACCACAATGAGGTACCACTTCACACCAGTCAGAATGGCTGCGATCCAAAAATCTGCAAGCAATAAATGCTGGAGAGGGTGTGGAGAAAAGGGAACCCTCCTACACTGTTGGTGGGAATGCAAACTAGTACAGCCACTATGGAGAACAGTGTGGAGATTCCTTAAAAAATTGCAAATAGAACTACCTTATGACCCAGCAATCCCACTTCTGGGCATACACACCGAGGAAACCAGAATTGAAAGAGACACATGTACCCCAATGTTCATCGCAGCACTGTTTATAATAGCCAGGACATGGAAACAACCTAGATGTCCATCAGCAGATGAATGGATAAGAAAGCTGTGGTACATATACACAATGGAGTATTACTCAGCCATAAAAAGAATTCATTTGAATCAGTTCTGATGAGATGGATGAAACTGGAGCCGATTATACAGAGTGAAGTAAGCCAGAAAGAAAAACACCAATACAGTATACTAACACATATATATGGAATTTAGGAAGATGGCAATGACGACCCTGTATGCAAGACAGGGAAAGAGACACAGATGTGTATAATGGACTTTTGGACTCAGAGGGAGAGGGAGAGGGTGGGATGATTTGGGAGAATGACATTCTAACATGTATACTATCATGTAAGAATTGAATCGCCAGTCTATGTCTGACGCAGGATGCAGCATGCGTGGGGCTGGTGCATGGGGATGACCCAGAGAGCTGTTATGGGGAGGGAGGTGGGAGGGGGTTCATGTTTGGGAACACATGTAAGAATTAAAGATTTTAAAATTTAAAAAATAAAAAACTAAAAAACAAAACAAAACAAAACAAAACACAAAAGCATCAATTCTTCAGTGCTCAGCTTTCTTCACGTCTAACTCTGATATCCATACATGACCGCTGGAAAAACCATAGCCTCAACTAGACGGACCTTTGTTGGCAAGGTAATGTCTCTGCTTTTCAATATGCTATTTAGTTTGGTCATAACTTTCCTTCCAAGGAATAAGCGTCTTTTAATTTCATGGCTGCAAAAACCATCTGCAGTGATTTTGGAGCCCAAAAAAATAAAGTCTGACACTGTTTCCACTGTTTCCCCATCTATTTCCCATGAAGTGATGGGACCAGATGCCATGATCTTTGTTTTCTGAATGTTGAGCTTTAAGCCAACTTTTTCACTCTCCTATTTCACTTTCATCAAGAGGCTTTTAGTTCCTCTTCACTTTCTGCCATACGGGTGGTGTCATCTGTGTATCTGAGGTTATTGATAGTTCTCCCAGCAATCTTGATTCCAGCTTGTGTTTCTTCCAGCCCAGCATTTCTCATGATGTACTCTGCATAGAAGTTAAATAAGCAGGGTGACAATATACAGCCTTGACGTACTCCTTTTCCTATTTGGAACTAGTCTGTTGTTCCATGTCCAGTTCTAACTGTTGCCTCCTGACCTACATATAAGTTTCTCAAGAAGCAGGTCAAGTGGTCTAGTATTCCCATCTCTTTCAGAATTTTCCACAGTTTATTGTGATCCACACAGTCAAAAGTTTTGGCATAGTCAATAAAGCAGAAATAGATGTTTTTCTGGAACTCTCTCGCTTTTTCGATGGTCACCTAAATATTCAATAATGGGGAACTGATTAAGTAAATGATAGTATGTCCGAAGAAATCTTACACAGTTACCAAAAATCTTCAGTAAAACAAAATGAAATAGCATAGAAAATATGTTCGTCATATAATACTAAGTGCAAACCAGTATGCACAGAGAGATGCCCTTAAATCATGTATGCATATAGGCTTGTGCACATGTGAAAAATTATGTTTGTAGATTTTATTTATAAGAGGCAAGATTATATGTGGATTCCCACCCTTCCTCTTATTTTACATTTCTGAGCATCTTTTGCTTTTGTAATTAGGAAAACTATTTACTGTTAAGAAGAAAGACATTCTTTTCTATCTTATCTAACAAAACCATTTTTTAGTGCCTAACCGACTTCACCAGAGATATAAACAGTTGCTAATGAGACTCAAATAACCCTTTGACTGTCAACAGCATATTTTATTCAAGACTGAATCAACATCTATGGGGAAAGTTTTAATTTTTAAAGCTGAATAGATGCTACCCTCTTATGATTTATTTTTCTCTATTGTAATTCAAGAAATAATTATGAAATACTTAAATTTACTAAAAAGTACACAAGACAATATAAGCTTCAATGTATCTATCACCAAACTTTAACCAACATACCAATTTTGCCACATTTATTTCACATCTTTTTAAAAAAGCACAGCATATAAGGTATTACTGAAACCTCATCCCATCTTATTCCTCTGCTTCCATCCCCAAAGGTAGTCATTACACAGAAAATAATATGTATACCTCTCAACCACATATCTTAATTTTTATCACATATGTATACACAAAATGGCTTTCTTGTGGCTCAACTGGTAAAGAATCTGCCTGCAAGGCGGGAGACCCGGGTTCAATCCCTGGGTTGGGAAGATGCCCTGGAGAAGGGAAAGGCCACCCACTCCAGCATTCTGGCCTGGAGAATTCCATGGACTCTATAATCCATGGGTCACAAAGAGTTGGACAGGACTGAGTGACTTTCACTTTTCATACATAAAAAGAAATATTTTGTTTTATGGTTTTATATTTACATAAATATTAGACTTTATTTTTTCTTTTAAACTTGCTTTTTTCACTTAACATGACCTTTTCATGACTTATTCCTAATATGTGTAGGTTTAATGCACTAATTTTGCCTGAATATGGTATTCCATTGCATGAATTCTTTTTCTTCTTATTCATTCATCTATTGGCAGTCTTTTAAGTTGATTCCAAGTTTTTTCCTATTGCAAATAATGCTGTTAAGAACATCCTACCACCTTTCTACTTGAGCAAAAGCACAAGAATTTATTTAGGATGCATATTTGGATTGCATGACTTACAATGGCAACTTCCAAGCCTTCCCAATCAATGATTCAATGAATTGATCAATGAATTAATCATTTACTGAGGGTTTATGCTATTAAAATGGATAACTACTAGGCCTTAGTTCTCAGAATCCACTTGTGTTTCAAGTCTGTGATTGAAAAGAAAATCTAAAGACAAAAATGTAACACAATTGTCTTCTCCAAGGAATGCTTCTGATTGGTACCTGCCAGGACAAACCTAACCTCAGTAAATTTTCATACTTTGTGCAGTTCTGGGCCCCTGTTAGATGAACAGCCTGACTCTGACCTCATTATGTTATCTGATACACAGCATCTTGAACCTATAGGTGATTATTCATTCTGAATTTGAAGATGTTTATTAGGCAGTTTTAGTTAAACATATATTTACTGTGGAAATACATCAAAAAGCCTAACAGTTGCCCAGCCATCCCAGAGTTAATAGTCTAGAACAGAAGACAGCAAACTAACATGGTAAGAGTCACGCTGGCGAAGTACAGGACTTGAAAAGAACGTATACAGGGGACCCTAACCTGAACTTTGGAGTTTCAGGAACAATTTCTTAGAGATGGTAAATCTGTACTGGAAGGTTTCATAAGAATCAGTCAAAGAAGAAGAGGCAGAAGAAAGTAGAAGAGAGTTTATTGCATGTATTAAATTTCTGTGTATTAACTTTTTAAAAATCTCAAGCTTCGACTCAGTTAAGCGATCTGCCTATATGCCATTGAGGTCCATCAAAGTCTATTTCCTCAGTTTTTCAATATCACTTTGTCATACATTAGGAAGACTGATACATGAGCCAAGATATTCCATTAAATAAGGTTTCCTTCAATGTTGTTTGTGTCAGATGCTAACATCCTGAAATATTTTAGAGCCATTAAGTCTATTGATTTTTATAAGCATTTCATCTCTATTGACCATTTATCATTCATATTTCTACACTTTCTACTCTGACCACAGAACATAAAGGAAATCCCAGTATCTACACAGTGATTATTTTTGACATCTAAAAATCCTCTGAAGCTTCCAATTGCAGACAAAGTTCCAAAGAGCATATACGTTATATTGATTAACATTAGGTACAAGCAGGAAAAGCCAAAAAAATAAATAAATGAATAAAGGCCTTAGAGCCATGGCTGATGAGTTTGGGCCCTGTCCCAAGGTCAGAGAGGAGCCAGAGAGGACAGTCTTGAGCAGTGCAGGTTGTGTTGAAGAAAACTCCGTCTGAAGTGATGGAGACCTGATCAAGTTGGAGCTAATACCATAATCCTGTTAAGAGGTGAGAGTCTGCCCTGGGATGTTGTCTCTGAGGATGAGAAGATAAGAACTGGGGAAGATAACCAGAAGGAATACAGGGACTGGAAGAGGGGGCAATGAAAGGGAATTTGGAATGCCTTCCAGGTCTTTGGCTTGCCTTCTCTATAATGATGAGAGGGAGAACTTGGAGAGAATATAATGACACCAATGGCGTACATGCTGAGCCTTGGGTTCCGGCAGAACATCTTTGAGGAAATGTTCTATAATTAACAACTGGATGTTCAGCTTAGTAGCTTGGGAGAGTTCTTTTGGCTGGGGTAAAAGTTCTGCTTGCAATAATAATACAGACAAGAGAAAGCTTATCCCTAACTTTTCAGTTCTGAAGGTATTAAAAACATTTAACACTTTAATAATTTCTGACTATAAATTTAGCCATTTCCATTTTAAAAATACTAATTTAACTGACTTTTAATGGAGAATCAAATTAATCAGTGGAAACTATTTTCTTCCTAATAGAAAATTTCACAGAAAAATCTCATTTTTTATGGCTGCATATTATAGATCTGAAAACAATCAGACTGAAATAAACATTGACAGTATCCTCCCAGAATTATTGATTAATAGAGGAGGAATCTGCATCATTGTATGAAACTACCAAAATGTGTATAAACACAAATTATTTGGAAATATTTCTTGTAATCATGTTTTCATATCCAACAATCAGACCATATTGTATTCTGTAGATGTCATTTCTATAAAACCACATTGGAGTAGTTAATGATTTACCACATTTTGCTTTTTTCCTTTACTTTTACATACTAAATTCTTATTTAATCACACCACACTGGGTTATCTTGCTGGACAACTCTAGCAATAGAGCAGTCTACATTACCGATAAGGACACACAAGAACAATTTGCCTTGCCTTCAATAATACTACTGATTCTATGTGATTTGAATAATAATGATAATTAACCTGAGTTATCATTTACTGAGTCTGTGTAATGTGTCAGAAACCATCATGTTAAATATTTCATAAACATTAGCTGAGTTAATCTTCACAAAAGCCTTTTTGTGGTAGATAATATAATTGAGCCTATTTTACAGATGAGAAAAAAACCCTTTTAAAAAAACCTTTTTACCATGTATTAGGGTATAGCCAGTTAACAATGTTGTTTCAGGTGAACAGCGAAGGGATTCAGCCCTACATACACATGCATCCATTCTCCCCCAAACTCCCCTCCATTCAGGCTGCCATATAACACTGAGCAGAGTTCCATGCATTATACAGTAGGTCCTTGTTAGTTATCCATTTTAAATAAAGCAGTGTGTACACGTTCATCCCCAAATCCCTAACTATCCTTTTCCCCCATCCTTCCCTGCAACAACCATAAGTTTATTCTCAAAGTCTGTGAGTCTCTTTCTGTTTTGTAAGTAAGTTCCTTCGTATCAGGGGAAAATGTGTCTTGGAGAAGTTATTTAACATCATTCATAGCACAAATTGAGCTCTGTGGCTTCAAATACAGATTTGTCTGACTCTGTAGTAAGTGTTTTAAATTGCTACATATTTTCTCTCTACTTTATCTTCATAGTTTAATGAAAACTTGAACAACCAGGTCAAGATAACTCTGTGGTTCCCAGGTGGGTGCCTTTCCCAGGATAATTCGTATATCCCGCATTATCCTGATCCTTTTGAGTCCCTGCTGGACTCTCTGAATCTTTCATGGTCATATGTGTTCAAATGTAAGGAGTTCACAAGAAGCTCTACAGGAGTTTCCCTAGGGAGAGTCATTTAGCATGGGCGCATATGCCAAAGACAAGCTATGCTTTTTGGTTTCCAGGATTCACTAGTCACTGCTTGGCCAGTGTGCCCTTATATTCTCTGGGGGAGCATCAGGTTGCGAGAGAACGCTGATATGCCAAGAAGTGCTCTTTTACTGAATGATCAGTGTACCCTCAGAGGGGTTTCTCCGCTAGTTTGATGTCCAAGTGCCTCCAACTTCTTAGGCAACTGAATTCTCAGCTTCCTGTGAAAACACATCAGGGACTGTCTTTAGGTACATATTCTAGGTGAAGTTTCTTTGAGGAGTGGAGAGTTAAAATGAATATTATAAATGGTAGAGATACCCAGGCAATAGTTCATTGGGAGTGGCGGGCGGGGCAAATAATACAAACAAATAATACAACAGTTGGGAGAGGAGGTGGCAAATAACACAAAACATTACCTCCAAAATTCAAAGACAAGAAATCTCGCCATTTTTGCGACATAAAATGTGGAAACAGTTCTGTTTTCCATAAAGGTCATGTATAAAGCGTTAATAAGCTAAAGTACACAAAGCCAAATGACAGATCTTGATTAACAAACTGCCCATGGAGCTCATATTTGCCTCGGTGTGTTTAAAGATGCTTGAGGGCTGTAAATCTCTGACCCTCATTCTATTGATTGGTAAGAACACCATCCTTGTTTTTAACTAATAAAAACAATGGTTTCTCTTTACTTTAGAGAAGGTATCATATTAAGTAGTTAATTTTTCACTTTTTTAAGTGTGTTCCTCAATTCTTACTCGAAGACTCTACCTCTCTTTTAAGAAAAGTCACCACACCACAGTGAGAAATCTTGGTTTTGACCTTCTCGTTACCTTTAGTTCCCTTCAACTTTAAGGTTAAAATTAATCACATCAGCAATACACAAAAATGCTACTTAAAAGCATGAACATAGTTTACTTTCCCATGAGATTTAACTATTTCCCTGATAGTTCAAGGGAAGAAGTCTGGGACTGAATTTGTAGAAAAAGAATAGTGAGTTCTGTTAAAACATTTTATTGGCTGAGATTATCATTTTTTAAAAAGAGATCTTAATTAAGACCCTCATGAAGAAAACCAAAATCTAAACCTAATACAATGTTATATGTCAGACATGCTCCAACAGAAAACCATGAGATTAAGTTCTTTAATTATGTGTTGTTATGGAACACATAAAAGGGGCTAAAGGTTATTTTTAGTAGTGGACTCTAGGAAAGCAATGCTGTTCTCATAGTTAAAATATTTTAGCATTTCAGAGTTGATAAACATCGCAGCTTGCTGTTCTTACCAGCCTCTTATATTTTATAGATCTTTACAATTATATGTCTCTCATGTTTTATCAACAAACCACCACAATCCTGAAAGCCTCAGGAGTGCCTTTCCAGACACTCTTCCAAGCTCTCCACGCTCAGCCACACCTTTCCATCTTTTGCTTCCAGGTTCCTTATGAGCTGGACCTTGTCCTGTCCTGAACTTGTCCTGACTGCTCATCCCTTCCCCACCACAACTTCCTTCCTCAGCATCACTTCTCACTTTTTCTTCAATCTCAGTATATCACTTTTTTCAAGAAGTTTCCCTGACCAAGTCTTCCCATCATATCCCTGCCCTGCATGCATCTCCAGGAGCTCAATTCTTGTTTGAATTTCTCTGAGATCCTTCACTTCTTTTCACAATTTCAGCTACTTTCACAATTACTTCTTTATTGTAACCAGTTGTATAAGTTCCCCGAGGGACGGATCTTGTCTATTCTTGTTACCACCAGTGTGAACAGACATATTTGTCAAAATGTGGGATAAAATGGAGTATCTCTTGCCACCTTCAACATTGTTAATGCATTAACAAAGCCTAACAAAGACTGAGAACACTACCAAGACATTTCATTAAAAACACTCAAGCAATAAGTAAATTAAAAAAATTTTTTTTCCTGTAGATTTAATTGATGTTTTAGCTTATGCTATCACTTATAATTTTTATGTATAGTACTTTTATTTACTTATTTATTTGTCACTGTTGTGTAGTCACTAAGTTGTGTCCAACTCTTTTGCGACCCCATAGGCTGCCCATGGGATTCTCCAGGCAAGAATGCTGGAGTGGGTTGCCATTTCCTTCTCCAGGGGATCTTCCCAACCCAGGAATCAAACTCGCAGTTCTTGCCACGTCTCCTGCATTGCAGGAGGGTTCATTACTGCTGAGCCACCAGAGAAGCCCAATTTACTTATTATTGGAGTATAATTCTTTATAATGTTGCATTCGTTTCTGCTATACAACAAAGACATGCAGATGGCCACGGGGCACATGAAAAAATACTGACCTTCACCAATTATTAGAGAAATGCAAATCAAAAGTACAATGAGGCATTACCTCACACTGATCAGAATGGGCATCAACAAAAAATCTACAAACAGTAAACGCTGGAAAGGATGTGAAGAAAAGGGAACCCTCTTGCACTGCTTGTGGGAAAGTAAATTGGTATAGTCACTGTGGAGAACAGTATGGAAGTCCCTTAAAACACTAAAATTAGACCTACGATATGACCCAGCAATCTCACTACTGGGCATATACAGTGAGAAAACCATAACTCAAAAAGACACACGTACCCCATGTTCATTGATGCAACAAGTAAATTTTAAGTCTTTAGAGTAAATGAAATATTTGTAAATGTTGAGATAAAGTTTTAATAGGAGCCGGAATCTATGTTTTCAGTTGTTCTATTTAGAAATATAGCAGTATTATACTCTTCATGTTTCGATTTTCTTTGATTAGTGAATAACTGTTATTGTTTTCCAGAGAAGTAAATAATATGGTATTCTCAAAAAAAAAACAAAAAAACACAACTTCCCATGCTACTGAATGAGCAGAGAATCTTTTACTAGAACCCCTGATGTGATAAGTAAAAAGGTTAAACTAATGACTGGTCAATTTTATCTTCCTAAACATCTGCATGAATATGATTGAAATTATAGACATTAGAAGAGAAATTTGGGGGAAAATCAGAGATCTCTCCAACTAGATTAGATTCTACAGAAAACTAAATAAATTATCATGCTCATTCTAGGACTATTTTAAAAATAGGAAACATTTCTACCATAGTATTGTGTAGCCAAGATCAATGAAAATGGAACAACACTCTTTATAAGATTTTGATATTAGAAAACTAATCACGGACATTTTTTACCAATCAGAACAGAGATAAGACCTTATTTTGTAGGCAGAGATCTCAAAATTTAGCAAATAGATTGTTCATTGGAGTCTACTTAAAACTATCAGTCTTTCCCAGCCATTGCTAATGTCTATATCACAGCATAACTGAAATTTATTTTCTTTTCATTTAATCAGTGTGCTTTTGGAACAGACAGGTTGTGTTCTCTGCCATTTACAAACTCAAGGATTTAATTTAGAATTCAATAATTGAATGAGATAATATAATGACCTTTTATATAAATTCATCATTTCTTATCTTTTCCAAAGCACAAAATGTCCTGTATGCCATTATCATTATTGTTTACTTTTCTAGAAGGTTTTTGTTTAAATTTCTATAACTCACCTAGGATTATAAATCTGCCTTTAAAATACAGTATAAACAGTTTACTCCTCCAGGCCTTATAAGATCTCATAGCTGTTATTATGAGACTTGTATGACAATTAATTTCACTCCCTTTAGACTCAGGTCTATAAAGAAATCTGAGTACCTGTAATATCCCTTTCCAGGAAGTTTAAGCATACTCTCATCTGCCTCCTGCTTTTTTGAAAAGATAGAACTCTGGGTTTGGATTTTAGCATTCATTTATCTCGAAGTGGTTTTCTTTCTTCCTTTCTTTTTTCTTTTTTTTCTTGAGGGAGGGAGGTAGAGGGAAAGAGAATGTATCATCTGGGCTGCCTTTCAAGGAGTGGCACGATTCTTTGTCCTTTTTCGGTGGACTGCATTTGTACGAGCATGAATTAGTGGTTCAAAAGCACAAATTGGTAAGCTTCTAATGTGTTGTCTGTCAGGTTTTTCTGAAAAAGAGGAAACACACGCTGTTGTGGATTTGATGGTGTGGTCAGAGCAGCTATGCTCTGGATGGCTAAATGCAGCCCGTGTCCATTAATGGCTCCCAGCAAATCTGAATGGAGAGAGGAGGATTTGGCATCGTTCCCTGGTAGTCAGGATGGCACAGTCACAGAGCCGGGGTTCTACATCAGGCCTGAGGACCTGCCGCCTCAGCGTCCCATTGGAGGGGTCCGCCTATTGCTGCCTTCTGAACTCCTGGACCAGCTCAGCTGCTTTCTCTTCTTTTCCTCTGCCTTTAGCTCCGCTCCTCTGCCTGTTTGTTTCTCTAGATTAAGTGTATTAGTTCCCCAGTCGCTGCTCCTCGAGAGATGATCTGATTGGGTTAAATAACATTTAATGTGCTTAGTTGCTTCAGCTGCATCCAACTCTCTGTGACCCTATGGACTATAGCCTGCCGAGCTCTTCTGTCCTAGTGGGTCAGATAGTAAAGGATCTGCCTGCAGTGCAGGAGACCTGGGTTCGATCCCTGGCTCTGGAAGATCTCCTGGAGACGGGAATGGCTACCACTCCAGTATCCTTGCCTGGAGAATTTCATGGACATAGGAACATTTAATACAGATTGCCATTATTGGGCAAAATTTTGGGACGATCCCCTCATAACCTACTGGTTTACCTCTATTTCTCCACAGTTTGGCTTTTGAAGTAGGACAGTTCTTCAGATCTCTCTCATGCATTGCAGAATATTCATATCCCTGGTCCTGACACTACAGGCCAGTGCACCGGCCCTCGTTAAGCATCATGCCAATGAAAAATATTCCCCTCACCATTTCTAAACTATGACCCGGGCTACCTTCAGTGTCTTTTGGACTTTTTCTTTTTTCAAAGGAGAAAGAAAGAGAAAGATTCTGCATCACAACTGTAATTTAAATTTAGCTTAAATTATTAAACAAAAAAAATTCCTTCTGACCTGAAAGTGTACTTGCATGCATGCTAAGTTGCTTTTGTCATGTCCTACTGTGTGCAACCCTATGGACTGCAGCCAGCCAGGCTCCTCTGTCCATGGGATTCTGCAGGCAAGAATACTGGAGTGGGTTGCCATTTCCTCCTCCAGGAGATCTTCCCAACCCAGGGATCAAACCCAAGTCTCTTAAGTCTCCTGCATCGGCAGGCGGGTTCTTTACCACTAGTGCCACCTGGAAAGTGTACTAGGGAACATATAACTGATGATGATAGTTCTGACTTTTCTTATGGCAGTGCCACCTGGAGAGAAGATAAACCAGATCCCTTCTGATCTGTGGGTCTATGTTAACGATTCAGCTGGGTTTTAGTTTTTCTTCAAGTTGTTACAAAGCAGGCCTTTGGTCTCTGAATTGTATTAAGGATCCAGCAAATTAATTAAAACATTCATTTTTATGTTATGTATATTTAGTAACCACCTTAAGACTTGAAAGATAGTACACCCAAAATTGAGTTATAAACCTACCATTAAAAATTTTTAACCTTAGTTTTGTAATTCACATAAGCATTAGTTTGAACAGATCACCTCTTTATAATTGATATTCCACAATTTCTAACAGGTTTTCAAGAATAATTTACTTTTAGAAACACAAAAATCTAGGCAAGATTCTCTTAACTATATTAAAATTAGTTAACTACATTAAAATTAGTTCCTTCATGGATCTAAAGTTTGGCTGCTTAAGGCATTTTGTGTAGAAAACAGCCAAACTTTAGATCCATGAAGGATATAGTTCAGTTCAGTTCAGTCGCTCAGTTGTGTCCGACTCTTTGTGACCCCATGAATCGCAGCACGCCAGACCTCCCTGTCCATCACCAACTCCCGGACTTCACTCAAACTCACGTCCATCAAGTCAGTGATGCCATCTAGCCATCTCATCCTCTGTCTTCCCCGTCTCCTCCTGCCCCTAATCCCTCTCAGCATCAGAGTCTTTTCCAATGAGTCAACTCTTCGCATGAGGTGAGGTGGCCAAAGTATTGGAGTTTCAGCTTCAGCATCATTCCTTTCAAAGAAATCCCAGGGCTGATCTCCTTGAGAATGGACTGGTTGGATCTCCTTGCAGTCCAAGGGACTCTCAAGAGTCTTCTCCAGCACCACAGTTCAAAAGCATCAATTCTTTGGTGCTCAGCTTTCTTCACAGTCCTACTCTCACATCCATACATGACCACTGGAAAAACCACAGCCTTGACTAGATGGACCTTTGTTGGCAAAGTAATATCTCTGCTTTTGAATATGCTATCTAGGTTGGTCATAAATTTCCTTACAAGGAGTAAGTATCTTTTCATTTCATGGCTGCAGTCACCATCTGCAGTGATTTTGGAGCCCCCCAAAATAAAGTCTGACACTGTTTCCATTGTTTACCCATCTATTTCCCATGAAATGATGGGACCAGATGCCATGATCTTAGTTTTCTGAATGTTGAGCTTTAAGCCAGCTTTTTCACTCTCCTCTTTCACTTTCATCAGGAGGCTTTTTAGTTCCTCTTCAGTAGGCTAGATGTTCCCTAAACACTGTTTCCCCACCTTGCTTTTTAATCAAAAATCTTCAGTTGAGATTTTACTTATCTTTCCTTTCTCATTACATCAGAACTTACTAAAGATATTGGCACTGTCTTTTTCATCTTTGTATTTTCATTGTGTCTGACATAAAACATGCTGAATATATATTTAATTACTATACAGTGGAAATTTGGTTTTAAGTTTTAATATTCATGGCCAAATACTTCTTAAAGCTGTTTTGTTTTCTCCTTCAATCCAAGCCCTTATTAATTTCATTTCCTTTGTACTCATGATATTACCATAGCAAACAATAGGACACTTAGATTTCTCATGATTTGTTATTGTTGCAAAATATTTCTGCTAATTAACTAGCTCATAACTACATACTAGCAAATGGTAGCAACACTCCAACAAGTCCACAGATAATAAAATTGTTTATTGCTTGCTGAAAACAATTCCACAGTTGGTCTTTACCAAATTACATCATGATGTAAAATGGGTGTTTAGGGCTTACAGATCCTTTTATAATGATGTACCCAGGACTTAGAGTATAACCCTCTGCTTAATAAAAATAATAGAACACCTGTCATAAGATTATAGGAAAAACCTGTAAAGTTGATAGAAGTTTCGCATTACTATAGGCCACAAGTCTTAACAACAGACTTTTTCAGTTAAAACGTATGAAAAGATACAGCTAGATGAATGGTGTATCAAATTGCATTGGTTTATATTTCTGTGTTGGTTTTTGCATCTAGATGATGCTTAAATACTCATTCACTCTCAGTTTCTAAGCAAAGTACTCAGTTAAAGACTGCTTCCATATCTGTAGAAGTTGAAACAGTCTACAAGTCACAATTTCTTTGTATTTATATGCATGGATATGATATGCAAATATTCTAGAATTACTGTTTTTAATTTGATATACCAAGGCACTTTGCCTGCCAATCCTAAGAATTCTTTAGAAACAGTACCAGCCCTGAGAGCAACCAAGCCTTTAAAAATATTTCCATACTTTATTTCTTCCTATCTTTTTTAAATAAAGAAGGAAAGCATTTGTAATCTCCATTCGGTTACATAGAATTGGAATACTGCTATGTAACAGAAATCATCAAACTAATGCACAGGAATTGAAAGTCAAGCATCTTTGGTTGAGGCTGAATTGAACTAAGTCTTGATCCTGTAAACATTTCCATAGGAGGTAGCCATACACATTTGACGGTTGTCAAATAAGGGATAGTAAACAGTGATTCTGCGATCCTAATAAATTAAAAGTATTTTAAAAGCATTAAATAAATGTTTCTCTTTTTAAAAAACCAAAAATGAAACAGCACACAGATTTTCAATAAATTAAGAAGAGAAATATTATATCTTCATAGTTGAAATGTCTGGGTCTTCAAACCTCCATTGGTTCATTTGATAATGTTTGATGCATAATTAATAATGGGACCACATACATTCTAAACAAATTGTTTGCAAGGCAAATTCTGCAAGTATTTCCATTCACTATGGAGTTGTCCATAGTTTTATGCCAGTGACCTGAAAAACAATATCCTGCCACTGCATAGTCCATTTTCTTTCTCTGATGGCAGTCTGAGTAGATAGGATTTGAATGGCAGAGATTTTTTAGTTTCAAACCCCACCCGACACTATTGCTTTAAGTGCCTCCAGCCGCTGTTCCCATGAACACAGTGTTGATTGGTGGTAGAGAGGATACCATTTCTCTTCCATTTGCTCCATGGGAGTCCAGGGGTTCTTGAGCTGGATATTGATTGGAAGTTCCATACATACACTGGGAGGAGGAGGAAGGAATTGGGGTTTGCAGGCTGGATGCTGTAAGGGAAAATATAATTAGCAATTGAAAAAAGACTGACATTTTCTTTTTTCTGTGCCACTCACTTTAAGCCTTCATACTTACTTGTGCATTTAGCATATATATTTGTACTAAAGTTGAGTGTGTATGGTTTCTCAGAGCAATTCTTATCTTCATTTCCCCCTTTGCATTTTCCTTCTTCAACATATTTCACAAAGAAAACTCAATTTCAAACGTAAATTCAGACAACTTTATCACCAAAATATACCCCCACTCTACTTCCTCTTTCCATCTGCATCTCCACAATTGGCGTTCAAACCACCATCTTCTCTTTACCTGGACTAACACAGAGGCCTCCTAACTAGTCTCAGGACTCTCTCCTTTGTTTGCTTCACTTTTCACCCTGTAGAGAGTGGCTAGGATAATCTTGCTGAAGTAGACATCAAATTGTCCCTCTTCTCAAATGCTACAATGACTTTCCATTACCCTTAGAACAAAATCCAAGCTCCTTGCCCTGGTTCATATTACCCTAGGTGAACTGGCCTCTGTCTTCTGATTTATTTTACTCCCCTCTCTTCATTCACCATGCTCAAAACACATGAGCCTTCTTTCTACCCATTGAAGCCAAAGAATTCTCATTTCAGAGGCTATGCAACTTGCCATTCCTTCTGCCTAGAACTTGCACCATCAGATCTTCACATTACCTCCTCCTTATCATTCAGCTTTCAACTCAAATGTTTCTGCCTCAGGATTCCTTTCCCAACTATTTTAGCAAAAGCAGCTCATCCATTACTGTCTGTCATTTTACCGTAGTATTTAATTGACCTGAGAGTATCTGAAATTATCTTTTTAAATGCATTTTAAAAATATTTTCATTGCTTGATCTTTGCAGACTTCTTACAAGCAGGAACTCTGACCTGATCACTGCCATAACTGCCCTCCTAAAATGAGGATTGGCACATCACAGTAGGTCCTCAAAATTGTTCACTAATTGGCTCACTAGGCACTACATTTCCTGCATTTTTGGTTGCTGCTTTCTTAGTACTGCTTTTCTTCTTTTTCTAAGTACCATCATCTCTGTCACTAAAAAGCAGGTTCATAACTAAGGACATTTACTTATAGGTCCTAACTTCCCTTGTGGTGCTTCCCAGGTGGTTCAGTGGTAAAGAAACTGCCTGCCAGCGCAGGAGACTCAGGTTCAATCCCTTGGTGGGGAAGATCTCCTGGAGAAGGAAATGGCAACCCTCTCTAGTACTCTTGCCTGGAAAATACCATGGACAGAGGAGCCTGGTAGGCTACAGTTCATGGGGTCACAAAGAGTCGGACACAACTGAGCAACTGAGCACACACACACACACACTCCTTGTGGTACTCACTCAGCTTACTCTATTCCCTCTTTTCACCTTGAAGTCTTCTTTGCAATTCACTTATAAGCCAGCTCAGACAACTAAAGCTTAGAGTCTCTCCTATATCCAAACTATGTTCCATCAAGGTGTCTACTATCTCTATAAGTAAACAGAACTAATAGTAACAACAGCAACACGGTACATTTTAGTCTCACAGCAAGGAAACTTCCTGAAGTGGAATTTTCTGCTTCATTAGAGTAACACAGAAGCAACGACCATATGCAGACGGCATGAGATGAGCTGGCAGACTCTGCTCAGGGAGCATCTGTAATGGTCATAGGAAGGGATGAAGTGCTTCCTATTGGATTATTGGAAAAACACACTGAGAAAGGAGAATGGACTTTATTCAGTTTTCCCTTATGCTCTGCTTGGGTGTTGATACCCTCTACTTAACGCTAATCTGAAATCAATTCCGCTGGAAGATTTCAATCATCTCATATAAACACTAACACTGCACCTGCCCTGATACTTACATGGATATATACTTTGCCTGTGTTACATTATTAGCGGTTTAGAGACTAAGTCTATGCCTTTTTTTCTGTTCCCTTTTTTCAATTCACTGCTATATGGCGATCCTACTATGTGGCAGACACTTTGCTGGGGGCTGGCGAATCATCTAGTACAAGTTGTGGTATTTTCTCAGGGACAGCAACTTTGTTGGAATAAGATGCTAGGGGACTTCATGGCAAACATACAGTTTTGCTCATTTTTACTTAAAATGTACATTATAGACTAAGAAAACAACATTTTCTACAATCACATTTTATGTACAAATTTTATGTACAAATGAGAAAGTGAGAGTAACCTTCCTCACAAGTCACCATTTTTAAAAACCTGGAGTGGTTTTATGATACTGATAGAGATTATGGTGTCCAAAGACAGCTCTTGTCACTGGTCCTGCTTCCAATGGTGAATAAGAGAAAGTGAGAAAAAGATATCATTATTGCCCTTACAGTTTATATAGGTTATATGAAATATTTTCATACAAATTAGATGCCAGAGATTCTTTCTGGAAAGAATAACATATAAATTGAAAAATGGTAAGATTGTTCCTAACAGATTAAAAAATATAACTTCAGATCTAAACTGATAAAACAAAGGTGGGAACATGAGTGCCCAGTTAATATTGTATACCTGAGGTTAACAACATTTTAAAAATATTTTCAAAAACTATTAATATAATTTACCTACTACAGGAGCTCGACATGCAACCGAAGGTGGTGGGTCTGCATAAAATGAGCTGGTCTGCTTTCTGCTACCATCATCTAAAATGTTGAGCGGATCATGAATGTCACCATATGGAGGCAGGGAGCGAACACTGCTGATGACGGAAACGTGCTGATTCACCATCGATCCAAGTCTATGAGACTCTGGGTAGTTGACGTTGCTCCCATAGTACCCTATGACAGAAAGTGTTGAGAAAGTAAAGTTAACTTATCACAAATAATATTCAGGAAGAGAAATGAAAGAACAAGGTAATAGGAGAGATCCCTCAGGATACCCTACTGTAAATACTACATTAACATCAACATTTACAATACAGTTGGATGTGCTTATATATGGATATAGTTCAGTTCAGTTCAGTCACTCAGTCGTGTCTGACTCTTTGCGACCCCATGGAGGCCAGGCCTCCATGTCCATCACTAACTCCCGGAGTCCACCCAAACCCATGGATATGGTTCACTTGTTGTTTTTTGTTTTTAAAATATGTAGAAGTTATCATATTATTAATTTTGAGATATAAGACTACACCTCTCTCATATTTCCCTTCTCTAAATTAATAAGATCTTATGATGCCTATGAAGAAAAAATCACTATTAGCCTTTCACAAAGATTACTTATCAAGTACCAGTTTTATTTACAGACTGATGTTTCTGGGAGGAGGACTGGTCTTTGCTGAGGAGAGGAGCAACAGAGCAGCCACTTTGGTGGCTGAATAAGTCCACAGAGCTTTTCAATTCAGTAGCTTTATGTGTTTTACCAGCCTAACAGGAAGCACTGTCTAGGTCCTAATCTTTAAGATCTGCTGCTAGTTCTCTGGAAGAAACATTATTCACTAAAGATATCTTCAAAGGACACAGCATATGGTTTGACAATGTTTTCACCCTGTGTGGCTTTTAGAAGGACAACTGTAATAAAGCCACAAGAATTAGGGATATGTTTGTGTTGTGCTGTGCTTACTCACTCAGTCGTGTCTGGCTCTTTGTGACCCCATAGACTGTACCCTGCCAGGCTCCTCTCTCTGTCCATGGGGATTCTCCAGGCAAGAATACTGGAGTGAGTTGCCATGCCCTCTTCCAGGGGATATTCCCAACCCAGGGATCAAACCCAGATCTCCTGCATTGCAGGCAGATTCTTTACCATCTGAGTCACCAGGGAAGCTCAAGAATACTGGAGTGGGTAGCCTATCCCTTCTCCAGGGGAACTTCCTGACTCAGGAAAAGAACTGGGGTCTCCTGCATTGCAGGTAGATTCTTTACCAGCTGAGCTACCCAGGAAGCCCAAGGATATGCTTGTACATGGCTGAAATTAGCTCCAAATGTCTAAGATTCCATGATCTTGAGAAAGTTCTACACAGGATGATGTGCTGTTCACCACACAATGTCTGGTTTTGCCTAACTGCCATCTCAGGAAAGGAAAAATTCTTTAAAAATTTCAATACCATTAGGTGAATTAGGAGGCAGTGTTGCTCCTTGGCAGCTGGCAGGCCCTGCATTGCTCAAGAAATTGAAGCTTCCTGTATTTAAAAACTGCAGGCTATGTGGATCTTGGCCATGTGGGGATGGTCCATAGCTGGAAGGTGGCCGAGAATTATATGGGGACCCAGCACAGCTGCCACTGAAGAAGTCTCTAGAAAGCTGCTGGTCACTCCAGACCATGCATCGACCATGTTCCGGGCGATGAGGATAGAGTCCTGATGGGGTGTGAGGCTGTGTCCTAAACACAGTCTGATAGTTAGAGTTGGTCCCATAGAAGTCATGGCTGGCTTGAGGGAAAGTCGGATAAATAGGCTCTGAGTATGCTGAGCAGTGTGATGGGGCTGACAGTACTGGGCCCACACTCGGGGGTCTCCCTGCCATTGGCCCCTGGTTAATGACGCTTCCTCGGCTCGCCATAGCTGGAGAAATAGGTGGTGTCATCAGATGACCAGAACTCTGGGAAAGCTCCATTTGACCTGGAAAAAAGTTACCAGAGCATTCAGTAGTGGCACATTAAGAACAGATTGGGCTCACAACATTTAAAATTATGCAAAAGATTTATTAATATATCTTTTTTCCCAACTTGGATCATTTCTAACCTCCAAAAATAACAGGACTGGGGAAACAACAAAACTCTAGGCTTAAAAATATCATCGTAACACGTA
Organism: Ovis aries; assembly: GCF_016772045.2. Classification (NCBI taxonomy): domain Eukaryota; kingdom Metazoa; phylum Chordata; class Mammalia; order Artiodactyla; family Bovidae; genus Ovis; species Ovis aries. The sequence goes on from NC_056061.1 coordinate 20,964,304, forward strand.
TGTATTTCACAATAGTGACAACTTTTGGAGTTACTGACCATGGAGAAGAGCCTGAGATGGCTTCATCCTTCCATCTGTATAAAGATGATTAGAGCTCAAGCTTGGGAAGGGCAAAGGGTCTGCTGTTTACCTTTCTCTGTAATTAAAAAAACACACTGAATGCTAAATGGTTTGATGTATAGAAGGGACATTGTACATCCCATCGCTTCAGTCATGTCCAACTGTTTGTGACCCTATGGACTATAGCCCACCAGGCTCCTCTGTCCATGATATTCTCCAGGCAAGAATACTGAAGTGGATTGCCGTGCCCTCCTCCAGGGGATCTTCCTAACCCAGGGATCGAAACTGCAACTCTCTCCTGCACTGGCAGGCAGGGTCTTTACCACTAGTGTCACCTGGGAAGCCAATGTATAGTGTGAAAGAAAAATGCAATAACGTCAAAAAGACCATGGCTTCAAAGCAGCCAATTCAAAACTCCATGCAAACCCCACTGATAAGCAGTGAGCTATGAAAGCTACCAAATCCCTGGGCCTCTAGCTTTCCGTTGTTGGAATTAGGCCCCTGAACTATAAGGCCCTTCCACAGTTAAATTTCTGTGTGTCCAACAAATAAGGTATATATGATTTCAAGGAAGACATAAGGCAATAAGTGGATTTAAAGTATTATCTAGTAGCTAGTTTAAGCCATAAACATTCAGACCAACAGGGAAACATAGCCCAAAGGGAAAAATTTTTGTGACGGTTATCCTAAACTAGCTGAATCTTTAAAAAAAACTTTTTTTATTTATTTGGCTGCATCAGGTCTTAGTTGCAGGTCCCCTGAATCTATTTTATAATGGTGGACGAATAAAGTCTCCTCAAAATCCATAAATAAGTAAGTAGCTCATATTTTTTGACTTTCAAAGCATCTTAAGGATTCCGTGGACACCTCATCTAATTTCTTTCTTCCACCAAGTGAAAATAACCAAGTATTTGGACTTCTAATATAACTAGAAGAGTATGTTAGAGTGTGATGTCTGTCTTTAAAATGGTGTTGATAAAAATATGAATGACAACTGTTGAAAATCACAAAAATATTATAAAGGTTTATTAGAAGTCATTGGAGATAAGCCTTTTTATTCTTGGAATACCTGGAGGTTATTAGCTTTAAGAAAACAAAGGAATAGGTTCCTGTGAGACATACTGAAGCCTGAGTGATGTTCTTGGTTGTCTCACAGCCTACCTGGAAGCGGCATGCTGTCTGTATTCCCAGCAGGGAACGGGTGCAGAGCGGAGGTTAAGCCTCCAGGTTGACTAGATGGCAGAGGAAGATACGTTGTCTCCACATGGCTTTCATTCTTCACAGTATCGCTGGGAACAGTGCTTCCTTTATTACGGTTGGCCAGAAAGCATGAACTCGGAGAAGCAGTGAAGGCAGCTTTACTTGCATCTGGAAAGTTTTTTTTTTAAATAGGAAAGCTAACATCATTGCCACATTCCTAGTAGATAAGCCCAAGTGAAAAACAAAACAAACAAACTATAAATGTTCCAGGGCTGTGTCATAAATCTGGAAATTTTTGAGAAATGTTCTCCATGGGAAATAAGACAGGCAGACCTTTGGTCTTGGCAGAGGTGCTGGGCTTTGCTAACCATATACTTGTGGGTGTAGATATTTTCTTGTTGCTTTTGTTCAGTAGCCCAGTCATGTCCAACTCTTTGTGACCCCATGGACTGCAGCATGCCAGGCCTTGCTGTCCCTCACCATCCCCCAAAGTTTGCTCAAGTTCATGTCTGCTGCATCGGTGATGCCATCCAGCCATCCAGGTGTTTTCTTAGGGGCACTAAATAATCCACTCTGTAGTGAATAGCCTTCCAAATGCAATCATCACATGCCGAATAGATGAGTTTCCTTCCCTCTCTAAATTCCCATAGAACTCATCTCTGCACCATTTATAAGACATGTTATCTTGAATTATAGTTATTTTTGTGTTCATTTCTCCAATTTTATCTAAGTTCTCGGAAGTTAATATCAATTTTATTCTTCAGAGTTTCCAGTTGACTACTTGACTACTCTGTGTACCAATGGAGGAAAGAAGAAATAGGGCTCTCTTAGTGTTAGTATCCTCTATCAGTGACAGTTTGATGGGGAAAAATCTGCGTCTACTATCAGTCCACTTAACAGGTGTGCTTACAAATTCCTGAAATTAGGTTTCAACAAAGAAAGATGCAAAATAAGATGTACATTTTAAATTACCTGAATTCTTCATATACTTGTCCAATAAATTCTGTAACTCCTGCTCTTTGTCATTATTAAACTGGGTCTCCATGGCGAGCAGAATGTATTCATCAAGAAGCATTCGGATCAAATGGAAAGAACCTTGTTTATGGATGAGGAATGAGGAGAGGGCATTGCGAGATGAAATAAGGGAAAGAAAGAGAAGGAAAGAAAAAAGAGAGACGTCAAGTTATCTTTGTGACCATCTCGCAGCACTTTACAAGGAGCAACTGAAATAAACAAATACTTGTTGGACTTTAAATGACCTGCTAAGACCAACATGCTTAACTTGGGTCTCTAATCTTTTTGTGAACCGCCTGCCCAGCTCCCTGTGTGTGCTGTCCTGCCAGCTCTTTGGCCACTAATTACATCAAAGGAAAATACGGATGAAAGTGAGACATGCTTTATGCTTTAAGAGGGCATACATTGGAGTGTGATAAGCTTTAACCCAGGGAGAATGAGCTCTACTCTCCTCTATTTCTGTTTACTTTGGACTAAATAATTAGACAATAGCCAACATGGTCTGAAAAAAGTATCAAGTGAGAAGATGTCTGTTTCTCCTGAAACAAAAATGTTCTTTCATTAAAAAAAAAGAAAAAGAGTAATTTTCATGTGGAAGATATCCTGGAAAACCTTAAACTTCTTTTATTCAACAGATTTCCCAATGAGTCTTTTTTCATAATAAAGTCAGGATTAAGTATTATATAATTTAAGAAACCTTAAGCATAAGCAACACTTTTCAGATAATAGACAATATGTTTTGTTCATGCCTCAATACAAGTTCACTAGTTCAATCTAATTCTGTTAGAAATTAAATGAAGACAATTTACTTAACCGTAACCTATTTTATAATGTGAAGATTTTGCAAAATGCAATTACGAAGTGTAGATAGCCTTATAACTACCAACAAAGAATCTGAGAAATTTTAGGAAAAAGAAGGTATTCAACTTTTAAATAAGATAACTTGACTCAATTTTTTCATAAGTCATATGGGTCAGGAAACATGACAGCATGTCTTTTAATCACCTCTTTGACTCTTGGAATACAGCTTTGTGGGTTCCTGGAAAAGATTCATTACCATACTGTAATGAATAGTACCTTTGGAAAGTAACATATGGATTATTGTTTATTTGCTTGTTTAACAAAGGAAATTTATCCAAGCACTGATGGAATGTAATGGTTACAGCTGCTGTTTACTGTGTATACCAGTTGCTGGGAATGTATTTTTATATATATCACCTCACTCAATTGCCCATGTAACCCAATGAAAGAAGTATTCTCCCATTTCTACAATAGGCAGGTTAGCTTGGGTAAAAGCAAACTCAAAGAAAAGCAGTGTAAGGATTTAACTCTGCAAGTTGTCTGACTCTAATACCCAGGCTAATAACAATCATTGTCTACTGGTTTAATAGTCAGATTGGAGAAGTGACAGAGCCAGACGTTTAATAATTGATAGGAAATGTGACTGAGGAATGAATGATATAATTCATCTAAGAAGAGTTTTATAAAGCACATAAGATACCAAAACTGGGTGCGTTGTTCAAGGTGAGATTATGCATTACTCGAGCACCAAAAAAGCTCCACTTCAGCAGGAAGTCTTGAGCCCTCTTCTTTAATGATCTCCCATTTTGCTTGCTGGTCTAAAAGTAAAGCAACAAAAACCAAACTATAAAATCTCTTATCTCATCATTAAATGCTTTGTACATAAGATCAAGAGGTAGATAAACTGACAGATGGACAGATGGCACAGCATGCCTTTTATTTCATCAAATAAAATGATCTGCCCAGGGATTTAATTTCCATCTGTCTTTGCTGTCATTTCTCAGGTTCATAGATCTTTATTGTGTATGGTTTTGTTACCTAACAGAATTGGACAACAAAATTAAATAATTTACAAAATATTTTCTCTCAATTTTCCTTTGACAGAGCTTTAAAAAGAGCAGAAGCGAAGTATGAAGAAAGGGTTATATATTTCTGTGAATGATTAACTGCCTTCTCTGGTCCTGAATGGTAATCTGTTTTCCTTCCAGGAGAAAAAAAAGTTCCTCACTATAACTAGTTTCCTTGATATGGAATGGCTAACACCAATTGGTGATGGATATATTTGTTCTTATGGCCTTGTGTGATGGATGACTTGAAGATTAACTGAACGAGCTGAAGAAACCACATACAAAACACAAAATACTGAGCTCCTGGAATTAAAAAATGCAAATTACTTAAAACTATATCTTCTGTCACCTTTTATGAAAACATGCTTTTTAAGAAAAGGGCCAGATCTTTCCAGTTTTAAGTTCATCTTTCACTACTGATGTTACTCAGTTGTAAACTTATTGACTGATAGCGAAAGCACAGTGTCTCATAGCCTGTCAGAAAACAATAAATAAAATCCAATTCATGTCCAATGCTCTCAAAGCTGCCATATTTCTAATCTCGATATTTGACTTACCTTATTGGTAGGGTTTCAAAAGCTTTTCAAAGCATTATTACACATATCCTATCACCACCCCCCACCACTCAAGAAATTACAGCCAGTTTAGCATTTGCTATTAACAAAATCTTATTTTCTGAATATATCTGAAAAATACCTTAATAACTCTCTGCTCCACCACAGTATCCAACCATTCAATGAAAGCCTCCACAGTGGCATTCTTCTTAAGGAGATCTTTCAGTTCTTGAAACACTGTGATAGAATCATCTACCATGTAAAAAGAAAAAAAAAAAAAAAAAAAGAAAGACAGCCTAATGTTGTATTCTATTTTGAACCCAAGATAAAACCTAAAACTAGAATAACTGGTAATTTTATAGTATAAAAGGGAAAGACAGGTAGATTAAGTTAAATGTGTTAAAGAAATTAATTTCATATCCTGCAAACTAACAAAAAATTCTTAGTTCTTGACTATTCAAAATGTTAGTCACAAGTGTATATGTCTTGGTATATACTGAAATGCAGGTTTATATATTATGCACTAGGGAGGAGTAAGTTGTCAATAGAGATGATAATTCATTTTGAATGCAATGCTTTCATTAAATGCAATGGATTAGTTGAAAGTTAACGAATGAACTAGGCTAGACTTGTTGATTTCCTGCTTTCTGAAATACCCTTTATCTTTAGCAAAAATTAAATTCTGCCCTGCAGAAATGAGCCACTTAAATGAATAATCTTTTATCATGTAAAAGTTAAAGGGGCAGTTTAGGACTATCATTTTATTAAACAGTTTGAGGTTTACTGAATCCCAAAGGGTAATATAATTTTGTTAGGAAACAGAAAGCAGGACTAAGGTTGGCCTGTCCCGAGAGAGCAGTGAGTTATAGCCTATAGGAGGCTGCATTTTTTCGGTCTTTTCAGAGAGAAATGGTAGGAAAAACACTTGGGTGTTATCCCTGGGAAATGGGGCTTGGTTGTGTGGTCACATATACTGGCTTGGTAAATGTCAGACTGTCCAAAGCTAAGCAGGGCACTTCTGCTTTGAAAAACATGATTGCGTTGAGATACTATTTTGATATGCATTGTACCCCATATGATGCCAAGAGTGGAAAACATGTGGAAATGCATATGCATGTAATGTAAAGCTGGAAGGAAACTCAAAACCATTTTCATTATTCCTAGGTTTTTTCCTATTTGGGTTATTTCTAGACAATGAGACTATAGATGGCTTTTATTTTCCTCTTAACATTTTCTATATTTTCCAGGTTTTTCACAATCAGTAAGTACAACTGTTTTAAAATAGAGAACAATTTTTCAAATTAAAAGTATTTCTATAAACCAAGGTTTCTCAATGATTTTGTAGTCCAAGGGGACACTTGGGAATGTCTGGAGATATATTTGGTTGTCACAACTTGGGGTGGTTGCTACTGGCATGTAGGGGATAGTGCCCAGGGATGCTGCTAAACATCCTTCAATACACAAGACGGTCCCTGCCCTGCCCCATCAAACAGTTATCCAGTCTAAGACATGGATAGCACTGAGATTGAGACCCTGCTCTAAATAAAGAGAGAAGGCTTACATTCAGTGTAGATATCAGATTCAGTGTCTGTGCTGCCTGAAATGGTGAGAAGGGCCTGCGATCCGATGCTATTCAAGTCAACCTTTTCAATATCAGATACCATAGAATTCACAACATGCTGGTCAAAGAGAGCTGGTCTGGCAATCTGCATAAAGAAAGTAAAAAGGATACTAAATTATGTCATTGATCTTCCATCTAAAGAAAAATTTAGCTTCTAGAGAAATAATTCTCTGAGAGAAATGCATCATAAATAACTCATTTCTTATTTTAAAACTAAAAGCAGTAGCTGAGACTCGTGGTCATCTCTGTTAAAGGTTTGAAAACTAGTTTGGGAATAAGAAAATATTTTTTTTTAATCCATGGTCATAAAATAAAGAGTTTCACAATGTTATATTTCTTATCTGAAACTAACTCTTTCAAAATTTCAGAGGCTGATGACCTTCATAAAGCAAAGGGTCATTTGAGGAGAGGGGAAGTATATTTTAACAATATACAAACATATAACTCTAATTTAGGAATTACTTTATTCCTCCTATTTAAGAGAACTAAATTAGAAGTAGTTTAAAGTGACTTCCCTGGTGGCTCAGATGGTAAAGCACTTGCTTACAATGTGGGAGACCTGGGTTTGATCCCTGGGTCGGGAAGATCCTCTGGAGAAGGAAATAGCACCCCACTCCAGTACTCTTGTCTGGAAAATCCTATGGACAGAGGAGCCTGGTAGGCTACAGTCCATGGGGTCACAAAGAGTCGGACATGACTGAGCGACTTCACCTTCTTTCACTTAAAGTGTGTTGTGGGTTTCAAAATATCGGATGGGCTCATTCCCCACCATCTATTAATTTTATTAATTGGATTTATTTATTAATAGAATTCATGTGGCAAATAAGAGCTTTATATTTTATATTACATTCAAAAAGGTTTTTTTCTCTTTTTACTTTCTATTTTGAAATAATTTTAAATTTACAAAAAATTTGCAAAAAATAGTGTAGAGTATTTCCATGTACTCTCTACCCAGCTTTTCCTTATGTCATCACTTTACATTACCATTGTATATTACCAAAATCAGGAAACCAACGTGAGTACAATACTAGTAACTAAACTATAGACATAACTCAAATTTTATCAGTTTTCCCACTAATGTCCTTTCTCTGTTCTAGCATTCACTCTAGGATCTCACATTGGATTTAATTGTTGTCTACTTTGTCCCCAGTCTCTTAAAGTTCCTCAGTCTTTGCTAACAAATGATTCAGTTTTGGTTTGGTGACTCAGATACCCTCGGCTGACTGACATACCTGTGCAAGATGTAAGAAAGATGTTTGTCGTTTCAGAGATGATACAAATCTTCTCACAATAGGTATTTTCTTGTCAGTTAGAGCTTCTGGCAAATTTTCCAAGGATGAAACAACCCATTGTTCCCAATTCTTAGCAAAATTTCTTATGTCTGCTAATAAGCTATACAAATTCCCAAAGAACAAAAAACTCTGTATTAAATACTAAATAGTTCACAATGCATTAAATAAATGCAGGTTGATAGAAGTGTAGCATTATTCTGTGATTCTAAGAACATGACTGAACTAAGCCTAGGTCTGCCATTTATCATCTTGATCAAAATACTCAGTCTCCTGAAACTCTAATTTTCTCATCTGTTAAATGGGAATAAGAATAGCATTCATGTCACAGGATTATAATGAGAACTACATGAAGTAATTCATGGAAAGTGTTTGGGTTAAAACTTGGCAGGCAGAAAGTGATCAATAAAGATATACTTTATTATTAATTTTGATAATTCAATCATCTTCTATAAAATAGTTCTGGGAAAAGGTAAGTGTGCACTTGATTGGATCTGTCTTGGCTTCTTGAGAGACATGCATAGGGATCACAATGCATTTCAAGTATTTAATATTTGTTTCTAGTAACATATTCCTATAATTCTACATGATTCCTATATTTCAAATTCCTAATAATTCCTATAATTCAAATATAACTATAGAATAAATTACCACAAATTATAGGACCTCATTTAGAAAATGAGGTTGCAAATGTTGGTTGTATATATATATTATGAGAATATACAAAAATTTATAAGTCAGTCAACAACCTACATATGACATCGTAATGAAACTGATTAAATATATTTAGGATGGGGCATACCTTGGGGAGCAGGAATTGGAGTTAAACAGACCTCAATTAAAATCTAGGTTCTGCTTCCTACTAATTTTGGCAAATAAATTAACTTCTTTGTACTCCCAGGTTCCTCTTTGTGAATTTGGGATCATAACAGTTTGGAATAGTGTGACAAGTTGTTTTTCAAAAAAAATCCAATTGTTTAGTGAAAAGGAACTGATTAAATATAGTATTTTTCAGATGCTAGATGTCTATCCAATCATTTAAAAAATGCTCATCTGTGTTTGTTGATATGGGAAGATTTTCACAGTATACTGCAATGGCATGTGTACTATAATTCCATCTTTTAACATTCTCAGAAAAAAGTTTGTGAGATAATAACCTGACATTAAAAATCTAAGATTATCAGTGATTTTTTAAAAATTTATTTATTTTTTACTTTGCAATACTGTATAGGTTTTGCCATACATCAGCATGAATCCGCCACAGGTGTACATGTGTTCCCAATCCTGAACCCCCCTCCCACCTCCCTCCCCATACCATCCCTCTGGGATTTTTTAAAATGCACTTATGGATGTTTTTCATTTTCTAAATGAATACAAACTACTTGCATACTTAAGAGATAAATATATAAATAGTACTTTTCAGGTTGGTTGTAGGAATTAAGTGAAATAATTTGGGTATGATTAAACTCCCACACCATGTTTAATAAAATTCAGCTGTTACTAGTTGTTAGTTACATGGCTGAATGGCTTCCCAGGTGGCTCAGTGGTAGAGGATCTGCCTGCCAGTACAGCAGATGCAGGGTTCGATCCCTGGATCAGGAAGATCCCCTGGAAAACGAAATGGCAACCCATTCCAGTATTCTTGCTGGGAAAATCCCGTGGACCCTAGTAGGCTGCAGTCCATGCGGTCACATGGGACACGACTTAGCGACTGAGCACAGCACACACAGCACTTGACTGAATGCCTGTTGCTATGCAGAAGTGAAGTGTAGTGAAGTGAAGTCGCTCAGTCGTGTCCGACTCTTTGCGACCCCATGGACTGTAGCCCTCCAGGCTCCTCCCTCCATGGGATTCTCCAGGCAAGAGTACTGCAGTGGGTTGCCATTTCCTTCTCCAGGGGATCTTCCCGACTATGTAAGCATAGCCATTTTGCTGTGGCACAGAAGTGTTGTCTACCTAATTCAGAGCTCAGATTAGATGTTTAAAGACTATGTATCAATAATTACAAGAAACTATTGACAGACCAACTACTATTTAAATAAACAAACCAGTCTAGAGGAAAAGGTAAATAAAAAATAAAGATTGTTTCATCAATCATAATGTATTTATTGAGAACCTATTATCCCTGCCTATGTACATTTGTATCCCCAAATACTAAAATAAATTTCATTACTTTATTAGAATTTATCATTTTTTAAATTGGCTTTGTTTCAAGTTTCTCTTGTTCTTACATCAGAAAAGACTTCAAGAAAAATCTTCAGGCATCATTTCCATTTGAGATCTTACTCCTTTATTAAAAAGAAGGTAATAATTCCATTATGTTCCTTTCTGATTTTCAAAATTAAGACTAAAGTATAATAAATATAAAACAATTTTCCTTATGTTTTTATTATTGTGGTTATTTTCCACAAATTATCCCATTTATCTTCCTCTAGCCAGTTTCCATTGAAGAACTTCCTCAAGTATCTTAAAGGTCAACTATACTTAAATATTTATTTTTCACTTGGGCAGCTCTCAAAGGGATTTCAGGATTGTCCCATCAATTTTGTCCACTGAGGTTTGAATATAAAGATTGGGGCACATCTCTTCAGCTAATACAAACAGGCAGGAGCAGGAAAATAATACTGGTAAATGAATGAATTTCTACTGAATGTTTTGCTTTATTATAATGTATAAGGTTAAACCCTTTACAAGCAAGTATATTTTATTGACTGAACCTACCTTTCAGGCATTTCTTGCATCGTGGCAGGAATGAGTACATCTGTAAGAACCTTAATCACAGCAAAAGAGAGTTAGCATAAAACCTTACTTAATATTTCTATAGAGACACACTTACTCTTTGTCAGCTACTTTTTATTCCGAGCTTTCCAGAGAATAATATGTTAACTCATTTCTGAAAGTTGTACTTTTATCTCTAAAATGAATGTATATGTGAGCTGTGTGTGTGTGTGTTTGTGTGTGTGTAAAAGGCAAGGGGAGGGGTCTATAGAAATATTGCAATGCCAGTTAAGCAGGTGATATGAATATACTGAGTACAGAGTGCTAGTTTTCAGAACATAAGGAACACTGAAAAGAAAGGGCTAGACTGACTGGACCTTAAACATGGGTGAGATGGTGAATAGGACCTTGATGAGAACAAGTGGAAAGAAAAAATTAGTGCTGACTGATACCAGCTCAGGAAAAACGGATAAATCAAGGAGATGGGAAATCAGATAGGATATGAACAGTATGGATCCCATGGGCTGGCTCATAAACGGAGTGGGCCAGCCTGGGGACGAGGACCAAGAGGGCTTCAGAAGATATTTCAAAATGAGAGTAAACACTCATCCACAAAGGCCTCTGTAGCCGACTAGCAACACTCACCTGTAGTCCATGTATATGAAACACTAAGACCAGACAGTATGGTAGATGCCCAGTATGCTCGCCACCAGTGAACTGGCCTTGGTAATTATGTACAGTTTTAAGGACTAAAAGCTGACCAGTCTCTAGAGGTGGGATGAAGGTCTTGCCAAAGCTCATGTTGCAATACACTACTCTCTTTACAGTGCTCACTGTGGGAAAAACTTTGTGTATGGAAAGGTACTTAAACTCTGGACTTCTGTGCTGAAGGCAAAGAAATAGACCATTTGGCAATGCGGAAAGCCACGCTTTATGGATATGTTTTGGAGGTCTGAAAGACAGTCGGAACAGCTTTACCTTGCTGCTGGTAAATGTGCGTGTACGAGCCCAGGTCTTATACTGACTTTTGGAACCACCTGCTTTCACCTTTCCGATTACCTGATCATGTCTTAAACATTGCAGATAATCACTTAGTGCAAACTGAACCATTTCTCTCTAGATGATGATATTCTAATTTGATCCAGAGAAATGAGACAATCCTTGCCCTCCTTTGTTTTTCTCCAACTTTAACTAAAGGTAGAGAATATACAGCACTTACTCTATTCTCTTATCCTGCAGTAAGGAAGACTGGAACAGAGGATGAAAATATGGGCTCCCTCATCCTAGGTCAAGCCCACCCTCCAGTTCTTGATGTGCAAAGTTGCTTCTGGACTGTTTAGGGTCTGCTTCACTTCTCTGCAAAGTTGTGAATGTAATAGCAGCAACTAACTTAGATGGATTTTTCCTCCAAAATACTTAACAGGGCTCCAGCTTGGGTTTTCTTGCTTACCCAAATTATTAATATGTTTTAAAAGGAAAGCTTTTGTTTTTCCTTATGACAATTTAACAGGTTAATGCAGATAGACTCAATTAAAAATACCCAAATTGTAATACAGTTTTCTCCCTCAGCTTGGACCTGTATCTACTCTAACTTGGGAACAGATTCCTGGGGGAATTAGCTTTACCCTCTTTCCGGCTGAATGGCTGGTTCTGTGGCCAACCATCTCCTCTTTGCATTCGATATCCTTCCTGATCCTTCTGTAGACACTTAGGGACTCTTATTTGGCTTAAGAACAAAATTCATCATTAATGCATTGACATTAGAGATTTCCAGATTTTTCAAGGTATTAGTCCTGTAAGAGTGCTTAATTCTGCTTTTCCCCAAACTCTGGTACTGTGGAAAAGCCACTATTCATTCTGAAAACATCTTAGACAGTTAATAAAATTATATAAGTTTTTATGGAAGTGTGTCATATTGAGAATCATTCTTAGCTGTAAACAGAAACTGATTTTTGTTTTACTTAATATAAATTTACATTAAAATACATTCACTATTACATACATACTATTAAGCTGATTGCTTTCTAATCAGAAAAAAATTAATAGTGTATCTCCAGCTAGAAATAGCAAGTTTATTGAAAACATTGAAAAGTTTAGATGGAATGAGAAATATATATTTAAGTCATCCTAAAGAGCTTACCTTATAAAGAATTGAGTCACAAACACAGAAAATGTCAATTATAACTGGGTTTTCAAGCAGGGGAAGAAGATGATCAGGCATTCCTTGCCAAAAGTGTAATAAGAAATGCTGGATCTAGTTGAGAGCAAAGAGTACGTACATTAACATTTTTCCTTAACATGAACTTGTATGAAAAACAAGAAAAGAATGTTTATATAATACAGTCAGCAAAGTGTTCTTTGTTACTCTTACCTCCTCAAAGTTTCCATTTATTGCATTGTCCAAGATGCACTGGCAGTGAGTTTTGTACATCATTATTAGGGTATCAACCTATATCAAGGAAGAAAAATCTTAACAAAAGCACCCTTTCAATGCTGCCTTCATTTTGTTCACGCATACATTTGTTCATATATTCAAGCAGATCGTTAAAATTCCTGTTATGTACCAAGCACTGTGCTCAATGCTGAGGAAACAAAGATGAAGGCGTAATTCTTATTTTAAGGAGCACACTGCCTTGTGAAGGGAGAAAGGTGAGCAAATGGATAGTTGCAGGACAGTGTGATAAGAAAAACGAAAAAAGTGATTGTTTAGGGAACTATCAGTCAAAGCGACATTGTAGTTTTCTGCTTAATAAGAAAATCTCCTTTGATTGGAGAAATAAATGTAAAATGGTAACATACATGAACTCTTCACACAGTGTTATTAGCAGGTGCTTGGGCAGCGCGGAGCAGTGGTTTCCAGCTTTGGTTGTGGAGTCAGCTAACACTGAATGTTGGCTCCACTGCACTGCTTTGCACAGGTTGCTTTGTCTCTGACCCCAAGCTTTATATCTTCAAGTAGTAATGACATATTACTTATAAGGTGTTGAAGAAGATAAAACAAGACGTGATGCACATGGAACAATTTTCCTCATGGAAAGTATAAGATCTTACTGTATTACCTCAAATTACTAATAATATTAAATGACACGTTGGCCAAAAAAGATTTCAACATTAAATGTCTGTTGCAAAAATTCTCTGTTTCCATGTATACACTAATACTTGTATCCGCAGATAGAAAATCTTAAACATCTTACAATTTGCAGAGGGTTAGAACTTGTTAATCTTTTGGCAAACTAGGGACACCCATGTTCAAAACATTTTTATTTTATAAGCTAGAAATATTGCTATCTGTTACAGGTTGTGTGTTCTATGTGAACAGAGGAACAGGCTTAGATGTTAGAGGTGTGAACTCTGCCTGCAGGATACCTGAATTTGAATGGTAGCTCTCATCTGCCACTTAGTAGCTATGTGATGTTGGGCAAAGTACTTAACATTTATGTGTTTTAATTTCCTCATCTATAAAATGGAGATCATAAAAACAGTAAATATCTAATCGGGTTGTTATGAGGACTAAATAAATTAACACATGAAAGTGGCTGGAATAATCCATAATACAATTCTATGGTTAACTATTTTTATCTTTATAGTATCCAGGGCGGTGATGGTGACAGGGGTGTCCTACTCCAATTCTTTGCTCTCCAACCTTTATCCCTGCAGCCCAGCGACATCAGACATCTTTGTGGTTTAGTGTAAAGCTGTATGATGATGGCATGAAAATTACCAATCTACCTCTAAGGAGGTATGCTGACTACACACCTCTGCCAGGATATGTCACCACTGATGCAAATGAAATATGCTCTTTACCTTAAGCAACAATTTTCAGATGGGCCGCAAGACATAGTTTTAAATGAGGATAAGAACAGCATGAATGATAGAAAGGAATTAATAACTGTTGTCAAAAATTAACCCTTTGACCCCTGAAAGCCACTAAAGAAAAGTGAACTTCTTCACAAGTGTTTCCATTTATTTGTGTCAATTTTTTTTTCTTCCATACAGAAAGCATCACAAATTTTAAATCTTATCATTGGTACTTTGCTTATTTAATAGTTACACAGTCTTAGGGTAAGAACTTTTCACTGTAGCATACTTTGTAGTCTTTATAAACATAATTTTGCTCAATTTTCTGAGAACATACATCACATTATAGAGGGTAGAATTAGAGGCAAGTCTTCGCTCTAGTAAAGTCAGTGAGCAAGAGAGGAGGTAGTGTCTGTCTTGAGTGATGCTCTGATGGGGGCAAAAAGCAGGTCCCTCAGCTTCAGCCAACACCGCTCACTGGGGTCAGCTTCTCACTAGGCAGTCTCCATCATATCTGCCTCAAGAAAGTAGGTGCTTAAAAGTGTTCAGCTTCAGCCACACCCCTCTTTCTGTGAACTGACACGTTACCTGGGGAACTTGGCTACTGTCTAGGAAGGTAAAAGGCAGGGCCCAGCTGTCCTCAAAGGACAAAGGGAAGTATGGGGCTCATGATGGGGGCCACTGGGAATGAATTTAGAAACCAGAGCTTATTTAAGCATCTTGAATACTGAGTGAGAAATGATCTACAGACCAGTTTTTCAAGTTGACAGATAAGGAATTCCTTGGAGGTTAGAGAAGGCTGAAATAAACTACTGGAACATGTTTCTCACTTTTTTTCTTAGTTACTCTCTCCATCTACCCTCCTCACCTGGTATATTTACACAGTAAACATCTTCTTGATATGTTTGCATGTGAGCCATCCTCTCCACAAAGGTGACCCAACAATACCCTCCCCCAAAGAACTGTGTTCCCCAAGGTCCTGCAGATTTCCACAAGTTCCCCCACAAATTGTCACATGTTAACATTTACTGGAAGTGTCTCCAATCTGAAGTGATAATATCATATTATTTCCATAAGGTTAAAAGATGATGTGATGACATTGAGAAATGTGATGGGAGAGGAGCATAGTAGGAAGTAGACATTATTTAAGAGGCTTGCCTGGATCTGCGAATTACCTTCAATATTTTGCCTGTTCCTAACTGGGAAAATAAGTCTGTCATTATTATGAATTAGAATGAAGTTACTGTGCATCTCTACTTATCTATGAATAGACCTTTTTAACAGCATGTCATTTTAATTTCCAGTTTCTACAAATGCCCATTACTAAATACAGCTGGACATTGTTAATCATATTCATCTGTCTTTGCACCTTAAAATTATGAACTGACTTAAATATACTCTGAAAGATATTTTCTCAAATGCTAATAGACAATGAACTTTAGTTGAAAAGAAGGCAGAAATCTTTATGCTCTGATACAATAATGGATCCTGCTATTAGTCAGCCAGCAGATACCCAGCAAATGTCTCTAGAAGTTTAGAAATAGGGGAGCATTTAGCTTTCAATTTTATTACATAAGCAATGCAGTTTATTTTATAAACTGGATTTCAGGAAACTGTTTCTTCTTTAACTTTCAAAAAAATTTGCAACAGAGCACAAAATTTTATAATTGAGAAGAATCTTTGGAATCTTCGAGTAAGGTATCTCCGCCTCAGTGATAGGAACAAATTCTGTCCTAGAGAAGTGGTTGATGACTAATTACTGAAATGAAATGGTGCTAGTAGAAAATAACACTTAAAATGAAAGAAATTGCATATGATAGGCATATTCTAGGATTTTCTTCCTTGATACTGAGTTTTAAACAAAAAATAAACTTTAGTCTTTTGAGGTTTATTATACCACCTTCTGATAATATACTATCAGGGAGATGGTAAATAATTAATTGGAAAGTCCTGAATCGATGTTAGTAAACATTTGTCCCTCCTATAAATCAGTCAATTATGTTTGATTATGCAGATTTCTGTTTCCCACGAGTGCCATGAGATTCCCAGCAAATTGAGATATGGAACCAACATATCAGAAAATCAATAGAGAAGTATCTTTAATTAATACCTTGTCCTTAGAAAGGCATCCTTGGTACACAAGGTGTTGAGCGCTGGGGAATTCTGGAAGAAGTGTTCCAGTTTTTGAGCTAAGTGAATATTTACGAGTGAAGCCACCCTATAATTTTAAAAATGAAAAGAAATAAATCATTATCAGCTATTTGATAATGACAGACAATTCTACAATATACAATTCTAACAATATAGAAACCTACAAAATTTCATTCTTCTTTCTCTTTCATAACAAGTCAGGAGGTTTGGGTAAACTGTTTATTAGATCAAATACATGGATAAACTAGATATTTCAGCAGAATTACTGTTGCCAAATCATACATAGTTTCATAGTCGGGGCATTTTTCTTTTACTTTGGATTTTAGTTTTAAACACTTTTTCAGTTTTCACAACTTTTAGAAATTTTAGTTCACAAGTTTACATTAGTTAATGATATGTTTTAAAGAGCTACTTTTAGGCTACTGAAATTAATTTAATATGAAAGGGTCAGAAATTGCCAGATTCACTTATGAATTACCAAATCATTTATGGATTATGAGATGGTAAGAAGTTTTAATTATTATGCCTCAGAGATAATTAGTGGTAAAATTGTGATTGAAGCCTAACTCTTCAGATTCCCAAACTAGTACTCAGGATTTTCCCATCTCAACCTCCCTCCTTCTGCCAAATTCAGGTACTTGTTTTATTTTGAATATTTTGGAAAACACCCTTCAAAGGCTGGAGAAGCAAATAGCAACCTACTCCAGTATTCCTGCCTGGAAAATCCCATGAACAGAGGAGCCTGGTGGCCACAGTCCAAAGGGTTGCAAAGAGTCAGTCACGACTAAGCCACGAAGCATCCTCTGGTAGTTTTCCGAAAGTCAGAAAAAGTGACAACTAAGCAAGATATAATACTGTAATTCTAATGTACGCACAAGAAACCCACACATAGAGAGTAAGAATACGTAAGTCATGACGGAACCAGAGCCCTAGCAAGGCCTTCCCAGATGGCTCGGTGTTAAAGAATCTGCCTTTAGCACTGTTAGGAGATGTAGGAGACGCAGGTTGGATCCCTGGGTCGGGAAGATGCCCTGGTGGAGGAAATGGCAACCCACTTCAATATTCTTGCCTAGGAAATCCCATGGACAGAAGAGCCTAGCGGGCTACAGTCCTCAGGGTTGCAAAGGGTCAGATGACGCACACACTCATAGGTCGCAACTGATTGTTGGTTTCGTTTGTGGAGAACGCCTACAGATATTAACATTGATGAATTATAAAACCTAATGTTGAATGAAGCCAGAAAGTCATAGAAAAAGTGAATCCATTTTTATGTAGGGCCAATAATAAATAATGCATTGGTGATAACAAATTGGACAATGATAAACAGTATATAATATTTACTATTTTAATCATTTCAAAAGATGGTACTAAGTACAATCATCACTACATTGTTTAATATTGATGGTATACATTCATAAGTGATAAACTTTAATGAATGACAAAGGAGTAATTAGCACCAAATTCTGTGAGCAGTAATGTTTGGTAGGGACCGGAAGTGATTGTGGTGAGGGCACAAAGAGGACTTTTCTCTTTTAAACAGTGAGGTAGGTCATGAGTTTTTATCTTAGGCTTATTTTAAAAACCCCGTGTGTGTGCCTGTGTTACAATAATACATTTCCCAATAAAAATGTTAGAGTGCTATGGAAATACATATTAGAGTATATGTCTTTTAACTATTATTTAAAATTCTCATGTTGATAAATAATAGTTTTGTGATAGAAGCTGGCAACACATATGGAACATCAACAGGGGAAAGAGTGACTAAAGAAAAAAAGTCAAAAATTAAATTTGCCTGGATATGTTAACAAATGTGTACAAAGCTGGTATAAATCAAATGATAATATTCTGTCTAGAACCTATAACACAAAAAGAAAGGAGAGATTGATAAACTGGGAAAAATTAGATGTTCATTTTCATTCCACTAGGAGGTTATTTTAATTGCAGTAAACGAGGTGCCAAATCTTAGACCAGCTATGGAGGTCTGTTTCTTTTTCTTTTTTTTCTCTCAACTGATGACTTCACTACTCTTGAACGATTAGGAATCTTATTTCCAAAAGAAAACAAGAAGGAACCTACAGAAAAGAAACAATATGATTAGAAGCAAGAGGGGCTGATTTATGAGGAAAGATTAAAGGATTTAAGCTGCACAGTTTGGTTAAGTGATGACTAAAAGAGAACATGATAACAGTCTACAAATATTTGAAAAGCATATACCAAGGAGGGAGGATTTGCTATTTATCTTGGTACAAAGTTGTTAAACTGGTCATGAACAGTTGATATTAAGGAGAAGGCTATCAGGGAAACTTCCTGGTTAAAATAGTATATGAAATCAAGGGACTATTCCTTAGAAAATAATGGCAACTTCATTACCAGAACCACTGAAAACAAAATTGGACCCACGCTCGAAGACTCATAGGAAAAGTTTTCTTTGACCAGGACAAAGTGTTAAAGCTAGGTTTCATTTGCTTGTTTATTCCTAGCAATTAGAGGGTTCTGAGACTTTCTCTAAGGTATTTTTGAAATGTGAATCACTATATTTATGAATAAAACATTTTAAACAATAAAAATTCATGCTGCTGGTTGATAATCGCTCTTAATTTCCTCTCCATGTTTTGTTTTGCTTTTGTTGCCATTGATTTTGTTCGCTTTTATGTTATGAGCCATTTAAAACTTAAAAGAAGGTATATATAAAAAGTAATAAATACTCATACTTACTGTCTTGAGACATCAGACATTTGAAATACTAATGTGGCCTCTGTCTCCCTCTCTAATTTCATTCCCATCCCCCTCATAAGGAATAATTAATGTTCTGGATTTGGTTTATATCATTACTATACAAACCTTTGGAAATTTACCTCATATGTAAATGCTTTTAAATAACATATACTATTGCTTTAAAACTGGTACCATATAGTATGTATTTTTCTACATTCAATGAGATTTTTGCACACAACTTTAAGTGTTTGAGATGAACCTAATTTGATTCTTAAGGCTATAGTTCACTCATTTCCAAAGCAGTGTAGAATTTTCCTAAATATATAATATTTTATTTTCCTACTATATCATAATGGAATTGTATTTTTTGATATTCTGAAATTATAAACAATACTGCAATGAACATCCACATACATGCCTTCTTGTACATGGTGTGAAGGTTTCTCTAGGAAGGCAGTCATAATGTGTGTGAATTTCTGTTTTATTAGGTATTGCCCCTTCTACCATTTAGAAAAGCTTCTTAGCTCCCATTCTTAACAAGGCTATATTTTAATAGTTTTAATTGCTGCTAGTTCAGTAATAGTAAAATGATTACTCATTAAGATTTTAATGTTAATTTTCTTGATTTAAAAATAGATATATTTATTGGCAGGGTGGTATTCAAAATATTTATTGACTACGCATTATAGAGGGCTTCCCCAGTGGCTCAGTGGTAAAGAGTCTGCTTGCAGTGCAGGAGCTGTAGGAAACACAGGTTCAATCCTTGGGTCAGGAAGATCCCCTGAGGAAGGGCAAGGCAACCCACTCCAGTATTCTTGCCTGGAGAATCCCAGGAACAGAGGAGCCTGGCGGGCTTCAGTCCATGGGGTCACACAGAGTCAGACACGGCTGAAGCAACTTAGCACGCATGCACACACACATTATATAACCTGGTCAATCAGAACAGGCACCGTGAGCACCAACGCCGTGTATGGCATTCTTTTTCATCTTGGTGACTTGCCTGTTCATATACTTTACTGTATTTCTATTGGGTGGTCTTTTTATTGGGCTCCTCTTGTGGCTCAGACAATTTTTATTATTGAGTTGAACACACTCTAAAATAGTGCCATCTGATAGAACTTTCTGGGATGGGGAAAATGTTCTATTATCTGCACTGTTCAAATACAATATTCACTAGCCAGCACTTGAAATGTAAATAATGTGACAAAGAAAGTGAATATTTTATTTTATGTAAGTAATAGTCATTTGTGGCTAGTGGCTGCCATACTGCATAGCACAGTATATGTAGATATTAATCCTCTATCACTTATATATGATATATATCTAAATTTATGTTATACATTTTACATATTTGAAGCCATATAAACATATATTTGTCTTTGCATCCTGTTTTTCTTCCTAACACTCCTCCATGTCATTAAAAGTCTTTAATAAATGATATGATATTCAGTCCTATAAAAGTCTTACAAATTATGTGACCATTTTTTATTATTAGTCATTTAGATTGATATGTTTCATACCATAGTTAATAACAATTTTGTACATAATATTTTGTTTGCATTTTCTACTATTTCTTTAAGTGAGATTCATACAAAGGTGAAATTAGTGGGAGAAAGAGTATGAACACTTAAGATTTGAACATGGATCTTGCAAAGATCTTCCAGAAAATGTGTTCTGTCTTCACCAGCAGGATGTGAAAGAGCTTATCTCACCATACTTTTACCAGCTTAATAATAATTTTTATATTTGATAATTTCATTATTTAAAATATTAATTTAAATTTATTTGGTAGTTCATGTTCATGCATTTATTGGCCTTTTCTTCCTCGTGTGTTTTGTCTATTCATGTCTTTTTAAAAAACTGTTATTGAGGTCCTCCTATTTTTTAAAATAAATTGCTAGTATTTCTTCGTGTAGTAGAGATATCCTATTGTCATATTTGCATGTGACAATGGACTAATATCTTCCCATTGTCTTTTGTTGACTTCAGATTTTGTATATGATACTTTGATTTAAATAATTTTTCATTTTCATGTTTTCATTTTTTTCCCTTTGAAATTTCTTAAATTGTTTTCATGCTTAAAAGGTTATTCCCCCTTCAGAAATGAGGTAGATATAGTTCCTTCTAATTATTATTTTTGTATTTAATAACATATATGAACTTCATAAAGATATAAGCTTTAGAATTTTTTTTTCAAA
Source organism: Ovis aries (assembly GCF_016772045.2). Classification (NCBI taxonomy): domain Eukaryota; kingdom Metazoa; phylum Chordata; class Mammalia; order Artiodactyla; family Bovidae; genus Ovis; species Ovis aries. Next base: position 20,985,490 of record NC_056061.1, read on the forward strand.
GTAGACCATTTTTCTAACATCATGCCCTGAAGAATTTTATTTATTTATTTGGTACTCTCTCTTTTTCCGTAAAGGAATTACGACAATTCATTGAAAAATACTTCTTCCTTCATTGGGTATAATGTGACCTTTCTCACACACTAAATTATTACATACACTTGGGCCTTTTTTCAGGTATCTAATCTCTACTGTAGATTTGTTCTACCTACATTTGAGTCAGTATAATACTGTCATAATTTTGATATCTGCCAGGCAAGTCTCCTTTGATTCTTCTTCTTTATACTTCTCTCAACTATTACTTCCTGCATATCCTTTGTGCATGCGTGCATGCTCAGTCACTGAGTCGTGTCACACTCATCGTGACCACATGGACTGTAGGCTGCCAGGCTGCTTTGTCCATGGAATTCCCCAGACAAGAACACTACAATGAGTTGCCATTTCGTACTGCCAGGAATCTTCCCCATCCAGGCATCGAACGCATGTCCCTGTGTCTCCTGCATTGGCAGGTGGATTCTTTACCACTGAGCAACCTGGGAAACCCCATATATCCTTTTAGATCAAGTTAATTTCCCAAAATAACTGCTCATTCAAATTTTTTAATATCAATTTATTTATTTTAATTGGAGGCTAATTACTTTACAATACTGTATTGGTTTTGCCATACATCAACATGCATCCACCACGGGTGTACACGTGTTCCCCATCCTGAAGCCCCCTCCCACCTCCCTCTCAAATTTTTAAATAGAGTATTAAATGTCTAAATTTAAGGAAGAATTGACACAGGGTAGCCATTCCCTTTTTCAGAGGATCTTCCCAACCCAGGGATTGAACCTGGGTCTCCTGCTTTGCAGGCAGATTCTTTACCATCTGAGCCACCAGGGATGCCTTTTCTTTTGACTACTCCCAAATATTTTGCATTTCTGCTGTTTCCTGAAATTTACATTTTACAATGTTCTACCTTTCCTGTCTTCCCCAGAGACTGTTCCCACCTCTTTCAACAGGGAATCTGTGAGAAAAGTTCTGTAAGAAAACAATTTGAATGAGCATTTTCTCAGTTCTCCCAAGGAAAGCACTTGGCTAGTACAATTTCAGTTGCATAAAAGAGCTCATTCCCTACATACAATGGATGTCTTGGGGCATTAAGACTACATTCTCTCTGGAAATCCTGACTGAGAAGAGCTGAGACTTCAAAGTTCTTCAGACTTCTACTACCCTCTACCAAGATTTCACTCACAGAAAATGACCTGACTGCTGATACCTCAGAGAGGAAACCAAAACCACCAATCTCCCTCAATTTCCTGCCACAAAATCCACAAACCCACTTCATCTGAACTAACCCATTCCTCTTTCCAGTTTTAATGAAATAAATGTCCTTCTCTCTAGGGCCACTTCCTCCACTCTAAAGCCCTTCCTTGCCCATCTCTTCAGTGACCCTGTACTCTCAACTCTCTTTCACATCTTCAGTCTCTCCTCTTTACTATGTTTTATCAACGTTAGAACCACAGTTCAATCTTCCTTCTGAACTAATTGTCAAGCCCACCGCTATCCTGACTAAGTTTTCTGCATTCAATTCCACTTCCCACTCATTTCACAAATCAATCAAACCCTAGCTCTCTCACAAACCAACGAAACCCCAGCAGTGAAAATGTTCTCCCTGCAGTTATTATCTGTACTTAACTCGTTCCACAGACCTTTTCCAGTCCGTATCTTGATGGCCCTTTAGCCCCATTTGATAGCAGCAAGCATTCCCTTCCCTTGGAAGCACTCTTTTCTCCTGGCTTCCGTGCCACTATTTCTCCTTTCTCTTCCCTCTCTGGATCCTCCTCTTGTTCTTCTTTCCCACTTTTCACAACTCTTTTCTCATAATGTTTTTTTCTTCTCCTTTATTTTCTACCTAAATGTGTTTACCCTTTACCATGACTTCAGTCACCATCAAACTAAATACCTAAATCCTCTCATCCAGTCATATATATCCAACTGCTCACTTCAAGTATACACTGGATATTTTATAAACACATCAAATATTTGTTGTTGTTCAGCCACTAAGTCATGTCCAGCTCTTTGCAAGCCCACAGACTGCAGCAAATCAGACTTCCCTGTTCTTCACTATCACTCAGAGTTGGCTCAAACTCATGTTTGTTGAGTTGCTGGTGCTATACAACCATCTCATCCTCTGTCATCCTCTCCTCCTCTCACCCTCAGTCTTTCTCAGGATCAGGGTCTTTTCCTTGGTGGCTTCCTGGTGGCTCAGACAGTAAAGAATCTGCTTGCAATGCAAGAGATTTGGGTTCATTCCCTAGGTTGGGAAAATCCCCTGGAGACGGGAATGGCTACCCGCTTCAGTATTCTTGCCTGGAGAATTCTATGGACAGAGGAGCCTGGCGGGCTGCAGTCCATGGGGTCACAAAGAGTCGGACACAACATCATATATAGCAAGTTCCAAACTGAGCCCTTTGTCTTTCTATTCTTTCTACCTGCTTGTCTTCCAGTACTTCCAGGCTAAAATCAGTCATTTCTCTCCATCCTTTGGGCTTTTATCCTTATTTGGATATTTTCTTATCCAGACTAACCATGTATCTATAGCATGATGCTCCTTTTGTTTGCCTTCCTGTTTGCTGGTTTTTAATATTTGGCAACATCAGAGTCATTTTTGGTTTTCACAGTGAGGTGGAGGGAGAGCTATTGGATCTGATGGATAGAAACCAGAGATCTGTGATGTTGAAATATCCTACAAATGCACAGGACATCTCCCACTACACAGAATTATCTGGCCTAAAATGTCAGTGGTACTAAGGCTGAGAAATCCTAATCCATGTTCCATCTGTCTGGACCACTCCTCTCCTCCTCCTCCTCCAAATCCTACTTATCTCAGTTCTATCTTTAAATGTTACTTCCTGTGGGAAATGTCCTGAATCACTTATACTAGGTTAACTCTCAAGACACTGTTTATAATTAGTTATGATTACTTGCTCAAGGTACGTTTTCCTGCTACAGTATATAGGATTAAACTTATCCATTCACAATTTTGGTCCCACATACCTATAATACCACATATCTATCAATTAACATTTCAACCATGGGTTTAAAAAATAGAATTTCATTTTGAATTTGTAAGAAAACAAATACATCACAGTTTCCTTAGCTGTAAATTAGTAATATTATTACCTATTTTCCCTATCTCACCATTCTTAATGCTTAAATGACCTGAAGGATATAAAGATTTGCACTGAAAGTTTCACATCCTGAGCAAACTGATGGTTGGTCACTCCAAATACAAAACAATTTTTTAAAATTTCAACTTTGTTAAACAAGCATCTTATCATAATTTTTAAAAAGTATTTAGACTCATTGGGAAAGACCCTGATGCTGGGAAAGACTGAGGGCAAGAGGAGAAGGGGGCAACAGAGGATGAGATGGTTGGATGACATCACTGACTCAATAAACATGAGTTTGAGCAAGCTCCAGGAGATAGTGAGGGACAGGGAAGCCTGGCATGCTGCAGTCCATGGGGTCACAAAAAGTTAGACATGACTTAGTGACTGAACAACAAAAAGAATATTTTCAAGCTTTTCAATGGCCCTTAACTGTGTTCATTTATATAATAATCACAATAATTATACTCTATTATTGCTTCAGGTTAGAAAAATAGGCTGGATAGCCTAATCGAAAAATTATTTTTACTTTATTAACAAAATCTATACCCGAGTTTTTATTGTGCTCTTCTAAGGGGGAAGAAGTAGACATGAGAAAAAATTTTCTTTTACTCGATAAAGCGAGGCTTGCCACCTGCATGCTGTACCAGCTAATGGACTGATGGTACCACCAGCTCTTCAAAACAGTAGAAGGAACACCTGAGAGAAATGATTTAAACTCCCTATTGACATAAACTTCAGTCAACTGAAGTGTATTTCTAAGTCAATATTTTTGCACTTTCACAACTGTTTATCTAATAAAGAGCTATTATTTCATTGATAAAAAAAGCAATCTGGAGGATTTTATTATGTAATTAGCCATTAAATGTATTAAAAGCACTTGTGGGAAGAAATTGGTCATTTCAGAAGATTGGGGGTTTTTATATTATTTCTTAATATGCTTGCATCATTTCACCAAACTAATGGAGTTACAATTTCCCTCAGGTCCAGATGGACCACACAACACATTGCCACGGGCCCGGGTTCTGTGGCACCTCCTTTAATGATTAGTTAACTTGAGGATAATGAAGACCTGATCATGTGCCTAATTAGCCATGCAGTCTCTAATGGTAGTTTCAGTCATTTAGATAAAGTCAGTTTGTTGACCTGTCCTTTGGTTGGGAGTGAGAAGGGGGAGGGGAGTCTACAGAGAAAGTGTGTGTTGGGTGAGAAAGTGTGTGCTGTGTGTGTGCTGGGCCCTTTCTCCTGGGCTCCCACCTCTGCCACACCCTGCCATCACTCCCAGTGCAGAACAGAGCAGCAGCATCACACACACACATGGCAAAACATCACAGCATAACATTTGGGTTCTTAACTACTACTAAAGGTTTTGTCTAAATAGGTATATATACTCCAAATACCATTTTTTTCCATATCCTCAGCTTTAGGCTTTTTAAAGTTTAAATAAAAATTTCTTGGATCAACGGTGGTCTTTAAAAAAATACTCTTTCTAGTATCTAACATTAGATGAGAATAATTGAAAAATTCCCCCTGCTACGTTATTTGGAGGTTCAGTAGGTCCATGTAAAGAATCGTTAGTTGCCCCAAATCTAATTTAACTCTGTCTGAAGTGCTCAGCCATTCAAGGGACTCTTCATAAATAACATTTATTTCTATATTTGCCAATAAGGATGAATAACCCTGTTGTTAAGATTGTAATACATGTTATAGCGATATACAATGTAAATGAAAATAATTCTTACCTCATTCTTCAGCTTGCTTCCAGAAAACCTTAAAAATAAGAATATTTTTCAGTAATTAAAAATACACATACAGTTAGAGCTATCAAGGAAATGCAGAGGATCTACAAAAGTAGTAACTTTATACCACGACTAGTGAAATAAATCTAGAGAAATGTGTTTGATTTTCAAAGGGACCCAAGCCTCTAAGGGAAAGTAGAATAAAGGATGTTGAGCAGTCAGGTAAGAATTGAGACAATGAAGGCACACAATATGAAGCATTTGTGTGTTCTAACCTGTATTTTCACTTCACAACAAGCAGTGGTTAATAAGCTGCCATTAAGTTCTCTATAGTATCTGAGTTCATCTTAGTATGACTCAGGTGACTGAAGTTATTTGTTTTTCCATAAGATACCTTACTTTTAAAAATAAATCATTCTTTTGAGAGTTAGAGCAGTTATTGGTAAATCAAACCATAAAGAAATTTCAGATGCAGATTTAATCATTTGGAGTTCTAATTTTTAAAAAATAATAATTGCATATTATCACTGGTTTCATTGGATGCCACCTTACTTGTCAATAATATCCTCCTGAGAGTTGATGGCAGATTAGAGCAACATGTTCTTTATATTCATTTGTATTTTTTCCTTCACAGAGACTCAGTAGCTGGGGTCAGAAGCCTTATCATACTAAAGTAAGCTGATATATCAGAGCATATGTGACTAGAGATGAATAAGCTTTTCATTCTCATAAGATACTGGCCAAAGCATCTTTAAAGCAGGTTATCACATAGAAAAAAATATATTTTCTGCCTTTATTTTATTGAATCTAGCTTGAAAATCAATTTAGCCTTAGAAGCAAATATTAATTTAAAAGCAATTCTGCTTCCCTGGTTTCTTTTTTACATCTCTCTGGGACACCTGGCTCACCATTAATTTCTCATTAATGACTGCAAATTATATAAATTGCCCAGTCATTGTAAGTGTCCATACAAAGTTAAAATTAAGGTCTGATGCTGAAAGGAAAACATTTCAATAAGCAAAATTAGCAAGTCATTTTATTCGATATATATTATTTAAAGACATTCAGAGAACTTGTCTTGAAGATAGCAGGACTCTACCTTGTCAGGCCTTTTCCAGAATAAACGGAATGGTAATATGCACTACTCTCTTTGATGCCAATCCCATAATAATGATACCTGGAACAAGAACCAGCTCTGTGTTAATATAGTTTCTTGAAGTGGAAAACTAAAGTAGAATTGAAGTGAATCACAGGTGAGAACTGCAGTCCCTTGATCATCATCTTCCTTTCCTGACTTTTTTCAAGTAACATCTTAATGTGTTTAATCCTTCTTTAACAGTAACTAAGCCTACTTATGGTCATATTTCTGGCTCTAAGCTTGAAAAAGAAGGAAAATCACCTACTGCCAATCCCTTTCAAACCTCTAAAAAATTAGGTCTCAAAAGCCAGAAAAAGAAAAAAAAATGTAATTGTAGGCATTTAACTGTAGGCACTTAAATTTGTAAATGTAGACACCGGCTCTAAATATATCCAGTGTATCTATCAACAAATTGCTTGGTTCAATTTGAATGTGGTCAATTGAAACAGAAAACGGTGGGTCTTCTTCACAGTACATCTATTGAATGGAGAAGAATGTGACTTTATGTGTGGGGGAGACAATGATGTCATGTATAAGAATATGTACAAAGCATATGACCCTTTAAAAGTTATTTTCCTCAGGAGGAGTGAAAAACCCAATTCACTGTCATTTTCACTTCAAGTTTTTATGCGACAGTGGGGAGAAAACAACTATGTGGTGAATCAGTGGAAATATGAAATGTGGAATGTAACGAACAATTTGCTATCAGTGTCTCTATGGAGTGAGACACGGGCCAATGCAGCATCCCGTGGAATCTCAAATTGTACCTCATTCTCCTCAACTGCAGAATCCCAACTTACTTCACACTCAAGTACGAATGCTACACAGGGGACACAAACACCAGGTGGACAGTGGGTATTTAGTGAGGCTGGCCAAAGTCTGCTAATTTCTGCCTTCACTTTCCCTCCCTTCTCTGCCTACCATGCAGCACCATTAAATATTTGGTTATCTACCATTTCAATTTGCACTCATCTAAAATCAGGGAAAGAATGAAAGAAAAAGATAAGGGGGCTTCCAGTAGACTTCAGTGTAATCATATTTAAAAGTTCGTTTCTTAGCATCGCCATCTGAGTTTAAAGTGGAGAAGACAATGGAGGATCTATGCTTCAAGGCCCCTTTGCTGACCTCAATAATAAAGAAGGGACTTGGCAGAGCAACTCTGACCCTAAATGTTTTCAAGTCTCAGGACAAGAGTACAAATGGGGGCCCACAGGCCTTATACCTAATTAAGTCGTGTGAACACACTGTGAAACAAAATGTTCCTGTCCTCCTGTCGTGACAGCATACGGCCATAATGATCGGGCAGGTAGGTCTGAGCTTAGAATGCCTGGCCTCCTGAAGTTCCACGAGGAAACATGGTGGTGTGAGAAGAGCCATCCCCACCTCACTCCTCTCCCCAGCCTCTGCTCCTCTGCTCCCTGTGAGGGGCTGCTCGAGACCACTCCAGCCTCCACATCCAAGATCCACCCTCACACACACCTGAACAGCTGCCCCCGAGCCGCCTAGCAGGTCTCTGTCTCTTGAGGATGGATGAGGGAAGAGGCCTGCATAGGCCCAGAGGCAGGCCTGAGGCCGTTTGGAGTTCTTGGGCCCCATGGACTTAAAATGTGGGCCGGAGGGAGCATGTAGTCTCCAGGTGGGCACATCCATACGGGCTGTGACTTCCTTGTCTCCTGAGGAGACCAGCTGAAAGAGGGCAGAAACAGAGCCCTCTGTGAGTGTGAGTCCCAGAGATGGCTTCTCACCCGTCAGGTTTCTGGCAGTATAGTGGTAGAGAAGATGCCTCTAATGACACTGGGCCATTTGAGATGGAAAAGAAAGCATTTCTAAATATGAAAAAAATTACACAATTATAATAAGAAATGCTTCAGAAAGAGCTGTTCTATTTGATCAAGGTAGGGAAGATATTTTAGGAATGTAGCAGACTTGGTATAAGTTTTCAAGCCTTCAGTTTTGGCAGAAAACCGAAAGCAGTCTATTAACCTAAAGAGAATAAGCTCCACTTTTACAGTAAAAAAATAACCCTCTGGTAGATAAGGGAAAAACACTGCTATGGTATATTGGGACAAAGAGAGAAATGAAGGAAATACGAAACTTGAGAAAACTCCAAAATTTGAGTTTATTTGTCTCTAATTAGAAGCTAAAAGAAGAAAACTATTTAAATCATAGATAAAGACATTACCAAAAGCAGCTATAGTAATAGAAAATGATAAGGTAAATACCTAAAAACCATAACAAATGGACATATTTAGATGACATTTGGCCAAGCATATTAGGATTAGTTAGTGAACATAAGTCTGAAATAATTATAACTATTTTTCTTTTATTAGGTTTTAGAACTAAGATACCAAAAGAAAATGACTTTGTATTGGGTTAAATAAAGCAAGAAATGCCTGAGAACAAGAGAAACTATTACAGTGAAAATAAACGGCAATTTCATGATCTTTTGCAAAGCTTGCTCTTTGCTCTATAGATGCCACAGTTGGAAGGTAAACTTCCAAACTCATTCTATGAGGCCACCATCACCCTAATACCAAAACCTGACAAAGATGTCACAAAAAAGAAAACTACAGGCCAATATCTCTGATGAACATAGATGCAAAAATCCTCAACAAAATTCTAGCAATCAGAATCCAACAACACATTAAAAAGATCATACACCATGACCAAGTGGGCTTTATCCCAGGGATGCAAGGATTCTTCAATATCCGCAAATCAATCAATGTAATTCACCACATTAACAAATTGAAAATAAAAACCATATGATTATCTCAATAGATGCAGAAGGCCTTTGACAAAATTCAACATCCATTTATGATAAAAACTCTCCAGAAAGCAGGAATAGAAGGAACATACCTCAACATAATAAAAGCTATCTATGACAAACCCACAGCAAACATTATCCTCAATGGTGAAAAATTGAAAGCATTTCCCTAAAGTCAGGAACAAGACAAGGTGTCCACTTTCACCGCTACTATTCAACATAGTTCTGGAAGTTTTGGCCACAGCAATCAGAGCAGAAAAAGAAATAAAAGGAATCCAAATTGGAAAGAAGAAGTAAAACTCTCACTGTTTGCAGATGACATGATCCTCTACATGGAAAACCCTAAAGACTCCACCAGAAAATTATTAGAGCTCATCAATGAATATAGTAAAGTTGCAGGATATAAAATCAACACACAGAAATCCCTTGCATTCCTATACACGAATAATGAGAAAGTAGAAAAGAAATTAAGGAAACAATTCCATTCACCATTGCAACAAAAGAATAAAATACTTAGGAATATATCTACCTAAAGAAACTAAAGACCTATATATAGAAAACTATAAAACACTGATGAAAGAAATCAAAGAGGACACTAATAGATGGAGAAATATACCATGTTCATGGATCGGAAGAATCAATATAGTGAAAATGAGTGTACTACCCAAAGCAATTTACAAATTCAATGCAATCCCTATCAAGCTACCAGCCACATTTTCACAGAACTAGAACAAATAATTTCAAGATTTGTATGGAAATACAAAAAACCTCGAATAGCCAAAGCAATCTTGAGAAAGAAGAATGGAACGGGAGGAATCAACTTGCCTGACTTCAGGCTCTACTACAAAGCCACAGTCATCAAGACAGTATGGTACTGGCACAAAGACAGACATATAGATCAATGGAACAAAATAGAAAGCCCAGAGATAAATCCACACATATGGACACCTTATCTTTGACAAAGGAGGCAAGAATATACAATGGAGTAAAGACAATCTCTTTAACAAGTGGTGCTGGGAAAACTGGTCAACCACTTGTAAAAGAATGAAACTAGATCACTTTCTAACACCGCACACAAAAATAAACTCAAAATGGATTAAAGATCTAAATGTAAGATCAGAAACTATAAAACTCCTAGAGGAGAACATAGGCAAAACACTCTCAGACATAAATCACAGCAGGATCCTCTATGATCCACCTCCCAGAATGCTGGAAATAAAAGCAAAAATAAACAAATGGGATCTAATTAAAATTAAAAGCTTCTGCACAACAAAGGAAAATATAAGCAAGGTGAAAAGACAGCCTTCTGAATGGGAGAAAATAATAGCAAATGAAGCAACTGACAAACAACTCATCTCAAAATATACAAGCAACTTCTGCAGCTCAACTCCAGAAAAATAAACGACCCTATCAAAAATGGGCCAAAGAACTAAATAGACATTTCTCCAAAGAAGACATACGGATGGCTAACAAACACATGAAAAGATGCTCAACATCACTCATTATTAGAGAAATGCAAATCAAAACCACAATGAGGTACCACTTCACACCAGTCAGAATGGCTGCGATCCAAAAATCTACAAGCAATAAATGCTGGAGAGGGTGTGGAGAAAGGAACCCTCCTACACTGTTGGTGGGAATGCAAACTAGTACAGCCACTATGGAGAACAGTGTGGAGATTCCTTAAAAATTGCAAATAGAACTACCTTATGACCCAGCAATCCCACTTCTGGGCATACACACCGAGAAACCAGAATTGAAAGAGACACATGTACCCCAATGTTCATCGCAGCACTGTTTATAATAGCCAGGACATGGAAACAACCTAGATGTCCATCAGCAGATGAATGGATAAGAAAGCTGTGGTACATATACACAATGGAGTATTACTCAGCTGTTAAAAGAATTCATTTGAATCAGTTCTGATGAGATGGATGAAACTGGAGCCGATTATACAGAGTGAAGTAAGCCAGAAAGAAAAACACCAATACAGTATACTAACACATATATATGGAATTTAGGAAGATGGCAATGACGACCCTGTATGCAAGACAGGGAAAGAGACACAGATGTGTATAACGGACTTTTGGACTCAGAGGGAGAGGGAGAGGGTGGGATGATTTGGGAGAATGACATTCTAACATGTATACTATCATGTGAATTGAATCGCCAGTCTATGTCTGACGCAGGATGCAGCATGCTTGGGGCTGGTGTATGGGGATGACCCAGAAAGATGTTATGGGGAGGGAGGTGGGAGGGGGGTTCATGTTTGTGAATGCATGTAAGAATTAAAGAATTTAAAATTTAAAAATAAAAACTAAAAAACAAACAAACAAACAAATAACTTCACTAACACAGCATTGTAAATCAATTATACTCCAAATAAAAATGAATTAATACAAACATCATTGTAGCCACTGTCTGAAGCAATACATGGTAAGCATTGCTTTAAAAGCTGATTGATCTTCCAGGTGGTGCTAGGGGTAAAAAGAAAATCCCCCTGTCAATGCAGGAGACTAAGAGACATGGGTTCAGTCCCTGGGTTGGGAAGATGCCCTGGAGAAGAGCATAGCAACCCACTCTAGTTAGTATTCTTGCTTAGAGAATCCCATGGACGGGGAACCTGGCATGCTACAGTCCATAGGGTCACAAAGAATCAGACATGACGGAAGCAACTTAGTACTCAGCACTCATTCTTTTATATAATTTGATCTTCTTGTTTCTCATCTATAATCCTTTTTTCAACATGTAAGTAATATTACACCATGATGAAATGTTTGCCATGTAAACTGAGAAGGAACTACTTGCCTTCACATGTGGTAGACAACATTTGTAAGACAAATCAAAGGGATAACCACGAGTTCAGCAAATATTGGATGGCACACTGTATCCTGACCACCGTGTGAGCTGTCAACACAATGATTAAAAACCAGACATGGATGATCAACCAGGAACCTATACGTTTCTGAATTTCATCGTGGTTCATGGCTTCCTGAGCCCGGCTGCCTGCCAGTCACAGAGCAGCAACCACACTGAAAAACCCTTAGGCAAACTTTACTTTCATTTAAAAATATCACTTGATGATCACTTTTTGTAAAAATTGCAACATCCTTTAGGACCCCCCCCCAAAATACTGAGTAACGGATTTGTATTTCTTTTTTTACTTCAGATTTTTAAGGAAAGAATATTTTTATTTCACAATTCATTTGTTCCTCATTTTTATAAAACAGCTATTATTTTCGCTTCCTCCCTTCTCATCATTAAGGCAGAATATCTTTATTCTGGGTTTCCCTGGTTGCTCAGACGGTAAAGAATCCACCTGCAATGCGGGAGACCTGGGTCAGGAAGATTTCCTGGAGGAAGGCATGGCAACTCACTCCAGTATTCTTGCCTGGAGAATCCCCATGGACAGAGGAGCCTGACTCACTACAGCCCATGGGGTCGCAAAGAGTCGGACACAACTGAGCAACTATGCACACACACATCTTTAAAAATAGAAGTATTTAATACCTCCACCTACAATGAGAATCAAGATATTATATCTGAAAAAAAAATCTTTTAAGTAGGTCACATATAAATCTTTTATTCATAGGTCACATATAAATGATACCATCAACCAGATACACATTGACACCTGAAGAAGGTAATTGGTCAGCAATTTTCCACTCTACAAGGGAGAAGCAGCCAGCCCTTTTCTCATTAGCAATGTCTCATAATTGAGACATGTTGATGTACTTGAGCATGTTACATGAGCACAACCTTATAAATATGCTGGCCAACAAGGAACTAGTGAAAGAGTGAACACTCTTTCTTTCAAATATGCATCCAAGGCTCACTGTGTGCTAGGAGCTAAGGATTCAAATAGAGACTGATGAGGGTTTCTGCCCTGGGGGAGTGGGTAGTCTCGTGGGGCGGGGCGAAGCATGCAAAGAAAGAATTGCAAATTAATATGTGTTAAAACTGAAGCAGGTGATAGTCAATACTAGTATAAACAGTTACCACTTATTGAGCAACTATTACATGTAAAGAATTTTACCTATATTTCACCTTGAAATTCCACAGCAGCCTGCTAGTAAAGTAATATTTCCATTTCAAAGCAAAGTTCAAAAAGGTTATGTGATTTTTTTGAATAAGTTGTGTGAAAGATTATGAGTTTGAAGACAATATTCAAACCCGAAGCTCCACAGAGCACTCTCTGTGAGACCATGTTCCCTCCATACTCATGATACAAAATTACACTGCATCTTAATTTAATTTATAATTAGAAATTCTTAGATGAAATATAGTTCAAACATGCTTGCACTTAGCAGACACATTCCCTCTCCAACTTCAGCATTAATCATTAAGAATTAATAGCTAACTTGAATCATTAAGAACAATACCGTTGGTCTGAATGTTTCATATTTGAAATTCTATATGTAAACAAACATACCCTCTAGAATATAAGCTCCCTATAAAGGGAAATCAATAAATATTTGTTGAATAAATAAATTTATCACATGAAAAAAGTTAAAAATAACAGTATGTCATAAAGAAAATGTTAAAAACAAGAATTTGTTAATAAAGGGCATGCATATAGTATCATACACTTAAACATAGCACAATTTAAAATTTGATAGAGATTTTAAAATCTCTTGTCTAATGTGATGTGAGGAAATCGACTATTTCCTTTAACTCTACCACAAGTACTGAATGATTTAGGGAGACCTGAGTTCAATCCCTCGGTTGGGAAGATCTCCTGGAGAAGGAAATGGCAACCCACTCTAGTATTCTCGCCTGGAAGATCCCATGGATGGAGGAGCCTGGTAGGCTACAGTCCATGGGGTCGCAAAGAGTCGGACACGACTGAGCGACTTTACTTTCACTTTTGTGAATAATAATAATAATAATAATAATAAAGTATTACATTTATTGAATATATAGTTTACATATAAAGTAAAGTAAAATAAATATTACTTTACTTGCAGGCTGCTGTGGAAGTTCAAGGTGAAGTATATGTTAAGTTCTTTACATGTAATAGTTGCTTAATATGTGGTAACTATTTATACTGAATAATAATAAAGAGAATTTATCTCTTTCTGAGTTCCTTGCTTTCCATAAACAATGTGTGCTTTCCTCCCTTCATGCTTTTATCTTGTTGAGCCTCTTCTCTGGGAATGCCCTTCTTCCTACATGTCCTCATTTGTTATACATGATTCAACGAAGTTTTGCATGGTATCTTAGGTAAAATTAATTTCTCTGTCCTTCAAACTCTTGGTCAGTTATCCCATGTAGCTTTGTATCTCATACTATTGGTATGTGCACACACAGCTTATCTCTCCTACTAACCAATAAGATTTACAGGAAGGGAATTGTATCTTTCCCTTCATTGTATTCCCCCTTAGAAAAATCCTCATTTATTGGACCAGTCAATGTGTTCTGCTAGAAATCTAGAAACTGATAAAACACACATTTTCTTAAAGCCAATAGTTTTCAATAACTGCTTTCTGAGACTGTGCCTTTTCAGGTTACTGGTAAAATATTGGAGTTGAACAAAAGTTGTATACCTGAACAATGTATATAAAGGACATGGCAGTCAGTATATTTAGGTGAAAAGACTAGAAATATAAATCTCAATATTTTGCAATGACCATTGTAATGCTTTAGCACACTTCATATCCAGTTTCTTCCAGTGCCAGTAAAATAATCTTTCCCCTTTAATCTTCCTTTTAGTCTGACTAGGAACATGTTATCATTTGAGTGATGATTTAGTGTCTTTGAGAGAGATAATTGAGCAGCTCTCTGTCTTCCTAATAGCTGAAGATAAAACTCATAAAACAGGGGAGAGTAATTTCAAACAAAGTATATGTGAATTTTTTTCATCTCACTTGCAACATTTTATATCAGTATTTGTTGTTAAAATATTACCCTAAAATAAATCTTGCTAGGAAATATTTGCCAGAAATATTCTCGAATAATAAGAATATATACAGGTAAATGTTGAATTAAAAAGTGAGGTTTGCCTCACTATGGGATAAATAGTTTTTTAAATTTATATACCAATAGACAATGCCTATGCTGTAGGTTACTCTATTTCCAAATATTTCACAGTTCTTTCTCCCTATATGATTTTTATCCATTTTTATCCTGAAAGATATATGATAACTGCTTAAGAATCCTGGATATGATTACCGAAGTTAGCTAATAAAACATTTGCATAATACTAGTAGTCCTTGTGATTAACGAAATTGTGTTCATTCATTAGCATCAACTGTCCTTTGCCTTGTAACAGGTGACAGACATCATTTACATTTTAGGAATGAAGAAAAATTATTCATTAATTTTTATGTCCACATTTTCAAGTGAGTGTGTTATATTTTAATAGGACAAATGAAATTATTGCTCCTCTTTTTAGTACTAAAATATTTACTTTGTGTCCAATACTTTCCTTCATTTGATGATCAGTTTATACCTGCACCTTCTTTTCCATTTTGTCATTATATAGAATTCCTGAAACATATGTTCCCACTGAGCTAGTAGCCCTGATGTTAGTTTACATTAGACAAATGATAACTGATAAGGAAATGATGGGATTAAGCTGTTCAGGGCCTTGCAATAACTTACTATGATAAGAGCAGCTGCCATATCAGTTTTATTAACCCACTAAATCACTACTAATAAATAAGATAATAGCTTTTATCTGTCATGTCTGAAAACCGAGATTTGACTGATCAAAGTCTACAAGAAATTAAAATGTAACTTCAAATCAAACAGTTTACTGTGTGCATGAAGTCTCATGAAATCTGCTCAGTGGGCTCCCCTGTCTTTTCCCTTATTCTGCTGAGCGGTTTTGAGCAATGGTGGGACACAGACTCTTGCTAATCATTGTATCTCTAGGGCTTAATAGCACCAGGACACAACAGTAAAATGTTTACTGAATACATGAATATTAATAGTGAAAGTTTTTTGACAGTATGTACTCTACTTTACTATTGTCTAAAACTCTTTAGCACCATGCTTTATACATCAATAAAAATCCATAAGATATTACATCCAAAATAATACTTTCATGATATAAAATAAGCAGAAATTACTTTTCATTAAACATTCTTTGTACCTATAGAATTTTGATCCATTTCTATTTATTCAAAATCTAAATTTAAAATTTTGCACAGGAAAGAAAATCAAGGTGTATTATTGACATTGGTGGTGAATCAAGGAGAAGAGAGGAAAAAACCTCAAAAGCAAAGTCACTTTTTATACTGGTATTGAGAACATGCAAAACTGCCATTGGGATTATTGGTTTCCTTGGCAGGAAGGGGACGGTGAGAGTGAATGGAAGGATGGAAGACTGTGTTTACTATTTACTTATAAATAAATTAATACTAAATTTATTCATATGTTAGAAATAATTTAATAGATATTTAGTGATGGTACATTCTGGGCACTATTATACAAATGACAAGAAAAAGTTTTCCAAAATTACTAGTAAAATTGGGAGAAATTATAACATGCTTACTTCTTCATTTATATTTGTTTCCTCAATTTTTCACATTTCCAAACACATAAAAATATTTTTCATAAAAGGCAAATTTTTGAAATATTAAATAGCCAGTAGAAACGATGATTGTAAAGATAATATGCCAACATAGAGAAATTTTGGACAAAAATTCAAAGCAGAACGTAAAACAAATTTGCTTTTATAGAAAACAAAAATATCTCTAAATAAATATAAAATAATTTTAAATGCCTTATGCTGATGCTTGAGAAATGTTGTTAGCTCTTTGAAGAAGAGTCTAATATATTAACAAACATTTACAACTGCTATATCAGAAAAAATAAATAAAATGTATACCTCAAAATCCCAAAAGTTCAATTATATAACTCTTTGATATAACATATTGGAGAGAAGAAATTTTATCAGTTGTTAAAGCACAAACTTTACAGCCAAATAAACCTTGATTTAAATGCCAACATTTCTATTTTATAGAATCTGTATGGCCTTGGGCAAGTCAGTGATCTCTGAACTGCAGTTTCCTCCTTTGTAAAACACAGTAATTCCAATCTTGTATTGTCATCGCAAAGATTAGAGAGTGAGTGTGTGTGTGTGCATTTGTGTGTAGTGCTTGATAAGTAATAACTTTTAATTGCATTGCTGATTTTTGGATGCACTGTGAATAATATATTATTAATTTCATATTACTATTAATAATAATTCTTTACTATTAAGGATAGCGAGGTTGAAAGCATGTTCACGTCTCCATTCATTTCTATACTTTTTCATTTAATTTTCATACCAAATGGCATAGCCAATTTCTTGATGAAAAGCTGAACAACTCACCCAGTTATATATGGGAATATGGGATTAAAGCTCAGATTTGTTCAACTTTAAACCTCATACTCCTAACCACTAGGTGACTCTACCTCTTGATATATTATCTTCTAAGATTTAAAAAAAAGTCTAAGAGTATTTCTTGGAAATGAAAAAAGTCAGGAAAATCATCTCACTGAGAATAATTACATCAAAATATGAACAATGACAAAATACACGAACTCTATAGCTTGCCATATCTTTCAACACACTTAGCTGATAGGAAAAAATGTCCCCATGATATCAAATCCCGAAAGTATAATATGCAATTTATAAAAAGCAAATGGCGTATCAGCAAAGTAGGAACAAATTCAAATTGTTAATGCTATGCTCTTGGGCATCAGCTGTTAGATACCAAACAAACTCCCTGAAGTCACTATATATTGTTTTAAAACATAAACCTACACACGGGAGCCTCACTGTCACAATGGACAAGGTTAATGATTCATTCTAATCCTAAAGGCTCCTTCTAGGATTAATCGACTTTCTCTGCAGCCTGCCTGCTTGTCCTCTTGTAGACCCTGTGAAGAGGATTTCTCTGCATGGCTTAGCCTCTTTTTCCACTGTCTATTTACCTCAAACACTATTTAATCTTTTATCTCCTTACACAGTTCAGCAGGAATCAAATTCAGTAGAAATTAGCCAGTTAAACTGATTCAAATTTGAAAAAAAGCTGATTTGGTTCAAAGGAATGAGCCAATTTTGTCTTTTTCAATCTGGCATTTCATTTCTCAGGTCACAATACTATTAACATTAATAGGAATCAGTGAAATAGATATTAATTGATAACCTATTATATTGTTTTTGTTTTGTTGCTAAGTTGCGTCCAACTCTTCTGCTACCCCTTGAACTGTAGCCCATCACACTCCTCTGTCCATGGGATTTCCCAAGAAAGAATACTCAAGTGGGTCACTATTTCCTTCTCTGAGGGGTCTACCCAACCCAGGGATCAAACCCACATCTCCTGCATTGGCCAGCGGATTCTTTGCCACTGATCCACCAAGGAAGTCCTGGGCTTCCCTTGTGGCTCAGCTGGTAAGGAATCTGCCCACAATGCGGAAGATCTGGGTTCAATCCCTAGCTTGAAGATCCCCTGAAGAAGGAGAACACTACTGATTCCAGTATTTTGGCCTGGAGAATTCCATGGACTGTACAGTCCATGGGGTTGCAAAGAGTCGGACACAACTGAGCAACTTTCACTTTCACCAGGGGAGTCCAATCTATTACATAGCAGACCACAGAAAGAATACAAGAATGGGCGAGACAGTCTCTATCTTCAAAACACTATCTTTTGAGAGGAGGAGATGAGTTAATTTCCCACTAGGATAGGTATCAAAAACTGCTATGAGGGTACAAAGAAAAAGCCTACAAAATGTCAAGAGGCAAAGAAAAGATTCAAAAGAGGCAGTTCAGGAGACATTCTTTTAAATGGGTAGGGGTTCAACTCCTTTCTAGGGAAAAGGAGATCTTCCATGGAGGAAGACAGCATGAACAAAACAGTGGCAGTTGAGAGGGAAGCAAAGGGAGCTAAGTGATCAATAAGTTGGTGAGAGCACAGGCTTCATGCTTAAAAGTGAGGAGCAGATAGTAAGGCAAGAAAATGGTTTGGCACCGAATCGTAACGGACCTTTAATGTCAAGGTTACAAAAGCTTGTCATGAGCAGGTGAAAGTGTCTGAGGATGACAGAGAAAAGATTGAATCTGAACTTCACAAGGTCAAGATGAGAACTGTACTGAACAGAGGAGAAAGACAGGGTCAAGGTCAGGTTTTAGAAGTATGAATGGAGAGAGACACAGGTTCAAGAGAATTCATAATAAAATAGGATCTATTTTTTTGGCAAATGACTAGGGCTGAGCTAGCCAATAGAAAAGCCACAAATCACATGTCTATTACTGAGCCATCTGAAATGTGACTAGTCTGAATTGCTATGTAGTGTAGCTATAAAATACACATGGGATCTCAAACACTGGTAGAAAAGAAAGAATGTAAAATATCTCATCAATAATTTTATTTTTATATGGTCAAATTATCAAGTTTTGGATATGCTGGCTTAAAAAAATATTAAAATCAATCTCATCTTACTTTTTTAACGTGGCTTCTAGAAAATTTCGAATTAAATGTGTGGTCGCATTATATTTTTTTTGGACAATGCTGGACTACATGTTAGGGCAGAAAGAGACACTGGATAAACTGGAAAATAAGTGGCAGAAGAGGGAAAAAGACTTGATAGTGGTGTGACAGAAAAGCCACAGAGGAAGCTTTATGCATTTATTTAAGAGGACATTATCAGTGGATTCAAACTCTAGACACGTGCCTAGAAGATCAGTAACAGTAAAAACGAGCCATTGAGTTTTTGTCCAGGTAATGGACGAGAAATGGACGAGACAGAGGTATGTGATCAGTGGTAAGGTAAGTGAACAGATAGCTACTCTCAAGAAATAGCAAAGAGAAGAAAAATAACAGCAATATTGGAGAGTATAGCAGGTTTGAGATAATTTTATTTTTATCAACACAGAAGAGATCTGAATATGTTTGTAGACATTAGGAAAGGAAAAACTAAAAAAAACACGGTGGACAAAAGAAATAACGGATGAACAGGAACCCGTAACTGAAGGCTCCGCAAAGATTGTCATGAGAGATATATAAAAGCTAACGTTACCAACAGAGAGAAAATGTGACTGCTTATTTTATATTCATATTTCCACTGAGTCATTTGTGCCTGCCATTTGTCTTGAATGGAAAAGAGGGTGATATAAAAAAATTATTATCTGGGAAAGAAAACCAAAGGAAGAACCTGGACCATGTTCAATCCCTCCCTCCCCTTCCTGCTCTTTGGAAGTGTGTGGATTCCACCCATTCACTTGGGTATCCATGTGCATTTCCTTTTCATGATGCTGGCACCTTCAGCCGTGCCTTTGAGGTTATAAAAATGATTCATTTAGATTATTCTACCAGAAGACTTCCCCGGTGGCTCAGTGGTATAGAGTCCGCCTGCCAATGCAGGAGACACAAGTTCGATTCCTGGTCTGAGAAGATCCCACATGACACGGAGCAACAGCCTGTGTACTACAACTACTGAGTCTGTGCTTTAGAGCCCGGGAACCACAACTCCTGAAAGCCGTGCACCCTCGAGTCTGTGTCCTGCAACAAGTGAACCCACCGCAATGAGGAGCCTGTGCACCACAGCTACAGAGTAGCCCCCACTCGCTGAAACTAGAGAAAAGCCCGAGCAGCCGCAAAGATGCTGTAGAGCCAAAATTAAATAAATAATGTAAAATTAATGAAAATAATAAAAATAATGAAAAGAGTATTTCACCAGAAAAATATGATTTTTCTGTGTAAATTTAGCTTTTTAAACATTATTCTACAATCCATTTATTTTTTTCTTTTTAGGTCTTAATAGTTAGTAAAGCAGTTCTCTGCTTTATCAAGAAGAGAATACCTAGTTCTATTCACCGATAAAGACAATCCTTGTTTCACACTGTCTTAGTCCTCATGTAAAGGTACCATGTGGACAGATCTGAAATGTGCTCACTCATGTGCCTTACTTTGAATGGCCTCTTGTTCCCAGTCGCCGAGTCGTCAAGAGGGGAAACTTTTGACGAATTGTCTGAAATGAAAGTCAATTACTTTAGTTTTCACAAGGTGTGTGGTTCTATTGCAAGCCTCTCACGACCAATTAATTCTAGAAAACAAATGCTGAGCTTTGAGTAAATACTTAGTCTGGAAAAAACAATGTCATGCACATATTGATACATAATGACACGGCTGCACAGGGAGAGAGGGGTTTTTTTGATGATATTGTTTCATTGTCCTTTTCTCAATTTCCAAAGCAGATTATACCCATATGTGCTCTTGCTTGATGTTATTACTAGAACAATTATTACTTTATTTATATAAATAAAGTTTCCAAATTCTTCTTCTTTGTGGGAAGATCTGGGTTTCTTTATAGTAATTCTTTGCAGAGATTTATCCAAATTAAATATCTATCTCCAGCTCTGAAAGGACATGGAAATTTTCTTTGTCTTACCAGATCTCCACAGCAGTGTTTTAAATTTTTTATTTTCTGTGGTTTCAGATTTTAGTGTTTTAAATTCTTTTCCTCTAAACTGGCTAAAAATTAGCGCTTGATTAATGAACAAAAATCTCTTCTGCATAAAACAGCAGTTTTAATGTGAATCTTAGGAGATCTAGACATGATCTTCTAAAGACTCCATGGCAAACTTTATGCATTAATATGCATCAATTTCTTGAGGACTGGTTCTGTAGTTTTTATCACATCCTCAGTGTTTCATGGCTCCCCAAACAGTTAAGAATTACTATCATAAGGAGGCCTAGTAAAATATTACAGCTAAAATGGATGTTAGAAGTCATCTTATGCAACTCCTCATTTTATAGAATGAGTGAACTGAGTTTTGAGGAGATTAAGTGCTTTTCAGGTCTCCCAACAAATTAGAGCCTAGGCTGGAACCAAAATCACTGGATTACCATGCCCTTATCAAACTGTGTGCTGTAAACAGATAAGTTTTCAAAATAAATTCATAAATTATTTTATTTTTAAAAAAAACTGAGAAGCCAGACCATAGTCATCATTATTTTCTAATACAATGAGTCCCTCTACAGGTTAGAATTTGGATTTCAGTTGATAAGAGATGTAATAGTTGAGATCTAAACTTCCAATTTTTCTGGGATATCTGAGATTTCAAGACAATAGAGTAGGACAAGAATCTCAAAAACCAAGACTTTCTCAAGAGATAGATACTATTTCCAAATTCTTAAAATGAGTCCTATGTATGTAAATACAGTAGCATTCAGTTATAGCAATTCCCATCCTAACCACACAGGTTCAGTAAAAACGAATGTTTTTAAAGGAGAGAAATTTAACCAATCCCGTCACAACATCTCAGGAGTTTGGGGTGTAAATATACTTAAGAGCAAATGGAGAATTAAGAGAACTGTTTATGAGATAGAATAAATGCAATCACCAAATATATTAACGAGATACTTGTCATTTCCACTTGATTTTGCTTCTCAGTACAGGCCATATAATTCTTTTTAATGTATCCCTCTTTGAAGGGAATGAAGCTTATTTGAAGCTTCTTTTAAGGTCACATTAAATCTGGTAGCCAGGGTTCTAATATTTAAAACATACAGAATTACAGTTCAAGGTAAAACAAATAGTAGGTAAAATCTACATTAAACATATAGCAGTTCCAAATGCAGTCTTTAAGAGATTTCATTTACAAAACAGATTTCTTAATATTCTGTAAGAAAACTTGAACAGTTAAGTTTGTTTCCATACTGTTTGCCTCACACGACTTCAGTTGTAAGGTAGTATAGCCAAAATGTGTTATTTACCTTTCCAAAGGTGGCCGCGCAGGCTGGCTCTAATTTCTCTTTCCTGCAGAAATCTAAGTAGTGTGCATAAAGGATGCACCGTGGTAAGCAAACTCCTTCACATACAATGTAATTCTCTTCAAGCCTAAGAAAAAGGGCAAAGAATTAGTTCAAACCTTTTCTTTATTTCTTCTTTCCTTCCCCCTCTCACATTGTTTTACTGCTCCCTTTGAACACAGACTCTATATAAAAGTGTTCATGTTCTTTTATTCTGGATAATATTGAAAATATGATCACAAGGATTAAAGTTAGAAGAGCAAGAACCTCAATGAACACCTGTTAGTGCAGTTAAAACACCCACGGCTAAGACAAAATCACTTCTGCCTGGTCCACCTGCCTGAATAAGCCTTACTTCTGAGTAAATCTTCACTGTTCATCATGCTTTGCTCTGTGATATCCAAATATGAATGGTGAAATTGAAGGTGATGGATTTTTAAAATAACATTGTCGAGAGGCTTCCTACAATCTCTTACTTTCACTCCCAAACTGGCTCTGAACATTGAATAGTTACGGAAGTATGGTGACACATTTATTTGCAAAATACATAAGAATACATTAACTGTAAGTTTGAAATAGTACCAGTTTACCTCTATCTCTACCCTTTTTTGCTGTAATTAGTACTTATCATTACCTAAAAGATCCTGTACTCACGAAACATAATGTTATTCTCTATGGATGCCGCCAAACGTGACACTAAATTCGGTTCTATATTATAAACATAATCATATAATCTTTGAAAATTTAGAAATAATTCCACTTAATTTGGATACCAGCAATTGCAATTGCACACAATTTATATAAAGGTAATAACATATATTTAAGTGTTACAAATACCTGAACAGCCATCAAGAAATCAGAACTTGTGGATTCTAGTCTCAATTCTTCCACCCTTTCAGTAGACGATAATGGCTAAAATTTACTTACTTTCTTTTTATGTACAGTAAGATCATAATTAGTACTATACAAGAGCAACACAATATAGAATATACATTTAGGTTAAAATTGAGTGAAACTCTTCAAGATCTCTGATTTAACATGTTCCCAAGGTGCGTGAGATAAAAGCTACAGGATGTTTCCTGGGATTTGGTTCTTTTTTTCCTTTGTCTTAGAAAGATGGAAATCCCAGTAAAATTTACATACACAAAACCAAACACCTAGTTGACAGTGAAAATTGAAGCTACTCAGGCACTTTAATTTTTAATTCTAATTTTTAACATCCCCACTCTAATCTGTAGTCGTAAGGGAAAATTATCAAAAGGTAAATAACTCATGTAGGTTTTTTTAAAACTATATATCTCTGGGAGGGGGTGAGAGTGTGGAAAGTTCAAACAAAAATGATGACATTTTATAGTCTCAAAACATATGAAAATTACTGAGAAATATTCAACTGTTTTAACTATATTTAAATGACACATATAATGTCCACTTTTTCATCTGGCTGTATTGATATTGTTGGCATTGTTTTTGTCTTCAAAATACTGACTAATCCTAGACATAAATACAATCTTAATTTTGGATATGACTTTTTTCTTTAATTGTAATGTATTTATATTTATAAAATAAAAACCCATTTGTTTCCATTCATTCAAATTGAATGGAAGTGATCATTCAAAAAGCCTTCATAATATATCTGAAGTCAAAACCTTTTTGCTCCAATTATCCTAAAGAAAATAGCTGTTTCCTAAATATTTAAGATAATTAGCTCAATTATTTACTGCCCTAGTATATTCTCAACTAATAAATGAAATATCAATTTCAATAGATTAGCCATAATTTTAGAAGGATATTAAACTTATATTTCAAATGTTTGGAAGAATTAAGGACACAATCACAAACAGTATATGCAAATTGTAATTCAATGTTTAAATGAAATAAAATGTACTAGTTTTTATTAAGATACTGCTTTTTCTATTGTATTTTTTTAAGATTTAGATCACATTTTACATATAAACAGATTGTGTAACTTATTAGCAAATAGACATTTTTACTTATTTGCATCCTATTTGGAATTTGGGAGGAAATTTCTTTACCCTACATAGGGAAGTTTAATATTATGTTTTTACTTTAGATTCCTCTTCCTTTTGAAACAATATTATAAAAGTTTCTGTAGGACTTTTACTTAGAGAGCCTACTGATAAACTCTTGGTTTTAGAAGATTTTCCATAAAATCTAATTAGTGATATTTCACTGTAATAAATCATATATAAAAGCTACTTTTAAAATAGTTGAATATTTATTTAAGTTAATAGCACCATTTTAACTGATTGATCTATGTCTTCTAGTTCAAACATATTTCATCTTATGGCTGAATTGATACACAACTGATACACAATTTTGAATTTGCACTCTATGGTAAAAGGTAGGGTTAAGATCCTTCCTCTTTTTAACTTATTTTTTAAGAATCATGTTTTATAAACATAAAAGCTTATGAGTTGATTGCATGTTGAACAAGTCATTAAAATTCATTATTGCTTACATTCAAAGGAATTACAATAATGAAACTACAACAAAGAAATTACAAAATTACAAAGAAGTTAGCCAATAATGAACAAAGTGATGGTTTTTATTTGCATTGCAGATCATTTTTCACCTTTACCAGAATATGTCTCTATACAAAACATTCAGTGAAAACAATTTTTGGATGAATTTCTAATTGGTCTTTTAAACTCCTGCAAGAACGTTTGAGAGAACCAAATGGAAAAAAGCAAAGAATCTGAATATACTGACTTTCAAAATTCAAGGGTACCCTTGAGCGAGCCTTACCACTGCAGGGTGAGCTGGGTCTGCTTCTTTTTATCCTTCATAATCTGCGTGATGGTTTTCTTCTGTGAGAGGTGTGGATCGGTTGCTTTAGTTTTGCTGTCTGGATTATCCGCATCCTCTTCTTCGGAGGAAAAGTTACCATTGCTTAAATGCATTTCTAATTGCCAGTTGAAAAGATAAAGAAAACCAGAATATAAAATCAATTAATTAGCTCTAAATGTATCTTGGCGTCAAACGGGGTGGTCTATGGGGGGTTCGGAGGAGAGTTATACAAAATCCCTTAGACTTAATTTCTATTCGACCAGCATTTTCCTAGGGGAAACACATGTACGTTTGCGATGTGTTTATCATTGGAGGCCCTTTTAAAACTACATCCGAGTCCCAGTCACGTCCCGGGAGGGCAGAGCACTCACCGGCTTTAACTCCCCCGGGCAGCTCCGAGTCGTCCGCTTTCTCCCCGCTGCCCAGCTCGCGCCCCGGCTGCGCTTCGCCCGTCAGGTACACCCTTTCTTCGGGGTAAACGAGCAAACCCTTGCCCAGGAGCTGCACACAACACTCCTGGACTTCGGGGGAAACCGGGGGAGAAGCCTGCGCCTGCAGGAAGGCGTCTTCCAGCTCCGGGACCTTGGCCATCCTCCTGGCCGCCGAGACTTGGGCGCCAGCCGCTCGACCGGCGCCCAGCGGAGCCGGGAGGCCGGGGCGGGGCGGGGCGGGGCGGGGCTGCGGACCCCGGGCCGCTGGGGCGGAGGCGGAGGCCGCGGCTCGGGATCCCCCGGGCGTCGCGGAGAAGGAAGGCCCGGCCCAGGGGCAGCTCTGACAGCCCAGGGAACCGGGTGGGCCGAGGCGGGACTGCCCGTCTCCACCTGCCTGCCATCCTGACAGATGCTCCGCTCAGAACTCACTTCTCACCTGCGCGAGTCAAGCCTGAGCAATGAAGTCCCTTTCCCCACATCTCTTCCCTCTGTTTCCTCTTCTCCCATCTTGAGCTGGGACCGAGGACACTTTTCCACACCCAAAGCTCTCCAAGGAACCAAGAAAGCGACACTGTCATCTCGGGGTGGGGTGGGGGGCCGAGGGAGGGGAGAAGCAACTCTCCCCACCTCTACTCTCGGGTGACATCAAGGATGCTTCAGGGGACTGCCCTGATTCTGCACGCCCAGGCCGGAGGAGGGGGACCTCAGAGCACCGCTCAGTCTTTGCAGAACATGGTCTGGGCTGATTTATTCCCAGAGTAATCCTGGGCGGTGGGGGGTGGGGAGTGGTAAGGGGTCTTCTCAGTGACCCGGACAGACGCCATCTCGGCCCACTAGTGGGAAGACTGCCTTGCTCCCCAGCGCAGAATGCCTGCCTCTCTGCCCTCTGGGGATCTGGCTCTGAGCTTAGAGGAAAAGATGCATCCACTCTCTACGTATTTTGTAATTTAAACGCATCCCTGGCGATTCCTCACCCCTCATACCTGGTAGTAGTGCAATGGACCATTGCGGAAATGAAAAAATGAAGTTGCCACATTTCATTTCCAATCTAAAATGCCGAGATAGTCGTGTATGGGGGAAAATATCTTGTTCTTTCTTTAAGGAGAAATCAGTAGACTTGGGCTCTGTGTTGCCCCATTGACACCGAATCTTTCCTTCCTTCCACCTTCTGTTCTTTTGACAGATATTGCCCTGTGCTCACTATCTATATGTTTGGTGCTCTCCAGAGAGAGCAAATATCTTGCTTTCATTCACACTTCTTCACCACAATCTGCAGCCTGCCATCCTCATTTGGAGCTTAGTAAGATAGATCACTCCTGAAATTTAACAATATTAAACTATATTATATCCAAATATAACATGGAAAAAGCAAAATGGGACCCAAGGTGGTGGATGGCTGAAGGGTGGATTATAGGTGGGAGTAAAACAATCTAAGAGCATTACTTTGCCAAAGTGGCTAACATTATGAGTACATTTGACCCTTACCCATTTTTCAGCGTAACTTATGGAAAAGTCACCACTTCTCTGTCAGAGATTTTCTCCTGGTACCTCCAGAGCCTGGATCTAGGTTGGGGCAGTCCAGCTATCCAGGCAACCAAAGCTCTAAGTCTATACCACCATCACTCCCTACAACCTTGAGTATCAGTCTCCTCCACCCAGTACCCTGTCTCTGTAAAGCCTCAGAGTTTTCTCAGTCCATGGGGCTCAGTCCTACAATGATAAAGTTTAGAATGTCCCTTCTTTACAGAAACACCCTCAGACTCACTCTATAAAGGAAGTCCTCGTGGTTAACTGTACACAGAAAGACTCTGTCCACTTGTATCACATAATCAGAAGAAAAACATTCAAAAAAATTACTAGGATTTAAAAATAGCTTTTTAAAAATATCACTTGATGGACAGGTTGTATGTGTGTGTGTATGTCATACGGACACTAAGTGAATATCTGGCAATTATCCAGTTGAATTGATCAGCGAAAACACAAACTGTTTAAGGCCCCAAGTGAATTTCTTGCTTTATTTTTAAGTAAACTCTTTCCCCTAACAAAATAATATGTAAGTTCTTTGTACTACTGGTCAGAAATAAAAATCTGAAAGACTTATCATAAGTGAAGAGCTTGAATCAGTAATAAAAACATTTCCAACAATAAAAGCCTAGGACAAGAGGACTTGAATGCTGAATTATACCAGATGTTTAAAAAAGAGTTCATACCAATCCCTGTCAGATGCAGTAAGAGTGGTGTTCTGAAAAGGGGGGGAAAAAAGCTTTTATCATCCTAAACTGCCATTTGTGATTATCATAATTTGAGCTCCTAAGAAAAATGATTTAGAGACATAAGACTGATAAGCAAGTTAAAAAAAAAAATCCTAGGCAGGAAAATAGGTAAATATAGAAAATGATCTTTTAAAATACTGCTTCTAAGCATTTTGGTTTTTGTATTCCTTTAAGAAATTTGCATAAGCCATAGATTCTCTTCCCAGAAGATAAAAGCACATGCATACACTCACATACGCACATACAAATTCTGTATGCAGTACAGATCTCAAAGAATATCTGAAAAAGTTTACTGTTTGAATAAAACAACCCAACAATATACAAGAAAGCAGATTCTTGGAAGTTCCCAAATGAGAGTATCTTCATGACTGGCTGCTGCTAAGTCGCTTCAGTCATATCTGACTCTGTGCGACCCCATAGACAGCAGCCCACCAGGCTCCCCCGTCCCTGGGATTCTCCAGGCAAGAACACTGGAGTGGGTTGCCATTTCCTTCTCCAATGCATGGAAATAAAAAGTGAAAGTGAAGTCGCTTAGTCATGTCCGACTCTTAGCGACCCGATGGACTGCAGCCCACCAGGCTCCTCCATCCATGGGATTTTCCAGGCAAGAGTACGGGAGTAGGGTGCCATTGCCTTCTCTGGCTTCATGACTGGAGGTACCACATTAAAGGGAAAAGGAATTTGGAGTCAGATACACTGACACTCATTCTCCTAGTGACTCTGGGCACTTAACCTTTCTGTTTCTTTCTCTCTAAACTGGAAAAAATAGTAGCTATCTATAGCAGACTCATGGGTGCTTTCTCAGATCCTCTTGGGTCCACCTTACATTTGTGAACCACACTTTCTCCAGCTTCAATTTCCTTTTATTTCCAGTAACCAGCTCTACCACCCACTGCCTGAAAGAACCTGAGACTCTTCTTTGGAGGAACTGCCCTAGGCTACTAGACAACCTTTGCCCATAGGCAGAGTGAGCCCCAGTACCTCAGTGTTTATACGTCCCCTGGATAGCCCTTAGCCAATGACTGACGATTAAGGAAAATAAAAGTCTAGCTCATTGACCTCGTGCTGGATAAATATGAGCTGCAGTTTACAATCCAGATTTCCTCTGTGGGATCAGGCTGAAGCATCATCTGCTGGGCTGTTCCTGGAAGCCTGGTTTTTTTCTGTTTTTCCTTTTTAAAATTTTATTAGCTTTTTAAATTAGAGGATAACCAATTTATGATATTATGATGGTTTTTGCCATACTTTGACATGAATCCGCATTAGGTATCCGTATGTCCCCTCCCTCTTGAAACCCTTCCTACCTTCCTCCCTACTGTTCTCTCATATCATCCCACCCTCTCCTTCCCCACTGTGTCCAAAATGTCCATGCCTTCTTTCCTGCCCTGCAAGTAGGATCACCAGTACTATCTAGATTCCGTATACATGTGTTAATACATGACATTTGTCCTTTTCTGACTTAACTTCACTTTGTATAATAGGCTCTAGGTTCCTCCACCTCATTAGAACTGACTCAAATGCATTCCTTTTTATAGCTGAGTAATATTCCATTGTGTATATGTACCACAACTTCCTTATCCATTCATCTGTTGATGGACATCTAGGTTGTGGAAACACATTCTTATTTGGCTTCTTCCTCTTCTCTGTCCTGCCCCATCCTTTGTTTCTCCTTGAAACAGTTTCTTAAAAATCACATTTGTAGATGACTGCTTGACTCATGTTCTGCTGACATAAGATACCACCCTATAGCACAGATGTAAGAATTAAATAAAACATCGTGAAAAAGAACCTAGGTGTGTTCTTTTTTATGACAGTGACTGGAACAGTTAAGCACTCAATAAAAGGTATCCATAGTTTTATTCTGAAACTTTAGATCTTTTTTTAGCTCCATAGGCAAAAAAGAAAAATAAATTTTCTCTTTCATTGCAGAATGATTCTGAGAAACATTTTGCTCCTTGCCCAGACTCTTTCTGGGCTTTTGAATTTGATGCTCTTCCTCACACTTCTAATATATAAAAAAATTAACTCAAAATGAATCAGAGACCTAAATATAAGAGCTAAAACTGTACAGCTCTTAAAAGGAAATCTAAGTATAAATCTGCATGTCCTTAGAGTAAGCAGATATTTCTTAAATATAATACCAAAAGCACAGCAACAAACAAAAAAAGATGAACTGTACTAAACTGTGTACATCAAGGAACACACTATCAAGAAAGTGAAAACACATAGAATGACAGAACAGTTAAAAATCACTTATCTGATAAAGATCTAGTACCCAAAATATCTAAATAATTGTTATAACTCCACAATGAAAAGATAGCAGCCCAATTTATAGACGGACCTAAGATATGAATAGACATTTCTTCAAAGAAGGTAAATAAATGTCCAATAAACACATGAAAGGATGTTCAATATCATTATCCTTCAGTTCAGTTCAGTTCAGTCACTCAGTCGTGTCCGACTCGTTGCGACCCCATAAATCGCAGCATGCCAGGCCTCCCTGTCCATCACCAACTCCCAGAATTCACTCAGACTCACGTTCATCGAGTCAGTGATGCCATCCAGCCATCTCATCCTCGGTCGTCCTCTTCTCCTCCTGCCCCCAATCGCTCCCAGCATCAGTCTTTTCCAATGAGTCAGCTCTTCGCATGAGGTGGCCAAAGTACTGGAGTTTCAGCTTTAGCATCATTCCTTCCAAAGAAATCCCAGGGCTGATCTCCTTCAGAATGGACTGGTTGGATCTCCTTGCAATTTCATTAGTGTCTTATAATTTTCTGTATACAGTTTTTTTGTCTCCTTAGGTAAGTTTATTCCTAGATCTTTTATTCTTTTTGTTGCAATGGTGAATGGGATCAATTCCTTAATTTCTCTTCTGATTTTTCATTATTAGTATATAGAAATGCAATTGATTTGTATATTGATTTTATATCCTGAAACTTTGCTAAATTCACTGATTAGCTCTAATAACTTTCTGATACTATCTTTAGGGTTTTAATGTACAGTATCATGTCATCTGCAAAGAGTGAGAGCTTTACTTCTTTTCCGATCTGGATTCCTTTTATTTATTTTTCTTCTCTGATTGCTGTAGCTAGGACTTCCAGAACTATGTTGAATAATAGTGGCAAAAGTGGACACTCTTGTCTTGTTCCTATCTTAAGTGGAATGCTTTCAGTTTTTCACTACTGAGAATAATGTTTGGTGTAGGCTTATCATATATCACCTTAACTATGTTGAGGTAGGTTCCTTGTATGCCCATTTTTTGAAGAGTTTTGATCATAAATGGGTGCTGAATTTTGTCAAAGGCTTTTTCTGTATCCATTGAGATTATCATATGATTTTTATCTTTCAATTTGTTAATATAGTGTATCACATTGATTGATTTGTGTATATTGAAGAATCCTTGCATCCTTGGATGAAAGGATGCAACCCAACTTGATCGTGGTGTATAAGCTTCTTGATGTTTTGCTGAATTCTGTTTGCTAAAATTTTGTTGAGGATTTTTGCATCTATGTTAATCAGTGATATTCGTCTATAGTTTTCTTTTTTTGTGTTGTGTTTGTCTGATTTTCATATCAGGGTGATGGTGACCTCATAAGATGAGTTCGAAAGTGTTCCTTCCTCTGCAATTTTTTGAAAGAGTTTTACAAGGATAGGCATTAGCTCTTCTCTAAATGTTTGCTAGAATTCTCCTGTAAAGCCATCTGGTCCTGGGCTTTTGTTTTTTGGGAGATTTTTGATCACAGCTTCAATTTCAGTGCTTGCAATTGGGTTGTTCATAATTTCTATTCCATCCTGGTTCAGTCTTGGAAAATTGAACTTTTCTAAGAATCTGTCCATTCTTCCAGGTGATCTATTTTATTGCCATATGGTTGTTCTCAATAGTCTCTTATAATCCTTTGTATTTCTGCATCGTCTGTTGTAACCTCTCCTTCATTTCTAATTTTGTTGATTTGATTCTTCTCTCTTGTTTTCTGGATAAGTCTGGCTAAAGGTTTGCCAATTTTGTTTATCTTCTCAAAGAACCAGCTTTTGGTTTTATTAATCTTTGCTCTTGTTTCTTTCATTTCTTTTTTGTTTATTTCTGCTCAGGCCTTCATGATTTCTTTCCTTCTACTAATTTTGGTTTTGTTGTTGTTGTTCTTTTTCCCCTTGTTTTAGGTGTGAAGTTAGGTTGTCTATTTGAGGTTTTTCTTGTTTCTTGAAGTAGGGTTGTATTGCTATAAACTTCCCTCTTAGAACTGCTTTCACTGTATCCCAAAGGTTTTAAGTTGTCATGTTTTCATTGTCATTTGTTTCTAGAAATTTTTTGATTTCCCTTTTGAGTTCTTCATTAACTTGTTGGTTATTCAGAAACGTGTTGTTTAATCTCCATGTATTTGTGCTTCTTACAGTTTTTTTCTTGTAATTGATATCTAGCCTCATAGCACTGTGGTCAGAGAAGATGCTTAATATGATTTTAATTTTCTTAAATTTACTGAGATTTGATTTGTGACCCAAGATGTGGTCTATCCTGGAGAATGTTCCATGTGCACTTGAGAAGAAAGTGTATTTTTCTGCATTTGGATGGAATGTCCTGAAGATATCAATGAGATCCATCTCATCTAATGTGTCATTTAAGACTTGTGTTTCCTTATTAACTTTCTGTTTTGATGATCTGTCCATTGGTGTGAGTGGGGTGTTAAAGTCCCTTACTACTATCATGTTACTGTCAATTTCTCCTTTTATGTCTGTTAGTGTCTGTCTTATGTATTGAGGTGCTCCTATGTTGGGTGCATAGATATTTACAATTGTTATGTCCTCCTCTTGGATTGATCCCTTGATCATTAGGTAGTGCCCTTCCTTATTTCTTGTAATATTCTTTATTTTAAGGTCTATTTTGTCTGATATGAGGATTGCTACTCCAGGTGATAAACAAAGGTCTGGACTAGGAAAATGGCAGTGAAAACAGAAAAGAAAGGAGTGATTCAAGAACATATTGAGGATGCATACAGGGTGATGCTGATAGATTTCTTTACAGTATTAGCTCCTAATGATTCATGAATTCTCCACCCATGCCTTTGGGAAATCCCCTATGTTGAGTCTGAACATGTCTATTAGCAAACATGCAAGCAGAGTCTTGAAAAGCACCTAATATATATTGAATCTCCAGTTCTCTTGATGATGCTGGAAACCTTGATACACCACCATGTGGCCAAGCCCAGGCTAGCCTGCTAGAGACACGTCAGATCCATCACTCCAGTGACACCCAGAGTTAATTAATAACAAGAACCAACTGCTAGACATGTGAGTGATCTAAAAGAA
This sequence comes from Ovis aries, assembly GCF_016772045.2. Taxonomy (NCBI): domain Eukaryota; kingdom Metazoa; phylum Chordata; class Mammalia; order Artiodactyla; family Bovidae; genus Ovis; species Ovis aries. The sequence continues at coordinate 21,018,841 of NC_056061.1, forward strand.
GCCAATCTGAGGTAACTAGTCTCCAGCTGACTTGCCAGCTGAGTGCAACTTCATGAGTGAGTCTCAGTGAAGTCCAGCCCAGCTGAGCTCAACCCAAATTGCTGACCTATAAATTTGTGCACTAATAAACGATTGTGGCTTTATGCCAGTAAAGTTTGGGGTGGTTTGTTACATGTCAAAATCTCACTGATTTAATGATGGATCGGTGATAGCCTTGCATATTGCAAAAAGTTTGTTGAACTTTTAGACACTTTAGAAGTAGCAGTAGCTTGTGGGAAAGCAATTTGGCTAGTATATGTGGACGAATTTTTATTTGGTTTTCATGGGGTTTTGGCTTGTGTGTATTTTTTTTTTTAAGAAGAAGAAGAATAGAACTCAAAGGTGTGGGAGATTTGAGTAATAAAACTTACTTCAAAGAGTTCATAAAGATTAAATTCAAAAATATACACAAGAACACCAAATGAAAAATAACCATTGCATCTACTTATGCAAACCATACATATTTTATTTTTTTTCTTGACTTTTTAAGGAAATTCACACTAAACACACAGAGAGATCTACATATGCATCCCATTTTCCAGAGAAGCAACATGGAGTGCCCAGTACAGCAAAACAACTCTGTAAAGTTTCTGGCTGCAAGTGGAATATAATTTTCAGAGGCACATCTCCTTCTATCCCCAAGCCCAGCAAATTCTGCACTTGCTTCTTCAAAGTGAAGAGTCTGTACAGAGACACACTCTATGGATATACGCAGAAAAAAAGAAGTGTGCACACTAAATCCTCTGAATAAATTAAGCACATTTGAGAGCTAAACAAACTCTATTCATTTGAAAACTTTTCATTACAGTATTATACTTACCACACATTTTCCTAGTGGCCTTGCAGCTGAAATGCCTATTATTTCAGATAAATAAATTATGTAAAAATATGTTAATTAGCCAACATTTAATTTCAAAATATAATGTGTAGTATATAAGATGAAAACAATACAGTGCCCCAGGGCAAAAAAATAAATAAAAGCAAAAATAAAGAAATGGGACCTAATCAAACGTATAAGCTTTTGAACAGCCAAATAAACCATAAACAAAAAAAAGACAATCTAAAGAATGGCAGAAAAAAATCACAAACAATGTGAAAGACAGAGGCTTAATTTCCAAAATATACAAACAGCCCATAGAGCTCAATAACAAGATAACCAAGTAACCCAATGAAAAAATGGCAGAAAACCTAAATAAGCATTTCTCTGAAGAAGATATACAGATGGACAATGGGTACATGAAAAGATGCTCAAAATTGCTATTATAATTAGAGACATGCAAATCAAAACTACAATGAGGTATCACCTTACATCAGTCAGAATCAGTTCAGTTCAGTTCAGTTCAGTTCAGTCACTCTGTTGTGTCCGACTCTTTGCAACCCCATGAATCGCAGCACGCTAGACCTCCCTGTCTGTCACCAACTCCCGGAGTTTACTCAAACTCATGTCCATCGGGTCGGAGATGCCATCCAGCCATCTAATTCTCGGTCGTCCCCTTCTCCTCCTGCCCACAATCCCTCCCAGCATCAGAGTCTTTTCCAATGAGTCAACTCTTCGCATGAGGTGGCCAAAGTACTGGAGTTTCAGCTTTAGCATCAGTCTTTCCAAAGAACACCCAGGACTGATCTCCTTTAGGATGGGCTGGTTGGACCTCCTTGCAGTCCAAAGGACTCTCAAGAGTCTTCTCCAACACCACAGTTCAAAAGCATCAATTCTTCAGCATTCAGCTTTCTTCACAGTCCAACTCTTATATCCATACATGACTGTATGGAAAACCATATGGAAAAACCATACCCTTGACTAGACAGTCCTTTGTTGGCAAAGTAATATCTCTGTTTTTGAATATGCTATCTAGGTTGGTCATAACTTTCCTTCCAAGGAGGTAGCATCTTTTAATTTCATGGCTGCAATCACCATCTGCAGTGATTTTGGAGCCCAAAAAAATAAAGTCTGACACTGTTTCCACTGTTTCCCATGAAGTGATGGGACCAGATGCCATGATCTTCATTTTCTGAATGTTGAGCTTTAAGCCAACTTTTGCACTCTCCTCTTTCACTTTCATCAAGAGGCTTTTTAGTTCCTCTTCACTTTCTGCCATAAGGGTGGTGTCATTGGCATATCTGAGGTTATTGGTATTTCTCTCGGCAATCTTGATTCCAGCTTAAGCTTCTTCCAGTCCAGCGTTTCTCATGATGTACTCTGCATATAAGTTAAATAAGCAGGGTGACAATATACAGCCTTGACATACTCCTTTTCCTATTTGGAACCAGTCTGTTGTTGTTCCATGTCCAGTTCTAACTGTTGCTTCCTGACCTGCATATAGGTTTCTCAAGAGGCAGGTCAGGTGGTCTGTATTCCCATCTCTTTCAGAATTTTCCACAGTTTATTGTGATCCACACAGTCAAAGGCTTTGGCGTAGCCAATAAAGCAGAAATAGATGTTTTTCTGGAACTCTCTTGCTTTTTTGATGATCCAGCGGATGTTGGCAATTTGATCTCTGATTCCTCTGCCTTTTCTAAATCCAGCTTGAACATCAGGAATTTCACGGTTCATGTACTGCTGAAGCCTGGCTTGGAGAATTTTGAGCATTACTTTACTAGCATGTGAGATGAGTGCAATTGTGAGGTAGTTTGAGCATTCTTTGGCATTGCCTTTCTTTGGGATTAGAATGAAAACTGACCTCTTCTAGTCCTGTGGCCACTGCTGAGTTTTCCAAATTTGCTGGCATATTGAGTGCAGCACTTTCACAGCATCATCTTTCAGGATTTGAAATAGCTCAACTGGAATTCCATCACCTCCACTAGCTTTGTTATAGCGATGCTTTCTAAGGCCCACTTGACTTCACATTCCAGGATGTCTGGCTCTAGATGAGTGATCATGCCATCGTGATTATCTGGGTCATGAAGCTCTTTTCTGTACAGTTCTTCTGTGTATTCTTGCCACCTCTTCTTAGTATCTTCTGCTTCTGTTTCTTTTATGAAGACCTACAAGACCTTTTAGAAGTAACACCCAAGAAAGATGTCCTTTTCATTATTGGGAACTGGAATGCAAAAGTAGGAAGTCAAGAAACACCTGGAGTAACAGGCAGATTTGGCCTTGGAGTACGGAATGAAGCAGGGCAAAGGCTAACAAAGTTTTGCCAAGAGAACACACTGGTCATAGCAAACACCATCTTCCAACAACACAAGAGAGGACTCTACACATTGACTTCACCAGATGGTCAACACCAAAATCAGATTGATTATATTCTTTGCAGCCAAAGATGGAGAAGCTCTATACTGTCAATAAAAACAAGACCGGGAGCTGACTGTGGCTCAGATCATGAACTCCCTATTGCCAAATTCAGACTTAAAGAAAGTCGGGAAAACCACTAGACCATTCATGTATGACCTAAATCAAATCCCTTATGATTATACAGTGGAAGTGAGAAATAGATTTAAGGGCCTAGATTTGATAGACAGAGTGCCTGATGAACTATGGAAGGAAGTTCATGACATTGTACAGAAGACAGGGATCAAGACCATCCCCATGGAAAAGAAATGCAAAAAAGCAAAATGGCTCTCTGAGAAGGCCTTACAAATAGCTGTGAAAAGAAGAGAAGTGAAAAGCAAAGGAGAAAAGGAAAGATATAAGCATCTGAATGCAGAGTTCCAAAGAATAGCCAGGAGAGATAAGAAAGCCTTCCTCAGTGATCAATGCAAAGAAATAGAGGAAAACAACAGAATGGGAAAGACTAGAGATCTCTTCAAGAAAATTAGAGACACCAAGGGAACATTTCATGCAAAGATGGGCTTGATAAAGGACAGAAATGGTAGGGACCTAACAGAAGCAGAAGATATTTAGAAGAGGTGTATTCTTATACACAGAAGAATTGTACAAAAAAGAGCTTCATGACCCAGCTAATCAGTCAGAATAGGAATTATCAAAAAGTCTACAAATAATAAACACTAGGGAGGGTGTGGAGAAAAGGGAAACCTTTTACACTGTTGGTGGGAAAGTAAGTTGGCGAAGCCACTATGGAGAACTTCCCTGGTGGCTCAGAGGTTAAAGCGGCTGTCTGGAATGCGGGAGACCTGGGTTCGATCCCTGGGTCAGGAAGATCCCCTGGAGAAGGAAATGGCAACCCACTCCAGTACTCTTGCCTGGAGAATCCCATGGAGGGAGAATCCCATGGAGGGAGGAGCCTGGTAGGCTATAGTCCATGGGGTCTCAAAAGAGTTGGACATGACTGAGTGACTTCACTTTCACTTTTCATGGAGGTTCCTTAAAAAACTAATACTAGAGTTACCATATGATCCAATAATCTCACTCCTGGGCCTATATCCAGAGAAGATGAAAATTAATTTGAAAAGATAATGTATGCCAATGTTAAAAGCAGCATTAATTACTAATAGCCCAGACACGGAAACAACCTAAGCACCCATCAACAGATGAATGGATAAAGAAGATATGTTATGTGTATGTATGCGTGTGTATATGTATATGTAGTGGGATATCACTAACCATAAAAAAAGAATAAAATAATGCCATTTGCAGCAACATGGGTGGACTTAGAAATGATCACATTAAGAGAAATAAGTTGGGCAGAGAAAGATAAATATCATGATATACTTATATGTGGAATCTTAAAAAATGATACAAAAGAGTTTATTTACAAAACAGAAACAGACTCACAGACCCACAGAACAAACTTATAATTACCAGAAGGGAAAAGGGGGAAGGACAGATAAATTAGGAGCTTGGGATTAACAGATACAAACTACTATATATAAAATGGGTAAACAAGGACCTACGGTATATCACAGGGAATTATATTCAATATCTTATAATAACCTATATGGAAAATCACTTTGCTGTACACCTGAAACTAACACAATATTGGGAATCAACTATATTTTAATTTAAAAAATCCAAAAGTGAAAACAGTAAACAACTTCATGTCATATCAGTGCTTACTTGGGAGAAATGGGCAAAACCAGAAATGCTTTTTAGTCCTAATATTCTCACCGAAACAAGGCAAATAATTAAAAGATTATATTGTAAGTATGAATTTTCAGTTATGTTATATATACTGTCATGGAAAATTTTGAAGAAATTAAATTATCTAAAATTTAAGGTAGGATACATGATTTATCATAATTTCATCCTTATATTTAACCAAAAAAAAATCAATAGTATACTTAGTTCAATAGTATACTTAGTATACTAGGTATACTTTCTGTTTATCATTGCCCAGTTGTGACATACAAGCTAAATGATACCCTTACTTAAAATTTCTGTTCCATGAATATTGAAGATTGTAGCTTTTATTTTTTCTCAACCTTTCCATTTTTGTATTTTATAAAATTAACATGTGAATAATTGATTACAATGACTTTATTGTATATCATCATTTGACTAATAATCACTAGTACTTTTGATGAAATACATTGCTTTTTAATGTAATACTGAAATCAGTAACTCTTTTCAGAACTCATGTAATTTCCTCAAGTTAAACAAGATTAGTTTTGCTTAAATCACTAATTTTGTTACTTGTCACTGAGTGGAATGGACACTATGCCTACTAACTGCAAGCTGTGGTTCTAAGACTGTGTGTACAATATATTTATTCCTCATCTCTCACTGTGTTTGAAAGCTTTTGAGACCAATACATCATCTTTACGGAACAATCTATCAGTTGGAGGAGCTGAGTAAATGTTGCTCTTTCCATGACATATTGCTTTTGGGTGCCAGTAAAGGATAAATAACAATGGGACAACATAATAAGTAAGTAAACATTAGGTCAAAAGAAGAGGTAGGTTGTTAGACCTAATGTAAGGTTTAAAATGGCACTTCTTGAAGTTGGACCATCTGCACCAGAATTACCTGAAGTACATGTGAAATATGCAGATAACCAGGGAATCACTGCAAGAAATAGATTTATCGACATAGTGTCATAAATGTCTCACATCAAGACAAGGAAAATTTGCTTTGTGAAGATATGAGGGAGGAAAATATCTCTCAGCCTTAGCCACAGTCTAAAACCTTAGAAGCATAACAAAGGATCTGTCAACTGGATTTGATTTGGCATCAGCTCATTTGGAATGACAATAGGGAGGAGAGAGTTGGAGAAAGGAGAAGAGAACACATATGGAGGAATAATAATATAATAATAACACATATGGAGGCTGAGGAATAAGAAGGTGATCACAATCTCTCAATAGTCTCAACAGTGCTTTCCTGTTTTTTTCACACCATAGTACATGTAGAAAATGATAATGTTATATCCAACACACTAGGGTAAACAGATGAATCTTCTCACAGACAGAAGTAAGCAGATAAGAGACTCTGAATCCCCTAAAAGAGACTGAGGGGAATCAATACTTTCCCTTGGGGACACTGTGTTGGGAACAGCCATCAGTCTCTCTGTTAGCATGTATATCACTATGCACTGTTACCAATGCCTGGCACTGCCTGCATGTTCTCTGCTTTGAAGAACATAAAAGTTAGTACCAAGAAGTTGCAAGATCTTTCTCTAGCTCCTTATGAAGTCATGGGATAATTTTTTCATTTCCATAGTCAACTAGCGAATGCTATTAAATGAATAGAATACTACATGTGGAGTATTTTTGATTATTATAAGACATAATTTAAATTTGAATGAAATAATTTAATAATTATTATAAAAATATGGAAGAAATGGACAAGTTCTTAGAAAAGTACAACCTTCTAAAACTGAACAAGGAAGAAACAGAAATCACGAACAGGCCAATCATAAACACTTAAATAAAAACTGATAAAAAATCTTCCAACAAAGAAAAGTCCAGGACCAGATGGCATCACAGGCAAATTCTACCAAGTTTCGAGATGAACTAATACCTATCCTGCTCAAACTCTTCCAGAAAATTGCAGAGGAAGGAAAACTCCAAACTCATTCTATAAGGCCACCATCACCCTGATACTGCCACGCTCCTCTGTCCATGGAATTCTCCAGGCAAGAATACTGGAGTGGGTAGCCATTCCCTTCTCCAGAGAATATTCCTGACCCAAGGATTGAACCTGAGTCTCCTGCATTGCAGACAGATTCTTTACTGTCTGAGCCACCAGAGGAAAGATATCATCAAAAAAGAAAATTACAGGCCAATATCCCTGATGAACATAGATGAAAAAATCCTCAACAAAATTCTAGCAAATAGAATCCAACAACACATTAAAGGGATCATACACCATGATCAAGAGGGATTTATCCCAGGATACAAGGATTCTTCAACGTATGCAAATCAACCCCATCAACAAACTGAAAGATAAAAACTATATGATCATCTCAAAAGATGCAGAGAAAGCCTTCACAAAATTCAAAGCCCATTTATGATAAAAACTCTTCAGAAAGTAGGCATAGAAGGAACCTACCTCAACATAATAAAGGCCATATAAGACAAACTCACAGCAAACATTATTCTTGATGGTGAAAAACTGAAAGCATTTCCTTTAAAATCAGGAATAAGACAAGGGTGCCCACTCCCACCACTATTATTTAACATAGTTTTGGAAGTCCTAGCCATGGCAATCAGAGAAGAAAAAGAAATAAAAGGAATCCAGATGGGAAAAGAAGTAGTAAAACTCACGCTATTAGCAGATGACATGATACTATACATAGAAAATCCTAAACGTTCCACCAGAAAATTATTAGTTATTCAATGAAAATAGTGAAGTCACGGGATATAAAATTAATACACAGAAATCCCATGCACTCTTATACAATAACAATGAAAACTTAGAAAGAGAAGGAAACAATTCCATTCACCATTGAAACAAAAAGAATAAAATACCTAGGAATAAACCTACCTAAAGAGACGAAAGACCTATATGCAGAAAACTATAAGACACTGATGAAAGAAATCAAAGATGACACAGCACATGGAGATATATATAATGTTCTTCAATTGAAAGAATCAATATTGTGAAAATCACTATATTACCCAAAGCAATCTACAGATTCAAGGCAATACCTATCAAACTATCAACAGTATTTTTCACAGAATTAGAACAACATTTTCACAATTTTCATGGAAACACAAAAGACCTCAAATAGCCAAAGCAATCTTGACAAAGAAAAAATGGAGCTGAAGGAATCAACCTTCCTGACTTCAGACTGTACTACAAAGTTGCAGCCATCAAGAAAGTATGGTATTGGCACAAAAACAGAAATGTAGACCAATGGGATGAGAGAGAAGGCCCAGAGATAAACTTATATACCTATGGGGGCTTTATCTTTGACAAATTGACAAAGGAGTCAAGAATATACAACGGAGAAAAGATAGCCTCTTCAATAAGTGGTGCTGGAAAAACTGGACAACTACATGCAAAGACTGAAACTAGAACACTTCCTAACACCTTAGCCAAAAATAAACTCAAATGGATTAAAGACGTAAGTGTGATGTCAGACACTATAAAGCTCTTAGAGGAAAACACAAGCAGTATGTTTTCATCATAAATCACACCAATCCTCTTTGACCCACCTAGAGTAATGGAAATAAAAACAAAAATAAACAAATGGACCTAATTAAACTTAAAAGCTTTTGCACAGCAAAGGAAACAAGCAGTTCAGTTCAGCCACTCAGTCATGTCTGACTCTTTGCAACCCAATGGACTGCAGTACGCCAGGCCTCCCTGTCCATCACCAACCCCTGGAGTTTACTCAAACTCGTGTTCATTGAGTCGGTGATGCCATCCAGCCATCTCATCCTCTGTCGTCCCCTTCTCCTCCTGCCTTCAATCTTTCCCAGCTTCAGGGTCTTTTCAAATGAGTCAGTTCTTCACATCAGGTGGCCAAAGTATTGGAGTTTCAGCTTCAGCATCAGTCCTTCCAATGAATATTCAAGACAGAGTTCCTTTAGGATGGACTGGTTGGATCTCCTTGCAGTCCAAGAGATTCTCAAGAGTCTTCTCCAACACCACAGTACAAAAGCATCAATTCTTCGGTGCTCAGCTTTCTTTGTAGTCCAACTCTCACATCTATACATGATTACTGGAAAAACCATAGCTTTGACTAGATGGGCCTTTGTTGGCAAAGTAATGTCTTTGTTTTTTAAAATGTTGTCTAGGCTGGTCATAACTTTCCTTCCAAGCAGTAAGCATCTTTTAATTTCATGGCTGCAGTCATCATCTGCAGTGATTTTGGAGCCTCCAAAAATAAAGTCTGTCACTTTTTCCCCTGTTTCCCCATCTATTTGCCATGAAGTGATAGGACCAGATGCCAAGATCTTAGTTTTCTAATGTTGAGCTTTAAGCCAACTTTTTCACTCTCTTCTTTCACTTTCATCAAGAGGCTCTTCAGTTCCTCTTCACTTTCTGCCATAAAGGTGGTGTCATCTGCATATCTGAGGTTATTGATATTTCTCCCAGCAATCTTGATTCTGGCTTGTGCTTCATCCAGCCCAGAGTTTCTTATGATATACTCTGCATATAAGTTAAATAAGCAGGGTGACAATATACAGCCTTGACGTACTCCTTTTCCAATTTGGAACCAATCTGTTGTTCCATGTCCAGTTCTAACTGTTGCTTCCTGACTTGCATACAGATTTCTCAAGAGGCAGGTCAGGTGGTCTGATATTCCCATCTCTTGAAGAATTTTCCACAGTCTGTTGTGATCGACACAGTCAAAGGCTTTGATGTAGTCAATAAAGCAGAAATAGATGTTTTTTTTTTCTGGAATTCTCTTGTTTTTTGATGATCCAGAGGACATTGGCAATTTGATCTCTGGTTCCTCTGCTTTTTCTAAAACCAGCTTGAACATCTGGAAGTTCACAGTTTATGTACTGTTGTTCACCCCAAGTCCAAGGTCAGAGAAGCCCCAGCAAGATGGTAAACGCTGGAGTGGTGGCTGCGCAGTGCTGGAGCAACTTTGAGGAGATATCCCACTTCTAAGGGCTAAGGAAAAGTCCCAGCAAGATGGTAGGAGGGGCGAATTTGTGTTTAGAATCAAACCCCATTCCCACTAGAAATGCTCAGAGAGCTCAAACAAACCTTGCATGCACCAGGACCCAGAGACCCCACAGAGACAGACAGAACTGCATTTGAGCATCTGCTGTAGGGGTACGGGTCAGCAGTGGACTGCCACAGGGGCAGGGGCTCTGGGTGCAGCAGACTTGGGTATGGCATAAGCCCTCTTGGAGGAGGTTGCCATTTAATCCCACCATGGAGCTTCCAGAACTTACACAGGACTGGGAAACAGACTCTTGGAGGGCACAAACAGAACCCTGTGTGCACCAGGACCCAGGAGAAAGGAGCAGTGACCCCACAAGAGACTGACTCAGACTTGCCTGTGAATGTCCAGGAGTCTCCAGTGGAGGTGTGGGTCAGTGGTGGCCTGCTGCAGGGTTGGGATATTTCTCCAAAGAAGACATACAGATGACTAATAAACATATAAAAAGATGCTCAACATCACTAATTATTAGAGAAATGCAAATCAAAACTACAATGATGTATCATCTCACACCAGTCAGAAAGGCCATCATCAAAAAAATCTACAAACAATAAATGCTGGAGAGGATGTGGAGGAAAGGGAACCCTCCTACACTGTTGGTGGGAATGTAAACTGATATAGCCATTATGGATAAGAGTATGGAGATTCCTTTAAAAACAAAAAACCTAGGAATAAATCAACCATATGACCCAGCAACCCTACTACTAGGCATATACCCTGAGAAAACCATAATCGAAGAAGACACATGTACCTCAATGTTCATAACAGCATTGTTTACAATAGCCAGAACATGGAAGCAACCAAGATGTCCATCAACAGATGAATGGATAAAGAAGATATGGTACATATATACGATAGAACATTACTCAGCCATAAAAAAGAATGAATTTGAGCCCTTTCTAATGAGGTGGATGAACCTAGAGATTGTTATGAAGAGTGAAGTAAATCAGAAAGAGAAAAAAAATATAGTATACTAACACATATATATGAAGTCTAGAAAGATGGTACTGATCAGTCTATCTGCAGGGAAGGAATGGAGACACATATGTAGACAATGGACTTGTGAACACAGTCAGGGTGGGAGAGAGTGGGATGAATGGAGAAAGCAGCATCTATATATGTATATAAAATGTATATATATTATCAGATGTAAGATGGAAAGCTGGAAAGCTGGTGAGATGTTGCTGTGTGGCACAGGAAGCCCAGTCTGGCTCTCTGTGATAACCTGGAGGGATGGGATGTGGGGAGAGGAGGGAAGCTAAGGAGGGGGGAGATGTATATATAATTATGGTTGATTTGCTTTGCTGTATGGAAGAAACCAACACAACACTGTAAAAATTTTTTTTTAATATTTAAATAAAAAATAGAAAAAATTATTGTATCAGAAAGCATGTTACATATGTTCTTTTTGATAAGCCATATATAGATGATGTGAGGGTTTCCCAGGTGGCACTAACGGTAAACAATCCACCTGCCAATGCAGGAGATGTAAGAGACACAGGTTTGATCCCTGGGTTAAGAAGATCCCCTGGAGGAGAAAATGGAAACCCACTCTAATATTCTTGCCTGGAGAATCCCATGGATAGAGGAGTCCATGGGATTGCAAAGAGTCAGACATGATTGAAGCAACCTAGCACACATGCACAGATGATGTGAAGTGAAATTTCAAGAGAATTTTTACTATTCTACATAAAATAAAGAAATATAAACTATAATATTAAAAATGCAAGATACATAAAAACCCATTTATTGTGATAGAACCCATTTTTATCCTTGGATGAAAACTGCTAACCATGTTGGCAAACAAACAAACAAACAAAAAATCATGCATTTCAGGTTAAAAAAAAAAAAAAAGGTGAACGGGAGGAGGAGTTAATAAGAGAAAGAAAAGCAAAGAAGTGGCTTTGATATTAACTTTATAAAACCAAAACAGCTAAAAACATCAAGTGATTAATATTTCAAATACAAAGCCTTATGGATCATTTTCCTAAAATCTGTAGTACTAAAAATGTATATCCATATACACAATAAGTCAACTATGTTGAATTTTAACAATACGTCTTTCAACATAAATTGTATGCATAAAAGTAAATTAGAAAATCTACCACTTTGAAAATAATACAACGTAAAAAATTAAATGGCACAGTAGTAAAGTATACTACAGTAACATTTACATTAACATGGAAAACAAATAATTACATACCATTATACATCTTAGGTTGATCTATCTGTAATTTCTGTTTGTTCACATCTCTAGGAACTTAATTCATTAACGTGTAAGGCAACATAAAATCTGATGTAAAACCAAAGTGTATATTAAACCTAGTCACAAACTTTAGAATAAATGTGAAATAAGCTTCACTTTTACGAACAGAATAAATAGCCACTTCATCCTCACAGCATAGCTACTGTAACTATTAAAAAGGTGGTTGATTTTCTGTTTCTAACCATGAGTTAATTTTGAAGGGAGACATAGGAGACATAAAAGTCAATTGGTCCCTCCAGAGATTCTAGGCAAATTGTCAAGGTCATTATATGACTTGGTGGAGGATCACATAAGGAGAATTAAACTAATGGAAAATTCTCCTACAAAGAGTTTCCATTAAATAATCTATGAATTACCAGCTGCCTTCAGCATTCACTTAGTTAGAAATAAAAGGATCAAAGAAGACCATAAATAAAAAAAGAAAAACCAATCGTTGAGACAGGAAGTGATTAAGGTAAAAAGATGGACTTGAGTAGAGTCAGGGTCACGGTAAGGATGATTTCTGTTTTGACCCTGTTCCGGTATGTTGATAATTACAAGCCTATAGAGTGAAAAAGTAATTCCATGGTGCCAACAGCAGGCATATGTTAGACTTTCCATTATTTTATCATCCACTTTGATGGGAATGAGCCCAAATTTTTAAGCTAGAGAATGAAAATTTGTAGGGATATGAATACATGTCATGGATAATGTGATCCTGAATTTAACTTAAAAGTTAAGATTGTGAAGTCATTTTTTTTTCAAATTCATGACATTCTGATGTTTTCAGATTTATTGTGCCAGAGAATGGAAGGATATGATGTTTTCACTGCTTCATTCTGTGAGCAGTAGGCCTGAAGCCCTCTCTGAAGGGGTAGCTTTGTGAAAAACCCTACTCTTTTGTAGGAAGCAAGGCTCCCTCCTCAGGGATGCACTTTGATTCTTGCATTAAGAGGACACACCCAGACTTGCTGAGGAACCAGGCTGCCTAGCCTCACCCAACAGAATGATCTCTTCTGTACACAGACTGATGACATAGAGAGCTGAACCTCACATTCACCTGTGTACAGCCCTGATGTCCAGCAGGGAAATGAGAGATGCTAATGAGACTATGGAGAATGAGAGAAAGGAAATTCAAAAAAATCCCCGAACTAAGATTTTGATACATCTGAATGCAAATTCAAGACCCAGAAGAAATAACTGGGATAAACTGAAAGGGGTAGAATTCTTTGTACTTGGAAAAAAACCACACAGTAGAAGGATAGCACATTGAATCCTTTAAGCCAGAATGGACACAAGTTCCTCGGGAATGAAAGAATAAATACAAAACATTTATCAATATCTGTATCATTAACAGTATATAGCACTTTGCTTATAATTGGTATTCAATATTTATTATAGGGGTTAATAAACTTTGGGAGTTTTAATAACACTACATTGCATACCAGGGCTTCCCTTGTGGCTCAGTGGTGAAGAATCAGCCTGAGATGCAGAAGACACAGGAAAGCTGGATTCAATCCCTAGGTCGGGAAGATCCCCCGGAGGAGGACACAGCCACTCAGTCCAGTATCCTTGCCTAGAGAACCCCATGGACTGAGGATCCTGGGGGGCTACAGTGCATAGAGTTGCGAAGAGCCGGACACAATGAAGCAACTTAGCACACACACACATGCATACCAAACACTAGTGCTGAGCACTGTGTTAAGTAATTTATATGTTATGTGGTTTTATCCTCACTGATTCTTTGAGATAGATGAAAACATGAGTTTTTTATAGATGAAAAAACTGAGATTCAAAGAATTTAAGTTACTTGCCTGAGGTCTCATGGTTAGTAAATGAGAAATCAGGATCGAATCCAGCCTGGCTTGATTTAAAGGGTCACAGTCTTATCAGTACGATAGCAAGCTTGCTAGACCGCCTACCAGCAAAGGGTCTGTGTCGTACACACTTGTATCAGTGGTTCTCAGCCCTATAAACCCGCACCTCCACATCCCATTGTTATAAGAAATATTTTGTAATACTACTTTACTAGAGAAATTCATAGATAAGTACACACATATTTAATCAATATAATGCATTGGTTCCAATATAAAAAATGAACTAAAGAAAGATAATTAAAAATAAGTAACATGCATTTCAAAATAGATATTCAACAGATACACTAAAACACTTTGTTAAGAAATCTGGTGCTTGTATCTAACCATAGAATCACCATGAAAAGAACAATTATACATATAGGGTAATATTGGTGTGGGATTCTTACATGGAGCCACAGAGTACCCAGACTATTCCAAGAATCAAGAAGTGCCCATTTCTAAAGACCTGGGCCTGGAAATTTGCATTGTGTCACTTCTGTGATATTGTATCAATCAAAGAAATTCTAGAACCAGCCAAGATTCAAGGAGAGGGGCCATGGATCTCACATGCCATCTCTTGGTGACAAGTATCAAAAAATGTATGACAAGCACTACAGTCCATTCTGTGACCACAGATTACTTTCATTCCTCTCACTTGTAAAATACACTCCCTCTCTTTCCAAATTCCAAAATGTATCATCCCCTTACAGCACCAGGCTCAGGCTAAGTTCCAGGGTCTCATTATCTGCACCACAATCTCTTTCCCTATCTCCCATTGCCCCCAGTGTATGAGCTCTTATTCTAATCAGGATGGAATACCATCATACATTTTTTTTTCAAATCAACTTTAAAAGGCAAATACTTCATGTTCTCTTGACTTTGGGGCTTCATCTTTAAATCTTTTTCTCCCACAAGTTCAACCCTATCAGGTGAAAGTATTGGCTTGAAGACTTGTCTCTGATAAAAAAATTTAAAAGTCTTTTTCAAAAGTGTCTATCCAGAAACTTTTTTCCTTTGTTTTTAATTTGTATAAGAAAATAAATGTCACTGTACAGAATGGATACAGCTGGGGAAAAAACTGGAGGCTGAGAGGTAATTTAGGAGGCTGTGTGATTTTGTACATCTGAGATGATGTGGACCCAAAATCCTGCTTTGGATTGAGTCAGTGATTTGTCCTCTTACCTAATGATAATGTTGAAAATTATTATTTCTTCCTTAGGTTATATTGACTCAATCCAAAAAACAGTTTATTATTCTGTCATTTGCCCTTTCATAAAATTCTTGATAAGTTCTCCACGACCTTAAAGTGCTCAGTATATGTTAATCATTATTATTAGCAGTAGTACTTTATATCTTTAAAAGTAAGAATTTTCAGTTTTCACTAATTGAATAATATTATATAGAGTTACCAGTAGGTGGGGATGTTGAACAATATTTTTCTAGGATGTCACAAGCCTCGTTCCTGACTTAAAAAACAAAAGCCTAAGAATAAAGAACTTCCCTACTGTATTACACAATCTCTTATTAATGGAAATTTTTTTTCAAAATTTACAAATAACATTTTTTTAAGTATTCAAAATAACCATTAAAAAAAAGACTGGGTTCAGCTTAGAATATGAACTCTAGAGCTCCTGGAGGAAGGTATGGTCACTGAAAGGTCACTCTCTTGCCTCTGGGCTGCTTAGTGGACTTTAAATCAATGTCTCATCTCAATTTTGGACCCAGTACTTTGAGAGTAGATTACAAAATAGAAATAAAGAATAAGTGCCTGTGTCTGATCCACATGTCAAAAATACTAGGATAGAGTCTGGACTCTACTTCTTTCACTAATAGTAGCTATTTAGCAACTATAGGCAGACAAGGCAGTGGCACCCCACTCCAGTACTCTTGCCTGGAAAATCCCATGGATGGAGGAGCCTGGTGGACACAGCCCATGGGGTCGCTAAGAGTCGGACACGACTGAGCGACTTCACTTCACTTTTCACTTTCATGCATTGGAAAAGGAAATGGCACCCCACTCCAGTGTTCTTGCCTGGAGAATCCCAGGGACAGGGGAGCCTGGTGGGCTGCCTTCTCTGGGCTCGCACAGAGTAGGACACGACTGAAGCGACTTAGCAGCAGCAGCAGCAGCAACTACAAGTGCCAGGTGCTAAATTAGGTGCTCTTCAGATTTGGTAAGAAGGCTGCGCGTCAAAGAATTGATGCTTTTGAACTGTGGTGTTGGAGAAGACTCTTGAGAGTCCCTTGGACTGCAAGGAGATCAGTCCTAAAGGAAACCAGTCCTGAATATTCACTGGAAAGACTGATGCTGAAGCTGAAGCTCCAATACTTTGGCCACCTGATGCAAAAAGCTGACTCATTAGAAAAACCCTGATACTGGGAAAAATTGAAGGCAGGAGGAGAAGGGGACGACAGAGGATGAAATGGTTGGATGGCATCACTGACTCAATGGACATGAGTTTGAGCACGCTCTGGGAGATGGTGAAGGACAGGGAAGCCTGGCGTGCTGCAGTCCATGAGGTTGCAAAGAATCAGACACACCTGAGCGAGTGAACAACAACAACAAATTCTCATAGCAACCCTAGGAGGTCGATATAATTAGCTCTATTTACAGATAAGAGAACTGAGGAATTAAGTTACTTAGCTAGTTTCATTCAACTATTAGGTGGTGGAGACAGAATTTCATCTCTGCCTTCATTGATTCTTATGTTTTGCTTGCAAGCCTGTGTGTGTGCTAAGTCGCTTCAGTCGTGTCCGACTTTTCCAGTCTTTGTGACGCTATGGGCTGTAGCCCTCCGGGTTCAACTGTCCATCGGATTTTCCAGGCAAAAATAGTGAAGAATATCCTTTCTTCCCCACTCAGGGATTTTCCCCATCCAGGGATCTTCCCCACCCATCTCTGCATCTCCTGTGTCTCTTACATCTCCTGCATTGACAACTGATGGTCTATGTTTTATCCTAGGAGTCAATTCTGACTAAATATCCTAAAGATGACATGAAACCAGCAAATATCTCCCCCAGTGCCAAACTACAGCATTCAGATGAATCTGCAGCTTCAGTCTCATTGTGGCATTTATGGAAAATGAGACTTCATTTTTGAAGTTGGCATCTGTGGAAACTTCAGTTTAGCAACAAAAGAACCATCATTTCCTGACTTACCCATGAAGTTGTTTCCTTGATCTTGTCATTCTAACCTAAATGGGACATTATTTTTCTCCAATATCCTAGGGACTAACAATGGAGAGAGGTTTGAGAAGACAAGATATAGAGTGTTAGGAAATAATTTTAATTCATATATGTAGCAGAATTTATAAAGAAACCTTAAGAAAAAGGTACAACCCTATTTTCCAATGGACAAAGCACTTAGCAGGTGCATTTTGTAAATGATATCTCCATGTGTCTGTACCTCTCTAGGGTAAAGGCTGAGAAATCAGAGACCTTGGCTGGGGCAAGGGATTTGGAGGGATATGCGTACTTAGTCTAATGCAAAGTTTCCCATTTAATTAAATAAAAATCATTTTATCAAAGGACAACTATTAACATCTTAAGAAAGTTTGGGAAACATTGACCTGGAGATTTTATTTTTTCTCTTCTCTAGTTGCTCACATAAAATTCTCTCTCAGATCTTCCTAGTACTCGAACTAGGAAGTCATCAGACACCTCTCTTGCCAGCATTCTATCATTTGTTGAAATTGTAACTCATAAGTGTTTTGTTTTTCTTGTCTCTCCTGGAAGATCATTTTCTTAAGTGGAGTTTAAATTTTTGGTTTACTTCATAATCAAAAGAAAATGCTTTTATCATCTCTTGTTTACTAAAGCAAGTTCTAGTAGTTTTAAACTGAGCATGAAAGTGAAGTGTGGAAACACACCAAGTAAGAGAGAGTGGCAGAGTTCAAAAGCTGAAAAATGTCAATGATTATTCTTTTCCTGTTTGTCCTTTGCTGTCTTTGAAGCCAAATGTTTGATCTTTTGCATTTTCCAAGATGGACATATTATACTGTTGTTAGGTAAACACCAAGAAAGAACCATGAAGCTCAAAATAAATGTTTCAGCCACAGCCACACTTCATTAAAAATAATATTTACTACATACTTAGTAAGAGAAAAATACGAACTGTGTTATATCTTTTATCTCATTTTATTGAATATTTTAGGAAAAATAGTGATGATACAAAATTAGAGAAATATTATGTAGTTTTTCTTGAACATTTACCTATTTAAAAATATAGGTTCTATAGCCAAATAATTTGACTTCCTGAATCTATGCCCATATCCTTAGTGTAGGTATAATAGAAATTGAAAAAAGAAAAAAAATTGAATTTTAGAGTTGGCAATTTTTCTAAGTGAGCAACTTCTGTTGGCTATGGTTTTTAAATCTATCTAGAACTTGACTACTTCTGACTTTCTCTGCTATAACTAGACTCACCAGAGTCACCATCATCTTGCCCAAATTATTGTAATGACTACCAACTCTCTTCTGATCTACTCTCAACACAGAAACAAACTGACCCTTTAAAAACTTAAATCAGGTAACACAACATTGTAAATCAGCTCTACTCCAATAAAAGCTTGTTAAAAAAGACATGAAAAAGCAATGCAGTGATCTAACACATGTAAATTAAGCTATATATCACTCTACGATTCAAAACCTTTCAATAGCTTCCCATTTAAAGTCCTTACAATGATCTACAAGGCCCTCATATGTGGCCCCCAGTCATTTCTCTAATTCATCTCTTTCTGCCCCCCTCCTTACTCCCTTTACTCCAAACGCTACTCTTTGCTATTCTGGATGCTCTCTATTCAACTTTTTTTTTTTTTAAGTCTTTATTGCTTCTGCTTTATGTTTTGTTTTTTTGACCACAAATCATGTGGGATCCTAGTTCCGTGAGCAAGGATCAGACTACGCGCACTGACTGCAAGCGAAGTCTTAACCACTATGCTGCCAGGAAAGTCTCCCTCTTCAGGCCTTTGTAACTGGATCACTCTTTTCTCCCATATCCACAGGCTCCTCTCCCTCACCTTTTAAAAATCTTTGTTCAAATGTCTCATCTCAGCAAGCCCTTGAACGACCAACTTGCCTTACCAACTCTGGAACTTTCTATCTCCCTCTCTGCTTCTTTATTCTTTACAACCTTCTTAATACCTTCTAATATATTATAAAACATACATTTTCTATAATTATTGGCCTCCTCCATTAGAGTGTAAGCCTCACGAGAGATGGATTTCTTTTTCTGTTTTGTTCACTTTTATTTCTCCAGCACCTATGCTAGAGACATAGAAGACACTTAAGTATTTATTGAATATGAATATAGTGTAGGCACAGTTTAATATGCCTTTTAACCAAGAAGGAAAGAATGTATAAACAAATGAAAAGTAACTTTGATCAATGGCCAGGCAACTGAGACTGTTTTAGATAAATTATATCTGAGAATAGAATTGTAAGTAAAACTGATCCAAGTTCTCTCTACATTTCTCCTAAAGCATTGAGTTGCTACATGATCAGTTTACCTTTGATAGAAATGGATAGTAGTCTATCAGCACACAAATGTTTATGTTTCACTTTTACTCTTGTTTCCAACTCTCATATTCTACTTTATACATTTTTAAAGAGTTATATACATTTATTTCTACAATGTTTGAGGACAAATTGAATGGATTCAAAGAGCTAAACGATGCTGGTCAATCTAACCAACTAGGATTCTATATAGTAGTCGTAAGTATAATTGTTATCCTTCTTAGTAAGATATCTGTTTCACTGTCTTTTGTAATCATCACAGAGAAGATTTTTACCTGTTTGTTTTCAATAGTTCTGTTATCTCTTTCTATAAGTAAACTTTGAAAAACCCCTTCAGTGATTGCTTGCCAACAGAAGCAGCTAGATCTGCAATAATTCACCAACCTGGTTTAACCAAATTTGTCTGCCTTTGTTTGAGGGATTAAATCTGTTGATTATCTGGAATCTCAAGGGCGGAAAAGTTGAGCTTGTCTCTTATGCTGGGCCCTATTTCCCACTCAAACTCACAACCTCTTTACTTCTGCCTGTTGATGAGGAACCTATAAAGGGAAATACCCCCATTCATTAGCAACTTTGCTGTTTTTCCACTGATGAGCTGTTCATATGACAGAGTTCTGAGTTTCTCGTCTACTTACTTATCACTTACTTCGGCCTGTTTCTGTTAGTGATTTAAATTGAGCAGCTACATGTGTAGCAATAAAAAAGGTATTTATCCTTAAAACTGTCACATGTGACATTCACAATGTGAACTGCGAACCTGATGGAGTATGTTGAAAACAAATAACAGGTCAGTAGTGAACAGTCTGTTGGGGCTGCAATCAGCCAGGTGCTCACTATTTCAGCTTATTAGGAGCGGAAGGCGGAGAATGAATAAATAGGGGAGCAGGTATCATTGACTTCAATACAAATCTTCCTTCTGCGATCACAAACCAGAGAAAACCAATGTGAACTTGGGAGTTTCTATTTTTAGCTGCTTTTTTTGTAGGATTCACCAATATTCAGCTTTAAGAGTTTCTATGTGTGCTGTAGATTCCTAAAGCTATGTGCACTCAGTCAAGAACAGCAGTCTAAACTGTAGCCATTCGTTTTTGTCCTGTTTCAAAGTATGCATTCATTTGTCCAACAGCTTGTTATTGAGTGTCTACCATGTGT
Organism: Ovis aries; assembly: GCF_016772045.2. Lineage (NCBI taxonomy): Eukaryota > Metazoa > Chordata > Mammalia > Artiodactyla > Bovidae > Ovis > Ovis aries. Next base: position 21,039,609 of record NC_056061.1, read on the forward strand.
TGGGCCTGTATAAGATACTGGATACAGTCAAGTAACCTTATGGACATAATCTCTATCCTTGTAGAGTTTTAAAATATAATGGAAGACATGGACAGTAAACAAATAACTAATGGTGAGAGATATTAATAAATGCTGTGAAGAAAATGAATAAGTTCTCTAAGGAACTTACACATTTAAAGCCAAAACAAAATACAAACAGATTGACAATAGTATCAACATCAGTAGGGTAACAAAAAGTGATCTTTAGACTTTTTCAACTTTGGGCTCAACAGAGTAACCTGGGTAAGAAGGAATAGTTTTATCACTAACACAAGCATTGTGTGCAGAATGTTTATTAGGGAATGTGGGGATACAGGAACACAGTTTAGAAATTTCTGAAGAAAGTTTATTTTATAAATTAAGCATTACTTATTATCAATCACAATAAACTGTGGAAAATTCTGAAAGAGATGGGAATACAGACCACCTGACCTGCCTCTTGAGAAACCTATATGCAGGTCAGGAAGCAACAGTTAGGATTGGACATGGAACAACAGACTGGTTCCAAATAGGAAAAGGAGTACGACAAGGCTGTATATTGTCACCCTGCTTATTTAACTTCTATGCAGAGTACATCATGAGAAATGCTGGGCTGGAAGAAACATAAGCTGGAATCAAGATTGCTGGGAGAAATATCAATAACCTCAGAAATGCAGATGACACCACCCTTACGGCAGAAAGTGAAGAGGAACTAAAAAGCCTCTTGATGAAAGTGAAAGAAGAGAGTGAAAAAGTTGGCTTAAAGCTCAACATTAGAAAACTAAGATCATGGCATCTGGTCCCATCACTTCATGGGAAACAGATGGGGAAACAGTGTCAGGCTTTATTTTGGGGGGCTCCAAAATCACTGCAGATGATGACTGCAGCCATGAAATTAAAAGATGCTTACTCTTCAGAAGGAAAGTTATGACGAACCTAGATAGCATAATCAAAAGCAGAGATATTACTTTGCCAACAAAGGTCCGTCTAGTCAAGGCTATGGTTTTTCCAGTGGTCATGTATGGATGTGAGAGTTGGACTGTGAAGACAGCTGAGCACCAAACAATTGATGCTTTTGAACTGTGGTGTTGGAGAAGACTCTTGAGAGTCCCTTGGACTGCAAGGAGATCCAACCAGTCCATTCTCAAGGAGATCAGTCCTGGGTGTTCTTTGGAAGGACTGATGCTAAAGCTGAAACTCCAGTACTTTGGCCATCTCATACGACGAGTTGACTCATTGGAAAAGACTCTGATGCTGGGAGGGATTGGGGGCAGGAGGAGAAGGGAACGACAGAGGATAAGATGGCTGGATGGCATCACCGACTCGATGGGCGTGAGTTTAAGTGAACTCCGGGAGTTGGTGATGGACAGGGAGGCATGGTGTGCTGCGATTCATGGGGTCACAAAGAGTTGGACACAACTGAGCGACTGAACTGAACTGAATTGATTCATCACAGAGAAAAGAAAGCTTAGAGCTTGTCTTGGACTATATGTGCACATCAAAAAACTGAAAAGTGAAACATTCAATCAGCCAATTGTATCAACAACTTGAAAGTAGTGATTCAGCAGATATATTTTTTTTCAAAGAATTTAAAGCTTAACATGATACTGAAAATGGCTTTCAAGTATGTGCAACTTAGACAAAAGATGAAAGCCTTATAACTTTTTTATAACTCCACTGAAGATAAGTGTGGGAGATTCAATTAATGCATAAAAAGAAGGCTGAAACAGTGATTGGATACTAAGGTTAATCATTTGGGATTTTTATTTCCTTGCCTAATTTACAATTAGGGCTGAGCTGGGCAAAAGAAATATTTGTATAAGTGGAACAGTGTATCAGAGTTAGAAGATGATAAAATGCTATATTACCATTCCATGTGAGACTGTGAATGGTAGATCTCAATGGCAACCTAAGTTACTAAAGTTCTCCTCTTAGAGAGGGGAACATACACACACCCTCAAATTATAACGAAGTATTTATTTTAATAACAGCATTTTTGCATGATTGGCCAAAAAAAAAAAGAGCGAAAATGAAAATAGCTTTGCACAATGAACATTCGGTCTGTTCTGTTTTGAAGTAATGAAACAGTAAAGACTGTTTTGGCTGCTTAACTTCACCAGGAAACAGCAATCTTTCCCTTCATTTTGTGGTCAGTAAGGTAAGTAGGTTTTCTTAGGGTGGTGATCTAGTTGTGATCTGCTTTGCAAGTGATGAGAAGTACTTTGTGGGTCTTTTGACTGGTGGTTTTAAATGACTACTAGATATCAAGCCAATGATGAAGTTGTTAGTGGAAGATTAGTGAGAATGATTGGAGGTACAAATGGATAACAAAAGCAGTATCATTATCTTGGAAAACATTCCCTTGTTTCCTGGGAAGCAAGGCTCCAATCAATTCTAATAGACAGTAGTGCTTAACTTCTCTGTGGGAAACAGACTAGGAGAATCTGATAAAAGCACTGCCTGCTCTCCCCCCAAAAAACACACACATGCATGTCCACTCAAAATTTTTATACACTTTTAAGGGATTCACAGACTTTCATGGATATACTAGGGTGACCTGAGTAGGATAATATCCCCTATGCTGAACATTCAAGAACACTAACTTTCAAATGCTAAATCTATATATTATACACAAACAAAATACTAGGAGAGAAATTTCAGTTACAGGCTGGAGTACAGCAGATGGTGTATGATGGAGCAGATGTGTTGCAGTGATAACTGACAGTTCAGTGAGGAGTACCCAATGATGGAATACAGACAAGGTGAGTAAACAAAGGGAACAAAGGAACTGGCAGATGAAAAATTGCAAGAACACCAAAATTTGACTCAATTATTTTATAATCTTCTTAAGAACCAAGTCTAAAATTACTTACATATTTGAAATCCAACTACTTTCAAAATTTGAAATTCAAATACTTACATATCTGAAATCGCTCAATCTTGTCCAACTCTTAGCGACCCCGGACTAGTCCATGGATTATAAAGTCCATGGAATTCTCCAGGCCAGAATACTGGAAAGGGTGGCCTTTCCTTTCTCCAGGGGATTTTCCCAACCCAGGGATTGAACTCAGGTCTCCCTGAGTTGCATTGCAGGTGGATTCTTTACCAGCTAAGCCACAAGGGAAGCCCAAGAATACTGGAGTGGGTGGCCTATCCCTTCTCCAGGGCATCTTCCCAACCCGGAAATCCAACTGGGGTCTCCCGCCTTGCAGGTGGATTCTATACCAACTGAGCTATCAGGGAAGCCTGGAAATCCAACTGAATGAAATCAATTACTTATCTACGCAGCTAACTAGTTCCATTGGTGATTTAGGCCTCAGCCATCTAATTTTACCTCTTGTGACGTACGACACAGTGGTATCCCTCTAGCATCCAATGCTGCTTAAACATCATATGCATTGATAATTTGATTATTGCAAGTGAGCAATAATAGTAATAGCCTGTCTCAGATGCTGATCATATCTAGTAACCACTGTAGCTCAGATTAGCTTACTGGGCTGCAGCAACTCACCCTATCAAAGTGCTATACACTAATGATAGTGCAAAGCACACTTAGTCATTGATTTTGCATCCCTTACTGTACTTGTCCAAGCAGGGTAATGGTGTCTTTATGAGAATTGCTTGGCCAGTATTCTCACTTCTGTGCTATCAGCTTTAAATGATATTAGCCAGATATGTCTTCACATTAAGAAAATTTCAAAGAAATATAGAACCTTGAGATCAGAGGAGAAGTAAGCTAGTGCCATCAGTAATTCAACTCACTGGAAACTTTTTTCCAATTTTTATCTTTCAGAAGCAGTTAATTAAAAAAAATCTTTTGGAATAGTAGCAATTATTATTGTAATTTTAAAGTCTTTTAAAATTGCATAAAATGTATAGTAATTATAGATTCAAAATGATGGCTAAAACTTTTGTCACTGGTCCAAAATTAAATCTTGATAGTAGTAGAAACTACAACAATGAAGATAACATGCCCAGTGAAATTCTGAAGTAATTAACATACCCTTATCTTTGCCTATGCTGAACTTAGTAATGGATTTACATTCTAGGGAGACTATAGCCAGCTAATGGTTCTACCACAAACATCATTTCCACCAGGCATGCATTTAAGATATTTGAGAAAGAGCTTTGAACAATGATTTACTTAGCCAATTGTGGAAAGCACTCCACATTTAGGAATTAATAACTTTCAGTTTGGTTTTAGGAAGGAACATGAGGGAACTGCTATGTTCTGAATGCTTATATCCTCCCAAAATTCAGATGTTAAAACCTAAGCCTAGAAGAGATGGCAAGAATACACAGAAGAACGGTACAAAAAAGATCTTCACGACCCGGATAATCATGATGGTGTGATCACTCATCTAGAGCCAGACATCCTGGAATGTGAAGTCAAATGGGCCTTAGAAAGCATCACTACGAACAAAGCTAGTGGAGGTGATGGCATTGCAGTTGAGCTATTTCAAATCCTGAAAGATGATGCTGTGAAAGTGCTGCACTCAATATGCCAGCAAATTTGGAAAACTCAGCAGTGGCCACAGGACTGGAAAAGGTCAGTTTTCATTCCAATTCCAAAGAAAGGCAATGCCAAAGAATGCTCAAACTACCGCACAATTGCACTCATTTCACATGCTAGTAAAGTAATGCTCAAAATTCTCCAAGCCAGGCTTCAGCAATACATGAACCGTGAACTTCCTGATGTTCAAGCTGGTTTAAGAAAAGGCAGAGGAATCAGAGATCAAATTGCCAATATCCGCTGGATCATCGACAAAGCAAGAGAGTTCCAGAAAGACATCTATTTCTGCTTTATTGACTATGCCACAGCCTCTGACTGCATGGATCACAATAAACTGTGGAAAATTCTGAGAGAGATGGGAATACCAGACCACCTGATCTGCCTCTTGAGAAATCTGTATGCAGGTCAGGAAGCAACAGTTAGAACTGGGCATGGAACAACAAACTGGTTCCAAATAGGAAAAGGAGCACGTCAAGGCTGTCTATTGTCACCCTGCTTATTTAACTTCTATGCAGAGTACATCATGAGAAACTCTGGGCTGGAAGAAGCACAAGCTGGAATTAAGATTGCTGGGAGAACTATCAATAACCTCAGGTATGCCAATGACACCACCCATATGGCAGAAAGTGAAGAGGAACTAAAAGCCTCTTGATGAAAGTGAAAGAAGAGAGTGGAAACGTTGGCTTAAAGCTCAACATTCAGAAAACAAAGATCATGGCATCTGGTGCCATCACTTCATGGCAAATAGATGGGGAAACAGTGGAAACAGTGTCAGACTTTATTTTTGGGGGCTCCAAAATCACTGCAGATGGTGAGTGCAGCCATGAAATTAAAACATGCTTACTCCTTGGAAGAAAAGTTATGACCAACCTAGATAGTATATTCAAAAGCAGAGACATTACTTTGCCAACTAAGGTCCATCTAGTCAAGGCTATGGTTTTCCAGTAGTCATGTATGGATGTGAGAGTTGGACTGTGAAGAAGACTGAGCACCGAAGAATTGATGCTTTTGAACTGTGGTGTTGGAGAAGACTCTTGAGAGTCCCTTGGACTGCAAGGAGATCCAACCAGTCCATTCTGAAGGAGATCAGCCCTGGGATTTCTTTTGGAAGGAATGATGCTAAAGCTGAAACTCCGGTACTTTGGCCACCTCATGCGAAGAGTTGACTCATTGGAAAAGACCCTGATGCTGGGAGGGATTGGAGGCAGGAGGAGAAGGGAACGACAGAGGATGAGATGGCTGGATGGCATCACTGACTCGATGGACATGAATCTGAGTGAACTCCGGGAGTTGGTGATGGACAGGGAGGCCTGGCGTGCTGGGATTCATGGGGTCGCAGAGTCGGACCTGACTGAGTGACTGAACTGAACTGAAAGGTGATGGTATTAGGAGGTGGGGCCTTCGGGAGGTGATTAGGTCATGAGAGCAGGGCCCTCCCAGTTGGGTTAGCTATATGAAAGCAGCCTTGAGAAAGTTCCCTTGCCCTTTCTGCCATGTGAGGTTTATAGCAGGCTCTCAGTAGACACTGAATCTGCCAGCTCCATGATCTTGGACTTCACAACCTTCAGTACTGTGAGAAATAAGTGTTTGTTGATTCTAGGCCAACCATTTTACAGTATTTCTGTGACAGCAGCCTTGATCAACTAAGACAGGAGCCGATTACTGAGTGCCTACTAAAATTAAGGAGCTTTACAAATCGATTCAGCTCAAGTTTCAGAACATATCCATGAGACAGATTATCTTATCTATTTTATATATGAGAAAATTATTGTCCAGAAAAGTTCAGTAATTCATTCGTGGTCACATGCTAAGTGGTAGGCAGAGTCAACCAATCTGTCAGTTTGCAAAGTCTAAGCACTTTCTGCCACATGACACTGAGTTTTTTAGCGTAAAGTTTTGAAACTTTCTGTTTTTCTACCTTCATAAGGCTCCTTAATAGAAATAGATTTTTCAACTTAGATTAAACTGAAAATCACAAATATCTATATTTAACTGAATTTCATTTTTTACATAGAGTTTTTCTGGGAAAATAAATTTGGGATATTATTTTTTATATACTGCCTTACAGTTTTTGTGCCTTGAATTTGATACCTTTGAAAATGCATAACTGTCCATTTCCAAAGTGAGAAAGTGTTCCCAAACTGCTCCCTCTTGAAGATTCTATATCCCACTTCAAAAGAAATACCAACATGACTCAAAGCCTTTGACACGTCAGAAGAGTAAAATATGCAATCTCAGTGAGGAGCTGTGTATAAACACACACATCACGTATCAACAATGGGGTATGAGAGGGTCTGATATGTTCGTATTGGTGAAGAACTGTTTTGACCATCATCAGATATCTGAACACTGGGTGTTTCTGGCCCTTGACAGTGTCCCATGCTGTATACGTGTTTACAGGTGAAATAGGAATCATGCTCCTGCCACCTGTGAGCTCAGGGATTCCTAAGAACTCTCAAGAAGTGAGCAAATGAGACAGAAACAGGGTACTATTGATAGTACTGATAACCTGTTTTGTGATGACCTGTTTTTGCTGCTTCTCAGCCTTGCCAGACCCCCGATGACTTTGTGGCTGCCACTTCTCCAGGACACATCATGATTGGAGGTTTGCCATTCACAAAAAAATGCTGTCCTCAGAAGAATACTCAGAAGGCCAGAAATCCAGAAGTGTGCCAGGTGAGTAAAGCCTCAGAGAACACATTCAGATTTCAAACTTGTCCTGTGAGACTAGGGCATGTAAATGTTTACTTGTATTGACATCTAAATCATTTTAATAAAATTTAAACTCAGATACTTTTAAGTTGCATATAATTACTTCTTGCTATTCTTTCTTAAAAGAAAACTATATTAGTACTATATGTATAATCAGCCTCCAAGTACAGAGGCTATGAATGCTTCCCATTAATGTATTTGTTTGGATTTTGCCTAAAAAGAATAACCCCAGAAGTTACATGAGAAAACGAATGAGAAGACACAGTAGTAGCCGGCCCACCACATGCACACACAGCACATTTATATTTCCATCACCCACAGATGCAGGTTGTTCCAAACATGAATCTTAATTCTTCAAAATAGACTGCACTTCAAATTTTTCTTTACACTAATGTTTTTGTCAACACTGTACTTATTCCATTCTTGAAATAATCTAATTCTTTCATAATAAATTAAGATCCTACTTCAACTCAGAGTGTTCATACGTGAACACTTTACATTGTGAAAGCTGGACTATAGAACAGACATTTGTCATGGTGTATTATAGAAGAGTTAAGCTGAATGGAGGATATTGCAGATAGCTTTCTTTAAGGAGAGCAGACTATTTGAATTCTAATTTCACTTTGGGGACAAAGTGATTTTGTAGATTTAGGCACATCATTTAAACTCTTTGAGATCCAGCTTCTGATTTTTCTCTTCTGTAAAACAAGGGCCTAGATAACTTTTAAAGGCAGGCGGCATCAGCTTCTGCTGCTCTGGCAATGAGATTCCAGCGCTTCCTGCTAAATGCCAAACCTTGATATTTTTTATCTTGATATTTTTGGATGCAAATTTAATCTCATTTTCTCATCTCTCTCTTTTTTTTTTTAAAAAAAAAAGCTTTTTATTTTGTATTAGGGTATAGCCCACTAACAATGTTGTGACAGTTTCAGGTGAACAGCAAAGGGACTCAGCCAGACATATACATGTATCCATTCTCCCCCAGACTCCTGTCCCATCCAGGCTGCCACATAACATTGAATAGAGTTCCATATGCTATACAGTAGGTCCTTCTTGTTCATCCATTTAAAATATCGTGTGTACACGTCCATCCCAAACTCCCTAACCATCCCTTCCTCCATCCTTCCCCAGCAATTATCTGTTTTTTAAAATTCAAAAGTATTTCGCATGTCCTATGTGAATGCTTTCAGGTAAAATGTGTTCCCATGTCATTCTAATATTCCTTCCTACCATTCTTTCCAGAAATTGGGCATTTTGAGCTACTGGCATCTTCGTCATTGATTATCAAGTATACCAGTGAACACTGCAGAAAACATTAATAAGGATTTTTCAGAGCACTAATTGGCACCCAAAAAGTGACTATAGATTTAAGGCCACAATCATAGGTCAACTAATAAGGATGGAAAATGTGTTTTAAAAATGTCATCTTGTTTAAAAAAATTTATTCCCAAAAAAGGTCACTGAACATCCTTTGGTCTTATTGTCACTCCTTGAGAGAAACAGTATTCACTCAACACTGAACAACTCTTATTAAATGTCTATATTACCTTGGCCCTATTCTAGGCATGGGTGGTACTGAGGTGAACAAAAGAGATTCAGACTCCCATAGAGCTAATGCATAGGGGACTCTGAAAATAGTGTGCATTTTATTTGCCAGACAACTCATTACTTTAACTCTCTCTCTTTTGTATCTTTCTTTAAGTTAAAAACTTAAAGCTCATTGCCAAACTTCACATTTAGATGACAGTGACAAACAGCATTATCCAAATATTATTTAATTTATGTTAACTAAATGAATTAAAAGAAACTTGAAAATATCAAAACCCTGAAAAACACCCCCATTTGTTCATTCAAAAAATATGTCTTGAATTCTTACTATATATTAGGCACTGTTTATAACCTTTTTTAAAAAAAATTATTTATTTATTTATTTATTTTAATTTTAATTTTAATTTTTTTTATTTTTTTATTTTTTAAATTTTAAAATCTTTAATTCTTACATGCATTCCCAAACATGAACCCCCCTCCCACCTCCCTCCCCATAACATCTTTCTGGGTCATCCCCATGCACCAGCCCCAAGCATGCTGCATCCTGCATCAGACATAGACTGGCGATTCAATTCACATGATAGTATACATGTTAGAATGTCATTCTCCCAAATCATCCCACCCTCTCCCTCTCCCTCTGAGTCTAAAAGTCCGTTATACACATCTGTGTCTCTTTCCCTGTCTTGCATACAGGGTCGTCATTGCCATCTTCCTAAATTCCATATATATGTGTTAGTATACTGTATTGGTGTTTTTCTTTCTGGCTTACTTCACTCTGTATAATCGGCTCCAGTTTCATCCATCTCATCAGAACTGATTCAAATGAATTCTTTTTAACGGCTAACCTTTTGTATATAGTGGTGGGTGAAGTAAACGTAACAGTGTGTCAATAATCAAACAATTCAGTGCTCTGGAATAATTACAAGTCCCGAAGTCAACTGGAAAAACCCACTAAATGAGGAAATACCCATGCCTCAGAACTGAAATATTGCACGTTATCTAGGAGAAAGCTACTGGTCTTTTACCCAGAGCCTGTTTTGTAAGTAATTCTTAAGACTCATATTCATCTGTTTTCCAACCACAATAGCTTAGCATCACAAAACTGAAAAATGGGGGAAGTGAGTCTCTAAGAGCAGATTCTTGAACATCAATAAAATGCTGACATCTAACTACAAAAAGGAACAGATATCAGATACATCTTCATACTGTAGAATACTAAATTGAGTATTCAAAATCATCCTGAATAATCAAGAAAAGGTTAAATCCTGTTACACGGACTCCATTCGAAAAGCTGTGGATTCCTATATACATTAAAAAAATTTTTTTTTGGCTGTGCCATGCAGCATTGAAAACACCGGACTACCAGGGTAGTCCCACTATATACTCCTGAGAAAGGTGTCCATCAAAACCTGTTTTTAAATAAAGTTTGGATCCTCCGAAAGGTAAACTTCACTGATTCAGGAATTGTCCATCATAAGGCAGAAATTAGGATAAAATTGGATATTATCATGTCTGAAGAAGAGCTATGTTCTAATTTCAAAAACACTTGTTTCTCAACAGCTTTGAAATATCAGCTTTTCTTCAAACTCTTGCCATGATACACAGCATTGAGATGATCAATAATTCAACACTATTGTCTGGAATCAAACTAGGGTACAAAATCTATGACACGTGTACAAACATCACAGAGGCGATGGCAGCTGCTCTGAGGTGTGTTTCTAAGTTCAACAGCTCCAGAGAAATCGTGGAGTTTAAGTGTGACTATTCCAACCTCATGCCAAGGGTTAAGGCTGTCATAGGTGCTGGCTACTCAGAAATAACCATGGCTGTCTCCCGGATGTTGAGTTTACAGCTCATGGCCACAGGTGGGTTTTGTTCTACCACCATTGGGTGGGTGTGATCATATTCTTCATCCTAAATGGATCAGGGTAATCTAGGAAACTAGTTGAGGAGATACCTCTACTTTAACTTTTCTTTCTCCTCAGAAAAAAAATAAAGGATGTGCCCTAATATGGATAGTATAGTGATCAAAGTACTAAGGAGTAGTCACCCCTCAATCTGCCAGGTCTAGTTCCTGACAGCTTTTAGCATGATTTAGATTAGACAGATGCCTCTAAGCCACTCAACTGTCTTGTTTCTAAAGTTACATCAGTTAGATGCCATGAAGAAAACTGAAAAGGAAGTGAGAGGTAAAGGGGCCCAGAAGTCCAGGAATACTCTCAAGGAAATGATGGCTAGCCTGGAACTTGAATGAGAAGAGACAGCCAAGAGAAGATGGGGGAGGAGTGGAAGGCATCTAGGCTGAGAAAACAGTTAAGTGCAAAGATGAAATGTCCCAAGAAAAGCAAAAGTCAACAGGGCTAGACCAGTCTGAGCAGAAAGGTACAGACTAAGAGATGCATTCACAGAGATGTGTAGGGGCCGGGCATGCAGCATCCTGTAAGCTACGGTGTGCCTGGCATTTCATTCTGAGTATCACGGAAGGGCTTTGAGCAGAGACTGGAATTACTGAGCTTCCTATAATGTAAGCCTTTACTAGGAAGTAAGCAACACGGTCTCTGAAAGACCAAAGCACGTGTTTGAGAGCCCTGCACTTAGTTCCTGTGCATTACTCTAACAAGTACCCCGACTTTAATTTTGAACTAACCTTCATATGACATCACTCTATAACTCAGTAGATCACTGCTTTCTAAGCTCAAGGAAGATTAGAAGCTAAAAGTTAGACAATGCTTATGGCTAGATTATCAAGAAGTGAACCGATAAAAATATATATGAGTAATATAATAAATATGTGTAAGAATTCAAATTATATAACTTTTTGGAGCCAGACTAAATAAGTGTGTATATCCCTGTAAGACTCTGAGAGTTCCATTATATTGTAGCCTAGCAAATTTGATAATGAAAAGTTTAAATTAAAAAAATTAAAAAGAACTATTCCTCCAAATATCTCAGAGATAAGGCTTTGGCCCAAAATTTCTAGACTATGTATAAAACTAGTTAGGTGACAAGTAAGAAAAGTAGAATATTTTTAACAATGGATGTTTAATGTAAAAATGTAATTTCCATGATAGCACAATAGTAGAGGGGACTCTCCATGGTAACACAGATTTCACAGAAGCCTGGGTAGCAGAGTGAAGGTGAGCATAGCAATGTCTCTGGAGGCAATTAAGGTTTAGTGAATGAATGTCCACTGTGTGCCAATATCCATTTAAATCATTTACATTTTCTCCTTCAGTCTTCACAAGAATCCTGTCATTTCACAGCGAAAGAAATGTTAACTAACTTTGCCAAATTTATTGCAGTCAGGATTCTAACAGTGTGTTTGACTTTGAAGTGTATTGTGTTTCCTTGCATAGCGGTAGCTGCTATAAATAGTAAAAAAAAAAAAAAAAAAAAGGAAAAAAATTCACTGAGCAAGTGGCACGGTGCAATGGCAGCTGTGGAAGGTAATCACTCTCCCTAGAATAAAATCAACACAGCTGTAAATTAGGCAAAACTCTGCACACAGTAGGGAGATTTTCCAAAATGTCACTGCTCATTTGAGTAGATTAGGAGTCAAAAAACTATATAGCCTATGGATCAAATGTGGCTCTCAATGTCTTGAGTTCTCAAGCTAAGAACGATTTTTACATATTTTTTTGAAAGTTTGTTACAAAAAAATACAAACATAATATATGACAGAGACCATATGTGACCAACAAAGCCTAAAATATTTTACATTTGGTCCTTTACAGAAAAAAGTTTGCTGACCCCTGGACAGATGATTCTTTGTCTGGATGGAATAAAAGTCATCAAAGTTGCCATTTATACAAATTTTGGACAAAAGGAGTCCCAAAAGTCATGGTGTTTATTTGACTGGTTGCATTTTCCCATATTTATTTCTAAGTTTGTAAATAATATACACTGGTAGCCCTGACCTGAGATATAAGATAGATATAAATAAATATAGGCATGTAGACAGAGTTATAATACAGAGCCTGAACCCTTGCTTATACTATACACAGACAAAACAGGTGAGAGGCAATGACTCAACAATCGTCAGGTCCTAACTATCATGATTTAAGCTATTTATAAGGTAGTTCGTTGAAGGGGAAGGATAGTAAGGATCAAAGAATTTAGAAAACTTTATGGAAACTCATAGAAATCAAAGAGAAGAACATCTACTATGAATAGCCACCTGCAGCTCATCAACACCACAACTGAAATATTCTGTCCATTTCCAGGTGAGTTACGAATCTACTGCAGAAACCCTAAGTGACAAAATTCGGTTTCCTTCATTTTTATGGACAGTGCCCAGTGACTTCTACCAAACTAAAGCAATGGCCCACCTGAATCAGAAATCTAGATGGAATTGGATTGGCATCCTAACCACAGATGATGGCAATGGACTCTCAACACTTTTGCAGTTCAAATGGCAGCAAATAATGTGTGCATAGCCTTCAGAGAAGCTCTCCCAGCCTTCCTCTCAGATACTACCATTGAAGTCAGGATCAATCAGACACTTGAGAGAATCATAGCAGAAGCTGAGGTTAATGTCATTGTGGTATTTCTGAGTCAATTCCATGTTTTCAATCTCTTCAGTAAAGCCCTTGAAAGGAATATAAATAAGACCTGGATTGTTAGCTGCTGCTGCTGCTGCTGCTGCTGCTGCTGCTGCTGCTGCTGCTGCTGCTGCAGCTAAGTCGCTTCAGTCGTGTCTGACTCTGTGCGACCCCATAGACGGCAGCCCACCAGGCTCCTCCATCTCCGGGATTCTCCAGGCAAGAACACTGGAGTGGGTTGCCATTGCCTTCTTCATAGCTAGAGCTGGTCAACATCCACCAAGATTGCTACCATTCCTGATATTAAAAGGACTGGCATAGTTGTGGGGTTTACCTTTAGAAGAGGGAACATGTCCTCTTTCCATTCCTGTCTTCAAAATCTGTGTGTTTCCCAGTGATAACAACAAACCCTTAGATGAATCTGCCATGCCCTAATCTGCTATGTGCACATGCTGAAGACAGTGATCTGAGTCGATGTATCTCCAACTGCTCTCAGGGCACTTTGGCCACTAAGGACACAGAAAGGAACTTCTTCCTGAGAACTGACTTCCTGTGGGATTACACCGAACTGGGACTTGTTCACAGTATTCAGCTAGCAGTATTGGCCCTTAGTTATGCCATTCAGGATCTGTGACAAGCTTGAGACTATCAGAACCCCAACGCCTTTCAATCACGGGAGGTAATAACTCACACATACAAGAAAATTCCCCTACCATCATTTCTTTCTTTCCTTTAATTTGCAATATTGCTATAAACTGCTCCAAATTTTAACTCTTTTATAAGCAGATACTGTCAGTGTTGAATAACCTTCATTCCTATTATTAGTTCTTTGTTCTTAAGCATAACAGAGTTATTTTACCTTCACCTTCTATTCTTTTCCACCAAAGTTGTATTTTCTTATTTTCCAAGATAGTGTTATTTTCCTTTAGCTTGTAGATTTATATCTGATCTTGCAGTTTTTCAAAACTTCATACAAATTATCTCTTTTGATGCTCTTAACAACACAAGACCAGGCATGTTTAATGATCCCTTTTATTATTGCTAAATATTGTGGGTAAGGAAGCTAAAGCCAAAAGTACTAGACTCTAGTCTGGGTCTTCTGACTCCATACCCTTTGGGTGATTACAGACCAACGCCTTCAGTTAGGACTCTTTCTTAGGGCAGTCTTTCTAGGACTCCAGTCTTCTTCAAAAGAATGTTATTAGGTCAATCATAACAAGTCCTGTGTTATCTCAGGTTTAAATGAACCACTAATTGTGTAAAAGTCTTTCTCTTTCTTCTCTTCAATTAGTTTGTAGAAACTCTAATTAGAGTGGCCCTATTTAGTGAAGATTATCCACTGTGTCTTTAAAATGTTCATAAACAAGGCATTTGAAAGCAAACTGCTGCTTTGTATGATAAATTTAACTCATCAAAAACAAATTTCTCAGCATTCAAACTTGTCTGTCTTAAGAATCATGTTCCAAAATTTATTTCTTTTAAATTTGTTAGGGAAAAAAGGTAAAAGGGAATAAGATCCAGTTTTTCCTGATCACATAAGTGATCTGAACAGGGCTGGATCAGTCCAGGGCTGTTTCTACTTGTGTCATTTTTAAACATCCACAGCCACAAGCTCCGAGGTTTGAGGTGATCAGCTTTGGGTGAATCATGTGATGGTCAGAGGGTATTTTAAGTTGCTCATATTAAAACTAGTTTTCACTTTGTAAATGCAAGGTAAAAAAAAAAAACACAACTAATGAAGAGGTAAGGCTAGAGATTAGGGTTTTTATTTTTAATTAAAAGTCTCTTTAAAATATATAGCACTATACACACACACATGCATATTTATATGTCTAGTTATTTTAAGGTGGCTATTTGAAAGCATACTCTTTGTAATATAAAACTTTAACAATGGATTAGTTAAAAAAAAAAAAAAAACAAAACCTATACATTAAGTGGACCAACATAATAAAACCTACTAGGTGAAATTTTTAAGAATGAGAGGTGAGAGCTAGTAATGGAGAGAAAACAGACAATCGGAGACAGATGGGATAAAGGGGAGGAGCTATAAAGAGACTTGTAAGAAAAAAGAAATACAAATAGCAATAGTTACTTATTCTCTGGGAAAGTATTTTAAATCAGGAATAAGTCTCAACATTCTGAGGAAGATCTTGAGAAAGTATAATTGAAGCAGCTCTTCTAAAATGTTTTATTTAAACACTGGGAGCCTGAGGTCATTCTTTATTCACCCCCTGGGACATGGTAATCCAGAAACAGACAGAAACAGCTTGGAAATGAGGAGCAGAGGAGTGTCATGTTCCTTTGATCACTAGTGAGCCATGTCCCTGCCAGATCCAATAGGACAAATACAATAATGCAAACAATTGTCTTTTTAGGAAGAAATCTCCATATAGATATTACATTGAAAAGATCAGCAATATTTAGGGTCACTAAACAAGGATATCGTCCTCAAAATTATTTTTGTCCCCTGGCAAAATTCACTAATACTTAAATAATACTTTCTGAGTGATTTTAGATTCAAATAACATCAAAGGAGTTAGTTTTCTCCCATATCGAGGATAATCCTTACTTTGGCTCCACATTTGGTGATATCTGTGAGCAGTATTCAGGGAGAGTGCAACCATATTTGTTTTACTGCAACAGATTTTTTTATGTTCTTGTCCCAAATAGTAATTATGGTTTCCTTGTTTGTTTTCCTTTATTCTGGATCAGGTACAAGGTAGCGAGTGATGTATGTGGGACAAGAGAATGTATAAGAGCCAAATTACTATTCACACAATTATTTGCCAAATATTTATTGGATGTCTCGGTGTTCCAGCCATGGTGTTGAATTTTGAAAATATTATGGGCAACGAGATAATTCTCTCACTGAAGGAGTCATGTGTCTAGAGGAGTAAGCAGTCAAAGAATTAAGGAGCTGATTACAGTGCAGAATAATGCATTACAATGTTTTATATAAATACAAGATGGCAGAGAATATTCTCCAGAGATCATGACATCCCTGGTGAATATGATAGATGACTGGGTGCTAGGCAGGACAGAAATACTCCAGCAAAGTCACAGAGAGAGAAAGCCTGGCATCTTCAGGGATCAGAAAGCGGCACCACAGAACTGGAGTCTTTTGTGGAAATTACAGAGTGGAGGGTTAGTGAAGCATTCATCATTAGGGCTTGACGATCAGAGCATCTCAAGCTCTGCTGGAGTGTTAATTACCTGGTAATCTTATTATCATGTTGATGCTAATTCAGTAGTTCCAGTGAGGGGGACCTGAAAGTCTGCACTTCTAACAACCTCTCAGATGATTCTGATTATTGCTGGTACAAAGACCACCCTTTCAATGGGAAGTCTGCAAGCTATGTTTAAAGGTTTGGACTTGAGAAAGCAAAGGGGAGCCGATTAGAGCTATTTTTAGACAGAAGAGTGATGTGACCTACCATTGTAGAAATGGTATTTCTACTGCAATGTGCATTGATTAGATGAACACAAGACTAGCCAGAGAAAGTTTGTTAACCCAGGAATACATTAAGTATGCCTTATACTTCAGGTATAAGTACTACAGGTACTAAGAATGTGACAATGAGGAAGGAGTGATATACACTTAAGAGAAAAGATGAAGAGTCTTTGGAGATAGATTGGATGTAAAGAATGAAAGAGAAAAGCAAAGATGCTGCAAATGATTCTAAATTTTGGCAACTGGTGCCACTTATTGAGTTGAAAATGCAGAGAGAAGTGAAGGTCTGTAAAGTATTTAGCATTCCATTTTGGACATGTTGAATTTGAAGAACTTCTAACACATTCAAGTGTACTGGTCTGGAAGTCAGAGGAGACATTGGGACTAGAAGGGAAAGATTGCGAAGTGATGAGGACAATAATAACTAATAATTTTTAAGGCTTACCAAACCAAGCCTTGGGGCTTCCCTCATAGCTCACTTGGTAAAGAATCCACCTGCAATGCAGGAGACCCCAGTTTAATTCCTGGGTCAGAAAGATCCACTGGAGAAGGGATAGGCTACCCACTCCAGTATTCTTGGGCTTCCCTTGTGTCTCAGCTGGTAAAGAATCCGCCTGCAATGTGGGAGACCTGGGTTTGATCCTTGGGTTGGGAAGATCCCCTGGAGAAGGGAAAGGCTACCTACTCCAGTATTCCAGCCTGGAGAATTCCATGGACTATACAGTCCATGGGGTCGCAAATAGTCGAACACAACTGAGCGACTTTCACTTCACTTCACAAACTAAGCATTAACATACCTCATCTCTGATCTTAGACTGTTATGGTACACCCACAGATTCATGTTCACTGCACTTCATCCTAAAGAACTGGCAGGTTTTCCTGGTGACTGAGACTTGCAGCAGTTTAGAGATGGGGGGACCTCAATTGCAAGGATCTGGGGCCCATCAATAGCCACAGATGAGCAGCAAAACTCTCCCAGTCTTAGTCATGTACTTCTGCTACACCATGGAAAACTTTACAAAAGTAAAAGACATGGGTTGGGTACCAGATAGAGATGCAAGGGTGCTTCCTCTGGAAGTCTCTGCTTGACTCACATAGATGTCTCTTTTCCCAAGCACAGCTCACTTACAGAGTTGCAGTGGGCAGCAGAGCGGCTGAGGACATGGAAAACAACATGGACCACAGCAGCTTAATGGGAGCGGCCTCCTGACCTTGTGTTCTCAAAAATAGGTCATCGCCATACTGAGGTGAATTATATAATCAAGGAAATGCAAATCCTACTCTCTAAATATTTTGGGGTCAACTTATCATGAGGGTCAGAGTCTTGATGAAAAACAAATAAGTAATGGATGGAAGAAGTCTTTAACAGCTTAATAATCATAGCATTAGTGTTCAGAATTTAATCCAGAGCAAACATTCAAAAGAATATTTAACAGGTAATGAATACACTAGTTTGTTTCCATCCTCTTTCCTGTAAGAACAAAGGTGGAATTGTGCCATTTTATTTACATCATACAATGTTATCATTATTTATAGAACATATGTGTGTCAGAAATTTACAATGTAAAATCTAATTAAATACAGGAAACAAGCTGGTGGAAATTATAGTTCAAACAAGAGAATGGAAGAGGATTTGCTCCCTAAAGAACTAAGATACTAGGGCTTACATGTGTATATTGCTTAAGGAAGCAATGGAAGAAAAATCAATACATAGAGGTAGAGTTGGGAACACTGGAAGCTTGGATTTTTTTTTTTTTTTTGCCTATTTTTGTTCCCTCCATTAATTAAAAGAACTAGAAGTCTGTGAAGACATATAATAAAATCAATACACATGCTTAAAGATTTTGCTAGTTATATTTGGTCATTGACCTGACTACTGTAGCTAATATAGTCACTTAAAATACAACTTGATTTTCTTACATTGTATTTGCCAAAGGGGGAAAAAACTGAAGGAAGGAAATATTCATAAAGGATTAACTGAGAAAAAACAGAGGAAGAAGAACTCTATTCAAGTAGAATAACTTCTGCCTTGTTCCATAGATTTTTGCACCCAGCAAGAACCACAGAAGCATCACAGGTACAGATGTGATGGTATTTGCTTAGCCATGATTATATATCACATTAACGGTGGAAGAACTCAAATGTTCTCCTCCTTCTCAGTCTAGTATTCTCTCCTGCACCACAAGTTCAATATGGCTGCCTCCTTTGTCAGTGAAACATTTTCTGTTCTAGCTGTACTGCATACAAGTTCTCACTGTACAAACTGAGTAATAAGAAGAGTAATTTTCCATTATATTTCTTTCTTCTCAGGTTAAAAACATCATTTTCTGAACTAAATTGGAAATAGTATTTAGAGGTCTCTTTATTATACCCGGGGGCTTCCCCAGTGGTTCAGTGCTAAAAAATTCACCTGCAGTGCAGGAGACATGGGTTTGATCCCTGGGTTGGGAAGATCCTCTGGAGGAGGAAATAGAACCCACTCTGGTATTCTTGCCTGGGAAATTCCATGGACAGAGGAGCTTGGCGGGCTACAGTCCGTAGGGTTGCAAAAGAGTCAGACACAACTTAGCAGCTAAACAACAATTACTATACCCTCTGCTACTGAAACAGACTTAAAAACCATTGGTGATGGTAAGATTCCCCACCTTCCACCCAATGAGTATGGACTCAAAGGGAGGTCACTAGCAGTTACTCTGTGCTCAGCTGTGTCTGACACTTCTGTGACCGCACAGACTATAACCTGCCTGACTCTTCTGTCCATGGGATTTCTCAGGCAAGAATGGAGCAAGTTGCCATTTTCTTCTTCAAGGGTGCTTTCTGACCCAGGGCCTGAACCCAAGTCTCCTGCTTTGCAGGTGGATTCTTTACCAGGAAGACATCTGGGAAGCCCTAGAAGTTACATTAGGTCCACCAGTTAAACTTCTCAGGTAGGGATGCACCCAAGAACAAGGTGCATTTGTCATTGAACTCTCTCTGGCTTTGCAGCTCTGTCGCCTCAGCCTTCATTTTGGGGCTGGTGAGCATGACAACTCCTGGCTTGGATCACCTGCTGAGACTTGGGTCAAAGACCCAGGCTGAGTGTGACTCTAGAAGGAGAGGATGAATTTTCCTGCTTCCAAATGGCACTTTGATTATGGCTTTGAGTCAGAAGGGAAAAAAAGAAAAACACAGCGAGGAGAATTTAAACTAATACATCATTAGGTGCAACAGAAAGACCCCATAATGAAAGTCAAGATGTGTATCTTCAGAGAAGGTCTTTCACTCCTTGGCTGGGGTCCTCCTCTGAGAAAAGAGGAAGATGATCCCTGCTAAGTGTGCTTCACTGAGTTGTATGGAGTAAAAGGGCATCACAGATTTGAGTATTAGAAAGTAGCATATGAATGTCAGGTGACTTTATTACTTGATAGACTCAAAGCATCTTCATTTATTTGCACATCATCCCTGTTAGCTAATTATAGGTATTTAAAAGTATTAAGCTAATCTCTATTAACCCTTAATCTGTTCCTGATGCTAGGCTAAAGTGTTCATACACATGTGTGTGTGCTCAGTTGCTCAGTCGTGTCCAACTCTTTTGTGACCCTACGGACTGTAGCCTGCCAGGCTCCTCTGTCCACGGGATTTTCCAGGCAAGAATACTGGAGTGGGTTACCATCTCCTTCTCCTGGGGAACCACCCAATCCAGGGATTGAACCCACATCTCTTGCATCTCCTGCACTGGCAGGCAGACCCCTTATGCTGCAGCCACCTAGGAACAATTGCATTTAATTCTTACAACAATCCTATTAAGTATAATAGGTTTCATTTATCTCAACTGAGGCCTAGAAAGAAGTTGTAAATGTCAAGATCACACCACTAATGAAATTTGGAACCAGAATGAGAGTGGCATCTGCTCTAGAGGACCCATTCTGAAATTATGCAAAGTGGAATACATGAAGGTGCTCAGATTTCAGTTCTGTAAGTAAGAGAATCTACCTCCATAAACATTAACTTGCTTTCTCAAATTCACAGAGCAAGACATCAGAAATTCTCAACAATTCTCAAATTGTTGCCTCGTAGTTCAGAACTACTAGTCCTCAAGTAGTTTTCACACTCAGGGATCCAGAATATCCTTTTTTTTTTTTTTTTTCATTTTTAAGTGATATTCCTTGCAAGGAAGTGTTATAATTGGGATAATGGATACACTTAAAATATTTCTATCAGTCTTTATTTCTGTTTTTATTTTCCATAGTTACTTGCTACACTGGAAAATGTCACATTCATGGAGGGCTGCTGCTGCTAAATTCCTTCAGTCGTGTCTGACTCTGTGCAACCCCATAGACAGAAGCCAACCAGGCTCCCCTGTCCCTGGGATTCTCCAGGCAAGAACACTGGAGTGGGTTGCCATTTCCTTCTCCAATGTTTCCAGTGGTCATGTATGGATGTGAGACTTGGACTGTAAAGAAAGATGAGCACAGAAGAATTGATGCTTTTGAACTGTGGTGTTGGAGAAGACTCTTGAGAGTCCCTTGGACTGCAAGGAGATCCAACCAGTCCATCCTAAAGGAGATCAGTCCTGGGTGTTCATTGGAAGGACTGATGTTGAAACTGAAACGCCAATACTTTGGCCAGTTGATGCGAAGAGCTGACTTATTGGAAAAGACCCTGATGCTGGGAGGGATTGGGGGCAGGGGAAGAGGGATTGGGGACGACAGAGGAAGAGATCGTTGGATGGCATCATAGACTCGATGGACATGGATTCGGGTGGACTCTGGCAGTTGGTGATGGACAGGAAGGCCTGGCGTGCTGCGGTTCATGGGGTCGCAAAGAGTCAGCACAACTGAGTGACTGAACTGAACTGAACTGAATGCATGAAAGTGAAAAGTGAAAGTGAAGTCACTCAGTCGAGTCTGACTTTTAGCGACCCCAGGGACTGCAGCCTACCAGACTCCTTCATCCATGGGATTTTCCAGACAAGAGTACTGGAGTGGGTTGCCATTGCCTTCTCCAATTCATGGATGGAGGGAGTTCATTTCATTCTGATGCTCATGGAGCTATGAATACTGGATACAATATTGTGCTCTGGAGGGAGATCAACGGCCACATGACTATCACAAGATGGCACAATATGACCTGAAGAATGATGTCTTCATTGTCACAAATCAAGAAACAAAAAATGAGCACAGGAATCTTGAGGTAATTTTGTATTGGCTGCTTTGTAGCATTCAAATCAATTGATACTTCAACTGCAAAAGTCCTTGTCCCCACCAGACCCTTCAGTGGCCCTACTGCCTGTTCAATGTTCCCAACTTCCCTCCTGAAATTCCATGGTCAACTTGTATATTACTGCCTTATACACACCCTCAGTTTCCTTGCCCATCTCTCTATTCATCATTCATTGGACCAAAGTATAATTCTGATTATATTAAACTTTGTCTAACCAATACAGCTGATCTTGGCAAAAACAAACAAACAAAAAAACCCACCAACTTTGCTAACTGTTCTCACTTAAAATTCATGATCTCTAACTTCCATTGGGTTCTAAATGCTGTTGGGAAATCAGACTACTATCCTAGCCCATTCGTTTGTCTACCATCCTAGATGGTTATCTATACTTTCTTTTCTGTCCTTTTACTCCAGCACACCTTTCCTATCTTCATTTCCAGTGACCCTGCTTCCTATTTGACTGACAAAACTGAGACAATGAAAAGGGGCTGGCTGCCCCCACCATATCTGTGCTGCGCCACTGCTTTCCATCTGGGACTGTGCGTGGGCTCTCCGGGCTCTGAGCCAAGGTCAGCTCCTCTGAATCCCAGAGCCTTTTACTTGCTCAAAGATATTTCTCTGGCAATTCTCCACTCTCTTCTGCACCCTCAATTATTTTCTCTTCTGTGTTATCTAAATGGTGACACAAATAAGCTGTTCTTCCTTCCATCTTAAGGAAAAAAAAAAAATCCAAAGAACTGTATTGATTCCCGTCTTCCTCCTTCGTATACTGCCCGTTCCTGTTTCCCTTTACGGCAAAACTCCTTGAAAAAGTTGAATATATTTACTGGCCTCAATTTCTCTCCTCCCATAAATTATTTCTTTCTGGTTAATAAATACAAACATCATCTTACTTCGCTTACTGGCTAATTATTCTCCCCTCCGTGAAACACTTTCTTTATTTGCTTCCATGACAGCACACTCCCTGGGTTTCTTCTTCTGTGTCTGGTCACAGCTTCTCAGCCTCCTTTGCCCTTTGCTTACCATTCCTGCTCCCTCTGAATACTGATAGACCCAGAATTCAGAACTGCTCCTTTAAAAAATTTTTTTTATTTTAGCTATACCCTGTGGCATGTGGGATCTTAGTTCCCAGACCAGGGATCAAACCTGTACCCTATAAACTGAAAGTGTATAGTCTTAACCACTGGACCACCAGGGAAGTTCCCTGTTCTTTTCTATCTGCACTTTTCCTTAGTGATCTCATCCATGCACTTAGACAATGTCATTATATAGAAGGCAGATGACTCCCACATATTTATCTTCTGAATTTCAACTCAAGTAAATATACAACTGTCTATCTGACATCTCTACCTGGGTGTCTAATAGTTTTTCATCTTAACTGATTTTCTCCAAGACTGACCTCCAAAATCTATCTCCATCCCAATAAATGGTAACTCATTTCTCCTAGCTGCTTATGAAAACATCCTAGTGGGATCCTTGTCACTTCTCTTTCTGTCACACTTCATAGCCCTTCTAGGTTACACTTTCAAAATACACAGTCTACACTTTTTTCCTCTACTCCACTGCTACCACCACCCTGATCCAAGCTCCAATCACCTCTCACCCAGACTCATTTTCTTATTGCTATCTTTTATGTGGGGAGAGAGAAAAAAAACTGTACAGCTAGGAAGAAAGGTTTCACTTTTATCCCCATAATGATGTTCAGCTTTATCTCATAGTTCAATCCTTTTGTGTCTTCTGAGCATCCTTTAGGAGTGTGATACTCTGGACTAAGTTTTCCCTGGGGAATCCACAGGGCAGATATCCTGCTTGCCGAAAACCCAGATCAGACATAGCTGTGGTGAAGACAAGAAAGCCAGCATCTGCGAACGCAGAGCTACTAACCTTGACTCCTTTTCTCTCTCACTCAGGTCATTTTCATGTCCCAAAGAAAAGACTAGTTAGCTAAGGGCTTCATTTTCCAGGCTAGGAATAGCTGTTAAGTCACTCTAGAGAAAGTCCCATTTACTTGTTCAGCTTTGGCTTCCCAAGGGTAACAGTGAGACCAAAAAAAAAATTTATCTCACAAGATGTGCCATGAGAAAGGGATTAAGAATGAAAAAAAAAAAAAGCTGAAATGCAAAGAGTTACTAGCTATATTGAAAAGAGATGGTTCCATAAAAGTAGAATAGTATGTGTGACTCACATCATGACATGTAGAATTAAACCTGAAATTCTCAAGATGAATTAAATATTAAATTTTATTTATATATCAAGGGTTATCTTTTAAAGTAATACTTTAATGGTTTTAAATTATAATTTTTCCATTATTTTGTTTTTCAAGATTAGGGTGAGCATGCTCCTTGGACGCCATGATTAATAACCTTCATCTAAAGTATATGAAAGTCCAGTGATTCTTATATAGAGTTGAACTCTTTATATAGCACAGGATTGAAATTTTCCAAAACATCATTTCTCCATTAGTTCCACCACTACACATTTCTACGTCTGCTAGTGAAATTAAAAGACGCTTACATCTTGGAAGGAAAGTTATGACCAACCTAGACAGCATGTTAAAAAGCAGAGGCATTACTTTGCCAACAAAGGTCCATCTAGTCAAGGCTATGGTTTTTCCAGTGGTCATGTATGGATGTGAGAGTTGGACTGTGAAGAAAGCTGAGCACCGAAGAATTGATGCTTTTGAACTGTGGTGTTGGAGAAGACTCTTGAGAGTCCCTTGGACTGCAAGGAGATCCAACCAGTCCATTCTAAAGGAGATCAGCCCTGGGTGTCTTTTGGAAGGAATGATGCTAAAGCTGAAGCTCCAGTACTTTGGCCACTTGATGCGAAGAGTTGACTCATTGGAAAAGACTCCGATGCTGGGAGGGATTGGGGGCAGGAGGAGAAGGGAACGACAGAGGATCAGATGGCTGGATGGCATCACCGACTCAATGGACATGAGTTCGAGTGAACTCCGGGAGTTGGTGATGGACAGGGAGGCTTGGTGTGCTGCGATTCATGGAGTCACAAAGAGTCGGACACGACTGAGTGACTGAACTGAACTGAGTGACATTTTGAAAGAGTTAATTTCCTTATTTGCTTACAAAATTTATTAATGTGACAAAAACTGTATCCTTCCTGAGCAGTTTCACTATCTGAAAGTTTCTAATTTTTTAAGGTTGTTGAAATTCCTCCAGATGACAAAAGAATTCTTTTACGCTATGAAGAAAAAAAGACCAAAATACTATTTTGTAAATAAATCTTTAAATTAAATCAGAGATATTATAGTTAGGATAAATCTTTTAAAAAACTTATTTAGAATTTCTTTTCACTTTGCAGAAAATTCAATCTAAATTCTCCAAGGAATGAAGTCCTGGGCAAATGAAGAAAACCACAAAAAGTCAACATACTTGATGCTATGAATGTGTGACCTGTCCTGAAAATCACTATAGTAATCAGACAGGCAATTAATTACACTCCCTACAACATGCATAGTGATACACCTGAACCATTTCTCTTTAAGCTGATTTTTTAACACGAATTCTATTTGGTTTATTTTTTTCATTTCAAAAAATAAAAAGTGTTTTATGCTTCTGCAGCAGATGAACACTCAATACCTAACAGATGTAAAAATAACTTCACTTCCAAGGGAAGATGTTATTCCTCTACTGGACTTCCTCTCCCAGCACCTCTTAAAATAATGCAAGTTCTCTGTCAATTTTTGTCTGTATCCCACACAGACATGTCTGATTTGTAACTGAGACACGGTAACTATAGATAAATAAATGCTGAATTAACCAAACTGAGCATGATGAAAACCCGGAGGTGTGCATATCCTATAGATCTCATTATTCCTACCAACAGGCACTAGTTCAGTCAGCTTGTTCAAGATTACAGGACCCATAAGGGATAGAGAAAGGGCTGGAAATATGTCTGGTACCAAAGCTCTTATTCTTGACAGTCCCTGAACTGCCACCTATCATAGCAAGTTCATGAGAGGCTAGCATCTATCTTGAGTATATTAATTTTCTAAAGACTCATGGCCTGGATGAATTTTTCTCTTTTCTCCTTTTGTCTCCCACTCTTCCTGTTCCCTCACTGTCACCCTTTCTTTCTCACCTTCCCGAGTCATGTGCATGCTTTATTTTAATAAGTAACCGATGTGACAATTATCTATATCCATTTTCCAGTCAGAACTCTCACTGAGGAGTCTCATCTGTAGCACTGGGGACAATCACCTGGTTTAAATATTTGCAATGTAACCAAATCTGCTGTGTCTTTTAGATACGGATCATTGCCTTTTATGCAACAACGAAACTCACTGGGCCCCTGTAGGGAGCACAATGTGCTTTGAAAAGGAAATGGAGTACCTTGACTCCTTGGCTATCTTGCTCCTGGCCCTCTCTCTGCTGGGAATCCTGTTTGTTCTGGCCATTGGCATAATATTTACAAGAAACCTGAACACACCCGTTGTTAAATCATCCGGGGAATGTATGGTCTGCTACGTAATCCTCTTCTGTCCTTTCCTCCTCTTTGCCGGCACAGGCTTTTTCATTAGAGAACCACAAAGCTTCACAGGTAAAACCAGGCAGACACTATTTGGCATGAGCTTTTTACTCTCTGCATCGCCTACATTCTGATGAAGTCCCTGAAAATTCTGCTGGCCTTCAGCTGTGATCCCCAGCTGCAGCACGTCCTGAAGTGCTGCTATAAACCCATCCCCATCATTTTCACTTGCAGGGGCATCCTGGTTGTCCTTTGCACTCTCTAGCTCATCCTTGCAGCCCCTGCTGTGGGACAGAATGTCTCCTTGCCCAGAGTCATTATCTCTGAATGTGAGGAGGGGTCCATTCTTGCATTTGGCTCCATGCTGGGCTATACTGCCATCCTGGCCTTCATGTGCTTCATTTGTGCCTTCAAAGGCAGGAAATTACCTGACAATTACAATGAGGCCAAATTCATAACATTTGGCATGCTCATTTGCTTCATAGCTTGGATCACCTTCATCCCCATCTACCACGTTTGGCAAATATATGCTGGTTGTAGAGATCATCATTATTTTAATATCTAACTACGAGATCCTATGTTGCATGTTCTTCCCCAAATGCTATGTTACACTTTCTAAGCAAGAGACTAACACAAAATCTGTCTTTCTCAAGATGACTTACAGTTACTCTTCCCACAGTGCAGGCAGCCTTGCCATGAGCCATAACAACGTCACAATAAGCAACCCAGCTCTGCTGGTGGGTCTGCAATCCAGCAGAAAAGCAGGGATCTTCAGGTACGAGGCTTTGCACACATATGCAGAGAAAATGCTACATGCAGATCTAAAGCTTTGCCTCAAAAAAATATGAATGAGTCCTTAAGACATGATATGTTTCAGAATGAAATGTTTTCTAGGGTCTTTGCATTTAAGATGTGCATTTACTTCCTGAACAAATATACACTATGTTTCTTCACTACTACTACCTGCACCAAATTTCCCCCTGTTCAACCACCTGTGTAACAAAGAAAATAGAGCCCTCAACCTGAAATTCCTTTAATTCCTTAGCCACCCCCATCAGCCTCCATCTTTACCTACTTCTTTTTAGGCACAGAGTCAAAGGTATCTTTTCTATCGAAATCAATCTGTAATGCATCATCCTTATTCCATTCTCTATAACCTCTCCTCAAACCTCTTTGTATGGGTTCTCCTCCTCTCTTGAGCATCTTTGCCTTCTAGCCTTGTCTGCTGAACAGGCAGTTGATCAATTAAGGTCAGTTAAATAAGAAGTTGAGCAGTTACCATGTTCAGGTGATATGCTAAATACAAAGGTACAAAAAGGATTGAGGCATCATTTCTGACTTTAAAGAGCTCAGAATCCTGGGGAAAACAGTCACAAAATCATTGTTCAGTCGCTCAGTCGTGTCTGACTCTTTGTGACCCCATGGACTGCATCACGCCAGGCTTCCCTGTCCTTCACCATCTCCTGGAGCTTGCTCAAACTCATGTCCATTGAGTCGGTGATGCCGTCCAACCATCTTGTCCTCTGTCGACCCCTTCTCTTCCTGCCTTCAACCTTTCCCAGCATCAGGGTCTTTTCTAATGAATAGGCTCTTTGCATCAGGAGGCCAAAGTAGCGGAGCTTCAGCTTCAGCATCAGTCCTTCCAATGAATATTCAGAGTTCAGTTCCTTTAGGACTGGTTGGTTTACACTCCTTGCATCCAAGGGACTCTTAAGAGTCTTTTTGAAAGCATCAATCAATTCAGAGCAGTTGTGATTGATGGTTGTAATGTGAGTAGGGCACTATAATCATATCGTGAAGTAGCGCTTAGCCACTGGGGGAATAACGGGAGGGTTTTAAAGAAAGTTAAATAAAGAATGTGATATTTAGCTGAAGTCCTGAAAAATGAGTAAGAGTCATGGCTACTCAAAGAAAGTACAGAAAGCTATTCCAGATAAAGTGGGAAAACAGCAGCAGAAAATGTATCAAGAGTATGTACCCAGGGAAGGACAGTCATTTTGTATGACTAGAGAGAAGTCTTCAGCCATATGTAAAGGTAAAATTATAAATGAATGTCACAGACCAGAGTTCTTTTATGAAAACCTTAGGTCTTTATCTTATGGGTTGAAGGTGACCATCAAAGAAAGATAACAGGTTCAAAGTCCTGTTCTAGCAATTTGAATGTACTTCATGCCACTGAACAGTGTACTTAAAATTGTCAAAACAGTAAATTTATGTCGGTGGTTTAGTCACTAATTCGTGTCTGATTCTTTGTGACCCCATGGACTGTAGCCCAACAGGCTCCTTTTTCCTTGGAATTCTCCAGGCAAAATTACTGGAGTGGGTTGCCATTTCCTTCTCCAGGGGATCTTCCCAATCCAGGGCTCAAACCTGGGTCTCCTGGATTGCAGGCAGATTCCTTACTGATTGAGCCTCCAGGGAAGCTCAAATTTATGTTATATATATTTTATCACAATAGAAAAAAAGTATGCAAAAAGAGTCCTATTTAAGGCAGATCACTCTGACACAGGCGATGGATGGAGTCTAGCTAACAGAGGATTAAGATCTATGCCAGGTAACAGAAAGAAGGTGTGGGGTGTGCGTGTGTTTATGTGTGTGTTTGTGTATTTATGTGCGTGTGTGTGTGTGTGTGTGTGTGTGTGTGTGTGTGTGTGTGTGTATTCAAGCTACATGGGAGGTGGGAATTTATTTTGAAGTAGTTGTTGAAGGTTAAGGTAATAGGCTTCTAGCTTGCTTCATTGATGGGTGGCATAGAATACAGGAGAAAGACTAATTTAAAGTAAATGAAGAATATTGGATTTGCCTGGAGTCTAATATTGGAAGTGCCTGGAGTCATCTCAAGATGTAACGGGCATTTACATGGATATAAGACTCTGAGCTCAGAGAATAGTCAGGCTGGTGATAAGGATTTGGATGCATGTTCATATCATTTCTATCCTTATAAAATAAATGACAAAATAATATCTCCCTCCTTTTCCTAACTGAATGCTTGAGGGAATAGTGTCATAAATGACTTGTGGTCTATTTACTCTGAGATCACTAAAATCTGGCCTCTAGATGCACCAGTGTACAAAAAAGATCTCAGAAAAATGAGGCTTTTTAATCTATCAAATTCAATGGTCATTTTTAAGCATCTCCTTTGAATCTTAATGGCATTTGTGGTATAATTCCTCCTCCTTGAAATTCTCTTTCTTCATTACCACCATAGTTTTTTTTTAAGCTTTCAATTATTCCTCAATCTAATGCAAAGGCTCTTTTGGTTCTACTCTGACATCCCTGACCATTCAGATTTGGTCTCTATTGCTGATATGTCTTCCTCCTTTTAACTCTAAATGTGGTCATTCCCCAGAGTTCCTCCATCAGTATGAGTCTCGCTTCTTTCAACCCCCTTTCTCACTACAATATTATCCCATCTTCATGTCTCAACTTTGATGCAGATAACTCGCCAAACTCTCTGGTCCAGGTCATTCTCTAATCAAACTACCTGCTTGTCGCTCTAACACTTCAAAGTCAGTATGCCTAAAATTTATTCCATTATTTCCTCCTCCTCACTCCTCCTTCTGGTGTTTTCTACTTCTCAGCTTGTTGTACTACCACTGGACTAGGTGGAACCCTGGAATTCATCCTAGTCACCTTTAACTTCACTATTTCCTTCATTCTTCTCCATTTTTAATTCATCACCTATATATTTTTAAGTCTTTTTTAATTTGTTACAATATCATTTCTGTTTTATAGTTTGGTTTTTTGGCTGTGAAGCAGGTTGGACTATTATCTCCAAGACCAGGGAATGAACCCACACATCTTGCACTGGAAGGAAAGAAGTGTTAGCTGCTCAGTTGTGCCTGACTTGTTGCCATCCCACGGACTATGACCCACCAGGCTGCTCTGTCCTTGGAATTCGCCACGCGAGAAAACAGGAGCGGGTTGCCATTCCCTTCTCCAGGCGAATCTTCCTGGCTCAGGGATCGTACCCTGGTCTCCTGCATTGCAGGCAGATTCTTTACTGTCTGAGCCACGAGAAGGCAAAGTCTTAACTACTGGATAGCCAGGGAAGTTCCTGTCTTTTATTTTCTAATTCCTGCATTTTCTCAAAATCTTGCCAAGATCTTTACCCCTGTCTTTAGTTCCTTAAGCTAAGGAAGGCCTTCATCACTTCTTACATAGATTATTGCAGTAGGCTTCAAATTGACTCCAGTCTCTCAATGTTTTATTCTAAACATAGAGAAGGACTCACTAAACCTTCCACTCACTTCTGATACACATATTTCTATATTAAAAACCTCTTTGCTTTACTCATTTGTTTTTAAACCTGCAATTAGCCAAAACTCCTTATCCAGATGCTCAAATTCTGCAAGTCCAGCTCCAACATGTAGGTGTCTAGTGCCTCACCCTGGGGAAATGGCCAGCTGCTGGAGATTGTCTGTTCCCGCCCCTCAGAGCCCACCTCTTCCCCCTGCCTTAATGTCCTCTCCACCCCTCTGTCCTCCTCACTGGTCCATCAGATACAATTCAACCATCTCCTTTTCTACCAAGATTTTCTTTCTGCTTCTGTCAAAGCACATATTACATTTTACTGCATTCATCTGTTTTCATTCTAATTCATTCTACTAACATTTATCAAATGTTTTACTATACACAGGCATACCATTCTATGCAAGGGGAATATAGAAATGATACAAGACAAACAAGTTCTCACCTCTTGAGCAGTTTACATTCTAGTGTTTCCATCATTTTGCAGTGAGCAGTCAATTCTCCTTTAGAAAGAGCTCTTTCAACTGCCCTTTCCTCTCTGCTATTACTACTGTCGGCATCACAATTTAAGCCCTTATGACTTTATCTCTCTCTTATTGGAAAATTCCATACTAGTTACCTACCCCAAGAGTCCCCTTCTGATACACAGAATACATCATTCCAGATCAACCTCTAACAAGTTTGTTCCAATACTATCGTTTTCCTATTTAGAAAATTGAATAACCTCCTATTGCCTTCAGAATTAAATTACCCCACCTTGCTAAGCAAGACCTTCCACAGTCTTATCTCAGCATGGACTAAACAGTTAAGATAAATAAACAAATAAGCAAATGAAAAGAACAAAGATATTAATCCTAGGTGACTGCTTAGCTTAAATGTATTTATATACAATATGGTGATAATATCTCATAAAATTGTTAAGGGTATAAAATGTTCTGATGTACATGAAAGTGTTAAGAAATGAGTGTTCTGTTTGTCATTTCATTGACTCATTGTGCTGTTGATATGAAAACAGTTTCTCCTGTTGACATGGGAGCAAAGCTGTGGGAACGCTTTCAGATTCTCAAGTATAATCACACAAAACAGAAATCCCAGCACTGTTGTGCCAACAGAACGATAAAAGAAATATTGTTTCATAGTTGTGAGCTTTACTACAGTTACAAAGCTTTCAACAATTATTCCACAAGAAAATGCTACTCAACCTATGAAATTAAGTTCTGAATCCTTTAAACCCAAAGCTACCTCCTTGCTTCCATGTAAAATGAACAACTAAATGAATGACTATTGTACCTTTCATTTTTCTGTTAACTTTTGAGGTTTCTGAATTCAACTAGGTATAAATTCAATGATTTTCTTACTATTTGTCATAAAGGGCTTATTTTTTATTATAAAGACAGTATACAAATATTATAAAAATGAAAACATAAATTTATTATTTCTTCCCTGGTAGCTTGGACTGTAAAGAATCTGCCTGCAGTGCAAGAGACCTGGGTTTAATCCCTGGGTTGGGAAGATTCCCCTGGAGAAGGGAATGGCTACCCACTCCAGTATTCTAGCCTGGAGAATCCCATGGACAGGGGAGCCGGGTGGGCTACAGTCTTTGGGGTTGGAAAGAGTTGGACAGGACTGAGGGGACTAATACTAATACTACTAAGAAGATAAAAATAAGCAAATGAACACTCAAAAAAGGACCCATATAGTCATCTCCTTCCTCTGTTTGTGGAGATACACTAATATATTTTATTGCTAAAATGCAGGGGTGGGGAAATAATATACATCGTACCACCACTTTTATTGGCAGAATGAAATCAGAAGCCTATCAGCCCAGGGCGTGAGGATCTCAAGCGCAAGGTCCAAGTGTAATTGTGCACTCTGGGTTTGGTATAAGGCCACCTCCGAAACTGGCATTCAATACACGTTAAATGAGCGATTTTAATGTTCTCACCAATTTTCCTTACATCTTGGTCAGCACAATAACTCAGTGTTTGTGTTCCCAACTTTCTCCACAGTTCTTGAGCTATCTTTAAACCAGTCCTTCAGATAGGCCCTTCACTGCCATGATCAACAAAATTAGACTTTCAGAGCAGAAAACAATGAATTGCATAACCTTCAAAAGATGGCTTAAAATAAGGTGGAGAATAAGCGTGTGAGCAATGAAACATGGAAGTAAGTGACACTTCCACTGTGATACTCAAAGGAAAGGATATGCCCTCTCCCAGCTTCTTTTCCCTTCTTGCTGCTTCTGTGGAGCAATGGAGCTATGATCTCAGATCATGAGATAGAATCTGCAAGTTGGAGACAGCAGAGCAACAAACCAGAGGAAGACTTGGTCCCCCACACTCTAGCACTGCTTTTTCAGCCCTGGATTACTTATGCTTAGAGAATATGTAAGAAACACAAACAGCCTGATAAATTCATGTATGGGCTGCTTGTCTGCTTTAATGAGTGGCCAACTACAAAATCAATGTCAAGTACTGGAAGACAAAACACGCGAATAGACGTATACATCAAAAGGTCTTTGGAGGAAAATCTCAATTGACATTTCTTGCATTTCATAATTTCTGCTCTTATATAATTTTTCTGGTACCTGGTATTATGTTTCCAGCCAAAATCAGATTATAGGAAAATAAAATTTTGAGAATGCCAGACCTAAAACAAATTAATCAAAGATCTTCTCATTTTTGCAAATAGCCATTCCTTCACATCTATAAATATGTGAACTTGATCTGTTTCTTGCTTGTTAGAAATAGAAGGCAGGACTAGAAGATGTACAAGCTGACAGTGTGAAATCTAGTCAGCAGTTAACCAGTGGGCCTGTGTTAGATTATTTCCCATCTAAAGAGCTATCAATTGTAAATACTTTAGATAAACAAAACCTGGAGGTCAAATTCTGCAAGTTAACAATGTAAAACTAATGGAATTCAGGATATTAGTCCTTACATGCCACTGTATAGACATAAGAACTGATAGTAAGAGATGCCCGTGTTGGTAAAAAGCACAAGAAAAGTGAAGTGTTGAAGGGTGCAAGTTATTTATTATATTTGCAACCACCTATTTCCAAAAAGACATCTGCAGTGTATTTTTTTAAAGGAAAATACATATAATAGAATTCTTAAACATTCTAGAAGGCAAATAATAGAAAGGCATTCTAGAAAGGCAAATAATAACTGAAATTGAAGCCAGGAGTAGTGATTGCTTTTGTGCTAAACTTAGCTCTGGGCATCTTGGCAGACAAGGGAAGTGGACACCAGCGCCCTCAGCAGGCATAACCTGCAGTGCGGTTGGGAAGTTCATCGTCTCCGAGGCTTGTTTTCTGGTCTCAGCTCCTTCTGCATTTGCTGTGTTCCAAGTCTCCATCCCTCTTTATAATTCTTTGAGGAGCTGTCTGCTCCACGTGACACTGAAAGGACTGTCAGTCCTGGAGCACTACAAGGGTGGAAAGCATCTGTGACTGAGCCAGCCACAGAGTCCTGGGTCCTCTCCGCACTGGGAAGCAGGCAGAAAGACCCTCCTTGATTTCAGTTTGTGAACGATAGGGCCATCAACGATAGGGCCATCAACGATAGGGCTACCTTTCCTGCCACATGAAGGAAACCTGTTTGAGACAGAAGATAATGAGTTCAAAATGAAAAGTGAAACTGAGCCAAGTAATACAGAAGAGGGAAGCAGGTAGAGGGGAAGAAGAAGAGGGGAGGGAGACCAACATTTGAACATCTCGATACAGCAGTAACTAAAGCTGAACTCTCTTTAGACTATCGGCTATGAAAGCAAATAATTTTCCTGTTTTCCTCAGTTTATTTTTCTTGGATGTCTACTAATTGAAATTAAAGAATCATGACTATAACACTTGTGTCTCACATCACTGGTTACATGTTCTCATCTGTAAAATGAAAGACATGGAATAAATTGATTTCAAACTTCCCTTTCCAATCTAAAATTCTATATTCTGACTAGATTAATATGTGAATTCCTTCATCACAAGGATATCATCTCATCAACTTTGGTATCAAAAATGTGTGCCACTTAGAAGACTCTCAATAGCTATGTCTGGGAATCAATTGAAAAAAAATAGGTGGGCCACTCTTCAAACCTATTCTATAATTATTTATCTCTAATTTTGCTTACTTATTCCCCATCTGTATCCCAAATAAAGCAGTATCAGATATATGCTCATAGGTTCTCATTCCTGGAAAAAGAGCTAAATAATGCAGCTAAATCACTGAATGTGTTTACAACCCAAGTGAGAAATACACATTGAACTATAAGTCTGATTTCATGGGAAATATAATATTCCAAGAGAGTTATTTTTTAGTGACATAGTTCAAGTTAGGGAGAAAATTATTAATCATTCCACTCATAACGAACATTTAAGATTTGAATCAGAGGGAGTATAAAAGCAGTTACTGGATCAGTAGTTTTAAAAAGTAGAAGCCAAACTTTGGAACTCTAGCTAATGAATCTGTTAATGTCAAGACTTTCTTTTCTTTCAAGTATCTACTCCTACTCCTCAGATAGAAATAAAAATGCACATTTACATACACGTCCTCCAGGATGGGGAAGAAGATGACAAATCACTCTGCTAAGCCACATGGGAGAGGGTCCTTTTCTGGTTTACCTCTAAGAGCCAGTGTGTATTTTGTTCAGGGGCTATTCCTAACCAACCTAGTGTGTGGAAGGCTGCAAATCAGTGCTTGTAATGAAGCTCTAGTGTAAGCTGAGAAAACAGAAGGTGCAAATTATATGCAGAACCAAGGCTTCCAGTGGTGGAAGACACAAGAGGAAACTTGCCTATTCTATTTCCAGTGGGCGTAGGTGAGTGAATTGCTATACAAAAGCAATGGCTGTCTAATAATTCATAGTACTTTTATAAACTTATAAATAACACACACATTTCTATTTTCTAGTAATTAAACTTTTCTCCATAACTATATTCAAAGAGTTTTGGCGGGAAAAGCAGAGGGAGACCTGTTGGTCACAGACTGGTCTTCTCATAGTACACATCCTTAGGAACATTGGAAGAAATATCATATACACACAGGAACCCCTGAAATGCTTTGCTAGGAATATTTATGTAAGTGTCCTTGTCCTTGGTATTACCTTTGTGTAGTAAGATTAGCTTCTCAAAGAAACATTCCTTGATACTGTTACCACATCTTAACTGTGCCTTAGTTTTCTTATATGCAAAAATGATGATAAAATGTGTATTCCACCTGCCATATAGGGTTACTATAAAGATCTTCCCTGGCAGCTCAGCTGGTAAAGACTCTGCCTGCAGTTCAGGAGACCCTGGTTCGATCCTTGGGTTGGGAAGCTCCCCTGGAGAAGGGATAGGCTACCCATTCCAGTATTTTGGGGCTTTCCTAGTGGCTTAGATGGTAAAGAATCCACCTGCAATGTGGGACACCTGGGTTCGATCTCTCGGTCAGGAAGATCCCCTGGAGGAAGCCATAGCAACCCCCTCCAGTATTCTTGCCTGGAGAGTCCCCATGGACAGAGGAGCCTGGTGGGCTACAGTCCATGGGGTTGCAAAGAGTTGGACATGACTGAGTGACTAAGCACAGCACAGCATAAAGATCTAAAGAGATAATGCACCATTAATGTGTTTTGAAAGCTACAAATCACTATTCAAAAATATTATTATTATCCTCATCACTGTTATTACTAGTTTTCACAACAATCTTGTGAAGTTGGTAACTATTACCAAGGAGGATATTATGGAACAGTAAGATTAAGCATCTTGCCTGAAGTCTACAGCTATTTAGTGTCCAAACAGATGTGAATTCAGACACTCCAACTTGCTGCTAGACCATACAAATCTATGTACTCTGCAAATTTCAAGCAGAAAAGGCTTTCAGAGTTGTATATCAACACTTTTTTCATGTCTTTGACCTAAAAATGTTTAAACTTAAGGGGATACATCAGATGACCTTACAGACATCCACGTATCAGGTTAGAATCATAAACCTGTTTCTCCAGTGAGTCAATCAAAACCAGATACAGAACAAGAGGAAAGCGTGTGTTGAACACAGTGTTTACTCAACCAGGAAAAGATATTCTTGAAACCTTCAAATTGTGTTAAATTTACTAGTTTGGAAATAGGAATTATTATATACTGTAGATGAAACAGTAATTCAGGACAACTTTTTGAAGGTCAATTTGTCAGTATTTGTCACAATTAAAGAACAGTCCCTGACTTAGCAATTCTCCTGCTAGAACATTCATACCTCAGAAATAAATTCTCAACTACACAGAAATATATTTATTTACAAGATATTCCTTGTAAAAAACCACATAAGGATAAATTTATTTTAAAAATATCAATTTAATACCAAAAATAAAATAAAAAATTTTAAAATTTCAAATGTTAAATGTCTGTAAAGAATTCACTAAATAAATTATGGCACATTTGTTCAATAAATGACTGTTCAGCCACTTGAAAAAGTGAAGTAAGTTTATATGAACAGGTATTGAAAGCCCTGCCTTCCATTCTGAATGTTGAAAATCAGTTGCAGAATAGTAAATTGTTTGCACATATAATATATATAAAGATTGGAAAGATAAGAATCTAACTGAAAACACTAGTTTTCCCTAAAGAATACTTGGTCGAGTAGACTTTCATTTGCTATGTTTCATTACTGTTTAAATTTTCATTACAATGAGCATGTTTCATTTCAGAATAAAAATTTTAATAAAAATAATTTCTCAATTTAGCCCATTCACTCTTTTTGTGTTATTGCAATGAAAATCATAAAAAGCTGTTTTATATAATAAAAATGGAAAATAAGTGGCAAAGAATATTCTAAAAGAGAATAAGAATGATAAAGGTGGGAGAAGTACCAGGAGTCAGTAGTGCTTCCAGATAAAGTAACAATAATTAAATGATGCAAAATTGAAACAAAAACAAGCATAAGTAAAACAGAACTTTAAAATCCAAATTAACCCGTTTATATACCCTCAGCGACCCCATGGAC
This sequence comes from Ovis aries, assembly GCF_016772045.2. Lineage (NCBI taxonomy): Eukaryota > Metazoa > Chordata > Mammalia > Artiodactyla > Bovidae > Ovis > Ovis aries. Next base: position 21,077,301 of record NC_056061.1, read on the forward strand.
TGCAGCCTACCAGGCTCCTCCATCCATGGGATTTTCCAGGCAATAGTGCTGGAGTGGGGTGCCATTGCCTTCGCCAATATTATAGTTAAGCAGTCAGTAAAATAAGAATCATATAATTCCAGGAAAGTGATTATTATGTAACAAACAGAGAGGGATATTGAAGTACAGTTTAGAGAAAATTGATTTAGATCTAAAATGTACACTCTGAATGAACACTCTGTCAACTATTTGATTATAGAAAAGTGACAAAAAAAGTAAAGCATTACTTACGAAAAATAAAGTTATGATAAAATTCACAGAATTTAAGTGAAGTCTGAAGAAATATCATAACATTGTTTTACTTGGACATTTTTGTTTGTGTGAACTGTGGACGTGAGTCTGAGTGAACTCCTGGAGTTGGTGATGGACAGGGAGGTCTGGCGTGCTGCGGTTCACAGGGTCACAAAGAGTCGGACATGACTGAGTGACTGATCTGAACTGAACTGAAACTTAGAAACAACCTATGTCTACCATATAAATTAAAATAAATTATAATATATCTTTATAGCTAAATATTAAGATGTTGTATAAAAAAGATAAATATAAAGATTAAGCTGTAAAATGGAAATGATTTATCATCTAATAAGTGAAAAATTTTAGATATTATGGATACTGTAATTAGAACTGTATAAATGTAGACCTGCCTGCTGATGCACGAGACATAAGAGACACGGTTTCAATCTCTGGGTCAGGAAGATCCCCTGGAAAAAGAAAATGGCAACCCACTCCAATATTCTTGCCTGGAGAAGTCTATGGACAGAGGAGCCTGGCAGGCTATGGTCCATGGGGTTACAAAGAGCCAGATATGACTAAGCGGCTGAGCACAGCACTTTAAGGAAGCATAGGAAATAGAAAATATTTGTGTTCAGGATGTGAGAATGTGGAAATTTTATGTTACCTTTAATATGACCTTAATAATATATAATGTAAATAATGTAATGGAGTACAGTGAAATTTACAGATGAAAAGACTGAGATTGTTCCCATCAACTTGCAATTCTATTGCCACTAGTTAGAGCAAAAGTAGACTGTGAAGTAAATATAATAATCGTGAACTGAATGCCCTAAAGCACAGCTGCTTTCTAATCATAAATACTAGTTTTAATTGTCTGGAGGCTGAGAAAAATCATGAAAAAAAAGCAAGGCCTGAAACCAAATACATTTTTAGTGGAAAAACTATCAAAGAATGTCTATTAGATTAACCTTTGGGGAGCTGGGTTTATGGCACACAAATCTCATATTTACTTCCAAGCACCTCACATAACTGCTTGGTTGCTCAGAATCCACACTGGCAAAAAAAGACTACAGTAAACTCAGTTTCTTTTCTGATATTTGAGAATAGCCTGTATTTACTATTTTTATCTACAAAAAGGGGAAAGGAAAAAAACAGAAAGTACATATACAGCTGCGGAATTCAGACTGTGAGCTAGCTGAGGGCAGGGACAGAACTTATCCTTTTCATACCTATCATGAGAATTTAGGAAGACTCTATTTTGTAGGTGTGCATTCCTAGAACCTGAGAAGCCAGTGGCAACCCACTCCAGTACTCTTGCCCAGAAAATCCCATGGACAGAGGAGCCTGGAACAATTTGGAATTCTGCTGCCACCTAGTGGGCAATCATATTTTTACTATTTATGGCCAATAGCATAATGGGAACTAGGACCCTTATGGAATGATTTTAGAACGACTTCATGATAAAAACTTATATTTATGTCTCTATTTAATTCAATACTAACAAGCATTAAATGAAAAAATATATTTTATTAGTTTACAAGATAAAGTATTTAAGAAATGGGCAATGGCTAATAGAGTTTTGCCAAGAGAACACACTGGTCATAGCAAACACTCTTCCAACAACACAAGAGAAGACTACACATGGACATCACCAGATGGTCAACACTGAAATCAGACTGATTACATAATTTGCAGCCAAAGATGAGCCAAAGCTCTATACAGTCAGCAAAAAGAGACCAGGAGCTGACTGTGGCTCAGATCATGAACTCCTTATTGCCAAATTCAGACTCAAATTGAAGAAAGTAGGAAAACCACTAGACCATTCAGGTATGACCTAAATCAAATCCCTTATGATTATACAGTGGAAGTGAGAAATAGATTTAAGAGACTAGATCTGATAGAGTGCCTGACGAACTATGGACAGAGGTTCATGACATCATACAAGAGACAGGAATCAAGACCATCCCCATGGAAAAGAAATACAAAAAAAGCAAAATGGCTCTCTGAGGAGGCCTTACAAATAGCTGTGAAAAGAAGAGAAGTGAAAAGCAAAGGAGAATAGGAAAGATATTCCCATTTGAATGCAGAGTTCCAAAGAATAGCAAGGAGAGATAAGAAGGCCTTCCTCAGTGATCAATAGAAAGAAATAGAGGAAAACAACAGAATGGGAAAGACTAGAGATCTCTTCAAGAAAATTAGAGATACCAAGGGAACATTTCATGCAAAGATGGGCTCAATAAAGGACAGAAATGGCAGGGAGCTAACAGAAGCAGAAGATATTAAGAAGACGTGGCAAGAATACACAGAAGAACTGTACAAAAAAGGTCTTCATGACCCGGATAATCACGATGGTGTGATCACTCACCTAGAGCCAGACATCCTGGAATGTGAAGTCAAGTGGGCCTTAGAAAGCATCACTACGAACAAAGCTAGTAGAGGTGATAAAATTCCAGTTGAGCTATTTCAAATCCTGAAAGATGATGCTGTGAAAGTGCTGCACTCAATATGCCAGCAAATTTTCCAGTCCAGTGGCCACAGGACTGGAAAAGGTTAGTTTTCATTCCAGTCCCAAAGAAAGGCAATGCCAAAGAATGCTCAAACTACCGCGCAATTGCACTCATCTCACACGCTAGTAAAGTAATGCTCAAAATTCTCCAAGCCAGGCGTTAGCAGTATGTGAACTGTGAACTTCCAGATGTTCAAGCTGGTTTTAGAAAAGGCAGAGGAACCAGAGACCAAATTGCCAACATCCACTGGATCATCGAAAAGGCAAGAGAGTTCCAGAAAAACATCTATTTCTGCTTTATTGACTATGCCAAAGCCTTTGACTGTGTGGATCACAATAAACTGTGGAGAATACTAAAAGAGATGGGAATACCAGACCACCTGACCTGCCTCTTGAGAAGCCTATGTGCAGGTCAGGAAGCAACAGGTAGAACTGGACATGGAACAACAGACTGGTTCCAAATAGGAAAAGGAGTATGTCAAGGCTGTATATTGTCACCCTGCTTATTTAACTTCTATGCAGAGTACATCATGAGAAACGCTGGGCTGGAGGAAGCACAAACTGGAATCAAGATTGCTGGGAGAAATATCAATAACCTCAGATATGCAGATGACACCACCTTTATGGCAGAAAGTGAAGAGGAACTAAAGAGCCTCTTGATGAAAGCGAAAGAGGAGAGTGAAAAAGTTGGCTTAAAGCTCAACATTCAGAAAACGAAGATCATGGCATCTGGTCCCATCACTTCATGGGAAATAGATGGGGAAACAGTGGAAACAGTGTCAGACTTTATTTTGGAGGGCTCCAAAATCACTGCAGATGGTGACTGCAGTCATGAAATTAAAAGACACTTACTCCTTGGAAGGAAAGTTAGGACCAACCTAGACAGTATATTCAAAAGCAGAGACATTACTTTGCCAACAAAGGTTCATCTAAGTCAAGGCTATGGTTTTTCCAGTGGTTATGTATGGATGTGAGAGTTGGACTATAAAGAAAGCTGAGCATCGAAGAATTGATGCTTTTGAACTGTGGTGCTGGAGAAGACTCTTGAGAGTCCCTTGGACTGCAAGGAGAATCAGCCAGTCCATCCTAAAGGAGACCAGTCCTGGGTGTTCTTTGGAAGGACTGATACTGAAGCTGAAACTCCAATACTTTGGCCACCTCATGTGAAGAGCTGACTCATTGGAAAAGACCCTGATACTAGGAGGGATTGGGGGCAGGAGGAGAAGGGGACGACAGAGGATGAGATGGCTGGATGGCATCACTGACTCGATGCACATGAGTTTGGGTGAACTCTGGGAGTTGGTGATGGACAGGGAGGCCTGGCGTGCTACAATTCATGGGGTTGCAAAGAGTTGGACATGACTGAGCGACTGAACTGAACTGAACTGAATGTAAAGATATATCCTTAGGAGCAAAGAATTTGCTTTTAAATTGACTCAAAAAATTACAAGTTTTCATTTTGTCAAGGCAATGAACCCTATTTTCAACTTTTAAACATTTTTTTCTTTGGGGAAAACTGGTTATAGAAATGGCTTTTTTGCCTAAAAAGTCAAACTATAACACATATGAACAAAATCTTCACAATATTTTTTAAAAGTTTCCCACCATTTATTCATTCACTCAGCATTTCTTGTTGTAGCCTTTCTTTTTTCATTTAAAGAAGCTCTTTTTAACACTCCTGTAAAGTTGGTTCAGGTTGATGAACACTATTTTTTTCTGTCTGAGAAGCTTTCTCTCCCCTTCAATTCTGAAGTACAACCATCCTGGGTAAAGTATCCTAGATCATAGGCTTATAGTTTGTTTCCGCCCCCCCTCTGAGTACTTTAAATATATCACGCCACTCCCTTCTGACCTTATAACTCAATTTTTAAATACAGTGCTTACACAACTAGTAAGTACTTTAATGGCCTCTTAGAGTAGTCTAGCTTTTTATGAACCAGCTTTCAAGACTTTAGATGACTACTAGAGGAAGCCAGGAAACATTTCAAACTCAGAACATGATGTTTGTAATAGAAGAGTATTTAACATTCAGGTACCTCTGTCTCTGTTTCCATTTAACTTTGTTTTTTTTTTTTTTTTAATATCTAAACAAAATTTTGTTATTGAATCAATATGTTTCAGCCTCTCAGTGTCATAATTTTTTTTGTTTTATAACTGCCATTTAGTCAAAATACACATGGAAATTCCAATAACAAGTATGTATTCAAGGAGATAGCTTTTTTAATATTATTAATGTTTTATTTTTGGATAGTCTACTAGGGTTGACTCATTGGAAAAGACTCTGATGCTGGGAAGGATTGGGGGCAGGAGGAGAAGGGGACGACAGAGGATGAGATGGCTGGATGGCATCACTGACTCGATGCACATGAGTTTGGGTGAACTCTGGGAGTTGGTGATGGACAGGGAGGCCTGGCGTGCAGC